>NC_091776.1:9630000-10880000 GCF_029378745.1 Bos indicus | reverse complement strand
AAAAATTACTATATTGAAAAAGAAAAAAGAAAGTATGGCCCATAACCAGCAAAAAATCATTAAACAAAAGTGGAGGACCAACATTGGAACTGCTAGATGAATAATTTAAAGAATCTACATGCTAGCAAAGTAATGCTCAAAATTCTCCAAGCTAGGCTTCAACAGTACATGAACCAAGAAAGTTCAGATGTTCAAGCTGGATTTAGAAAAGGTAGAGAAACCAGAGATCAAAATGCCAATATCCACTGGATCATAGAAAAAGCAAGAGAATTCCAGAGATACATCTACTTCTGCTTCATTGACTATGCTAAAGCCTTTAACTGTGTGCATCACAACAAACTGTGGAAAATTCTTAAAGAGATGGGAATACTAGACCACCTGCCCCGCCTCCTCAGAAATCTGTATGCAGGTCAAGAAACAACAGGTAGAACTGGACATGGAACCAATCATAATCAAATTGTTGAAAGAGAAAGACAAAGAGAATCTTGAAAACAGCAAGAGAGAGGTGACTTATCATATACAAGTGATTCCAGTACGATTAACAGCCAATTTCTCATCAGAGCCCATCAAAAGCCAGTGGAAATGGCGTATTAACAGTGCTCAAAGAACGACTGTCAACCAAGAATTCTATACCCAGCCAAACTACCCTTCAAAATTGGAGAAATTAGGACATTTCCTGATGAACAAAAGTTAAGCAGATTAATCAACTGCAAACTTGTCCTACAAAAAAATACTAAAGAGACTTTCAGGCTTAAATGAAAAGTCACTAGAGAGTAACCCAAATCTACATGAAAAAAGAAAGCATCACTGGTAAAGGTAATTACATATATAAATATAAAATATAGGTATATGTTTTGTTTGTCTCTTTTTTCCCACATATGATTAAAAGAAAACCACATCATATAATTATTATAAATCTGTGTTGAGAGGCACACAGTGTAGAGAGATGTAATTTCTATGACAATAACAGCACAAATGAGGGAGAGGTACCTGAACTGTATAGGAACAAGGCTGTTACATACAGCTGTAGTTAAGTTGGTACTAATCTCCCCAGGTGGCACTAGTGGTAAAGAACCCACCTGCCAGTGCACATCAATAAGAGACGTGGGTTTGATCCCTGGGTCAAGAAAAACCCCTGGAGGAGGGCATGGCAACCCATTTCAGCATTCTTGCCTGGAGAATCTCAGGGACAGAGAAGCCTGGTGGGCTATAATCCACAGGGTTGCAAAGAGTTAGACAGTGCTGAAGTGACTTAGCACGTAAAATCCAAACCAAATCATTATAAGTGAAGATATTTCCCAGGGAAATACCTAAGGAATTAACTGAAAAAAAGGTAAAATAAATGACAAGGGAATTAAAATGGTACACTAGAAAATATCTTTAACACAAAAAAAGCAGTAATGGAAGAATACAGGATCAAAAAAAAGCATAAGACAAGTAGAAAAGAAATAGCGGATATAAATCCTTCCTTATCAGTCCATGCAACAGAATGTTATTTAGTCATAAAAAATAAAGTACTAACTTAGGCCATGATACATATGATACTTAAAAATAATACCTCCAATTAAAATAAATAAATTTATATTAAAAAAATATTATGCTGAGTAAAACAAATCAGATTCAAAAAGTCATATATTTTTATACCATTTATATGAAATTTCCAGAATCATCAAATCCGTAGAGACAGAAAGTATAAGTGGTATGACAGAAAGTTATGCTATGAATGTTTATGTCCCCCTCTAAATTCACATGGTTAAAATCCTTCCCTATTAGGAAGTAGGGCCTTAAGGTGACTAGGCTGTAAGGGTAGAGCTCTTATAATAGAATCAGAGCTCTTATAAGAAACTCCACAGAGCTCTCTAATTCCTCTGCCATCTGAGGATACAAGAAGTCTGAAAAATCTGGAAGCTGAAAGAGGAACCTTGCCCAATCATACTGACACTCTGATTTAGAATTTCTAGCTACCAAAACTGTGAGAAAAATATGTTATAGTTTAAAAGCCACAGAGTTTATGATATTTTTTTATAGCAGCCCTAACAGACTAAGACAAGTGGGAATGGACTGCTAATAGGCACAAAATTTCTTAGTTATTGTTGCTTAGTCACTCAGTCATATCCAACCCTTTGTGATCCCATGGACTGCAGCACGCCAGGCTTCCTGGTCCTTCACCATCTCCCAGAGCTTCCTCAAACTCAGGTCCATGAGTCGCTGATGCCATCCAAATTTCTTAGGGAGTGATTAAATATTCTGGAATTAGATAGTGTTGGTGATTGTACAATCTTCTGAAAATACAAAAACCACTTAGTTGTACACTTTAAAATGTGAGTTTTATGATGTATAATTTATATCTCAATTAAAAAAAAAAAAAGATCCTGGAATCAGTTATTGCTTTCCTATCCCCCAGAGCACCTATCTGAGGATGGATCAGTGAGTGCTGAGTAAAAGGCAATTTAAGGCCAATGCTAACATGGTAAAGAATCCATATGCCAGTGCAGGAAACACAGGAAATGCAAGTTCAATCCCTGGGTCGGGAAGATCCCCTGGAAAAGGGCATGGCAACCCACTCCAGTGTTCTTGCCTGGAGTATCCCATGGCCAGAGGAGCCTGGCGGGGTATAGCCCATGGGGGGCCAGAGGAGCCTGGCGGGCTACAGTCCATGGGGGGCCAGAGGAGCCTGGTGGGCTACAGTCCATGGGGGGCCAGAGGAGCCTGGTGGGCTACAGTCCATGGGGGGCCAGAGGAGCCTGGCGGGCTACAGTCCATGGGGGGCCAGAGGAGCCTGGCGGGCTACAGTCCATGGGGTCACAAAGGTCAGACACTACTGCACACACATACACAACAGCAGGTTATGGCCTGTACCAAATCTAAAAATAATCATGAGAGAGAGAGACAGAGATATGGAAACTCAGACTGGATCAATATTTTCCCAGCTTTTTAAGAGAGTTTTCATTAATTTTAATGACATCTCTCAGTTCTGTAGACAGAAAAGCCTTTGGTATAGTGATTTCAACCATAAACTTTATTTTCAGGAGTAATTATCACTCCATTTCCTCTCATCATACTGGGCAAAAGCAATGCTCATGTAGTTAACCCATCCCACACTCTAGCCTCTGATTTCAATAACTGCCACAGCATTCCTCATCAGCTACAGACAACACCCTGAAACGTATTTTTACCTAAAACTACCCCATGACAAAACTATTAACTAAAAGCATCTCTCCTCCTGATCACAGTCTCCTAATCCTCATTTTCTCTTACTCTACACTCTGACTTCACTTGTTCTTCTGCCTCATTGAGTCGCCAGGCTTTCATTCTATATCTTCTCCCTTTCTATGGATCTCTTATATACCTTTAAAATTATACTGCTCTGATACTGAGAAGGTAGAAGAGAGATGAGGTTTGGAAAAATCAGGAAAGGATCTGATTACATATGGACCTTTTGGACCTGGAAAGGAGTTGGTATTTTATACTATTGAAAGATTTTATTCTATTGAAATTTTACTAAAAGCCATTTTAAACAGAAAAATAACAAGCAACTACAATTTTAGAAGATCACTCAGGCTCTTAACAGAAGGCAGAGTACAAATAGGGAGGCCAGTAAAGAGGATATGATAGAAATCTAGGAAGATGACAGCATTTTGGACCTGAATGATGACAGTGAAGATTAAATGGAATTAGTAAATTTAATATGTACCTTGGAGATATAATAAACAGGAGATGTTGATGAATTAGTTGTGAAGGATGAAAGAAAAGGATGCATCTTTGATGACTCTGTAGTTTTCGGCTTGTGTAAGTAACTGATTAGTGATGCTATTTACCAATATGGAGACAATTTGGTGAAGACTGGTTTGGGGTGAATGATCAGGAATTCCATTTTGAGAGGATTCTAACAAAGTAGGAGTGGCAGTAAAAACAGTTTTTACTCTCACCAAAACCCACCTGTAAAAAGAGATGGGCCCACTAGATAGCAGAATTAAATGGTAGGTGAAATAGAAGGCAGGAGGAGAAGGGGACAACAGAGGATGAGATGGCTGGATGGCATCACCAATGGACATGGGTTTGAGCAAGCTCCAGGAGACAGTGAAGGACAGGGAAGCCCGGCGCGCTGCAATCCACAGGGTTGCAGAGTTGGACACGACTGAGCGACTGAACAACAACAAAAGAAAAACTAGATGACATATCTCACAGCTTCCAAAACACCAATGGGTGGAGGCATAGCTCCCGTATCTATGAACCTTAATGTGTATGAAAATTAGCTCTAGGGGAAGCAGGAGAGTCAGTTAGAGTCTCCACTACTCCTGGCAAGAGGAAAGCCCAAAGAGATAACAGATACACAACTGGGGAACATGGAGGAACAATTTGAGAAAAAAACAGTGAAGTGGAAGACGTTTTCACACTTGTAGGTGATCGTACATGGGATCCAAAGGGGATGGTACAGAACCAGCCTTATGGACTCTGAAATCTACCTAGTGCTAGTTTCCTACCAGCACAAGGCCCTTCACGAAGAACCAATAGATAGAATAAATTCCAAATTAAACAAAACAGAGGCAACAGAAGCAAATAAAAGAACAAAGAAAATGCAGGGGGGAGAACAGAATTAGAATTGAGAGATCTCAGAAAATACTAAATGATGTTTTTAACACTTCATACAAACAACAAATTCACAGCAATCCTCACACATTAGTACTTTTAAAATCCAGGAAAACTAATTCACATAAATGAGCAACAGAACAGATTTTGGATATATGTAGTTTTTGTAAGAAAAGTGAGAACAGATACTGACATAAATTTCCTATGAAAACATACCAAAAAGATGCTACTACAAAATTGATGAGAATTAGAATATAAGATTTCAAATCAAATTATAAAAATTAAGAAGATCAAAAGGTGAAAAGGCAATATAAATAAAAGAACATAGAAATGATATGATAACAGTAAAAATTATTTTTAACAGTTATTTCAGAAAAGAAGAGTAAAATAAAGAAAACTAAAAGCAAACAAACATAACAAATGATGCCTTAAGAGAAATAAAAAATGGCTCAGTGGTAAAGAATTTGCCTGCCAACGCAAAAGACATGGGTTCAATCCCTGGTCCGGGAAGATCCCACATGCCTCAGAGCGACTAAGCCAGTGTGCCACAACTATTGAGCCCGAACACCACAGCGATTGAGACCATGCACCATCAATACTGAAGCCCACGTGCCCTAGATCCTGTGCTCCACGCAAGAGAACCCTCCACGATGGGAAGCCCACACAACACAACCACAGAGTAGCCCCTACTCACTGCATCTGGAGAAAAGCCCACCCAGCAACAAAGACACAGCACAGCCAAAAACAAATAAATGAAATTACTTAAAAAAATAATTTAAGAGAAGTGGTAGACAATGAAGTTGGACAAAGAAAATCAGACGTACATGTAATAGGAGGCCCCCAGAAGAAAAAAACCAAAGCAATAAAATAGAATAACTTTTTAAAACTTAATAATACTTATCCTAAAATAAAAATTTTGCAAAGGCACACTGCATACAAAAACTATGAATCAAGAAAACTCTTCTGAAATTAAAGTATGTATATTCCAGGTACTTTCCTGGTGATCCAATGGTTAAGACTCTGCACTCCCAATGCAGGGGCCCTGGATTCAACCCCTGGTCAGGGAACTAGGTCCCACATGCTACAAAGAAGACCCAGTGCAGCCAAATAAATAAATAAATTTTTAAAGTATATATATCAATATATAATCTCTATATATACATAGTATGGCTCTATATATCCAGTTTTACTGAGATATAATTCATATATCATACAATAATTCAGCCATTTAAAGTGTGCAGTTTGTTTTCAGTATATTTATCAGATCAGATCAGTTGCTCAGTCGTATCCAAATCTTTGCGACCCCATGAATCACAGCACGCCAGGCCTCCCTGTCCATCACCAACTCCTGGAGTTCACTCAGACTCATGTCCATCGAGTCAGTGATGCCATCCAGCCATCTCATCCTCTGTCATCCCCTTCTCCTCTTGCCCCTAATCCCTCCCAGCATCAGAGTCTTTTCCAATGAGTCAACTCTTCGCATGAGGTGGCCAAAGTACTGGAGTTTCAGCTTTAGTATCATTCCTTCCAAAGAAATCCCAGGGGTGATCTTTAGAATGGACTGGTTGGATCTCCTTGCAGTTCAAGGCACTCTCAAGAGTCTTCTCCAACACCACAGTTCAAAAGCATCAATTCTTCGGTGCTCAGCCTTCTTCACAGTCCAACTCTCACATCCATACATGACCACAGGAAAAACCATAGCCTTGACTGGATGAACCTTTGTTAGCAGAGTAATGTCTCTGCTTTTGAATATGCTATCTAGGTTGGTCATAACTTTCCTTCCAAGGAGTAAGCGTTTTTATATTTATAGAGCTATTTAACCATCACTACATTCAATTTTAGAGCATTTTCAGTGTACCAGAAATTCTGTACAGATTAGCAGTCACTGCCTCTTCCCATACCCCAATTATCAACCCTAGGTAATCTCCAATCTGTTTTCTGCCTTTATAGAGTTTCCTATTCTAGATATCTCATGTAAATGGAATCATGGTCTTTCTTAAGTGACTTCCTTCACATTTCTTTTGCAGACATTATTTCCCCTCTGTTTCTCTACATACTGTACACTGCAATAATGTGCAAACTGTGTGATACAGTATAATAAAGGTTTCTGCTTTAACTCCACATGCAAAGTTGCCTGATGTCCTCTGCCTGTGCATTTGGATGGTTAGGTTATGTCCACCTCCTAAACTGACTACTAAGAAAATCAGCTCAAGCCCTCTCAGATTGTCTCTAGCAGCAGTTCCCAATAATTATTATTTATGCCTTTGGAGTTTTTTCAACTTCTAAAACCTCCTATTCATTTCAATTTGAATTTCTCAGTTTGTACACTAGATGTATATTCTCCTCTTCCATTTTGTCATACCCTCCCCAACCATTGTAATGTTCTGTAGTTCTGTATAAGGTGAGACTTAGTCTTGGGTATTTCCTACTGAAGCTTTAGTGCTTTGTAAACAAAATTAGAAGTTTATTAAAGAAAAAACTTTCTAATAATTTTTTTTCACTTTCAGATATCCTCCAGTCTTTGGAAAACCGATGCTCACTTTGCAGCTTCACTTTTCAGCACCACTGTCCTCAACTTCCTAATGACTAAATGAACCTGGGAAAGACAAATCTCAGCCACTACAGTTGACCTTCAGTATCCATGGGTGATTGGTTCAAGACCCCCTGCTGCTGCTGTTGCAAAGTCACATCAGTTGTGCCCGACTCTGTGTGACCCCACAGATGGCAGCCCACTAGGCTCCCCCGTCTCTGGGACTCTCCAGGCAAGAACACTGGAGTGGGTTGCCATTTCCCTCTCCAATGCATGAAAGTGAAAAATCAAAGTGAAGTAGCTCAGTCGTGTCCAACTCTTCGCAACCCCATGGACTGCAGCCTACCAGGCTCCTCCATCCATGGGATTTTCCAGGCAAGAGTACTGGAGTGGGCTGCCATTGTCTTCTCAGATAGCAAAATCAGAGGATGCTCAAGTCCTTTATATAGGATGGTGTAGTATTTGCATATAACCTACACATATCATCTCTTATAGCTTACATTATCCATAGATTACTTATAATAGCCAGTACAGGTAAATGCTGTGTAAATATCTGTAAATACAATGCAAATATCTGTAAATACAATGTAAATGCTACGTAAATAGTGGCTGTACATGGCAAATTCAACTTTGGCTTCATAGAACTTTCTGGAATGTTTCAAGTATTTTTTACCCCCAGGGGGTTGAATCCCGGGTGGATGCATGACCTGTGGATAAAAAGGGCTAACTGTATTTAACAAGTGTGAAAAGTGAGTGTTAGTCACTCAGTTATGTCCAACTCTTTGCAACTCCATGGACTGTAGCCCACCGGGCTCTTCATCCATGGAATTCTCCAGGCAAGAATACTGGAGTGGGTTGCCTTTCCCTCTCCAGGGGATCTTCCCGACCCTGGGATCACACCCAGGTCTCCTGCATCGGAGGCAGAGCCTGTACTGACTGAGCCACCAGGGAAACCTTTCCTTAACAAATGCCTGATTTACTAAATGGTGTCCCTGGAATACTCACAGTGCCAAGAGCATTATGTCACCTTCCCTTCATCCTTCACTGCCACACAGGGAAGGACCTATGGTAAATCCAAGCCAGAGAACAGGGAAGGCTTGGCAGCATCCACCACTGAACAGATGAGGTTCTCAAAGCAGTAGCTGGAGAACATCTCACCTAGGATCCCCATGAGTGGGAGGGACACCCTAGTCCTCGGGCCCAAGCAGAACTCTGGAGGATGCAATGACTACTCTGCCGAGAGTTGCAGTGGTGGGTATTGGCCCTCTGGCCAGAGGCTCAAGGAGGCCATGATCTGGCCAGGCCTTCCTGGGAAGGGAATAGGGAGGAAGACATGGAGCTCATCAATAAGCGCATTCACACCCCACAGAAGGCTGTTATATTTTCAAGGTTCATCCATTTTGTAGCATGCTTCAGTCTTTTACTCTTTTTTTATTGTGAAATAATATTCTATTCCATGGATATATCACATTTTATTCATCTATTCATCATTTTATGGACATTTGAATGGATTTTTCACTTTAGAGCTATTATGAATATGCTACCATAAACACTGACATACAAGATTTTGTGTGGAACCTATTTTTTCATTTTTCTTGTAAGTGAAATTGCTGGATCATATGGTAACTCTATGTTTAACCTTTTGAAAAACGACCACCAGACTGTTTTCCAAAATGGCTGAACCATTTTCTATTCCCATCAGCAATGAAAGAAGTTCCAGTTTTCCCACATACTCCCAACACTTGTTATTATGGAGAAGGCAATGGCACCCCACTCCAGTACTCTTGCCTGGAGAATCCCAGGGACGGCAGAGCCTGGTGGGCTGCCGTCTATGGGGTCACACAGAGTCGGACGTGACTGAAGTGACTTAGCGTAGCATAGCATAGCATAGGCTGTGTAAACGTGGACTGGTTACACAACTGCTCTGTGCCTCAGTTCAGTAGTAAAGTAGGGATAATGACACTACCCATCCTATGGGGTTGCAATGAGGGCTAAATGAAGTAATATTCATGAAATGCTTAAAAGAGTGCCTTGCACATAATCAGTGCTATAAAGGTACTTGTTAAAGACGTAAAATAAATAATCATGATTCTCTGCATGATTTCCATCATAACATCTTGAAAGATAACATTATGTAGACAAACTCCCAGCCAGACAAGAAAGGAAATGAAAGAAGAAGAAAACACTTCCATGTCTGAAAGAAAGAGGAAGTTATGAAAGGGAGGTCAAATTCCAAACCTCCATGAGATAAGGGGATTAAACTTTAGAGATACTAAAATAAATACCAAAGAATAGCAGAACATCAAAGCTAGTGCCCCACTCTCCCAGGTGTTGTCTGGGGTGGCTGCAAGCTCCCTCAGAAACCTTGCCTTCAGCCTGGGAACCAGTTCAACATGGTGCAACAGCTGCAGACCTGCACTGTCAGAGGGAAGCGTATAGAAAAAAATTCTTCCCACATCATATGTGGCGTGAAGTGCGGCCGTGACTCTGCACTATCGGAGGGACGTGCATAGAAAAATAATTTTCTCACGTTGTATGTGCCATGAAGGAAACCCAGATATTTTCTAATACTCCTACCCAAGGAGGAAGACTGGTGCCATAAGAGACCCAAAATCTCAGGAAGTAAGTACTTCTGAGGTTCCGCAATTCAAGGCAGAGGCAAGGACATTGACAACAAAAAGTAGCAGATGGCATCACAGGCCCAATGACCACGTAGGAGCAGGCCCATCAGCAACAGGTTCAAGAGAAAGAGACCAATGCCAAAGGCAAGGGGGATGACCTCTCTTATGATGAAGAAAATGTGGGAAAATACGTGCCCTCATACCTAACAGAAGACAGTGCAAACTGTTATAGCTTTTTTTATGAAAAAATCTACTAAAATAATTTTAGCGTATCTATTAAACCAGAAAACACACTTGAACATACAAAGATTTTCATGCAAGGTTAGTAAAATTTTATGGTAAATGCAGATACTAAAAAACAGAAACCCCAAATGTTAACAATAGTGGAGTTGCAGTGAGATGGATTATTATTATTATTTTTTTTTTTTAGTATTCTCATATGTTCTAAGTTTTATATAAGAAAGATCTATAGATTTTTATAATGAGGAAAACATTTTTACATAAACTTACATTTAATCAGCCTCTTCCAAGTTAAGGAAGTTGTTTTTTCTGGAAAGCCTCTCAAAAAAAAGATAACCAAAGTTCCAAGCCTGTAACCTGAGAGACCAGAGGCTAATATTTGAAACTCAACCACAATACAACCACACCTTAAATTCCAATCAGAAACAGTCATTAGTTTCCTAAACGTTGTTATTGTATTCATCAATTTCCATTTAACTATGCATCACTGACCATCCAGATCATTTATAAAAATGATCATTTAGACACATGTCAGAAGTAATTTCCAGGATGCCACACTGTCAATATTTCTTTCTTCAGGAAAATGCCATATCTCTACTTTTTATTTCTTGACAGGAAACAAAGACTTCATGGGGCAGAGGAACCCCTCAATCAAGGATGACTTAACTTTTTACTAAAGTATATGAGTATTTTTCAAAGATTAAATAAATTATGTTCCCTGGTTTATTTTTATTCCCTTACTTGCTCTCTTCAAAGAATTCTAATAGAAATTATTCTGCAGATAAGTCTTAAATTTCAGCAGTAATGAGAGTTTTTTCATATACATTTATGTTGATTAACCTCTTAGGACATTTTGGTATAGGGGTTGTTGTTTTTCAGTCACTCAGTCATGTACGAATCTTTGTGACCCCATGGACTGCAGATACCAGGCTTCCCTGTCCTTCACCATTTCCTGGTGTTTGCTGAGAAGGCTGAGTGCTGAAGAAATATGCTTTCAAATTGTGGTGCTGGAGAAGACTCTTGAGAGTCCCTCTGGCAGCAAGGAGATCAAACCAATCAATCTTAAAGGAAATCAACCCTGAATATTCATTGGAAGGACTGATTCTAAAGCTGAAGCTCCAATACTTTGGCCACCTGATGGACTCACTGGAAAAGACCCCGATGCTGGGAAAGATTATGGCAGGTGGAGAAGGGAGTGACAGATGGTTGGATGGCATCATCAACTCAAAGGAGATGAGTTTGAGCAAACTCTGGGAGATGATGAAGGACAGGGAACCCAGGTATGCTGCAGTCCATGTGGTAGCAAAGAGTTGCACACAACTTAGCAACTCTTCAAGCTCAGCGACTGAACAACAGTGATCAGATTCAAGTGGCATTAAAAGCAAACTGTTGATTGGACCGGATTCTCAAAAGCTTTCATGATTAGTCACCAAACAGCCAGAGACTAAAGACACTAGAGAAGATCAAGCTGGGACAAGAAAGAAAGATCTAAAAAGTTGTAATCAGTGACTTAAGTCATCTGGCCAAACTCTCTCTTCATTTAGGTCATGGCTTGGTAACTACATTAGCATTAAGTTTTGAGTTATCATTTCAAATAACGTGGGATATAGTGTTTCTGTCATGAACAAGACAAAATAAAAGATAGCTGGAGATATAGATTCCACCCTTGGTACATGCTATTGCATGTTGAGATTAAGACACAATGCAACATTTACACAATTGACTTAAAGGTGACTTGGTACATAAACTTTTTAACCATTTCTGCTTGCAGACCTGTCAGTTGAAGATAAGAGTTCCCCTTTCCCCTAAAACAACATACAACATTCTGAAGATTTATGCAAGTTATAACTATCCAACAGCAATAAAAATTGTGTACTAGTACAGATCTTTCCGGATTTTGTAGCTTTTTTGTCTACAGGATTTCAGCAGTTTTACACAGTGATTGACACATTTTCTCCTTGAATATCTTTCAAGTCCTGTTTCTCAAAGTTTGACCCCTACATGAGCAGCAATGGGATTACCTAGAAGACTGTCAGAAATGCAGAATCTCAGGCTTACCCACTCCAGTACTCTTGCCTGGAAAGTCCCATGGACGGAGAAGCCTGGTGGGCTGCAGTCCATGGGGTCACGAAGAGTCAGACACGACTGAGCGACTTCACTTTCACTGTTCACTTTCATGCATTGGAGAAGGAAATGGCAACCCATTCCAGTGTTCTTGCCTGGAGAATCCCAGGGACAGGGGAGCCTGGTGGGCTGCCGTCTCTGGGGTCGCACAGAGTCGGACACAACTAAAGCGACTTAACAGCAGCAGCAGGCTTATCCCAGACTAACTAAATAAGAATATGTAGTTTAACAACATCCCCAGGTGATCTATATGGTCCTTAAATTTTTACATGTGTCAGAATCATCATCATTTAATTTTAATTTTCAGAAATGCTTTTATTCATAGTTTATTTTCAAAAGCCATTTCCTCCATGAATCAATCCTTTTTTTTTTTTAATTTTGTCTTCCCATATTTGAATTAAGGCCCCTTGAGCAAGTGACAGAGAGTATGAATAATGAAAAGAGGCACTTCTTATGCAACGCCCATGGTCGGCATCCCTGTTCCCTATTGTTTATTGTCTGTTGGGTGAAGACTCCCATGCCCTCTGGGAAGAGCCCAGACAAAGATTCTGTTGGTCTTGGTACAATGCCTAGAACTGACAGTCACAGTGGAGCTTAGCTCTCACACACCTTCCCTTTTGTGGGTAGAGAACAGTCAGAAACATGCTGAAAAGGGACTCTGGGAGAGTTCGGGAAGCAGTATGAAAATCAGCAGGGAAGGAAAAGGGTAGGGATGCCTGGAGCAGGAAAAATAACGTCTTGGTCCAGCAGTTCAATTGAGGCACTCTCCAGTTGATGGACTGTGCCAACACTCCATTTTGACATGAGTTTTGTTGCTTGGAAAAAAACATTTAACCCTGATAAGGAATTCCAAGTATGGAGCTGCATCCATAACTGAACTTAAAAAGTGGTAACTGGGTATTCCCGGATGGTTCAGTGGTTAGGACTCTGAGCTTCCACTGCAGAGGACTAGGTTCCATCCCTGATCAGGGAACTAAGATCCTGCATGCTGTGTGGCACAGTCAAAATTTTTTTTTTTTATAAAGTGGTAACTATTTGAGGTGATGGATATGTTAACTACCTTGATCACAGTGATTATCTCACACTGTATCAGTTCAGTTCAGCTGCTCAGTGGTGTCCAACTCTGCCACCCCATGGACTGCAGCACGCCAGGCTTCCCTGTGCATCACCAACTCCCAGAGCTTGCTCAAATTCATGTCCTTCAAGTTGGTGATGCCGTCCAACCATCTGGTCCTCTGTCGTTTCCTTCTCCTCCTGCCTTCAATCTTTCCCAAAAGCAGGGTCTTTTCTAATGAGTCAGTTCTTCACATCAGGTGGCCAAAGTATTGAGTTTCAGCTTCAGCATCAGTCCTTCCAATGAATACTCAGCACTGATTTCCTTTAGGGTGGACTGGTTGGATCTCCTTGCAGTCCAAGGGATTCTCAAGAGTCTTCTCCAACACCACAGTTAAAAAGTTATCAGTTCTTCTGCACTCAGTTTCTTTATGGTCCAACTCTCATATCCATACATGACTACTGGAAAAACCATAGCTTTGACTAGATGGACCTTTGTCAGCAATCTAATGCTTTTTAATGTACACATATATAAAAACATCAACTTATACACCTTAAAAAGGTACTGTTTTTAGTTTCCAATGTTTACCTCAATAAAGTGAAAACAGAGAAAACTAATCATTGAACTGTTCTGTGGGGGATTGCTAGACTGTATGCAGGATGCCTACAGGCAAAAATGGTCTGATTCACCACCACGACCAGCATCATCACCATAACAGAGTTTTCAGTGTTTAGTCTCTTCAGCTTTTCAGAGTGCAGCAGCATCTGGGAAACAAGACTTTTCCCTCCCCTAATTAGCACCACGTCGAGGTCTACCCTTAACCTCAAAGGAAATCCTCTGACTGGCCATATCTCCTTCTGAGGCTTGAAAACATCCTGAATTAGTCAGTGCTGAAGCCAACAGATAAACTCCTAGAGCGATGCACAAGCATGGGGACCACTTGGGTATCTAAGGAAGAGGAGGCAGGAAGCAGGTCTGTTTACCTCAAATCCCACTGTAGCTATGTCTCTCTTTTCTTCCCTCAGACCCTCACCGAGTTCTCTGGATGAAGACAATTTTGAAGATGACTTGTAACAGGGAAGGCGTAAACCCCTAGATCTCTCAATTTCCTGACAACAGAGAAAGCGATAGGAAGTTGTAGGCATTTTCGTGAGGCTTCAACATGCCCGTGTGACCCCACAACATCTTTCTCATTTCCCTCAGCTGAGACGGACCTGTTTCTGACTGTCCCTGTTCTCCTGGTCTTCCCCAAAAGGAGATGGGAAGCTCCTCCCTTCCCAGAGGCTTGAGAACATCCAACCTTCACCCGGAGATCAGAATAAAAATCACCTGCAACATGTAGCTGTTATCTGCCAATAACATCTAATGAACTCAGAAGGAGAAGACAAACAGGAGCCTCTGGAGATTCTGACTTAAAGAAGTGCATCTGCTTACCCTGAAGGAAAGACTTAAGAATAATCGCACAATTTCTATGTCCTCCTTCACTCTGAAGTTAACTCGCAAAGAGAAAAACAAATATCATATATTAATGCATCAATGTGGAATCTAGAAAAATAGCATCAAAGCTCTTGCTTGCAATGCAGAAATAGACACACAGACATAGAGAACAAACATATGGACACAGAGGGGGAAGGAGGGCGATGGGGTGAACTGGGAGATTGGGACTGATACCCATAACACTGTTGATACTATGTATAAAGTAGATAACTAACGAGAACATACCGTATAGCACCGGGAATTCTACTCAGGCTCTATAAATGGGAAGGAAATCGAAAAATGAGGGGCTATGTGCATACGTACAGCTGATTCACTTTGCTGTACAGCAGAAACTAACACAACATTGTAAAGTAATTATACTCCAATAAAAATTAATTTAAAAAAAAAGAGTAAGCACACAGTAGATGATAACAGCAAGAGAAATTTACCTGGATGTTAACTGAGGCCTCTCTGGTCTCTAGAGAGCTAGATATGATTGAGTCAAGCCCTCATTTTCATGGGCTGGGCAAACCCGAATCCTTCTCCAACTCAATGATAACTTCCGGTGAGAGGCGTAGGGAGGACAAAGGACGAACATATTCTGTTCAGATCACCTCTGGCTACAACTTACTGCTTCCTTCGTTTGCTGGCCACTTTACCATCTCAAAGGCGCTCTCTCTCTTCTTCACTGCATCAACCTTTAGCACAAATCAGCATCTGACTTCATTTCTTCATATAGGAATATGTCCATAACTCTGTCTCTCCTTCCCTCTCTCACACACATCTTGCTAGGAGACAGTGAATTTTTTCTATTCTAAGATTTTTCCTAATATGGAAGAGAAATGTTTAAAGATCTCCAAGGACCCCTTTACCAGGCATATTTCTAGAGCTGCCTTGATCTTTATCTGATCCCTCAGCCTCAAGCTGTCTTCATTCCACCACTTCACATCTTCCTTCTCTCTCCTCCTCACTTCCTCCCTCAAAAGCAAACACATATTCCTTATATTGCTTCATGCAAAGCAGTTTGGCAATCCCTTTCGTTGCATGGGCTCCTGTCTTCACCATGCCCTTGGGATCCCCTCTACTATGTATGCAAACACAGAGCTTGAGGACTGTGGTTCTTAAGTGTGGTCCCAGAATGGTGGCACCAGCATCATGCAGGCACTCATTGCAAAGGAAAATTCTCCCACCCTACTCTGACCTGCGGCATCAGGAACTCTGGAGGTGCGCCCAGAAATCTGTTTTAACGCATGTGCCAAGTGATTCTGACACATACTGAAGTTTAAAAATGATTGCTTTAAGGAATAGCAGTTAAGGGACTGGTGGAGGAAGACCTGACGACAAAAAAGACGGAGAAAGAGTTTCTGCAGTAGAGTATGGTTTTCAATGGTGCTGCCAACAAATGCCTGGAAGCACGGGAAGTGTCATCACCACCGCCCCCACCCCGCTCCTGTAATTTCCTGCCACTCTGTAGCTTCAAGACAAATGCTCCCTCTCCCAATTCCTGCTGGATTTCTACACATCTCCAACAAGCACCTTCATAGAAAAAGTCTGGAGCTGCCAGTGGGTGCTCTAGGGTTGCCGTAGCTATTACACAGGCTGATGACATAAGCTTCAAAGATAGTATATTTATAATCAGAAAATAATTGCTAAAGATAGATACAAAATAAGGTTAGGGTGATTGAGCACAAATGCTGTGGAAACCAAACAGGATAGTTGACAGTGAGTGATGAGTTCGAGCTTTGTTTTACTACTATAAATCACAAGACGCTTTTCTCTGTTTTCCTTTTTTTTTTTTTTTTTTTAATGTAACTATATTGGAGCGCTAAGCAAATAATAAATTCAAAAGACAACCCAGTTTTCACTTCAAAATCTGACAATAAATCATCTCAGACACTGGCCAGTGGATACTTACTTTGTGTCTCAGTCTAGCATAAAGCTTTTGGGTGGCTTCCATCCATGGCCAAGGTCAATCATTGCAAATAAACCTCACAAAAGGTATCACACAGCCAGCAGCCTCAGGGAGGGGAAAAAAAGGGAAAGGAATGTGTGGGAGGGAAAGACAGAGAAATTTAGAAGATCTCATACCTAGGTTCCCCTCTACCCCAATTAGAAACAGCAAAAACAAACACCCTTCACAGTTGGGGCAACCAGTGATCTGTCTCCTGACCTGACATTAATTGTTTCACGCCCATAATGCTGTTGCAAGTATAAAAGCTGCTGCTGCTGCTGCTTCAGTCGTGTCCGACTCTGTGTGACCCCATAGACGGCAGCCACCAGGCTCCCCGTCCCTGGGATTCTCCAGGCAAGAACACTGGAGTGGGTTGCCATTTCCTTCTCCAATGCATGAAAGTGAAAAGTGGAAGTGAAGTTGCTCAGTCGTGTCCGACTCTTAGCGACCCTATGGACTGCAGCCTACCAGGCTCCTCTGTCCAGGGATTTTCCAGGCAAGAGTACTGGAGTGGGGTGCCATTGCCATCTCCAATTATAAAAGCAAAGGTGATCTAATACTTTATATGCCTTCAGACATATTGATGTTTGGATTATATATTGTTACATAACAAATTACTGCAAAATTTACTGGCTTAAGAAAACAAACATGTATTATCTCACATAGCTGTCGGGTTTAGGAACCAGGGAGCAACTTAGCCAGGCAACTGTGACTCAGGTTCTCTCAGGACATTTCAGTCAACATGTGAGCCAAATTCATGGTAGAATGCTTTAGTGGGGCTGAAGGATGCCCTTCCAAGATGGAGTATTCCCATGGTTATTTGCAGGAAGCCTCAGCTTCTCCACATCTGGGCTTCTCCATATGGCTGCTCACAAAATGGCGGCTATTGTCCACCAAGTGAGTATTCCATAGCGGTTCCCTCTATGACCTAGTCTCTGAAGTTGCATACCATTATTTCCACTTTTTGTTTTGTTTTTGCTTGTTTTTTGGTTTTTTATTTTTGTTTTGTTTTTGGTGGCATTGAGCAGGTGGATTTCCAGACCAGGGATCAAACCTGTGCCCCCTGCATAAGGACCATGGAGTCTTAACCAATGAACCACCAGGAAAGTTCCTCACTTTATTTTTTTTTTTTTAATTTTAATTGGAGGCTTATTACAATATTGTAGTGGTTTTTGCTATTCATTGATATGAATCAGCCATGGGTATACATGTGTTCCCCTCCTGAACCCCCCTCCCACCTCCCTCCCCATCCCATCCCTCAGGGTCATCCCAGTGCACCAGCCCTGAGCACCCTGTCTCATGCATTGAACCTGGACTGGCGATCTGTTTCACATATGATAATATACATGTTTCAATGTTATTCTCTCAAATCATCCCACCCTCATCTTCTCCCACAGAGTCCAAAAGACTTCTTTACATCTGTGTCTCTTTTGCTATCTCGCATAAAGGGTCATCATTACTATCTTTCTAAATTCCATATATATGCATTAATATACTGTACTGGTGTTATTCATTCTGACTTACTTCACTTTGTATAATAGGCTCCAGTTTCACCCACCTCATTAGAACTGATTCAAATGTATTCTTTTTAATGGCTGAGTAATATTCATCTGCCGATGGACATCTAGGTTGCTTCAATGTCCTGGCTATTATAAACAGTGCTGCGATGAACACTGGGGTACACGTGTCTCTTTCTATTCTGGTTTCCTCGATGTGTATGCCCAGCAGCGGGATTGCTGGGTTGTATGGCAGTTCTGTTTCTAATTTTTTAAGGAATCTCTACACTGTTCTCCATAGTGGCTGTACTAGTTTGCATTCCCACCAACAGTGTAAGAGGGTTCCCTTTTCTCCACACCCTCTCCAGCATTTACTGTTTGTAGACTTTTGGATAGCAGCCATTCTGACCAGTGTGAGATGGTACCACACTGTGGTTTTGATTTGCATTTCTCTGATAATAAGTTTATTCTTTTTGATCAAAGTCAGTCACTAAGTAGAATTCACTCTCAGTTGGATGGGATGGGAAGGGAAGAGTATCAAAGAATTTGTGGACATATGTAAAATCACAATATTTTTAAATGTTTCTTGGGGTTTTCTCCATGAATATTTTAAGAAATGCTTATTTTTTAATAATGTTTTGCATGTAAATAATTACAAAGAAATAAATTAATATCTAAAATGTTATCTCAGGTGATATAATTAACTTTAACTTTCTTCTTTATCAAAAGTATCTTATTTTCCAAATTTGCTACAGCAAGCAGGTATTACTTTTCAAATCAGAATATATATTCTTGAAAACACTGATGTAGTCTATTTTACATGATAATAATCATATAAAAATAACATGCTCAGCAAATGACAACAAGTGACCCTTTTCTGTTGAGTTATTAGTCATATTGTGTTCTATTTTTCCAATTTTGTCATTTTGCAAAAATGAGCATTTATTAATTTTGTAATAAGGTAATATAAAACATATTTATACCACTGCCTCTCATGCTTTATGCTTCTCAAATATCAGATTAGCAGTACTTGCATTTTATGAAATCTTGGCTCTGTCTGTCAACAGAGAGTTTGCCAGTAGACAGAGGTTTACACTGATATTAGTCACTGAATAAAATAAAAAGAGCAAATAACCAAACCCATAAAGAACTTTAGCAACTACAAAAGAAATCAAGTCAAGCATATGCTAGTTTATAAGTGACAATATATGACTTTCCACAGAGATTATTAATAATATAAACAATTCCTCTTACCTTCATCCAATATAAGCAGCTCAGAGCAGAGAAAAGGAGCTGATATAGAGGTGGTCACAGAGAAAGGTGACTTCTTTAAAAAACAGAGGTTACCATAGACTCAGATCAGTGAGTATTCACCTTTCAGACAAAACAATTCATACAAAAGAACTACAAGAGCCCTTGTCCCCAAAAGTCTTTTGAAACCTTAACACCTGCTCCCTGATGTCAGATTGTTATTGCTGTTGCTGTTTAGTCGCTAAATCCAGTCTGATTCTTTTGCAGCCCTATGGACTGCAGCCCACCAGGCTCCTCTGTCCGTGGGATTCTCCAGGCAAGAATACTGGAGTGGGTTGTCATTTCCTCCTCCAGGGGACATTCCTGACCCAGGGATCAAACGGGCATCTCCTGCATTGGCAGGCAGGTTCATTACCGCTGAGCCACCAGGGAAGCCTCTGATGTCAGACACCCAAACTCAAAATGCAGAACACTATACATAAGAAGAAAATGTAATCAGAGGAAAGCAATCATTGAGTCAGTACTGAGAAGTGGAGAAGAAGAAAAAAAAAAAACTTGCAATAATGGTTCAGTTTCAAAAGAATAATATTCTCTGTTGGTTTGCAAACTGGTGCCCATACAATGAGGGCAAGGAGAGATCAAAGAAAGAGGCGGACCTCTCCAGATGGCTAGGTAGGAAGGCTTGGCTTGGATGCCCTCCAGATGAGCAAGTCTCCACACCTTCCACACCCGTTATATGCAGAAGCCTTCACTGGATTCATCACATATTTAGTCCAGATGGTCTTAGCAATACCTAACCCTCTTAAGGCTGAGTCTTTGAAACAGCTCCAAGTGTGGAAATGGTGGGTGGGACAAACATTCCAAAGGCGGGAGATGGGGAGGAACCTCAACTGCCAAGTGGAGCTTGAGGGTCAACCGGCGGTCACATTCTCTCCATGACCTCCTCCACCAATGGCTAAGTTAAAGTGTCATCACAACTTTGTATATCCTTACCTTGATTTTCTCAATCATAATAGACATGGATGAAAATAAAATGATGGTAAGTAAAATCCACTGAGGGGAACAAGTGCTGATGTGCTGATTATCATCAATTGATCGCTTTCTGCCTTTGTCTGGGTTTTCTGGAAAGCAGAATGGAAGACAAAGTCACTATGCTACTCATTTATTAGAAAGTACAATGCTAGGAAAAAAGGAGTGAGGGGAAGGGGAAAAGTCAAAGAGGAGGGAAAGCAAATGCCAGTAGTTTATACAGCTTCTTGAATTGTTCTGTCTTCTATCACCATCTTCTACTAGGCTGTAAATGACTATCTCAGAACAATCCAACCAAGGGGAGATAGGAAAAGTTTATCCACTGCTTAACCTCTCTTACTGAACAAAGTTTTTCCCCACTGACATTGGCTTCCCTGTACCTCTGGGATGCACATGAATAGGGATCAAGTGGGTTCTGCAGACTCAAACTTAAGCAACAAGAACATTATGGGATAGGAGATGCATAGGCATAAAGCAAAGAACTGTCATACTTGTCTCATGTGAAAGCGATGGTTGCAACAGCCCAGGGCAACAAGTGTCCAAAGGCTCTAGAAAGAGGTGAAACCAAAAGATCTGAGATACATAACAGGTGTCTGATACATCCCACATCCTTGTATTGCTCAATTCTCTCACATAGTATACAATTCTTACATAATCTAGGCTTCCGTTGTTGTTAACAAAGTGTCTTCACTTGTTTCCTGAGTGAAAGATACAAGCCTCGTCTGTCACAGAGTCCTTTTCTAGGTGACTTTAGAACTTATCTAAGACCCTTTTAGAACTGCATTAAAATGAAAACACAACATAGCAAAAAGTGTGGAATACAGTTAAGCTAGCATTTAGAGGGAAATTTATAGCAATAGAGGCCAACATTAGAAAAGAAGAATGGTCTCAAATCGCTACAGTCAGTTTTTTCCTTAAGAAATTAGGGGACGGGGGGGAAGTACATGAAATCTAAAGTAAAGAGAGGAGTGGAAATCAACAAAACTGAAAAATAGTAGAGAAAATTTTTTAAAAAATACATCCACTGGGTCTGGGAGAAGATCAGTAAAACTGATGAACTATTGGCCATACTGATTAGGAAATAAATAAGAGCAGTCCCAATTATTAATGCCAGTGAGAGTGACAGAGTAATGTCAGAAGGAGAGTGATGACATAAGTATAAAAGTCATAAATGTTAAAATGATTAAAGAGAATACTTTAATATTTTATCATTGAAGTTAAAACTCTGATGAAATAGACAATGCTCATTCAAGCAGTAATAGATAGTCTGAATATTTATTAAATTTGCAATTATAAACACTCCCACAGTGAAAATTCCTGGCCCAGATGGGCTCACTGCTGAATTCTCCAAATATTTACGGAAAAAGGAACATCAACTTTAAAAAAACTTTTCCATAAAACAATGAAAAAGGAAGATGTCAAACTCAGTCTGTGAGGCCAGCCTTAACCAGATATCAAAATCAGACAATATTCCAATAAAAGATAGCTACAAACCAATATTCTTCATGGACACAGATTCATTTTTTCCTTTTTTTAAATTTTGCAAATTAATTCCATCAATTCATAAAAGGGATAATACATTATGATTAAGGGTTGTTTATCCCAGGAATGCAATGTTGGTTTAACAACCAAAAATCAGTCAGTGTAATTCACCATATTAGTAAAGAAAAATCATGTGATCAAGTCAATACATACAGAAAACGCATTTGACAAAATCCAACCACATTGTTGATTTAAAAAGAAAAAGAAAAACCTACAGGAAACTAAGACTAAAAACGAACAATCCCAACCTGCCAAAAGGCATCTAACAAAATACCTATAGCCACCATCATACTGAGTATTTTTCACCTAAGATACATAAAAAGGTTAATAGCATCCAGCCTCATTACTTGTATTTGCATATTGGAAATTGTAGTCAGTGCATTAAGGTGGAAAAAGAATCAAAAAGTTAAATAATTTGGAAGGAAAAGTGAAACTTTTATTCACAAACGTTTATGTAGAAAATCCCATCAGTTCAGTTCATTCCTCAGTTCTGTGCGACTTTTTGCGACCCCATGCACTGCAGTACGCCAGGCTTCCCTGTCCATCACCAACTCTAGGAGCACACTGAAACTCATGTCTATCAAATCAGTGAAACCATCCAACCAACTCATCCTCTGTTGTCCCCTTCTCCTCCTATCATCAATCTTTCCAAGCATCAGGGTCTTTTCCTAAGAGTCAGTTCTTCACATCAGGTGGCCAAAGTATGGATATTCAGGACTGATTTCCTTTAGGACTGACTAGTTTGATTTCATTGCAGTCCAAGGGACTCTCAAGAGTCTTCTCCAACACCACAGTTCAAAAGCATCAATTCGTCGGCACTCAGCTTTCTTTATAATCCAACTCCCACATCCATACAGGACCACTGGAAAAACCATAGCTTTGACTAGGCAGACCTTTGTTGGCACAGTAATGTCTCTGCTTTTTAGTATGCTGTCTAGGTTGGTCATAACTTTTCTTCCAAGGAGCCAGCATTTTTTAATTTCATGGCTGCAGTCACCATCTGCAGTGATTTTGGAGCCCAAAAAAATAACGTCTCTCACTGTTTCCATTGTTTCTCCATCTATTTGCCATGAAGTGATGGGACCAGATGCCATGATCTTAGTTTTCTGAATGTTGTATTTTAAGCCAACTCTATTTCTCTCCTCTTTCACTTTCATCAAGAGGCTCTTTAGTTCTTCTTCACTTTCTGCCATAAGGGTGGTGTCATCTGCATATCTGAGGTTATTGATATTTCTCCCAGCAATCTTGATTCCAGTTTGTGCTTCATCCAGCCTGGAATTTCACATGATGTACTCTGCATATAAGTTAAATAACCAGGGTGACAATATACAGCCTTGAAGTACTCATTTCCCAATTTGGAACCAATCTGTTGTTCCACATTCAGTTCTAACCGTTGCTTCTTGACCTGCATAGAGATTTCTCAGGAGGCAGGTAAGGTAGTCTTGTATTCCCATCTCTTGAAGAATTTTCCACAGTTTGTTGTGATACACACAGTCAAAGACTTTGGCATAGTCTATAAAGCAGAAGTAGATCTTTTTCAGGAACTCTCTTGCTTTTTCGATGATCCAATGGATGTTGGTAATTTGATCTCTGGTTCCTTTGCCTTTTCTAAATCCAGCTTGAACATCTGGAAGTTCATGGTTCATGTACTGTTGAAGCCTGTCTTGGAGAATTTTGAGCATTACTTTGCTAGCATGTGAGACGAGTGCAATTGTGTGGCAGTTTGAACATTCTTTGACATTACCTTTCTTGGGGTTGGAATGAAAACTGACCTTTTCCAGTCCTGTGGCCACTGCTGAGTTTTCCAAATTTGCTGGCATATTGAGTGTAGCACTTTCACAGCATCATCTTTCAGGATTTCAAATAGCTCAACTGGAATTTCATCACCTCCACTAGCTTTGCTCATAGTAATGCTTCCTGAGACCCATTTGACTTCGCACTCCATGATGTCTGACTCTAGGTGAGTGATCACACCATTGTGGTTATCTGGGTCATGAATATCTTTTTTGTATGGTTTTTCTGTGTATTCTTGCCATCTCTTCTTAATATCTTCTGCTTCTGTTAGGTCCATAACATTTCTGTCTTTTATTGTGCCAGTCTTTGCATGAAATGTTCCCTTGGTATCTCTAATTTTCTTGAAGGGATCTCTAGTCTTTCCCATTCTATTGTTTTCCTCTATTTCTTTGCACTGATTACTGAGGAAGGCTTGCTTATCTCCCCTTGCTATTCTTTGGAACTCTGCATTCAATTTGGGTATATCTTTTCTTTTCTCCTTTGCCTTTTGCTTCTCTTTCTTTCTCAGCTATTTGTAAGGCCTCCTCAGACAACCATTTTGCCTTTTTGCATTTATTTTTCTTGGGGATGGTCTTGATCCCTCCTCTCCTGTACAATGTCATGAACCTCTGTCCATAGTTCTTCAGGCACTCTGTCTATCAAATCTGATCCCTTGAATCTATTTGTCACTTCCAGTGTATAATAATGAGGGACTTGATTTAGGTCATATCTGAATGGTCTAGTGATTTTCTCTACTTCCTTCAATTTAAGTCTGAATTTTGCAATAAGAAGTTCATGATCTGAGCCACAGTCAGCTCCTGGTCTTGTTTTTGCTGACTGTATAGAGCCTCTCCATCTTTGGCTGAAAAGAATATAATCAGTCTGATTTTGGTATTGACCATCTGGTGATGTCCATGTGTAGAGTCTTCTCTTGTACTGTTGGAAGAGGGGGTTTGCTATGACCAGTACATTCTCTTGGAAAAACTCTGTTAACCTTTGACCTGCTTTGTTTTATACTCCAAGGCCAAATTTGCCTGTTACTCCAGATATCTCTTGATTTCCTACTTTTGCATTCCACTCCCCTATAATGAAAAGGACATCTTTTTGGGCGAAGAGTTCTGACAAAAAGTGGTCCACTGGAGAAGGGAATGGCAAACCACTTCAGTATTCTTGCCTTGAGAACCCCATGAACAGGATGAAAAGGCAAAAAGATAGGACACTGAAAGATGAACTCCTCAGGTCAGTAGGTACCCAATATGTTACTGGAGATCAGTGGAGAAATAACTCCAGAAAGAATGAAGAGACCAAGCCAAAGCAAAGCAACACCCAGTTGTGGAAGTGACTGGTGATGGAAGTAAAGCCCAAAGCTATAAAGAACAATATTGCATAGGAACCTGGAATGTTAGATCCATGAATCAAGGCAAATTGGAAGTGGTAAAACAGGAGATGGCAAGAGTTAACATTGACATTGTAGGAATCAGTGAACTGAGATGGACTGGAATGGGTGAATTTAACTCAGATGACCATTATATCTACTACTGTGGGCAAGAATCCCTTAGAAGAAATGGAATAGCCCTCTTGGTCAACAAAAGAGTCCAAAATGCAGTACTTGGATGCAATCTCAAAAATGACAGAATGATCTCTCTTCGTTTCCAAGGCAAACCATTCAATATCACAGTAATCCAAGTCTATGCCCTGACCAGTAATGCTGAGGAAGCTGAAGTTGAACGGTTCTATGAAGACCTACAAGACCTTCTAGAACTAACACCCCAAAAACATGTTCTTTTCATTATAGGGGACTAGAATGCAAAAGTAGGAAGTCAAGAAAATTCTATAGAAGCTATAAAATAACAGTTATAACTAATAAGAACTTAGCAATGTTTCAGGGTATAAGGTCAATATACAAATATCCACTGTATTTCTAAGTGATACCAATAAACAATGATAACTGATATTAAAATATGTCTTTAATAGCAAAATATGAAATAAGGAGGGATAAATCTGAAAATTGACACATGTGATTCATACATTGAAAACTACAATAAAGTACTAAGGGAAGTTTTTAATCAAGTAAATGGAGAAATATACCATATTTAAGGATTAGAAGACTCTTAGACATCAGTTCCCACCAAATTGGTCTATAGCTTCAATGTAATCCCAATCAAAATTCAAGTAGCTTTTTCAGGAGAAATTGACAAGCTTGTTATTATATTTATATGGGAAATCAAAATACTTAAAATAGTCAAAAAACTTTGAATAAAAATACAAATTTGGAATATTTCCACACCACTACCTGTTTCAAGATTTCTAATTTAGCATTGAGACGGATTATTTCAAAATATAAATAAATCAATGGAACAGAAAAAAATTCAGAAACATCCCCATACATACATGGTCAATTCACTTTGAACAGAAACAATTCATTGAGGAAATAAAAATTATTTCAACGAACAATGCTGGAATTATTGGAGAGCCTTATGTAAAAAAAAAAATAATAATAATAGTAACCTTGACTCTTCACACTATTTACAAAAGTGGACTAAAAATAAATCAAAAAGCAAATGTAAAAGCTAAAACTATACAACTTCTCCCAAAATGTAACGAAAAATCTTAGGAACCTTGAGTTTGGCAAAGTTTTCTTAAATACGACACAAAAAGCACAAACAGTAAGAGAAAAGCACATCGGTAAATTCGACTCCATCAAAACTTGAATCTGTCTCTACTTTACCTCCCTCTGTGTGAGTGTGCTCATCACTCAGTTGTGTCTGACTCTTTGCGACCCCGTGGACTATAGATTACCAGGCTCCTCTCTCCATGGAATTCTCCAGGTGAGAATATTGGAGTGGGTAGCCATTCCCTTCTCCAGGGCAAATTCTTGACTCAGGGATCAAACTGGGGTCTCCTGCGTTGCAGGCAGATTCTTTAATGTCTGAGATGACCTGGGAAGCCCCTTTACCTCCCTACCACACCAAAAATTAGCTTTGTGTCTTGGCATTTGGAATACAGGTATTTCCAATAATTAACATGCTAGTTGTAGTATTCCTGAGGTACCAGTACATGGAGAGGAGAGGAACATGGGTCTATTCTCATTCTAACACCTCTAGTCTTCTCAGCACAGGCCATGCTATCATCCAGGTTTAAATGATTAGGTTTCTGCCTACTCAGTGCAAGTATTTTAAAGTCACACATAATGAAGATTTCCTCCTGTCAACAAAGCATTCATTTTCTTGTGCCAGGATTTGATAGTCCCAAAGTTCCCAATTCTGCATGTTTTCCAACTATTGTCTGTGTTCCTGAAATAGTGCTAATTTGACCCAGGACTCTGTTCCTGTCAGTCATCAAACGAGAAGCTCTTCATGATGCATCTGAACAACTATCACACTAGGACAAGGAGAGTCATGTGAGCACCATAGCAGCAGTGCCCCTCCCAAGCCTTGACCACTTCAACTAACATTCTATACCTGCTCCGCAGCTTTTATCACCCTCTTTAAGCAAAGACATCACTAACCAACATGCCTTTTTCTCTATTTTAAAATCTCATTTAAAGGAAATTATTATTTTTTGACTGCCTGAAACAACATCCATTAGAAAACATAGCTCCATCTATACACCAAGCAACAACAACAAAAATCTAATAATTTGTTACCTGGCTTTCAGTCATTTCCATTCTGTGTACACGTGACTACATAAGGATACGTTCTTGAATTCCCCCTGCCATACAGATTGCATTAATCCAGAATGTCTTTGATTTTTTTATAGTTAGTTAATATTTGTTATGAAGATAAAATATTAGTTAATATTGTTAATATTGAAATTAATATTGAAAATATTAGTTAATATTGTTATGAAGAGAAAACTGTTGTGAAGAGTTTTAGGATAATTCAGTTGCAAAGCTTAAGTCTCTGAGGGCTATAATTTCAAAAAGAAAAGAGGCAGCTGAGCTTAAAGCTGAAGACTGATTTGCAGTTTTACACAACCAGTAGAAATATTTGCAGCTGCAGAAAAATCTACGTACATTGCTTAGATAATTGTGGTCTGATTTTACTTCAACCATTGATTCACTAGTGTGATTTTTTATATTCATGTTTTCTGAGTCTGCTAAATGAACTTTTATCACTTGAGGAAGGTGAAAACCAGCTCCTTGTGTAAATATTTCCATTCTTTGAAATGGATTCCATTAAGTTTACATTAAAATTTCAGGCTATGCACTTGATATACTGTTTAGAGCACTGTAACTTTTACACACAGCTTTATTGCTATGACTACATTTTGATAGGTAGCTAGGAAAAACAACACGAAGAGAAACAGAAAAACAGTATTCCCCCAGAGCATAAAACAGCCTTCCATCATGTTCAGCGTTCCACCCAGAAAGATTATAGAACATGAGAAACACACAGAATTTAAGTTAACTATTAAAAAATAGAACATTTTACATCTCCTAGGTCATTTTTTACATATGACAATGCTCCAGACCAAGAAATTTCACAGAGTTGAAACTAAAATATATGGAGAGTAAATGCCTTAGAGTCCTATCTTTGTTTTTCAAAATCAGTCATAATTGCTTGCCCACTTGTTTTTATATGATTCATAAATGCGGATTGCCAAATAGGCCAAAAGCACAGGGGAAGGTTCCAAAGTAATTAAACCCATGATGAAGACTGCAATTAAGGTTTTTTTCATCTTTTATTTCTTTCAGAAAGAAAAGTCAAATGTTTATATTCTCTCAAAGGAAAATACATACTTTCAAGTCTTTTCAAGTTGTGGATTTTCAGTTGTTATAAATAATTTTGAAATGAAAGGGAGTATGTTTTCCTTGCATCCGTCTCTCTATGGTCTGCATAAGCTGAGACAAAACCAGGGGCATTCGTGATGAATTCTAGCCCTCAGATCAGATCAGATCAGTCGCTCAGTCATGTCCGACTCTTTGCGACCCCATGAATCGCAGCACGCCAGGCCTCCCTGTCCATCACCAACTCCCGGAGTTCACTAAGACTCACGTCCATCGAGTCAGTGATGCCATCCAGCCATCTCATCCTCTGTCGTCCCCTTCTCCTCCTGCCCCCAATCCCTCCCAGCATCAGAGTCTTTTCCAATGAGTCAACTCTTCACATGAGGTATAGAAACTTCCTTCCAACCATCTACAAATGAAAGTGAATCGGGCAACTCAAGTGACTTCTTGGTTAATCACCATCTTTCAAGGACACAATGGAACTGTCCACAGCCAGCCTCCTCCCCAGTCTATGCGGGAAGAAATGGCTGTTAACAGCTCTCCCTTCTTGGAGCATTAGACATGAACGAGACCACAGTGACTGATCTGTACAGGATAGCTTTCTATGACCATTAAGCTCTAAAAACACTTCCATAGGTATTTCTCTCCAGGCTAGAAAATAGGTTGTTTTCTTTTTACTATTAGCATAGAGATTCATATCGCACACAAACAAATCCCTAACTGTTCATCAGGTAAATCTACTCTGAAAGGAGTTCTAGTTTCTAAAGACCATCTGACAGTGGTTTGAATGAATCATGGATGAAAAACATATAGTCCCCTTTACAAAAACAACCAAAAAAAAAATGATGTTTAATTTGATGGAAAACATAAAATTCCTCAATATGAGATAGGAATACTTAAGGGAGCAAGTAGAACAGGGTTAATACCCAATGCAACTCCTTAAGACTTTTGATATTCATTTTACAGGGCCCTCTCAGTGCTTCCCATGAAACTGGGATATTCAGCTGTGATTATCTGTAACCAACTTTTATTGTCAGGTTTAGTTTCCAACAAGATTCTATCAAGAAGATTCTATCTAACAAGATTCTAGATAATGCCCAGAATACTGGTCTAAAAATCACACTCTGCATTACCCTAGAGGAACTTCCTGCATGACAGTGTCTTTTGTCAACAATTGTCTTGCTCACTAGGCATCTTTATAGAAGAGGTCCTGGAGCAGTAGATGGCAGGTGTGAGTTAGTGTGGCTTGGAAGGCAGGACGTATCAGTGGAAGAGAAGAGACGGTGGGTAGAAATCAAGTAGGCATCAGTAGGCATTGTATATATGTCAATCCCAATCTCCCAATTCATCCCCCTTTCCTTCCCCCCTTTGTATCCACATGTATGTTCTCTACATCTGTGTCTCTATTTCTACTTTGTAAATAAGATCATCGGTACCAGTTTTTTCAGATTGTACATATATGCATTAACATATGATATTTGATTTTCTCTTTCTGAAACTTCACTCGTATGACAGTCTCTAGTCCATCTATGTCTCTATAAATGACCCAGTTTAGTTCCTTTTTATGATTGGGTAATATTCTATTTTATATATATATATGTATATATACATATATATATACACACACACACACCATACCCTTATCCTCTGTTGATGGACATGCAGGTTGTGTGTAAAATAAATAACTAATGAGAACCGACTGTAGAGCACAAGGAACTATACTTAGTGCTCTGCTGCTCTGCTGCTAAGTTGCTTCAGTCATGCGACCCCAGAGATGGCAGCCCACCAGGCTCCCCCGTCCCTGGGATTCTCCAGGCAAGAACACTGGAGTGGGTTGCCATTTCCTTCTCCAATGCATGAAAGGGAAAAGTGAAAGTGAAGTCGCTCAGTCGTGTCCGACTCTATAGTGACCTAAATAGGAAGGAAATCCAAAAAAGAGTGGATATATGTACACATATGACTGATTCACTTTGTAGTACAGTAGAAACTAGCACAACATTGTAAAGCAACTATACTGCAATAAAAATTTAAAAACAAAAAGAAATTAAGGAGGAAGAGAAAACATAAGCACATACATCAAAGTGATGAGGTGGAAAAAACACATATGTTTTAGTCACATGGACATAGCTTCATGTTCAATTCTCATCTACGGTGCTATCTGACGCAAGGTATCAATATATATTCTAAACCCTTTCCTCATCTGCAAATGGGGATAATAACGCTCTTCTCAAGGGATTGCTGAGGGCATTTAATGTGGGAAATATAGTGCACATACTAAGAAAGAATAAAATAATACAGAAGCGTTTTGTATACAAGTGTGTGAGTTTCAGAGCATACAAGGAAAAGCTTGGATCATTTTCTCAAATTTCTGCTGTATTGTTTTTTTTCCAGTAAGTAGCGTGATCTTCTCGACCAAAGAGAAGGAAGTCAGCATGTCTCAACCAAACTTCCAGTGACATACAGTTCTTGAGTACAGCAAGTTGTATTTCTCTTTCTGGATTTCATTTCCATTCCCACATGTACGTCATTATGGCATCATTTCATCTATTATAAGAGGCAGCAGCATTTCATTTCACAGGAATGATGATCAACTACAGTTTAAACTAGTTTCAATTTAAAAAAAAAATGAAGCCAGAAGATAAATTAAGAGTTACATTTTTATTTTGAGAGACTAGAATCAAAGAAGTCCTGAGCTGCCTTTGATGCTTTTTATATCATTCTTTAATCCAGGCTAAACTTCATCTGTGTGTTTTGGGTTTTGTACCCTTTTTTTTCTCTCGTAGACCTAAAACTGTTGAGAGGAGTTAACACTTTCTGTTTTGTTCTTTCTTTCTTTTTAAATTAAATTTTGGCTGCACTGGGTCTTTCTTGTGGCTCAGGGGCTTTCTCTAGTTGTGAAACACTGGCTCTAGAGCACGTGGTCTCTGTAGCTACAGCTCATGGGCTTAGTTGCTCCGTGGCATGTGGGATGTTAGTTTCCTGACCAGGGATCAAGGCCGCATCTTCTGCATTGGAAAGTGGATTCTTAATCACTAGAGCACGAGTGAACTCCTTGTTTTGCTATTCCTAGCTGCAATAATTTTATCCTCATGGAATACTACTTGACTGTTAAATGTGCTAATATGATATCACGTTTAGAATAAACTCAATCATATTTGAAATATAAGTAGACACTTTTATTAAGACTGTGACAGGAGTCAACAGCCATTGATTGAAAGCCTCCTTTGCGCCAGACATTACACATGAGACTTCTATTCATTCTTTCATTTCCTTGAAAGAGATTGGGGAATATCTTTCAATCGTCATCAAGGTTCAAAGGGGTCAAACTGAAAGTCACCTCTTCACCAAAGTTGACTTGCACTAATTCTTTTTCATGACAGATCACGTTCACAGGCCATAAATCACAGTAGTTAAACCTACAGTTGTTATCGGCAACTGAGTCCATACCCAGAAAGTAATTGTTAACAAACATGGGCTGCTGGGATGGGCCCCCAGTGGCCCCTGTCTCTCCCCCCACGTATATGCTGGCTGTCTCACCAGCCAGGAGGCACAGAGGCAGCTGTACAGGAAAGTGATGACAACACTGACCTATCTACAGCCTTCCCTGCGGAGATGTGTGAAAGTGAAAGGGCATGACCTTTCACCTTTCTAATCTCTCCTGGCTTCTTGCCCTTTCCCTACAAATACTATCATCTCTCTGTTTTCCCTCTTTCACTGTTTATAAAGCTACTCCTACAAATTTATGGGCCTCCACCTATGAATGAGGTGTTTGCCACATATTTAACTCTCACAAAATTTTTTTCAGGCACTTTCATTACTAGGGTTTAAAGTTCTCATCTGTTTGATGCAAAGGCCTGTGTATCACTTCACACACCACCGTGGAACCTCCCAGAAATGTCCAAACACGCTTAATCCCTTTCTCACCAGACCAGAATATAGGCAAATCTTCTATTGAAAATTGGTATTTGTAATTTTGACTATGAAGATGGGTTACTGAATGCAATTATCTTTTCCATATGGCTTTCATGTGGCTAGAAGTGTCTTCAAATAAGAATATAAGGTGTCAAAAAAAAAAAAAGAATATACAGTGTCAGGGCATCTTTTGGAATGTTACCTTAGGGGATAAGGCCATGACCAAAGAAGTCTAACTCTGATCTCCTTGATGCACTTCCCTGATGGCTCTGCGGGTAAAGAATCTGCCTGCAATGCAGGATACACGGGAGACATATGTTCGATCCCCAGATTGGGAAGATATCCTGGAGGAGGAAAATGGCAACTCACTTTAGCATTCCTGCCTGGGAAATCCCATGGACAGAGGAGGCCGGCGGGCTACAGTACAAAGGATTGCAAAGAGTCTGACACGATTGAGTGACTAAGCACACAGTCACCTTGATGGGATCCCTGTAGGAAGAAGAAAACTTTAAACAGAGGAAAGCTCCACAAACAAGTCTGGGAGATGAGAAAAAAAGAGGAGAAGGAGCAGAGGAAGATGAGGAAAAGTGGGGAGTTTGGAGGGACCTCCTGGAGTAGGAAACAGCAACCCACATCAGTATTCTTGCCCGGCAAAATCCATGGACACAGGAGCCTGGCGAGCTACAGTGCATGGGGATCACAAAGAGTCAGACACAACGCAGCACATACACACAGAAGGGACCTCCATTTCCAAGCCTAATGAACAAGCATTTTTCCTTAGAGGCTAATTAGGTCCACCTGGTTAACTCCAACCAAGTATATTCCACCTAACCCTAAAGATCCAGATCCCTTGCTTCTGACCGGCTAGGCACTCTCTACCTCAGGATCTTTGCACATACTCTTCTTGCTGCCTGGACTGCTTCTTCCAAATAGCCACACAATTATCTCCTCTCTCAGGACCTTACTCAAATCTTAATTTCTCAGTGAGACTTTCCTCGATTTCTGTTTTTTCAAATTACAACACCACCTATCCCCATGCTTTCTTTACAGCTTTATTTTCTCTACAGCACCTGTCACTATCTTACATACTATACAGTTCACTTTTTTTATTTTATTTTTTGTCACCTCTTCCCACTAGAACGTAATCTCCATGAGGATAAGGATTTCCATTCACTGTTTTTTCCCCAATACCCACACAATAATAGGCATACAACAAACATCTAAGATGTTTGTTGAATGAATGGATGCATTAGAAGATAAGTCTTCCTCCCTCCAAGTGTCTTCACTGCACAGCTGTTTGGCAATGTGATATATTCTTGGCAAAGCTGGGTCTTTCTTATAGTGACCACGCCCCATCCTTTGGGACCTCTTTCCTTGGTCCTGGGCCCATGGGTCATCAGCAAGATGCTTATCCCAGAGTTACACATTATCCCTGGGCAGAAAACTGTTTCTTACCAACACCTCTGCCTTGACACTGAAAGTAGTGCTCAGGATAATAATGTTCACAATTCTCATACTAGGAACAGTAGAAATGAGAATAGTTGCTGAAGGCCATAGTACTTAAAGTCAACTTCTCAGAATCCAGGATAAAGAGCTGAAATGGCTATTCTCAATCTGCCTTATGATTTTCAGGTTACAAAAGTTTAGTCCCCACAGGCCATAAATTATAAGGCTGACTGCTTCAGAAGGGCCCAGAATGTCATTACATTGCCTTGCTAATTAGTGAACATCCTAACTCTTTTAAAAGCCAATTTCCATTACTGTATATTTGGTGCTATTTAGTGAACATCCTCATTCTGCCCTAAAAACCTAAGGGATCAAACAATATGGTTTTTCTTTTCCTTTTTTCTTTTTTGGATACTTGCTTAGTATACTTGGCTTAAAACTCAATGAAATGAAACAAAGATTTATAAAAGTCATTTCCGGTTGGCCTTTCCCAAGAATAATTTATACTGGTGTTGGCTGCAGGGGTTAAACACACTATGCTCACAGCTCAGATTTCACAAGAAGGGAAATGCATGGTGTGTCTCCAAGGAATGGCTAACCCAAGAAGCTGAAAGGAGACTTGAGAAAAATTAAACATGTGCAAATTCTAGTTGTATTTTATTACAAAGCAAACAGGAAGTCCAACATTAAACATAATAGCATCACATGAGACTCATCAGAAAAGCTTTCATTTAATGAAACCATGGTAAACCTATAGAAATCTCAGACTGTGGTTGAAAATATAAAAGATAATTATGGTAAAAGCTTACTTTAAAAGTTTAAGAAAACTGACTACAAGAATGGGCTGAACCCCAAGGGGCAAATCCACTCATGCAGACAGACAGGCTCTGGAAACCTTCCCAGGCCCATCCCAAGTCTGCAGAATCCCCCTTGCCTCTTGTCTGGTGAATTGAGGCAGCTTCTCAGCAGGTCACAAAAAGCCAACCCCAAACTGGGGTGCTAATTTACAATTTTACCACACATCTGAAAGCAAGCTGAAGTTCCATAAATGGCATCTTGGAAGAGACCAAATAACGTGTATTAATGAGGTTTTTATGCTGGGTTAGACCCTTATGAATTTTAAATGGGATCACTTTAAATGGATTACTAGTCAACACCCGTGTTTCTCAATGTGTGGTCCTAAGGCGACTCAGTCAGCATCACCAAGGGAAAGAGGATAGGAGAGGAAGGTGAATGCCAAGTTGCTTGTTATGTCCAACTCTGTGTGACCCCATGGACTGTAGCTCCCATGCTCCTCTGTCCAGGAGGACACTTTCCTAGGCAAGAATCAATACTGGAGCGCATCGCCATTTATTCCTCCAGGGGATCTACCCGACCCAGGGATTGAAACTTGTGTCCTTTGCATCTCCTGCAATGGCAGATGGGTTCTTAACCACTAGTGTCACCTGGGAAGTCTGGGAGGGGAGCAAGTTCTTACTAAAAACGAAAATCCTCAGGCCTTAACGTAGACTCACGAAATACAGAAACTCTGAGTGTGGGGCCCTAGAATCACCAGGTTCCCCATAATCCTGACACTTGCCAAAATGTAGGGCCAAAGCTAGAGTGAGCCCCAGCTTCAGCTGCATACAGAAATACCCAAGGAGCTTTCCAAGTAAAGCCTGGTCCCACAACCAGAAATTCTGAATTGTTTGAGGGTGTAGCTTGGACACTGGGATTTTTAAGAATCATCTTTGGATGATTCTAATGGACAAAGTTAAGACTTACTGTAGTATCACAGATGTATCAATAGAAAACAGACTTACGGTTGCCAGGAGATGAGGGGAAGGGATAAACTGGGATACTGAGATTGATATATACATACTACTATATACAAAATAGGTAAGGAATAAGAACCTACTGTACAGCACAATACTCAATTCTCTGTAATGGTCTATATGGGAAAAGAATCTTCTAAGTAAGTGGATTTATGTATATGCATAACTTTTTCACTTTGCTGTACACCTGAAACTAACACAACATTGTAAATCACTAAATTGTAAATATTAATTGTAAATTGCGAATATTTCACTAAATTTTTTTTAAAAAAAGATTTACTGTAGTACAGGCTCTTCCCAGTAATACCCTTCTCTTTCTAACCATGTAGAAATAAAACATGAATCATAAAATAGCTAAGAGCAGATGGACAAATTTCTGTGATTTTTTTCCAGAACATTGCTAAGAAATGGAATTAGTATCTGATTCAATGTGGCCACCCAAGAATTTGGGACATTAAATAGCTCAAATAACTATCTGAGGTATGATTTAATTATCCTAGACTATAAGAGCAGTAAAATTGGAGACTTTACAATCTCTGAAGATAAACCAGAAATGAAGATATCACAAGTCTACTGGATCCCTTCTTGTTCCTTTAGAGTTGGCAAAGAACTGCATAAAACTTCGAAATTTGTGACCACTGTCAAGCACTATTCAACTACGTTTTTAAACTTTATTTTATTTATAAGTCAAGAGTACCAGCGGGTTCATAATAATAACCAATATTGACTTCTTCCTATGTGTCAGGCAGTATGTGCAGCACTTAAAATGCATTATCTCACCTATCATTGTGTAGTAAACACAACTATTACAGAAGAAAAAACTGAGACTGAGTGAAGTTAAATGTCCAAGATTACCCAAGGTTTTAAGAACTGCCAAGCCTATGTTCTCAATCCATTTGATAACATCATAGATTTAGAGGAAGACCCAGAAGCAGCACACAGAGGAAAAAGGAAAAAGAGGGATATATTTATTTCTGTTCCCCAAAATGATTCCTCTATCATACTTGATTACTAAGTTCTGATAAATGAATCACCCTTCCTGGAAGCTGCAATGCTTCTTTTAAGTACAGGAAACCTGAATTTGTCTCAGTGAATTCCAGCTCTCCTGGGAGTCTGCTATGGACCAATTTGTCATGGAAGGTACAGTCTTCTATTTTTAACCTACAGATCAGTTCTCAGGCAAATCCCATAATTTGAAGAAATGAAGACTGGTAACTGGAGAGGAAGCTCAAAGATCCACGGGGAGAATAAGTCACAAAATGATATGTGTAAGAGGTCATTCACCCGTCTTGAGTGCTCAGATGTCTATGTGTTCAGTGACCCTCAGGATACTTAGTTGTTCCCATTTCTGAAACAGACCCTTGTCTTATTAAATAGAGGATAGATTTGTTTTTAATGCTATTTCACAAGTGGATTTGCCTGTAGAATATACTGTCAGATCACTTTTTTGAATTTTTTAAATGGCGCAAAAGAATCAGGCTTGCAATACTTTTTTAAAAAATGCTAGTACACAGTGGACCAATGACCTTCTTCAATTATCTTGAGAAAGGAGACACTCTCCAGAGTATCTCCATCAAATGAGAGTACTGTGGGTGAGGAGGAGATGAGTGGGAGAAATAAAAGCATTTGCTGAATTCTGGAACCACTTCCTAACATCTTTTCATCAGCTAAGACATTTTTAGCCCAAGAAGGAAAGCCAGGAGTTCAGGTTGTTGTTTTTGTTTTTTGGTTCCTTATCCACTTCTGACTCACCATGGCCTGAGCAAGTTGCTGCCTCCCTGGCCTAGTCCCTTCCTCTCAAAAATGGAGGGATTTCCCTAGTAGTCCAGTGGTGATGGCTTTGCCTTTCAATGCAGGGCATGTGGGTTTGATCCCTAGTAGAGGAGGTAAGATCCCACAGGCCTTGAAGCCAAAAAGCCAAAACATAAAACAGCAGCAATACTGTAACAAGTTCAGTGAAGACTTTAAAATGGTCTATATCAAAAACAAAAACAAATGGAGATAATAATACAGGATTTGAGTCACTTAATCCAAGTGATGGTACTAGGATTAATGAGAGTGTTTTGGAAATAAAAGGAAAAACAAGGCTTTGATCAAAGATGTGGGGTAAGTACAATGTTTTATTATAAACAATAATAATGGGCCTTATGTTCTTGATGCCTGGGGAGCAAACCATTCCCCTGTTGGCCTGCATTAATACTTGGACCCAAGAGTGTTAATTAGCGCACAAATGTATGTACTAAATAGCACCCTAGGGGCCAAGAGGAGTTAATCCATCTCCAAAAGGTGACTAATTTACCTTCCAGCTCCCACCCTTCCCACACTAGGTGCCTGTCTGTTATTATTAGTGTAGAATAACTGCATCCTCTTTTCAGGTCTATTGGGCCCCATGTGCTTCCTCCAATTTGCTTAATAGAACTTAAGGGATCTGAAAGTACTATTGGAATCATTACCTTCTATTTGAATATTTGCCCTTGACTCATTGGTGGGAGCAGCCCCAAACTAATAAGAACTAATAATGATTACCTGTGACAGTTTATTATCAGTGCTATTTCCTATCTCATCATTGAGATAAAAGTTTTTCACAGGTCATAGAATAAGTCTGTTCTCTTTAGGTGCCCTACTTTTTAAAACCTTTCTCTTCCTCTCGGTCCTTCTCCATTTGCATTTTGGTTGGACATCTCATGCTTCCTGCTCCCTTCATAGAACCAAACCTCCCACAGCTTAGCCCAGAAGCCACCTAGATGCTTGCCAAGTAACCCAGATTCTGGCCTCTTCCTACCAATCTTTTCAAAAGCAGAACAAGGAGCAAACAGGGGGACTTTCCCGGTGGTCCAGTGGCTAAGACTCCACATTGCCCATGCAGGGGATCCAGGTCAATCCCTGGTCAGGGAACTAGATCCTGCAAACCACAACCAAAGATCCCAAATGCTGCAATGGAGACCTGGTATAACAAAATAAATTTTTTTTTTTTTTTTTTAAAGAAGCAAATAGACACTTGGTGCATGGTGATGATGATCATAAAAATCATGATTTTTAACATGAGTACAGCTTCACTTGGAACAACTGTCCCTTTGATGGCCATGCAGCTCTCTCATTTTTCATCATAAACATCAACGTCAGTGTTAAGTAGAAGGCAGGGAATGCTAAGGAACTCTCACACAGTTAGTAAACCATATGACCTTTATGAGACAAATATATCTCTGAGATCATCTTATTTATTTTAACATACTGTGACTGATCATGGCTTACAGGTATGACCAGCATATACATCATTTGAAAACCCTAATAATGAACATTAGTGTGCTGCTTATAGACCATCTGAAATGGTGATTTATGAAGCCCAGACAGCTGGGATCACCTTGCTGCTGCTGCTGCTAAGTCGCTTCAGTCGTGTCCGACTCTGTGCGACCCCATAGACGGCAGCCCACCAGGATCCCCCGTCCCTGGGATTCTCCAGGCAAGAACACTGGAGGGGGTTGCCATTTCCTTCTCCAATGCATGAAAGTGAAAAGTGAAAGTGAAGTCACTCAGTCATGTCTGACTCTTAGCAACCCCATGGACTGCAGCCCACCAGGCTCCTCCATCCATGGGATTTTCCAGGCAAGAGTACTGGAGTGGGGTGCCATTGCCTTCTCCGTGGGATCACCTTAGCAATCATCAAATCCAAACTTTTACCTTAGGATAAAGTAACCAAAGCCCAGAAAAATGAAGTGGCTTCCTCAAAATCCCGTCTCCCCATTCCCAACTCTCCCACTAATAAAGGTGAGGTGTGGAAAAGGAAAGTACTTGGTTTAAAAGCAACTCCAGTCAATTAGGAAGATTTCCAGGGAATTGATAGGAAAATCACCTTAGAGCAACACCAACTTCACCCAAATCAAATTGAAATATTACTCTGAACCACAGTATCAGCCCTAGTCTAACTTGGAGTTGAATTTTTTCTGTAACACAAACTAATCTCACAGAGATAATTAACACCTTAGGTAAATAAGATTTATTATAAATAAGATAGGAAGGAGAAAAGCTGGCGAGAATGAATTTTAAATGTGTATACAGGCGTGTGTTTATGTTAGCCTGACTGACTGTGACACCCACCCTGCATTCCTGACACCAGCAGACAAAGGAAAGCTTCATAGATCAATTTGATAACAAGGAATTCCCAAACTCTCCCTAAAGTATTAATCTTGAGTTCCTGAAAGGCAGAGCTTGTCACAGAGGCTTGCAGGGGATCTTAATGACCTGGCAAGAAAGGAGCTGTTTTAGGATGCTAACTAGACAGAGAAATGGCTCCAGGTCATTGATGGCAGGAAGCACAGTGGGGACGTGCCTCCACCACCTCATATATAACAAGGTTATGTGGAGACTCCTCCAACTCTTGAGCTCCTTTCTTTATCCACTGCTCCCTTCCTTAAGTAAATGCAAAAGGGAAGAAATCTGAGTAGTTCCTTTAAAACACACACACACTCTTCAGAAAAGTAGTTTCCAAAAATAATTCTACCTTTGCTAAAAGCAAACAATTTATTTCTACTTTTGACTGAACCTAAAAGCCTCTTGATGAAAGTGAAAGAGGAGAGTGAAAAAGTTGGCTTAAAGCTCGACATTCAGAAAACAAAGATCATGGCATCTGGTCCCATCACTTCATGGGAAATAGATGGGGAAACAGTGGAAACAGTGTCAGACTTTATTTTTGGGGGCTCCAAAATCACTGCAGATGGTGATTGTAACCATGAAATTAAAAGACGCTTACTCCTTGGAAGGAAAGTTATGACCAACCTAGATAGTATATTGAAAAGCAGAGATATTACTTTGCCAACAAAGGTCCATCTAGTCCAGGCTATGGTTTTTCCAGTGGTCATGTATGGATATGAGAGTTGGACTGTGAAGTAAGCTGAGCACTGAAGAATTGATGCTTTTGAACTGTGGTGTTGGAGAAGACTCTTGAGAGTCCCTTGGACTGCAAGGAGATCCAACCAGTCCATTCTGAAGGAGATCAACCCTGGGATTTCTTTGGAAGGAATGATGCTGAAGCTGAAACTCCAATACTTTGGCCACCTCATGCAAAGAGTTGACTCATTGGAAAAGACCCTGATGCTGGGAGGATTGGGGGCAGGAGGAGAAGGGGACGACAAAGGATGAGATGGCTGGATGGCATCACTGACTCGATGGACGTGAGTTTGAGTGAACTCCGGAGATGGTGATGGACAGGGAGGCCTGGCGTGTTGTGATTCATGGGGTCACAAAGAGTCGGACACTACTGAGCGACTGAACTGACTGAAATGAACTAAGGCTTCGGAGAATACTTGGGAGAGTTGATAAAGAACCTTTTTAATATACATGATGAAACAAACTTTCAAGCTGTGATTTTTTATTCTCTATTTCTTCTATTTCTCTTAAATATCTTTGACCTCCAAAGACTGTTTGTGTTCAGAGTCTGTCAGTAAAAATTTTTTGAAGAGAATGATCTTTCAGGAACTGTGAAATAACGCTGAGGTAGTACCATCAACTGCAACTGACTCTAGCCCTAATGAAGTGAACATACTGCTGACTTGTATTTAACAGAATTTTTAAATTTGTTTAAAGATTTTTTTTAATGTGAACCATTTTTAAAGTCTTTATTGAATTTGTCACAATATTGCTTCTGTTTTACATTTCAGTTTTCTGGCCACAAGGCATATGGGATCTTAGCTTCCCAACCAGGGATCAAATCCATACCCCCTGCTTTGGAAGGTAAAGTCTTAATTAACCACTGGACCACCAGGGAAGTCCCAAGAGAATTCAAAACAAACTATTTAAAATTTCTTTTATTCATTATATCTAAAACTAAGCAGGACCCTGTGGGGCTCCTGGGCATGGAAGCCTTTTCTGTCCCCCATTTCTTGTACGTAAGACCTCAGCCTCCATGACCTCCCCATGACTGGAACAGTTGCTAATCAAGGAAGGAGCAGCCAGAAAACCACCTGACGCCAGGTCAAAAAACCAGAGAAACTCATCAGGAAGATTACCTGAGACCAGATTAAAGGAATGCAGGCCCTTTCACACAAACCCTAATCTTATCAGCAACCCCATCCTTGAACTATTGCTATAAAACTCCTCATTAAATCCTCCTGTTTGGGGACTCATCATTTTCTACGGCATTAGCCCACTGTGTCCCCCTTTGCCTGGCAAAGCAATATTCTCTTCTACTTCACCCAAAACTCTTGTCTCCAAAATTCAGTTCTGCACCAGTGCACAGAGGCTGAGGTTTCAGCATCAGATCCACAAAATGTCTGTGGGACTTCTACCACTTGATATTAAGTCCATATGACTTTGTATTGTGTTAAATAGATCACCAGTTTTACTGCTTAGTGTATTACAGGTAAATTAAAGCAAGTTAGGCATGTCTTAAGTTTAAAAAAAAATGCTTCATGAATTCAAAATTAAGCACCAAATTGGGCTACATACTTTAGAGCAATAGCTTAAAATATGGTTTATAGCCAAGATACTAAGAAACTGTCAAAATCTTACCCCATGAAATAACTGGGCAGTAGTTGGTTACCCAGTGCTCACTTCACAAACATTCCAACTAATTCACAAAGCTTTTCTATTTGAAGCTCCAAGAGATTTTCCTGATGCTTTATCACAGAAATTCTCCCTAATAGGACTAATTAGTGTTGTTAAATTCATACTTTTTGAAATAAGGTTGTATTATATGATCAAATCCATAATCAGTTATATTTCTATACAGTTCAGTTCAGTCACTCAGTCGTGTCTGACTCTTTGTGACCCCATGAATTAGAGCACGCCAGGCCTCCCTGTCCGTCACCAACTCCTGGAGTTCACCCAAACTCATGTCCATCGAGTCGGTGATGCCATCCAGCCATCTCATCCTCTGTCGTCCCCTCCTCCTGCCTCCAATCCCTCCCAGCATCAGAGTCCTTTCCAATGAGTCAACTCTTCACATGAGGTGGCCAAAATACTGGAGTTTCAGCTTCAGCATCAGTCTTTCCAGTCCTGGAGATCCCAGGACTGATCTCCTTTAGGATGGACTGGTTGGATCTCCTTGCAGTCCAAGGGACTCTCAAGAGTCTTCTCCAACACCACAGTTCAAAAGCATCAATTCTTCAGTGCTCAGCTTTCTTCACAGTCCTACTCTCACATCCATACATGACCACTGGAAAAACATAGCCTGGACTAGATGGACATTTGTTGGCAAAGTAATATCTCTGCTTTTCAATATACTATCTAGGTTGGTCATAAATTTCCTTCCAAGGAGTAAGCGTCTTTTAATTTCATGGCTGCAGTCACGATCTGCAGTGATCTTGGAGCCCCAAAAAATAAAGTCTGACACTGTTTCCACTGTTTCCCCATCTATTTCCCATGAAGTGATGGGACCAGATGCCATAATCTTTGTTTTCTGAATGTTGAGCTTTAAGCCAACTTTTTCACTCTCCTCTTTCACTTTCATCAAGAGGCTTTTGAGTTCCTCTTCACTTTCTGCCGTAAGGGTGGTGTCATCTGCATATCTGAGGTTATTGATATTTCTCCCAGCAATCTTGATTCCAGCTTGTGCTTCTTCCAGCCCATCGTTTCTCATGACGTACTCTGCATATAAGTTAAATAAGCAGGGTGACAATATACAGCCTTGACATACTCCTTTTCCTATTTGGAACCAGTCTGTTGTTCCATGTCCAGTTCTAACTGTTGCTTCCTGACCTGCATACAGGTTTCTCAAGAGGCAGGTCAGGTGGTCTGGTATTCCCATCTCTTTCAGAATTTTCCACAGTTTATTGTGATCCACACAGTCAAAGGCTTTGGCATAGTCAATAAAGCAGAAACAGATGTTTTTCTGGAACTCTCTTGCTTTTTCGATGATCCAGCTTTTTTGATGATTCTATACAATAACAATACATAAATAACTTGAAAAAGAGATAAAGAAAACAATCCCACTTACAACAGCACCAAAGGAACAAAATACTTAAAAATAAATTTAACCAAGGAAATGGAAGATCTGTACACTGAAAAATATCAAACGCTGATGAAAGAAATTAAAGAAGAGACAAATGAATGGAAATATATTCTGTGTTCATGCATCAGAGGAGTTAATATTGTTAAAATATCAATACTTTCCAAAGCCATCTACAGATTCAGTACAGTCCATATCAAAATTCCAATGCCATTTTTCAAAAAAAAATCCATAAATTTGCATGGTACCACATGAGACCACAATGGACAAAATAATCTTGAAAAAGAACAAAGCTGGAGGCATCATGCTCCCTGATTTCAAATTACTTAACAAAGGTATAATGATCAAAACTGTATGGTACTGGCATAAAAACAGACACTCAGTCCAATTAAACAGAATCAAGAGCCCAGATAGCCCGCACATATATGGTCAGCTAAGATTTGACAAAGGAGCTAAGAATATACAACAAGGAAAAAAGTCTCTTCAATAAGTGGGGCCGGGGAAAATGGATATCCTCACACAAAAAAATAAAATTGGACCCCTACCTTAAACCAATAACAAAAATGGATTAAACCTGAAATATAAGACCTAGAAGAATGTTTAGGGGGAAAACTCCTTGATCTCAGTCTTGGCAATTACTTTTTTGAATATGACACGAAAAGCATAAGCAGCAAAAGCAAAAATCAACAACTGGGATTAGACCAAACTAAAAAGCTTCTGCAGAATGACAGAAACTACTGCAAATCACACATCTCAGAAGGTGTTAATATCTATAATATATAAAGAACCCATACAACTCTATAGCAAAAGCAAACAAACCAAAACAAATCTCATTAAAAAATGGATGGAGGCCCTTAATAGAACTTTTCCAATGTACATGAAAAGATGCTCACATTACTAATCATCAGGGAAATGCAAATCAAAACCACAACGAGACATCACCTCACATCTGTCAGAATGGTATTATTAAAAAATAATAAGAGAGAGAGGTAAATGCTGACAAGGATGTGGAGAAAAGGGAACCTTCTGGCACTGTTGGAAGAAATGTAAAATGATACAGTCATTATGGGAAACAGTAAGGATGTCCCTCAAAAAAATTAAAGGAAAAAAAAACTATGATTCAGCAATTCTGCTTCTGAGTACATATCCAAAGAAAATGAAATCAGGACCGCAAAGGTATATCTTCATCCTCGTGTTCATTTTCATGAACCTGTAGCACTATTCACAATAGCCAAGATATGGAAACAACCCAAATGTCCATCAACAGAGAAATGGATAAAGAAGATGCCAGCGGCTGAGGGGTAGGGCAAATGGGGAGATAATAGCCCAAGGATACAAACTTTCCAAGATTAAAAAGTCCTGAGACTCTGATACCTAGCATGGTGATTACAGTCAACCCTACCCACACACTGCTTGAAAGTTGCTGTGAGAATAGAGCTTTCGTGGTCTAGCATAACAACATGGTATGGGAGATGAAGGATGTATTAACTTTCATTACTGTGGTACTTATGTGGATCAAGTCATCACATTGTACACCTTCAACTTACCCAATGTTATATGTCAATCATATCTAAGTAAAGCTAGAAAATGAAGTTTAAAAATTCCCAAGCTGATCTTAATCAACATCACAGGATGATAACAGGCCCAAATTGTATGAAACTTTAAAAAAATGAAAACAGTCACAGTCACATGGCTCTTATCCAGCTCTCACACAGCCATGAAATAATCATGCAAAATCAAAGACCTGAAATAAACGGGAAACAAGTCCAAAAAGCCAAACTACACACAAAGTAACTTCCTGCACTTCATTTATAAAAGTGCACTTAAAAGTGACTCAGAACCACTCTATCTTATTTTCGGTAAAATTTTATTTGGCTCAGTAATCTGAGACATAACATAATAAAAGCAAAACACCAGAAAGGGACAGTAGAGCTGGGAGAGTCACTGGAAGCAATAAAATAGATTAGCTGACATAGCTGAACAGGGAGGAATAGATTTTTTTAATAGAACTATAAAAAAACAGATCCTAGAACCCAAAAAGGAGCGTTAACAAAAAGGCATCAATTCTCAGCAACACCAGAGAATATTTTTATATTCAATCATAGTAACAATTATACATACTAGTAGCCCTGGGTCATCAAGAAATGATTCATTTACTATTATAAATCCCATTTTCTAATGTGTAGACGCACATAATGTGTATTTTTTAATATATTTTATCAAAAGAAATAAAAATGTTAAAGTTTTAAGACTTTTCATGATTCTTTGAAAATACTAAGCATTGTTGTAAAGTGAACCATTATGTCAACAAAACAAAAGCTAAACGATCATGGAATACTAAACTGAAGCACTGTCAAAAACCTAATGAAATGAGAATGCCAAAGACATGTAAAAATCTGAGGAGCATTCCAGGCAGCAGAGAACAAATGCTATGACCTCAAGACAGGATCAAACCCAAGCCAGTTGTTAGGGCTGTTGCGATGTGATCAAAGGACCAGTGGTGTGAGAAAGATCTAATAATTAATGAGGAGTCGTCACATCACATACAGAGTTTAGATTTTGTTCTAATCACAAGGAGAAAACACTGTAATATCTTAAGGCAAGCAAAAATGGCATTTGCTGTATTTATTTGCTTTCTCAAGTTCTGACAGCTACCTGGAGCATGGGTTTATGCTAAGTCGTTTCAGTCGTGTCCAACTCTGTGCGACCCCATAGACGGCAGCCCACCAGGCTCCCCAGTCCCTGGGATTCTCCAGACAAGAACACTGGAGTGGGTTGCCATTTCCTTCTCCGATGCATGAAAGTGAAAAGTGAAAGTGAAGTCGCTCAGTCGTATCCGACACTTAGAGACCCCATGGACTGCAGCCCACCAGGCTCCTCCATCCATGGGATTTTCCAGGCAGGAGTACTGGAGTGGGGTGCCATTTCCTTCTCCAGAGCATGGGTTTAAAAGAGTGTAAAAGAAAATGGAAAGTGAGTTAAGAGACTATTTGATTATTCCAAGGAGAAGATAAAGGTGCCCAGTAAAAGCAACAAGCTATTCTTTAAATAAACAAAGCATTAGTTTGAATATCAATAGTAACACAGTTGCATGCTCTTCGTATTATCAAAGGTCATCAAAGGGATATATTGGGTTGGGCAAAAAGTTAGTTTGGATTTTTCCTTACCATCTTATGGGAAAAACCCAAATGAATTTTCTTACCCACTCTATTTCCTTTCCCCTAAAACATATTTCTTGCATCAAGAGTTTCTAAAGGCTGAAGATGCCACTCATGAAGACAGACTATAGAGGTGTTTGAGATTCTGTTCCAGGCAGAAAGTTAGCAGTTTGGAGGCAGAAGTTATTTTCTAAAGGAGATTTTCTACCTAGTTTTCATCTTCCATACCCCTTGCTCTTTGCAGAGTTTGATTTTAGAAATGTGACTGATCTAAAACTTACATAGACCCAATTTAAGAATTTAACAATTCTTGAGCCACTTCTCTTCTAATCTATGAACTATTTTCTAGCAGAAACCTGAGACCAGATTATTTAATAATGAAATAGGACCTCTGAAATCCCTTCAAGTCCTTGACCTTTAGGTATAAGACCAACAATAAGAAAGTTCTAGCCAAATATTGTACGAAGGATGATCTCTTTCACGGTACTGGGTTTCAATCCCTACCTGAATCCCCAGCCTTAAGGCAATACCACCTTTCTAGATGAGTGAATGGCTTCAGAAAGAAAAAACAACTTGGATTTTCTTTTTATTAAGATAAAGAATCTTTTTATTTCTTACCCTCTTTGCAGATTCCCTTAGGAAGAAATACAGAGAAAGCTGAACTAGAAAGAATGTGATCAGCTTGCCAAAAGACTATGACTAGCTGCCAACTTGATGGAGACAGAGATATTATGTTCCAGCTGTCATCGTAAGATTTTAGTTTCTAGAGTCCTTTTTTAAAAATTATTTATTCATTTGTTTGGCTGTGCCAGGTCTTACTTGCAGCACTTGGGATCTTCGATCTACATTGCAACGTGCAAAATCTAGTTCCCTGACCAGGGATTGAACCCAGGTCTCCTGCACAGGAAATGTAAAGTCTTAGCCACTGGACCACCAAGGAAATCCTCTTTTCTAGAGTCCTTTTGAGTGCCCCCAAGCTTTTCAAGGAGGCCATGAAAGATTTTACAAGTATCAAAGTGTTCACCTACAAATGGGCATTAAGGATGGCCAAATAATAGATAATCTTTATTTATCCCAGTGTAATATGGTGGAGCATCAGAGAACTGGACACCCTTCTGATTCCAACACACAAGCAAGATCTGGGAGAATCAATAAACAAATGACTGCATTTAGTTAATATAGGAGTCATTATAGCTCCTAATTTAAATTTAGAGCTATGTTCACATGTTTATGCAAACAGAAGTTAAAATATTACCATAAATTTTTAAACTGTAAATTCCAAATTATGCCAGAAACGATACCCTGTTGTGCACCTCCATAGGATGTTTGCAACAAAGAAATACTGTATTCCTTTATTCAAAATTCTCCAAAGCACCTACCATGAGAGGTGAGACCCCCCTGGCCACTGGTCCTGGTGCTCATTCTCCTATACAGACCCTTGAAATTAACTTCCATTGCTCTCATAGACAGCAAAGCATGTCAGCTCTGGTCTCCATTGCCTCACTTCATCTCCTGCCTCCCTGTTACCAGCTATTCATCCTTGAGCAACTGCCTCAGTTTATGCATCTGTAAAAGAGAGTAATCATAGCACCAACCTCAAAAGGTTGTTAGGAGGGTTATATGAGTTCATACATGTAACACATATGAAAAGAGTGTCTGGCACATAGTAAGTCTAACAAAGGTTAATAATATCACCCCTACTTTCATCAGTCACCACCAAAAGTATACCACCCATCAAATAAAAAATATGTTCTCTAATATCTTGAGAAAGTAGTTGTCTGGGACCGACAGCACTGACATCCCTGAGGAGCTTGTTAGAAACGCAGAATCTCAGTCCTCACTGTAGATTTACTAAATAACAATACACATTTGAACAAGGCCATGTGAATACATGTTATAACTTGAGAATGCTGCTCTGACATACCATCTGCCCATAATAGCTATATTTCCTTCCCTAGAACTGCCCTCCCACTATGCCCTCCAGAAATATTGTTCCAAAATCAACAAACTCTCTATAACCTTCTCTAAATGTTCCCCTATCTCCTTATACCTGAACCGCAGCTTTTTCCTAAGGACACAATTTTCCCCACAAACTCCTGCAATGAAGACTGCTCTTCTTCCACACTCCAAGGACAGCAGAGTTAGGAAGTAAAGTTGCCATCTTCCTTCTTCCCACTCTCAGGTCTCTTCTTTTGCTACCAAAATACTCTTTTCTATTGGGGCCATGCCCCTGGATGCTACAACTGTCTCCTACTCTTTGTCACCCTGGGCTTCAAATCTTTCATCCACTTCCTTTCATCCACTGGATTTTGCTATCTCTTCTTCCGAAGGTGTTGCTCTGTCTTTGGAAGATGACAACAACCTCAAGGACAACCTAACAACTGGCCTCTCAGCTTCTTAACACTTCTAGTAACCTTCTCCAACATCTTTCACATCAGCACAGGTTTCCAGATTCCACCTGGAACCTTGTCATCATCTGGAAATGCCCCAGTCCCAAAAGCTCTAATTGATTTAAAAAAAAAAAAAAAAACACCAAAAGCTCTAATTGAAACACTGCACTATGTGACTATTGCCTCTTTTTCATCTGAAAGAGCTTAGGCTTGCTGCAACCATTCTTATACAACTTTATTGATCCTTCTAACCTCTATCCTTATCAAATTTAGATTCTGTGGTCCATTCTATTCCAATAGTATTCCTGCCAATTCCCTAGTGATGCATTACCAATATACAAATCTCCCTACAGCTATTCTCATCTTCCTTCCTGCAACAGAGAAGTGGTTGACCTTGGCATTCTATGAGGCCAATCCCTCTACTTTGCTCTGAATACTATGCTCTTTGCCTTCTCAAGAACCTCTGAAACTACTGACTACCTTTTTTCCTCTCTTTAATATTCAATTTCTCCAATCAAATGGATCTTTGCCATTGGCTTTTAAGCACACTCAAATTTTTTCCATTAAAAAGCAAACAAAACTTTCTTTAATCTACAGCTCTTTCTGATCTCCTTTTAGACATCTGTTCTCCTTTACAAAAATATTCTCAAAGTATTTTTCACTCATTGGTTCCATTCACTTGCCACTCGCACATTCCTCAGCCCACGTGAACCTGACCATGACCCCTAACCCTCCAGTGCATCTGTACTCACTAAGTGATCTGATGTCCCACAGTCCTAATGGAGAATTGTTGACTCTGTCTTCCTTGCTCTATTTTCTTCAAGACTACTGGCCACTCTTTTCTCCTTAAAGCACTCTTTTTCCCTGGCTCTAGTTATGTTCACTCTTCTGGCTCTCCTTCTATCTCTCTGCCTGATCCTTCTCCATCTCCTTTGCACAAATATTGTTAGTGCTATTGACATCTTTAGAGATGAGAGTCTAAATATACATTATCTCCTACATTTACATTTGTTTTAACAGTAGTTGTATGCTTACATATAAATTAATGTCTTTTGGAGTTGGTGATGGACATGGAAGCCTGGTGTGCTGCGATTCATGGGGTCGCAAAGAGTCGGACACGACTGAGCGACTGAACTGAACTGAATTACAATCATTTATTATATTTGACAATCTTCTGCATGAATTATTAAATCTATAAATTCCCCCTTGACAAATCCAAATTTAATTCTCCTTGACAAACCCAAAGTTAGCATGCCCCTTTTATCATCTTGTAGTATAAGTTTGCAATTATGTGTTTTGACCACAGACATATTGATCACTCAGAGATTTAACAACTGCAACAAATTTCCCAAATGCAAATAAAGCTATGATGATGCTACAGAGAAGCCAACATGCGATATTTAAATACACTGTCATTCACATATACGTAAACATATGTAAATAGTATATATGTAAATAGTATATATTTACATATGCCCCCTCTTAAAACGGCACCCTGTGATACCTGCAGGTGATTAAGAACTGGATATTGGATATTTGGGATGAGATTAAGTGAAAAACAACAGTAAGGAGAGACTTTTGAACTTTCCTTTCAATAAGAATCAATAATTCTTCAGAAAAGTAGTTCTACATACCACCCCTCCAAATGTGGGTTCTCTAAGTCATAATGACCATTTCCCACAATATTTTTAAACAAATGTGCTCCCAGGCACAGTGTGAAATCCAGGTAGTTTATTTCTCTTCAAAAGAAAACCAGAAGGAACATACACAGAGCTGAGATTCCTTTGGTAACCAGAATTATATGTTCATCTTAGTAACACAGTGAAATCCATTACTTTAAGAAGCTGAGTATCATCATCAAAACAACTCTTAAATACCCATCAGCTATGAGAATTTTGCACACCGCGAGACTTCTCCACAATTGCATGTCCTCAGCGGCAAGATCAATGCCTGCCACGTGGGGCTTCTCTGCTCTCTTGCTTTGTGACACAGAGCTGTGGTCCCCAACCATTTCACACTGGGGACCGGTTTTGTGGGAGACAATTTTTCCACAGACCAAGGGGTGGGGGATGGTTTCAGGATGACGCAAGCGCATTTCATTTATTGTGCACTTTATTTCTATTATTATTACATCAGCTCCATCTCTGATGACCAGGCATTAGATCTGCCCTATCTTCAGAGAACGTAGGTGAGAATCATTCCTCTACCATCTGTGGGTGGCTGGCATCGGGCCTGATGGCTTTTGTTAAAGCTTCTATCACTTGTAAAATGAGGACAGTTCAGTTCAGTTCAGTCGCTCAGTCATGTCTGACTCATTGAGCCTCCAAGGACTGCAGCACGCCACCCCTCCCTGTCCATCACCAGCCCCCAGAGCACACTCAAACTCACGTGCACCAAGTCGGTGATGCCATCCAACCATCGCATCCTCTGTCGTCCCCTTCTCCTCCTGCCTTCAATCTTTCCCTGCATCAGGGTCTTTTCCAAGGAGTCAGTTCTTTGCATCAGGTGGCCGAAGTACTGGCGTTTCAGCTTGAACATCAGTCCTTCCAGTGAATGTTCAGGACTGATTTCCTTTAGTATAGACTTATGGGATATCCTTGAAGTCCAAGGGACTCTCAAGAGTCTTCTCCAACACCACAGTTCAAAAGCATCAATTCTTCGGCACTCAGCTTTCTGTATAGTCCAACTCTCACATCCATACCACTACTGGAAAAAACATAGCTTTGATAAATGGACCTTGGTTGGCAAAGTAATTTCTCTGCTTTTTAATATGCTGTCTAGGTTGGTCAAAGCTTTTCTTCCAAGGAGTCGGTGTCTTTTAACTTCATGGCTACAGTCACCACCTGCAGTGATTTTGGAGCCCCAAAAATTAAAATATCTCATTGTTTTCATTGTTGCCCCATTTACTTGCCATGAAGTGATGGGACCAGATGCCATGGTTTAGTTTTCTGAATGTTGAGTTTTAGGCCAACTTTTTCACTCTCCTCTTTCACTTTCATCAAGAGGCTCTTTAGTTCTTCGCTTAATGACATAAGGGTGGTGTCATCTGCGTATCTGATGTTATTGATATTTCTCCTGGTAATCTTGATTCCAGCTTGTGCTTCATCCAGCCTGGCATTTCACATGATGTACTCTGTATATAAGTTAAATAAGCAAGGTGACAATATACAGCCTTGAGGTACTCCTTTCCTGATTTGGAACCAATCTGTTGTTCCATGATCAGTTCTAACTGTTGTTTCTTGACCTGCATACAGATGTCTCAGGAGGAAGGTAAGGGGGTCTGGTATTCCCATCTCTTTAAGAATTTTCTACAGTTTGTTATGATATACACAGTCAAAGACATTGGCGAAGTCAATAAAGCAGTAGATGTTTTTCTGGAACTCTCTTGCTTTTTTTATGATCCAACAGATATTGGTAATTTGATGTCTGGTTCCTCTGCCTTTTCTAAATCCAGCTTGAACATCTGGAAGTTCACAGATCATGTACTGTTGAAGCCTGGCTTAGAGAATTTTAAGCATTACTTTGCTGGCATGTGATATGAGTGCAATTGTACAGTAGCTTGAACATTCTGGGCATTGTCTTTCTTTGGGATTGGAATGAAAACTGACCTTTTCCAGCCCTGAGGTCACTGCTGAGATTTCCAAATTTGCTAGCATATTGAGTGCAGCACTTTCACAGCATCATCTTTTAGGATTTGAAATAGTTCAACTGGAATTCCATCACCTCCACTAGCTTTGTTCATAGTGATGTTTCCTAAGGCCCACTTGACTTTGCATTCAAGGATGTCTGGCTCTAGGTGAGTTATCTAGGTGATAACCATACCATCACGGTTATCTGGGTCGTGAAGATCTCTTTTGTATAGTTCTTCTGTATAGTATTCTTGACACATTTTCTTAATATCTTCAGCTTCTGTTAGGTCCATACCATTTCTGTCCTTTATTGTTTCCATCTTTGTATGAAATATTCCCTTGGTATGTCTAATTTTCTTGAAGAGATCTCTAGTCTTTCCCATTGTATTGTTTTTCTCTATTTCTTTGCATTGATCACTGAAGAAGGCTTTCTTACTCTCCTTGCTATTCTTTGGAACTCTGCATTCAAATATCTTTGCTTTTCTCCTTTGCCTTTAGCTTCTCTTCCTTTCTCAGCTATTTGTAAGACCTGCTCAGACAACCATTTCACCTTTTTGCATTTCTTTTTCTTGGGGATGGTCTTGATCACTGCCTCCTGTACAAAGTCACGAACTTCTGTCCATAGTTCTTCAGGCACTCTGTCTATCAGATCTAATCCCTTGAATCTATTTGTCACTTCCACTGTATAATCGTATGGGATTTGATTTAGATCATACCTGAATGGTCCAGTGGTTTTCCTTACTTTCTTCAATTTAAGTCTGAATTTTGTAATAAGGAGTTCATGATCTGAACCACAGTCAGCTCCTGGTCTTGTTTTTACTGATTGTATAGAGCTTCTCCATCTTCAGCTGCAAAGAATATACTCAATCTGATTTTGGTGTTGACCATCTGGTGATGTCCATGTATAGAGTCTTCTCTTGTGTTGTTCGAAGAGGGTGTTTGCTATGACCAGTGCGTTCTCTTGGCAAAACTCTGTTAGCCTTTGCCCTGCTTTGCTTTGTTCTCCAAGGCCAAATTTGCCTGTTACTCCAGGTATGTCTTGACTTCCTACTTTCACATTCCAGTCCCCTATAATGAAAAGGACATCTTTTTCGGGTGTTAGTTCTAGAAGGTCTTGTAGGTCTTCATAGAACTGTTCAACTTCAGCTTCTTCAGCATTACCGGTCGGGGCATAGACTTGCATTACTGTGATATTGAATGGTTTGCCTTGGAAAGGAACAGAGATCATTCTGTTGTTTTTGAGACTGCATCCAAGTACTGCATTTCAGACTCTTTTGCTGACTATGATGGCTACTCCATTTCTTCTAAGGGATCTTGCTCACAGTAGTAGATATAATGATCATCTGAGTTAAATTCACACATCCCAGTGCCTTTTAGTTCAGTGATTCCTAAAATGTCAATGTTCACTCTTGCCATCTCCTGTTTGACCACTTCCAATTTGCCTTGATTCACAGACCTAAAATTCCAGCTTCCTATACAATAGTGTTCTTTACAGGATCAGACTTTACTTCTATCACCATAAATAGTACATTAAATATGGTAGCAGAGAGGAAGCATTGACCAAATATCAACAACATAGGGGAAAATATTTAAATATCATTAAAAGTCAAAATATAAATGTGGAAACTGAGATTCAGAGGAGTTAAATTACTTGTCAGAAAACAAAACAAATTTTTGACTTAACTTTTTTGGAACCCACCCTCACCCTGCTCCCCGCCACATGCTTCCAAAGGGCAATATTTAGAACAGAGAATTACTAGAAACAAGCCACATAGTCAACTTTAGAGAAATGATCGAGCAGTTTATTACACATTAATGTAATTACTGCTGAGAACATATAAAATGATAGTATTTGGACGATGTGTATCTGAAATGTGAGGAAAAAATAAAAATATGTACATATTAGATACAGTTAACAAAGCAAATGTATAAACTTTTATGAATATAAGAATTGTGTTTACAGGATAAATATTTTTGTTATTTTTTGAAAAATTGCTCAAGTGACTACTTTCAATAAAAAGGCAAATCAATAATTATCAATTTAAAAAAAAGTCAAAATATAGCTGTCAGGAAGCATCAGATCAAGAAGGATCATAGGCTTGCCTAGAAAACTTCCCATGTGAGAATAATCAAGTAGGTGCTCTGTGAAATAGAAAATACATGCATTGTTTCTAGGCTACCCTGGTGACTCAGTGGTAAAGACCCCCTCCCCTCCACCAATGCAGGAGCCACAGGTTCTACCCCTAGTTCAGGAAGACCCCTGGAGAAAGGTATGGCAACTCACACCACTATTCTTGCCTGGGAAATCCTATGGACAGAGGAGCCGGGCAGGCTACAGTCCATGGGGTCTCAAAAGTGTCAGACATAACTTAGCAACTAAACAACAACATTATATTGATTCCTGCTTTGAGTTCCTGCAAAGATCTCCTAAAACCCTTGTGATTTCCTAAGTGATGAGAGCACTAGAAGCATCTTTTTTTTTTTTTTGCTAATATTTGGTCTTTGGTCCTGGTTCCTGCCACAAAGTTCCTAAATCCCTTGGAATTTCCAGGGTGATAGGAGTGTCTTGTTCTAAAGAGGTGGCTCTGGTTGGGCTCTTGGATGGTTCCTAGAAGAGGGCTGATCACCAGAAAGACCAAGTTGTGAAGAGAAGCTTGGAATTTTCCAATCAGGGGCATCAGCCATTCCTCTGATTCTCCAGAGAGGGGGCAGAGGCAGGAAATGGAGTTAAGGATCCATCACACATGTGAGATAAAGCTTCCATAAAAATCCTCAAAGTACAAGGTTTGGAGAACTTCTGGTTGCTGAATATGTGATCTGCTAGGGAAGCAGTGTCGGAGAAGGCAATGGCACCCCATCCCAGTACTCTTGGCTGGAAAATCCCATTGACGGAGGAGCCTGGGAGGCTGCAGTCCATGGGGTCGCTAAGGGTTGGACACGACTAAGCGACTTCACTTTCACTTTTCACTTTCATGCATTGGAGAAGGAAATGGCAACCCACTCCAGTGTTCTTGCCTGGAGAATCCCAGGTACAGCAGAGCCTGGTGGGCTGCCGTCTATGGGGTCGCACAGAGTCGGACACGACTGAAGCAACTTAGCAGCAGCAGCAGCAGCAGCAGCAGCAACAGGGAAGCAGTGTGCCCAGGGAAGGCAAGAAATTTACCATATGTCTTCTCCTGTACATCTCTTTATCTGGCTGTTCATCAGTATCCTTCATCACATCATTTATTACCCCATAAAATGAAACATGGACTTTTTCCCTGAGATCTGTGAACTATTTTAGCAAATAATCAAATCCAAGGGGGAAGAGATTATGTAAACTACTCTGCTGCCAAATTGAAGAGTTGTGGGTAGAGCTTCCCTGGTGGTCTAGTGGTCAAGATCTGCCTGCCAATGCAGGGGACAAGGGTTTGATCCCTGGCCCAGGAAGATCCCACATGCAACTAAGCCCATGAGCCACAACTACTGAGCCCGCGCTCTAGAGACCATGCTCCACAACAGGAGAAGCCATGGTAATGAGAAGCCCTTGCACCACAACAAAGAGTAGCCCCCTCACCGCAACTAGACAAGCAATCAAGACCCAGTGCAGCCAAAAGCAAATTAATTGATTAATTTTAAAAACTTGTGGGTAACCTGGGAACTTACTATTTATGATTGACATCTAACGTGGGGGGATCTCTCAGGGCAGCCTTTCAGTTGTGGGATCTACCTTTATATACGTAGTGCCGAACCGAGTTGAATTGCAAGACACTAACCTGGCATCACAGAGACTTGCTTGATGTGCAAACCACCCCCTCATCTGGTGTCAAGAGTGTTGTGAGTATGGCAGGGGTGTGAGGAAGTGAGACAGACAGGAGGGAGACTGAGTGTTTCCTAACTCAGGCTCCAAAGCCATGTGTTCAAACAGATGGAATGAGTGATGGAGAGAGTGGAAAGGAGCAGGCAGGTTAAAAAAAACAATCATGTAAATCTTGGGCAGGATCCTAGGAGACTGGCATTAGAAATGCAACGTTAGTGCCTAGGGCTGTTCAGGAAAGGACCCCAAGTATGACGAACTGGGTTAGTGATTCAAGATGCAAGAGGAAAAGGGACATCTTTCAGATGCAAGAGAAAAGGAGATATTCTCCATCAGAAGACAAATTTCTACATTGAAGAACACAAGGATCTGGAATTTGATCAACTTGATGAGGAGGAAAAATAACTTTGTGTGTGGGGGCGTATGTGCACTCAGTCCTGTCCAACTCTTTTCAACCCCATGGACTGTAGCCTGCCAGGCTTCTCTCTGCCCATGGAATTTTCCAGGCAAGAAAACTGATGTGAGATAAAACATGTAAATAAAAATTAAGCACTAAGGTGTGTAGTGATGACTATAATAACCCTTTTGGGTGGTAAATAGCTTAAAAAGGCTTCATGAAGGTTATAACATCCCACTGGGAGCCTTCAGGGCTTGGGGGAAGGCAGATATTCTGGGATTCAGCATCACAAGATAATACAAAGTCAGGAAAAATGATCACTGAGGACACTGTCTGTTAAAGAGATAGGAAATAGAAGCATAAGAGCACTCTATTTCCACAGAAATGTTCACTACCATCTCCTTTAAGAAATGAAGGAGAAATGAAAATATAGGGGAAAAGGGACAGGGGAAATGGTTATTCAAAACAGGTGTGTTGGGACTCCCGGGTGGTGTAATGGTTAAGACACTGTGCTTCCTCTGTAGGGGGCATGGGTTCAATCCCTGCTGGGGAACTAAGATCCCACAAGCCATGTGGCACAGCCAAAAAAGTAGAAATAAAATAAAATAAAAAACAAAAGAAATTTAATAAAGTAAAATTTTAGTAAAACTTTATAAAATTTAATAATTTAATAAAATAAACAAAAGAAATTTATTAGAAAAATAAATAGGTGTCTTTGGTTGCTCTCCTTTGAAATAAGACTTTTCCTCTCCAGTTAACTGCTCATTATCAGTTTTCTGGCTGTGCTATTTTAAGTCAGTGAGAAGAGTCAATTCAAACTACCACACAATTGCACTCATCTCACATGCTAGTAATGTTCAAAATTCTCCAATCCAGGCTTCAGCAATATGTGAACCGTGAACTTCCTGATGTTCAAGCTGGTTTTAGAAAAGGCAGAGGAACCAGAGATCAAATTGCCAACATCCGCTGGATCATGGAAAAAGCAAGAGAGTTCCAGAAAAACATCTATTTCTGCTTTATTGACTATGCCAAAGCCTTTGACTGCATGGATCACAATAAACTGTGGAAAATTCTGAAAGAGATGGGAATACCAGACCACCTGACCTGCCTCTTGAGAAATCTGTATGCAGGTCAGAAAGCAACAGTTAGAACTGGACATGGAACAACAGACTGGTTCCAAATAGGAAAAGGAGTACGTCAAGGCTGTATATTATCACCCTGCTTGTTTAACTTATATGCAGAGTACATCATGAGAAACGCTGGACTGGAAGAAACACAAGCTGGAATTAAGATTGCCGGGAGAAATATCAATAACCTCAGATATGCAGATGACACCACCCTTATAGCAGAAAGTGAAGAGGAACTCAAAAGCCTCTTGATGAAAGTGAAAGTGGAGAGTGAAAAAGTTGGCTTAAAGCTCAACATTCAGAAAACAAAGATCATGGCATCCGGTCCCATCACTTCATGGGAAATAGATTGGGAAACAGTGGAAACAGTGTCAGACTTTACTTTTTTGGGCTCCAAAATCACTGCAGATGGTGACTGCAGCCATGAAATTAAAAGACGCTTACTCCTTGGAAGGAAAGTTATGAACCTCAATAGCATATTCAAAAGCAGAGACATTACTTTGCCAAAAAGGTCCATCTAGTCAAGGCTATGGTTTTTCCTGTGAGGTCATGTATGGATGTGAGAGTTGGACTGTGAAGAAGGCTGAGCGCCGAAGAATTGATGCTTTTGAACTGTGGTGTTGGAGAAGACTCTTGAGAGTCCCTTGGACTGCAAGGAGATCCAACTAGTCCATTCTGAAGGAGATCAGCCCTGGGATTTCTTTGGAAGGAATGATGCTGAAGCTGAAACTCCAGTACTTTGGCCACCTCATGTGAAGAGTTGACTCACTGGAAAAGACTCTGATGCTGGGAGGGATTGGGGGCAGGAGGAGAAGGGGACAACAGAGGATGAGATGGCTGGATGGCATCACTGACTCAATGGACATGAGTCTGAGTGAACTCCGGGAGTTGGTGATGGACAGGGAGGCCTGGCGTGCTGCGATTCATGGGGTCGCAAAGAGTCGGACACGACTGAGCGACTGAACTGAACTGATTATTGATAAATTAAGTTTAAATTGGCTCTGGACGCAATATCTCACAGGTTCTCCACATTTTGGTACTGACTAATAAAGCACAGAAATACAAAAATCTCATTTTTCATTCACCAGAGGAATTCTCATGTGAATAGAGTCAAAAGCCCCCTTTACCTATGTATAAGACCCTCACTCCCCCTACTCCCATTTCCAGATCTCCAAGCCCTCCTCTCCTTACAGGAGCTTGTGGGTGGGTTTTTGTCTCAGTCTCTGGGATATATCAGTCCTTAAAAACCATACTTCAGTTCACTTTTATTGCCCCTTCCTGAAACTCAGTCCTCATTTCCACAGCCTCGCTGATACCTAATTGCCTGCCTTGCTCCCTTCTACCTGTGACTCAGCAAATGACCCAGAATTCAGATCTTCCAGAATTCAGATCTTCCAGAACTAGCAACCTGTCTTACCTTTGCCCATCCTGGCCTAGGGCACGTGCCCAGCTCCTGTCCCGTCTTTCCTCTCCTTCTGCAGATAACCTGCCCAGGACCCACCATGTCACAGGAAGCGACACCCCCAGGCTACTGGCCTATTTTCATTCGGCAGAAATTAAACCACAGCCACAGTATGTGCTGATCTTTCAGAAAAAAATGTAGTTGCCTCCTACGTCTTTGTCAGCAGCCCAAGAAGAATTTCTTCTACTGTCTATGTGTTTTTTCACTGCTTTGTTCATGGTTGAGACATGGCATACAATATGTTGACTCTTTCCCCACCTTTGTTAGGAGGAATAAAGACCAAGAGAGAATTGGTTCAATCTCTTCATGATGCTGAAATTATGATACATAAACATGTGAGCAGTGAAGGCACCTCAAAGTGCCTGGCGTGTCTACAGCAGCGCAGAGACAATGCATCCACCAAGGCCGACCAGGACAGACACAGCATAAAGTCCCAAATCACAGGCCAAACCCTAGTTCCCGTGCCTTTTATGACTCACATCTCCCCTTGGGGCTAACTGGATCTCTGTAATAAACTTCCTTCAGTTGCTCTCTGTTCTACAGTGCCGTGGCATTGACATACTACCAGATGTAAAATAGAGACCTAATGGGAAGCTGTTCTATAACACAGGGAGTTCAGCTGGGTGCTCTGTGATGACTTAGAGGGGGTGGGATGGGGTCCAGAGGGAGGGAGACACAAAAGGCAGGGGATATATGTATACTTCTTACTGATTCATGCTGTTGTAGAATAAGTAAGAAGTATACATATATCATTCCCTGGTGTCTCAGATGGTGAAGCGTCTGTCTACAACGTGGGAGACCTGGGCTCGATCCCTGGGTTGGGAAGATTCCCTGGAGAAGGAAATAGCAACCCATTCCAGTACTCTTGCCTACAAAATTCCATGGTCAGAGGAGCCTGGTCCATGGGATCGCAAAGAGTCGGACACGACTGAGCAACTTCACTTTCATACATACATCTAACACAACACTGTAGAGCAAAAGGAACGCATTTGAGTCAGTTCTAATGCAGATGAACCTACAGCCTATTATACAGCATGAAGTCAGAAAGAGAAAGATTTTATGCTAACATATATATATATGGAATCTAGAAAGATGGTAGTGATGAATTTATTTGCAGGGCAGCAACAGAGAAACAGACATAGGGACAGACTTATGGACAAAGGGAGAGGGGAGGAGAGGGTGAGAGGTATGGAGAGAGTAAAACGTAAACTTACATTATCATATGTAAAACAGATAGCCAATGGGAATTTGCTGTATGTTGCAGGGAACTCAAACAGGGGCTCTGTAACAACCTAGAGGGGTGGGATGGGGACATAGATGGGAGGGAGGTTCGAGAGGGAGGGGACATATGTATACCTATGGCTGATTCATGTTGAGGTTTGACAGAAAACAACAAAATTCTATAAAGCAATCAAAAAATAAATAAATTTTTAAAATAAATTTAAAAAATGAAAATAGTAATAAACACAAAAAATGCTGTAACCAATTCCCATTATTTTTGATATAGTTAAAGAGGGACATGCAGTGGCCAGCCAATTGTGTGGGTCTGGAGCTCTGAAGAGATAGAGTCGGGAGTACCAGGCATCTCAATATTTTTTAAAATGAATGACGGCTGCACAGGATTACCTCTTTGTAGGATCACTGCCACTAACTCCAAAGTTACTCCTTGTGTCAAATGTCACTATATAGAAATAGCCTCTAACTCTAAATTCTAGTATACTTGTTTCAAAAAGGTATATTATAGTCTTTATGCTGTTTTTGCTATAACAATATGGGTAGAGGTGGCCAATTTAAGTGTAAAAGTGACAGGTTTTCTTAAATAAGATTACTAAACTATCTTCCACAGGTGGCTCAGCTCCTGCTAGGCATGCTCTTCAGATCACTGTCACTCAAACACCTTCCCTCTTTGGGAAGTCCAGAATTGTTCATTTTCCCTTGGAGATCATAGACACAGATTCTCACCTGAAGTCAGTGAGCTTTTCTGAGCATTTGCATCAGGAAGTGCCTGGCTTCAGAAAACAGACGGCTTCCCTCTGTAAAGAGGAAAAAAAAAAAAAAAATCACCAGAAAAGTCCTGAAACCAGGGCATCCACATTTCCCATAACATAAAAAATGATCATGCTATGTGTAAACCACTTCACTTCCATCTGCTTTTCATAAATGGCAATGACCAAGAAACAGAAAGGAGGGAAGAGCAGCGAGATGGGAAATGAAATGGACATCTATTCACTGTCCTCTCCAGAGGAATGGACTATTTTCCCATCCTCTTCTCCCCCCCACAACAAGAAAAACACCTCTTTCCCTATTTCACTGAGAAGCAATAAATTTCAGAACTCCCACAATCAAACTGGAAAGTTTTGCTATCTTTACATTAACTTAAAAATAGTGAATGTCACTTGAAAATAAGAATTGTGTAATACTTCATTTTTGAGTTATACAAGTCATGGAATTGCCACTTGATGTGGCCTGGGTGACAGACTGCAATGTTTTCTATTTTATATATTTCTGTTTTGTTTTATTTTATCAATATGTAATATGTGTGTTCTTTTTTCAGTCATTTTTCAGTTCTTTTTTCAATAAAAATGTCTAATTTGGTAAAAAAAATTTCTGAAAATACCCTTAATAAGCCAGTGATAAGAATTAGAATAATACATTATAAAGTTATTAAAGGCTAAATTTCTTATTAATCATTTAATATGAACAGTTACGCATCAAGAAATTACAGAGGGCTTTTACCACATCGGTATGCTTGCAGTGGCATGCTGAATTGTTAGAATTTAAGGTTCTTTTCGTTACTGACCAAAGAGAGGTGCAGAACTAGGCCTCTCCAATGTAAATAATACAGTTCATTAAGGAGATAAACAAGTTTAGATAATGAACAATTCTATAGTCTTTAATGTTCAGATCTCTTTTGAAAACGCATCAAAGTGAAATCTAATGATTCAAAGAACGGCCGAATGGATGGTGGATGTTGTGAGCATCAGATCTTAAGGTGCATACCATCAGCAAAAGAAATATAAACTTAAGCAACCCTCATTCCCAGATCTGATGGACATTAAGCTCATACGCTGCCAAGAATAACATTTCACATTCGCCGCCCTGAGTAAGAGCCCTTCCTACGTCCATGGGAGGAAGTCATTTGCCAGATGTCGCTGTTTATTTTACACGTCTCCCTTTGACTTGTGCTTATTTTCTCTTGACCTCTCCAACTTCTCCCAGGCACACCATGTGGAGAAAACTCAAGGTTCAGGAAATCTTACTAAGAAATACCTAGCTGTTCCAGTCAGTTACCCAGCCTCAACATGTGTTGCTGTTTATGGGTCCAGCCTAATTGCTGACAGAGATTGAACCATTAGGCTGCCCTCATTCAGTGCTATCTGGACATTCATCAGAAAAACAGACTCTTTTACAACTTGTATCACCCAAGACATCTATGATGGAAACTTTCTCTTTTATATGACAGCAAACCTATTAGTGATAAATCAGGAAAATAAAATCAAAACGAAAGACAAAAACATCAAAAAAAGATTGTGAGATTTTTCTGAAGGCGTTCTCTATCTTTAGAAGCTCCCAAAGATCACACAGTTGAATGTTAGAGGATACCCTTTACCAAATAGGAATTCTAGCAGGAATTTCACTGCTGTCTTGCCTTCTTCTTGATAGAGAATCAAACTGGCTGACTGAGGATTAAAATCTTGATGACTGGATTTTTGGTTTTTTGGTGTTTGTTTGTTTTTGCTGATTTACTGTTAATTTTATTTTTTACTGAAGTATAGTTGATTTGCAATGTTGTGCCAAACTGTTGTACAGCAAAATAACTCAGTCATACACATATAGACATTCTTTTTTTATATATATCCTTTTCCATTATGGTTTATCACAGGATTTTGAATATAGTTCCCTGTGCTATACACTAGGATCTTGTATCTAGATTTCAATGTTACGTATATGCTGCTAACTTTATGCTGAAGTGACACTGATGCTCGTGGAAGCCACCACATCCTCAGGAGGCACATACTGACCACACCTCCTTGCCTCGTCATCAAAGCCAATTACTTTTGTGCTGGAAGCCACCTCTGCAGATACAGTCCAGCTTTATGTTTTACACTCTTCTGTGATTCCCATTAACCTGTCTGACTTACTATCTTCTGAGTCCATTCCAAAAGTAGGCACAGAAACAACTGGGGTGACAGATAACCAGGCCAGGAAAATAGGTAAAGCAGGAATGAAGCCCAATCAGCTATGAACATTTTGCAAATGTGCTCAGTGTGCCTGAGTTCCTCCACAGTTACTCAAGAAACTCAAAGGGCTTGGGTTTAAATCATCTCTAAGAATGTTTGTATGTACACAGGCCACCCCTTATGCTATTCTAGAAGCATTTCCTAGTATTCAGGGAATGGCCCTGGGCACGGACTAAGTGCTCAGTAGTCACTGAATAAATATAGTTCCTTGTGTGAGACCAAGGAAAGTTACCCTCATGGTACCTTTGTTAAGACTCAACTGTTAGGCTAGTTACTAGGGCTTGCGCTCTCTCAAATTTTTGGCAAAATTTCTCACTTGGAATTAAGCAAAATTTGACTCCATGCGATTGCAAATCTCCAGAATCCTTTCAATTCTATTCACCTAGTTGACCACGGGTTGAAAAAAATCTAACACTATAGTTCTAATCTTGTATTTTATACTCAATTTTTTTAAAATTTTTTTCAATTCAGTAAAAAACCTGACTTGACTATGATTTAGCACAGTGTTCTCAAACAACCTGTGGTGGAAGACCAGTTTGGTTTTCTCTTTTTTTTAATTGTCAATTCAAAATAGACTTTTTTGAGAAATAAAATGAAAACACTTATGTTTATTATCTACAATATCCAAGATATGAAGACAAACTAAGTGTCTGTTGAATGGATAACGAAGATGTGAGACAAATTAATAGATAAATGTGTGTGTGTGTTAGTCACTAAGTCCTGTCTGACTCTTTGCTACCTCATGGGGTATAGCCCACCAGGTTCCTCCATCCATGGGATTTTTCCAGGCAAGAGTACTGGAGTAGGTTGCCATTACCTTCTCCAGGGGATCTTTCTCACCCAGGGATCAAACCTGGGTCTCCTGCATTGCAGTCAGACTCTTTATTGTCTGAGCCACCAGGGAAGCTATATAATAGATAAATATATAACAATGAAATATTATTCAGTCACGAGCAAACAGAAATCATGCCACTTGCAACACCATGAATGAACCTAGGGGCCTAGCAGGGGGCACAGTGGTAAAGAATCCACCTGCCCCTGCAGGAGACACGAGAGAGGCAGGGTCAGTCCTTGGATGGGGACGATCCCCTGGAGAAGGAAAGGGAAGCCACTCTAGGATTCTTGCCTTCAAATTCCATGGTAGGCTACAGTCCACGGGGTCGCAAAGAGTCAGACATGACTGGGCACACACAAGAAAGCACAGATGAAACTAGAGGACATTATGCTAAATGAAAGGAGCCAGATACAAAAAAGACAATATTATACAATCTCACTTATACATGGAATCTTAAAAAAGAAAAAAAACTCAAATTCATAGAGACAGAGTAGAATGGTGGTTATCAGGACTCAGGGGTGAGGGAGATGGAGAGATACTTGTCAAAGGGTACATGTTATCAGATGAGTAAGTCTTGAGGAAATCTAATGCACAGCATGGCAATTATAGCTAATAATACTATACTGTAGAGGGCTTCCCTGGTGGCTCAGTGGTAGAGAATCCGCCTGCCAATTCAGGAGACACAGGTTCAATCTTTGGTCCGGGAAGATCCAACATGCCAAGGGGCAGCTAAGCCCATGTACCACAACTATTAAGCTTGTGCTCTGGAGCCCAGGAGCCACAAATGCTGAAGCCCACCCACTCTAGAGCCCATGCTCCACAAGAGAACCCACTACAAATGAGAAGCCCATGCACCGCAACTAGAGAGCAGCTAGAAAAATGCCTGAGCGGCAACGAAGACCTAGCACAGCCAAAAATAAATAAATATAATTTAAAAAAAAATAAGTGCAAGGCCCTTGAGGTCAGCTGATGAGCCAAGCCCCTTTTAAAAAGTAATCTCCAATTAAAATAAATTTATATTAAAAAAAAGAAAACAATACTACATTGAATACTTGAAATTTGCTAAGAGAATAGATCGTAAGTGTTCTCACTACCAAAAAATAAAATGTAGGTGAGGTGATGGGTATGTTAATTAACCTGATTATAGTAATCTTTAAAAATGTATACATATGTCAAATCATCATTGCACAAACCATCAGTTGCACACAGGAAGTATACACAGTTTTATTCATCAGTTATACCTCAACAAAGCTGGAGGTGGGGGACAGAAAATAGAAACACCCTTGTTTTAACCATTGGGTTCAGCATGCACAATACTGCAATGTCAAGTTTCTTTCCATTAGGCAAATAGTTGCTTAACACTGCCAGTTTTGGTGTCTATCTGGTCCCAGACTGCTCATGATCAATCTGGTTACTCAGTACTGTGAATTACACAGCGGGTGCCACTGCTTTAGGATCATCTTCTTTCTTGTCCTAAACTGACCAGATTAAGGGAGTGACTGAGTATGTCCTCATATCATATCACCTCCTACCCACAACACTTAGCATTAAGATCTTTGCAGAGGGAAAAGATCATTCTGTGTTGTTGAAATTAGTTTCCTACATTTTTCATGCCTGAAAGAAGTCATTTTTTAAAACACTGAAGATTAAACTATTTGTCCAAAGTCAGAAAAGGAAGGTCACTATGAAAATGTCTGCTTTTCAGAAAGAGTGATTATCCTCACTTACACATCTATGTTCTCCTATTGAAATGCTACCAAGCTATATTTTCTTGGTACTAGGGAATAATGAAGATATATGTGTAGGCAGGACAGAGCTCACTCAGAAGACAAGATGGGTGTGATCCCCCCAAAGTGCTGCCCTTTGAAAGGACCTGGAGAGGGAAGATCATGTCTTATATGTTAATTTAATCATTCTCTCTTTTTTTTCTCTCTCTTTCTGTCTCTCACACACACACTGAGCACAGTTTATAATGGCTTGCATGCATGCAAAGTCGTTCAGTCATGTCCGACTCTTTGCAACCCTATGGACTGTAGCCCACCAGGCTCTTCTGTCCCTGGGATTTTTCCAGGCAAGAATATTGGAGTGGATTGCCATGTCCTCCTCCAGGGAATCTTCCCAACCCAGGGATCAAACCTGTGTCTCTTAAGTTTCCTGCATTGGCAGGCAGGTTCTTTACCAGTAGTACTACGTGGGAAGTCCTTATAATGGGTTACTGGTTATCAATAAGTGAAAAGCTTTGTAACCAAATAAGTTCAGTTCAGTTCAGTCACTCAGTCATGTCCGACTCTTTGCGGCCCCATGAACTACAGCACACCAGGGCTCCCTGTCCATCACCAACTCCCAGAGTTTACTCAAACTCATGTCCATTGAGTCAGAGATGCCATCCAGCCATCTCATCCTCTGTTGTCCCCTTCTCCTCCTGCCCTCAATCCCTCCCAGCATTAGAGTCTTTTCCAGTGAGTCAACTCTTTGCATGTGGTGGCCAAAGTATTGGAGTTTCAGCTTCAGGATCAGTCTCTCCAATGAACACTCAGGAATGATCTCCTTTAGGATGGACTGGTTGGATCTCCTTGCAGTCTAAGGGACTCTCAAGAGTCTTCTCCAACACCACAGTTCAAAAGCATCAATTCTTTGGCACCCGGCTTTCTTTATACTCCAACTCTCACATCCATACATGACCACTGGAAAAACCATAGCCTTGATTAGACAGACCTTTGTTGACAAAGTAATATCTCTGCTTTTTAATATGCTGTCTAGGTGGGTCATAACTTTTCTTCCAAGGACTGTCTTTTTATTTCATGGCTACAGTCACCATCTGCAGTGATTTTGGAGCCCAGAAAAATAGTCAGCCACTGTTTCCACTGTTTCTCCATCTATTTGCCATGAAGTAATGGGACCACATGCCATGATCTTTGTTTTCTGAATGTTGAGCTTTAAGCCAACTTTTTCACTCCCCTCTTTCATTTTCATCAAGAGGCTCTTTAGTTCTTCTTCACTTTCACCATGCCATAAGGGTGGTGTCATCTGCATATGCAAAGTTATTGATATTTCTCCCAGCAATCTTAATTCCAGCTTGTGCTTCCTCCAGCCCAGCATTTCTCATGATGTACTCTGCATATAAGTTAAACAAGCAGGGTGACAATATACAGCCTTGACATACTCCTTTTCCTATTTGGAACCAGTCTGTTGTTCCATGTCCAGTTCTAACTGTTGCTTCCTGACCTGCATACAGGTTTCTCAAGAGGTAGGTGAGGTGGCCTGGTATTCCCATCTCTTTCAGAATTTTCCACAGTTTATTGTGATCCACAAGTCAAAGGCTTTGGCATAGTCAATAAAGCAGAAATAGATGTTTTTCTGGTACTCTCTTACTTTTCTGGTGATTGAACAGATGGTAGGAATTTGATCTCTGGTTCCTCTGCCTTTTCTAAAACCAGCTTGAACAGAACATCTGGAAGTTCACGGTTCATGTATTACTGAAGCCTGACATGGAGAATTTTGAGCATTACTTTGCTAGCATGTGAGATGAGTGCAATTGTGCAGTAGTTTGAACATTCTTTGGCATTGCCTTTCTTTGGGATTGGAATGAAAACTGGCCTTTTCCAGTCCTGTGGCCACTGCTGAGTTTTCCAAATTTGCGGCATATTGAGGGTAGCACTTTTATAGCATCATCATTTAGGATTTCAAATAGCTCAACTGAAATTCCATCACCTCCACTAGCTTTGTTTGTAGTGATGCTTTCTAAGGCCCACTTGACTTCACATTCCAGGATGTCTGGCTCTAGGTGAGTGATCACACCGTCATGATTATCTGGTCATGAAGATCTTTTTTGTACAGTTCTGTGTATTCTTGCCACCTCTTCTTAATATCTTCTGCTTCTGTTAGGTCCATACCATTTCTGTCCTTTATTGTGCCAGTCTTTGCATTAAATGTTCCCTCAGTATCTCTAATTTTCTTGAAGAGATCTCTAGTCTTTCCCATTTTATTGTTTTCCTATTTCTTGGCATTGATCACTGAGGAAGGCTTTCTTATCTCTCCTTGCTATTCTTTGGAACTCTGCATTCAGATGCTTATATCATTCTTTTTCTCCTTTGCTTTTCACTTCTCTTCTTTTCACAGAAAAGAAGGCCTCTTCCGACAGCCATTTTGCTTTTTTGCATTTCTTTTTCTTGGGGATGGTCTTGCTCCCTGTCTCCTGTACAATGTCACAAACCTCTGTCCATAGTTCATCAGGCACTCTATCAGATCTAGCGCCTTAAATCTATTTCTCACTTCCACTGTATAATCATAAGGGATTTGATTTAGGTCATACCTGAATGGTCTAGTGGTTTTCCCTACTTTCTTCAATTTAAGTCTGAATTTGGCAATAAGGAGTTCATGATCTGAGCCACAGTCAGCTCCCAGTCTTGTTTTTGCTGACTGTATAGAGCTTCTCCATCTTTGGCTGCAAGGAATATAATCAGTCTGATTTCGGTGTTGACCATCTGGTGATGTACATGTGTAGAGTCTTCTCTTCTGTTGTTGGAATAAGGTGTTTGCTATGACCAGTGCATTCTCTTGGCAGAACTCTATTAGCCCTTGCCCTGCTTCATTCTATACTCCAAGGCCAAATTTGCCGGTTACTCCAGGTGTTTCTTGACTTCCTACTTTTGCTTTCCAGCCCCTATAATGAAAAGGACATCTTTTTTGGGTGTCAGTTCTAGAAGGTCTTGTAGGTCTTCATAGAACTGTTCAACTTCAGCTTCTTCAGCATTACTGGCTGGGGCATAGACTTGGATTACCATGATATTGAATGGTTTGCCTTGCAGATGAACAGAGATCATTCTGTCGTTTTTGAGACTGCAGACTCTTTTGTTGACTATGATGGCTAATCCATTTCTTCTAATGATTCTTGCCCACAGTAGTAGATATAATGGTCATCTGAGTTAAATTCACCCATTCCAGTCCATTTTAGTTTGCTGATTCCTAGAATGTTGACGGAGAAGGCAATGGCACCCCACTCCAGTACTCTTGCCTGGAAAAATCCCACGGATGGAGGAGCCTGGTAGGCTGTAGTCCATGGGGTTGCTAAGAGTCAGGCACGACTGAGCGACTTCACTTTCACTTTTCACTTTCATGCATTGCAGAAGGAAATGGCAACCCACTCCATTGTTCTTGCCTGGAGAATTCCAGGGATGGGGGAGCCTGGTGGACTGCCGTCTATGGGGTCGCACAGAGTCGGACACGACTGAAGTGACTTAGCAGCAGCAGAATGTCGACATTCACTCTTGCCATCTCCTGTTTGATCACTTCCAATTTTCCTTGATTCATGGACCTAACATTCCAGATTCAAATGCAATATTGCTCTTTACAGCATCAGACCTTGCTTCCATCCCCAGTCACGTCCACAACTGGGTATTGTTTTTGCTTTGACTCCATCTGTTCATTCTTTCTGGACTTATTTCTCCACTGATCTCCAGTGGCATATTGGGAACCTACCAACCTGGGGAGTTCATCTTTTCTATTTTTTTGCTTTTTTCATACTCTTTATGGGGTTCTCAAGGCAGGAATATTGAAGTGGCTTGCCAAATAGACATCATTTAAGTTCTGACTGTGGCATTTACTAACCCTGACATCTTGGACAAGTCACTGACTCTTCTGTGTCCAAGTTTCACAGTAGGTTCTCCATAAATATTTTTTGAATGAGCAAAGGCAATTTTTAAGAGCGTGTTGCAGAGTAGTATAGTAGAAGATGGGCAAACAGTATTGTTTTTTTTCATTTGTGTCAGTTTCATAGAGTTAGGGTTAAAAAAGGTGTGTATATATATACACACACACACACACACACACAGGTGTATATATATATATAAATACACACACACATACATACATATATACAAATATAGAGAACAAACTAGTGGTTACCAGTGGGGAGGGGAAAAGGGGGAGGGCACAATAGGAGTAGAGAATACAAACTATTATGTATAAAATAAATAAGCTACAAGGATATACTGTACAATGGAGGATATATAACCAATATTTTACAATAGCTATAAATGGAGTATAGCCTTTAAAAATCATGAATCACTATATAATTTACACAAGGCTTTCCTGTTGGCTCCGATGGTAAAGAATCCGCCTGCAATGCAGGAGACCCAGGTTTGATCCCTGGGTCGGGAAATCCCCTGGAGAAGGGAATGGCAACCCACACCAGTGTTCCTGCCTAGAGAACTCCATGGACAGAGGAGCCTGGCGGGCTACAGTCCATGGGGTCACAAAGAGTTGGACACAACTGAGCGATTATACTTATGTAACTTACACAATACTGTACATCAACTAGATCTCAATTTTATAAAACAAAATCATGATGAAACATTCAGCAATTACTGCCTCATGTCACAGACTAAAGAACACTATTAAGAACAGAAACCTTGGAGGGTCCTATGAAAACTACTAACAAACCACAGAGCTTTCTTTCAAGGCAAACGTCCTCCTTTCTGATGGCAAAAATAATCACCTGAGCAGGCAAATAGAAAACCTGAGTAAAGAGTGCCACTATTTTGTATTATTAAGCCTGTACTCACACATATACAACTTTTTTTTAATGAATCAAATCTGAACATAGATATTTCTAACAAAAAACACTGTTTGAATTCAACCATCATTTTATAATAATATTTCCAGGGCTTAACTAAAGCAAAATGAACTGAATCTACCCAAAAACACTATCTCAGGAGAAATTTCTAAAATTACTATTGCTCTAGTACTCCTTCCCTCACTGAGAAAGATGCAAGTGGAAATTCATGCAAGCAATGAAGTATAATTTCAGAACAGCTCTGTTACACCAAGTGTGAAAGTTTTAGTGAATTTTTATCCTGTAAATAGAATGGGGCCCCTAGAGCAGAGAGGCCATAAATCATAGAGATGGGAGAAAGGACATGGAATTTGAGATTGGAGACCATAAGAAGACCATACTGTTCTGCCAATTTTTAGCTGCAATCTAGGCTTTTTTTCATCTTTAAAATATGAAAAATGACATACTCCCAAAGGAGTGTTGTAAGAACTACATGATACAATATATCTGAAGAGCATCTTTGTAAGTTTGCAAGTTCAGATGTTTTTAAAGGTGATTTAGAAATAAATACTCCACTTTATTTCCATTTACAAAGCTTCCCTGAGAGCAGAAATGCAGAGAGCATTAAGACTGTGATATAAAAACATACACCTTTACAACCATTACTGTAGTCTTGGCATCAATTGCACAAGTTTCCAAGGCTGAGTAGTTTCCAAGAAACTGCCAAACACAGAGCGATGTCACATTTCCCTTAATAAATACTCTTCGTATTCTCCATCTCCTAAAGAGACAGAAAATGCAAACTTTCTTCCAACTAGCCAAAACAAATGTCCCATGGTACGGAAATTTTTTTGGAAGCAGTAATAAACAGAGCTGTCCCAAAACAGTGTTAACAACATGAACAAAAATGGAAGCAGGAAAACATGCCCTAGTGCTGAGGGGGAAAGCAGTGCAAAAGCTAGATGGGGAGCCATTTCCCACAAGTTCTCTTTACTAGCTGTGTGTGAATATTTGCATTTTGGGAAACAGCCTTTCCCAAGATCGCTTCCTGTACCCCAGCACAAACAGAGCATGGTACTCTCTGCAAGCACCCTGTTCAAGTGATTCGTGTTGGAAAGAGGGCCTGGCCCCAGAACTGAAGACCTCTAAATGGCTTCAGTAGTCCCATTGCCAGTGCGTGTTAATTTTGGCAGAGTAGATATATGCAAAACTGTTCTCATATTCTTTGGCTCTTAAGCTTTGCATGTCAGATGAAACAGAAATGCAAAACTGAGACTGTTCCAGACCAAAAAAGACTTTGAGTTTAGTTTGGCTATGGGGAGATGCAGTCATGGTGGGAAGGCAGTTCTAATGGCCAGCTGGAGGTGAATGTTCTAGACTCAGCACTGCAGCTCAATGTGGCAAATCACCCTGCTTTCTGAGTCTCAATGTCTGCAGCTCTGAACTGAAGAACTTATCCTGAATTAAGATTTGATGATCATGAGCAAACTGTATCAGATTAAAGTCTTCAACAACTTCTTTTATACTTACATTAAAAAAGAGCTTTATGAGACTTCTCTGGTGGTCCACTGGTTATGACTCTGGGCTTCCACTACAGTGGGCACCCTTTCAACCTTTGATCTGGGAACTCAGATCCCACATGCTGCATGTGTTAGCAGCTCAGTTGTGCCCGACTCTTTGCGACGCCATGGCCTGCAGCCCATCAGGCTCCTCAGTCCATGGGATTTTCCAGGCAAGGATACTGGAGTGGTTTGCCATTTCCTCCTCCAACATACTGCATGGTGCAGCCAAAAAAAATTTTTTATAAAAGAAAGGTGAATTCAATATTTTATTTATATACCATTTTTTCTTTTCTCTTTTTTCCAATGACCAACATCACTTACAGAATGAGAAATTGCTCTTTTAAGGTATTGAAAAGCAAATGGGTGTCTAATGATAGTAATGATGAGGTTGCTTGGCTTAAAAGGGAAGGTACTGAATTTTTATTTACACTATAGAAGTGATACCAAATCAATTACAGAAAATTTGAAAACAAAGTGGAAAACAGGAAATTGCCAAAGGATTCACCATTCTCTATCAACCATGACTTAGCAACTTCTCTTTCAGACTTTTCCTAAGCATACATGTTTTAGAAGGAAGCAGAGCTGTTTTTGTTTTTGTATTTTACTTAGCTCTGGTCATAGTATATATACAATTTTGCATCCCGCTTTTCTCAGTTAATAGGCATATTAACACAAGTATTTTTCCAAGTCACTACAAATTCTGTATTTTTATTGACTGCATACTCTTCAGCAAATGTATACCAAAATTTACAGAGCCATCCCCAAATAGATAAGCATTTTTGAGTAGTAAGTTGTTAAACAATTTTAATATTTGTGTGTAAAGTACATAAAGCTTTCACCACAGGGAGAAACTGCAATACATGCAGGTGAAACAGGAGCAAAGCAGAGCAGCAATAAATCCCAAATCTCTTCCAAAGAGATGCAAATAAGGGTTCCAGGGAAAGGTCTCACAGTCTGCCTCAATGGAGACATGAAAGTCATGGAAAAATGGAACATGGAAAGTCATGGAAGCCAATCAGAGAGGTCCCACCTTACTCCATAGTCAGGCAAAAATGTTCCTAAAGGAAAATCTGACTCCCTACAACAAGAAATGACTTCCAAAGTAGGGTGAGTTTAAGAGCCAAGTGGCGGTGACAAATTCTGTGATCCCAAAGTGTTGAAATGCAGTAAAGTGAGCGAGCCAGCCTCTGCAGGCTGGGAGTAGTAAAGAAAAGGAAAAGCAGTGGGTTTTTAATCCTTGTATGGAAGTATAAGGAAATTTTTCTAAGTATTCACCAGGATCTGTCATGTTTGCATTTATATTATTTACAAATGTCTTTTTTAAAACTATTTTCCTTTCTTTACATAACACTGGAGTTGGGGAGATAAAAAGAAGATTCATCTTTTCATGCAGGGCCATCTTAGCTGAAATCTATGTTGGAAATTTTTAAAACTACCATGAAAGACGTGTGGAAGACACAAAACAATTTTACTAGGAAATTTTCCCCAAAAGTAATTTAAAATGTATCAGTGACAGTAAAGGGAGCTCTGTTGCTGACTTAGAAAAATACCATGGGTAATGAACACAGAGCTTGAAATTTTAAGGCATAGGACAGAGATTTTTCCAAGTGTTTTAGAACTAAAAATAATTTTGACCAATTTTTTTAATGGATAGGAAAAATAAACTATATAAATCTAAGATATAAAATGACTGAGTTTCTAGGTCCTAAGAAAATATAAATTTCAATTAGAGATGGTAAAAAAAGTATTAAAAAATTTTTGATGATGAAGTTTTTATTAGATGCTGGAGTGGTTATTCAGAATTCCCTAATTCCCTTTCCTTCAGAGTCCTTAAGAATATGGCAGAGGAGTTTCTCTCCAAAAATGTCAGGAGGAGTTCTGTGAAAGAGGAAGATGGTCTAGAGTCTAGACGGTCTCTCAGGGGCCCTTCCTATGTACTAATCCTGAATTTCAGTCATTACTCATCTCCTTAGAGGTAATCCAAACAGATGAAAAAATTAAATGCTTTATTCTTGCCTCAACTTTTTGGCTTCAGGAACTATTTTTAAATTAATACTTCCTGCTCCCTCCCAAGAACACTGCAATCTTTGCAAACAGTTGTTAAATAGCAATAATTCCTTCCCCTACTCATTCAACTTCCACACCACTCCCAAGATAAGCAACACCCACTTTAAGGTATCACAGTGTCCAACTCTGTAATAAAGGAAAAAGTGATTTATAGCAGCTGGTAAGCATAGAATTCTAATTCAAGAAAATATTGCAAAAGCAAATATATTTGCTTTAGGCAAGGATTGTGACAGCTTCTAAATTCTATTCTTACTTCAAAGCTTCATTCTATTACAGTATATACAATTCAACTTATAACTTAGTTTTCATTTTTCCTTGGGGCTGAACTATACTTAAAACAATGACCAGATCTGCCAAATTTTTAATTGTATGTTCATTTTGTTGTGCAATTCAAGTGTGTTGCAGTCAACTGCAGCAAAGATTTATGATTCAGTCTGGTAAATTTCCATGACTTTTTGTAAAGAAAAACTCAAAAAATTTTAGGAAAAGAATGATGTACTACAAAACATACAATTTATACATCAAGTTCAGAATGCTAGGAGAAAGTACCAAAGGAAAAATCGCTGCCACCATCTTTTGGAAAGAAATCTTTGCAAAGGTGGCTCAACAAGAATTTATATAATCTAGAATTTTTAGTAGTATTTGTTTTTCAGTTTAGAAATGCATTAAACTGAGTAACATTCAAAGAAGAGAAAATAAAAATTTATAAGACTCTCTTTGGATTTAAGCGATTCAAACCATTGACTTTAACCAATAGCAATAGCAGCCTTAGTCACACAATTCACATCTCCCTACTGCTCACTGATTTACCTGATTCCATATACTATTGGTATACATTTAAAATAAAAACTCCCCTAAGATTTAAAGATCTCTTGCTCCATAGTCAGTGGAGCAAGGGTCCAAATTCAGGTCCAAATTGTAATGCTTGGATAACAACAAATGAAAATATTGGTTCAGTTCAGTTCAGTTGCTCAGTTGTGTCTGACTCTTTGCAACCCCATGAACACACCAGTCCTCCCTGTCCATCACCAACTCCCAGAGTCCGCCCAAACCCATGTCCGTTGACTCGGTGATGCCATCCAGCCATCTCATCCTCTGCCGTCCCTTTCTCCTCCTGCCCTCAATCTTTCCCAGCATCAGTCTTTTCAAATGAGTCAGCTCTTCACATCAGGTGGCCAGTGTATTGGAGTTTCAGCTTCAACGTCAGTCCTTCCAATGAACACTCAGGACTGATCTCCTTTAGGATGGACTGGTTGGATCTCCTTGCAGTCCAAGGGACTCTCAAGAGTCTTCTCCAACACCACAGTTCAAAAGCATCAATTCTTCAGCACTCAGCTTTCTTTATAGTCCAACTCTCACATGCATACATGACTACTGGAAAAACCATAGCCTTGACTAGATGGCCCTTTGTTGGCAAAGTGATGTCTCTGCTTTTTAATATACTGTCTAGCTTGGTGATAACTTTCCTTCCAAGAAGTAAGCATCTTTTAATTTCATGGCTGCAATCACCATCTGCAGTGATTTGGGAGCCCAAAAAAATAAAGTCAGCCACTATTTCCACTGTTTCTCAATCTATTTGCCATAAATTGACGGGACCAGATGCCATGATCTTAGTTTTCTGAATGTTGAGCTTTAAGCGAAATTTTTCACTCTCCTCTTCCACTTTCATCAACAGGCTTTTTAGTTCTTCTTCATTTTCTGCCATAAGGGTGGTGTCATCTGCATATCTGAGGTTATTGATATTTCTCCCAGCAATCTTGATTCCAGCTTGTGCTTCCTCCAGCCCAGCGTTTCTCATGATGTACAATGCATACAAGTTAAATAAGCAGGGTGACAATATACAGCCTTGACGTACTCCTTTTCCTATTTGGAACCAGTCTGTTGTTCCATGTCCAGTTCTAACTGTTGCTTCCTGACCTGCATACAGGTTTCTCAAGAGGCAGGTCAGGTGGTCTGGTATTCCCATCTCTTTCAGAATTTTCCACAGTTTATTGTGATCCATGCAGTCAAAGGCTTTGGCATAGTCAATAAAGCAGAAATAGATGTTTTTCTGGAACTCTCTTGCTTTTTCAATGATTCAATTTGATCTCTGATTCCTCTGCCTTTTCTAAAACCAGCTTGAACATCTGGAAGTTCATGGTTCATGTATTGCTGAAGCTTGGCTTGGAGAATTTTAGACAAAGAACTTTACTAGTATTTTATTAGTGTGTGAGAAGAGTAGACTGGAATTTATATACACTAGTATGTATAAACAGAGAAGGCAATGGCACCCCACTCCAGTACTCTTGCCTGGAAAATCCCATGGATGGAGGAGCTTGGTAGGCTGCAGTCCATGGGGTCGAGAAGAGTCAGACACAACTGAGCGACTTCCCTTTCCGTTTTCACTTTAATGCATTGTAGAAGGAAATGGAAACCCACTCCAGTGTTCTTGCCTGGAGAATCCCAGGGACGGGGGAGCCTGGTGGGCTGCCGTCTATGGGGTCGCACAGAGTCGGACACGACTGAAGTGACTTAGCAGCAGCAGCAGCATGTATAAAATAAATAAATTATGAGAAACTACTACTGTATAACTCAGGGACCTCTACTTAATGGTCTGTGGTGTCCTAAATGAAAAAAGGAAATCCAAAATAGGAGGGGATATATGTATACATGTAGCTTACTCACTTTGCTGTACAGCAGAAACTAAAACATTATACAGCAACTATAATCCAATTTTTTAAAAATGAAAGTATGTTACTTAGTTCCAGAATTAATCAAAAGAGTACTTTGTCTAAAACTGAACCATATCACCCAGAGTTAACATAATTTACATTGTCATTTACAATGTCATCTTTGTTACTTTTTTTATTTTTGTTTGTTATATAGATTTTCAGAAGCAGAAGGAGTCTACTTCAGGCAAGGCACCATAGAAACCTGCTGTCTCACCCAAGGACTCTGGAAATCTCTGAGAAACTATGGTGCATCACCAAATGGATTTTAACATCTGGGGGAGTGGTTCTCAAACCTCAATATGTGTCAGCATTGCTGGGGTTAGGTTGAAGCATCTATTACTCTGGTTTCGCAGATGATTCCAATGTGTACTCAAGCTTTAGGACCACTGATCTAGGTTGCGCATTCAAGATCTCTTCCATTTTGCCCTAGAAATTAACTTTTAATGTATCTTGCATTATCAGATCTGGATCAAAATATGATCCTTAATTCCCAGGACTTGTCTTAGAGCCTTTGTCTTCTCTGGATGCAATTCTTCCAGAGGGAACTCAGAAGAGTGGCTGAGTGTGACATGAGTTCAATTAGCTGAATTCAGTGCTATCTACATTTCCTTCAAGAAAATGAACATTTCTAGCCTTCAAATAAACTGCTGGAACAGCTGGCTCTCAATGAAATATGTGACCTTCCTCCTTGAAGATTCTAGTGCTTCCCTGGTGGCTCAGACCTGCAATGCAGGAGACCCCAGTTTGATTCCTGGGTTGGAAAGATCTGCTGGAGGAGGAATAGGCTACCCACTCCAGTATTCTTGGGCTTCCCTGGTGGCTTAGCTGGTAAAGAATCTGCAATGCAGGAGACATGGGTTCGATCCTTAGCTTGGGAAGATCCCCCAGAGAAGGGAATGGCTACCCACTCCAGTATTTTGGCCTGGAGAATTCCATGGACAGAGGAGCTGGGCAGGCTACAGTCCATGAGATTGTAAAGAGTCAGACATGACTGAGCAACTAACCACACTAGTGCTTCAGAAAACACTGTGGGAAATCTGCTGCCAATTTCCTGTAGGTTACCAACATTGATTCCCAATGATGGCAACCATTCCCTTTCCATGAGGTTTTTGCAAAGCCCTTTGCCATGGCAAAACATGCTCTTGAAGAGAATATACTAAACTATATTTTGTTCTTGCTATATCTCATCTGCCTGGAGAAGCGTCTGGGACACAGTAGGCATTCAATAAATATATGCTGAATCAATGGTTTCTTACCACATAAAGTGTGTGATCTTTAAAACTGTGAAGGACATCATAAACTTAGTATACAGCCCTTTGTAAAATATCAAGAGAGCTATCTTTGTGCACTATTGATCTACTGGAGTTGACTTCTGAGGTTGAAAAATGTTGCCTTCTATATCAGAAAACAAAGGATGTTGTGGTCATCAAGCCTTCAGTCATGGCGACCACCTGCGACCCTACAGGGTGGAAAACAGGATACTGGTCTAGATTGTTAAAGCGCATATTAAAGAAATGATTTCAGTGAGCCCAGACTCCTGCATCTTCCCATACACAGAAAAGCAGTAAATTCACTAACTTGAGGTATCTGGTTTTCTTTAATTAACAGTGATGTTTTGATGTTCCAACTACCTGGTTTTAGTTGCAGAAACTCCTCTAGAAGCTCCTTCCTTACTTCTCCAGAGCATTCCTTCGAGATAGCTGAGACACTGTCTTCTGGGTTTAAGTCCTCAGATTTGTTCACCAAATAAAACATAATTCTCAACTTTTAGGTTAATTTTTTTCAGCAAACACTTCTATTTTGAAAACACAGTGGTGGTTTAGTCACTAAGTCGTGTCCAAATCTTGGGATCCCATGGACTGTATAACCCACCAGCCTCCTCTGTCATGGAATTTTCCAGGCAAGAATACTGCAGTGGGTTGCCATTTCCTTCTCCACATCTTCCTGACCCAGGAAGTGAACCCAGGTCTCCTGCATTGCAGCCAGATTCTGTACCAACTGAGCTATGAGGGAAGCCCTTTGCAAATATATTCATAAAAAAAAACTTGTTTTAAATATAGAATTTAAATATTATTATATTTAATTATAGGATTAAATATAGAAGTACCCATTCCATAATACAATTATGATACAGTTCCAGATTCACAGTATTAGTTAACAAACTTAGGCCTTTTGATGCCAATACAAGATGGTCCTAGACTTTACCCTATATATTTTGAATAATGACTTCATTCACACATGACTTTCCCTCCTTAAATATTCAAGCAGAATTCTGATGTGACCCTCTGCCATCCAAATAGTGCTGCTGTGTCTGAAATGGGTAGATTTCCTGAGATGGGCACCCCATTTCCTCAAGACTCATTAATAGAGTGTCCTTTCAACATATATTAGAAGCAGAAGTCTTTTCTCATTCAAGTAGAGCTTAGATTACAAGAGTGAAACAAGTTTTACTTAAGCAGGGATAGACTATGCAAAGGTGAAGGCAATGGCACCCCACTCCAGTACTCTTGCCTGGAAAATCCATGGACGGAGGAGCCTGGTAGGCTGCAGTCCATGGGGTCGCTAAGGGTCAGACACGACTGAGTGGCTTCACTTTCATTTTTCACTTTCATGCATTGGAGAAGGAAATGGCCACCCACTCCAGTGTTCTTGCCTGGAGAATCCCTGGGACGGGGAAGCCTGGAGGGCTGCCGTCTATGGGGTCGCACAGAGTCGGACATGACTGAAGCGACTTCGCAGCACCAGCAGCAGCAGACTATGCAAAAGAGACGATCTCTAATAGTTGTCAGTCAATCACCTTTTGTAAACTAAATTATAATCCACATTACCAGGGCAGTTCGTCAGTTGGTGCAAGCCTATGATACTGCCTCTAGCAAAGTGACAAAAAGCTAAATGTGAAAGTAAATTCTTCTATAACCAACAAATCTGTCATTTCTGTTATTAAAGTAATGCCTTCTTTCAGCAGTTCAAGGAGGCCCTTTTGGAAATGATCCATGTTTTGTGTGTGTGTGTGTGTGTGTGTTTTTAATGTGAACCACTTTTAAAGTCTTTATCGAATTTGTCACAATATTGCTTCTGTTTTATGTTTTGGTTTTTTGATCATGAAGCATGTGGGATCTTAGTTCCCCAGCCAGGGATTGAACCCACAACCCCTGCACTGGCAGGTGAAGTCTTAACCACTGGACTTCCAGGGAAGTCCCTGGAAATGATTAAAGTTTTCAACGGACAGATTAAGGCATTGAAAAAAAAGTAACACAGAAAATCCTCAGCCAAGTGCATTTTGCACAGGTACATTCTTTTATTCGATATATTGAAATGTTCTCTAAGCCAAATGTTAAGCAATAAAGAACATAACAGTCACCATCCCGCTGTCATAGAGTCTACACTCGAGAGGGGAACATAAACACTAGGAAAATACTGAGCTGGCCAAAACGTTTGTTCAGGCTTTTCTGTGTGTGTGTGTGTGTGTGTGTGTGTGCGTGTGCGTGTGAGTCATGTCCAACTCTTTGCAACCCCATGGACTGTAGCCTGCCAGGCTCCTGTGTCCATGGAATTCTCCAAACAAGAGTGTTAGAGAGGGTAGCCCTTCCCTTCTGCAGGGAATTTTCCCAACCCAGGGATCAAACCAGGGTCTCCCACATGGCAGGCATATTCTTTACCATCTGAGCCACCAGGGAAGCCATAGCTACTATGAAAAACTCGAAAGAACTTTCTAGCCAACCCAATACTTCCAAGCACAGAAAGTGTTAAGAAAACGAAGTTCAGGTTGAAATGAGGATGTTTACAGTGACATCTTCAAGGCCTTCCTGGGGATGTGGTTTTTAGGTTGAGACCTGAGCAGAGTGACAACAGGCCAGTCATCGTAAGAAACCATTATGCACTTGGTTCAGACACTGCAGAGAAACTGTCAAGTAAAAGGAATTGAACACCATCCAGTGAGGCCAAGCTGGAGAAGACGCAGGGCACCCAGCTGGAAGAGGAAGCTGCATGTGTGGAGAAGACTCAGTTTGTGGAGGCCGCTGCCACCACATGAGACGTTTGAGGTTTTGTCCTCAGAACAGCAGGAAACCAGTGCAAGGCGAGAAGCAGGTATCACGGTCATGGTTTCATGGTCACACATCAAGAAAACAACACTCAGCCAACTCTTATTAGATCCAGCTGTCTCAGCCTAAGGTTACCTCCAAGGAGCGGAGCCAGAGACATGCACAGCTGGTGAGCTCTTAGTTGATTTGAGGCAGTGAGCCCAAGGAGCAGGAGTGGGGGAGTGTGATGAGTGGGACAAAAGAGAGAAAACCAATCTGAAGATGCACTATTGGTCATATATCTGCTGTGGGCAATAGCTCTCCATCCCCTCAGGGGACATCTCCAAGGAGCCATGTAGATGGTGTCTTAGAATCATCCAGCTAAGGAATCATAAAGGGGAGATTTCACCCACCACCTCCCACTCCTAATGGGGACAGATTTTCATGTGCATCCCAGGGGTTGCAAGGTCCCATGCAGCTGAGCCTTGAGGCAGCCCCATGATTGCACAAGAGGTGCCCATGCAACTGAGGCAGGAGCCATCAGGCTGACACCATCCTGCAGCTGGTTGCCACAGCAAGGCTAAAATTATTAATAAAACGTGGGATAGGAGTCTCTGAGGCGGGACACAAGAAATACCAGATATGCCACTCCATTTACCATTCACTCGGGATCCTACTGTAAATCTGGAATTCTTCATCAATGAAACGCAACACCCATGCGAAGCATTTGGAGTCCAGGTGCTGGAGAGAATCTGTCATCTGGTGTCAAGTTCCATCTATAACCAATGCTTTCATCTTTCTGAATAACACTTAGTATGTGCCAGACTCTGTGCAAAGCCTTTACACTGTAGCATTTACTCCTCCTCACAATCCTCTGAGAGGGAATGAGCATTAGAATCATTATCAGTAATCCTGAACTTTACAGCTCAACACAATAAACATCGATTCTCTCACTCAGTTCCTATGGGACAGGAATTTGGGAGCAGCTTGACGAGTGTTTTCCAACTCAGGATCTCTCATCTACTGAAGTTGCAGTCAAGACATCTACTGAAGGCTCCACTGGAGCTGGAAGATGTGCTTCTAAGACAGCTCACCCATATATATGGATTGCTGGCAGGAAACTTCCATTCATGCCAAGTGGGCCTTCCCTCAGACTGTTGACCACCCTTACAGCATGGTGCCTGGCTTACCCTAGGCTGAATCCAAGAGAAGGCGCAAGGCAGGAGACACAGTGGAAGCCTCGGAAGTTACATGCCATCAGCTCCACAATATCCTATTGGTTACATGAGTCCATCCAACTCAGCATGGAGGAGACCACACAGGCAAGAACACCAGGAGGCAGGAATCGCTGAGCCCATCTTGAAGGCTGGCTACCACAGCTGTCACTTTACAGCCGAGGTTACGGGGGCCCAGAGAGGTAAAGTTACTTTCCTAAAGTCACAGAGTAAGTTGTCAACTTGATATTTGAAGCTGGTTCTTTCTGACTCTAAACCCTGTTTTTTGATCACTATACTATACTTTCTCTTTAAGTAACCTGAAACTTAAAGCGGAAGATATTTATCTGCACATGGAAACTTTAATATAAAACCATATCAGGAAGAAAAAACTGGAGTCTACCAACAGACTGAATTTGGCACAAAACTCCAGCTTCCTTCATCTACAGTCTAAATTGTCAGATTTATAAACACAGGTGTACCTGTGCCAGAGTTAATCACATGTTACATGGTATTACTTAAAGAAAAAGGGCCCGGTCTGAGAAAGTTTAATTTAGTGAAATAAACTGACTTCAAAGCAGCCCAGATGGTTTCAATACTACCTTAAAAACTTTTTTCAAAGGAAGATGAAGGGCACGATAATGAGACGTGAGTAACCATTCTGTCCTCTCTACTTGATGGGGGCAGGGACCTTTTTCTTTCACTCCATATTTACAAGACGTGCAACCCAAATGCCTGATGACTCAGTGTTGCCATAAATCATCCTGGATGCCCCGTGCCAGGACTCTGCCGGGAGGCTCTGCCTAGTCACTCTGCTAGGCAGCATCTTTTCAGCAAAATGTGGAAACTGGAGAGCCAGTCTCTCTTTCAGTGGAAGAATCTGTGTACTAAAGGATGTTCTCCTCCTGTTATCGATGGGTATTGCCATCGGACCCCATTATATTCATTTAATGAACCAGCAGCATTGGAGGAGTACAAAAAAGAAGAAATAACATCCAACATTCTTTAGTTCCATCAATATCAAATATGTTGATATTTAAGTCACATAGCAAAAATCTAGGAACAGTATTCTCGGAGTAGAGAGTGACACTGCAGTCTCATACATCCTCATTCATCACACCAAGTCCGACCTCCGGTGGTCCCAGGCATCCCCAGGCACTCCTGCGCGTGGAGGCAATCATCTGATGGGGTGATTCTGCCCGAGTTCCCACTAACTGGTCTGCCAGCCTAACTCTTTGTTAGACTCCACTGCTGTCCCCCTTCTCATCCACTCCTCCAGAACAATACCCCATTGTTTCATGCAGTAAGCATCTTAAGGCTTCAAGCACTGATTAGTTTGAAGAACAGTCTTTCTGAAAGCTATTGCTCTCTGTATGTCTTTCTCTTCTGTAAAAGTTAACCAAAAGCAGGTGTGTCGTGGGCTGAAATCCATGCTGTAAATTAAAGCCATTCCACACTCAACAGTCTCCAGCAGTTTTTCGTATCTGCAGACCAGGCCTACAAACTCAATCATTTTCATTCATTTCAACTTTTGTTACAAAAGCTTTTGGAATGGAGTAAGTTAGCCAGCTCATCTTTCCCTCTATTTCATAAATAAATAAATGGAGTACTATTTCTGTAGTGAGAGCATTTCATGGAATAGACCCCAATTCTTACAGTAAAACTGCTTGACAAATAGGGTATGAGATAGGCCACAGTGTTCAATAAGATTTCAAAGGAGACTGGAATGTGGGACAGAAAAAGGCAGGGGCTCTGACTCAATAAAGCACCTTTCCAGGGCCTTTGATCTTAAAAACAAAAGCTTTGTAACAGCACTGTAACAGGCTCCTGGAATTTTTCCAGTAAAATGTTTTTTCCAGAACATGGAATCTCTAACACATGACTATTTACATACATGAATCTCATTATCCTTTTTCCATCCCATCTCTCAGTCCCATACCATTTCAGATACACACTCACGCTAACCCTCAGAGTATACTGCTGCAAATGACGTATACACAGATGTGGAAGGATGAAATAGTTCAACCGAAAAATTCCAAATCAATTCTAAGACAACCACAAAAGAATTTTAGCCTGACCCGTTGGAGTCAGAGGGCATTGGATGACGGGGAACAAAAGAGAGGGGAAAAAAGAACAAAATAAAGGATAGGACTTCTGAAGAATGGGGCTTTGAGCCATTCTCAAACTTGATGATTGACTTTGGTTACCACCTAAAGCCAGGAATATCTATAAATACCCTTTCCACCATACGAAAAATGAGTGGATATGTAAAGAAACAGTGAAGCTTAATCTCCAGCACCCTTCACTTGTGTGCAGCCTGTCAATGGAAAACTCTGTCCCTCACTTGGTAATTCTAAGTTCTGTTTCTCAAAGAGGGCCTCTCAAACTGCTTAAGATTGGCAACTCTCCAAATTTGGACTCATTTCTGCACTGCACCTTCACGGATTTATCCTTTCATCATTTCTACAAATACGAGCAAAAGCAAAGAGAGACAAAAATAATTAATGCATTGTAAAACACAAAGAGCTGGTTATCCAGCAGCTATGCTTGAAGTCCTACAAAGGCTTCCCATGATACTAAGGTCTGCAAAGCCCTCCATGATCTGGCTGCTGCTTCACATCCAAGTCGTTCCATGCTCCCTCTGATGTTCTGTGTGACTTTCTGCTGCCACACCATCCTCCTTGCAGCTCTTCTGCCTTGCCAACCTCTTTCTCTCTCAAACCCCTTGCCCATCACTTCTGCTTCCTCCCCATGCTCACATTCCTGCCTTCCTCCTGTATGTGGCATTCTCTGGCCCTCCCTGGTGACTGTAAATAAATAATCATGTTCTAAACCTCCTCATTCCCACCCTTGGGGTTCTCTGATATACCCACGTTCTTTTCTCTTGTAACCTTTTACAGGAGTTAAATTATGTGTTTAGGGGTTTTGCCTGTTTACTAACTGTTCGTCTCTAGTACAATTCTGCAAGCTCCATCAAGACAGCAGTGGTGTGAGTTTTGTCCACCACTAAAGATCTAGCTCCTAGCTCAGTGCCTGGCATATAGCAGATGCATCATTAAAACGTGAGCAAAGGATGACGACTGAGCCACAGAATACAGCAAATCTTCCCATTAACTGAACTTGAGATTTTTAAGGTACACAGACTAATAATAACAATTTGATGGAAATATTTCCATGTCTTTTTAAACTGACTACTTGAGTATAGCATAACAATTTTCTGGCAACTCAGGGCCACAGTGATGAACAGTAAACTGTGTGCCTTGGTAGAATGGAATGCTGTCCTAGGAGATGAAAGCTACTATGAGGTGATCTATGATTATGCTCCTTGCCTGAGGTCATGATGCATTCTGCATTTGTATGTCTGCTTTCCTTGGTTCTGCTTCTGTCATCATCACACCATCAAACTGACTTCTTGGACTTCTCAGTGAACCTTCTTTAAGCCACTCACAACCTTGTTCTCTTGCCTGGAAAATCCCATGGATGGAGGAGCCTGGTGGGCTGCATTCCATGGGGTCGCTAAGAGCCAGGCACGACTGAGCGACTTCACTTTCACTTTTCCCTTTCATGCATTGGAGAAGGAAATGGCAACCCACTCCGGTGTTCTTGCCTGGAGAATCCCAGGGACGGGGGAGCCTGGTGGGCTGCCGTCTATGGCGTCCCACAGAGTCGGACATGACTGAAATGACTTAGCAGCAGCAGCAGCAGCAGCAGCAGCAGCAGTTCTCTAATTCTCTATACACCCCAGCTGGGTGTCCTGCAATTCCACTCAATTCTGACACCATCTACCTGGAGCTCCTGTCTGACCGCAAGGTTAAGGGATCAGTCCAGACTGCCACCCCCACTCCGTGCCCAGACTTCAGATGCCAATCTAAGGTCCAGATCATTACCTGTGCTTCTGACCAACCAGCTAAAAATGGGCAGTTCCCACAATCCCTCCCTGGGTTCAATATTTTGTTAGAATGGCTCACAGTACTCCAGAAAGCGTTTACCTTGTGAAAGAATTTCAACCTAAAATGGAACCGGAGCACGTGACTTGGAGACGCTCACGCATGTGCCCTAATGAAACGAAACCTAAGAACTGAGACTGATGTGCTGTAAATGCCTTCAGCTAAGACCTGTCTCTTGACCGATGAACGTCCGCCAAGAATCTCTCCCCATCCTCTTAGCCAGTGAACTTACTCCTTGGATTTTGGTGGGCTTCTTCCTCTTTGCACTCCTTGTCTACAAATATAGCCCGTCCTACACGCTCAATGATTTCCCAGGTGACTCAGTGGTAAAGAACCCGCCTGCCAACCTGGGAGGCACTGCAGTTTGATCCCTGGATGGGGAAGATCCTCCAGAGGAAGAAATGGCAACCCACTCCAGTATTCTTGCCTGGGAAATCCCATGGACAGAGGAGCCTGGCGGGTGTGGCTGAGCAACTCAGCATGTACTACAACCTCAAAGGACCCACCTGGAGCCTGCTTCAGCATGAGTGTCCTGAGCTACAATTCCTCTGCTATTCCTGAATAAAGTCAATTTCAGGTAATTCGATTTTACCTCAGATTACCTTTTGATTTAGGTTGACCACCTACTTAATAGATTACTGATTTATTACAAAGGATACAGCTCAGATTAGATGGATGAGACATATAGGACAGGGTGTGGAGGAAGCGGGTACAAAGCTTCCACATGCTCCCAGCAGCTCCACGTGGTCCTCAACCCAGACGCTCTCAGCACCAGGTAGGAACTACAGGGACTTTTATGGAGGTGCAACTGATTAAATCATCGGTCATTAATTCAGCCTCCAGCCCCTCTTTCTTCCCTGAAAGGGGAGTGAGGGGGTGGTTGAAAGTTTCTCTAGTCACAAGGTTGACTCCCCTGGCAAATAGCCCCATCCTATGGTAATCTAGGGGCTTTCCAAAAGCCACCTAATTAACAAAAACTCAGTCATTAACAAAAACTCAGGCGTGATTGAAAGACCCAGAGGGATGGTCTGGAGAGGGAGGTGGGAGGAGGGGTTCAGGATTGGGAACACGTGTACACCCGTGGCGGATTCATGTTGACGTATGGCAAAACCAATACAATATTGTAAAGTAATTAGCCTCTAATTAAAATAAATAAATTTAAATTTAAGAAAAAAAAAGAAAAGGGCTTATGAAGAGCAAAAGACATTATTTTCATCTTCATCTCTGAAGCTGTATCATGATCTCAGGGCTAAAGACCAGATATTAAATGGAAAATGCTCCCATGCTCTCATCATTTAAGAAATTACAAAGATTTAAAGGGAGGGGCTATGTGCCTAGATCAAATATGTGTGTGTGTGTTTTATTAGTTTTTATTGAAGTATAGTTGATTTACAATATCGTGTTAGGTTCTGTTGCACAGCAAAGTGATATTTTCCATTAATGGAAAAAAGAATATTTTCCACTACAGGTTATTGTAAGATATTGACTATAGCTCCTTGTGCTATACAGTAGGGCCCTGTGGTGTACCTAATTTATGTACAGTAGTGTATAACTGTTAATCCCTGACTCTTCTCTCTCCCACCACCATCACTATCCCCTTTAGTAAACATAAGTTTGTTTTCTATGTCTGTGAGTCTGTTTCTGTTTTGTAAATAAATGCAGTTGTAGTATTTTTTAGATTCCACATGTAAGTGACAAATCACATAGTATTTGTTTCCCTCTGTTACTTCATTTAGTATGATAAACTCTAAGTTCATCCATGTTGCTGCAAATGGCAATATTTCATCCTTTTTTATGGCTAAGTAATATTATTGTGTATATACATGTATATGAATATGTATATACATACACCACATATTCTTCATCTATCTGTTGATGGACATTGGAAAACAGTATGGAAGTTCCTTAAAAAAAAACAAAAATAGAACTACTATATGAGCTGGCAATCCCATTCCTGGGCATATATCCAGAAAAGATGAAAACTTGATTTGAAAAGATACTCCCCAGTGTTCGTAATAGTATTCCCCCCACCCCCATACCCATTTGAGTTCTGTGTACTTCCATTCTAAAAGGAGCAAGAGAATGCACTATTTTTTTTTTAAAGCCAATCCAGGAGGCCTGTGGGATCTTAGTTCCCAAACAGGAATTAAACAGGGACCCTCAGCAGTGAGAGTGCAACATTCTAATCACTGGACAATCAGGGAATCCCCAAGAGAATGCACACTTAAAGAAAAATATTATGCACCAAAAGGATGAGCTGTGAGCTAACTGTGAGTTAACAGTGCTTCCCTAATGGCTCAATGGTAAAGAATCCAGAGGTTCAATCCTCGAGTCAGGAAGATCCCTGGAGGAGTAAATGGCAACCCACTCCAGTATTTTTGCCTATAAAATCCTATGGACAGAGGAATTTGGTGAGCTATAGTCTATGGGGTCGCAAAAAGCTGGGCACAACTGAAGCGACCTAGCACGTGAGTTAATATTTCAGAAAACGTACCTGAAAGTACTGGCAAAGATCAAAAGTGAAAATAATACCTCTCTTTAAGGAAATGTTTATATGTAAGATAATAATCCAATATTGCCCAATAATCAAATTAATGATTTTCTCCCCCAAGAAGACTCCTTTCTGAGTTAGAAAGGAGAAAGAGGTGAATTGGAGAATGGATTGAAAATGGAGATATGAAGTCTGTGACTGTTTGTTTTTTAAGGATGACTCACCATGAGCTCTCGTAGATGATTGATTGTGAAGAGTGAGAAAAAGAATGCATTAAACCATAGGCATTTGAGCCCAGCAGCTCTCTGGGGGACTCGCCTCCACTATTCGAACTATTTTATTGCATAAGCTAACCTTACAATTCTCACAATGTGAGATAACCCTAACATGGCTCTCCAGTCTTTCTAGAATGCATTAACATCACTCTCTCAAGTGGAACTACAAAAAGCACATTCATGTATTTTTAAATGTTTGGATTGCACCTCGTCTCATTTCAAATATGACTGAAGTAGCTTATAAGTACTACATGGGCACAATAAGGAAGTTTAAAAGGAAAAAAGAAAACTAATTCTAAGTAGAAAACAATCATGTCTAAGCTAATATAAAAAACGAGCGATGACATTTAAGTTCAATTCTGAACTTTCTGGAAGCCAAAGTAAACAAGTCAGTGATGAATTATGCATTTCTTATTTGAACAAAAGAAATATATTATGTATTTAGGAGTTAAGCAACTTCTAAGACGTATTATGGCAGAAGTCCTTTTACAAATGATGTTAGACAACATAATAAACAACCCACAGTCAACTCCTGTCCAAATGTTGTTTATATGTACCTGTGCACGTCCAACTCTTTTTGACTCTATGGACTACAGCCCAGCAGGCTCCTCTGTCTGTGGGATTCTCCAGGCAAGAATACTGGAGTGGCTTGCCATGCCCTCCTCCAGGGGATCTTTCCCAACCCAGGGATCGAAACTGCATCCTTTATGTCTCCTACATTGGCAGGCATGTTCTTTACCATAGCTCCACCATACGTACCTACACATCAGTAAATTATATCTGTGTACCTTATAGGTATGTTTTGTGTGTGTGTGCATGTGTGTGTGTGTGTGTGTGTGTGTATTAGTCGCTCAGTCATGTCCGACTCTTTGCGACCCCACAGACTGTAGCCCGCCAGGCTTCTCCATCCATGGAATTCTCCGGGCAAGAATACTGGGGTGGATTGCCATTCCCTTCTCCAAAAGGTATGTTATATATATATATATATATATATATATATATATATATATATATACACACTTACATTTCCGAGTTATAGCAGTCATATCTACACATATATTCACACACATTGCAATGGACTACATGTTTCTGTTGTTGTTATTTAGTTGCTAAATCATGGCTGACTCTGTGGCTTGATGGACTGTACCCCACCAGACTCTTCTGTCCATAAAATTTTTCAGGCAAAAACACCGGAGTGGGTTGCCATTTCCTTCTCCAGGGGATCTTCCCCACCCACATCTCCTGCATTGGCAGGTGGATTCTTTATCACTGAGCCACCTGGGAAGCCCAAAATGTTTCTGCCCCACCCCCCAAATTCATATGATGATAAAATCCTAACTCCCACTGTGATGGTATTAGGACATGGGGCCTTTGGAAAGTGATTAGGTCGTGAGGGTGGAGCCCTCATGAATGAGATTAGTGTCCTTATAAAAGAGACCACCCAGAGTGCTCTTGCCCTCTTTCCACCATATGAGGATGCAATAAGTCAGTAACCTGTAACCCAGAAGAGAACCTTCATCAGAGCCCAACCATGACGACACCCTGATCTCAGACTTCCCTCCTTCTGATTATGATCAATAAATTTGTGTGTTTACCAGTCACCCAGTTTATGGCATTTTGTCATGGCAGCCCAAACTCACTAAGACATACACACAGAGATATTAAAATATATATACACAGGAAGTGACTCCGAGAAAGTGCTCTTCTAAGGAAGTAAAATACTGGGGCTGTGTAGGTTGTGGGCAGGCTTCCCTGGTGGCTCAGATGGTAAAGAATCTTCCTGCAATGCAGGAGACCCAAGTTTGATCTCTGGGTGGAGAAGATCCCCTGGAGGAGGGCATGGCAACCTACTCCAGTATTCTTGCCTGGAGAATTCCATGGACAGAGGAGCCTGGCAGGGTGCAGTCCATGGGGTTGCAAAGAGTTGGACACGACTGAGTGACTAAGCACACACAGGCTGGCCACAACAGTTCCTCCCATCCCGTCTGCGAGCACTTGGCAGTGACTTTCCACCCCCTCACCAAGAGGTGGAGTCAATTTCTCCTTCCTTGTACCTGGGTTGGCCCTTTGACCGGCTCAGACCAATGGCACTCATGTGTGTGACTTCCTCTCTGGGCTTCCAGAGGCCTGGCAGCTTCTGTTCTCAGGTTCTAGTTTCAGGACTGCCCCCACAGGCAGAAGCACAGGCTGGCCTTCTTGAGGATAAGAAGTTAACCAGAGAAGAGGCCCAGCTGGTGGTCAGCTCTAATCTCCAGACAGGTGAGTGAGGCCAACGGAGATCATCCTGCTGTAGTCAGGACATCAGCAAACGGCCGCCACGTGAATGACCCCAGGAGAGGCCAGAAGAACTGCCCAACCCTGAGCAACCAACATCGGTTTCCACCAGGGTGGTAAGGTTAATGCATAGTGGTTTTACCCACTGAGATGTGGGTGGACTGTTCTACAGCAGAGGCTGATATAAGAGTCAAGGTATAAAATCTCTTTAACATCAGAATAAAATGGAAGAATCAAAAGAATTATAGCTGTCCACACTGCATTTCCAGAAGTCCTCTCAGGAATTCTGAGAAAAGACAAATGGAGCCTTGACTTAGACCAGTTCCATTTTTACCTCTTGGGTAGAATTGGTTTAAACTTTCTTCCCTCTGAAATAAGTGTTCTTATTCTGACATTTTAAAGGAGCAAGTTATAGTTCGAGTGCCAGAGTCCTGGCAGCAGCCCAGTGCACACAGAGCTCTTGCTTATGATGGCAGGAAAGTGTTGACCTAGATTTCCCAGGATAGTCCTGAGTTCAAATATTCTTATCAAACTGTATATTATTAGGCTAAGTCTTTTGATGTGAGCCTGGAATGGCTGCCATGTCTATATATTTGAGGCACCCTGTTTTCACAAAAGCATATTATTCTTTTAACGCACACATATCTGAAAGCATGGACATTAACGTACGTGGCCATCACTGCTGTAGAAGATAAGATTAACATAGGGTGTGCCAAGGACAGAAATGGAGAGGCCAGAAACTGGGTCTATTCTAATAATTCAAGTCAGAGATGATGGTGATGTGGATTAGAGGGTTGGCAGTAGAACTGGGGAAAAGGATGACTTCAAGATTTGTTTTGGACATAGAATTGACAGGACTCATGACATAATTGTTAAGAAAAAGGAAATGAGTACATCCAAGTACATGTGTGAAAAGTAGAGAGTTGGAAAAAATTTAAAAGTTTTAAAAGTATATAGTTAGATGGGCCTAGAACATAGCTAATTTTTTCCCTTTTTTTATTGAAGTGTAGTCAATTTGCAATGTTGTATTAGTTTCAGGTATACAGCAAAGTGATTGTTATACACACACACACACACACATATATATATTCTTTTTCAGATTCTTTTCCATTACTGGTTGTTAAAAGATACTGAGTACAGCTTCCGGTACTATACCGTAGGCCCTTGCTGTTTACCTGTTTTACATATAGCAGTATATACATGTTGATCCCAAACTTCTAATTTATCTCTCCCCTCCCCCGCCACTATCCCCTCTGGTAACCATAAGTTTGTTTCTCTGTCTGTGAGCCTATTTCTGTTTTGTAGATAAGTTCACTTGTATTATTTTCTAGATTCCACACACAGTGATATCATATATTTGTTATTGACTGACTTACTCAACACAATTATCTCTAGACCCATACATGTGCCACAGATTGTATTATTTCATTCTTTTTTATGGCTGAATAATAGTTCACTATGGACTTCCCTGGTGTCTCTGTGGTAAACAACCCACATGCCAATGCAGGAGATGTGGGTTTGATCCCTGGGTCGGGAAGATACCCTGGACAAGGAAATGACAACTCACTCCAATATTCTTGCCTCGGAAATCCCATGGACAGAGGGGCCTGGCAGGTCACAGTCCATGGGGTCACAAAAGAGTTGGACACAACTTAGTGACTAAACAATTACAACAACAATATTCCATTATATAAATATAGCACATATTCTTTATCCATTCATCTGTCAGTGGACATTTAGGTTGTTCCCATGCCTTGGCTATTGTAAATAATGCTGTAATGAACACTGGGGTGCATGTATGTTTTTTAATTAGAGTTTCCTCTGGATATATGCCCAAGAGTGGGATTGAGGGATCATACAGTAGTTGTATTTTCAGCCTGTTTTTTTTTAATTCATTTATTTATTTTAGTTGGGGGCTAATTACTTTACAATATCGTAGTGGTTTTTGTCATACATTGACATGAATCAGCCATAGGTGTACATGTGTCCCGTATTTTTAGTTTTCTAAGGAACCTCTATGCTGTTCTCTATAGTAGCTGCACAAATTTACATTCCTGTCAATGGTGTAGGAGGGTTCCCTTTCTCCACACCCTCTCCAGCATTTATTATTTGTAGATGTATTCAGTTCAGTTCAGTTAAGTCACTCAGTTGTGTCTGACTCTTTGTGACCCCATGGACTGCAGAAAGCCAGGCTTCCCTGTCCATCACCAACTCCCGGAGCTTGCTCAAACTCATGTCCATCAAGTGAGTGATGCCATCCAACCATCTCATCCTCTGTCTTCCCCTTCTCCTCCTGCCTTCAATCTTCCCCAGCATCAGGGTCTTTTCCAGAGTCAGTTCTTCGCATCAGGTAGTCAAAGTATCAGAGCTTCAGCTTCAGCATCAGTCTTTCCAATGAACATTCAGGATTGATTTCCTTTAGGACTTTTTTTTCAAGATTACTTTTTTAATTTATTTATTTTAATTGGAGGCTAATTACTTTACAATATTGTGGTGGTTTTTGCCACACATCAACATGAATCAGCCACGGGTGTACATGTGTCCCACCATCCTGATGCCCCCTCACATATCCCTCCCCATCCCATCCCTCCAGGTTGTCCCAGGGCATCAGCTTTGAGTGCCCTGCTTCATGCATCGAACGTGCACTGGTCATCTGTTGACTGGTTGGATCTCCTTGCAGTCCAAGGGACTCTCAAGAGTCTTCTCCAACACCACAGTTCAGAAGCAACAATTCTTCAGCACTCAGCTTTCTTTATGGTCCACATCCATATATAACTACTGGAAAATGGGACTTCCCAGGGAAGAATACTGGAGTGGGTAGCCATTCCCTTCTCCAGGGGATCTTCCTGACCCAGGGATTGAACCCAGGTCTCCTGCTTTGCAGGCAGCTTCTTAACCATCCAAGCCACCAGAGAAGCCTGTAGACTTTTTAATGATGGTCATTCTGAGTGATATGAAGTGATACCTCATTGTAGTTTTGATTCACATCTCTCTAATAGCAATATTGAGCATCTTTGCATGTGCCTGTTGGCCATCTGAGTGCCTTCTCCAGAAAATATCTATTTAAGTCTTCTGCCCATTTTTTAATTAAGTTGTTTTTTATATTAAGCTGTATGAGCTGTTTGTATATTTTGGAAATGAATCCTTAATTAGAGAATGTGGCTGGGAGAGAAAACAGGACCAAGACCTGAGCCTAGAGGGCCTCTACCTTAGAGGTTAGGAAGAGAGAGAAGAACTTATAAAGGAAACGAAGAAAGAGATGGAGGAACACCAGGGTGTAAAGTCAGAGTCACCAAAAAATGAGAGAATTTTAAGAAAGCACAGGCAGACAACTGGCTATATACAGTTGAAAGATCTAATAATGTGACTTCCCTGGTGGTTCCTTGGCTAAGACTCTGGGCTTCTAATGCAGGGGGCCCAGGCTCAATCCCTGGTCAGAGAACTAGATTTGATATGATACAACTCAATTAAGAGCTCACATGCTACAACTAAGACTTGGTGAAGTCAAATAAATATAAATTTAAAAAATTTAAATAAAAAAGATCACGTAAAATGAGAACATATTAATTTCAATGGATTCGACAATGCAGAGGCTACTGATGATATTTTTAAAAAGCAATGTAGGTGAAGTTTTCTGGATCAGAACCAAATTGGAAAGGATTGTACGACAAATGGGAAGTGAGGAGGTAGAAGAACCATGTGGAAATCACTTTAATTATGGCTTGTAAAGAGGGGCAGAGAAACAAGACCATAACTAGAGGAGACAGAAGTATAGAGAGGGGACTCGGGGTCTTTTGCTTGTTTGTTTTGTATTTTAGGTTGAGATACACACAGTTTGTTTGCTCCTGGGAGTGAGGCAAATATTGATCATGCTGGAGAGAGAAAGAATAAAGCAGGGAAGTCCTTGAGAGAGGATAGGGTCCAGACCTCATGGGCAAGTATGACTATTGATGGGATAATGACACCTTATCGGTTCCATCCGAGGGGAACAGAGAAGACGTGATTGGGTGTACATGCTAGTGGGTCTATGGGCTTGGTGGTAAGAAGATTAGGGCTAAGTGAGAAAGAGAAAAGCAAGTATATATTAATGTATATATGTGGAATCTAGAAAAATGGTATAGATAATCTTATTTGCAATGCAAAATAAAGACAGATGTAGAGAACCAGCATATGGGCAGCAACAGGAGGTAAAGGCAAAGGGGGATCGGATGAACTAAGAGGTTGGGATTTATATTTATATATATATATATATATATATATATATATATATATATATATACACACACTACTATGAATACAATAGATAACTAATGAGAACCTACTGTATAGCTCAATTCTTTGTGGTGACCTAATAGGAAGGAAATCCAAAAAAGACGGGATATGTGTATATGTAGCTAATTCACTTTACTATACAGCAGAAACTAACACAACATTGTAAAGCAATTATTTCCAATAAAAATTAAATTTAAAAAGAAGATTATTAGGTCTTTCCTGATTGGTTGATCTTCTCAAACATGTGTAAGTCTAGCTGATTAGCTAAAAGGTGTTATTTGTAGCTAAAAGGGCTACACAAGAGAAAGAAGGTGAAATAGTCACCTTTAAAACTAGCAGGAACCTAGTAAGTAGACAAAAGTAGTGGGATTCTTTTGTGGTTTAGCTAGTCTGAGACCATTCATTTGGCAGGGAGACAGCCAGCACAGTTGGGAATTTGTTGGCAGCAGAGTCACACTAAAAAAAAAAAATTGCTAAAATCACAAGTAAATATTTCTGGTCTGGCAGCTTTCCTCCAAAGAGTAACTCAAGGATCCAAACTCCTGCTACCTGATGATGCTGCTATATGACCTATGACCTCCAAGTTTACTGAGGAAGAGAGAGGGAGCAGTGAGCACCCTGATGTCTTACCGTCTCTGGATCTACATCCCTGTGCTCACACTTCATTGGTGAGAACCAATCAAATGCTCTCACCTAGAAACAAGAAGGCTGGAAAATACAGGCGTGGGCAGCCACTTCCAGAAACAATTCTACACTGCGGAAAAGAAGCATGAATCTTTGGTGGTTAACTATATACTGTAAGGGGTTTGGATTAATTCCAAGGGCTTGAGAAAACTGTGGGAAACTTTTAAATAAGCATGTAAAGTGACCTGATTTACCCTGGAAAAAGATGACTTTGGCTACTCTAAGAAATAAACTCTAGAGAAGTAAGGACAGAAGTAGGGAGACCAGTAGCCAGTATAAACAAGACATAAACAAGAGATGATGGTGGCTTCAACCCGTGTGTTAGCATGAAGACAGGGAGGAGTGGCCGGGCTGGGGACATGACTTGAGAGAACTGAGTAGATTTGCTGGTAGAAAAATGCCCCGCTGAGGGGGTTCTTGAGGGAATGAGCTAAGAGGATGAAAGATTATGTAAAGTTTGGAGATTTCAGAGGTGTTGCAATGTCTGGAGTTGACAAGGCCCAAGTCATAACCACAGAAGTGAGTGTCTGTGGTGAAAGAACCCCCCTAAAAAAAGATAGTGAAAATGAGGAGGGCTCCTGGGAAATCATGTTCAGTGAGAAACAAATAATGTGTATTGATCATCCCGTGTCCTTTGAGTCAGCTGTGACCGTGAGGACACAAAGAGTGAGCTATGTCAGGTACACTGACATGACTCTCTAATCTGAGAGCAATCTCTCCACAGATCTGCCCAGTAACCACAGCCAAAAGACAAGCAAATCAAAAAAACCATCATTACATAATGTGAAACAGTCAAATCTTGTTTCCTGTTTACTCACAGTTCCCACAAGGAAGCACAGTCTTGTTTGGACATAAGTGGTGATATGATCTCAGATTCAGATGGACATTCATCCAACACCACCCAAAAAATAAAACTGAAAAGCAACTGAAATCTTTAAGATGGACTTTCACAGAAAGCCACTGAGATAGTTCATCCTAACTACTTCCTATAATCCATAAAACCAGGTGCAACAAATGTCCCTACAGTCTCCCTTCTTCTGTCTCCAAAACTTCCCAGAAGTTTCTCTGAAACTTAGTCTGCACATGTGGCAGGCAGGGCTGAAGGGCAACAACCAGAGGGAGGCAGAGATGCTGAGAAACCTTATGCGGAAGGCTCCTCATGCGCCACCTCCGTCCACAGACATTTCCTGACCACCTACAGGACTGCAGGTCCTTGGGTCAAATAAGAAATGTCTGGGATCACCTGCAGGAATGGCAGAGATATCATCAGATTAAGTGATCTACAGGAAAGGAGCAATAAAAAGTTATTCTAGGGAAATTTCTTAGTGGTCTAGTGGTTAGGACTCCACGCTTTCACTGTGGAGGGCTTGGGTTCAATCTCTGGTCAGGGAACTGAGATCCTGCAAGCTTCATGGCCAAAAAAAAAGTCATTCTATAGGTCTGGACCCTGAGGAAGGACATCAGGGGCAGGGGGCAATATGGTCAACAGAATTTACCATGTATGACAGGGTAAAGGGCTGAAAAGAACCTGCGTTCTGAGTTCCTTCTTTCCCTCCTTTCCTTCTCTTCCTTCTCCCTTCCTTTTCTTTCTCTTTCCCTACTTCTTCTTTTCCTTCCTCCCTTTCTTTTTTTGTCCAAAGAGTGTTTTATCTATCTAGCTATCCATCTCTCTATCTATCTGTATTAGTCAAGGTTCTACCAAGAAACAGATAAATACAAGAGATATTAATAGATGAGAGGCAGATACATACATTAAAAAGAAAGAAAATTGATACACACACGATAGATAGATCCACAGATAGATAATAAGAGATTTATAAGTAATGGCCTTATGAAGTTGCAGAGGGGAAGAAGTCCCACAATCTGCCATCTTCAAGCTGGAGAACCAAAAAAGCTGGGGTGCAATTCAGTCTGAGTCTAGAGGTGCAAAAATGGGGTGGGGCCAAGGGTGGAGAGGTGATAATGGCCTGAGTCCCACTCTGAATCCAGAGGCCCAAGAACCAAGAGCTGAGGGAAGAAGATGGATGTCCCAGCTCAAGCGAAAAAAAAGCAAACTTGCCTTTAGCTCCATCTTTTTGCTCTATTAGATTGGCAATGGATCAACTGATGCCCACCCACATTGATGAAGACAACCTTCTTTATTCAGTCTACACATTCAAATGCTATTTTTTTCTGGAAAAATCCTCACAGACACACTCAGAAATAATGTTTTACCAGCCATCCGGACATCCCTTAGCCCAGTCAAGATGACACATAAAACCAACTGTTATCCTATCTATCTTGAAAGAAAAAATATGTGTAGATAGATAGGTATTACTAAAAGTCCAATCCTGCAGTGAATTGGATCCTGCCCAAAGAACACTTAAAACTGTTTTCCCAAGAGCTCCGTCAATGGTACTTTCAGTGTGGTTGGTAGAATACTAGCATTAGCATCTATCTTAGAGTTTGTTAGAATTCTCAGGCCCCACCCCAGACCTACTGAGTCAATAAATGGTGTTGGAAAAACTGGACAGACTTACGCAAAAGAATAAAACCTGCTACTGTCTTACACCATACACAAAAATTAACTCAAATTGATTAAAAACTTGAGTGTAAGACCTGAAGCCCTTGAAACTCCTAGAAGAAACAATACATGGTAAAGTACTTGATATAAGTGTTGGTGATAACTTGAAGGGTAGTTGATTTACAATATTGTGTTAGTTTCAAGGCTACAGCAAAGTGATTCAATCATATTTTTTCAGATTACTTTCCAGTACTCTTGCCTGGAAAACCCCATGAACGGAGGAGCCTGGTAGGCTACAGTCCATGGGGTCACGAAGAGTCAGACATGGCTAAGCGACTTCACTTTCACTTTTCACTTCCATGCACTGGAGAAGGAAATGGCAACCCACTCCAGTGTTCTTGCCTGGAGAATCCCAGGGATGGGAGCCTGGTGGGCTGCCGTCTATGGGGTCACACAGAGTCGGACACGACTGAAGTGACCTAGCAGCAGCAGCATGGCTTAATATAAGATATTGTATATAGGTCCCTGTGTTGGTGAGAATTTTTAAATCTGATACCAAAAGCAACAAAAACAACTATGACTACATCATTCTAAAAAGCTTCTGCACAGCACAGGAAACTATCAACAGAATGAAAAGCAACCTACTGAATGGGAGAAATATTTGCAAATGATCTATCTGATAAGGTGCTAATATCCAAACTATATAAAGAACTCATACAATTTAACATCCAAAAAAAACCTCAATTCAAAAATGAACAGAGGATCTGAATAGACATTTTTCTGAAGATGACCAACAGGTATATGAAAAGATGCTCAACATGATTAACCATCAGAGAAATGAAAATCAAAACCACAGTGAGATATTGTCTCACACCTATTAGAATGGCATTATAAAAATTAAGAAATAACAATTGTTGGGGAAGATGTGGAGAAAAGGAAACACATGAGCATTCTTGGTGTGAATATAAATTGATGTCAACACTCTGGAAACCACTACGCAGGTTCCTCAGAAAAATGAAAATAGAATTATCATGTGATCCACCAATTCAACTTAAGCGTATTTATCCAAAGAAAACAAAAACATTAACTTCAAAACATATACACACTTCCATCCTCATTGCATCACTATTTATAACAGCTAAGATACGGAGCCACAGACTGGGAAAGGTCAGTTTTCATTCCAATCCCAAAGAAAGGCAATGCCAAAGAATGCTCAAACTACTGCACAATTGTACTCATCTCACACACTAGTAAAGTAATGCTCAAAATTCTCCAAGCCAGGCTTCAGCATACATGAACCATGAACTTCCAGAGGTTCAAGCTGGTTTTAGAAAAGGCAGAGGAACCAGAAATCAAATTGCCAACATCCGCTGGATCATGGAAAAAGCAAGAGAGTTCCAGAAAAACACCTATTTCTGCTTTATTGACTATGCCAAAGCCTTTGATGGTGTGGATCACAATAAATTGTGGAAAATTCTGAAAGAGATGGGAATACCAGACCACCTGACCTGCCTCTTGAGAAACCTGTATGCAGGTCAGGAAGCAAAAGTTAGAACTGGACATGGAACAATAGACTGTTTCCAAATAGGAAAAGGAGTATGTCAAGGCTGTATATTGTCACCCTGTTTATTTAACTTGTATGCATTGTACATCATGAGAAACGCTGGGCTGGAAGAAGCACAAGCTGGAATCAAGATTGCTCGGAGAAATATCAATAACCTCAGATATGCAGATGACACCACCCTTATGGCAGAAAGTGAAGAGCAACTGAAGACCCTTTTGATGAAAGTGAAAGAGGAGAGAGAAAAAGTTGGCTTAAAGTGCAACATTCAGAAAACGAAGATCATGGCATCTGGTCCCATCACTTCATGGGAAATAGATGGGGAAACAGTGGAAACAGTGTCAGACTTTATTTTGGGGGTCTCCAAAATCACTGCAGATGGTGACTGCAGCCATGAAATTAAGAGATGCTTACTCCTTGGAAGGAAAGTTATGACCAACCTAGATAGCATATTAAAACGCAGAGATATTACTTTGCCAACAAAGATCCGTCTAGTCCAGGCTATGGTTTTTCCAGTGGTCATGTATGGATGTGAGAGTTGGACTGTGAAGAAAGCTGAGCGCTGAAGAATTGATGCTTTTGAACTGTGGTGCTGGAGAAGACTCTTGAGAGTCCCTTGGACTGCAAGGAGATCCAACCAGTCCATTCTAAAGATCAGTCCTGGGTGTTCATTGGAAGGACTGATGCTGAAGCTGAAACCCCAATACTTTGGCCACCTCATGCGAAGAGTTGACTCACTGGAAAAGACTCTGATGCTGGGAGGGATTGGGGGCAGGAGGAGAAGGGGATGACAGAGGATGAGATGGCTGGCATCACTGACTCGATGGACGTGAGTCTGAGTGAACTCCGGGAGTTGGTGATGGACAGGGAGGCCTGGTGTGCTGCAATTCATGAGGTCGCAAAGAGTCGGACATGACTGAGTGACTGAACTGAACTGAACTGAAGATACGGAGAAAACCTAAGTGTCCATCAATATATGAATGGATAAAGAAATTGTGATATATTCATACAATAGAATTTTATTCAGCCATAAAAACAAATGTAATCTTGCCATTTACATCAATATAGATGGACCTCCGGAGAAAAGCATGGCAACCCACTCCAGTATTCTCGCCTGGAGAATCCCACAGACAGAGGAGCCAGGCAGGCTACAGTCCATGAGGTCTCAAAGAGTCGGACATGACTGAGCGACCTAGCACTTACGCAGATGAACCTCAGGAGCATTATGCTAGGTGAAATAAATCAGGTAGATAAAGATGAATACTGTATGACCTTTGCATGTAAAACTCAAAAACAAAGAAAAAAATAACAAAATCCCACCCTTGTAGGTACAGAGAACAACAGATTGGTGGCTGCCAGAGGTGGTTGGGAGGTAAGAGATAAGGATGAAGGGGGTCAAAAAAGTAAAGAGAAAAAAATAAATAGAAATTAACTTTAAAATGTTTTAAATATGTGATCTTTATATTACTAAAATTTCATGTTCTTATTTCCTGAATAATTCTTTTTTCCAATCATTATATGAGGTATTCAGCAGCCTTTTGCATCAAAAAACTCATATTCCTTAATTCTGAAATTTTTTATATAAGTCTTCGATAATATTTCCCCCCACTTCCTTGTGGCCTCTTTCTGGAATGCCTATTATTTAAATTTTAGATTTCATAACCTTCTACTGTCCTTATTTTTCCTTCCTACTTTTCACTCCTGCCTTTTTTTCCTACTTCTAGAAGTCCTCAAATATATCCTCTAAATCTTCTATTGAATTGTTTTAATGTGCTTTACTTTTATTTTCCCTAATACAGTAAGTGCTTTTTAAGAGGCTCTTATTTTTGTTTTATGTATATAAATGGTATTATCTTTCTGAGGATATTAATCTCTTTTTTTCCTTTACTTTTTTTTTTTTTGGTAAGCTTTGCATCAAACTTTTTCCCCTTACTTATTTTTCTGTTTATTTATTTGAGTTGCTGTCTTTACACTGCCCTTCCTCCTGCTTAGGTCTTTATACTTACAAGTCAGCCACCAAGTCCTTACTGGAAGTTCCATGTAGCCTGTCAGGCTCCTCTGTCCATGGAATTCTCCAGGCCAGAATACTGGAGTGGGTTGTCATTCCCTTCTCCAGGCGATCTTCCCAACCCAGGGATCGAACCCAGGTCTCCCACATTGCAGGTGGATTCTTTACCATCTTAGCCACAAGGGAAGCCCAAGAATACGGGAGTGAGCAGCCTATGCCTTCTTCAGCAGATCTTCCTGACCCAGGAATCTAACTGGGGTCTCCTACATTGCAGGCAGATTCTTTACCAGCTGAGCTACCAGGGAAGCACTTAAAAGTCAGCCGCCAAGTCCTTACTGGAAGCTCCATGTACATGGTTTGTCCAATGATGGGCACCCCCATAGGATGCCTGGCAGTTGTCTAGGACCTCCAGTGCCTGCGACTCTCTCCCCTGCCAGTGTCCTGCCAGCATCCTGGGTTCAGAAGAGGGATTGAAGGCAGGGGAGTGTGATGTCAAACTGTAGACTGGCATTTAATCCTATTTCTGAATGGCCTCAATCCCTTCTTTGGCTGCCAACAAGCACAGTTTCTTCTGTCACAGTTTCATGTCCTGATTTGACCTTAACAAAACTTGATGACTACCAGTGTGGATAATGTGAAGTTAGGGCAGGCCTGGGAGCCTTATCTTGGGGTGATATGGAAAGCATGCCAGTGGTCACAGTCCTGAGTTCATTCCAACCCTATTGTGGGAGGAAGAGGTGCCAGAATATAGAGGCAGCAGCAGAAGAGGGTGGCACGCAGGTGGCATTTGGTGAGAAGGTGCCACTTTGCCAACTTTTAGGCTCATTCTCATTCACTCATTTCTAATAGCCAAGATACTTGAATTTGCCTTCTCTCTGCCCACTGCTATCTTACTCTGTCTCTTGGGCAGTGAAGTAGCAGGGAAGGTAAGCCTAACTTAGGGAGATTATTCCACAACACTGTGCCCATCTGGTGGCATCCTGTGAAAGAAACGCTTGCTGGGTGCACCATATAGTTTCTCACAAACATACAATGTAGCAATTCTGCTTGTGATCTTCATGTTTCATTTGTCCAGATTACATCATCAAAAAATCCTAATGGGGACTTCCCTAGCGGTCCAGTGGTTAAGACTCCATGCTTCCAATGCAGAGAACACAAGTTTGATGCCTGATCAGGGACTTAGATCCCACATGCCTTGGGATGTGGCCAAAAAAACATTTTAATAGATATGAAATCATATGTGAAACTTTTGAAAATTGTAAAGCACTGTAGAATTTAAAGAATCTTTCATTCAATGAAAAAAGAAAGAATGAAACTTCAAAATGCAAATATGTGCACATATATATAACCCGCCTGCCAGCGCAGGAGATGTTAAGAGATGCAGGTTCAATCCCTGGGTCAGGAAGATGCCCTGGAGGAGGGCATGACAACCCACTCCAATATTCTTGCCTGGAGAATCCCATGAACAGAGGAACCTGACAGGCTACAGTCCATAGGGTCACAAAGAGTCAGACACAACTGAAGCAATGCACTGCAATTTTAAAAAGCGTAATAAACCTTGTGTATTCCAATCACAAAAATGAATTTTCCCACCCCTCCTTCTATTTCTCTTGGAACATCAGCAAATTGAGTTGCAAGGGAAACATAATGAAAAGATGTTGTTATCCTGCAGACATGAAGACATGAGGAGTTGGCTATAAAATTACATTTGCTTATTTTTGCTTACTCCCTGTTCAAACTCTGTCCAAAATTTCACTATGAAACAGGAAACTTTCTCCTCCTTTCTTGCCTCTGCACTCTGCAAGTCTAGCTATTCTTTCATTCATTTCACTCCCCACCCTATCCCCTAACATACTCAGCAGCACTGGAGACTCATACTTCATTGTCTGAACTGTTAAAAAAAAAAAACAAAACTGAATCCATAACAAAGAACCTCCAACCACTGCCAAGATACACTGTGACCAGTCACCAAGAACAGTACATATTCCAAGAGAGTTAAGTACCAGGAGGTTTCAAGAAAACCAAGATGCATGACCAAATAAATACAGTGTACAACTAGATGTATAGAATCAGATGTGCAGTATAAAAGGCAGATGATATCTTAGAAGTTATTGATTAAACTCCAAATTCAAGTTCATATGGCATTTTAATAGGAAACACCACAGCTGTTTTCCTTCAATTTTTCTTTCTTTCTTTTTTTTCACTTCTTCCTCCCCTCCTATTCTTCTCTGGGTTGAAGGGTGAGAAGTGGTAAGAATACCAATGATGATGCGGATTATAAGCAAAGTCACATACACTGTAGAAGTTGGAGCATGGTCCTCACCTAGAATATCCTGATACTTTTACTTCTTTGACTTTGAACATGAAATATATGGTCTACATGTCAGTCTCTTTGTTCTACATCTTTAATGTAATGTATGACCCTATAATCTGAAGGGTATATTATATGCGTGATACCAAAGTATTCAAAGCAAGTCTCGTTTAACCGATATGTGATGGGGTCAAGCTTGACTTATCCAAAGGGACTCGAGAACATGAACTAAGTTCATAAATGTTTAAGGGAGCCTAGCCTTGAGCTTTGACATAGAACAAGGGGAAGGGAAAGAGAAATCAAACAAATTCCAGCTAGACAGTGGTCTGGGGGAAGGACAAGAATAGTGGAGGAGGGAGAAGGGTGGAAGAAAGGAGATCATAAAGCCAGGAAAGGGAAAGGTTCATTAAACTCAAGTCTGAAAGGAAATTGTACAAACAGTGAATAAAGAGAGATCAAAACGAGACGGGTATGTTCCCAGGACCCTGGGCGAGTCAGCATCTGGCAGCTGATTGTACACATGGTAATCATGTGTAGATGTAATGTGAACAAAGCAGGTAGAGAAAAAAGCTGACTGAGAATCCGAGAGCATTCAGAGCAGACGCTTTCTGCTTCAGAGCATCACGGAAATCAGAGATGCTCCATCGCTGAATCTTCAGTGAAAAAACAAGGATTGCATCCTGGACCATGGCAGTTGGGTTCTAAGCATTGCTCATAAAGGAACTGAACACTCTTTGAAGAAATTAAGCTAGTGAGACTAAGGAACAGTGAATTCCAGATTGTGCTGTCATTCCGGACCCATTCGGAACTTGTTCTTAGTTCTCTTCTGTGTCAGGCAGCTTGCTCTTGGCATGTATCAATAAGATATGAGTATAAGCAAAGGTTCATGGCCAGAATCGACAGAGAAACCCAAGATGCCACATTACAAAATTCTCGTGGGAGCTCTTCGCAAAATACATGAACAGGCATTTAGCAAATGTATGTAGAAAAGAAGATTCTCCACATAAGCCACTCTTCTCTCTGCAGGAAATGATGATCCAATATCAACAATGCTTCCTGCAGGCTGACCCCTTATTCACAGGCATCCAGCTGTTCTCATTAACAACAAAGGCATGATTTATCTCTGAAGGATACAAAGGAAGGAAAGGCATAACCAAGAAAGTTATGGCTTAAACAGATGGGGTTGATCCCAGGGGACAATGACTTTCCCAGCATTTAAATCTTCTCCCTTCTACACTCTGGTACCAAGTCATATCTCAGGACTGTTCTGGTGTTAAATGCCTCATCACTATCCTCATATTTTGCTTTTCTCAGGCCAGTGTTTCCTGTAGCTAACAGTTCATTAATTAAATGGCCTTCACTTACAAAGTAAACATTTTTTTTTTTTTTTTTGCTAGAGCAAGATTTTTGCCAGGTCCTTTTGTTCGATTGTGTATTTGTTTTCTTGGACATATATCAAGTTTGCATGGGTTAAGCCATATTACTAAGTAGGCAGAATAATTTTTCTGAAGCAAATTCCCAGTCTTGCCTTCCTTTGCCTGTCCATTTCCAAAAAAAGAAAAGATTCAACTGAGATACAATTTCTGCTTGAGGAGGCAGATGGATACAGGAAACAGGAAATAGGATTCACTCAGCTCAAAAATCCACACTCAAAGACCCAGTTGATAGAAAAGCCAATATTTTTATCTCTCCTTTTACACACTATTGTCAGATGCTTCTCCCCTAACTTACTATAAAGCCTCTTTCCAGGAATCAAACAACCAAAAAGTTCAGATAACCGAACAAAATAAGAGACAAAATAAACAAATGGATATCAGAGACTTGGAGGTTTTTTGTTGCTGTGCTGTTGTTCTACCTAGCGTAGGTCACAGGATCTGTACACGTTAGATTAATCACCTACATTTCCTACCCTTCAGATAATAATGGCATGTATGTTCAATCATAATTATATTGAAGCTCTTCGTGATAGGAACCATCCAAAAAAGAACAAATTCATTTAATGCTATCTGTACAGACTTTCGGGCTTCCCAGGCAGTGCTAGTGGTAAAGAACCTGTCTGCCAATGCAGGAGACATAAGAGATGTGGGCTTGATCCCTGGGTCGGGAAGATCCTCTGAAGAAGGGAATCACAACCCGCTCCAATATTCTTGCCTGGAGAACCCCATGGACAGAGGAGCCTGGTGGGCTATAGTCCATAGAGTCACATAGAGTCAGACACGACTGAAGTGACTTAACGTGTATGCATGCACATACATACTTATTTGAGAATTTTTCATTTTAAAAATAAAATTTTATCTCAGATTTTATTATTTTACTAGAGATCAGTATAATTCTCCATTTACTATAGCATTGTCTTAACAAGGCCACTTCCATATATACATACTTTATAAGTGGGAAAAGTACTCTAAATTCAGTAATAAGTATACATACACTTACTTTAAGAGGAACATAGATTCTGTAGAGAAAACAGGATTTCAATGACCCCATCAGTGAAAGAAGCTAGTCACCAAAAGACCATATTTATGTGAAATGTGCAGAATAGGCAAATCTATAAAGACAAAAGGTAGATTAGGGTTTGTCCATGGCTAGGGGTGAGTGGAGATGGGAAAGGTAAGGGCAAGTGACAGCTATGGATATGGGGTTTCTTTCTTTTTTTGGGTGATGAGAATATTCTCAACTTGGATTGTGCTGATGGTGGCCCAACCCTGTGAATATCATTTAAAAATCATTGAACTGTACACTTTAAATCAACAAAAGATATGGCATGTGAATTACATCTCCACAAAACATTTTTTAAAATACCCTCTCAGAGGTGGTTTCCCAGAGCTGCCCAGTGCCTGGGTGGGTGAATAAGATCCAACCAGAACAACAGCCAGCCTTTGGGTGGGTCTCCTTTCCTTGACCCTCTCTTCCTCTTTCTTTGTCAGTGATACTCAATCTTGACCAATCTCTGTTTCCTTCTCTCCTTTCATCCCATCAGCTTGGGTTGTGCTCTGCCATATGTTCACTAACTTGGCTTTGAATTTCTGGCGCTCCTTAAAATAACATCAAGCACTCCTTTGAAAATGTCCTCTGATCGAAGCCCTGCCTCCTGGATCTCATAGGAAGTCTGACACCTGAGCACATTCTGCCATTCTTGACCAGCACCCCTGGACTCAGCCAAGTGTCCAGTTTTCTAACCCAAATCTCAGTCTTCTTCCAGAGATGTTAAGTTAGGACCAAGGGAGAGGTTCTCACTGATGCCAGCCCAGGCTCCTCAAGAGGACTTTTCTGGATCTAGTAGCAGTCACGTGGACTTAAATGAAATGTGGTGAAATATTCAGAAATTCACATTGTAGAGCACCCAGTCTTTTTTTTAACTCTAAACTGACCTGGATACTAATGGGCTTTCCATGCAGACTGGACCACTCTGTCCCCCTTCAGGAGGCAGGTTACAGCACAGAACTCTGGGAAGTTCACAGGAATCCTATCTGGTCCCCAGCATCAGGAAGACCCCCATCCAGCCATCATATTAAAAGAGGCCCTGGAAGCACCTCTCCAAATAATCATCCTTGACTTACTGTCCAAGTTTGGAATGGCCTAGAAAAAGTCCTGAGCTTATCTGATCTCATGGAAAGATAGAAATCATATGTTTGATTTCTGCAGGTTGTTCAGCTCTTCCCAATTTTCCCCACCCTACATTCAGAGTGCCTTTTGCCTTCATCTACAGGTTCTCTTTTGAAAGTGGTGCCTAAAGGCACAGCTGAACCACAAAGTGGTCCTGTGGTCTGATTCCCTGACACTTTAGATTTTGATTTGAAGAAACTGCCTGAAAGCACTGATAACTTTTTTCTCAGCACCAGCAAATGGCAAAGCTTTCACATCCTGATAGCAATGCTTTTAAGTGAGAAATATAAGAACTAACTTGTCCAGTACTCCATTATTCCACCCAAACACTTAATAATTAAGAGACAGACTAGAATACTTGAATTAACTACCTAAAAGGGTCTGGGTTTTTTTTTTAATGTTTTTAAATTTTTAATTGGAGGATAATTGCTTTACCATGTTGTGTTGGTTTCTGCTATACAACAATGAGAATCAGCCACAGGTATATGTATGTCCCCTCCCTCTTGAGCCTCCCTCCTATCCCCACCCCATCCCACCCCTCTAGGTCATCATGGAGCACAGGGTTGAGCTCCCTGCATTGTACAGCAACTGCCTAAAAGCTATCTATTTCAACAGCAATATATGTTTAAATGCTACTCTCTCAATTTGTCCCAACCCCTCCTTCCCCCACTGTGTCCACACATCTGCTCTCTATGTCTGCGACTCTGTTCCTGCCCTGCAAATCAGTTCACCAGTAACCATTTTTCTATATTCCATATATTTACATGCATCAATATACAATATTTATTTTTCTCTTTCTGACTTACTTACTTTCTGGCTCTAGGTTCATCTACCTCAATACAACTGACTCAAATTCATTCCTTTTTATGGCTGGGGAATATTCCGTTGTATATTGTATATTCTTTACCCATTCATCTGTTATTGGACATCTACGTTGCTTTCATGTCCTGGCTATTGCAAATAGTATTGCAATGAACACTGGGGTACATGTGGTTTTTGACTTATGGTTTTCTCAGGGTATGTGCCCAGCAGTGGAATTGCTGGGTCATATGGTAGTTTTATTCCTAGCTTTTTAAGGAATCTCCACGCCCTTCTCCACCATGGCTCTATCAGTTTACATTCCCACCAACTGTGCAAGAGGATTCCCATTTCTCCACATCACCTCCAGCATTTATTGTTTGTAGATTTTTTTGATGATGGCTATTTTGACGGGTGTGAGATGATACTTTTGTAGTTTTGATTTTCATTTCTCTAATAATGAGCAACATAGAGCATTTTTTCACATGTTTATTGGCCATCTGTATGTCTTCTTTGGAGAAATGTCTGTTTAGGTTGTGTTTTTGTTTTTGTTTTTAAGTTGATTTTGAAGTTGATGAGCTCACTATAGTCTGAAAAAAATTCTTTTACCAGGAAGTTGTCACGATGCAAATGACTGGTTTATCCAAAATGAAATTTAAACATCTCTATAGCAATTTTAGTTTCATGTAACTTTAAATCTTAGAAATCTTTAGCACAATCCCTTCACTTTACAGATAACAAAAGTAAGACCCAGTGAAGAGAAGTAACTTGCCCCAGTTCATAAATATATGACAAAACTAGGCCTGGGGAGCCAAAATCCTCAGCCTCTTGAAACTAGGCCTTCTCTAATTCCATGGCCAGGCAATAGTTTAGGCTGCTGACGTGCGTGCACGTGTGCTCAGCTGTGTCCTACTCTTGGCAACCCCAAGGACTGCAGCCCGCCAGGCTCCTCTGCCCATGGGATTGTCCAGGCAAGAATATTGGAGTGGGCTGTATGGAGAATACTGGAGTGGCTCCCCCAATGATGTTGTGAGCCTTATGAAGTTTACACTTGACCCAAAAACTGGAGGGAGAATAAGGAAGGGATTTGCAAGGGAGAGGAGAGAATGAGAGGCTCAAACAGCAACTTTCTTCTCAATTCTTGCAGTGACTGAAACAGAGAACACTGGGAAGATTATCACCTACCTCCCTAAATCAAAAATAGCAAAGACCTCGTGGAAGCGAAAGAAGCTGAAAAATACTGCCTCACACTCAGTCCCTGGACACAGAAAGCCCATAGCTTACTATGTCAGAACACAAACAAGCTCCAAATAAATCATGACTTGTGACAGCCTTAATGAGTTGGAACAATCTCTTATCTTTGTCTGAACACTACTCCGTTCACCAAAATAATAATAGCAATTACATGCACGTTTATGAGTAAATGCAAATTTATCCTCATAGAATCATCTAATATAAAGTAAATAAAGAAAGAATTGCAAGGAAGACATAAAATACACATTTCATTAGACCTATCTCCTGATTTTCACTAGATTTAACCTAATTTCTCCTGTAGGCGTATTAGAAAATCACTTTCTTCTGTCGGTAGAAACTGTCTGTAACTATGTTTTGGAAATGAGCTATTTCTGGCATTGCTGATCTGTAATTCTGCAGAGCATTTTCATGAGGGCAGAGGGCAACTGAGTGAACCACAGAGACTCTTAGGAGGAGAGCAGGCGCTCTGTCTGAACAAGTTCTTTGCTGAACAGTTACTAGTCTCCTTGAAGGTGCTCCTCTGAATTGAAAGAGAACCTTTAGGGAGAGGTTCAACACAGGCAGGTGGTTTTGGGTCAGGAGGACAGTGCTTTCTGGGGATTAGTACACAGCCTGGGTTACAGTTTGGTTCCCTGATTCCTGGCTTGGTGATAGAGAAGTAAGTTATTGAACTTCTCTATGAAATGAGACCAGCCATATCGATGCCACAAGTTCTTATGAACATCCAAAGAAATATCTGATGGTACCCAGCCCAGAGTGTACATAGATTATATCCTCAGTAACAGAGTTCTCTTCCCTTTCCTTAGCCAAGAGGAAGGGAACCTGGCTGTACTGCTGGACAGAAACATTATACTACAAATCAGCTCCACTTGGCCTCTGTCACAAAGATTTTGCAAAGCTTAGGCCCAAACAGTAGCTTAGGAAATTGGCGAAGAAGCCTGTCTATCCACCATCAGAACCCCAATTATTTTTCAATTCTTTTTTTTTAATTCCTCAAGGAATCATTTATTAAATGTGTTTTTATACATCGAAATTTCTTTTTTTTAATTTATTTATTTTTTATTGAGGGGTGGAGAGGGTGAGATGTATGGAAAGAGTAACATGAAAACTTATACTATCATATGTAAAATAGATAGCCAATGGCAATTTGCTGTATGGCTCAGAAACAGGGGCTCTGTGTCAGCCTACGGGGATGGGATGGGGAGGAAGATGGAAGGGAGATTCAAAAGGGAGGGGACATATGTAGACCTATGGCTGATTCATATTGAGGTTTGACAGAAAACAGCAAAATTCTGTAAAGCAATTATCCTTCAACTCTTTTTTGAATCTTTTTTTGTTTTGATGTGGCCCATTTTTAAAGTCTTTATGGAATTTGCTACAATATTGCTTCTGTTTTATGTTTTTTGGCCCTGAGGCATGTGGTACCTTAGTTCCCTGATCAGAGATCAAACCCACACCCCCTGCATGAGAAGGCAAAGTCTTTAAGCACTGAACTGCCATGGAAGCCCAGCACCAATTCTTATATAGACCAGTGTGGACCTTGGCCCAGTGGCATCAGGGTCATCCCAGAACTGGCTCCAGGAATTTGTGGTTCCACCAGCTCTCCAGGTAATTTTTTGCATGCTCAAGTTTGAAAAGCACTGCTCTAGAGAAAGTGTTACCAGCAAACTTGAAAAAAAAAACAGGAAGACATGAACCAGGGAATCAACAATTTTCAGGGGCCCAAGTCAAAAAGATTTTAAGGAAAGGTGGAAGAAGCAACTGGCAGGAAGCCTCCAGGGGAACCTACAGACATCTGACAACATGTCAGATGACAATTATCAATTTTGCAAATATTTTCATTCACTTAGCAAACACAAATCCACATAATGCTTATTCAGCTTCTAAGTAGAAATGAACTACTGAATTTATTACAGATTGGCTGAGTGGGCCCATCCCCCAAACAAGAAGGGATCAGCCATAAATTTTTTAAATGAAAAGAACCCATGTGCATTTTTTTGGTGACAATAAGTAAAGAGCAAGATTGGAAGATAGCATCTTACTCAGCAATCAGTCCTGGGAGGAAAAAAAAAAAAAAAGGAATAGAAGCAATCCAAATCTCTAAGGCTTTCAGAATGAAAAAAATATAATAAGAGTGAGACATGGGACCGAAATCTAGCAAGTGAGACATAACCACCAGGCCAACTGGCATAAGGCCCAGCAGCGAGGCACTCTCTTAGGAACCAAACATCTGCCCACTTTCACATCTCCACGATATACTAAACTGTGAGCAAAAAGTTGCAGCATTCCACAAAGATCAAGGACACAACAACACTCAGAAAATTCAGTTGCATGTGTAAATATTTACCTCGCGACTTCCTTGAGGTCTACAAACCTGTTTCATTTTATTGGCAGCAAACTCCATCATTTTAGAGAGTCACTCTATTTTATTAGCAGGACAGGGAGGTGGGGGAGAGACCTCACTTGAAATAACTGGGAAAGCACATTACAGATTTTCAGCAGTAATCCTATCAATGCCTCTGAAACCAGAAGGGAGTGGGGAGGAGCATTCTGAAGCGTGGTGTCCAAGTCAGAGAAATGAACATGCTAATGCTCCTTCAGGCTCCCAGTTCTTGCAACTCCATACTCAAAGTTAAGGCTTCTTGATGCATTTTCAGGTTAAACCCTTTGCCAGAATCTGGATCTAATACAACCATTAATCAGAAGAAATGGAAAGATCTCCAGTTAAGCATCTCAAGTAGATATGCCTGCCAGGAAATCTATTCCTAGACCTGCCCTGGCTTCCAGTTCCAGTATGATGAATAGTATCCACTCACCTGGCTCTTGTGGACAGCTCCCCCCTTATGTATTACACAATCCTCCTATGGTCCACGTGAGAGCTAGACGCAGAAGTCCAAATGCTTCCTTCAGGAGGCCAGCAGTCCACTTCCCCTCGTTAAATATTCTCAACTTCCCTCCCAGGTAAATGGGAGAATTTGTACTCTGACCTGAGTGGGAAGATTGAAGGCAAAAGGAGAAGAGGGCGGCAGAGGATGAAATGGTTAGATGACATCACCGACTCAATGGACATGAACTTGGGTGGACTCTGGGAGATGGTGAAGGACAGGGAGGCCTGGCGTGCCGTGGTCCATGAGATTGCAAAAGTCGGACATGACACAGCAACTGAGCAAGTAAGTGAAAATAAACTCACTAGGTTAGGGACTCTCCTGATGGTGCAGGGGCTAAGATTCTGCACTCCCAGCGCAGGGGCTCAGCTTTCGATCCCGATACAGGGAACTAGGTCTGCGTGCCACAACTAAAGATTGCACGTCCGCGACACAGATCCTACACGCCACTAAGACCTGGCACAGCCAAATTAAAAAAAAAAAAAAACAACTGAGTAGTTTAGTAGTTGGATAATGAGGGTGAAAATATCTCTAGAAAGTACAGCAAAAGAAAAATACAATAGAAAGGATAAGAGAAGTGGTGCAAATTCTGAAACTCTAATATTAGAATACTAGGTTTCTTGAAAGAGAAGGGGGAAAAAAATAGAGGGAGAAAAATCATCAATTGAAAAACTCCTAGAGTTGAAGAACATGGGTCTGAGTGTCCAGCATGTTGTAAATTAGAGCCACACCAGGGACATCACTGAGCAGTTTTAGAACCCTGGGTATAAAGAGAAGAGCGACCGCAGTTTCAGAGAAAGGAAAAAAAAAAGTCACCTATGAAGGAATCTGAGAGCAAAACAGCCTCAAATGACATAAAAGCAGGCAAACGCTAGTAATTAATGGAGTAATGCTTTCAAAATTCTGAAGGAAAATTAGTTCCAGCCTAAATTTCTGTTAGCAGCCACATCATAATTCAAGTGTCAGGACAAAATACAAATATTAAAGATATTCAAGGACTCAACATTTTTTAAAGTGGTGAAGGCCTTGGTGTTCAAACATGATAAGTACAATTTATTATTTTAAAAAAGCAAATTTCAAACAAGACAACTCCAGGGACTACAGAAAGATATGCAAAGAAGGAAAACACAGCACAGGCATATAATTCATCTATGAATAAATTACAGAGGCAACAACAACATAACCTTTCCTGTTGATTCTAACTAAATATATCATATAACTATATTGGGAGGTCAGGGGGTTAGGAAAAAAATATAAATATAGTGTGTGTGTACGTGTGTGTGTGAAGGAAGGGGAGGGAAAAGGGCTAAAATCGTCATCTTGCAACATGAAAAGTCAATAGATAATGTCTAAAACTGGAGGGGAAAATCACAGAGTAGAAATAGTAGCATATTATTCAGGAATATGGAGGAAAATACCAAAACCAAAAATCAGCTTTGGGTTATCAGTGTTTGCTTCTGGGGAGGGGGAGGGAAAGGGAACAGGGAAATCATTTTTCATTACTGATTGTATAGGGCTTTTTGACTCTTAAAATTATGAGTGATAATAATGTTGATTAAAATGAATGTGAGAATAAACAATAAGGTCCTACTGTATCGCACAGAGAACTATAGTTAATATCCTATAATAAATCCTAATGGACAAGAATATGAAAAAGAAATATATATATATATATATATAAACTGAGTCACTTTGCTGTACAGCAGAAATTAACACAACACTGTAAATCAACTATAGTAAAATAAATTTTAAGAAACAAGTTTAAAAATAAACATCAAAGAGGCTGAGGCCCAGTGGAGCTAAGGACAGGGACAGGATAGTATCTGAAGTCAGATCACCTAGATTTGCATTCTAATTCTGCCTCTGACTACCTATGTGACCTTGGGCATTTTAACCCTTAAAAACCTCAGTTCCCTCAACTTAAAATGGGGGTTATAAAAATATTCACATCAGAGAGTTGCTGTGAGGCACATTATAAGGGCTCGTCTTTTCCTTTAACACATATTAAGAGCATCTGCTCTGCATCAAGCACAGTAGACAGTGGGGATGTATCAGTGAATGTACGTGGAGCTTAAGAATTAGAGGGAGAAATAAACAAGAAGCAATAAAATACTAAATAAACGATACAGTCCTTTAAAAATAATAAGTGACACATGCTAGGGAATAAAATAGAGCAAGGGGAGAAGGGACCCCCAGACAGCTGGGAGAGGAAAAGGGGCCGTGCTTGCAATTTCAAATAAGTTGTTCAAGAATGACCGCATAAGCAATTTCTCTGGTGGCCCAGTGGCTAAGATTCCGTGCTCCCCATGCAGGGAGGGCCAGGTTCAATCCCTGGTCAGGGAACTCGATCCCACATGCCACAACTGAGTTCAGATGCCATAACCAAAGATCCCGCATGTCGCAATGAAGACTGACGATCCCAAGTGCCATAACTAAGACCTGGTGTGGCCAAATAGATATAAACAAATTTTTAAAAAAGAATAACCTCACAAGAAGGTGACTTTGCAGCAAAGACCTGAAGGAGTGGGGAGACTAACCATTCATATGTTTGGGGAAAAGCATTTGAGGGCAGAGGGACAGCCAGCTCCCAGTCTCTAAGGTGGGCAGAGGCAAGGCCAGTTGAGGAAAGAGCCAGAGAGCCGATGCGGATGGAGCTTCGAGGGGAGAGCAGCAGGAGAAGGGGAGAGCAGCAGGAGAAGGGGAGAGCAGCAGGAGAAGGGGAGAGCAGCAGGAGAAGGGGAGAGTAGCAGGAGAAGGGGAGAGCAGCAGAAGGGGAGAGCAGCAGGAGAAGGGGAGAGTAGCAGGAGAAGGGGAGAGTAGCAGGAGAAGGGGAGAGTAGCAGGAGAAGGGGAGAGTAGCAGGAGAAGGGGAGAGTAGCAGGAGAAGGGGAGAGCAGCAGGAGAAGAAGGCTCAGGGGAACCAGGGACCAGAAAGATCAAGAGGAGCCCTAAAGACATGAGCAGGATCTTGGTTTTTCTTAGAGTGAAGTGAGGAGTCATGGGAGTGACTCAGCAGGGTGACATGACCTGATTCTCCCTGGGGAGGGACCTCTCTAGTGACTGTGTTAGGAAGGGACAAAGCCTAGCAGGCTCTTCACCAGCAGTGGAGCCCAGTAGCAGGTGCCTGTGGCATTCCAGAATGAGAAGATGGCAGTGGCTCAGACCAGCAAGGGTGGAGAGAAGTCACTGGATTCTCTTTACTAAATATATTTCGCTATCATCATTTACCCAGGATGATGCAAAAAGTTAATGGCAGAAGTATAAAGCTGCAGCTTTCCAGTCTTTTTTCTGAATAAAGAGAAACTATAAATAGAAAACCTAAGTGGAAACATAGTATTATTTGCACATAGAATAATAAAATCTATAAAAGTTGTACTTCCTTTTACTTATAAAATCTCTGTTATTCAGTAGATCTTGACATCTGTATACAATCAATGGATGATTTCTTTTTAAGGGGCTTGCACATATGACACCATGTCCCTTTATTTTACTTTGCTTGATACCTTATACAGTAAAAAGAAGTTAGGCATTGTTTTAAGTAAAAGATTTATTCATTCATCAAATATTGATAATTAAGTCATGGAGCTTCCCATGTAGCTCAGTCAGTAAGAATCTTCCTGCAAGGTTGGAGACCTGGGATCAATTCCTGGGTGAGGAAAATCTCATGGAGAAGGAAATAGTATTCTTACTTGGAAAATCCCATGGACAGCGAATCCTGGCAGGCTACAGTCCATAGGTCGCAAGAGTTGGACACGACTTAGCTCTTTCTTTCTTTTTCACCCCTCAGCCTGCTTAATAGTGTAGTAAGGGAGAGAAGATAAACACAGAGAATTTAAACACACAGGAGGAGGTCAATGCCAGAAAACTACTTACGGTTAATTGCTCTAGGACAGGAGTCCCCAACCTCCAGAATCTAATGCCTGATGATCTGAGGTGGATCTGATGTAATAATAATAGAAATAAAGTGCATCATAAGTGCAATGTGCTTGAATCATCCCGAAACCATCCTCCACCCTGTCCACAGAAAAACTATCTTCCATGAAATTGGTCCCTTGTACCAAAAAGGTTGGGGACCACTGCTCTGGGGAATTTCAGCTATTCCTTCACTGGGAGAAGGTCAGGAGGTGGTGAGTGAAAGGCTCCATGGAGGAGGTGACATCTGTGGGACTCTCTGTATCTGGACTGCAGGATGTGACAGAGGAGCTGGATATTCTAGAAGTGAAAAAAAACGAAAATTTTTAAGATACTGAGGTAAATCATTTCAATGTACATAAGAGGAATGATTGTTTTTGAAGTCACTAGGACATAGGGCCTCAGAAAAGGATTAATGGAGCTATGAAAAATAGGATGAATAAAATCATATGAAGAAGCAGCTTGGGACTTGGCTGGTGGTTCAGCAGCTTGGGTTCTATCCCTGGTCAGGGAACCACATGCTGCAACCAAGGCCCGGCTCAGCCAAATAAACAAATAATAATTAAAAAAAAGAAAAAAGAAGCTTAACATTGCCAGATGAAGGACTCTAGATAAAGACTATCATAAGAAAAGAAATAAATGCTAAAAAGAATTCAGGTGTCATGGAAGGGTTCTAATGGGCTCAGCCAAGAGTCTGACCACTGGTCTCATTATGAGTTTCCCAATTGTCAAATTTACTGTCCAAGATTAGAATGTGGGCAGGAACTTCAGGGTTGAATTAAAACTGCCAACCAAAAAATTATTTCCTATTTTTCTTTTTTTTTTCTTTTAAGGATTTTTTTTAAATCTTTGGACATATATTTCTCTGTTTTGCTTTGCTTTCTTTCCAAAGTTAAGGGAAAAAATGGTAGCAGTCCTCTTTCCTTCCCCTCCTATATCTCTCCCCTCCCTAGCTTTAGCAAAACAACATTATCAGCAGATCAAATGGCCAGCCATGTGCTTTGGGTTCATTTTTATTGCAAGTCACTGTGGTCAGAACCAAGACCTAACCAGGACCCTCATAAATCACAACTGAGACTCTTTTCAGATGCTACATGCAGAGAATTATGCCTGTAGCCAGCCTTTGCATCTCAGTGAACTTGACTTCTGTAATTTAAACAGCTTGGTTGTGTTCCACCAATCTCTTGCATGCCCTAACAAGTAGGAATGTAGCCCCTATTCAGCAGACTGTGAGGTTTTCTGTAACCCAGATTATCTGGAGAGCTCTAAATTTTATGATGGAATTTTTCAGTCATTAGCAAACTCCTGCAATCCCCATTTCTGCCAAAAGTAACAACAGCTAACACTTATTGAGAACATACTTCATGCCTGGACTGTACAACCTCATTTAATCCTCATAACTCCGTCAGATAGGTAGAGTCATTTTGTTCATTTATAAACGAAGAAACCACAGCACAGAGAAGTTAGGTAATTCACTGTGGATCCTAGAGACAGAAAGTGAATGAATGAACAACATTTCTTTCTTCCTTCTCCAAGAGTCCACAGTCTCTTGCCAGCAGCTTTCACCTGAATCTTCCCTTTTCTATCCGTGTTGTTATTGTGTTAATCATTCAGTCGTGTCCAACTCTTTGCGACCCCATGGGCTGTAGCCCGCCAGGCTCCTCTGTCCATGGAATTCTTCACTCAGGGATACTGGAGTGGGTTGCTATTCCCTTCTTTAGGGAATCTTCCTGATCCAGGGATTGAACCTGGTCTTCCACATTGTAGGCAGATTCTTTACCATCTACTGCTACTGCTGCTAAGTTGTGTCAGTCGTGTCCGACTCTGTGCGACCCCATAGACGGCAGCCCACCAGGCTCCGCCATCCCTGGGATTCTCCAAGCAAGAATCCTGGAGTGGGTTGCCATTTCCTTCTCCAGTGCAGAAAAGTGAAAAGTGAAAGTGAAGTCACTCAGTCGTGTCCGATTCTTAGCGACCCCATGGACTGAAGCCCACCAGGCTCCTCCGTCCATGGGATTTTCCAGGCAAGAGTACTAGAGTGGGTTGCTATTCCCTTCCTCAGGGAATCTTCCTGATCCAGGGATTGAACCCTGGTCTTCTGCATTGCAGGCAGATTCTTCACTGTCTAAGCCACCTTAAATCTGGGAATGAAGTCCTCAGACTACACCTCAGTTCCTTTCTATGAAGTGCCTTTCCATATTTGTCTCCCCACCAAGCATTTGCCAAATCATCTTGTCCTATGGAGTTTTTAGACTCTTAGTTTGAAAAAGGTTTCTCACTGAACCTTGCCCTCTATCACCATTATTCTGTTATCTCATCACAACGTTCACTATTTTATCTTGAGTGGGGTGTTCTTTTTCCACTGCATTTCATCATTTTCAAATGTCAGATTAATTTGTCACCGTGTGTCCTCTTCTGAAGACCTTAAAATTGTGGTTCATCAGGACCATGACGGAAACCAACAGCCCAATTCAGACAAAAACTGAGAATGTAAATGTCATTACCAGAACAAGAAAAGAAAAATAGGACTGTTCTCCAGCTGCATATACATCTGTGTGTTTTTTTCGTTGGATGTTGACTTTGAAATGCTAAAATGCTCCCACACAGAAAAGATCCGTCACTTTGTTGTTAATGCTTGTGAATGTGCAGAGAACCTGGTTTACAATGCCAAGCTGATTCAACCAACATGCTCCGAGATCCTTAATTAGTTCTACAGAAATATACAGAAGCAGGTATATTGCCCTTGTACAGAAGTATATTATGATCATTTTAATTGGATCACTCATCTAAGAAAGTTTGGGTGAAATATCCCATATTCTCCTATATACATAAAGAATAATTTTTTAAGTTTGCACTTGATCATTTTATAGGAAAAAGGGGACTAAAAGCTCTATTTATATTTTCTCTATATTATCTTCCAACTTCTGTCACTGTTCATACATAAGGACATTTTTATGTCACTGTATCATGCATGCATTGTTTTGTATTCTGACTTTTCTTCACTTTATTTAATATTCCTTTGTGTCTAAATAGGCCCCATACTTGCCTTTTTTTGTGTCTTGGAATAACTATTTGGTGCTGCTTTGCGATACTATTGCTATTAGCCTTTTTTTTTTTTTTTTGGCTTTTGGCTTTGTGTCTTATTTTGGGGCTTCCCTGATGGCTCAGACAGTAAAGAGTCTGCCTGCAATGCAGGAAACCCAAGTTCGATCCCTGGGTCTGGAAGATCTCCTGGAGAAGGGAACGTCAACCCACTCCATTATTCCTGCCTGGAGAATCCCATAGACCTGAGAGGAACCTGGTGGGTTACAGTCCATGCAGTCGCAAAGAGTCAGACACGACTGAGTGACTGAACGCACACTTATTTTCTCCTATTTTAAACTGAGTTATTTTTAATATTGTCATGTAATTTTCATTTTTCTTTTGAGCGATACCTCCATAGAGCACCAGCTTCAACTAAATTTTAGCTTCGTCCAAACACTTTGTTTACCCAAATTTTAATTTAAAACACTCCCACATACACAACACATGAGGAGTAGCAAAAGAAAATCTCTAAACCCTAAGCTCCCCCACCCTCTTTTCCTCTAGAACTCCCCAGAGCCTGGTCTGAACATCACCACCATGGGTAGAGTCCTAGAAGCAGAACCGCAACATGAAAACAAAGAAATAGTGTTAAAGCTTTTTTTCTTTAACGTATGCCAGACTATTCTCCAAAAAGACTAAGGCAATTTACAATGCTGGTAGCTCTTTATGATTGTGCCCACCAACCGCCACTGGTTTTCTGCTATTGTTATTGATTTATGATATTTAAATAGGTATATAATGGCACCTGGGCTTTCCTGGTGGCTCAGCAGTAAAGAATCCACCTCCCAGTGCAGGAGAGATGGGTTCGATCCCTGCATCAGGAAGATCCCTTTGAGAAGGAAATGGCAACCGACTCCATTATTCTTGCCTGGGAAATCCCATGTTCAGAGGAGCCTGGAGAGAAATGGTCCATGGGGTCACAAAGAGTCGGACATGACTTAGTGACTAGACAACATCAACATTGGCATGACACATTTATATATAAATTTATATAGCACCTCTACAACTTTTATATTATATTTTAATTGCCAGTATCTGTTGGATCTTAGGAAAAGCAAGGGAATTCCAAAAAAAATCTACTTCTGCTTCATTGACTATGCTAAAGCCTTTGACTGTGTGGATCACAACAAACTGTGGAAAATTCTTAAAGAGATTGGGATACCAGAGTACCTTACTGCCTCCTGAGAAACCTGTATACGGGTCAAGAAGCAGTAGTTAGAACTAGACTTGGAAAAACAGACTGGTTCAAAATTGGGAAAGGAGTATGTCAAGGCTGTATATTGTCAGGTTGTCACTCCACTCATTTAATTTACATGCAGAGTACATCATGTGAAATGCTAGGCTGGGTGAATCACAAGGTGGAATCAAGAAGAAATATCAATAACCTCAAGACTCTCAGATATGCAGATGATACCACCCTAATGGCAGAAAGTGAAAGAGGAACTGAAAAGCCTCTTGATGAAGGTGAAAGAAGAGAATGTAAAAGCTGGCTTAAAGTCAACGTTCAAAAAATGAAGATCATGGCATCTAGTATCATCATTTCATGCAAAATAGATGGGGAAAGGGTGGAAACAGTGAGAGACTCTATTTTCTTGGACTCCAAAATCACTGCAGATGGTGACTGCAGCCATGAAATTAAAAGATGCTTGCTCCTTGGAAGAAAAGCTATGACCAACCTAGACAGCATATTAAAAAGCAGAGACGTGGAGGAGGAGCTAAGATGGCGGAGGAATAGGACGGGGAGAACACTTTCTCCCCCACAAATTCATCAAAAGAACATTTAAACGCCGAGTAAATTCCACAAAACAAATTCTGAATGTCAGCAGAGGACATCAGGCACCCAGAAAAGCAACCCAAGTCTTCGAAAGGAGGTAGGAAAAAATATAAAAGACAAAAAAAAGGGACAAAAGAGGGAGGGATGGAGTTCCATCCCGGGAAGGGAGTCTTAAAAAGAGAGAAGTTTCCAAACACCAGGAAACCTTCTCACTGCCGAATTTGTGCCGAGCCTTGGAAGCACAGAGGGCAACATAACAGGGAGGAAAAATAAATAATTAAAACCCGCACATTGCGAGCCCTATGGTAACTCCCCCAGTGGAGAAGCAGTGCAGACGCCTGCATCTGCCATTAGCAAGCGGGGGCTGGGCAGGGAGGCGCGGTGCGGGCTGCATCGCAAGAATCTGGCCTGAATACCCCAAGCACTATCTGAGCGAAATAATTTGGGCTAGCAAACCAGACTGTGGGATATCTACCACGTGAAAAGCCAGCCCTAACCTATGACACCACCAGGCCCGTGCACGGAACAAAGGACTGAACAGAGATAGCCCACGGCAGACCATCCCCCTCCGGAGATAGGCAGCCAGAGCTGGAAGGGGACAATCACAGCCCCAGATAGACATTATCTATAAAAATGTAAGCAGGCTTCTTTGCTAACTAAAACTTCTTGGGGGTCTGGACGGTCAACATCTGCCTGAGAAGGTGTGCCGGTGCACAACTAGATAACCGAGCGGCGGGGAGGCGATAAGTCGCAGCAATTGCGCGCGCAAAACACCTCATCACCTGAGCTGCTGGGATCTGGGAAGGGCACAAGACGCAGGCCCAACAGAGAGTCTGGGCCTCTGAGGATTACCTGAGTGCCTGAACCTGAGCGGCTTGGACCTGGGAAGTACAGGCAGCCCAGGGCCGGCCGCGGATGGTTCCCGGCGGAGCAACCTAGAGCCTGAGCAGCGTGGGCAGAGAGGCTACACGCACCGTGAACTGGGGGCAGACCCAGTGTGGCTGAGGCACTGCGAGCACACGCCAGTGTTATTTGTTTGCAGCATCCCTCCCTACCTCCCGTCAGTGCGACTGAACAAGTGAGCCTAAAAAAAAAAAAAAAAAGTGTCCTCCACCGTCCCCTTTGTGTCAGGGCAGAAACCAGACACTAAAGAGACCAGCAAACAGAAGAAGCTATAACAGAGGGAACCACCTTGGAAGCTACAGGCAATAGATTAAAACCATGTGGTTACTACCATCTACATAGGAAGGAGCCTATAGATCTTGAGAAATATGTCAGACCAAGGAACTAGTCAAAAATGAACTGAACCCACAACACTCACAACAAAACTGGAGAAAGTCCTAGATATATTTTTACTATTTGTATGATCATTCTTTCTTTTTTTTTTTAATTATTTTTTTAATTAAAAAAAATTTTAAGTCCTCTATTATTCCTTTAATGTCCACTTTTATAACTGATTACTTAGCAAAAAAAAAGAAGACCCTTTTTTTTAAAGCTAACTTCATATATATATATTTTTTTTTATAATTTTTTTGACCATTTCTTTTTCCTTCTTTTCTTTAACATTATATTTTTGAAATTCCAAACTCTACTCTAGATTTTTAATTTTAGCTTTTTAGTATTTGTTATCAATTTTGTACCTATAGTTTTTGTTTTTGTTTTTATATAATATCTGTGACCCTTTTTTCTTTTTTCTTTTTCTTTTGCTCTGTTTCTTTCTCTTCTTCTTTTAAATAACATTGTATATCTGAAATTCCAAACTCTACCCTAGATTTTTAATTTATGCTTTTTGGTATTTGTTATCAATTTTGTACCTGTATTTTTTTTTTTAATTTATGTGACTTTGTTTGTTCTTGTTTGTTTGTTTTTTTTCTCTCTCTTTCTTTTTCTTCTTTTTTTAACATTGTACTTTTGAAATTCCAAACTCTACTCTAGATTTTTAACTTTTGCTTTTTGGTATTAGTTATCAATTTTGTACCTATATTTTCTTCATAATTTTTGCGACCTTGTTTGTGTTTGTTCGTTTTTTCTCTCTTTCTTTTCCTTCTTCTTTTCTTTAACATCGTATTTTTGAAATTCCAAACTCTACTCTAGATTTTTAATTTTTGCTTTTATGTATTTGTTACCAATTTTGTACCTTTAAGAACCCAATCTTCAGTACCCAGTTTTCACTATGGAGCAAGATTACTGGCTTAACTGCTCTCTCTCCCTTTAGACTCTCCTTTTTCTCCAGTAGGTCGCCTGTGTCTCCTCCCTAACCCCTCTCTACACTACCCAACTCTGTGAATTTCTGTGTGTTCCAGACGGTGGAGAACACTTAGGGAACTGATTACTGGCTGGATCTGTCTCCCTCCTTTTCATTCCCCCCATTTATCCTCCTGGCCACCTCTGCCACCTTCCTCCTTCTTCTCTTCTCTGTATAACTCTATGAACAACTCTGAGCGGTCCAGTTGTGGAATGCACATAAGGAAGAGATTACTGAATAGCCCACTCTCTCCTCTATTGATTCCACCTCATCTCATTCGGGTCACCTCTAACTCTCTCCTCACTCTTCTCTTCTCCATATAATGCTGTAAAACTCTGGGTGAAACAAGTTTCAGGGCAAGACATACCAAGCAAATTCTCCAGAAGCAAGGAACACAGCCCTGAGCTCCAAGATACAGGCAGCCCAAAGTCACCCCAAAACCATAGACATCCCATAACTCATTACTGGAAATTTCATTGCACTCCAGAGAGAAGAAATACAGCTCCACCCACCAGAACACCGACACAAGCTTCCCTAACCAAGAAACCTTGACAAGCCACCTGTACAAACCCACACAGAGCGAGGAAACACCACAATAAAGAGAACTCCACAAACTGCCAGAATACAGAAAGGACACCCCAAACTCAGCAATTTAAACAAGATGAAGAGACAGAGGAATACCCAGCAGATAAAGGAACAGGATAAATGCCCACCAAACCAAACAAAACAGGAAGAGATAGGGAATCTACCTGATAAAGAATTCTGAATAATGATAGTGAAATTGATCCAAAATCTTGAAATCAAAATGGAATCACAGATAAACAGCTTGGAGACAAAGACTGAGAAGATGCAAGAAAGGTTTAACAAGGACCTAGAAGAAATAAAAGAGAGTCAATAGAAAATGAATAATGCAATAAATGAAATTAAAAACACTCTGGAGGCAACAAATAGTAGAATAACAGAGGCAGAAGATAGGATTAGTGAATTAGAAGATAGAATGGTAGAAATAGATGAATCAGAGAGGATAAAAGAAAAACGAATTAAAAGAAATGAGGACAATCTCAGAGACCTCCAGGACAATATTAAACGCTACAACATTCAAATCATAGGGGTCCCAGAAGAAGAAGACAAAAAGAAAGACCATGAGAAAATACTTGAAGAGATAATAGTTGAAAACTTCCCTCAAATGGGGAAGGAAATAATCACCCAAGTCCAAGAAACCCAGAAAGTCCCAAACAGGATAAAGCCAAAGTGAAACACCCCAAGACACATATTAATCAAATTAACAAAGATCAAACACAAAGAACAAATATTAAAAGCAGCAAGGGAAAAACAACAAATAACACAAAAGGGAATTCCCATAAGGATAACAGCTGATCTTTCAATAGAAACTCTTCAAGCCAGGAGGGAATGGCAAGACATACTTAAAGTGATGAAAGAAAATAACCTACAGCCCAGATTATTGTACCCAGCAAGGATCTCATTCAAATATGAAGGAGAAATCAAAAGCTTCTCAGACAAGCAAAAGCTGAGACAATTCAGCACCACCAAACCAGCTCTCCAACAAATAATAAAGGATTTTCTCTAGACAGGAAACACAAAAACGGTGTATAAACTCGAACCCAAAACAATAAAGTAAATGGCAATGGGATCATACTTATCAGTAATTACCTTAAATGTAAATGGGTTGAATGCCCCAACCAAAAGACAAAGACTGGCTGAATGGATACAAAAACAAGACCCCTACATATGTTGTCTACAAGAGACCCACCTCAAAACAGGGGACACATACAGACTGAAAGTGAAAGGCTGGAAAAAGTTTTCCATGCAAATAGGGACCAAAAGAAAGCAGGAGTAGCAATACTCATATCAGATAAAATAGACTTTAAAACAAAGGCTGTGAAAAGAGACAAAGATGGTCACTACATAATGATCAAAGGGTCAATCCAAGAAGAAGATATAACAATTATAAATATATATGCACCCAAAACGGGAGTGCCGCAATATGTAAGACAAATGCTAACAAGTATGAAAGGAGAAATTAACAATAACACAATAATAGTGGGAGACTTTAATACCCCACTCACACCTATGGATAGATCAACTAAACAGAAAATTAACAAGGAAACACAAACGTTAAACGATACAATAGACCAGTTAGACCTAATTGATATCTATAGGACATTTCATCCCAAAACAATGAATTTCACCTTTTTCTCAAGCGCACATGGAACCTTCTCCAGGATAGATCACATCCTGGACCATAAATCTAGCCTTGGTAAATTCAGAAAAATAGACATCATTCCAAGCATCTTTTCTGACCACAATGCAGTAAGATTAGATCTCAATTACAGGAGAAAAACTATTTAAAATTGCAACATATGGAGGATGAACAACACGCTGCTGAATAACCAACAAATCACAGAATAAATCAAAAAAGAAATCAAAATTTGCATAGAAACTAATGAAAATGAAAACACAACAACTCAAAACCTGTGGGACACTTTAAAAGCAGTCCTAAGGGGAAAGTTCGTAGCAATACAGGCATACCTCAGGAAACAAGAAAAAAGTCAAATAAATAACCTAACTCTACACCTAAAGCAACTAGAAAAGGAAGAAATGAAGAACCCCAGGGTTAGTAGAAGGAAAGAAATCTTAAAAATTAGGACAGAAATAAATGCAAAAGAAACAAAAGAGACCACAGCAAAAATCAACAAAACGAAAAGCTGGTTCTTTGAAAGGATAAATAAAATTGACAAACCATTAGCCAGACTCATCAAGAAACAAAGGGAGAAAAATCAAATCAACAAAATTAGAAATGAAAATGGAGAGATCACAACAGATAACACAGAAATACAAAGGATCACAAGAGACTACTATCAACAATTATATGCCAATAAAATGGACAACGTGGAAGAAATGGACAAATTCTTAGAAAAGTACAACTTTCCAAAACTGGACCAGGAAGAAATAGAACATCTTAACAGACCCATCACAAGCACGGAAATTGAAACTGTAATCAAAAATCTTCCAGCAAACAAAAGCTCAGGTCCAGACGGCTTCACAGCTGAATTCTACCAAAAATTTAGAGAAGAGCGAACACCTATCCTGCTCAAACTCTTCCAGAAAATTGCAGAGGAAGGTAAACTTCCAAACTCATTCTATGAGGCCACTATCACCCTAATACCAAAACCTGACAAAGATCCCACAAAAAAAAGAAAACTACAGGCCAATATCACTGATGAACATAGATGCAAAAATCCTTAACAAAATTCTAGCAATCAGAATCCAACAACACATTAAAAAGATCATACACCATGACCAAGTGGGCTTTATCCCAGGGATGCAAGGATTCTTAATATCTGCAAATCAATCAATGTTATACACCACATTAATAAATTGAAAAATAAAAACCATATGATTATCTCAATAGATGCAGAGAAAGCCTTTGACAAAATTGAACATCCATTTATGATAAGAACTCTCCAGAAAGCAGGAATAGAAGGAACATACCTCAACATAATAAAAGCTATATATGACAAACCCACAGCAAACATTATCCTCAATGGTGAAAAATTGAAAGCATTCCCTCTAAAGTCAGGAACAAGACAAGGGTGCCCACTTTCACCATTGCTATTCAACATAGTTTTGGAAGTTTTGGCCACAGCAATCAGAGCAGAAAAAGAAATAAAAGGAATCCAAATTGGAAAAGAAGAAGTAAAACTCTCACTGTTTGCAGATGACATGATCCTCTACATAGAAAACCCTAAAGACTCCACCAGAAAATTACTAGAACTAATCAATGATTATAGTAAAGTTGCAGGATATAAAATCAACACACAGAAATCCCTTGCATTCCTATACACTAATAATGAGAAAACTGAAAGAGAAATTAAGGAAACAATTCCATTCACCATTGCAACGGAAAGAATAAAATACTTAGGAATATATCTACCTAAAGAAACTAAAGACCTATATATAGATAACTATAAAACACTGGTGAAAAAAATCAAAGAGGACACTAATAGATGGAGAAATATACCATGTTCATGGATTGGAAGAATCAATATAGTGAAAATGAGTATACTACCCAAAGCAATTTATAGATTCAATGCAATCCCTATCAAGCTACCAATGGTATTCTTCACAGAGCTAGAACAAATAATTTCACAATTTGTATGGAAATACAAAAAACCTCGAATAGCCAAAGCTATCTTGATAAAGAAGAATGGAACTGGAGGAATCAACCTGCCTGACTTCAGGCTCTACTACAAAGCCACAGTTATCAAGACAGTATGGTACTGGCACAAAGACAGAAATATTGATCAATGGAACAAAATAGAAAGCCCAGAGATAAATCCACGTGCCTATGGACACCTTATCTTCGACAAAGGAGGCAAGAATATACAATGGATTAAAGACAATCTCTTTAACAAGTGGTGCTGGGAAAACTGGTCAACCACTTGTAAAAGAATGAAACTAGAACACTTTCTAACACCATACACAAAAATAAATTCAAAATGGATTAAAGATCTCAACGTAAGACCAGAAACTATAAAACTCCTAGAGGAGAACATAGGCAAAACACTCTCCGACATACATCACAGCAGGATCCTCTATGACCCACCTCCCAGAATATTGAAAATAAAAGCAAAAATAAACACATGGGACCTAATTAAACTTAAAAGCTTCTGCACAACAAAGGAAACTACTAGCAAGGTGAAAAGGCAGCCTTCAGAATGGGAGAAAATAATAGCAAATGAAGCAACAGACAAACAACTAATCTCAAAAATATACAAGCAACTCCTACAGCTCAACTTCAGAAAAATAAATGACCCAATCAAAAAATGGGCCAAAGAACTCAATAGACATTTCTCTAAAGAAGACAAACAGATGGCTAACAAACACATGAAAAGATGCTCAATATCACTCATTATCAGAGAAATGCAAATCAAAACCACTATGAGGTACCATTTCACACCAGTCAGAATGGCTGCAATCCATAAGTCTACAAGCAATAAATGCTGGAGAGGGTATGGAGAAAAGGGAACCCTCTTACACTGTTGGTGGGAATGCAAACTAGTACAGCCACTATGGAGAACAGTGTGGAGATTCCTTAAAAAACTGGAAATAGAACCGCCTTATGATTCAGCAATCCCACTGCTGGGCATACACACTGAGGAAACCAGAAGGGAAAGAGACACGTGCACCCCAATGTTCATCGCAGCACTGTTTATAATAGCCAGGACATGGAAGCATCCTAGATGTCCATCAGCAGATGAATGGATAAGAAAGCAGTGGTACATATACACAATGGAGTATTACTCAGCCATTAAAAAGAATTCATTTGAATCAGTTCTAATGAGATGGATGAAACTGGAACCTATTATACAGAGTGAAGTAAGCCAGAAAGAAAAACACCGATACAGTATAATAACGCATATATATGGAATTTAGAAAGATGGTAACAATAACCCTGTGTATGAGACACCAAAAGAGACACTGATGTATAGATCAGTCTTATGGACTCTGTGGGAGAGGGAGAGGGTGGGGAGATTTAGGAGAATAGCATTGAAACATGTATAATATCATGTATGAAACGAGTCGCCAGTCCAGATTCGATGCACGATACTGGATGGTGGGGCTGGTGCACTGGGACGAACCAGAGGGAGGGTTTGGAGAGGGAGGAGGGAGGAGGGTTCAGAATGGGGAACACAGGTATACCTGTGGCGGATTCATTTTGATATTTGGCAAAACTAATACAATATTGTAAAGTTTAATAATAAAATAAAATTAAAAAAAAAAAAAGCAGAGACGTTACTTTGCCAACAAAGGTCTGTCTAGTCAAAGCTATGGTTCTTCCAGTAGTCATGTATGGATGTGAGAGTTGGACTATAAAGAAAGCTGAGCACTGAAGAACTGATGCTTTTGAACTGTGATGTTAGAGAAGACTCTTGAGAGTCCCTTAGACAGCAAGGCAATCCAACCAGTCCATCCTATAGGAAATCAGTCTTGAATATTCATTGGAAGGACTGACGCTGAAGCTGAAGCTCCAATTCTTTGGCCACCTGATGCAAAGAACTGACTCATTGGAAAAGACTCTGATGCTGGGAAAGATTTAAGGCAGGAGGAGAAGGGGATGACAGAGGATGAGATGGTTGGATGGCATCACCAATTCAACAGACATGAGTTTGAGTAAGCTCCAGGAGTTGGTGATGGGCAGGGAAGCCTGGCTTTCTGCAATCCATGGGGTTGAAAAGAGTCAGACACAACTGAGCAACTGAACTGACTGCCTGACATGTATGGATATGAGAGTTGGACCATAAAGAAGGCTGAGCACTGAAGAATTGATGCTTTTGAACTATGGTGCTGGAGAAGACTCTTGAGAATCCCTTGGATGGCAAGGAGATCAAGCCAGTCAACCCTAAAGGAAATCAACCCTGAATATTCATTGGAAGGACTGATGCTAAAGCTGAAGCTCCAATACTTTGCCCACCTGATGCAAAGGGCCAACTCATTGGAAAAGACCCTGATGCTGGGAAAGATTGAAGCAGGAGGAGAAAGGGGTAACAGAGGACGAGATGGCTGGATGGCATCATCAACACAATGGACATGAGTCTGAACAAACCCCAAGAGATAATGAAGGACAGGGCAGCCTGGGGTGCTGCAGTCTGTGGAGTTGCAAACAGCTGGACACAACTTAGCAAACGAACAACAACAAATACACAGTACATGTATTTTTCTAACAAATTTATCTATTATTTTGTTATTCTGTTGTTTTCTTTGAAATTTCATCCTATTATCATTATATAGCAGCTTCCCTGGTGGCTCGGGCAATTAGGAATCCACCTGCAATGCTAGAAATCTGGGTTCAATCCCTGGTTTGGGAAGATCCCCTTGAGAAGGGAGCAGCTACCCACTCGAGTAATCTGGCCTGGAGAATTCCATGGACAGAGGAATTTTTTTAGCTTTATATATTTAAATCTCCTTGTCTGAGGTCCAGGTTTGGGGATACAGGCAGAGTCTGGCAGAGCTCATCATAGCCAACAGGGTTGTCCATAGGGCAGTGCTGAGCAGGCAGACAGGCACACGTACAGTTCATGATGACAGAGAGTCTGAGAGAGCCACTGAAGCTGGCCAATCTGTGCACACACTGGGATGGCTGTGTTGACTGAGGTCAGATTGCTATGGAGGAATCAGAAGGGGATCATACTGAGAGTGGATCTGGACCAGCCCGAAGTGAACTGCTCAGTCCCTAGCTCTTACCTCTATGTGGGTTATTGTGTGGTTTGTCAGAAAAATAAGCTCGGAATAGGTCAGAAAAAAGGCAGACCCATATTGGAATCTTTCATTTTATCTATCATGATAGTCTTGTTTCTTCAATAGCTGGGATTTATTATCCAATTATCAATTTCCTAGTTTGTTCCCAAAGGTAGTAGACAAAGTTTACACAGGAACACACATAGTATAATAATGTCAGGATATAAACAGAACTAGGATATTAGGCGAAGGGAAAGTATATCATGTAAAACAGGATCAGTTTTTAAAAAAACAATTAAAGGAGAGTTAAGTGTCACCTGTCTTTTCTGCTTTTTAAAGCCTTACTTTTTTTAAATTGAAGTATAGCTGATCTACAATGCTGTATTAATTTCTCCTATGCAGTAAAGTGATTCAGTTATATATGTATATTTATATATACATGGGTGTATATACACATACACACACATATATGTATATATACATTCTTTTTTCTATTCTTTTTCTATCATGGCTTATCACAGAATATTGACTATAATTCCCTATGCTATATAGTAGGGTCTTCTTTATCCATTTAGCACCTTCAGTTAAGTTCAGTTCAGTCACTCAGTCGTGTCCGACTCTTTGCGACCCCATGAATCGCAGCACCGCAGGCCTCCCTGTCCATCACCAACTCCCGGAGTTCACCCAGACTCACATCCATCAAGTAGGTGATGCCATCCAGCCATCTCATCCTGTCATCCCCTTCTCCTCCTGCCCCCAATCCCTCCCAGCATCAGAGTCTTTTCCAATGAGTCAACTCTTCGCATGAGGCGGCCAAAGTACTGGACTTTCAGCTTTAGCATCATTCCTTCCAAAGAACTCCCAGGGCTGATCTCCTTCACCCAGTGATAAAATCTGGAGTTTCTCACTGTAATATTTGGTGCCTTTGTCAATAATTCAGCTCTTCTCTATACCAGTCACCAGTTATCCCTGTATTACATTTAGTGATTAATGATGCCATTCTCTACTGTTCTAGTATTGCTGATATATAATCTTTCATTCTCTTAGTTTGTGAATTCCCCTAAAATTTCAACATAATTATGTTTTCTCTTTTTAATCCAATGGCATAAAGTTTTTTAATAATAAGCTTTATTTTTAGAGCAGTTTTAGGTGTTCTAACAGAAAATTATAATAAGCTTTAATTTTTATTATAATAATAACACAGTAAGTTTATTTTTAGAACAGTTTTAGATGTTCTACCAGGAAATTACAGAGATGGCACGGAGTTCCCATATGCCTGTTCCACTATTCTAATATATCAACATGGTACATCAGTTGCAAATAATGAACCACGATCAAATCATTATTATCAACCAAAGTCCACAGTTTACTTACCTCTAAGTTTTACCTGATGTCCTTTTTCTGTTCCAGGATCCCATCCAGAACATCAGATTGCATTTGTCATCAAGTCTCCTTAGACTTCTTTTTGACCGTAACAGCTTCTCAGGCTGACCTGGTTTTTGATAGGTTTAATACCTTTGACAAGTATTGGTCAGGTAGTTTGTAGAATAGTCCCTTGCAATGGACTGGATGATATCTTCCCAGAATCCATGTATTGAAGCCTTAACCCTCAATTGTGACTGTGACCCAAGAGGAGGAGATGATAAAAGTTAAATGAGGTCATATGAGTCCTAATCCAACAGGGCTGACACCCCATAGAAAGGGAAAGACACAGCAGAGCTCTCTCCACTGTGTGAGGACACAGCATGGAGGCGCCGTCTGCAAACCGAGAAGACAGCCTGCCCAGAACCTGGCCACGCAGGCACCCCGAGCTCAGACTCCAACCTCCAGAACGTAAGAAAATCAATTCCTGTTGTTTCAGCTGCCCAGTTTATGGAATTTTGTTAGGGCAGCCCAGGCAGATGAATACATCTGTCAATTGGGATTTTTCTGATTTTTTTTTTTCTCATACTACATTCATGTTTTGGGTTTGGGGGAACCAGACCACAGACGAAAAATGCCATTTTCACAACATCCTATCAAGAGTGCATACTATCATCCTGACCTCACTGGTTGCACTGACTGTCACCGCCTGGATGAGGCAGTGTTTGTCAGGGAGATTCTCCACACTAAAATCATCATTTTCTAGATGACCAGTACAAGTTCGATGCACGAAGAAGGGCACCCAAAGCCAGCACTCTGGGAAACCCAAAGAGATAGAGTGGGGAGGGAGATGGGAGGGGAGTTCAGGATGGCAGAAAACATGTATACCCTTGGCTGATTCATGCTGATGTCTGGCAAAAGCCATCACAATATTTTAAAGTGATTATCTTCCAATTAAAATAAAAAAAATTTTTAATTTATCATTTTCTCCCTTTCCAGCCTGTAGTTTTGGGGAGGAAGTCACTATGCATAGCCTACACTTAAGGCCAGAGGAGTCAGATTCTTCTTCTTGGAAGATAAAGTAGCTACAGTAATTATTTGGAATTCTTGTGCAAGACAGATGTGTCTCTTTATCCCCATTTTATTTATTCAAGTATTTCTTTATATCAACATAAGGACGGGAGAAAGGAAGGCTGTAAAGGCTAGAATAGGAGAAATGCCCTTCATCCAGGTGGGATGGGGCTCCAGTAAATCTTTTCCTTATTATGGAATGTATGTGTTTTTATATACAACAATAAATAATAACTAGAGCTTTCTTATATTCTGAAAATTTGCTAAATTTATTTGTAACCTCTAATAGTGTCAGTTATTTCCATAATTTTTTGACTTTTGTAATTTATTACTTTCATTAAAAAAAACATTCCTAAAATATTTTTGTATTTATTTATATGTCTGACTTCGTTTTCATCTTAAAGAGCTAATACCAGCATTTCAAGTGTTATGCTAAATAGCACTCTATCCTCATCCTATTCCTGGTTCAAGTTTTAGAATTCCATAAGTGAATGTAATACATATTCATTCTAAATGTATAGCATTAAAAACCATTTTAATGACTTTAAATAAATTTTAAATAAATAAAATTTTTAACAGTTTAGTTATGTGACTACATCAAGAAAAGATGGCACATTTCACTGAATAACTTCTTGGAATCAATTTAGCTTACATTGAGGGCTTTTGTTTTCTTTCCTGTTAATCTGATAAGCGGTATCTTTGTGACACAGAGTCATCACTTTCTTGCAGTAGCCCTTTTTGACTGGAGCATATTATTCATCTGCTGTATAACTATATTTTGCTTGCTAAGTTTCCTATACTTTATCTTTAATATTTGCCTGCTCCTGCAGCTGCTGTTGCTAAGTCGCTTCAGTCGTGTCCGACTCTGTGCGACCCCATAGACGGCAGCCCACCAGGCTCCCCCGTCCCTGGGATTCTCCAGGCAAGAACACTGGAGTAGGTTCCCATTTCCTTCTCCAGTGCAGAAAAGTGAAAAGTGAAAGTGAAGTCACCGAGTCGTTTCCGACTCTTTGCGACCCCATGGACTGCAGCCTACCAGGCTCCTCCGTCCATGGGATTTTCCAGGCAAGAGTACTGGAGTGGGTTGCCATTGCCTTCTCTGTAATAGTTGCCTATGTTTACTTTTTTCTTTTACAGTTTATAGTATTCTTACATTAAATTCAAAACTATATTTGCCCTATTAAATATATTAGGCAACATATTTTAGAAAAATGCATCTTCTAAAGAATCTATTTTTAGAAATTTGGAATTTCATAGTTTCATAGCATTTGGGAATACCAATTTTAAATCACATAGCAACATTTTTATGTTTCTTCCTCTCTGAATAATCAGTTTATGTTCCTTATTTCTAGTGCTTATTTGAGTTACATTATTTTTATAATTAATCATTTGATCATCAAATATATTAGTATAAACTGGAAATAATAAAACAGAAATTATTTAAAGTAGGTTCTCAATGATCTTTTGCATTCCTGATTTTAACTAAATGTACTCCTTTCTTACCAAGTTGAACAAGTTTTTTAAATAAATCATGTCAGTAGTTTACTAATTTATTCATTATTTTGACAAAATAACTTTGATTTTAAATGTTGATTTTTTTTTAATGGAATGCCTTTTTTTGCTCTTCATCTTTTGTCTGTGCCACACACACGCAGGGCTTCCCTGATAGCTCAGGTGGTGAAGAATCTGCCTGCAATGCAGGAGACCCTGGTTTGATTCCTGGGTGGGGAAGATCCGCTGGAGACGGGATAGGCTACCCACTCCAGTATTCTTGGACTTCCCTTGTAGCACAGCTAGTAAAGAATCCACCCGCAATGCAGGAGACCTGGGTTCGATCCCTGGGTTGGGAAGATCCTATGGGGAAGGGAAAGGGTACCCACTCCAGTATTCTGGCTTAGAGAATTCCAGGGACTGTATAGTCCATGGGGTCACAAAGAGTCAGACGTGACTGAGTGGCTTTCACTTTCACACACATGCAGGATCTTAGTTCCACAACCAAGGATCAAACCCGAGACCTCTGCAGGTGAAGGTGAAATCTTAAGCACTGGACAACCAGGGAAGTCCCTTAAATGCTGTTTTATTAATTTTTCATTTTTGCTATTTCAGCTCTTAGTTTCATTTCAGCATCTCCTTTTGCAATTACATGGAATTTTCTACAGAGGATCATATTTTAAGGGTAGCTTATGCCATTTCTGTAGGAAGAAAGCCAAGTAGCATCTAGCATACTTCGTATAGTTTGTCTTTTTGTCCTGTGAGGGTCAACAAGTTCATCATATTATTTGAAAATGAATTTATCCAGAATGGAGAAAAAAGATATGTACATATCAATAAACAATGTCAGACTGGATACTGTATCACTGAACTATTTATCATACAAATTCTGAAACAGAAAAACTTTCCAAATAGACAGGGAAATCTCAAGAACATATAATAGGTGTAAAAGGCATGGTTGCCCTGGGTCTTTACCTTTTATATAGTCATGATTTTAAAAGGTTTATAATAAGAACCAATAACTAGATTGACGTGTAAGACTGACTCCTATCAATCTACACACTGCCACCAGGGCAAGAACTTCCCTCAGATCCTTGCTTCCAGCTGTGACTCACTCCACGCAAGCTCAGCCAACCTTTCCTACTTTAAAGAACTACTTTTCCTCAAGGTGCTTTCAAACTCTAATGAGATCTCCAGATGTGTATTGCAAAATACCTGTGGCCCTTTACACACTTTCATCATTGGCTCATAAACAGCTCTTCTTTTATCTTCAAACAGCCTCCATGAGTTTCAAGGCTTATTTCTTTAAAAAGTTTTGTTTGACTCTGCAATTCGAGAGGATTTTGTATTTTTTTCTAAAAGTCAATGAGCTTCAGCTTTGAGGAATTTCTTTTTGTACCTGAAGACCTCTTCAGTTTACATTTTGGTTGATCATAGAGCTGACAGGTCTTGTCAAAAATAACAAGTTGTCAACCTAACTAATCTTTGTCCTTAAGACAGTAGGCTAATCCCAGCACAGTCTGTGAAGCTTCTGGACTCTACCATGTGTGATTAACGATAGGAGGTAGAATAAACAACAAAAACTCACACAAAGTAAACTTTTACACACCACAGCATACTGACAGAGTGGCTTCTATTTTTCCATCCATTTTTGCTTTATTGCTCTTAGGTAGGGTAAATTTTACATTGCTGTTTTTATTTGTAAGTAAAACCCTGGACTGCACTGCAGTACAACAATGGAAGAAAGTAACAGGGAGGAATGCTTTAAAATAAATGTTAGGACTGCAAAACACACATCTTCAGACTATCCCAGAAGTGTCCTAAGGCCAGGAGCCATGCCTTGTGCGTCTTTGTGAAACCTCTCCTTTAGGCCCATTCTGGATACAGCTCTCTATCCCTACCAAGGACTGGCTTCCACTGGTCCACACAAGACATCCACAGAAGTTGTTTTTTTTTTTTTAATCTCTTCCTCAAAAAGAAGAGACGTGAAAGTTGTAAAGGTAGTGTTGTATTTATTGGGCTTCCCTGGTGACTCAGAAGGTAAAGAATCTGCCTGCAATGCAGGAAACCCAGGTTTGATCCCTGGGTTTGGAAGATCCCCTCAAGAACGGAATGGCTACTCACTCCGGTATTCTTGCTTAGAGAATTCCATGGACAGCGGAGCCTTGTGGGCTACAGTCCATGGGGTCTCAAAGAGTTGGACATGACTGAGCAACTAACACTTTCTCTTTTCATAGTGTTCACTTCTGTTATAACAAATGCAATATAAAGTCATTCTTTATCCAATTCACAAGGCAAACTCCTGAACATGAAGCACAAAATTCAAAATTGAAACAGTAAAAAAAAGAATTACAATTAATTCTAATGTAGTAATTTGCCTAAAATAATTATACATCATTCTTCCCTGGCAAAGAAACTTGTTATAGCAATTTTGGTATTTATTTGTAACTGAGATGGGAATACCAGACCACCTAATCTGCCTCTTGAGAAATCTGTATGCAGGTCAGGAAGCAACAGTTAGAACTGGACACGGAACAACAAACTGGTTCCAAATAGGAAAAGGAGTACATCAAGGCTGTATATTATCACCCTGCTTATTTAACCTATATGCAGAGTACATCATGAGAAACGCTGGACTGGAAGAAACACAAGCTGAAATCAAGATTGCCGGGAGAAATATCAATAACCTCAGATATGCAGATGACACCACCCTTATGGCAGAAAGTGAAGAGGAACTCAAAAGCCTCTTGATGAAAGTGAAAGAGGAGAGTGAAAAAGTTGGCTTAAAGCTCAACACTCAGAAAACAAAGATCATGGCATCTGGTCCCATCACTTCATGGGAAATAGATGGGGAAAGAGTGGAAACAGTGTCAGACTTTATTTTGGGGGCTCCAAAATCACTGCAGATGGTGACTGCAGCCATGAAATTAAAAGACACTTACTCCTTGGAAGGAAAGTTATGACCAACCTAGATAGCATATTCAAAAGCAGAGACATTACTTTGCCAACAAAGGTCTGTCTAGTCAAGGCTATGGTTTTTCCAGTGGTCATGTATGGATGTGAGAGTTGGACTGTAAAAAAGGCTGAGCACTGAAGAATTGATGCTTTTGAACTATGGTGTTGGAGAAGACTCTTGAGAGTCCCTTGGACTGCAAGGAGATCCAAGCTGTCCATTCTGAAGGAGATCAGCCCTGGGATTTCTTTGGAGGGAATGCTGCTAAAGCTGAAACTCCAGTCCTTTGGCCGCCTCATGCGAAGAGTTGACTCATTGGAAAAGACTCTGATGCTGGGAGGGATTGGGGGCAGGAGGAGAAGGGGATGAGATGGCTGGATGGCATCACTGACTCGATGGACATGAGTCTCAGTGAACTCCGGGAGTTGGTGATGGACAGGGAGGCCTGGTGTGCTGCGATTTATGGGGTCACGAAGAGTCGGACACAACTGAGCGACTGAACTGAACTGATGTCTCATTCTGTAGAAATGGTGGCTGAGCTAGAATACAGTTTTTTGTAATGTTGTAGACCTTAAAGCATGTTTAATAAATTTTTTTCAATATGATAATAAATTCTCCACTGGCACTAATACTGACAGAGATAAACATAAACTGGGAGCCAGATATATACCTGGAACTGCATGCAGTAAATTAATGCTGCGTGATGATATCCCATCACTAGGTTAGCATGTTCATCACTCAATCTCAGCTGTAAATTTTTAGGTATTTGTATTAACTCATTTCTACAGATTTCAAAGTAAATATGTCATCTAGAACAGAGGTCTGCTAACAATGGCTCCAGGGCCAAGTCTGACCCACCCATCTGTTTTATACAGTCCGTAAGTTAAGAATTGGTTTTGCATTTTTAAATGATAGGAAAAAATGTTAGCAGTATTGCATGACACCTGAAAGTTTTATGAAATTAGAATATCAGCATCCACCAATAAAATTTTACTGGAACATAGGCCTGCTCATTTGCTTTGTATTGTCTATAGCAACTTTTACGGTTTTTCCAATAGTCTTGTACCCATGTGAGAACTGGACCATAAAGAAGGCTGAGCACCAAAGAACTGATGCCTTCCAACTGTGGTGTTGGAACTGATGCCTTCAAACTGAGAGCCCCTTGGACTTCAAGGAGATCCAACCAGTCCACCCTAAAGGAGATCAGTCCTAGGTGTTCATTGGAAGGACTGATGTTGAAGCTGAAACTACAATCCTTTGGCCACCTCATGCAGAGAGCTGACACATTTGAAGAGACCCTGATGCTGGGCAAGATTGAAGGCAGGAGGAGAAGGGGACGACAGAGGATGAGATGGTTGGATGGCATCACTAACTCAATGGACATAAGTTTGAGCAAATTCCAGGAGATGGCGAAAGACAGGGAAACCTGGTGTGCTGCAGTCCATGGGCTCACAAGGAGTCGGACACAACTTAGCGACTGAACAACAAATAGCAACTTTTACTCTGCAGCAGTAGAGCTGAGTAACTGAACAGAGACCAAATGGCCCATAAAGTCTAAAATGTTTACTGTCTAACCCTTTTGCAAACTCCTGAGCGAGGACTTAATGATGGCTACGATAACAAAAGTCTTTTGATACTGAAAACTTTTTAAAATGAGAAGCATAAGTTATTATTATGTAGAACTAGCAATGATTATGATATCATTACTACAAACTATTATTCTGCATTATTATTAGAATTTAATAATATGCATTATTATAATTTACTATATTCATATTGCATGTTATTATTCTTTATTCATCTATACTATCAATATATCTATATGTTTACTTGTGTGTGTGTGCTCAGTTATGTCCAAATCTGTGGACCCTATGGACTATAACCCACCAGACTCCCCTGAGCATGGGATTTCCAGGCAAGAATACTGGAGTGGGTTGCCATGCCCTTCTCCAGGTGATTTTCCCCACTCAGGGATCAAAGATCCCCACATCACATCTCTTGTATCTCTTACATTGGCAAGTAGGTTCTTTATCACTAGTGGGAAGCACCTGGGAAGCACCATCTATATGTTTAGGTATCTTTAACATCATTGGCTGGAGAAGGCAATGGCACCCCACTCCAGTACCCTTGCCTGGAAAATCCCATGGACAGAGGAGCCTGGTAGGCTGCAGTCCATGGGGTCGCTAAGAGTCAGATGCAACTGAGAGACTTCACTTTCACTTTTCACTTTCATGCACTGGAGAAGGAAATGGAAACCCACTCCAGTGTTCTTGCCTGGAGAATCCCAGGGACGGGGTGCCTGGTGGGCTGCTGTCTATGGGGTCACACAGAGTCAGACACGACTGAAGCAACTTAGCAGCAGCAGCAGCAGCAACCTCATTGGCAATTTCTAAAAATGCACAACACACTTCCTCTAATTTAGTTTTTAATGACGTGATGTTATCAATTTTCTTCCCAATCACATATTTGACAAAGGTTTTTAAGTTTTTTAATTTTTAGTAAATGTGTTTTAAATACAATTCACTGTTTGACTGAAGTAAAAAACCAGCGGGTTAATTCTTGAAAGACAGAAAATTTATTGTTGTCAAAAAATTTTTTTTAACTGTGCTGTTAACTATCAACTGTAAAGAATGTACAAATAAGCAGCTAAAGGCTCTTTTGTGTAATCTGTTATGTTTTCTATACATACTTACAGCCTTGGCCCCTCAAATTGTTTTTACATTTATTAAGTACTTTTTCAAGTGGTTTAGTCCACAAGAAATGTACATAAGTCTTCTTTATTTCATTTACATGGGCAATTCCAATCCAAAAGTTCACAAATGGAAATATATGCACTTCTATAATCCACACACCTAACAACAATTTCTCTTTACCTGGCCTATATTAGAGATTTTATCTAAAATAATTAAGTTATGTTTTATATTTGTTTTGATCCAAACTATTCTGTAATAATTTTGGTTTTTTCATTCCATCCCCTAAGAAGTATGTTATGTTGCCAGTATTTTTATTCTGTGCAAATGTCTTCCATAATATAAAATTCTGCTATAGTTTCTGCAAAATACAGCCAATTAGCATTATCTCACTCACAGAGTTCCTTGAAAAACCTTCTCAATGTTAAAACATAGCTTTGCCAAAAACTGAATCATGTATATTAAGAGGCCTCCATAGTACACCAATATTTTTCTCTTTTTCAAATCATCTCTGGTAGCATTGATAGTTATAAAAATTTTCTATATAAGACTTCAATTTTGAATACTTCCATTACTGTTGACATGCATTTCATTTTTTTCATGCTTAGTAAAAATATGTAATTAAAGCTGACAGTCCCCGAGTACTTTCTCATTCATTAGTGGGTCTTTTTCTGTCCCCAAAGTACTTAAAATATAGACCAAAAAATAGAATCTTTTGAGGTAAAAACAACCATAATCTAATCAGTTTCAACATTTGGGACAATTTGTGAATAATCATATGTGAAATATTCTTGCCTACAGTTTCTTTGGGAATGTTATACTTTCCTACAAAAATTGGATAATTTTCTACAAAAAATGGCATTTTTTTTGTTTCTTATTCAAATTAGATGGCCATGAACCTGGATGGCAAATAGAATGTTCAATTTAAAAGATTCTTCAGTGTTTTCTCCACTTCAAGTTGTTCTTCAAATTCTTCTTTTAGAGTTGATGTTGAGGCGGAAGGTAAATTAACACACTGCTCCATTAATGACACATCCGTGCTGCATTCTGCTGAGTATTCTAGTTCTGAAACTCTTTTCTTTTTCGTTCTGTCATTCCACCTATTTCTCGAGAAAATTTATTTAACCAGCCAAAGTTTCTCTTTACTTTTTTTCTAACAATTTTCCAAAAAAATCTTTTATTGAACCAAAAATTTTAATTTTGTTTTCAATTTCTGAGGTAAAAGAGCACCTTTTTCAAAATTTTGTAACATTTGAAAATAATATTTTATGTCTCTAAATCTTAAGTAGTTAAACTTTTTAACAACATTTCCATAGTAACAACAAGAAAAAAACTATATTATACCACAATGTATAAGGTTACATATTCTATATCAGGCTCCCCAGGTGGCTCAGATCAGATCAGATCAGATTGATCAGTCATTCAGTCGTGTCCGACTCTTTTCAACCCCATGAATCACAGCACGCCAGGCCTCCCTATCCATCACCAACTCCCGGAGTTCACTCAGACTCACGTCCATCGAGTCAGTGATGCCATCCAGCCATCTCATCCTCTGTCGTACCCTTCTCCTCCTGCCCCCAATCCCTCCCAGCATCAGAGTCTTTTCCAATGAGTCAACTCTCTACATGAGGTGGCCAAAGTACTGGACTTTCAGCTTTAGCATCATTCCTTCCAAAGAAATCCCAGGGCTGATCTCCTTCAGAATGGACTGGGTGGATCTCCTTGCAGTCCAAGGGACTCTCAAGAGTCTTCTCCAACACCACAGTTCAAAAGCATCAATTCTTCGGCGCTCAGCCTTCTTCACAGTCCAACTCTCACACCCATACATGACCACTGGAAAAACCATAGCCTTGACTAGATGAACCTTTGTTGGCAAAGTAATGTCTCTGCTTTTCAATATGCTGTCTAGGTTGGTCATAACTTTCCTTCCAAGGAGTAAGTGTCTTTTAATTTCATGGCTGCAGTCACCAGTGGTAAGGAATTCACTTGACAATGCAGGAGGGTCGGGTTTGATCCCCGGTTTGAAAAGATCCCTGGAAAAGGAAATGGGCACCCCACTCCAGTAATCTTGCCTGAGAAATCCCATGGATTGAGGAGCCTTCTGGGCTACAGTCCATGGGGTCACAAAGAGTCTGACATGACTAAGAAATTGAGCACATATTATATATTACAGTAAAATGTTGTTGTTCATTTGTTTAGTCACATCCAACTATTTGGGACCCCCCTGAACTGCAGCACGCCAGGCCTCCCTGTCATTCACTATCTCTCCAAGTTTTCTCAAACTTGCATCCATTGAGTTGGTGATGCCATTCAACCATCTCATCCTCTGTTGCCCTCTTCTCTTCCTGCCCTCAATCTTTCCAAGAATCAGGGATTTTTCCAATGAGTCGGCTCTTCACATCAGGTGGCCAAAGTACTGGAACTTCAGCATCAGTACCTTCAATGAATATTCAGGACTGATTTTCTTTAGAATTGACTGGTTTGACTCTCCTCCAAGAAGAATCTCTAGAGTCTTCTCCAACATCACAGTTCAAAAGCATCAATTCTTTGGTGCTCAGCCTTTTTAATGGTCCAACTCTCACATCCATACATGACTACTGGAAAAACCACAGCTTTGACTATATGGATGTTCAGTTGGCAAAGTGACATTTCATGCTTTTTAATATGCTGTCTAGGTTGGTCATAACTTTCCTTCCAAGAAGCAAGTACCTTTTAATTTCATGGCTGCAGTCACTGTCTGCAGTGATTTTGAAGTCCAAGAAAATAAAATCTGTCACTGTTTCCATTGTTTCCCCATTTATTTGCCATGAAGTGATGAGACCAGATGCCATGATCTTAGTTTTTTGAATGCTGACTTTTAAGCCAACTTTTTCACTCTCCTCTTTCACCCTTATCAAAAGGCTGTTTATGACATGATCCTCTACATAGAAAACCCTAAAGACTCCACCAGAAAATTACTAGAACTAATCAATGATTATAGTAAAGTTGCAGGATATAAAATCAACACACAGAAATCCCTTGCATTCCTATACACTAATAATAAGAAAATAGAAAGAGAAATTAAGGAAACAATTCCATTCACCATTGCAACGGAAAGAATAAAATACTTAGGAATATATCTACCTAAAGAAACTAAAGACCTATATATAGAAAACTATAAAACACTGGTGAAAGAAATCAAAGAGGACACTAATAGATGGAGAAATATACCATGTTCATGGATTGGAAGAATCAATATAGTGAAAATGAGTATACTACCCAAAGCAATTTATAGATTCGATGAAATCCCTATCAAGCTACCAACAGTATTCTTCACAGAGCTAGAACAAATAATTTCACAATTTGTATGGAAACACAGAAAACCTCAAATAGCCAAAGAAATCTTGAGAAAGAAGAATGGAACTGGAGGAATCAACCTGCCTGACTTCAGGCTCTACTACAAAGCCACAGTCATCAAGACAGTATGGTACTGGCACAAAGACAGAAATATAGATCAATGGAACAAAATAGAAAGCCCAGAGATAAATCCACGTACCTATGGACACCTTATCTTCGACAAAGGAGGCAAGAATATACAATGGATTAAAGACAATCTCTTTAACAAGTAGTGCTGGGAAAACTGGTCAACCACTTGTAAGAGAATGAAACTAGAACATTTTCTAACACCATACACAAAAATAAACTCAAAATGGATTAAAGATCTCAACGTAAGACCAGAAACTATAAAACTCCTAGAGGAGAACATAGGCAAAACACTCTCCGACATAAACCACAGCAGGATCTTCTATGACCCACCTCCCAGAATATTGGAAATAAAAGCAAAAATAAACACACGGGACCTAATTAAACTTAAAAGCTTCTGCACAACAAAGGAAACTATAAGCAAGGTGAAAAGACAGCCTTCAGAATGGGAGAAAATAATAGCAAATGAAGCAACTGACAAACAACTAATCTCAAAAATATACAAGCAACTCCTACAGCTCAATTCCAGAAAAATAAATGACCCAATAAAAAAATAGGCCAAAGAACTAAATAGACATTTCTCCGAAGAAGACATACAGATGGCTAACAAACACATGAAAAGATGCTCAACATCACTCATTATCAGAGAAATGTAAATGAAAACCACTATGAGGTACCATTTCACACCAGTCAGAATGGCTGCGATCCAAAAGTCTACAAGCAATAAATGCTGGACAGGGTATGGAGAAAAGGGAACCCTCTTACACTGTTGGTGGGAATGCAAACTAGTACAGCCACTATGGAGAACAGTGTGGAGATTCCTTAAAAAACTGGAAATAGAACCGCCTTATGATCCAGCAATCCCACTGCTAGGCATACACACCAAGGAAACCAGAATTGAAAAAGACACATGTACCCCAATGTTCATCGCAGCCCTCTTTATAATAGCCAGGACATGGAAGCAACCTAGATGTCCATCAGCAGACGAATGGATAAGAAAGCTGTGGTACATATACACAATGGAGTATTACTCAGCCATTAAAAAGAATTCATTTGAATCAGTTCTAATGAGGTGGATGAAACTGGAGCCTGTTATACAGAGTGAAGTAAGCCAGCAAGAAAAACACCAATACAGTATACTAACGCATACATATGGAATTTAGAAAGATGGTAACAATAACCCTGTATATGAGACAGCAAAAGAGACACTGATGTATAGAAGAGTCTTTTAGACTCTGTGGGAGAGGGAGAGGGTGGGGTGATTTGGGAGAATGGCATTGAAACATGTATAATATCATATATGAAATGAGTCCCCAGTCCAGGTTCGATGCACGATACTGGATGCTTGGGGCTGGTGCACTGGGACGACCCAGAGGGATGGTATGGGGAGGGAGGAGGGAGGAGGGTTCAGGATGGGGAACACATGTATACCTGTGGCATATTCATTTAGATATATGGCAAAACCAACACAATATTGTAAAGTTAAAAAATTAAATTAAATTTAATTTAATTTAAAAAGAAAAAAAAAGAGACTGTTTAGTTCCTCTTTGCTTTCTGCAATTAAGGTGATATCATCTGCATATCTGAGGTTATTGATATTTCTCCCAGCAATCTTGATTCCATCTTGTGATTCATCCAGCTCAGTATTTTGCATAATATAGGCTGCATAGAAGTTAAATAAACAGGGTGACAATATACAGCTTTGATTTACTCTTTTCCCAATTTGAAATCAATCCATTGTTCCATGTCCAGTTCTGTTGTTTTTTGACCTGTGTACAGGTTTCTCAGGAGGCAGGTCAGGTGGTCTGGTACTCCCATCTCTTTAAGAATTTACCAGTTTGTTGTGATCCACACAAACACCTAGAATGCAACTACTTAGTGTTTAAGAAATGATTTTGAATGTGAAACAACAGTTTTTCAGCAGGAGCAAATAAATGATAATAAAATATCTCTAAGAGCATAAATACAATTCATTTTTTAAAAACATGTTAAAACTTATGGTTACTGAAGGGAAGGGGGAGAGATAAAGTGGGAGGTTGGAATTGATAAACACACTACTATATATAAAACAGATAACTAATAAGGATCTACTGTATAACAAAGGGAACTCTACTAATACTCTGTAATGATCTATAAGGGAAAAGAATCTAAAAAAGAGTGGAGGTATATAAACATACATATATATATATATATATGATTCACTTTACTGTTCACCTGAAACTAACACAACATTGTAAATTTACTATACTCCAAAATAATTTTTTTAAGTGAAATAAAAAAGCTTTACCAAGGTAAGATGAACTTTTCCTGTATGAGCAAATGACACCTATCAGGATTTTAGAGTGAAAGTACGGTTCCTGGTGAATGTCATTAGTGGCCTTTAGAGAGGACTGTGGAAAAGTTTTACACTTATGTTCCTGTTTTGCTTTAACAAAGCATCATAAATTGGAGGAGGTAACACATCGAGCTCATGCAAAATTCAGCACTGGATACCCATTCTAGTGGGAGAGGGAAGCAACATACAGATTAATTCTCTATTGCTAGAATGATAATGTACTATCAACTAGGTATAGAGAAAGTGCTTTGGGGAAATAAGAGACGAAGAATTCACTAGGAAGGATGGTGAAATTCTCATCAATTGATTGACCAAATATTGATTGCAGATCTGACAGGCAAGAACTAGTCTTAGCACTAATGCAAACAAAATAGCAAAAACACCTTTATGGGCTTCCCTCCATGGAGGGAAGCAGACCATAGACAGATAATGTCTCTCAGGACTTCCTTGGTGGTCCGTGGCTAAGACGCCACGCCTCCAATGGAAGGGGCCCAGGTTCAATTCCTGGTCAGGGAACTGTATCCCACATGCTGTAACTAAGACCCAATGCAGCCAAATAAAACATAATAAAAAGTTAAAGTTAAAAAAAAAAATCTCTCAAACTTCAAAGCGCTCTGGAAAACAATAATGGCAGAGGACTGGAGTTGTGTGGGAAAAGAGCAATTTTAGATAGGGCAGTTGAAAAAGCCTCCATAGGAAGACTACATTTCAGTGATGCCCTGAAGGAGGCCAGGGAATAAGTCGTGTGACACTGGTCAGTATCATGTAGGTTAAGTCAACCACCTAGGAGAGAGCAAGAATTGGGGAGATGGAGGGATGACAAGTTCAGAGAACAGCATGAAGGCCAGTGTGGCTAGAGCAGGAAGGAAGCCAAGTTGTAGGAGACACGGACAGAGATCAAATGAAGGGCTGGATCATGGAGGACTTTGTAGACTGCTGTGAGGGGGCTATCTCCCACTAAAAAGGAAGACAGAGACAACCATGTCAAAACCCTGGACTGGAGACAGTAGTGGCTCAGACCAGAATGGCAGCAGTGGAGATGGTCTGAGGTGCTCATACATGAATTTATTTGTACATCTCTTAACAAACATTTCCTGAGTGTCTCCCACATACCAAGTATTGTACCCAGCTCCAGAGCTTGGCCTGAGTCCCTTGCCTCAAGGCTCTGGACTCCCTTGACCAGTGACTCAAACTATTGAAACTGAGTTTCTATTGAAACTAAGAGCTGCCGCTTCCAAAGTACGCTCATGAATGCTCTCAGGTCAAGCTGACCTCCCGGATCCTGACTATGGCCCAAGCCACACTGCCCCTTGCTGGATGTGGATGTGGTGACTTGAACTCACTCAACCCCACCAGCAGCAACCTGCTTCACAGTCAGGGTTACTGTCCATAAAAGGTAGAAGTGGCAACTTTCACAGCACATATGGAGGGTAGCACCCAACTGGCATAGAGGGCCAAGATCACTGTGTATGAAGAGAAGCACTGAAGATGAAAAGCACTGGAAAGGCAGACTTCATCCCAGAATGCCACCATATGACACTTGGACTTCATCCTCTAGGGCAGGGGTCCCCAGTGTCTTGGCCATGGACAGGTACTGGTCCATGGGCTGCTAGGAATCAGGCTTCACAGCAGGAGGTGAGTGGCAGCAAGCAAATCTTCATCTGTATTTACAGCCGCTCCCTATTGCTTGCATTTCTGCCTGAGCTCCTCCACCTCAAGTCAGATCAGTGGCACCATTACAGTAAGCTGCATCATTATTTCATTATATATCACAATGTAATAATAATAAAATACACAATAACTGTAATGCACTTGAATCATCCTGAAACCATTCCACCACTGGGTCCATAGAAAAGCTGTCTTCCACGAAATCGGTCCCTGGCGCCAAAAAGGCTGGGGACCACTGTTCTAGGGCAAAGCCAGTGGACACATAACTTTTATTGCATGCTTTTCATAAATGCAGTAAACTGAATTACTGTTCAGCAAATGATTACCCTCTCTTCTCCTTCCAGGCAAGAAGACATGAGCCTGTCCTCGCTAACAGGGGGCTTAGGCCTGTGCTTTGATTTTCTCAGTCATCCATGGGCAGAAGAAACAGCACTAGTCTCGGGTGAGGACTGAGGAGGCAGGGAGAGATTCTGCCAGGCTGTTTACAGTTACATGCTTTGCCATGAAGAGTTTCCCTCAGTAACTGATAGTCTTAGAATAAGGTGAGACATCTAGCAGCCTTAAATCCAATGCAGAAATCCAAACCAGCTCCTCAGACAAGTCACAACCAACCAGAGGGCCCCATAGCTAATCCCAGCCAACCTAGTAAGTAGTAAATGTTTATTACTGAAAACCACATAGATTGTGGGATCATTTGTACTGCGGCATTATTGCAGCAAAAAACAATTCCATACAATCAGAAAAACTTTGAGCATACATTCCCAATACACATAGACTTATTTATTTGGATGTACATACATGAACCACTACAAAATGTGCATAAAATATAAATATAAATTAAAGCTTTGAACAGTATAATCTGAAAACTAACTAGGAATTAAGTCCTAATAGTTTCTTTCTATCTCCCAATGGATCATCTTAAGCATTTACTGGGATGATGAGTCCAAATTTGGAGAACAGACTGTGCTCTGGGCCACCAGATTTTGTTGTTTAAACATACTAAAACCTTGTTTAACACTTACTTTATTCCAGGGTCTAGGTATGGACGCAAAAAAAAAAAAAAAAAGAATTAGAATCACATCACTGGTGTTGAAGAAGGTCTGAAGAAAGAAAAACAAAAAAGATTTCAGAGCCATTACTTCGGACATAGAAAGAAGAATATATCAGAGAGAAAAGGACAGTAATTTTAGTGGGTAGAGTCATAACGTTATGGAAATCAGCCAAGAAGGCAGTACTGGGTGCTGACAAGAATGAAAAAAAGAAAGGAGAGAGAGAAAAGACAAAAATCTGGAAATAGTTTGAAATGATCTTCAACTTCATAATGACTTACCTAACAAAATTTCCACTGTATAGTCATAAGGGATTTGATTTAGGTCATACCTGAATGGTCTATTGGTTTTCTCCACTTTCTTCAATTTCAGTCTGAATTTGGCAATAAGGAGTTCATGATCTGAGCCACAGTTAGCTCCCGGTCTTGTTTTTGCTGACTGTATACAGCTTCTCCATCTTTGGCTGCAAAGAATATAATCAATCTGATTTTGGTGTCGATCATCTGCTGATGGCCACGTGTAGTCTTCTCTTATGCTGTTGAGACAGTGTTTGCTATGACCAGTGCGTTCTCTTGGCAGAACTCTATTACCCTTTGCCCTGATTCATTCTGTACTCCAAGGTCAAATTTGCCTGTTACTCCAGGTGATTCTTGAATTCCTACTTTTGCATTCCAGTCCCCTATAATGAAAAGGACATCTTTTGGGGGTGTTAGTTCTAGAAGGTCTTGTAGGTCTTCATAGACCTGTTCAACTTCAGCTTATTCAGTGTTACTGGTCGGGGCATAGACTTGGATTACCGTGATGTTGAATGATTTGCCTTGGAAATGAACAGAGATCATTCTGTTGTTTTTGAGATTGCATCCAAGTACTGCATTTCGGACTCTTTTGTTGACTATGATGGCTATTCCATTTCTTCTAAGGGATTCTTGCCCACAGTAGTAGATATAATGGTCATCTGAGTTAAATTCACCCATTCCAGTCCATTTTGGTTCGCTGATTCCTAGAATGTTGATGTTCACTCTTGCCATCTCCTGTTTGACCACTTCCAATTTGCCTTGATTCACGGACCTAACATTCCAGGTTCCTATACAATATTGCTTTTTACAGCATCGAACCCTGCTTCCATCACCAGTCCCATTCACAACTGAGTATTGTTTTTGCTTTGAGTCCATCCCTTCGTTCTTTCTGAAGTTATTTCTCTGCTGATCTCCAGTCGCATATTGGGCACCTACCGACCTGGGGAGTTCCTCTTTCAGTATCCTATCTTTTTGCCTTTTCATACTGTTCATGGGGTTCTCAAGGCAAGAATACTGAAGTGGTTTGCCATTCCCTTCTCCAGTGCACCACATTCTGTCAGACCTCTATACAGTCAGCAAAAACAAGACCGGGAGCTGACTGTGGCTTGGATCATGAACTCCTTATTGTCAAATTCAGACTGAAATTGAAGAAAGTTGAGAAAACCACTAGACTATTCAGGTATGACCTAAATCAAATCCCTTATGACTATACAGTGGAAGTGAGAAATAGATTTAAGGGACCAGATCTGATAGACAGAATGCCTGATGAAATATGGATGGAGGTTCGTGACACTGTACAGGAGACAGGAATCAAGACCATCCTCAAGAAAAAGAAATGAAAGAAAAGCAAAATGGCTGCCTGAGGAGGCCTTACAAATACCTGTGAAAAGAAGGGAAGTTAAAAGCAAAGCAGAAAAGGAAAGATACTTCCATTTGAATGCAGAGTTCCAGAGAATAGCAAGGAGAGATAAGAAAGCCTTCTCTCAGCAATCATTGCAAAGAAATAGAGGAAAACAACAGAATGGGAAAGACTAGAGATCTCTTCAAGAAAATTAGAGATACCAAGGGAACATTTGATGCAAACAAGGGCACAATAAAGGACAGAAATGGTATGGACCTAACAGAAGCAGAAGATATTAAGAGAGGTGGCAAGAATATACAGAAGAACTGTACAAAAAAGATCTTCATGACCCAGATAAACACTAAGGTGTGATCACTCACCTGGAGCCAGACATCCTGGAATGTGAAGTCAAGTGGGCCTTAGGAAGCATCACTACAAAAAAAGCTAGTGGAGGTGATGGAATACCAGTTGAGCTATTTCAAATCCTGAAAGATGATGCTGTGAAAGTGCTACACTCAATATGCCAGCAAATTTGGAAAACTCAGCAGTGGCCACAGGACTGGAAAAGGTCAGTTTTCTTTCCAATCCCAAAGAAAGGCAATGCCAAAGAATGCTCAAACTACCGCACAACTGCACTCATCTGATACTCTACTAAAGTAATGTTTAAAATTCTCGAAGCCAGGCTTCAGCACTATGTGAATCGTGAACTTCCAGATGTTCAAGCTGGTTTTAGAAAAGGCAGAGGAATCAGAGATCAAACTGCCAACATCTGCTGGATCATGGAAAAAGCAAGAGAGTTCCAGAAAAGCATCTATTTCTGCTTTATTGACTATACCAAAGCCTTTGACTGTGTGGATCATAATCAACTGTGGAAAATTCTGAAAGAGATGGGATACCAGACCACCTGACCTGCCTCTTGAGAAACCTATATGCAGGTCAGGAAGCAACAGTTAGACTGGACATGGAACAACAGACTGGTTCCAAATAGGAAAAGGAGTACGTCAAGGCTGTATATTGTCACCCTGCTTATTTAACTTATATGCAGAGTACATCATGAGAACACTGGGCTGGAGGAAAGCTTGCTGGGAGAAATATCAATAACCTCAGATACGCAGATGACACCACCCTTATGTTAGACAGTGAAGAAGAACTGAAGAGCCTCTTGATGAAAGTGAAAGAGGAGAGTGAAAAAGTTGGCTTAAAGTTCAACATTCAGAAAACTAAGATGGTGGCATCCGGTCCCATCACTTCATGGGAAATAGATGGGGAAACAGTGGAAACAGTGGATGACTTAATTTTACTGGGCTCCAAAATCACTGCAGATGGTGACTGCAGCCATGAAATTAAAAGATGCTTACTCCTTGGAAGGAAAGTTATGACCAACCTACAGAGCATATTCAAAAGCAGAGACATTACTTTGCCAACAAAGGTCTGTCTAGTCAAGGCTACGGTTTTTCCTGTGGTCATGTATGGATGTGAGAGTTGGACTGTGAAGAAAGCTGAGTGCTGAAGAATTGGTGCTTTTGAACTGTGGTGCCGGAGAAGACTCTTGAGAGTCCCTTGGACTGCAAGGAGATCCAGCCAGTCCATTCTAAAGGAGATCAGTCTTGGGTGTTTTGTGGAAGGAATGATGCTAAAGCTGAAACTCCAGTACTTTGGCCACCTCATGGGAAGAGTTGACTCATTGGAAAAGACTCTGATGCTGGGAGGGATTGGGGGCAAGAGGAGAAGGGGACGACAGAGGATGAGATGGCTGGATGGCATCACCGACTCAATGGAGGTGAGTTTGAGTGAACTCCGGGAGTTGATAATGGACAGGGAGGCCTGGCGTGCTGCAATTCATGGGGTCGCAAAGAGTCAGACATGACTGAGTGACTGAACTGAACTGAACTGAGTCAAGGCTATGGTTTTTTCAGTGGTCATATATGGATGTGAGAGTTGAACTATAAAGAAAGCTGAGTGCTGAAGAATTGATGCTTTTGAACTGTGGTGTTGGAGAAGACTCTTTAGGGTTTTTTTTGTTTGTTTTTTTGTTTTTTTTTTCTTTCTTTTTTTTTTTAAATTTTATTTTTAAACTTTACAATATTGTATTGGTTTTGCCAAATATCGAAATGAATCCGCGACAGGTATACCCGCGTTCCCCATCCTGAACCCTCCACCCTCCTCCCTCCCCTCCCCTCCCTCTGGGTCGTCCCAGTGCACCAGCCCCAAGCATCCAGTATCATGCATCGAACCTGGACTGGCGACTCGTTTCGTACATGATATTATACATGTTTCAATGCTATTCTACCAAATCTCCCCACCTTCTCCCTCTCCCACAGAGTCCATAAGACTGATCTATACATCAGTGTCTCTTTTGCTGTCTCATACACAGGGTTATTGTTACCATCTTTCTAAATTCCATATATATGCGTTAGTATACTGTATTGGTGTTTTTCCTTCTGGCTTACTTCACTCTGTATAATAGGCTCCAGTTTCATCAACCTCATTAGAATTGATTCAAATGTATTCTTTTTAATGGCTGAGTAATACTCCATTGTGTATATGTACCACTGCTTTCTTATCCATTCATCTGCTGATGGGCATCTAGGTTGCTTCCATATCCTGGCTATTATAAACAGTGCTGCGATGAACATTGGGGTGCACGTGTCTCTTTCCCTTCTGGTTTCCTCAGTGTGTATGCCCAGCAGTGGGACTGCTGGATCATAAGGCAGTTCTATTTCCAGTTTTTTAAGGAATCTCCACACTGTTCTCCATAGTGGCTGTACTAGTTTGCATTCCCACCAACAGTGTAAGAGAGTTCCCTTTTCTCCACACCCTCTCCAGCATTTATTGCTTGTAGACTGATGGACTGCAGCCATTCTGACTGGTGTGAAATGGTACCTCATTGTGGTTTTGATTTGCATTTCTCTGATAATGAGTGATGTTGAGCATCTTTTCATGTGTTTGTTAGCCATCTGTATGTCTTCTTTGGAGAAATGTCTATTTAGTTCTTTGGCCCATTTTTTGATTGGGTCATTTATTTTTCTGGAGTTGAGCTGTAGGAGTTGCTTGTATATTTTTGAGATTAGTTGTTTGTCAGTTGCTTCATTTGCTATTATTTTCTCCCATTCTGAAGGCTGTCTTTTCACCTTGCTAATAGTTTCCTTTGTTATGCAGAAGCTTTTAAGTTTAATTAGGTCCCATGTGTTTATTTTTGCTTTTATTTCCAATATTCTGGGAGGTGGGTCATAGAGGATCCTGCTGTGATGTATGTCGGAGAGTGTTTTGCCTATATTCTCCTCTAGGAGTTTTATAGTTTCTGGTCTTACGTTGAGATCTTTAATCCATTTTGAGTTTATTTTTGTGTATGGTGTTAGAAAGTGTTCTAGTTTCATTCTTTTACAAGTGGTTGACCAGTTTTCCCAGCACCACTTGTTAAAGAGATTGTCTTTAATCCATTGTATAGTCTTGCCTCCTTTGTCAAAGATAAGGTGTCCATATGTGCGTGGATTTATCTCTGGGCTTTCTATTTTGTTCCATTGGTCAATATTTCTGTCTTTGTGCCAGTACCATACTGTCTTGATAACTGTGGCTTTGTAGTAGAGCCTGAAGTCAGGCAGGTTGATTCCTCCAGTTCCATTCTTCTTTATCAAGATAGCTTTGGCTATTCGAGGTTTTTGTATTTCCATACAAATTGTGAAATTATTTGTTCTAGCTCTGTGAAGAATACTGTTGGTAGCTTGATAGGGATTGCATTGAATCTATAAATTGCTTTGTGTAGTATACTCATTTTCACTATATTGATTCTTCCAATCCATGAACATGGTATATTTCTCCATCTATTAGTGTCCTCTTTGATTTCTTTCACCAGTGTTTTATAGTTTTATATATATAGGTCTTTTGTTTCTTTAGGTAGATATATTCCTAAGTATTTTATTCTTTCCGTTGCAATGGTGAATGGAATTGTTTCCTTAATTTCTCTTTCAGTTTTCTCATTATTAGTGTATAGGAATGCAAGGGATTTCTGTGTGTTGATTTTATATCCTGCAACTTTACTATAATCATTGATTAGTTCTAGTAATTTTCTGGTGGAGTCTTTAGGGTTTTCTATGTAAAGGCTCATGTCATCTGCAAACAGTGAGAGTTTTACTTCTTCTTTTCCAATTTGGATTCCTTTTATTTCTTTTTCTGCTCTGATTGCTGTGGCCAAAACTTCCAAAACGATGTTGAATAGTAATGGTGAAAGTGGGCACCCTTGTCTTGTTCCTGACTTTAGAGGAAATGCTTTCAATTTTTCACCATTGAGGATAATGTTTGCTGTGGGTTTGTCATATATAGCTTTTATTATGTTGAGGTATGTTCCTTCTATTCCTGCTTTCTGGAGAGTTTTTATCATAAATGGATGTTGAATTTTGTCAAAGGCTTTCTCTGCATCTATTGAGATAATCATATGGTTTTTGTTTTTCAATTTGTTAATGTGGTGTATAACATTGATTGATTTGCGGATATTGAAGAATCCTTGCATCCCTGGGATAAAGCCCACTTGGTCATGGTGTATGATCTTTTTAATGTGTTGTTGGATTCTGATTGCTAGAATTTTGTTAAGGATTTTTGCATCTATGTTCATCAGTGATATTGGCCTGTAGTTTTCTTTTTTTGTGGGATCTTTGTCAGGTTTTGGTATTAGGGTGATAGTGGCCTCATAGAATGAGTTTGGAAGTTTACCTTCCTCTGCAATTTTCTGGAAGAGTTTGAGCAGGATAGGTGTTCGCTCTTCTCTAAATTTTTGGTAGAATTCGGCTGTGAAGCCATCTGGACCTGGGCTTTTGTTTGCTGGAAGATTTTTGATTACAGTTTCAATTTCCGTGCTTGTGATGGGTCTGTTAGGATTTTCTATTTCTTCCTGGTCCAGTTTTGGAAAGTTGTACTTTTCTAAGAATTTGTCCATTTCTTCCACGTTGTCCATTTTATTGGCATATAATTGTTGATAGTAGTCTCTTATGATCCTTTGTATTTCTGTGTTATCTGTAGTGATCTCTCCATTTTCATTTCTAATTTTATTGATTTTTCTCCCTTTGTTTCTTGATGAGTCTGGCTAATGGTTTGTCAATTTTATTTATCCTTTCAAAGAACCAGCTTTTGGCTTTGTTGATTTTTGCTATGGTCTCTTTTGTTTCTTTTGCATTTATTTCTGCCCTAATTTTTAAGATTTCTTTCCTTCTACTAACCCTGAGGTTCTTCATTTCTTCCTTTTCTAGTTGCTTTAGGTGTGGGGTTAGGTTATTTATTTGACTTTTTTCTTGTTTCTTGAGGTATGCCTGTATTGCTATGAACTTTCCCCTTAGGACTGCTTTTAAAGTGTCCCACAGGTTTTGAGTTGTTGTGTTTTCATTTTCATTAGTTTCTATGCAAATTTTGATTTCTTTTTTGATTTCTTCTGTGATTTGTTGGTTATTCAGCAGCGTGTTGTTCATCCTCCATATGTTGGAATTTTTAATAGTTTTTGTCCTGTAATTGAGATCTAATCTTACTGCATTGTGGTCAGAAAAGATGCTTGGAATGATTTCTATTTTTTTGAATTTACCAAGGCTAGATTTATGGCCCAGGATGTGATCTATCCTGGAGAAGGTTCCATGTGCGCTTGAGAAAAAGGTGAAGTTCATTGTTTTGGGATGAAATGTCCTATAGATATCAATTAGGTCTAACTGGTCTATTGTATCATTTAATGTTTGTGTTTCCTTGTTAATTTTCTGTTTAGTTGATCTATCCATAGGTGTAAGTGGGGTATTAAAGTCTCCCACTATTATTGTGTTATTGTTAATTTCTCCTTTCATACTTGTTAGCATTTGTCTTACATATTGCGGCACTCCCGTGTTGGGTGCATATATATTTATAATTGTTATATCTTCTTCTTGGATTGATCCTTTGATCATTATGTAGTGACCTTCTTTGTCTCTTTTCACAGCCTTTGTTTTAAAGTCTATTTAATCTGATATAAATATTGGTACTCCTGCTTCCTTTTGGTCCCTATTTGCATGAAAAATCTTTTTCCAGCCCTTCACTTTCAGTCTGTATGTGTCCCCTGTTTTGAGGTGGGTCTCTTGTAGACAACATATGTAGGGGTCTTATTTTTGTATCCATTCAGCCAGTCTTTGTCTTTTGGTTGGGGAATTCAACCCATTTACATTTAAGGTAATTACTGATAAGTATGATCCCGTTGCCATTTACTTTATTGTTTTGGGTTCGAGTTTATACACTGTTTTTGTGTTTCCTGTCTAGAGAAAATCCTTTAGTATTTGTTGGAGAGCTGGTTTGGTGGTGCTGAATTCTCTCAGCTTTTGCTTGTCTGAGAAGCTTTTGATTTCTCCTTCATATTTGAATGAGATCCTTGCTGGGTACAATAATCTGGGCTGTAGGTTATTTTCTTTCATCATTTTAAGTATGTCTTGCCATTCCCTCCTGGCTTGAATAGTTTCTATTGAGAGATCAGCTGTTATCCTTATGGCAATTCTCTTGTGTGTTATTTGTTGTTTTTCCCTTGCTGCTTTTAATATTTGTTCTTTGTGTTTTATCTTTGTTAATTTGATTACTATGTGTCTTGGGGTGTTTCGCCTTGGGTTTATCCTGTTTGGGACTCTCTGGGTTTCTTGGACTTGGGTGATTATTTCCTTCCCCATTTGAGGGAAGTTTTCAACTATTATCTCCTCAAGTATTTTCTCATGGTCTTTCTTTTTGTCTTCTTCTTCTGGGACCCCTATGATTCGAATGTTGTAGCATTTAATATTGTCCTGGAGGTCTCTGAGATTGTCATCATTTCTTTTAATTCGTTTTTCTTTTATCCTCTCTGATTCATTTATTTCTACCATTCTATCTTCTAATTCACTAATCCTATCTTCTGCCTCTGTTATTCTACTATTTGTTGCCTCCAGAGTGTTTTTAATTTCATTTATTGCATTATTCATTTTATATTGACTCTCTTTTATTTCTTCTAGGTCCTTGTTAAACCTTTCCTGCATCTTCTCAATCTTTGTCTCCAAGCTATTTATCTGTGATTCCATTTTGATTTCAAGATTTTGGATCAATTTCACTATCATTATTCAGAATTCTTTATCAGGTAGATTCCCTATCTCTTCCTCTTTTGTTTGGTTTGGTGGGCATTTATCCTGTTCCTTTATCTGCTGGGTATTCCTCTGTCTCTTCATCTTGTTTAAATTGCTGAGTTTGGGGTGTCCTTTCTGTATTCTGGCAGTTTGTGGAGTTCTATTTATTGTGGCATTTCCTCGCTCTGTGTGGGTTTGTACAGGTGGGTTGTCAAGGTTTCTTGGTTAGGGAAGCTTGTGTCGGTGTTCTGGTGAGTGGAGCTGTATTTCTTCTCTCTGGAGTGCAATGAAATGTCCAGTAATGAGTTATGGGATGTCTATGGTTTTGGGGTGACTTTGGGCTGCCTGTATCTTGGAGCTCAGGGCTGTGTTCCTTGCTTCTGGAGAATTTGCTTGGTATGTCTTGCCCTGAAACTTGTTTCACCCAGAGAGGTTTACAGCGTTATATGGAGAAGAGAAGAGTGAGGAGGGAGTTAGAGGTGACCCGAATGAGATGAGGTGGAATCAATAGAGGAGAGAGTGGGCTATTCAGTAATCTCTTCCTTATGTGCACTCCACAACTGGACCACTCAGAGTTGTTCACAGAGTTATACAGAGAAAAGAAGGAAGAAGGTGGCAGAGCTGGCCAGGAGGATAAATGGGGGGAATGAAAAGGAAGGAGACAGATCCAGCCAGTAATCAGTTCCCTAAGTGTTCTCCACCATCTGGAACACACAGAAATTCACAGAGTTGGGTAGAGTAGAGAGGGGTTAAGGAGGAGACACAGGCGACCTAGTGGAGAAAAAGGAGAGTCCAAAGGGAGAGAGAGCAGTTAAGCCAGTAATCTCGCTCCCTAGTGAAAACTGGGTACTGAAGATTGGGTTCTTAAAGGTACAAAATTGGTAACAAATACATAAAAGCAAAAATTTTAAATCTAGAGTAGAATTTGGAATTTCAAAAATACAATGTTAAAGAAAAGAAGAAGGAGAAGAAAGAGAGAAAAAACGAACAAACAAAACCAAACAAGGTCGCAAAAATTATAAAGAAAATATAGGTACAAAATTGATAACTAATACCAAAAAGCAAAAGTTAAAAATCTAGAGTAGAGTTTGGAATTTCAAAAATACAATGTTAAAAAAAGAAGAAGAAAAAGAAAGAGAGAAAAAAAAGAAAAAACAAGAACAAACAAAGTCGCATAAATTATAAAAAAAAGAATACAGGCACAAAATTGATAACAAATACTAAAAAGCTAAAATTAAAAATCTAGAGTAGAGTTTGGAATTTCAAAAATACAATGTTAAAGAAAAGAAGGAAAAAGGAAAAAAAAGGTCAAAAAATTATTTAAAAAATTATATATATATGAAGTTAGCTTTTAAAAAAAAGGGTCTTTTTTTTTTTTTTTTTTGCAAAGTAATCAGTTATAAAAGTGGAAATTAAAGGAATAATAGAGGACTTGAATTTTTTTTTTTTTTTAATAGGCTCACTTGTTCAGTCGCACTGAGGGGAGGTAGGGAGGGATGCTGCAAACAAAGAACACTGGCATGTGCTCGCAGTGCCTCAGCCACACTGGGTCTGCCCCCTGTTCACGGCACGTGTAGCCTTTCTGCCCACACTGCTCAGTCTCTAGGTTGCTCCACCGTGAACCATCCGCGGCCGGCCCTGGGCTGCCTGTACTTCCCAGGTCCAAGCCACTCAGGTTCAGGCACTCGGGTAGTCCTCAGAGGCGCAGACTCTCGGTTGGGCCTGCATTTTGTGCCCTTCCCAGATCTGAGCAGCTCAGGTGATGAGGTGTTTTGCGCGCGCAATTGCTGCGACTTATCGCCTCCCCGCCGCTCGGTTATCTAGTTGTGCACCGGCACACCTTCTCAGGCAGATGTTGACCGTCCAGACCCCCAAGAAGTTATAGTTAGCAAAGAAGTCTGCTTACAGTTTTATAGATAATGTCTCTCTGGGGCTGCGATTGTCCCCTTCCTGCTCTGGCTGCCTATCACCTGAGGGGGATGGTCTGCCACCGGCTATCTCTGTTCAGTCCTTTGTTCCGTGCACGGGCCTGGCGGTGTCATAGGTTAGGGCTGGCTTTTCGCGTGGTAGATATCCCACAGTCTGGTTTGCTAGCCCAAATTATTTTGCTCAGATAGTGCTCAGGGTATTCAGGCCAGATCCTTGCGATGCAGCCCACGCCGCGCCTCCCTGCCCAGCTCCCGCTTGCTAATGGCGTATACAGGCATCTGTGCTGCTTCTCCACTGGGGGAGTTACCATAGGGCTTGCAATGTGTGGGTTTTAATTATTTATTTTTCCTCCCTGTTATGTTGCCCTCTGTGCTTCCAAGGCTGGGCACAGATTCGGCAGTGAGAAGGTTTCCTGGTGTTTGGAAACTTCTTTTTAAGACTCTCTTCCCGGGACAGAACTCCATCCCTCCCTCTTTTGTCCGTTTTTTTGTCTTTTATATTTTTCCCTACCTCCTTTCAAAGACTTGGGTTGCTTTTCTGGGTGCCTGATGTCCTCTGCCAGCATTCAGAAATTGTTTTGTGGAATTTACTCGGCGTTTAAATGTTCTTTTGATGAATTTGTGGGGGAGAAAGTGTTCTCCCCATCCTATTCCTCCGCCATCTTAGCTCCTCCTCCTGGAGAAGACTCTTGAGAGTCCCTTGGACTGCAAGGAGATCCAACCAGTCCATCCTAAAGGATATCAGTCCTGGGTGGTCATTTGTAGGACTGATGTTGAAGCTGAAACTCCAATACTTTGGCCACCTGATGCAAAGAGCTGACTCATTGGAAAAGACCCTGATGCTGGGAAAGATTGAGGGCAGGAGCAAAAGGGGATGACAGAGGACAAGATGGTTGGATGGCATCACCGACTCAATGGACATGGGTTTGGGTGAACTCCAGGAGTTGGTGATGGACAGGGAGGCCTGGCATGCTACGGTTCATGGGGTTGCAAAGAGTTGAACACGACAGAGCGACTGTACTGAACTGAACAAATTGTAGCTAATCTTCATACATACCCATGAAATAATAGTTTATATTTATAAACTGTGGTTAGTAAAATCTTCTCACATACTTAATTTTGTTAATTTTAATCCTCATAGTAACCCTACAAGATGGATATTAATATCCTCATTTGGTAACTGAAGACCGCTAAGGCTCAAATACTTCTTCCCTTACATCTAAAACGATGCAGAAGAATCTGGAAACATTTTTCTCATTGGGCCTGTAGTTATTTTTTGCAGTCAGATGTGAGAAGATCTTCCTTCACTTTGGAAGATGACAGCAATTCTATATGTTAATTGGTCTAATGAGCAAGCAGCTAAAACTGTGGTCTCAGTGAAAATGAGATGGCCATGTGGTTTGGTGAGTTATACAGACAATATTATAGACGTTCTGTCATGTGCGTTGCAAAGCTTTCATCAGCTTAAAGAAACATTATGGTGAGTGTATCCACTATGAACAGACTCTTAATAAGAACAAATGATGTAGATCTCCAGTTGCTTTATGAGATGTGGGATCTTTATCTACATTTTACAATGCGTATACTCATATATAGCCTTATGAAACTCAGATCTAACAGAATGAATTGAAAGCTGGGAAAACTTTGATAAGAACAATGTATTAAAAAAAGAAGTAGATATGTGGAATCTAGAAAAATGGTACAGATGATCTTATTCACAAAGCTGAAATAGAGACACAGACATAGAGAAAAAATATATCTTCCCTGGTGGCTCACACGGTAAAGCATCTGCCTATCATATGGGAGACCCAGGTTCAATCCCTGGGTCAGGAAGATCTCCTGGAGAAGGAAATGGCAACCCACCCCAGTATTCTTGCCTGGAAAATCCCATGGATAGTGGAAACTGGTAGGCTACAGTCCATGGGGTCTCAAAGAGTCGGACACGACTGAACGACTTCACTTTCAAGAGGGGAAGGGAGGGTGAATTCGGAAACTGGGATTGACACATATACACTATTGATACTACGTATAAAATAGAAAACTAATGAAAATTGACTATACAGCACAAAGGATTCTACTCAGTGCTCTGTGGCGACCTAGATGGGAATGAAATCCAAAAGAAAGGGCATATATGTGTATGTATACCTAATTCACTTTGCTGAACAGCAGAAACTAACACAACATTGTAAAGCAACTATCAGTTCAGTTCAGTTCAGTCACTCAGTCGTGTCCGACTCTTTGCGATGCCATGAATTGCAGCACGCCAAGCCTCTCTGTCCATCACCAACTCCTGAAGTTTACCCAAATTCATGTCCATCAAGTCTGTGATGCCATCCAGCCATCTCATCCTCTGTCGTCCCCTTCTCCTCCTGCCCCCAATCCCTCCCAGCATCAGGGTCTTTTCCAATGAGTCAACTCTTCGCATGGGGTGGCCAAAGTACTGGAGCTTCAGCTTTAGCATCAGTCCTTCCAAAGAACACACAGGACTGATCTCCTTTAGAATGGACTGGTTGGATCTCCTTGCACTCCAAGGGTCTCTCAAGAGTCTTCTGCAACACCACAGTTCAAAAACATCAATTCTTCAGCTCTCAGCTTTCTTCATAGTCCAACTTTCACATCCACACATGACCACTGGAAAAACCATAGCCTTGACTAGACTCACCTTTGTTGGCAAAATAATGTCTCTGCTTTTCAATATGCTATCTAGGTTGGTCATAACTTTCCTTCCAAGGAGTAAGTGTCTTTTAATTTCATGACTGCAATCACCATCTGCAGTGATTTTGGAGCCCAAAAAAATTAAGTCTGACACTGTTTCCACTGTTTCCCCATCTATTTGCCATGAAGTGATGGGACCAGATCAGTCATGTCTAACTCTTTGAGACCCCATGAACTGCAGCACGCAAGGCCTCCCTGTCCATCACCAACTCCCGGAGTTCACCCATACCCATGTCCATTGAGTCAGTGATGACATCCAACATTCTTATCCTGCGTCATCCCCTTCTGCTCCTGCCCTCAATCTTGCCCAGCATCAGGGTCTTTTCAAATGAGTCAGTTCTTCACATCAGGTGGCCAAAGTATTGGAGTTTCAGCTTCAACATCAGTCCTACCAATGAACACCCAGGAATGATCTCCTTTAGGATAGACTGGTTGGATCTCCTTGCAGTCCAAGGGACTCTCAAGAGTCTTTTCCAACACCACAGTTCAAAACCATCAATTCTTCGGTGCTCAGCTTTCTTTATACTCTAACTCTCATATCCATCCATGACCACTGGAAAAACCATAGCCTTGACTAGATGGACCTTTGTTGACAGAGTAATGTCTCTGCTTTTTAATATGTTGTCTAGGTTGGTCATAACTTTCCTCCCAAGGAGTAAGCATCTTTTAATTTCATGGCTGCAGTCACCATCTGCAGTGATTTTGGAGCCCAGAAAAATAAAGTCACCACTGTTTCCCCATCTATTTGCCATTATACTCCAATTTAAAAAAATAAGAAATGGGTTTAGAGAAGTATTGCATTCAAGATGAAGTGCCACAAATTATGAGAAGTGCAAACTTGAGTTGTTCACTTGCATCTTAATTTCAAGGTGGTTTGGAAAGTGTTTTGAAAACATAAAAAGGCATCCAAGAAACAGTTACTGCATCAGATATACACATGTGAATAATATAAGCATTGTGCCCGCCCTCGTAGAGGTTATAATGTTAAAATAGCTATTTATTGAGTAACTTTCATGTGCCCAGCACTGAGATAGGTGCTGTGGATAAATGGGAGCAAACTCGTGCTGTTTAGGTGCTTAGTGTATAGAGGAGAATATAAAATATGCAAGCCATACAGGTAAGTGTAAAACTAAAATAGAAAAAAGTGCAAGGAAGGAAAGAGACATGCTCTGCTATTACAGGAATTTCAACTCAACAGAGAGATCACTTAAACTTAATTCTGAACAATGATTAGAAAAAAAAAAATTAAGGGCACAGATCAGCTGGTGCAATTTCCAGGGGGACGTTCACATGTAAAGGGAGGGAGCTCGGACTATTTTATGTATGTGAAGAAAGTTAGTGTGACTGGATTAAAAAATGAAAGAAGTCCCAAGGCAAGATAAAGTTAGGAGAGATGTAGCATCCATTGCTGTATAAGCTATTTTAGGGAGTTTCTCACTTTATCCAAGGAGCCTAGGAACTCAATCACAGAGCTTTAAAGGGTGGTAATAAAGTGTGAATAGTATGTTCATATTTGCCTTTTGTAAAGATCACAGGACTACAATGTGCATATCTGACTGGAATATTCTGAAGCTAGAGTGAGAGAAAAGATAGAAAAGTCCAGAGGCTAATGAGTGGATTGAATGAGACACAATGGAATATTACTCAGCTATAAAAAAGAATGAAATAATGCCATTTGCAGCAACATAGATGAACCTAGAGATTATAATATTAAGTGGAGTAAGTCAAGGATAAGTATCATATAAATCTCTTATATGTGGAATCTTAAAAAAATGAAGCAAATGAATTTACTTACAAAACAGACTCACAAACACAGAAAACAATCTTATGGTTTCCAAAGGGGATAACCAAGGTGTGTGCGCTGCGTGCTTAGTTGCTCAGTCATGTCCGATTCTTTGCAACCCCACGGACGATAGCCTGCCAGGCTCCTCTGTCCATGGGGATTCTCCAAGAAAGAATACTGGAATGGGCTGCCATGCCCACCTCCAGGGGAGTCTTCCCAACCCAGGGACTGAACCCAGGTCTCCCTCATTGCAGGAGGATTCTTTACCATCTGAGCTACCAGGGAAGCTCAAGAATACTGGAGTGGGCAGCCTATCCCTTCTCCAGGGGATCTTCTCAGCCCAGGAATCAATCTGGGGTCTCCTGCATTGCAGGCAGATTCTTTACCAACTGAGCTACCAGAGAAGCCCCTAGCCAAGGTGGGGGGCAGATAAATTAGGAGTTTGGGATTAACATATACACACTGCTATATATAAAATAGATAAACAACAGGACCTATTGTATAACACAGGAAACTATATCAAATGTCTTATAATAACCTAGAATGGAAAAGAAGCTGCAAATATATACATGTAACTGAATCACTTTGCTGTATACTTAAAGTTTTTCAGCACAACATTGTAAATCAACTATACCTCAATTAAAAAAAAAAAAGAGTAATGGTACTCTGGATTAGTGGTAGTAGTAGAGAAGAAATATCAACATAGAAAAAGAAAACATCAGAGAGAGAAAAGCTATCTTTCCCTACCAAAAATAAAATAATGGCTGTCTTTTTTCTAGTGGTTTCTATTTACCAGGCACTATACACACACATCGGAGAAGGCAATGGCACCCCACTCCAGTACTCTTGCCTAGAAAATCCCATGGATGGAGGAACCTGGTGGGCTGCAGTCCATGGGGTCGCTAGGAGTCGGACACGACTGAGCGACTTCATTTTCACTTTCCACTTTCATGCATTGGAGAAGGAAATGGCAACCCACTCCAGTGTTCTTGCCTGGAGAACCCCAGGGATGGGAGAGCCTGGTGGGCTGCCGTCTCTGGGGTCGCACAGAGTCGGTCACGACTGAAGCGACTTAGCAGCAGCAGCACACACACGTATAACCTGCTTTAAACTCACAAAACCCCTCAGGTTGGTATTATTGCCATTTTACCAATGTCAAAACAGGGGACTTCTCAGGAACTATACTCAGCATTTTGCAATAACCTGTAAGGAAAAGAATATGGGGGAGAAAGGATATTCATGGATGTATAACTGAATTACTTTGGTGTACGCCTGAAACTAACAAAACACTGTAAATCAACTATTTGTTGTTGCTGTTGTTCAGTCACTAAGTCATGTTCAACTCTTTGCACCCCCACGGACTGCAGCACATCAGGCTTCTTTGTCCTTCAACTATACTCCAATTTTTTAAAATGATTTAAAAATTAATTTTTAAAAGCAGGAGTGTCTCAGCACGTATAATGAACTTGTCTGAAAACAAGGCCTATGTATTTGCCACCACTCCATGCCGTCCTACCATATGGAATCCACCTAAACTTGTGGTTGGAACACACCCATCAAACAATGTGCTGTGTTGGACTGTAATTCTGAGAGCCCTTTGCCCACACAATGTCAAGCAATGCTTCATGAAGGAAGTGATCTTGGAGGTGGATTTTGTCATCAAGTTTGTTACTATAAATAAATATTTGCTGACCACACTATTGGAATATGAAATGGAACAAGTAAAAGGGCATTGAGGAAAGAAAACTTTGGATTGTTTCAAAGTTGAAAATACATCCTTTTACTAAACCCCAGACACCCAGTATTTTTCACGAATAATCAACGAAAAAGAAAAGAGATGAGTGTAGAGCTACTCTGAGGAAAATGAAAGTCAAACTTGACATCACACTCAAGGTTGCTCTCTAGGTGTTGTGGTCAAAACAATTCTAGGGACTTCCTGGAGGTTGAGTGGTTAAGACTCCAAGCTTACAGTGCAGGGGGCATGGGTTCAATTCCTGGCCAAGGAACTAAGGTTCCACAAGCCACATGGTGCAGCAAAAATTTTTTTAAAAAAAGATTCTATATAAAAAGGAGATACTCCCTCTATCCTCAGAAGATGATCCTTGAGCAGCCTTGAACTTGTGCTGTTACCTGAACACCCAGCAGAGGGGACGACCTCAACTCCTCCTCTGAACTCTCCTGTAGGTGAGGAGCCACAGCCTGCCTTCATGGGACAAGCCCACACTTGAACTTCCTTGGGCTTTTGTCCATGTTTTACCAGCATCAACGTTCAGTGGCAATTTCATCAGAAGAACATGAATCACACACGTTGAGTTATAGATTCTCCAACATTCTTGAGCAAGATGTGCTAAGCCTTGCATTACAGTTGGCCCATGTGGACTTGGCCAAAGGCACACCTCGAGTTCAAGGGAGCTAAAGCAGTACCACCCTGTAGCCTCTGAGAGTCTTCATGGCGATACGTGAAGTGTTAAAATACTTGTGCTCTTCACTTTTTTCTTATGCTCTTCAGGCTTTGTCTACCTGAAGCATAAATAACTGGGCTTTTTTTAAAATCAATTCAATGTGAGAAAAATAACCTGATTCTTCCTCCTTGAATGAAAGAAACCACGAAGGGAGCAGATTTTTTTCACTCTACAACTGTGTGTGTTGATGCTATATTGGCAAAAACACAAAGGAGTGTGGGTGTGTGTCCTACATCGAATAAAACACAACCTCCAAGACACTGTGTGATAAAGTCACGCCACCTTTGGGCTTCCCTCAACATTCTTCTGAGTCTTCTCCATGCACACCAGCCTTCTTTCTGTTCCTCAGATAAACCAAGCTTGTTCCTACTGGGGCCACTGCACTTGGCGGCTACCTCTCCTCAGAACACCCTGCTCCCAGGGTGTTCGACTTGCTTCAACTTGTCATTTATGACTCAACTGATACATCACCTCCTCAGAGACGTTTTCCCAGGTCCTCTCCTAATGGTACATTCCCTTCATAACCATCAACCCCTCTCTCTTTGCAGCTGTGTTTTCTTCATGGCACTTTTCCCTATTGGAAATATCTTGTTCGTTTGTTTGTTTTGCTGTTTTTGTCTCTGTCTCCTGTCTAACATAGGAACCCCAAGAGCAGGGACCTTGTTTGTCTTGCCCACCAACATATCTCCAGAGAATTGAATATCTGCCTACTGACAGCTCTCAATAAATGCTTGCTGTTTGAATGAATCAATGAATAAATAACTATATGAAGGAAGGTAGGAAGGAATGGTTTCTAGGAAAGTTGTAGCAAAGTCCCTGATTCTAAACATTTCCAGGACTGATGGTAAACCAGCAGTCCTCTACAGCAGAGGTGAATAACTCTGGGAACAGGTTTCTATTCTTGATATCCATCCTTATGTTTAGCCAAACTCCAACTAATGAAAAAGGGAGAAAATTCTTCTTTATATTGCCACATCTACGTTTCCCTCTTTGTGCCAAGAGACGATATTCCTGAACAGAAGCCAAAAAATAGAAATACATAATACAGAAACAACAAATTTTCTCCCTCCACAATTAAAGGGATTTCTACATAAACAAGCAATTCTTAGTTTTCTCAATTTAATGTATTCCAGGGACTATTTTTGCAGTTCACTATTCACAAATATTGAATGTATACACTTTACACTCTTTGGTTCTACTTAATCTTGATTAATTTCTGAAGATTTCCATTGCATTTTTCTCTCTCTCTCCTCTCTCTCTCTCTCTCAGTATATGCCTAATTTTAAAATACAGATAAGAATTTGTGAGCCACAGAATAGGCATATCATGAATCATGGCCCCAACCAGAAAAACAAAGAAAACAAGCATGTTATATAGCGAAATGTTTGAACTAGAAACATGTCTCTTTGTTTCAAAGAAAAGCCACTCATAATGACTGCCTAACTTTTTAATTTATGGAGACAAAAGTATTTTTATTCCATTGAATACCACATATAAAAATGCAATAATCCAAAACATATTCTGTCCTATTTAAAGCTAAATGTCATTCTTGTTGAAAATCAGTACCATTCAAAATGTTGCGTTCATGTATATAATACATGTTACTAATTTACGAAGATGGAAATTTAAATATTTGCTATTTATCTAAAATGCCTGGGCTTCCCTGGTGGCTCAGCGGTAAAGAATGTGCCTGACAATGCAGGAGACACAGGTTTGATCCCTGATACAGGAGTATCCCAAAGGCCATGGAGCAACCAAGCCCATGTGCTACAACTATTGAGCCTGTGCTCTATAGCCCAGGAGCAGCAACTACTGACGCCTCCACTCCCTAGAGCCCGTGCACCACCACAAGAGAAGGCGCTGCAATTAGAGAGCAGCCCTCACTTGCCACAACTAGAGCAAAGCATGCACAGCAATGAAGACCCAGCACTGACAAAAATAGTAAATAAATTACAATAAAGTGCCTATTCACATACAATAAAAGTAATCATCTAAAATTCTAAATTTCCCTTTATTTAGAATTTAACACATTCAGAAATTAATGACTAGCATTTAACAAACAGTAATAACAGTGATAAAATAAATAAAAGAGAAGTAGTTTCTACTGATGTAAATGTCTTCACGTTGGAAATTTGACAAATTGCCTCATAGAAAAAATTTAGTCAATAAACAGATTTTTTAAAAAAAAAATTATACTATGGGTAAGGAGTCAATATTTTAATTAACTAGCATTTTCCTCTATGGAATGGATTTCTCCATTCTCCATGGATTTCTCCATGCCTTCCATTTATAGACTAACTCCTTAACCTACCTCTGAGTTTATATTCAGATAAATGTATGAGGTAGTTTGTTGACTCAAATTGATCTTCCAATACCCTTAATCATTGGAAGGCAAACTGACCCTCTCAAACTAATCTCAACCTAATCTCAAAAGTACCTGGCTAGTTTCTGTTGCTTGAAAAATTATACTACATGGGTAGAAAACCTAAACAGGCATTTCTCCAAAGAAGATATACAGATGGTCAAACGCACATGAAAAGATGCTCAACATCACTAATGATTAAAGAATTCAAATCAAAACTCTAATGAGGTATCACCTCACATCGGTCAGAGTCCAGTTCAGTTCAGTTCAGTTGCTCAGTCGTATCCGACTCTTTGTGACCCCTTGAATCGCAGCACACCAGGCCTCCCTGTCCATCACCAACTCCAGGAGTTCACCCAGACTCACGTCCGTCGAGTCAGTGATGCCATCCAGCCATCTCATCCTCTGTCATCCCCTTCTCCTCCTGCCCCCAATCCCTCCCAGCATCAGAGTCTTTTCCAATGAGTCAACTCTTCTCATGAGGTGGCCAAAGTACTGGAGTTTCAGCTTTAGCATCATTCCTTCCAAAGAAATCCCAGGGCTGATCTCCTTCAGAATGGACTGGTTGGATCTCCTTGCAGTCCAAGGGACTCTCAGAGTAGCTATCATCAAAGAATCTACAGAAAATAAACACCAGAGAGGGCATGGAGAAAAGAGAATGCTCCTACCCTTTTGTGGGAATGTAAATTGGTGCAGCCACTATGGAAAGTGGAGGTCCCTTGAAAAACTAAAAATAGGGCTACCATATGATCCAGCAATTCTACTCCTGGGAATATATCCAGAAAAACTGAAAACTCTGATTCAAAAAGATTTGTGCACCCCAATATTCATAGCAGCACTATTTACAGGAGCCAAGACATGGAAGCAACCTAAGAGTCCATCAGCAAATGGATAAAGAAGGTGTGGATAGCTATATACATTTCATTACGTATGTACTCATACACAATAAAATATGTATGTGTTTACTCAGTCATAAAAAGATGAAATAATGTCATTTGCAACAATAGGAATGGACGCAGAGATGATCATACTAAGTGAAGTAAGTTGCCGAGGTCCAGCCCCTGTGGATCCAGGGAATTCGAAGGGGAGACGGCTTCAGCAATCAGGATATGATAGAATTAAAGATACAAAGAGTGGTTAAATAAGGATAGCTCAGTGAGAAAATTCAGTGGAGAAAAGAGGCTGAATAACTTGGTTTACGTGGAAAGCCAATAAAATTCCAAGACAAGGAATTTGCGTCACCTACATAGGCCACAGGCGTCCTCCTGTTCTCCCGAAGGAGAGGAGACACTAAAGCCTCCCCGGTCAGATCTTACAAGCCCAGGCAAAATTAGTAGGCTTGATGAGCCTCCACGTTCCAGATGGGAATTCAGCCAGAAGATGAGAGAAAGAACAACATGGGGAGACCAAGCTTCGGTGAACTAGGCCCGCACTTTATTTTCCAAAGTAGTTTTTATACCCCAAGTTGTGCATAGAGGATAATGGGGGAAGGGGTAGAGTCATGCAAGGACAGCAGTCCTTGATCCTTATCGAAGCCAGGCTTTCAAACTTATCATATGCAAAAGTTTAGGTGATTTACATCATCTTCTGGCCAGGAGGCCTGTTAACATTTTATGACCCTTTCTTCAGAAAACTTATTTTTCTCTAAAGGTGATTATTCTAAAGTCAGGCACCACCCTCCAAAAGCATTAGATAAAGTTGCATTCCTATAGGGCAAAGGTGTGGTGGGCTATAACAAGAAAAGAATTAACTCAAGGATCCAAGGTTACAAATATTAAAGCTACTACTTACATTCCTATACACCAATTATATTAATCAATACACTCCCAGGGACACAGTAGGTAAGGGATATGGAAACTTGGCAGCAAACATTGGCCCAACAAGTGAAAAACCCTTCACCAATACAATTTCTAATCAATCTTTTAACTGCTTAAAGGAATCTGTATTTAGACAGTTTAGAACATCTCATGCCTCTCAGGGTTGGGAGGCTGTGAACAATCACATGTGGCCGGAAGAACCTCTTCAGGCAGGCTAGAGAACTCCCAAAGGAGTTTGTGAACTAAAACACTCTTGTCACGTCCAGGAACTTTATTAACTGGATCTGTAAGTTAACTCTTTTTCAGAGAGAGGTGGTGGGGGACAGCCCCCATAAAGTCAGAGGTGTAGGTGAGACCACAAAGCAGTAAAGTAGGCAGACTCTGGTTTTGGGGGTAGGTGCTCTAGAATTTCCAGGGGGACTCCTGAGGCTCCATCCCACCTTTGCATATGCCGAGCCTCCTTCCTCATGACCTTTGCCATGGGTGGAGTTCCTCACGCTGGCTCCCGGCAGTAAGTCAGACAGCCAAACACTGTATGATATTACTTACATATGAAATCTAAAAAAAAAATACAAATGAACTTTTTACAAAACAGAAACAGACCTACAGACATAGAAAACAAGCTTAAGGTTACTGAAGTGGAAAGGTGAGGGAGGGATAAATTAGGAGTATGAAATTAACAGATACACACTACTATATATAAAATAAACAAGGATTTACTTGCACGGCACCAGACCACCTGACCTGCCTCTTGAGAAACCTATATGCACATCAGGAAGCAACAGTTAGAACTGGACATGGAACAACAGACTGGTTCCAAATAGGAAAAGGAGTACGTCAAGACTGTATATTGTCACCCTGCTTGTTTAACTTATATGCAGAGTACATCATGAGAAATGCTGAGCTGGAGGAAGCACAGGCTGGAATCAAGATTGCCAGGAGAAATATCAATAACCTCAGATATGCAGATGACACCACCCTTATGGCAGAAAGTGAAGAAGAACTAAAGAGCCTCTTGATGAAGGTGAAAGAGGAGAGTGAATAGTTGGCTTAAAGCTCAACATTCAGAAAACGAATATCGTGGCATCCAGTCCCATCACTTCATGGCAAATAGATGGGGAAACAGTGGAAACAGTGGCTGACTTTATTTTTCTGGGCTCCAAAATCACTGCAGATGGTGATTGCAGTCATGAAATTAAAAACGCTTACTCCTTAGAAGGAAAAGTTATGACCAACCTAGACAGCATATTGAAAAACAGAGACATTACTTTGCCAACAAAGGTGAGTCTAGTCAAGGCTATGGTTTTTCCTGTGGTCATGTATGGATGTGAGAGTTGGACTGTGAAGAAAGCTGAGTGCCAAAGAATTGATGCTTTTGAACTGTGGTGTTGGAGAAGACTCTTGAGAGTCCCTTGGACTGCAAGGAGATTCAACCAGTCCATCCTAAAGGAGATGGACCAGTCCTGGGTGTTCATTGGAAGGACAGATGTTGAAGCTGAAACTCCAATACTTTGGCCATCTAATGTGAAGAGCTAACTCATTTGAAAAGACTGATGCTGGGAAAGATTGAGGGCAGGAGGAGAAGGGGACAACAGAGGATGAGATGGTTGGATGGCATCACCGACTCAATGGACATGGGTATGGGTGAACTCCGGGAGTTGGTGATGGACAGGAAGGCCTGGCGTGCTGCAGTTCATGGGGTTGCAAAAGTCAGACACGACTGAGCAACTGAACTGAACTGAACAGGGGAAGTATATTCAGCATCTTGTAATAACCTGTAAGGGAAAAGAATCTGAGAAAGACTATATATGTAGGTATATATACCTACATATACACAGAGGAGCCTGGCAGGCTACACTCCATGGGGTCGCAAAGAATCAGGCACAATCAAATACCTGAGAAGTATATGTATGTTGTTTATTCACTAAGTCATGTCCAACTCTTATGACCCATCAGGCTCCTCTCTCCAAGGGATTTCCCAGGCAAGAATACTGGAGTGGGTTGCCATTTCCTTCTCCAGAGGTTCTTACCAACCAAGGAATCAAATCCATGTCTCCTGCACTGGCAGGCAGATTCTTTACCACTGAGCCATGAGGGAAGACAACATGTGTGTATATGTGTGTGTATATACACATATACATATATATGTGTGTGTGTGTATATATATATATATATATATATATATACACCAATCATTTTGCTGTACAGCCGGAACACAATATTGTAAATCAACTATACTTCGTGTTTTTAGTTGTATTACAAAAATGACAGAATGCCCGTTACCTTCAATAGTGAAACCCTAGGTTCCTATTTTTCTTCAAAGTTGCAACCAACATCCACACATCTAAGACTGAGTAGATCATTATCATATTAGTCTAACACCATGGCAAATGGAGATTACTTTAGCAATAATGAAATAAAACAAACTTCAGCATGTAAGTCCATAATGCCTTCTCTTTCACACAGAATAGAAAAGGATTAATTTGATAAATGCTTGTCTAAGATATTAAATGGAGTTAGACACTATACAGGAACACCATAGAATCAAAAACCTTGGAACTACTTTTGACTCTAGTCTAAGGAAGATTTTCTAAGATAGTAACTTATATGGTTGCTTAGCCTCTAAAGAGAGCAAAGAATTTCTCTCCAAAAAGAATCAATTTTCTTGGATAATTTCAATTTCATTGAGGTTGATACGAATCTGGAAATTCTTGGCTATCACTTTAATTAACATTAAACTGCTAATTAAAATACATTAACATATTTCAAGTGACTGATTTTTTTTTTCTTTTTTTGCCAATAAAACTTTGTTAGCTCTTTGTTAACATCATGACTCAGCATTTACTACAGGTTTTTACCCAGAAGAAGAGAACATGTTTAGAAACAGCTATAGAATTAAAACACAATAAATAAATGGGAAATAGATGGGGAAACAGTGGAAACAGTGTCAGACTTTATTTTTGGGGGCTCCAAAATTACTGCAGATGGTGACTGCAGCCATGAAATTAAAAGACGCCTACTCCTTGGAAGGAAAGTTATGACCAACCTAGATAGCATATTCAAAAGCAGAGACATTACTTTGCCAACAAAGGTCCGTCTAGTCAAGGCTATGGTTTTTCCAGTGGTCATGTATGGATGTGAGAGTTGGACTGTGAAGAAGGCTGAGCACCGAAGAATTGATGCTTTTGAACTGTGGTGTTGGAGAAGACTCTTGAGAGTCCCTTGGACTACAAGGAGATCCCAACCAGTCCATTCTGAAGGAGATCAGCCCTGGGATTTCTTTGGAGGGAATGATGCTAAAGCTGAAGCTCCAGTACTTTGGCCACCTCATGCGAAGAGTTGTCTCACTGGAAAAGACTCTGATGCTGGGAGGGATTGGGGGCAGGAGGAGAAGGGGACAACAGAGGATGAGATGGCTGGATGGCATCACTGACTTGATGGACATGAGTCTCGGTGAACTCCGGGAGTTGGTGATGGACAGGGAGGCCTGGCGTGCTGCGATTCATGAGGTCGAGAAGAGTCGGACATGACTGAGTGACTGAACTGAACTGAACTGAAATAAATGTCCAAGTAAAAAGGCTTGGTTTGGTTTGGCCACACATCACACAGCATGTAAAATCGTAGTTCCCTGATCAGGGATCAAACCTTGGGCCCCCCAGTTTTACATCATATATTTTTTAAAATTCTTTTTAAAGGGACAGCACAGGTCTAAAGTTAAAATGCAGACAGCTTATAGGGTTCACATCCAAAATCTTTTCCATACATTATGAAAGTGTATTCTTTGGAATTTAATCCAAGTTCACTTAATTTAGTGTTCAAAAAAGAAGAGAGTAACTGACAGCTGCTTTTCCTCACTAGCAAGTTAACTTTATGATCAGCCATCACAAAAATGCCATTATTTAGATCACCACTTGTGTTACGGTTTTACACGACACACTGGTTAGAAGGGGTGGATATTTGATGAATATTTGTTTTCATCTTTGGACTATTGTGAATAATGTTTCTGTGAATGTTAACATACGAATATTTGTTTAACTGTTTTTACTTCTTTTGGATACATAACTAGTAGTAGGGTTGTTGGGTCATACAGTTATTTTCTGTTGAATCTTTTTAGAAACGGCCAAACTATTTCCCATGGCAGCGGAACCACTTTGCATTCTCACCAACAAAAGTTAAGAGGGTTTCAACTTTCCCACATCCTCGCCAACACTTGTTATTTTTCATCTTGCTTTTGGTTTCCGCTTTTAATTATAGCTATACAAGTCGATGCGAATCAATATCTTGTTGTGGACTTTCCATTGTTTTGGTATAAAGCTTGTGTGTGTGTGTGTTTTATTCGCTCAGTCATGTCCAACTCTTTGCAACCCCGTGGAATGCAGCCCGCCAGGCTCCTATGTCCACAGGACCTCCCGGGCAAGAATACTGGAGTGGGTTGCCATCTCCTTCTCCAGGGAATCTTCCCAAGCCAGGGATCGAAACTGCATCTGCTATGTCTCCTACATTGCAGGCAGATTCCTTACCACTGTCACCCAGGCAGTCATATTGTCTGAAATATTAAGACTGAATGATTCTGTATTCTATGTATATATCATATTTTAACATTTGTTCCTTTATTTATTTGGCTGTGCTGGCTCTTCATGGCTGTGCAGGCTTTTCTCTAGTTGCGGCAAGCAGGGATGCTCTCAAGTTGCAGGGTCCAGGCTTCTCATTGCAGTGGCTTTTCTTGTTGTAGGGCACAACTCCATGAGGTGGGTACTACTCTTTGCTCCGGTTAACAGATGAGGCAACTCGGGCACTAAGATCTCAAGTGACTTGTCCAAGCTCTATAACCAGTAAATCCCAAAGCTGTGACTCAAACCCACGTGGTCTGACAGTAGAATTTATTTTATTCTTATGTTGCCAGCTGTGCCCCAAAGTAGTTGAAGCCCCGAGGCCTTATAGATTGATATAAAACTGGTGAAGGTAACTTAATTACAATATAGAATTCAAATTCAAGCACTCATGCTGTGTTTAAAATATAAATGTGTGATTAGGCTTTTAGGTCTTTGTTTTTAAAGGACTGTTGTTAAGTGAATTTATTTACAAAACAGGAACAGACTCACTGACTTAGAAATAACTTATGGCTACAGGGGGTGGGGGGAAGATTGGGGGGAAGGGATAGTTCGGAAGTTTGGGATCAACATGTGTACACTGCTAGATTTAAAATGGATTACCAGCAAGGACCTACTGTCTAGCACAAGGAACTCTGCTCAATGCTACATGGCAGCCTGGATGGGAGGGGAGTTTGGGGGAGAATGGATACATGTATACGCATGGCTGAGTCCCTTTGCTGTCCACTTGAAACTATCAAGACACTGTTCATTGACTCTACTCCAATATAAAATTAAAAGTTTTGTGTGTGTGTGTGTGTGTGTTTTAATGACTGTCATTATATGTGACCCTGAATGCACTTCCACTTTTAGTAAGAGTAAAACACCCTTCATCCCTGCTGGGTGGGTAATGCGTGCTCAGTCATGTCTAGTTCTTTGCGACACCATGGACTGTAGCCCACCAAATTGCTCTGTCCACAGGATTTCCCAGGCAAAGAATACTGGAGTGGGTTGCCATTTCCTTCTCCAGGAGATCTTGACCCAGGAATCGAACCTGTGTCTCCTGCACTGGCAGGCAGACTCTTTACCGCTGAGCCACCTGGGCAGCCCCAGATAGGTCATGAGAGAGCTTGATGGTCAGGCTCTAGGTAGCCCAAGTGGCTTTCTGCTATCGTAATGCTGCTACCTCCTACCTGTAGGAGGCACCATTCCACTCCACCACCCAGTAAGGACAGCTCTGACACTCTGAATGTCTCCACCAACCTCGCCGCCCCTGGCCCCATAAACAGAGGCAAAATCTGAGCAGGGCAGTAAGAAACTATAACCTTTAGCTTTCCTAGTTAGACTTACTCCATCTTCCCCCAGGCCTCTGAACACTGGAAGCAAATTCCATGTCTCTGTGCAGAGGGGAAAAGAGTCCATTTCTCCTCTGCCTTTGGAACACTTAGCTTCATTGGCAGTTCCCAATTCAGCTCCAAACTGAAAGAACCTCCTCTCCTTGACCTCATAGCACATGCAAAATTTCAGGTAAAAAGAACATTCTTTTCAAACACCTCCTCATTCTACCCAAACCACAGCAATCAGTCTTCGATTGGTTAAGAAAAACTAGTTTTTCAAAAAAATGTTAAGAGTTAGTAACAAAAATCATGAACTGCTGCTAAGGATGTGATCAAGAAATACCACAATATGACAAAGAGTGACTCAGAAGGTTATATAATGTTCTAGAATCCCCCAGAGGGTTCAGAGAGCTCTGCAACCTTTGCCCTCCTCATGCTTATCATTCCAGTCCAAATGACCAGTGTCCAGGCGGTGTTCATGGTGTGTGGCCATCCCACCAGGCAAGAGACAGCAGGCTTTGAAAGTACCATAGACATGTATACACACTGCCATGTGTAAAATAGAGAGTAGTGGGAAGCTGCTGTACAGCACAGGGAGCTCAGCTGGGTGCTCTGTGATGATGACCTAGAGGGGTGGGATGTGGGAAGTGGGAGGGAGGCTCACAAGGGAGAGGATATATGTATGCATATAGCCGACTCACTGTATTGTACAGCAGAAACTAACACAACATTGTAAAGCAACCATATTCCAATAAAATTAAAAAAAAAAAAAAAGAGCAGTCTTGCCCTTCCAGCCCATCACCACCCAGAAACGAAGGACCATTCAGTGAGCATCTATGTGCCAGGCGCTTTATCAGGCATTTTTACAGACACAGCAGTAGCAACTGGATTTGAGGAGTCAGGGAGTCAGGGAGTCAGGGAGACCAAGGTGTGACACTCAAGGTCAACTCTCATCACCTGAGCAACTCCAGGCAAGGTACCTAACTACTCTGCATCTCACTTTGTATGCTAGTCACAGTCGTGTCCGGTTCTTTGCGACCCCATAGACTGTAGCCCACCAGGTTCCTCTGTCCCTGGGATTTTCCAGAGAAGCAAGAATACTGGAGTGGGTTGCCATGCACTCTTCCAGGGGATCTTCCTGACCCAGGAGTCAAACCCAGGTCTCCCACCTTGCAGGCAGATTCTTCACCATCTGAGCCACCAGGGAAGCTACATCTCACTTGCATATCTGTAAAATGTAATGGCTCAAGTCTCCTAAAGACCATGATGAGGACTGCATTACACACCACTGTCCAGGGCTCTGCACATAGCCTGGAACAGTGGGATGGCTCAGTGAGCATTCGCTATGAATAGCAGCACTGTCATTATTATTGTTCCATTAGTTCACATTCTCTTCCTAAGCAAAGTCAGAGAAAGCTCAGAATGGGAAGAACTCTAAGATCTAAGTTAGCTCTTCCCAGTTAGTCCCAAGAGACACTCTGGAATGTAAAGTGTTCCTTTCTCTTGGATGTCCCTGCCATTAGGAAGCATCAAAGCAGGCAGTAGGATTCAGTGCCTTGCTCTCGACCTTAATAAAGTCTATCGCTGCCAAAAGCATGAGTCCTTATAGTTCTTTCTAAAAGGACTTATGAAGACAGGGTTATACGCCAAATGTGGATTTATGCCCCTCACAGCAACAAAAAATGCCATTTCAATTGTTGTCACAGGTCAGGGGTGGGACTAAAATGAAAGACCAGCACCTCACTGCAAGGAAAACCAACTCCTTCCTGTTAAGGGTTTCCATCGCTAGTGAATGGATGAAAAGTCTTCTTTAAAATACCTCGTGCAAGATGGGTCTGTTGAAAACTTTTGCCCATTTTTAGAACAAAATTGGAATTGGCCTTTTATGGTGATTCAAAAGCAGGCCGATAGTATCTGCAATTATTTGCTTCTTTGCATTTATGGAATTGCTCTTCCCCCCAAAGCAGGTGGCCTGAAGCAAACTGTGCCAGCTGTTTCCAGAATAATCCATGTTTGTACATTCACTTCCCACACACACACTCGAAAAAAATCAGACAGGAACTAAACAGAAACAGGCCCATGGGAAAAACAGGTCACTGACGCATGCACCTCCTCAGCCCACGGTGGGCCAGACTTCTTGTCCTCCCTTTTTGCTCTTGGACACTTTTTTAGCTCTAGTCTTCCTTGACTCTTTGAATACTTTCTGAAGCACTTACACTGCTATGTAATGGAGACTTGACAGCTTTCTGGCAAGTGCCTCATCCCAGTCCTGGTGGCATCCTGCTCCCCAGGCTCTCCTGACATCTTTCTGCTCCTCTGTCTCCTCCTCTCTGGGTGCATCTTCCTGGCTTCCCTACTCATTTTGTTGTGTCTCCCGAGATGTCCACCTCTGTGTCCCCCTCTTCTCAGTGTGCATGAGTTGTGTTGTGTGTGTGCATGCACACACACTCAGTCATGTCCAACTCTTTGTGACTCCATGGACTGTAGTCCACCAGAGTCCACCAGTCTCCTCTGTCCATGAGATTCTCCACACAAGAATACTGGAGTGGGTTGCCATTTCCTGCTCCAGGGGACCTTCCAGAAGCTGGGATCAAACTTGTGTCGCCTGAATCTCCTGCCACGTGGATTCTTTACCACTGCGCCACCTGGATTCTTTACCGCTGCGCCACCTAGGAAGCCTTGTGGTACATATAATCGCAGGGCACATATTCCTACTACTGGGAGGAATGGCATCTGAATAACACATTTTATATAGAGAGAACTCTAAAATTACAATCTTCCTTTTTTTAAAATAAAGTAGGAGCTCATGCATTTTTCAAAGGTACTTGTATGCCTCCCATAAAGCAGCTTAACATAAAGCTCTAGATCATGTGCCATTTACAAGAAGGCTGGGACACAGGCCTGCTAGACATAGCTAGCAGGAAAATTAAACTGCTATAACCATCTTGAAAGCAATTTAGCAATAATTAACAAAAAGCCATTACAGGGACTTCCCTGGGGGGTCGAGTGGTTGGAACTTCACCTTCCAATGTGGGGAGTGCGGGCTGGATCCCTGGTCCGGGACTGGGATCCTACATGGCTTGAGGCCAAAAGACTAAAGCATAAAACAGAGGCAGTGTTTTAACAGGGTCAATAAAGGCTTTAAAAAAATGGTCCACATCAAAAATAAATCTTAAAAAGAAATGCTGTTACAATGTCTGTACACTTTGATGCAACAATTCTATTTCCACATAATAATTAGGAATATATACTAATATTCTTCTTAAACAAAGCTCGATTTGAAATAGCTTGAAATGTGAAAGTAATCTAAATAGTTTGATAAACTATGGCATATCCATATAATGACACTATAAAATCTCCCAAATATCAGGAATTCCCTGGCAGTCCAGTGGTTAGAATTCTACGCTTCCATTGCAGAGGACCTGGTTTAATCCCCAATGGAGGAATTAAGATCCCAACAGTGGTGGAGAGCCAAAAAACAAATAAATAAATAAAATCTCCAAAATAAATTCTTACACAAAAAAGTTAAAAATAACGAGTAGAGTAAGACCCCAATTCTTAATATATGTATATATATTTGAACAGACATATAGAAAACAAGAGAGGGAATATGGAAAGAAGTCACACCCAATACTGATAAAGTGTCTTTCTTGGTATAAGAAAAATGGATGACTTGTATTTTACTCTTAGGGTTTTTCTATATTTTTTAAATACACTGAAACATCATGGATTACTATTATAATAGGAGGAAATAAACTTTTTAGGAAAAAGTTTAAAAACTTCTGAGAGAGGTCATATAATGAGAGGAAATAAACTTTTTAGGAAAAAGCTTAAAAAACTTCTGAGAAAAGAGAGAGGCCATATAAATAAAGATAATATAGTAACTATTCTCCTAGAACTTGTAACTCCAGTAAGTTATATGTTACATGTAAGAAAACCATAAAGGAACTTCCCAAGTGGCTCAGCAGTAAAGAATCCACCTGGCAGTACAGGAGACAGAGCTTCAATCTCTGAGTCAGGAACATCCCCTGGAGAAGAAAAGGGCAACCCACTCCAGTATTCCTGCCTGGAGAATTCCATGGACAGAAGAGTCTGGTGGGCTACAGCCCATGGGGTCATAAAAGTGTCAGACATGACTCAGCAACTAAAACAACAGCAAAGAGCGTTATAAGAAGTTGTAGATAAGAAAAGTTCATGCCCCGAGACTATTTGAAATGGAATATGTATTTCAGAAGAGATGTATTTGATTTAACAGACTTTAAACTCCAATTGAGGTTGGTCTAGGGATAAACATCTAAGGGGAGATGTCTCACCACAACTCTAAGTAGGGAAGATAATAGCACCTGGCTGACTTCAGAATTTGTCTAGAATTAGCTCAACTTTCTCCAATGAAGTGAGATACAAAGTGTAAAGATGGAAACGCTGCCTCTGGAATTAGAGTAACGTTGTTCATTGTCTACCCACCCACTGACTAGCTGGCTAGGTTTATAGAAATGACTCAGCAACCTTAAACCTCAGAGATTTTTTAAATTAGTGAAATGAAGATAACTCCTACTTCACACAATCTAAATAAAGAAATCAGTGGATTCTTATTGTCCATAATTCCCTATTTGTGATTTCCCTGCCAGCTAAAATTTATTTGGAACCTCAAAACAATACCCACATGACTTTTCCTGATCATTTGTGAATATGCCCTAAGCAGGAAACATTTTGAGGTACAACCCACACATTCAGGCTAAGGTGGAATAAGTAACTAAGACTGTGAACAAATGTCTTTTCCATGGTCTATTTAAGGCCATGCTTTTCACATTTTTGTGCTCTTTGTTAGTAATTTCACCATTTAAACTGGCCACCTAGAATGGAAATTGAAGAACAGCCACTATGGAGAACAGTACAGAGTTTCCTTCAAAAACTAAAAATATAGTAGCCAAAGGATCCAGCTACTGGGTTTATATCCCCAAAAGATGAACACACTAACTCAAAATGATACATTTTGAACATATAAGTGGAAAAACTGTGACCCAATGTTCACAGCAACACTATTAACAATAACCAAGACATCAAAGCCACCTAAGTGTCCATCAACAGATGAATGGATAAGATTCCATACACAGTGGAATATTGCTTAGCCATAAAAAAGAACAAAATATTATAAAAGGAATCCAAATTGGAAAAGAAGAAGTAAAACTCTCACTATTTGCAGATGACATGATCCTCTACATAGAAAACCCTAAAGATTCCACCAGAAAATTACTAGAAATAATCAATGACTACAGTAAAGTTGCAGGATATAAAATCAACACACAGAAATCCCTTGCATTCCTATACACTAATAATGAGAAAACAGAAAGAGAAATTAAGGAAACAATTCCATTCACCATTGCAACGGAAAGAATAAAATACTTAGGAATATATCTACCTAAAGAAACTAAAGACCTATATATAGAAAACTATAAAACACTGGTGAAAGAAATCAAAGAGGACACTAATAGATGGAGAAATATACCATGTTCATGGGTTGGAAGAATCAATATAGTGAAAATGAGTATACTACCCAAAGCAATTTATAGATTCGATGCAATCCCTATCAAGCTACCAACAGTATTCTTCACAGAGCTAGAACAAATAATTTCACAATTTGTATGGAAATACAAAAAACCTCGAATAGCCAAAGCTATCTTGAGAAAGAAGAATGGAACTGGAGGAATCAACCTACCTGACTTCAGGCTCTACTACAAAGCCACAGTTATCAAGACAGTATGGTACTGGCACAAAGACAGAAATATTGATCAATGGAATAAAATAGAAAGCCCAGAGATAAATCCACGCACATATAGACACCTTATCTTCGACAAAGGAGGCAAGAATATACAATGGATTAAAGACAATCTCTTTAACAAGTGGTGCTGGGAAATCTGGTCAACCACTTGTAAAAGAATGAAACTGGACCACTTTCTAACACCATACACAAAAATAAACTCAAAATGGATTAAAGATCTAAACGTAAGACCAGAAACTATAAAACTCCTAGAGGAGAACATAGGCAAAACACTCTCCGACATACATCACAGCAGGATCCTCTATGACCCACCTCCCAGAATATTAGAAATAATAGCAAAAATAAACAAATGGGACCTAATTAACCTTAAAAGCTTCTGCACAACAAAGGAAACTATTAGCAAGGTGAAAAGACAGCCTTCAGAATGGGAGAAAATAATAGCAAATGAAGCAACCGACAAACAACTAATCTCAAAAATATACAAGCAACTCCTACAGCTCAACTCCAGAAAAATAAACGACCCAATCAAAAAATGGGCCAAAGAACTAAATAGACATTTCTCCAAAGAAGACATACAGATGGCTAACAAACACATGAAAAGATGCTCAACATCACTCATTATCAGAGAAATGCAAATCAAAACCACAATGAGGTACCATTTCACACCAGTCAGAATGGCTGCGATCCAAAAGTCTACAAGCAATAAATGCTGGAGAGGGTGTGGACAAAAGGGAACCCTCTTACACTGTTGGTGGGAATGCAAACTAGTACAGCCACTATGGAGAACAGTGTGGAGATTCCTTAAAAAACTGGAAATAGAACTGCCTTATGATCCAGCAATCCCACTGCTGGGCATACACACTGAGGAAACCAGAAGGGAAAGAGACACGTGTACCCCAATGTTCATCGCAGCACTGTTTATAATAGCCAGGACATGGAAGCAACCTAGATGTCCATCAGCAGATGAATGGATAAGAAAGCAGTGGTACATATACACAATGGAGTATTACTCAGCCATTAAAAAGAATACATTTGAATCAGTTCTAATGAGGTGGATGAAACTGGAGCCTATTATACAGAGTGAAGTAAGCCAGAAGGAAAAACATAAATACAGTATACTAACGCATATATATGGAATTTAGAAAGATGGTAACAATAACCCGGTGTATGAGACAGCAAAAGAGACACTGATGTATAGAACAGTCTTATGGACTCTGTGGGAGAGGGAGAGGGTGGGAAGATTTGGGAGAATGGCAATGAAACATGTAAAATATTATGTAGGAAACGAGTTGCCAGTCCAGGTTCGATGCACGATGCTGGATGCTTGGGGCTGGTGCACTGGGACGGCCCAGAGGGATGGTATGGGGAGGGAGGAGGGAGGAGGGTTCGGGATGGGGAACACATGTATACCTGTGGCGGATTCATTTTGATATTTGGCAAAACTAATACAATTATGTAAAGTTTAAAAATAAAATAAAATTAGAAAAAAAAAAAAAAACCTTTATCTGAAACACACACACACACACACACACAAAAGAACAAAATATTGCCATTTGTGCCACAGGGATGGACCTAGAGATTATTATATTAAGTGAAGTCGATTGAGAAACACAAATACCATATATTATTTACCTGTGGAATCTAAAAAAAAAAAAAATCAACTTATTTACAAAACAGAAACAGAGTCACAGATACAGAAAACAAACTTATGGTTATCAAAGGGGAAAGCGGGGGAAATAAATTAGAAGCATGAAATTAACAGATACAAACTACTATTTATTTTTTTTAATTTATCTATTTATTTATTTTGGAGGCTAATTACTTTACAATATTGTATTGGTTTTGCCATACATTGACATGAATCCACCACGGGTGTACATGTGTTCCCCATCCTGAACCCCTCTCCCACCTCCCTCCCCATCCCATCCCTCTGGGTCATCCCAGTGCACCAGCCCCGAGCACCCTGTCTCATGCATCGAACCTGGACTGGCAATCCTTTATATACATGTTTCAATGCCATTCTTCAAAATCATCCCACCCTCACCCTCTGCCACAGAGTCCAAAAGACTGTTCTATACATCTGTATCTCTTTTGCTGTCTCGCATACAGGGTTATGGTTACCATCTTTCTAAATTCCATATATATGCATTAGTATACTATATTGGTGTTTTTCCTTCTGGCTTACTTCACTCTGTATAATAGGCTCCAGTTTCATCCACCTCATTAGAACTGATTCAAATGTATTCTTTTTAATGGCTGAGTAATACTCCATTGTGTATATGTACCACTGCTTTCTTATCCATTCATCTGCTGATGGACATCTAGGTTGCTTCCATGTCCTGGCTATTATAAAGAGGGCTGCGATGAACATTGGGGTACACGTGTCTCTTTCCCTTCTGGTTTCTTCAGTGTGTATGCCCAGCAGTGGGATTGCTGAATCATAAGGCAGTTCTATTTCCAGTTTTTTAAGGAATCTCCACACTGTTCTCCATAGTGGCTGTACTAGTTTGCATTCCCACCAACAGTGTAAGAGGGTTCCCTTTTGTCCACACCCTCTCCAGCATTTATTGCTTGTAGACTTTTGGATCGCAGCCATTCTGGCTGGCGTGAAATGGTATCTCATTGTGGTTTTGATTTGCATTTCTCTGATAATGAGTGATGTTGAGCATCTTTTCATGTGTTTGTTAGCCATCTGTATGTCTTCTTTGGAGAAATGTCTATTTAGTTCTTTGGCCCATTTTTTGATTGGGTCATTTATTTTTCTGGAATTGAGCTGTAGAAGTTGCTTGTATATTTTTGAGACTAAATATTTGTCAGTTGCTTCATTTGCTATTATTTTCTCCCATTCTGAAGGCTGTCTTTTCACCTTGCTTATAGTTTCCTTTGTTGTGCAGAAGCTTTTAAATTTAATTAGGTCCCATTTATTTTTGCTTTTATTTCCAATATTCTGGGAAGTGGGTCATAGAAGATCCTGCTGTGGTTTATGTCAGAGAGTGTTTTGCCTATGTTCTCCTCTAGGAGTTTTATAGTTTCTGGTCTTACGTTTAGATCTTTAATCCATTTTGAGTTTATTTTTGTGTATGGTGTTAGAAAGTGTTCTAGTTTCATTCTTTTACAAATGGTTGACCAGTTTTCCCAGCACCACTTGTTAAAGAGATTGTCTTTAATCCATTGTATATTCTTGCCTCCTTTGTCGAAGATAAGGTGTCCATAGGCACGTGGATTTATCTCTGAGCTTTCTATTTTGTTCCATTGATCTATATTTCTGTCTTTGTGCCAGTACCATACTGTCTTGATAACTGTGGCTTTGTAGTAAAGACTGAAGTCAGGCAGGTTGATTCCTCCAGTTCCATTCTTCTTTCTCAAGATTGCTTTGGCTATTTGAGGTTTTTTGTGTTTCCATACAAATTGTGAAATTATTTGTTCTAGCTCTGTGAAAAATACCATTGGTAGCTTGATAGGCATTGCACTGAATCTACAGATTGCTTTGGGTAGTATACTCATTTTCACTATATTGATTCTTCCAATCCATGAACACGATATATTTCTCCATCTATTTGTATCCTCTTTGATTTCTTTCACCAGTGTTTTATAGTTTTCTATATATAGGTCTTTAGTTTCTTTAGGTAGATATATTCCTAAGTATTTTATTCTTTCCATTGCAATGGTGAATGGAATTGTTTCCTTAATTTCTCTTTCTGTTTTCTCATTGTTAGTATATAGGAATGCAAGAGATTTCTGTGTGTTGATTTTATATCCTACAAATTTACTATATTCATTGATTAGCTCTAGTAATTTTCTGGTGGAGTCTTTAGGGTTTTCTATGTAGAGGATCATGTCATCTGCAAACAGTAAGAGTTTTACTTCTTCTTTTCCAATCTGGATTCCTTTCATTTCTTTTTCTGCTCTGATTGCTATGGCCAAAACTTCCAAAACTATGTTGAACAGTAATGGTGAAAGTGGGCACCCTTGTCTTGTTCCTGACTTTAGGGGAAATGCTTTCAATTTTTCACCATTGAGGATAATGTTTGCTGTGGGTTTGTCATATATAGCTTTTATTCTGTTGAGGTATGTTCCTTCTATCCCTGCTTTCTGGAGGGTTTTTACCATAAATGGATGTTGAATTTTGTCAAAGGCTTTCTCTGCATGTATTGAGATAATCATATGGTTTTTATTATATAAATAAGCATTCACTGTACAGCAGAGGAACTGTATGCAATACATGGTAATCAACTGTATTCAATATCTTATAATCATCTTGTACAGATCTAAAGCTGTACACCAAACCTAACACAATACTGTACATAAGCTATAGTTAAATTAAAAACACAATATTTTACATCAGCTATAAATAAAAATAATGAATTAATTAAATTAAATTAAATGGCCAGCTAGTGTAGTGCTGAAGTGTCACCTAGTACAAGAAAGCTGTGATGTGCCTTAAGGGAAAAATACATGTGTTAGATAAGTTTCATGGAGACATGAGTTACAGTGCTGCTGGCTGGAATGTTAATGCCTCAACAATATATGTTAAATAAGGTGTTTTTAGACAGAAACACATATAAAACGAGATGACATGTATTGATTAACTGACCAAAAACTGCATGACCAGAGGCTTCCAGGAACCTAACCTTGTATCTCCCCTAGAAGCAGTGCTGTTGCTAATGTGTTAGCCACCCAGTCCTCTTTGCAACTTCATGGACTATAGCCTGCCAGACTCCTCTGTCAACTGAATTTTCCAGGTAAGAATAGTGGAGTGGGTTGCCATTTCCTTCTCCAGGGGATCTTCCTAACCCACGGATCAAACCCACATCTCCTGCATTACAGGCAGATTCTCGGCTATCTGAGCCACTCTATATGTGTCCATCAGTTGACAAAAAATGTATGACCAGAGCTTCCTAGGAACCTAAACTTGTAGTTCCCCCCAGGAGCAATGCTGTGGTATATGTGAATTTACTGTTCACAGAAACCTTATAAAGACCATAACTACCACAAATAATGAGAACCAACTGAAGATAGGATTGGCTCATGCTTTCTACAAATATCATCTTAAATGCATCATGAGCTAGACTTAACACAATATCTAGGTGAAGAAAAATGGGTAATAAATATCTGTTGAATAAACTTAACGTTGCCTTAAATAGAAATAACAAATGTCATAATACATCTGTTTTTAATCCAACATTTACATACACTTTCTGAAAAACCTCAAGCATAATAACTTTATAAACTTCCTTTTCCTGGGCTATCTTTGTTTGCAATGGCAATTAAACTTCCATTTCTTACGAGCCAACCCAACACTTTGATAACCAAATATTCTTACAGAGGAGAACATCCAAAACAGCTTCACAATTACATCCTGCCCTAAAGGTAATTGCTGATTCTCCCTGAGGAGAGCTTTCTATTCATTTAAGTTATTTTTTCAAAAGGCATTTAGTTTTTCTTCAGCCCAATCTATTCTCCTGCAGAGGGATACAATTGCAATGTCCTTTTCATTCACTGATGGAAGTACAATGATTCTACAACACTCAATATCCATATTTCCAAAAGAAAGGGAAGAAGGAAACAAACTGTTTAAAGAGAAAAGGAAATATCCATGACCTCAATCTAACCATGATGAAACATCAGAAAAATTCAAACTGAGGCACATTCTACAAAATACCAGTACCCTTGAAAAGTTTCAAAGTGACAAAAGACAGAGGAGTTGCCACAGACTTGAGAAGACTAAGGAGGAAGGACATGTAAATGTATGATCCTAGGTTGGGTCTGAAAACAGAAAAAGACATCGGTGGAAAACTGAAGAAATATGAATAATGTCTTTAGCGTAGTTAAGAATATTGTATCAGTGTCATTTCTTAGCTTTTCCAGTTACATCTCAGTTATGTTTAGTCTTAACATTACAGGAAATCAGGTGAAAACTATGAGAAATCTCTGTAGTCACTTTGCAATTCATCCCTGAGTCTAAAATTAAATTTGAAAAAACATTTTGAAAGAGAGAGAGAGAGGAGAGAGTAAGAGAAGAAAGAGATGGCTCATCCTATAGTCCAAGTATAAATGTTGAGTTGAAGCCAGGATGGGGAGGAGGGAGGGACCGACTAATAGTTACTCTGATTAATCGGGCAAGTTCCCTGGAGCCCATAGTGGCCCATCATTTTCTGAAAGAACTGACCAGAAGTAGTTCCTTACTAATATGACACAGGAAGCCACTTTCTCCAGAGCCCTTAACTTCCTGTCCCCCAGAAGATTTCTCCAGGCACCCTGAGTGCTAAGACATGTTCTGGACTGGAATGATCCAGACAGAGGAGAGACATGGAAAGCTGGAACTCTGCAAATTCAGGGCACTTTGGGAACCTGTATCTCCCCTGAAACTGTAACATACAAGGCTCTTCATGGCCTGGCAGTGTTTCCCCTGGGCATGAACTCTATGTCAGAGGGATAAGTGTCTTCAGATGTCCTGAGAAAACAGAGGCCCTTGAGCCCCAGTATCATCCCATCACAGGACCTTGACGATTCTGGTTCTTTAATCATCACAGGCTACAATTTCCCCCAAGTTCTTTTGAAAGTCTGTTGCTGTGTAAACCTTTGCCTTGGTGTGATTACTAAAATTCACAATGGACATGATCCAAAGAGAGGGTAGGGAACTACACAGTCCCTTCCTGAAAATATATCAAAGCTGGAAAGTGTTCATCTGCAATACTGGGAAATTTCTTAATTTTCATGAGTTATATGAGCCCTGATGCTGGGAAAGATTTGAAGGTAGGAGGAGAAGGGGACGACAGAGGATGAGATGGTTGGATGGCATCACTGACTCAATGGAGATGAGTTTGGGTAAACTCCGGGAGTTTGGACAAGGGTGACGGACAAGGAGGCCTGGCGTGCTGCAGTCCATGGGCTCGCAAGGAGTTGGACATGACTGAGCAACTGAACTGAACTGAACTGATATGAGCCAGTCTTTCCTGACAGTCAGCTCATGAGTAAAAGGCACTGATCCCTGAGACTAGAGATCTGACTGTCCATGGGGCATCTTTCCAACTTTGGAACCATCTTCATGATCATAACCTACATCTAGCCAGGAAACAGGAGAGCTCAGAGCTATACACCAAGGTCAGTCTATCAGATGCAGGAAGAAATCCAAAATACTTGCCTGAGTGTCTGTTCATGAGATTCTCCAGGCAAGAATACTGGAGTGTGTGGCCATACCCTCCTCTAGAGGATCTTCCCAACCCAGGAATCAAACCCAGGTCTCCTGTATTGCAGGTGGTCTTTACCATCTGAGCTACCAGGGAAGCCCAGGAAATAGCAGAGCTCAGAGCTACACCAAGGTCAGTCTATCAGATGCAAGAAATCCAAATACTTGCTTAAGAGTGTCACACTTCCATTCCCCAGAAAATTTCAAGGCCATAGACTTTGAGTCTGCTTGGAAGAAATGCTTAAATTCTGGGATACATCGAGGCATAGATGGCCCAAATGTCACGGCAGTGATGACAGGGTAGAACTGTAACACAGTAGCAGTAATAATAATGATGGGGACTTCTCTGGTGGGCCAGTGGTTAGGAATCCACCTTGCAATGCAAGGGACACAGGTTTGATTCCTGCTCGGTGAACGAAGATCCCACATGCCACAAAGGAACTAAGCCCCTACTCCACAACTACTCAGCACGCACGCTCCAGAGCAGGCACACCACAACTAGAGCTCATTCGCCAAAACTAGAGAGTTGGTGCATCACAACAGAAGGTCCCATGCGATGCAACAAAGATCCCATGTGCCACAACTAGCACCCAATGCAGCCAAATAAATATTAAAAAAAGAATGATGGTAACAAAAATGCCAACATTTACTGAGCATGTACTATGTTCTAGGCACTGTATTACACACTTGATGTGTGTTATCTCATATAATCCTCTCCATAACCTTCTGAGGTCAACTTGATTATTGTCTGCCATTTGAATGTAAAGCAACTAAGGCTTTATGAGATTAATAAACAGTCAATGATTGCAGAGCTAGTAAATGAAGCAAATGAACAAGACTGCTGTGACCCAAAGACTACCAGCTTAACCACTACACTGCACTGAACATTGTGTCCATGATAAACTCCAGGGTATCCTGTCAACCTAATTTCTGTACCAACACGGCCTCTATGAGATGCTTCTGGGAAGAGTGAAATGCTGAGAAACCAGCTTTGGTCCCTTCCCACTCCCTTCTGCCTCCCCACAGACACATCTTACTCAGGCACAGAGGCTTCACTCCTGAAGCCGTCTGTACAGTCCAAGAGGCTTTGACTCACAAGGGAGTTTCCTACCCAGTGTTTGAACGCTCCCTGGTCCTCAGGAAAAGCTCTCCTCTAGCTGATAGGGGAAAGAGCCAGGAATAAGGCCTGTTTTCTGATCCTACCTCTGTCCCTAACCATCTCCTTGGTCTTTATTAAATCTCTATTTCTGTGGGTTTACCTCTGGGTGCATGTTTCACATTTACTTCATGGAGATGTTTCAAGACAGAATTTATCTTCTCAAGAGGGAGGGAGGGGATATGTGTATACATATAGCTGATTCACTTTGCTATACAGCAGAAACACAACATTGCAAAGCAATCATACTTTAATAAAAAAAAATTATCTGGGCATGAAAATACTTATTACTAAACCAAAGTGATTTAATACTGAAAAATCCTGAGAGTTTAGTCATTCTTGGGGATGTAAAGGTCATCTCACTGCTATATTACATATCTATATCACAGCCTCACATTACAGATGAGGCTCACCATCTACATTACAGATACCACCCAGTCTCTTTAGCGGAATCACTGTCACAGCTGCAGGCGGGCTGGCAGTGTGGCATGTTTTTTTTTGGTAAATTTCCTCTGGCTCTCCAAGTGATTCTGTTGAGTTCATCCATCAAAAAACTCTACATCCCCTGCCATAGATGGTAGACATATCACCCAAGATGACCAATCCAAAACAATGTATCTTCCTCACTGCTGAACAGCCCAAGAAGGGTTCACCCAAGTCCCTTCTGACAGATTGACATGAATTTCTCTGTTGCACTTTGATCCCAAGCTGTAAGCATGCATATGGCCACTGGGGATGTGTTGCCATAGAGGAAGCCTAAGAATAAAACAGAGTAGTGAAAAGTAACACTTATCACTGAGAGACATGTGAGACAGACAGACAGACTGTGATGGAAATAGCAACAGAGAGCTGATGAGTTGGTTTGAACCCCTGGATTCAGCTATGTCTGAAACCAGACCTATCACTTGAAGTTCTCAGTTAAATAAACCAAAAATGCCTCCTTGTATATTTGGTATTTGGTTTGTGTACGGAATTGTCTCTCACTTGCAATGTATTAATTCAGTCCTAATATACATTACAATGTCATTAATACCACAGTCTCCTTCTAAGTCCTTTTCATTTATTTTTAACTGTTGAGAAAGTAGAAAAGTATACAATAGTAACTTTTCTCTTACAAAATAGAGAATCATTATTTTTCACGGACTAGCAGCTCTAAAGTTGAACGGGAAAAATTACAGTAGTATGTTTGGGAAGTTAAAATAATAAGCTAAAAATGCCCAGATGTTGTTAGCTTCAGAAATAGTGAATAATATTACACATAAATTAAATGTGCATTTTAAAACCACATTTAATCTAGAAAACTGTGTGTGTGTGTGTGTGTGTGTACGTGTGAACGTGCTAAGTCACTTTAGTCGTGTCTGACTCTTTGTAACTCTATGGACTGTAAACTGCCAGGCTCCTCTGTCCATGGGATTCTCCAGGCAAGGATACTGGAGGGGGTTGCCATGCCCTCCTCCAGGGGATCTTCCTGACCCAGGGATCGAACCCGTGCCTCTTATGTCTCCTACACTGGCAGGTGTGTCCTTTACCACTAGCGCCACGTGGGAAGCCCGTGTATGTGTATATGTACCTATGAATGACTTCCAGCGCCTCGCCCCTAAATGCAAGACTCATCTGTCCATTTGCCAACTGGATATCTCCTCTACGATGTCACTAGGCATCCAATGTCAAAAAAACAATTCTGGATCCCTCTGCAAAACCCGATCCTCTTCAGAGCTTTCTTTTTCAATAAAAATCTTTAATTAACCTAAATTACAAGCTGGCTAAGGTACAATCTTCAAGTTATTCTTGATTCCATTCCTTCTTTCACCTTACATCTAGTCAATCAACAAATTCTGTTGTTTCTGCTTGAAAACATATCCTGAATCCAACTACTTCTATCTCCACCACTATGAGCCCAGCCCAACCCACACCACCTCTCCTGTGGGTCACTGCCACAGTCTCTTAACTGGGATTTCTGCCTTTACTCACAACCCCTTCAAGCTGCTTGCTCATACAGTAGCCAGAGGTGTAATTTTTAAAATACAAATCTTATCATGTCACACCTGTTTAGAACCACCCTCCTCCGACCCACCATGGCTTCCCATTACATTCAGAAGAAAAGCCCGAGTATTTATCATCATCTGCATGATGATTTGGCCCCTTGCAACCTATGATGTCATCTTTATTACTGCTTACCTCATTCATTCTGCTCGAGTAGCAATCACTACATTATAGCCAGCATGCACCCACAGCAGTGCCTTTGCACTTCCTATTTCTTCTGTCTAGAATGCTCTAGCCCTCAGCTATCCTCACGGCTTGTTTCCTCTCTTCATTCAGGTCTTCACTCAAATGCCACCTCAACCAAGAAAACTTCTTGGCAGCCTGAGCAAATGCACCTCTCCTTTCAGAGGTGGCATTAAATTTCCCAACCTCCACCATAAGAGTAGGCTGCATGAGTGACTTGTTCCTGAAGAATAGAGTATGGAAACTGAAAAAATAATAATTTCACTGCAGAAAAACCTGGCAATCACCACCAGAACACAAAGATCAAGGTTAATATCCCAGCGCTAAGTCATGCTGACAGTGTGGCATGGTTTTTTTTGGTAAATTTCTGGCTCTCCAAGTGATTCTGTTGAGTTCATCCATCAAAAAGCTCTACATCCCCTGCCATAGATGGTAGACATATCACCCAAGATGACCAATCCAAAAAAATGTATCTTCCTCACAGGAATGTGAGGAATGTACCTTATGATAGGATGTGATGAAACAGGCATCTGGCCTCCATGGTATTCTTCCCAAACACCCACCTTCCTAATCAAACCGTGAGAAAACATCAGACAAACCCAAAGTGGGAGATATTCCACAAAATATCTGACCAGTACTCTTGAAAATGTCATGGTCGTGAAAAAAATAAGACTGAAAAACTGCTACATGTTATAGGCAACTAAAGATACATGAAGATTAAATGCAATGTGATACCCTGGACTAGATCCTAGAACAGAAAGAGGACATTTGTGGAAAAACTAGTGAAATCTAAATAAAGTCTGAAGTTTAGCTGACAGTGATGTACTAATGTTAGTTTCTTAGTTGTTACACATGGACCACAATGAGGCAAATGTTACATGGGAGACACGGGAATTTTCTGTACCACCTTTGCAACTTCTCTGTAAATGCAAAATTGTTCCAAAATAAACGTCTGCTGCTGCTGCTAAGTCGCTTCAGTCGTGTCTGACTCTGTGCGACCCCATAGATGGCAGCCCACCAGGCTCCCCCATCCCTGGGATTCTCCAGGCAAGAACACTGGAGTGGGTTGCCATTTCCTTCTCCAATGCATGAAAGTGAAAAGTGAAAGTGAAGTCACTCAATCGTGCCCAACTCTTAGCGACCCCATGGACTGCAGCCCACCAGGCTCCTCCGTCCATGGGATTTTCCAGGCAAGAGTACTGGAGTGGGGTGCCATTTCCTCTAAATGGACAAGGAGAATGAATAGGCAAATCATTAAAGAAATACATATGATCAGAAATCTATGGGGACTTCCCTGGTGGTCCAGGGGTTAAGACCTCTTTCAGTGTAGGTAGTACCAGTTCGATCCCTGGTTGGGGAGTTAAGGCCTCACGTGGCTCGTAGCCAAAAAACCAAGACATGAAGCAGAAGCAATATTGTAACAAACTCAATAAAGACTTTTAAAATGGTCCACATTTTTAAAAAATCTTTAAAAAAAACTATGAAATTATGTACAAAAAAATACAGATAATCAAAGACATTTAAATAATAATAATGAGTTTTCACCCATCAGAATGACGATGATTTTCAAAAAGAATGATACCTAAAGTTCCTTAAAAGTGAGTGGATTAAGAGTGACTTATTTTTCCCTCTACATAGCTTTTGTATTTTCTGATTTTCTGCAATGAAAATGTATAATTCTGATTATGGGAAGCATACAAATCTTTTTAAAGAAAAAATTCAATACCAAAAATATATAATTTGCCAATAGAATCTAATGTCTTTATCAAATACATACCTCAATTCATTCCCCAAAGGAAAAAGCAAGTATTCAATATAATAAATAATAATTATTGAACACTTACAATGTGCCAGACACTGTGAAAAAAACAGTACATAAGCATGGGATCATTTGATTCTGCTGCTGCTGCTGCTGCCGCTAAGTCGCTTCAGTTGTGTCCAACTCTGTGCGACCCCATAGACGGCAGCCCACCAGGCTCCCTCGTCCCTGGGATTCTCCAGGCAAAAGTACTGGAGTGGGTTGCCATTGCCTTCTGATGATAGTTCTATAAAGCAGATACTCTTATGATCATCTACATTTCAAGGAAGAGAAGCCTAAAGTGTAACCTTGCTAGATTATTCATTACAACAATGGCTGTCCCCCTAGCCATGCCTCCCTGAGTCTATGGCCTGGCACGGCCCCTCCCAAAGTGACTCTGGGTTTGGCCATCGCCCTTGTTTGAGCCAACAAGATATAAAGCACACACTGCAAATAGAGGATCTCCCTCTCTCTTTCTGCTTTTGAAATCTTGCCTCAATGTTAAAAAAATTCCCAGCCACTGAAGATTCAAGGTCAGCCAACAGCCACCACCAACCACCAGACATGGGAGAGAAGTCAGTTGAGACCATCCAGCTTCTGGTGAGCGCTCACGTGATTTTAGCCATGGTAAGGGACCCCAGGTGAGAGAAGCCAAAGATCCACCAAGCTGAGCCCAGAACACATACATTCATGAGCAAATAAAATGCTTGTTTCAAACCACCAAGTTTGGGAATAGTTTGTTCTCCAGAAATAGACAACTAGTCACCTTATGAGAATTTGTTCTTTGTAGTTTATACCTGAAGAATCTAAGACACAGTAATTTGTCTAGTATGTGGCAGAGCCAGGCTTCACAGAGACATAGTAACTCATTTTTGGGGTGTTTTTTTTTTTTTTTTTTTTGGCCACACCATGCAGCACCCAAGATCTTAGTACCTCAACCAGGTATGAGTCCACATCCCCTGCATTGGAAAGGCAGAATCTAACTACGGGACTGCCAGGGAAGTCAGGGACATAGTAATTTTAATTTTAAAAGTCAGCATTCTTTCACTCTGTACTGATCCTCTCATCACTCAATTTAGTAAAGTTTAAAAATGAGAAATTACAATTGAAGTACTGCAAAAGGGGGTTGTTTCAGTAATTTATGATACAGATACAACAGATGATATAAGAAAGTATCACTAATGACAGAATGGAAGGTAGTTATGCTTCTAGCCATATAAATCTATTGTTGAGATGAGAAGATAATGAAAGCTCACTTTTGCTGGGTGTTACTATGTGTCAGGCATTATTCTTGGAGTTTTTTACATTCTCTATTTCATTTGCTGTTCATGACAACTCTGTGGATAGACTGTAAATTATTCTCATTGATTATTATTCTCAATTATTTCCGGTCCTCATTTCCTTAAAAATAAGGAAATAGATTCAAAGTAATTAAACAACTTGCTGAAGGTCACAGAGCTAACAAGTGGCAAAGCTGAGATGCAAACCCAGGGTCTCCAAAGTCCAAGGCCAGGTTCCTAACCACATCATGCTGTTCTTACCACGATGTGTTTTTCCGTGAGAAAGATCAGATTACAAAAACAATAGGTGCTTCCATTGTGGTAACAGAAAAGAAAGGGTGGGTGGTCGTGGCATGGATTTACATAGGCACAGAAAAGAATACGAAGGAACTTCTAAACATCAGTGTCAACAGCAGTGACTCCTGAGTGGCTTGTGAGTGACTTATTTTCTTCTATACTGTTTTCTGTATTTTCTGATTTTCTGAAGTAAAAATTTATAACTCTGATTATAGGTAACAGACAATTCTTTTTAAACAAAAAATGCAATACTGCAATATTTAAAAATAAGAGATTTACAACTTCACAGAATAACTATCAAGTCCCACATGACCATGTAAAGAAACACAAACAGTTTTGTACCTATGTCTGGTGCCAGATGTTAACCAGACTTATTTTGGTGAACTCTTTGCAATATATACAAATTTGGAATCTATACACCTGAAACCAATATAATGTCATATATCAACTATACTTCATTTTTAAAAAAGAAAATATGGTACAAACTAAAACAATCAATTAAAGTAATTCATCAGTTACAATAATTAACTAATCTTTTTTCACCAAATGGGCATCTTTTAAATGTCAATTCTAAGTGCATGCTAGGGTTCTGGATGCTATCTTCAGCTGCTGTCACTGGGAACATTATTGACAGAACCTTTCTGGAATTAAATTTAGCAATATATATCAAGAAATAATTGGTATCACATGAAACAATGAAGTACTACTTAAAAGGCAACAAATTGGAAAAAAAACCTAAGTCTGAAGATAAGAGAATGGCTCAAAAGGTAATGCAATGTTCATCTAATAGGAAGGAATGTAGCCATTAATTCTTAATTACTATAGCCATTAATCTTGTTTTCAGAAAATATTTGATAACATTCATTATCCCATTATTAAAGAGTAGTATACTGGTAAATATCAATATAATTCACATGGAAGTGAATATGTGTATATGCATATGTAAATGCCCTCCCCAAAAGACCTTTGAAATTAAATACACAAAATTTAAAGCATTATCTCTGATAGATAACTTCAATTTTCTGCTGCAGAGCTGTCAAGGACCCATGATAAGCCCATGGTGAAAGCAGTGGATACTAAGGGGCACAGAGGTTACTTACATTCAAGGTCAGGCTCTCTGGGCCAGTTGTGGGTCTGGGCAGCCACTGCACACTTGACTCCTGGCACATGGAAGACCACCACAGGGGCCAGGGCTGGGAGAAACTGTGTGCATGAGCAGAGCCGCCGTGCAGTTAGAGAACCCACACACTGAAATTCTCAAGAAAGGGAACTCACAAAGCTGCAGGTATTTCAGGGGAGTCAGATATACACTGGATCCCCAGTCAGAGCACAGCAGGGTCTTCTCAAGCTGCTTTGGCTTGTAAGTCATTTTGGAATCGGACCTGTTAAAGAATAGTACCCATAGCACCTGCCACTGATACATGGACCAGTTCAGTCTGTTCAGGCCAGTCGTGTCCGACTCTCTGCGACCCCATGAATCACAGCACGCCAGGCCTCCCTGTCCATCACCAACTCCCAGAGTTCACTCAGACTCACGTCCATCGAGTCAGTGATGCCATCCAGCCATCTCATCCTCTGTCGTCCCCTTCTCCTCGTGCCCCCAATCCCTCCCAGCATCAGAGTCTTTTCCAATGAGTCAGTTCTTTGCATGAGGTGGCCAAAGTACTAGTATTTCAGCTTCAGCATCAGTCCTTCCAATGAACACCCAGGACTGATCTCCTTTAGGATGGACTGGTTGGATCTCCTTGCAGTCCAAGGGCCTCTCAAGAGTCTTCTCCAGCTCTCTATTCGACCCCAGAGGAGTAAGTGTTCGCGTTCTTGTTTTCCTGGCAGCAGGCCTCCGCGATTTCCGGAACAAACGCCCTGAATCTCGTGCCCAGGCAAGACTGCCTGGACCTTCCAGGCAGACAGAGAAGGATCAGGCTTCGCAGCCTCTGTTCTGACAAAGGCAGGACTTTGGTAAATGTCCAGACTCCAAAGTCTGGACTAGAGCTGTTCCCCGTGGCGCATGTTCTTGCCCAGAAGCAGCAGTTTGCAAAAAATCAGGAGGTGTCAGCAGGCAAGGATGAAGATGGACGAGGTGGAGAGAGAGTACAATCCCAGGTAGCAGAATTGTAAACAAATGCAGGCCTGAGAAATAGCCTGCTGACCTTTGCTAAAGTGTATAGCAACAGCAGAATTCAGACAAGACTCCTGGAGGAACAGCAGCTATTCTCAATCTATGGTAATGAAAGCCACTGAGCAAAGACAATTGAGCAAAGAAGACAGAGGAGCCTGGGAACTTCATGGCATTCTTGACCAGTGGTGCCAGCCCTGGATGACTGACCTCAGGACCTCTTGTTAAATGATATATGCAAACTCCTTTCTGTTTAACCCACTGCAGTAAAATGTTCTTTTGCAGTGAATCAAATTCTAACTGATGATATGGCTAATGTGTGTTAGTACCTGCTTTGGGCCAGTGGACTTCTAAGAATTTTTATGTACTAACTTTTTTTTAAGCACATATATATTTTTTAAATTTATTTTTTAATTGAAGAATAATTGCTTTATGTACTAACGTTTTTAATCCACACAGTGAATGACTTTATGAGATAGATGAAAGGAGCAAGCAGCATTAGTCTCACCTGGAAATTTGTTAGAAATGCAGGTTCGGAGGCCTGACCCCAGACCTCCTCAGGCAGAATCTCTGGGAACAGGGCCCACAGTCTGTGTTTTAACAAACCCTCCAGGTGATTCTAGCGTCTACTGAAGTTTGACAATTTTATAGAGTATTTTTACTGTCCCCATTTTACAGGTAAGTAGACTGAGCTGAATTTCAGTCACTTGCCCAATGTCACACAACTAGTAAGACTAACTCCTAAGTCTGTGTTTATAGCCACTGTGTGACATCACATGTTAAGAATTCCTGCTCTAGAGTAGTAGCCTTCAAAATCTGAAAGCATACCCCTTTGAAAAATTATGTACCCCTTGTACATTTTTAGATCAACATCTAAAAATTTCAAATCATAAGTTCAAATAGTTGTAAAGAATGTGATTCCCAGTACATTGCAATTTGTGGCATTTAAAAAATGTGTACTCTTCTAAACAAATCTAAATACCGTAGTGAATATTTGGTTAATGGACTATCATTTATTAAAAAAAAATAAATTTTCTTTAACATTTGACATTTTATATCCTCTCTTGTATTTGAACTTGTATTTTCATTCCCCCACTCCACAAAAATACATTGTATTGTAACATGGTTGTTTTTTTATCTACTCTGTTGTACTTCCTCTCTGTATGACTATATAGCTTTGAGTTAACAATGTTTCCTGCATTGTTATTGCAGTTTTTATTACAGCAAATCACTGTGAGTGTATTAATATCTTGATAAATTATAAACATAAAATAAAATTGAATTGCAAACTCAAAAAAAAAAAGTCTTCTCCACCACAGTTCAAAAGCATCAATTCTTCGGCGCTCAGCTTTCTCCACTAGATCACCCCAAATCATAACATCACATCTTGAATGCAGCCACAGTAATCAGAACCTTCCATTGAGTACCTCTAATCTGCCAAGCCACCTCATAGGAGGAGCAGAGGAGACCTCAGATCCTTTCAGAAAGACGCAGAGCTACCTCTGAGTCAGTGTTGTTATCTCATCCATACAAATAAATGAACAAGCCAGGATTCAAATTGTCAGACTGCAAAGTCCAGGATAAATTTTAACCTGGGCTTTCAATCTTCTCCCCATCTGCTCCCTATTAAGATCGTGGAAGGAAAGCACTGTACGGATACTTGCATACAGTGTGGGCTTAACCTAATGGAGTGGACGAACTCATGGGTCTGATGGCAATTCCTAAGTTTGATCCAAATTAACTAAATCTTGACTTGTAGTCCAAACTATTACTTGTTAATTTTTAGCCCCACTTCATTACCAAAACACAGCTTAAAAAATGCATAAAGTGTAGCCCAATAAAATGAGTTAGAAGTAGATGATAAAGATAAGTGAACACAGATGGGGGCACAAAAAGGTGCCAAGATTGATGCTAAGACAAAATCACAAAACACAATGTCCTTCTATGTACTTGAGTGCTCATTCTTTTGTAAACTTACATGACATTTTAGAGTTCTGCCAATAAAACTCCAAGTCACATGATTTACCACCTAGTACCTGCTGCTGCCGCTGCTAAGTCACTTCAGTCGTGTCCGACTCAGTGCAACCCCATAGATGGCAGCCCACCAGGCTCCCCCGTCCCTGGGATTCTCCAGGCAAGAACACTGGAGTGGGTTGCCATTTCCTTATCCAGTGCATGAAAGTGAAAAGTGAAAGTGAAGTCGCTCAGTAAGTGTCCAACTCTTCTCGACCCCATGGACTGCAGCCTACCAGGCTCCCCCATCCCTGGGATTCTCCAGGCAAGAACAGTGGAGTGAGTTGCCATTTCCTTCTCCAATGCATGAAAGTGAAAAGTGAAAGTGAAGTCGCTCAGTCATGTCCGACTCTTAGCGACCCCATGGACTGCAGTCTACCAGGCTCCTCCGTCCATGGGATTTTCCAGGCAAGAGCACTGGAGTGGGGTGCCATTGCCTTCTCCACCTAGTACCTAGTTACGTTCTAAAAAGACAGGTCAGCTTTGGTATAAGTTGCTTTAAGTGAATGCTTATCACAGGTTAGAAAAGTTTAGAATTGCTTTTAGAAACTAAGACATTAGCATGAATTGTGGATCAAAAGACAGTGAGGGACTCATAACACCAGTGTTCCGACTTCTCTATCATACAGGTTGTGGTCACCAGTGCCCACAGAGGATAAAGATTTAATTTAAAATTGGGTAAATGTTAAATTCACCACCTACAGCCTCTATCATATGCTACAACTTTCATTCCCCAAAATAATGCTGGAAATGTGCTATCTAGAACAATGATAGAACAGTATACAGCAGTCATAAACATATGGCACTCAACATTTATGGTGTTTAATGCTATTAAGATATTAATAATATCTTGAAAAGTGACTTAACTGATAGGAAACAGAAAACAAATGCAGATGTTCATTTGCACTTTGAAGAGTTATCAATGAACTACACTGCATATCACAGAGCACAAGTAAGTACTTACTTAGAAGCAAGGATTTTTCACTTTAAGATAAAGTCCTAAGATTCAAACATGGTACCCTCTTATGCCAAGAGAGCAAGAAAAAAGGTTTAGAGCAGACGTGTTGCTGTTGTTGTTTAGTCGCTCAGTTGTGTCAGATTCTTTGTGAGCCCATGGACTATATATAGCCCATCAGGCTCCTCTGGCCATGGACTTTCCCACACAAGAATACTGGACTGGATTGCCTTTTCCTCCTCCAGGGGATCCTCCCAACCCAGGGATCAAATGTGCACCTCCTGCATTGGCAGGTGGATCCTTTACCACTGAGCCACCTGGGAAGCCCAAAGGGATGTGTAAAGAGCTAGAAAAACATTACTCTGGGGTGTTTCTGTGAGCACTTTTTCCAGAAGAGATTATCATCTGAATCAGTAAAACTGAGTGATGATCACCTCTCACCCCTGCAGGTGGCCATTGCCCAATCTGTTGAGCGCCTAGATAGAACAGAAAGGTGGAGGAAGGACAAACTTGCTCTGTGTATGCCAAGACGTTCATCTTCTCCTGCCCTCAAACATCAGCCTCCAGATTCCTGAGGCTTTGGTCTCAGACTGGATTCCACCATTGGCTTTCCTGGTTCTCCAGCTTGCAGACAGCAGATCATGAGATAGCCTCCATAACTGTATGAGCCAATTCCTACAAGAATCTTCTCCTCTGTCTCCAGCTCTATCTCTTCTCTGTATTTCTCTCTCTTACTTCTATCTCAAGCTCTTAACTCCATCTCTATCTCTCTTTTCTCTATCTCTATTTATCTCCATCTCTAATCTCTACTTCTTGTTGTTCAGTTGCTAAGTCTTGTTCAGCTCTTTGTGACCCCATGGACTGCAGCATGCCAGGCTTCCCTGTCCTTCACCATCTCCCAGAGTTTGCTCAAACTCATGCCCATTGAGTCAGTGATGCCATCCAACTATCTCATTCTCTGTCGCCCCCTTCTCCTCCTGCCCTCAATCTTTCCCAGCATCAGCATCTTTTCCAATGAATCAGCTCTTTGCATCAGGTGACCAAAGTATTGGAGCTTCAGCATCAGTCCTTCCAATGAATATTTCAGGTTGATCTCCTTTAGGATGGACTGGTTGGATCTCCTTGCAGTCCAAGGGACTCTTAAGAGTCTTCTCCAGCACCACAGTTCAAAAGAATCAATTCTTCGGTGCTCAGCTTTCTTTATTGTCCAACTCTCACATCTGTATGTGACCACTGGAGAAATCATAGCTTTGACTATCTCTACCTCTCTCTCTCTCTATCTCTGTGCATCTCTATCTCTACTTCTACCTCAGTCTGTATATCTATATCTCCTATTGGTTCTATTTCTCTGGAGAACCCTAACTAAAACACTCAAAAACAAACTGGATCTTTTATGCATAACTGACTCACTTTGCTGTACAGCAGAAACTAACACATTATAAATCAACTGTACTGCAATAAAAAATATAAGTAAAAAAAAAAAAACAACACTGGATTTCACAGATTTCTCAGATGCTCTTCCCCAGTTATAATCCTCAAATTTGGCTCACATAAAAATTTCCAATTCCTACTCCAAAAAAAAAAAAACCATACTAGAAATTGATATTTGGAAACAGTTGGATCTGTACTATGCAATATGGTAAATTCTAGTCTTGTGTGGCTATTTCATTTTAAGTGCAAATGACTTTGGATGAAATAAAATTTAAAATTTAGTTCCTCAGCCACGTTAGCCACATGTTTAAGTGCTTAACAGCCACATGTGTCTAGTGGCCACCATATTGGACAGCGTGGAAGTAAATTTCCATTACCACAGGAAGCTCTATGGAGCAGGTTGAGTTGGTTCAACTGAGATGGTTCAGTTACCAAGCATGAATTTAAAGAATAAACTATCAAGTTCACTCCACTTTAAAACAAATCAAAAAGCGAAATCTTACACTGTCATCTGTAAAATTCCAGCCACCTTTACTCAGGGGGAAAAAAACAAGCAAGGGTCAGGACAACATGAAACCCATTAAGAAAAGCAGCTTACATTCCTTCTTCCCAGCAAAGAGCAGTACAGCTCAGCCTCAAATGGAACCTGACATTAATGGGCTAAAAGAGAGAGATGGGTAACAGAGACCAACTGAAGCTAAACAGAACATGCCCCAGACTCTGCATGCTTCATTCCAAAGGCATTCTTAACTGTTATCAGTCTATCTCGTGACCTGATGAGGAAACTAATACCAGTGAGAAAGTGTCTAGGTAATGGGGAGCGTCATTCTATGTCTGGCTCTCTCTAGAACACTCAACTCTTACACAAGCAACAACAGCCAAAAAAAGAAAAAAGAATGTATTAGTCAGGGTTCTCCAGAAAAACAGAACCCAAAGGAGACAGATAGGCAGACAGATATAAAGATAAAAAGATAGATATAGATAGAATTATATACAATTTTAATTTTATATTATAATTTATTGTTAGAGAGGATTTCTTTTAAGGAGTAGGGGCATGAAATTGGGAGGACTGGCACATCTGAATCCACAAGGCAGGCCCGCAGACTGGAACCCCAGGGAAAGCTGATATTGTACTTTTGAGTTTGCAGACAGTCTGAAGGCCAAATTCCTTCTTCTTTGTCAGGCCTCAGGCTTCTCATGTAAGACCTTCAACTTATTGGATGAAGCCTGCCCACATAGAGAAAACATCTACTTGACTCAAAGGCTACTGATTTAAACGTCCCATCTGAAAAACACCTTCACAGAAATATCTAGACTAGTGTTTGTCCCAACAGCTGGGCATCACAGCCTAGCTAACAAAGGAAATTAACCATTACAGGAGCACAGAGGTGATCAAACCTTTGGCTCCAGGTGCCTAGCATTTAAAGGCTACCTACCCAGAGTCCCTGATGGCTCAGCTGGTAAAGAATCTGCCTGCAGTATGGGAGACCTGGGTTGGGAAGATCCCCTGGAGAAGGGAACAGCTACACACTCCAGTTTTCTGGCCTGGAGAATTCCATGGAGTATGTATAGTCCATGGGGTGGCAAAGAGTGGGACATGACTGAGCAACTTTCACTTCACTTTCTACCCAGATCCTTTCCTTGCTTCTTTCCTCCAACTCAGCAGCCACATCAGTGGAAACTATAATGATATTGATGTTGTAATAAAAGCAGGCTGAGCTGTGAGGACCACTTGTCACCAGTCCCACTTAAGTTTGCTGACAAAGTCACCATGAGCCTTCAGAATGGGACACCTGATGTCAACCCTGAAATTGTTCCAGGACAAGGGAAGAGTGGAAAGCGTTGGCATTTCTCTCTTCCCCAAACTCTCCCTTGCCAAGGCCCACCTAAGATACTGAAAATTGAAACTGCATGTCACTTATATGATCCGGAGAAGGCAATGGCACCCCACTCCAGTACTCTTGCTTGGAAAACCCATGAACGGAGGAGCCTGTTAGGCTGCAATCCATGGGGTCGCTAAGAGTCGGACACGACTGAGCGACATCACTTTCACTTTTCGCTTTCATGCATTGGAGAAGGAAATGGCAACCCACTCCAGTGTTCTTGCCTGGAGAATCCCAGGGACGAGGGAGCCTGGTGGGCTGCCATCTATGGGGTCGCACAGAGTCGGAAACAACTGAAGTGACTTAGCATATTATATGATCACTTGGGAAATCTGGAAAATAAATGAGATGTTTATCAACTATGCTGAATATTTCAAAAAACATGCATGGCTCAAAGGGAAAACGGGCTTTCATTAAAAGAGCCTTTCTAACCTGCTAAAAACAACTTGAATTTTTCCCTGGATTTGGTAGGTGGAGAAGGTAATTTGCTCATCTTCTAGGAAAAGGAAAAAAAAAAAATTCTTTCAGACCATGGATTTCATGGTCTATGAAAGATTATCAGTTTATACTCCCACTAGAAAGTTCCTTCTGCCTTTCATTATTCCTAATTTTCTATTCAGAACTGATGTATATATATCCTGCAGTGGTGTTATCTGAGTGAGAAGAAATTAAGTTATAAATGTATAGAAAGCCTTCCTCCTCACAAATGATATTAAATATTGAGGGAGAAGGTTTATGGATTGATTTCTTTTAGTACTTATTTCAAACTCTAATCATAAACTTTGTCAGTCACAGGTACTAATATCCAACTATACAACTTGGAATCCAACTGCAGCTCTCTGCCATTGCCTTGGCATAATCCTTGGGGTGTTTTTTTCCTAAGCATTTTGGTCAGAGACAGAGCCCCCCCTTGGAATATCACAAGCCACATTATCTGCAGCTGCTTATTCCACAAGACACCACTAAAATCCATGATTTCCAGTTTCTCTCAGTTGTTGGTGAGAAAAGATTAGCAAAAACACAATTATTTAAATCCATAAAAATATCAACTTATTTCCACTCCATGCAGACTTTGAAAGATTCCATGGACCAAATGCCTCCATAACTGGGTTTCATGGGAAGTAGAAGGATTCTATATGATTAAAGGGACTTGGTTTCCACAGTCAATGTAAGTTCAAGGAACTAGTAAATTCATTCATATGGGGTGAAAAATTAGAGTGAGAATATGTCCCTTCTACAACTTGGCCTTCCACCCACCTTTCCACACTCTAGAGTTACCTCTTGCTACCCTTACCTACCCTGTCTTAAAATCCCACCTTCTCAAATTCATCCTCCCCTTTGAATTAATCCAATCTATTCCCATTTATTAGACTCATCAAAAGTCTCATTTGAAGAACCTAGAAAAAGCAGTATAGATGATCTTATTTGCAAAGCAGAAAGAGAGACAAAGATGTAGAGAACAAATGTATGGATACCAAGGGGAGAAGGCGGGGTAGGAATTGGGAGGTTAGGATTGACACATACACACTATTAATACTACGTATAAAATAGGGGCTTCCCCAGTGGCTCAGCGGGTACAGAATCCACCTGCAGTGCAGGAAACAGGAGGTGCAAGTTTGATCCCTGGGTTGGGCAGATCACCTAGAGGAGGAAATGGCAACCTGCTCCAGGATTCCTGCCTGAAAAACCTCATGGACAGAGGAGCCTGGCAGGTTAGAGTCTATAGAGTTGCAAAGAGTCGGGCACAACTGAGCGACTAAACACACACATAAAACAGATAACTAATGAAACCTAATATACAGCACAAGGAACTTGGCTGAATGCTCTGTGGTGGCCTGAATGAGGACGAGGTCCAAAAGGGAGGGGATATGTGTGTGGCTGGTTCATTTTGCTGTACAGTAGAATCTAACACAACATCGTAAAGCAAAGTTAATTTTTTTTTTTAAATCCCATCTGCTAGGTACTTACCATTCAAATCTCACATCTTTCATAAGCCTTCTAGTTCACTTCTCTAAGCACTGAGAACTTATTAACCTCTCCACCTCCGTACTCTCAGAATGCACTGCCTTCACCAGAATTAAAGCCTTCAAACATTTCAGACTGGGGTTCCTCATGTATCTTTCTCATTATTTGTGAGCTCTGATTAAAAAATTTACTGTGTATCATTTTTCTAGCATTTAACACAACCATATGCCCAAATAAATGGTGTGTTTATTTCAACAGAATGGGAGAGAAAGGAATGGAAGTAGTTCTAAGGAATAGCTTTGCGGGACCAGGTTGAGTTGCCAAAACAGCTTTTCTGAAGGTCCAGGAATTCTGTAATATAATACAATGTCTTTAGGCCATGGGACCCTAAAAACAGGGGACAAAATGTCCTTAGAGAAACTGGCACAGAGTAGTAGAAAAGGACAGAGTGTCCAGTAAAGGGGATACTTTAGCAAAAATCAAGGTGTACTCACTCTTCCGGAACTGTCTTAAGTTCCTTCTTTTTGCAAGAAGAATCTCCCAACTCTGCCTCTGAATCTTCCCCCATCAAGGTGAACTATGACTCCCTGCCACCACCCCAACACCACAGACCACAATAACAGAGTAAGTGCATTTAAAGCTCCTCCGTACACACTTCCACCTTCCATTCCCTGTACCTTGCGAGGGCAGTTTTCCTCATTTTATAGATGAAGAAAGAGAATCACAGAGATTCAGTCATTTTCCTGAGGTCCCATAGGCAGTTTATGGCAGAGCTGGGACTGTCAGCCAGGTCTTTTTTATCCGTTTGAGAGCTGGAGTTGCCGTCTACCCTCCCACTTTATAGGAGTAAGATTTCCAAGCCTTGACTACAACTGAACCTTTGGGGGTTGCAGAGGGGAGAGTAGCAAGCAGTTCCAGCTGTGGAAGCATGGGGCTCAAGCAAGGCAAGATGAGGACGGAAGAGGGTGAGCCCTGAGGCTGCAGTTTATTGTATGTGGGAAGTTCAGAAGCAGAAACTTCCTCTAGCAGCATAAACTTTGTTCTATTCAGTTACGAGAAACCCTTCAAAGAGAAGCAGTAATTCAAGTCAAGTTCAAGGAAAGGACTCTTATTCCTGCTGACAGGCTGGGATGAGAGAGCGCTTGTGACCCACTCAGGAGTCATAGGTCCAGTTAGGGTGGAAAGGATGAGAAAGGAAAAGTCAGGATCCTTTGAGCCCTGAAAATATGCAAACTTGAGACATCGGATCTTCAGAGACAGTGCAAATACCTCCTTGACTAAAGTCCATGACATTCAGCCACAGGCTGAAGTCGCCACTTCTCATGGACAAGAGCTGCTGACAAGGATGCCGAATTCAATGTTGTGACATTTTATGGCAATTAACCCAACACCCATGGTTATATATTAATGATAGGCTGGATAAAAAAGATGGTCCACAACTCAGGGCAAGTTTCTTTAAGAAAACTTTTTGACTCTTTGACATTTGGTATGAAGCCAACATTAACATATTAAGTCAACACTGAACTAATGCAAAAGATACATCTAGTAATGAGAGGAAAAAAGCAAACCGAGATGATGGAAAGAGATAATTTTAAATGGAGATAGAAAATAAGCAAATCTCTATAAATATGAACATCTGCTTCTCATAAAAAGATTTTACATTTTAACATAGGTTGTATGAGTACTAATTTATAAATTTATTTTAAAAATTATTCCATCTTGCTTCAGTAGGTTTAAGATATGCAAAAAGAATTTGAAATTATAAAAGTGTATGTGTATATACACACACACACATATATATACATACATATATACCTATATCAGAGAAGACAGTGGCACCCCACGCCACTCTTGCCTGGAAAATCCCATGGACGGAGGAGCCTGGTGGGCTGCAGTCCATGGGATTGCTAAGAGTCGGACACGGCTGAGCGACTTCACTTTCCCTTTTCACTTTCATGCACTGGAGAAGGAAATGGCAACCCACTCCAGTGTTCTTGCCTGGAGAATTCCAGGGACGACGGAGCCTGGTGGGCTGCCATTTATGGGGCCGCACAGAGTCGGACACGACTGAAGCAACTTAGCTTAGCATACCTATATACACATGCATATATACATACACACACACACACACACACACGTATATATATACACATGCACATGCTACATGGCTTCCCTTGTAGCTCAGTTGGTAAAGAATCTGCCTGGAGTGCAGGAGACCTGGGTTCAATCCCTGGGTTGGGAAGATCCCCTGGAGAAGGAAATGGCAACCCACTCCAGTACCCTCGCCTGGAAAATCTCATGGACGGAGGAGCCTTGTGGGCTGCAGTCCATGGGATCACAAATAGTTGGGCACGACTGAGCAACTAACACTTACTTACTTACATGTATATATACTTTCCTTTAAGATACTGGCAAAGACTCAGAAATCTTAAGCAGGTTGTGAACTTTGAGTTCACTAGGCTATACAGAATAATAATTTAGCTAAAGAAACAAATTTTAAATGTCCATCAACAAAGGAATGGATTAAGATGACGTGGTACATATATACAAGAGAAGATTACTCAGCCATAAAAAGGAACGAAGTTGGGCCATTTGCAGAGATGTAGATGGATCCAGAGCCTGTCACACAGAGTGAAGTAAGTCATAAAAAGAGAAACAAATATTGTATATTAATGCATGTATGTGGAATCTAGAAAAATGGTATAGATGATCTTACTTGCAAAGCAGCATAGAGACACTTATGTAGAGATCAAACATAGGGATACCAAAGGGGATAGAAAGGCGGGTGGGTTGGATGAATTGGGAGATGGGATTGACATATATAGACTGTACTTATACTATGTATAAAATAGAAACTTCACAACACTGTAAAGCAACTATACTCCAATAAAAATTAACTTTAAAAAATAAATAAATTTCGAGAGGAATGAATGACTGTGCTGATCAGGGAATTTTCTCCTGGCTGATCCAAAAAGCTACAGGGAAAGACTGAAAGTGGGAGCTGTCCTCACTCCCTCCCACACTCACAGCTCCCAGATGTCAGCCACCAGGAAGTGAAGTGAAAAAGAAAAAGACTCAGTAGAGGGGTCCCTGGAGAGCTGGAGACCATGAGTAATTCAAAGAACCAAACAGAAAAACCACTTCCTCCTTTCCTGATGTAGAGGAAGAAATTTAAGACTTGGTTACAGCATTGTATGCTATAGAGTGTGTGCGCATGTATGTTCTAATGCAAACTTAAATCAAGTTCCAAATGACTGTCAGATAAGCAGAGCTTAGAAGCCTAGTTTTGACTCTGAGGAAAAATCCAAAAGAACTGTATTTTATCTGAAGAAGTAAATCCATTATTATTTATGTATTATGATTTCTTGCCTAATTAAAAGAGGTAGGGGGATTTCATATAGCTTTTTGCTAAAGTTAGGCATAAATACTGTTTGAAGAGAAATTAAAACCAGAAAAGGAGTAAGAAACAAGTATCCTAACCACAAAGGATAATACAGTTACTGTGACTGAACTCCACGCCTGGCCCCAAGCTTCTTGGCAGTCAAGACCAAAAGGAAAACACAGTGAGTTATACAGTGCCAATGAAGGAAAGCATACAAATGCTTCAGGGGGAAAACCTTTGTTTCTGGTAATAAATTTTCCAAAAAGCATTCATCACTAAATTAAACAATAATTGATAACAGTTGAGGTCTTGCGGAAGGAGCTTGCATTTGTATTTCTGAAAGAGAGCTATTTTTTATCGTGGCATAAATGTATAATTCATCTCTTACTTATGAGAGGTTAATATGTCTGTGACTGATGCTACAATTAATTGTATACCTATACAAAAATGTCTAAGATCATGCACAATATGTTACAAGTCTCTCTCAGTTTTTTTAATTAGCAAACTTTACCATTTCAATCAAAGCCAAATGCCAGTCCGTGGTGGCATCCAGTAGAATTGGTTTTAATCTTCAAATCTACTAAGAGAACAAGGCACCATCTCTAGCTTCATGAGTGAGTGAGCATTCTCGTCCCAATGGGATTTTTAAATAGCTTGGATATCTTACTATAGTCCACAGTTTTTTTGAGTACAGTGGGTTTGTTCTCATTTTGATATCAGAAGTGGCAGAATGGTTTTCTGCTTCTGCCTTGGAATGACGAAGACAAGTGTCTTCACCAAAGCATAACACTGACACATGGAAAAGGGTTATAGAAAAGATTAAGAAGTGGAAAACAAAGTCTCAAAACAAGAGACAAAACAGGAAGGTCAAATATCAAGGGAAAGGGTGTCATCTATGAAGGACACAAGAAATACTTGCAGGTGGATTTTCAAGGAATAGGGAAATTTTAGAAAGGATTGAAAGTCGCTGAAAATCTGCTTTAAAAGCAGAACTCATGAACTAATAGGAAGAAAAACTTACAAAGACTATAGACATTTTGGAGATCCAAGGGGTTACTTAAGAGTTCAAGGGGCCTTATTCTAGAATATATATCAAGTGTAAGAACAGAAATAATCACATCCACATGGGGATTTAAAGCCTGTGACTATTTCTAGCAGAACTGAACAAAGTGTAAAGAAGAGGGTAGACAGGATAGGAGATTCGGTACAGAAATAAGAAGAGAGAAGGACGACCTACAGAGCAGCAGCATAGAAGGGCCGGTAGAAAGAGGCTGGGCTGGGAGGTGACGCACTTGGTCGTGACCTTTCTTTTACCACTCACTGGCCTGTCATATGAGTCAAGTTACAAAATTTCTCCAAGCATCACATTCTTCATTCATAAAAATAAGGATAAGAACAGAGTTATCAGGCAAGGTAAGTGGCATCATACAAAAAACACCAAGCATAGTGCCCTCCACAAAGACTGCGCTACTGCTGTGAAGTCGCTTCAGTCGTGTCCGACTCTGGGACCCCATAGACGGCAGCCCACCAGGCTCCCCCGTCCCTGGGATTCTCCAGGCAAGAACACTGGAGTGGGTTGCCATTTCCTTCTCCAATGCATGAAAGTGAAAAGTCAAAGTGAAGTCGCTCAGCCGTGTCCGACTCTTAGCAACCCCCTGGACTGCAGCCTACCAGGCTCCTCCATCCATGGGATTTTCCAGGCAAGAGTACTGGGGTGGGGTGCCATTGCCTTCTCTGCCACAAAGACTACTGAGGCATTTACAGGAACTGGAGCTGGCGGATAGAGAAAGAGTCAGAGGTAAAAAAGGAAGGATGGGGGAGAGAGAAGGGGAGGATGAGAGAGGGAGTGGGGAGGGAAGGGAGGAGGGGAAAGGAAGGAGACCCAGAGGAAGAAATGAAGGATGGAAGGAAAGGAGGGAAGGAGGAAACAGAAAGAGGGAGAGAGGAAGGAAAAGAGGCAGGAAGGGAGAAACAGAGAAAGAACGGCGAGGGAAGAGGAAGAAGGAAGCAAAGAAAGAGAAGAATCTCTACTCAGGGAGCCTGGAAAGAAATACAGACTGCCAAGTAAAATAGCAAAGAAAGCCCATGCTGTTATACACCACTGGACGGAGTATATTGGAATAGCTATGCCTCAGAGACCATGGTCCATGGGGTCGCATAGAGTCAGACACGACTGAAGTGACTGAGCAAGCAAGGTGCCTCAGAGATGACTGAGTTCAACTCCAATTTCATAGAGAGTTAAGTCATGTCCAACTCTTTGTGACCCCATGGACTATACAGTCCATGGAATTCTCCAGCCAGAATACTGGAGTGGGTAACCATTCCCTTCACCAGGAGATCTTCCCAACCCAGGGATCGAACTCAGGTCACCCACATGGCAAGCAGATTCTTTACCAGCTGAGCCACCATGGAAGCCCACAGGTAGTTAAACCGATGCCCAAAGTGGTTCTATCTCAAGATCTCACTGTGAGTGTGCAATATATCTCTTCTCCGGGGGAAAAAAACCTATTATACTCATTTTAGAAAATTAATGTCAGGCAAGGTTGGGTGATTATTTACAATCATAAACAGGGGATGAGCATAGCCCTGGCTGACCTACATTTCCAAAATTTATTGCCTGAATTTTTTTACTTGCTTTTGGCGTAGTCACTTGAAGACATTCTCCTAAATTTAATGAATAGTGTCTCCAATTCTATGTAAGTATAAATCTAAAGAACCTATTGTACATTTTATTCATTATAAGACCGCCAAGACTGAGCATGTTGCTCTTTGGAGTAAATAATTATTACCTCTTTGTTACTGTAACCACTGTCTCTGAAGACAATTTAGCCCAGACATGTCAATTAATACCAGAATCATTAGTTCTTGGCAGCCAGTGCCCCTTGATACCTTCTTCCTTATTCTAGCCAAATCCTAGCAGCTATAATAACAGAGATCCTTTTCAGTGTCCTGTATCCCTGGTTGTTATTTTTAAATTGTAGCTAGAAAGTGTATTTCTGAAAGATTAAAAAAAAACAAACAACTTTTGTTTTGAAAAAAAATTATATATCCCAGCCAATGAAGCCTATTGTTGAATACTTGTAGGGAATATAGGAACATGTTTCAGTTCTTTCTTTCATTGTTTCAAAGTCCAAACTAAAAAGTCACTAAAAAAAATACTCATTGGAATGGGATTTTGGTTTGTTTATTTTTAACATCAGCATATGCCCCAGGATCTACTCAGGTTGAGTTCATCTTAGGAAAATGGTAGAGGGACTTGGTTCTACCTTTTAATCAGATTTCACTTGGTGACCACTATCAATCTCCTTTCAGTGATCAGACATCAGCTAAATTTTTAGACTCTTACATCTTTACAGGAAAGTATCAGGCAGATCCCCTCATTTCCTGAAGAAGCTTAGCATCTAAAAGGGGAGATAATACTTAAAAAGTTTAAAAGATGATCCCACAAGTTGGTAAACATATTAAAATTTTTATTGAGTTCTAAAAGCAAAGATAATTACCAACACAAGAAAAGACATCATTCTGTCAGTTACTAAATGTATGTGTGCATGCTCAGTCACTTCAGTCATGTCTGACTCTTTGTGACCCCACGGACTGAAGCCTTCAAGGCTTCTCTGTCCATAGGATTTCCCAGGCAAGCATTCTGAAACAGGTTGCCATCTCCTCCTCCAGAGGGTCTTCCCAGTCTCCTGCAGCTCCTGCATTGGCAGATGGATTATTTACCATTGAGCCACTTGGGAAGACCAATTACTAAATGAGTAATTATTAAATGCATAATGTAGTCAATAAATGCTGAGTTGAGAGGGGTAAGACGCTCAAAGAAGACCTACTTTCTCATCATGTCATCATCATCATTATCAAAATCACCGTCATCACCATGTATCTAACACGAAAACTGCTTATCATGTGCCACTGGCTAGTTTGAGTACTTTATGCACACTACCTCATTTAGTTTCTACAACAACTTATGAGATCAGTGATATTATCTTCATGTACAGATGAGGAAAGTGAAGCTCAGAAAGGTTAAGTGACTTGTCCAAGATCACACAATTAGTAAGTACCAGAGTCGGACACGACTGAGCGACTTCACTTTCACTTTTCCCTTTCATGCACTGGAGAAGGACATGGCAACCCACTCCAGTGTTCTTGCCTGGAGAATCCCAGGGACGGGGGAGCCTGGTGGGCTGCCGTCTATGGGGTCGCACAGAGTCGGACACGACTGACGTTACTTAGCAGCAGCAGCAGGAGCAGAGCTGAGACTTGAATCCACACATTCTGGCTTCACAGTGTAAACCCAAAGGAAGTAAGGTTTGATCTAGGTCTTGAAGGATTGATAAGACTTCACTAAATGAGGAGGAGACTGAAGGGGGAAAGTATGTGCAAAATCAAAAAGCCGAGAAAACTCAGTCCACCAAAGTGGAGAAATATGATTGGAGAGTTGTTTTTAACAACAACAAAACCTCTGAGACTTTTGAGCAAGAAACAGAAAAACCAAAATGACATTTTAGGAAGATAACTCTGACAATAATGTGCTAGATGGATTCAAACAGCTAAAGGACTGGTTGACAGCCCTTCATTATAAGTCAGGTTTGCGGGTATAAAGACTTGGACAAGCAGTAATGAGAAGAAAGAAATGAATGAGAACCATTTCAACAAGAAGTGTCGATCTCAGACACTGAATGAGCCTAAGGGGTCAGAGGAAATGGAGACCCAAGATGGCTCTGAATTCAACCTGGACAAATAGAAATATGGTGTCATTCTGAGAAATTTGGAGAGTTGATTTTACAAAGACAAGAATGAACTGAATTGATAATTTCCCTGAAGTCTGGTTTTCCTACACAACTCAGTTCTTTATTGCATTACTTCTGTCTCTGACACGCCATGTTTCTGTTCCCCAAGGCTTAGTCTTTGATCCTCTTGTCTGCTTTCCCATCCTTTACCCTACATTTTCACGATCACTCTGACAGAAGTGTGATAGAAGATCATCCTTCTCACAATCACTCTGAAGGTTTGGATAGGTTTTCACAGGGACAGTTGTGATAATATGGATTGCCTAAAATATTTTGCTCCCCCTTTGCGTGAAGATGGTCTGAAAGTCTGGCATACCCTGTAGCCTGCACACTTCAGGATAGCACCCTTGCTGAGATCTCTACTTGTGTCCAGCTTTGAATTCAGAGGATTTGGCCTGGCTGAATGATGCCTCTAGAATATTGTCATGTTTGCCTTAACGATATTTCCAAACAAGCTGTGATCAGAATGCCTAAAAGTGGACAAAGATTTGAGATTTGTGTACCCTTTTGTGCCTGCTTGCTAGTAAATGTTGCACATGTGTTCAGATGTGTTCCAGAACTTGCTTTCACTGTAATCGGGTAGTGAGGTGGTGAAGGCACGGCAAAACCTTTCTGGCCTCTCTTGATGGCTCTACCCAAAGGAACAGAATAATCATACATAACCAATTAGTCTGGGCTAGTTCATATTCTGTGGATTTAAGAGAGAACAAGGGAAAACAGAAACTGGAGACAGTACGTCCTGACAATTCTTTCAAGACATTTTGTAAATGAAACAGAGATTTAGGACCATGATGTGGTCAGGCTGGTACAGGGGAGAACGGGGTAGTGAAGTCAAGAAAGATTATTGCATTCTTTCTGAGTCGTCAATAAAGTAATCCTCCTTTCTAACTTCTTAAAAAAATATTTTCCCAATACACGAAAAGTATCACAAATAAAAGTAATTGAGAGCATGTGATGCTCAAAGGTGTTCTAAGTTAATTCACATCTTAATAATTATCGTCTATATTTGAATGTGCACATATGTGATCTATTTATTATCCCAAAGAGTTTGGCAAATTAAGCAGTTTATTTAGACCAATAAAATCAGTTTTTAAGCTTTTAACATTTTAACCACTGAGAAAGAGGACAGTCTTGGGCTTTCCAGAAGGCATCTGTTATTCTGTTCCATTTCTGTGGAATGCCATTCCCCTTCAACCACCACAAACAAACTTTCAACAGTATTTGTTCTTTGGAGCATTTTGTTTCCATAACTTCAGGTCACAGGAAGGTTGGACAGAAGAGAGGGACTTCTTGTTAACGAATCCTTCTCTTTTTCCAAAGGCTTAACCCTGATCCATTAGAATGCTTGATTTTCTTCTACAATAAATATACCCCAAGGTTATTTTCCTTGGTGAATTAGCTGGGCACAAATGAATCCTGAATTTTCATGGCCTGACTTCAATTTTTTTTTTCTTTTACAATTCTCTGCCTGGCAGAATTCTCAGGTTGAAGACTGATTCACACATATGGCCAGATTGGGTGTTCTGATTAAAAGAATGAGTCTCTTCAGCTGATGCTAGTAATTGTAAGGAACTAACCATGGAAAGTCTATTCTATCTATTACAATATCTATTCTAGAGAAAAGACTTAGCCAGCCAAAATAAATTAAGTACATTTAGACAAGGCACATTCTAAACATTTCTAACCCACTATCCAGATGTTTCTATGAAAACATCTCCAAATTGGTTCCTTTTGGGAAGCATAATTTTGAAACACTGAAGAAAACAAATGTCCATTTTTCAACAGATCTAATAAACTGTTCAACTTTATTAAACAGAGAACTTATTATTATGCATTTTTCTTCCTATACAAAAGGTCTCATTTTCGTAATCAAAAAATAATAAATACTTGAGTTCAAGTTGTCCTCCACTTGAAGAAAGCCATGAATTTTATCAATCTTAAAAATCCATCTTCGAAGAGATATCATTGGCAAGGTATGAGGACATTAATAACTGACACATTTATTTAGCTTTGATTTCTTAAAGGAACTTCACATTCATTCTTTCACAACCTATGCAATACAATAGGGATGGGCAGGCATTATCATTACCATTTTGCAAATGGGTAAACTGAGGTTCAGAAATTTAAGGGACTTACTCGAGGTCCCAAAGCTTGGAACACTAAAGGCAAAACACAATTATATGACTTCAAACTCCAACTCCACAGCTTTTTATGACATCACTTATGTCTTGTTTGAGTATCTGAGAAGACACTGAATCTACCAGTACAGTCTCTATTTCCAACAGGTTTCATAACAACAATTTCTCAGCTGATTTACTGACTGAATTCCATATGGGTCTTTCTGAAGAGATTACTATAAAGATCATAGCATCTATAGTTTAAAAAAATTTCAGCCACAAAGCTTGTAATGCTCAAATAAGTTGATGGATCAAACATAATAAGGAGTCTAAAGATTCAGAAGTGATTAAAATAAATATTTCTAGTTAATACTGCATTCATACTATAATGTTAAATAATTTTTTTAACTCTAATATTAACTCCTCAACAGTTAGAAAGAGGGAAGGAAAAAGTGTATGTTTGTTTAAAAGGAGACTGAATAAGGTCTAATAAAGTCATAAACAATTGCTATACAGAACTCACAAAGTTTTCAGTTCAAGGTGGCAGAAGAAACACATATGTTTACTCTTTATTCCTTCCCAAATAGGACATTTCACCCCAAAACAATGAATTTCACCTTTTTCGCAAGCACACATGGAACCTTCTCCAGGACAGATCACATCCTGGGCCATAAATCTAGCCTTGGTAAATTCAAAAAACCTGAAATCATTCCAAGCATCTTTTCTGACCACAATGCAATAAGATTAGATATCAATTACAGGAGAAAAAATATTAAAAATTCCAACATATGGAGGCTGAATAACACGCTGTTGAATAACCAACAAATCACAGAATAAATCAAAAAATGCATAGAAACGAATGAAAATGAAAACACAACAACCCAAAACCTATGGGACACTGTAAAAGCAGTGCTAAGGGGAAAGTTCATAGCAATACAGGCATACCTCAAGAACCAAGAAAAAAGTCAAATAAATAACCTAACTCTACACCTAAAGCAACTAGAAAAGGAAGAAATGAATAACCCCAGGTTAGTAGAAGGAAAGAAATCTTTAAAATTAGGGCAGAAATAAATGCAAAAGAAACAAAGGAGACCATAGAAAAAATCAACAAAGCCAAAAGCTTGTTGTTTGAAAGGATAAATAAAATTGACAAACCATTAGTCAGACTCATCAAGAAACAAAAGAAGTTCTTTTTAAAGAATAAACCCCTAACAGCAATGGAAACAAGAAATAATATAATCAGTAGACCAGCAACTTTGAGGAAATAAAAAGCAGATGAGATCAGACTGACGGAAAATCCAACCAGAGAAAACTGTAACACACAGTAGGTGTGGGAAAGACAGCCGTGAAAGAGACATTCAGCTCTAAGGACTTGTCACAGAGAAACTGCAAGTTCTGAAGCCACAACTGAGAGGGGCAGAGTGGATGACAAGGAGATTATCAAGACAAGCAACCGAAGAAACACCGATAGAACAGGTGAGCCAGGGGTGGCCCTGAAGCTCCCTATCTATGGAAATTTTCTGGCTGGGTATTGCTTCCACAGGATCTGACTGAGAAGGGCTCCCAGCACAGGGCATGAAATGGAAGCATAGCCAAGGCTGGGTTGCCATTCCCTTCCCCAGGGGATCTTCCTGATCCAGGGATCAAACCTGGGTCCCTGCATTGCAGGCAGATTCTTTATAGCCCGAGCCACCAGGGAAGCCCAGAGGTAACTCCAGACACCCACAATGGACACACACACACACACACACACACATGAAAGGAAGCAACTTCCACACCCAAATATTTCTTGCCCTGGAAATCCTGGGGTCTCGGCCTGAACAGCTGCTCCCAGTATGTAGTCTAGAAGAAAGCATGTCTGCTTACACAGAAATTTTAAAATTCTCAATGAAATGCTATGTTCCTAGAAAACAAATATACACAGTTCCAGGAGAAATTGTAAACCCAAACTAGATAATAATTTGGGGGCAAATTAAGTACATATGTGTGATCCCAAAAGGGTACTGGGTCCAGACCATTTTATGGGTGAATTTGTCACACACACACACACACACACAAAAACCCAATAAATTCTATGTGATTTAAATTGCCCCTTGACATTTAAAAAGAGAATAGCCTCCTAACTCATTCTGTGAGGCTGGCACAAATACATACACAAATATACTAAATGCTACTAGTGGGTTCTCTGGGCCATGCCTATCTTGCCAATGATCATATTTAGCATTTTTAATGCTGAATATACATGTTATAGGAGAAGGAAATCGCAACCTACTCTAGTACCCTTGCCTGGAAAATCCCATGGATGGAGAAGCCTGGTAGGTTACAGTCCATGGCATTGCAGAGTCGGACCTGACTGAGCATACATATTAAGAGACCCAATATCCATTCTATTACCACACTCACCACTTCTCTTTGTGAGCCTCATCTACTCTACTTAAACTTTTTAGACAAATTAGCTCCTCTAGGCATCTGAGTTTATAGTTCTTACCATAAACTAATTTCACGTGTGGACGGTAATTTTAAATTCTTTCTAAAATATTAGCAAATTAAGACTATCTTAATTCTTTTACTAGAGTAAAAAGAATAGAGCCTCGTAACTAAATACAGCTTTACAAGGCCTCATTTATCATTGGAAACTTAATTCACAGAACTCACTCTGTTAACATAATAAAGAACCATTTGATGGATGGATGCACGCACACAACCCTGAACACTTTATATCCTTTCCTGACTCTTTCATAATTCTTAGTAAGTTAAGAATAGAAGGAAACTATTTGAAAACCATTACATTGATAAAAGAATGTATCTGAAACATGGGGCAAACAACATTCTTAAGGGTACAAGATAAGAAAGAATTAAGAAAAAGACAAATCGTCACTATTACTCAAACTTATCTTGAAGTTACTAGACAAGAAAGGAAATGAAGCATAAATATCAGAAAGAAAATAGAAGTCTATGAATAGTTATAGTTCAAGATAATCAATTGAAAATTATTGGAACTAATAGAGAGTTTCCTGAGGGATCAAGATGTAAGATACATCAAATAATTACATTACCATAAAGCAACAATACTATTCAATGAAATTTAAAAATCATATTTATAATAATTTAAATATTCATATATTTAAGAAAAACCAAAAGCTGTAAGAAAATGTTTAAATATTTCTGAGAAACTTTTTCAAAAGTCTGAATAAATATCAAAATGCATAAATAACTATATCATTATTCTTTTATACATAGGACTATCCTATTGGTAAAAGTATCAATTTTTGGCAAATCAATAGCTACAAATTCCATGTGACTCTGATAAACATCCAAACTATTTTTAATGGAACTTGAAGAGCTGATTTTAAAGTTTATTTGTAAATATGACCAGAAAAAGAACTTAATGTTGAAAAGAACAATTGAGACATTTTTCCCTAGCAAATAATAAAATGAACTATAAAATATGAATTAAAACAGAATTCATAATAAAAATATGTGGAGATGACACAGTAATAAAGAAGCCTGCCCATGCAGGAGACCCAGGTTCAGCTCCTAGGCAGGGAAGATCCCCTGGAGGAGGAAATAGCAACCCACTCCAGTGTTCTTGCCTGGAGAATCCCAGGGACGGGGAAGCCTAATGGGCTGCCGTCTATGGGGTCGCACAGAGTCGGACACGACTGAGGCGACTTAGCAGCAGCAGCAGGAAAAGAAAACACTTGTACTTGAAAACATATGGACCAAGATTTCTCAGCTGACATTATGGAAATCTGCGGCATCTAATCCTCGGTTGTGGGCATGTCCCTGTGCATTTTAGGATGTTTAGCAGCATCCCTGGCTTCTACCCAGGCCAGAAAAATATTTTTTATAAATAAATCAGAGCACCTTTCTCCCTCATTCAAAATTCCCCAATGACTTCCCATTCAGTTCAGTCGCTCAGTCGTGTCCAACTCTTTGCGACCCCATGAACCACAGCATGCCAGGCCTCCCTGTCCATCACCAGCTCCCGGAGTTCACTCATACCCATGTCCATTGAGTTGGTGATGCCATCCAGCCATCTCATCCTCTGTTGTCCCCTTCTCCAGACCTTTGTTGACAAAGTAATGTCTCTGCTTTTTAATATGCTGTCTAGTTTGGTCATAATTTTCCTTCCAAGGAGTAAGCGTCTTTTAATTTCATGCCTGCAATCACCTTCTGCAGTGATTTTGAAGCCCCCAAAAATAAAGTCAGCCACTGTTTCCACTGTTTCCCCACCTATTTTTTTTCCCCATCTATATCCCATGAAGTCATGGGACCAGATGCCATGATCTTCGTTTTCTGATTGTTGAGCTTTAAGCCAACTTTTTCACTCTCCTCTTTCACTTCCATCAAGCAGCTTTTTAGTTCCTCTTCACTTTCTACCATAAGGGTGGTGTCATCTGCATATCTGAGGTTATTGACATTTCTCCTGGCAATCTTGATTCCAGCTTGTGCTTCCTCCAGCCCAGCATTTCTCATGATGTACTCTGCATAGAAGTTAAATAAGCAGGGAGACAATATACAGCCTTGACATACTCCTTTTCCTATTTGGAACCAGTCTGTTGTTCCATGTCCAGTTCTAACTGTTGCTTCCTAACCTGCATACAGGTTTCTCAAGAGGCAGGTCAGGTGGTCTGGTATTCCCATCTCTTTCAGAATTTTCCACAATTTATTGTGATCCACGCAGTCAAAGGCTTTGGCATAGTCAATAAAGCAGAAATAGATGTTTTCCTGGAATTCTCTTGCTTTTTCGATGACTTCTTATTACTTTACAGTAAATTCCAAGTTCTCCTCTGCTCCATAGCTGCCAGAAGAATACGCCACACAGGTCTCCAACCCTAGATGCCCACAGAACTCTTCTCCCCACTCACCCACCTTCACGGCTGTGAAACCAGAAAGGTCTCCGGACACCACCAAATGTCCCCTTGGGGGCAAAATTACCTCTAGCTGAGGACCACTACTGTGAACAATTGAAATCAAGTCTCTGCCTCCTCAGGGTCTGAAGAACGCCCCCCAGTGGGTCTGGCCTCATTGCATGAGTATTGTTAACACTCATCTCTGACCCTCCCTTTGTATTGCCTGGACTTCTGACACTGCACCCTCATGGGTCACTCGCCCAGAGTCCAGGACCAGAAACAAGTTTCATCCCTTCTCTTTTCCTCAAATCTCCATCATCCTCCACCCTCGCGTTCAACTAATGGCTTTACTTCCTATTTTACTGAGAAAATAGAGGCCATTTTAAAATATCTTTCTCATCTTTCTATTACAAATTCTACCAGCATTCATGTGGCTGTACGTCTACACTCAACCTTTCCTCTTACCAGAGTGGGTGATCCCTCCCTGCTCCTAGCTACACTCATATAATGACAGGTAGCACACACATTAATTTTCTAACCATTAATAATTCACATTTGCCACCATTAAAGTATATGCAATACTTTAATCAAGATACTACCTTATTCCAGTTGTAGAACTATTGTGATAATGCTCCATTTTTTATATCTGATTTTATAGCCTGGTAACATTATTTATAGATATCAATAAAGCATGAGGAAACTTGATATCTGATAGCTATTGACAAAGTGTTTGGAGGCCCAGTGTCTTTCAAAGAATGGATGACTCCATCCATCTGGTATCAAGCAACCACATTTATAACTTTGAATAAATTGAGGATGTTGATGCAAGTAAAGGTGAAAGTCATTGGGTGTTATTTTTAAGAACAATTCAGTGAGAAAAAAATATTAAAGCATTTTGTCAGGTTTTTTATTGAGAACCTACTATACTGCTTCTAGACTAGCTCTAAGGTAAGTGGAAGTCTCAGTAAGGTAAGTAACCTCAAAGGTTAACTTTTTCTACTTGGGGGGAACAGGATATCCTTACAATGATTCACCTTATGGTGCAGTTTCCCGAGATACTCTGGTAAGAAAATAAGATTTCCCTATTCCTGTCCCACTTTTCTTATAGGGATGCTATGAGGCTTCAAAAATGTTGGTTATATATTCAATTTTAAAAAGTTAAGTGAATTAAATGCAAACTGTTACCCACTTCAAAAAATTTCACTCCCAACCCTGGAAATATCCCATCCTAACATAGGCAGAATGATTGCTCTACATTGCTCTATAAGCTCCTTTAGCTTATAAAATTTGCAGAACCAGGGACTATTATATTCTTTTCCATTATAAAGCCTAAATAAGGGGGAGGGGGGAAGGAATATAATTAAATAAGCATTTAAGTAATCTAGAAGACAGAGGAAATGGACACATTCTAACTCCTGGAGTGATGAGTACAAATGAAGTCAGCTGGCCACATCTGGAAAGAGCTCACAGGTGAGGTGAGTCAGAGGTTGTGATGGAAGAATGACTGTGTTTCTGAAAAGGACCTGGGAGGGTGCTCTGGTCATGGTGGGTGGCAAGTGCCAAGGCTAGACATCAGGACAGGGCGGAATTGGAGAGCCTTGCTGGAGAGTTGTCAAATATATTTGTCCAACTAAATTCAGAGAACATGTAGGCTCTAAAGTTAGTGCCTATGGAGTAACACATTAAGTGAAATAAGTCAAAGACAAATATCATGATATCACTTATATGTGAATTTTTTAAATGACACAAATGAACAAATAGACTCACAGACACAGAAAACAAACTTATGGTTGCCAAAGAGGAAACAGAGGGCAAGTGGGGGGAAATACATTAGGGATTAACACATACACACTGCTGCTGCTGCTGTTGCTGCTGAGTCGCTCCAGTCGTGTCCAACTCTGTGCGACTCCACGGACGGCAGCCCACCAGGCTCCCCCGTCTCTGGGATTCTCCAGGCAAGAACACTGGAGTGAGCTGCCATTTCCTTTTCCAATGCATGTGCGTGGAAAGTGAAAGTGAAGTCGCTCAGCTGTATCCAACTCTTAGCGACCCCATGGACTGCCGCCTACCAGGCTCCTCCGTCCATGGGATTTTCCAGGCAAGAGTACTGGAATGGGGTGCCATTGCCTTCTCCCATATACACACTATTATATATAAAATAGATCACCAACAAAGACCTACTGTATAGCACAGGAAACCATACTCAGTATTTTGTAATAACCTATAAGGGAAAAGAATCTGAAAAAGAACAGATATATACATATATATTTATAACAATCACTTTGTTATACACCTGAAACTAACACATTGTAAATCAACTATATTTCAATTCTTTTAATGGTTAAAAATAAAGCTTAAAAAAAAGGTAGGGCCTGACCTGTAACAAATTATAAATATAGACTAGTAGGATTTCAGTTTGCAAGGCTGTGGAGAGATAAGACAAGCAACAAGGTGTTTAAGTTTTACATAGTTCAAGGTAGAAAATAGTGAAATACTGACAGTGTCCTGGCGAGAGAGTGTACGTGTGGCTAAATGTGGTTCTAAGGATGTAGAGTTGGCTCTGAATAAAGACAGGAAGAGGGGATGGGGTGGAGTCATTTACACAACTCTTAAGTTAGTTCCTACCTAGTATCAAGAAAAAAAAAATTTTTTAATGTTTTGGGGAAATATTACCATGTCCCAAAAATGAAAAAAAGAACATCTCCAATGATAAAGTAGGCAATGGCTCAACATAAAAGAGCTTAAAATGCTCTTTTTTTAAAAAAATGTCTAAAATTTAATATCCTGGAGGCATGATATATTTTTTTTAATCTCAGGTGGACAGAAATCACAAAACTAGAGCATGAATAAAGTTTCCCTGTAGTGACTAACAGCATCACAGTCCAGCTAAGATGGTGAATAATAACATCACCACATCCTCGAGACTCAGCTAATACCAGCATTTCCTAACATTACTTAACCACAGAACACTTTGTCAATAATAAAATGTTGATGAAACACCAACCTAGAAGATAGTCTGCACGCTTGACTAAAAGGGGACAGCAAAACAGAAGTGCTTCAGGAAGATCTCAAGACTGAATTCATACATTTGAAAAGAAACATTTAATAAAATCACAAATGAATTCAATACAAAAAGATTCTTATGGGACTTCCCTGGTGGGCTTGTGGTTGAGACTGTGCCTTCCATTGCAGGGGATTTATCCCACATACCTCAGGGCAAAAAACAACCCAAAAACATAAAACAGAAGCAATACTGTAACAAATTCAATGAAGATTTTTTAAATGGTCCACATCAAAAAATCTTTAAAAGAAAAAAAAGTCCTTATAGTTGAGAAATAATCAAATATTTAGACATGAAGCTTATAATGTCTGTGATTTTTAAATATTTCCACAGAAAAAAAATATTTCCACAGAAGCACATACACTCGTGAAGCACGTAAAGCAAAGGGCAGTACATGAAGCAGCAGGTTGGAGCAGACCCTGGGGTGCGGGGCTTCCATGCTGCCATTTAGACCCTGAGTGCACGTATGAGATGCAGTCATGGCAAATATCATACATTAATGCATATATATGGCATCTAGAAAGAGAGTACTGATGATCCCACTTGCCAGGCAGCAAAGGAAACACATCTTGGACACAGTGGGGGAAGGAGAGGGTGGGATGATAAGAGAGCATAGCACTGAAACATATGCATTACTATATGTAAAGTAGGCAGCCAGTGGGAGCTTGCTGTATGTTCCAGGGAACCCAAAGCCAGTGCTCTGTGGGGCCGATTCATGTTGCTGTATGGCAAAAACCATCACAGCATTGTAAAGTAATTATCCTCTAATTAAAAAAAATTATATATATATATATAAAGTTGAAGTCATAGGGGAATTGTATCTCCTCTAAAATGCCTATGTTAAACTCCTAACCCCAATAACTGCATTTGGGGACAGGGCTTTTAAAGTGTTAATTAAGGCAAAACGAGATCATGTGGTGGGCCCTAAACAAATAGAATTAGTGTCCTTGTAGAACATTAAGACTAAAAACAAACATGAACTCACATAAGCAAAGACCGTATGAAGACACAGCAAGAAGGCTGCCATCTACAAGGCAAAGAGAGAGGAAATCTCAGAGCAAACCAAACCTACTAACACCTTGATCTCAGACTTACAGCTCCCAGAACTGTGAGAAGTCAATTTCTGTTGCTGAAGTCACTCAGTCTGCGGTATTTTGTTACAGCACCCCCAGCAAATGAATACAGGTATCTGCCCAAAAATATTCAAATCAGAGAGCTGTCAACAAATGTCCTTGAGATGCTGTCTAATCCACCCATTCTCCTTTAGGCAAAGCCACCTCTAAGTCTTCCAGTTGAGGGATAAAAAGTGCCTGGGAAGGAGACCTCATTCATGGAAGATGGCTGAGCTGTTGGTAATGGCACATTGAGAAAATTTTGAACTCTATATTTTAAGCTCTATAAAGCACAAAATCCACCATCAGTTTTGGACATCTAAGTTGTAGTCCTAAAGCCCTGGTTGACAAATTAATATGAAAAACATTGGAAAGCTATGTTACAGAACTCTGCATTAAACATTACTTAAAATCATCAATAAATATACATGAAAAGCCAGAAGTCTTTATTTTTGTTCTTGTATTTTTTTTGTTTCATTCTTTACATTTAAATTCTTGATTCATCTGGTATTTATTTAGCAAATGAAACAGAGGTAAAGCCCATCCCTAATGTTTAGTCATTCCTCAGATAGTCTTTTTCCCACTGACCAATGTCCTTGAGATGCTGTTACCACTGAGACTTCTGGAGTCAGACTGCCTGGCTTAAATACTTACCAGTGATGGCTTCAGGTAACACTGTAAAATCAAGATAGTAATTGTGCCTATCGGAGAGTCAAAAAAAAAATAATCTGAGAAAGGGTTCCAGTAGTTGACATGTAAGCCCTCAACAGACGTGAGCTACTATGATTATATTAAGCACTCATACATACACAGCAGTTTATTTCTGGATTCTATATTCTGTTGACTGGTAACTCTCCCACATCTATGTGAGCCAGCCATTAACACTCCATAACCCAACTCCCTGCCCCACCTAAAAGCTCCTCTTCCCTCATTTTGAAACCAAGGAGGACATGTGGGGCTGCTGGGCACAAAGGTCTTTCTGTGTCCCTCATTTCCTTTTTAGACACACTGTGCAGCTTACAGGATCTTAGTTCCCCAACCAGGGATTGAACCCAGGCTCTGCAGTGAAAGCACCAAGTCCTAACCACTGGTCCGCCAGAGAATTCCCTCCAATTTCTTGATTATAGGAAATAGGCGTCCTTCAGCCTCCATGACCTTCCCTGAGTTCCAGTGAGCGGGTTCAAACAGTTGCTAATCAGGGAAGGGAGGCGATGAGGAGACAAGGGGGGAACAATCAAGAAACAATGGTGCAGGACTTCCTTGGTGGCTCAGTGGTAAAGAATCTACCTGCCAGTGCAGAGGACATGGGTTCCATCCCTGCTCCGGGCAGATTCTACATTCCTCGGAGCAACTAAGTCCCTGCACTGTAGCTACTGAACCCACACTAGAGGCCATGCTCTGCAACAAGAGGACCCACTGCAACGAAAAACCTGAGCGCCACAACTAGAGACAGCCCGAGTGTGGCAACGAAGACCCAGGGCAGCCAAGAATAAAGGAAGAAACAATAGGTCAGGCTTGGGGCAAGGCCCTGGGTCCCCCTCAAAGGATACACAGAACTCTACCTTCGAGCTGTTTTGCAGATACTGAAACCTCCACCAGGTGGGAGAAGTTAACTGTGTGCTGCCCACAAGCACAGAGACGCCAGACCAGTTGAAACCAGAGGTTGATGATGCTGACTCCCATTTACCGACCACCAACCAATCAGAAGAAGGTCCAGGAGCTGGTCTCAATCACGCCTTCTTTGATCCATTACAATAAAGGCTCCTCACTACCCCCTCCAGGTGGGGACACACAGTCTTGACAGCGTTAACCCGCTGTGGCCCATTTTGTGTGGCAAAGCAAAAAAAAAAAAAGCTATTCTTTTCTACTTCACTCAAAACTCTGTCTCTGAGGTTTCATTCTGTGTCAGGGTACCGAAGTTAGATTCAGCATCCATTTCATCAAAAAATGTCTTATCTCAACTGCCTTTCTAATTGTAACTAGAGCCTGAAACTGTGAACCTGGGTGAGGTCTGGCTGGAACTAAGCCCCTGCTTCACAAGAGAGCAAGAATCAAAATCCAATCAAGGAATCAAACACAGGTAGGGGAAGGGGCCGGGTTGGGGGCAGGGGGTGATGATCAAATTCTCCTACCTGATTTTCTGGAAGGTCTCAGCCCTCACCATATAACTGAGGTTCTCGGTACATGTCTTCCTACTCTAGCTTGCAGCTAGGCAAAGTCATTCACCTTGGTACCCCAGTGGGCCCTGAACTAGGGGTCACAAGCTTGAAGATCTGGAGCCACCGGCGTGGGGAAGGATTCCTATCTGGGCCTGGGTCCTGACCTGGCCATTTCCTCTTGGCTGACGGTGGGCAGGAGACTTCTAGACCTCTGAAATGTGCAGGGTCCAGCACAATGGCAGGCAAGACAGGACCGCCAACAGAGCCCTCAGAGAAGACGGCGGGAAAGGCGGCAGGGAGGAGAAACGAGGGACTGGGAAGCAACCCTGAGACCTTGTCTAGGGGAGGAGCCAAGGGAGAGCCGCTTCCTGCTCAACTGCGCAGGCGTGACTCTGGTGCCTGAAAGCCAGTGCGGTCCCTGGGCCGTGTGTCCTCTTCAGCTCCAAGCATCCTTGCTGTGCCCCAGTACTCCCATACTTCACTGATCGCTTGCTTCTCCTGCCCTAACCTGCTCACTTCCTGTGCATGCGTGTTAAGTCGCTTCAGTCGTGTCCAACTCTTTGTAACCTTATGGACTGTAGCCCGCCAGGCTCGCCTTTCCATGAGGTTCCCCAGGCAAAATACTGGAGTGAGTAGCCATTTCCTTTTCCAGGAGACCTTCCCGACCCAGGGATCAAACCTGAGTCTTTGACATCTCCTGCATTGGCAGGCGGGTTCTTTACCACCAGCGCCACTTGGGAAGACCACTTGCCTCCTACCTCTCTCCATGATTGCTTCTTTCCTTTTTTTAAGTTTTTAAATTTTATATTGGGGCGTCATTGATTTATGGGCTTCCCTGGTAGCTCAGGGGTAAAGAATCTACCTGAGATGCAGAAGACGTGAATTTGATCCCTGGATCAGGAAGATCCCCTGGAGGAGGAAATGGCAACCCACTCCAGTATTCTTGCCTGGGAAATCCCATGGACAGAGGAGCCTGACAGGCTACAGTCCATGGGGTCACAAAAGAATCAGACACTACTTAGCAACTATCCAACAACATAATTGATTTACTATGTTGTGTTAGTTTCAGGTGTACAGTAAAGTGATTGTTAAACAAATACATATATCTATTCTTTTTTAAATTCTTTTCCCACTTAGGTTATTATAGAATATTCAGTAGGATTCCCTGTGCTACACAAGAGGGCCTTGTGATGATCTATTTTATATATAATAGTGTGTACATGTTCATGCCAAACTCCTGATTTATCCCTCCCCACAACCTCTCCCCTTTGGTAACCATGAATTTGTTTTCTTAGTCTGTGTTCTGTTGTGTAGATAAGTTCATGTGTATCCTTTTTTTTTTTTTCTAGATTCCACAAACACGCTGTCTTTCTCTGCCATACTTCACTTGCTATAATAATCTTTAGGTTCATCCGTGTTGCTGCAAACGGCACTGTTTCATTTGTTTTAATGGCTAATATTCCATTTTGTGTGTGTGTGTGTCATACATATATAATACATATAAATACACACCACATCTTCTTCATCCATTCATCTGTCGATGGACATTTAGGTTGCTTTAACTCAGCATTCAGATAAAGCCACGGAAAACATCTTCACTTTTTAAAAATGTAAATTAGAAATTATGAAAAGGCTTTGCTTCAAGCTTTGCTTTACATGCAGACTTCCTTGTCACTTGTTCCCCTCCATATAAAAGTAGAAATGGAACTATTTCCCAAGAAAATTATTTTCCAAAAGTTACCAGTCTTGAAAAAAAGCTTAATGTAGCACACACTAATTGTAGATGGTGTTGATTTTTCCTCCACCTATTACAAAAATAAACTTAACAAAAAGACTTATACTCGCTGCTTAGCAATGTTTTCGCATGTCTTTCTGCACTGTTTCTAATTACTAAGCTATTTTGAATGTGTGTAAAGCAGAAAAATTTCCCTAAAGGCTCGATGTGGCAGCCTTAGAACAATATCCCCCTTATTGCCCATCTCCGTGACCCGTCTCCACTCTTCATTCCCTTTGACCTCTCTTGACCACTCATTCATTCCTGAAACTCTCTTCTTTCTCTGTGCCACCAACACTGCCCTTCTCTGGTTCTTTCTCGGGTATTCTCTCCGTTTGACAAGCTTCTTACTGAATGTTTGGTACGAAGCTCGTCCTTGTTTCTTTGCCCTTTTCTTTTACACATTCTCCAAGTGAAATGCATCCAACTTTTGGCTTCAGTTACTGATTACTATAGTTTTATTTCAAGCCTGAAGCTCCCATATGCCCTTAGATTCAAGCTGTTTAAAAACTGAATTTCTATTCTTCCCACATAAACTCCACTTGCCCCATCAAACCTGGTTTCCCTTTCCAGGCACCCTGATGGATTCACTGTCCGTCTTTTTCACCTGGTCACTTTGCTTACATGTATTCTAGGGCTCCTTTCAAGTGATCACAGCAGAGTTCAGTGGTTGTGATAGAGGCTGTTGGGTTCACAGAGACAAAACTATTTACTAGACATCACTTTACAGAGAATGTTTCCCAGCCCCTTATCTAAGGATATCTAAGACCCAGATAGGTCTAATCCTAACACTAACTGGATTGTTTTTAAGCTGATTGCATAACTTTTCCCCAGTAGACTCAAGACTTCTTTAGGATAGGGTCCTATCTTATTTGTTGTTACTTTTTCAAATCTCTGTTCCTAGCTGAACCTAATACAGTTTTTGCTCAATAAATATTGACGAACAGTTCTGAAGTCCCTCCAGGAAATTTTAGGGTCATTTTTTAGACTCTTCTCACTTCATCCTATAGATCCTATCTGCACTCCTTCATCAAAAAAAAAAAAAAAATTCTGGGTTGCATTAGCTGGTTTGCACAAATGACTAGTGTAATTTCCTTTCTCTTTTTCCATGTCATTGTCTAGTCTTCTTCAATACTGACTCTGGGGCTTGTGTCACTTGCTTTGGCCAATAGATTAATAACAAACATGAAGTTCTTGAAAAGTACTTGTTCATTGGGGCTTACCCTTCCTCGCTGCCCTGGGAACCCTGATACCACTAGATGAATGGGCCAGGAAAGCCTGCTGGATGATGAAAGACACATGACCCTAGTAACTAACCCCTTACTCCAGCCAAGAGCCAAATACGTGAGCAAGGCCATCTAATGCTAGCTGACGGCAGATATGTGAGCACACTCCACTGCATGAAGGAGCCTAGGCAAGACCAACAAAAGGAACCACCCAGATGACCGAGCCCACATTTCTGATGTACAAAATCTTGAGCTAGGAAACCATTGTTGCTTTCAGCCAATATGTCTTTGGTAAGGGGAGGGAGAAGGATTTGTTTATACAGCATAAGCAGCATAAGCTAGCTGCTACACCAGTCTTCTTCATTTTAAATGTCTCCAGGACTTTTGCCTTAAACATTACCTCCAAACCACCAAAGCAGTGTCCATTACCACTTTATTCTCTACCTCCATGCTTCACACTAAGATACACCAACCTAACCTGTCTTCTTGCCCCTATGCTATGCTATGCTATGCTAAGTCACTTCAGTCGTGTCTGACTCTGTGCGACTCCATGGATTGCAGCCTACCAGGCTCCTCCGTCCATGGGATTTTCCAGGCAAGAGTACTGGAGTGGGGTGCCGTTGCCTTCTTGCCCCTAGTTACTATTAAGACATGTAAAACACATTTGCCAAATTAATCTTCCTAAAACTTTTATTTCACATATCCTGATCAATGATAAATAAGGACATCTTTTTCCTAAACACAAGGTCCATTTTATCTCCTGAATATCTATTTTTATATTCAAAATATCCATTTTGATCCTAAAGCCAAGGAGCTTATACAATAAGCTCCATGCAAAAGGAATTGTAGAATTATAAAGCCTCAAAAAGCCTAAAGTTAATATGATTTTACAACTTCTTGTTACATATGAGGAGACTGTCTATCCTACAACTATCCCACCATTGTTTTTGTAAGCATATAGCTTGACTGGTTTCACAGGTTCACAGCAGGAGAGAAATTTTGTCTCAGGGTGAATCATACCTTGAGTCTACTTGTATCTTATTTAGATAATGTTTAAGTGAAACTTTTGGACCTTAGACTTAAGAATTGATGCCGGAATGAGTTAAGATTTGGGAGCTGTTGGACTAGAATGAATGTATTTTGGGAGTTTTTATTAATTTGTCTATTTATTCATTGGCCATACAGTGTGGCTTGTGGGATCTTAATTTCCCAACCAGGGACTGAACCTGGGCCCTTGGAAGTGAGCACGCAGAGTCCTAACCACTGGACCACCAGGGAAGACCAATGGATGTATTTTGCATGTGAGAAGGACATGAATTTTGGTGTGGAGTGACATGAACTGAATGTCTGTATCCTCCCCTCCATTCATATGTTAAAGACTTAGCCTCCAGTGTGACAGTGTTTGGAGATGGGGCTTTAGGAGGTAATTCAGATTAGATAAGGTCTTAAGAGTTGAGCCCTGAGGACGGGATTCAGTTCAATTCAGTCACTCAGTTGTGTCCAACTCTTTGCGACCCCATGAACTGCAGCACACCAGGCCTCCCTGTCCATCACCAATTCCCGGAGCTTACTCAAACTCATGTCCATCGAGTCGGTGATGCCATCCAACCATCTCATCCTCTGTCATCCCCTTCTCCTCCTGCCTTCAATCTTTCCCAGCATCAGGGTCTTTTCCAATGAGTCAGTTCTTCACATCAGGTGACCAAAGTATTGGAGTTTCAGCTTCAGCATCAATCCTTCCAGTGAATATTCAGGACTGATTTCCTTTAGGATGGACTGGTTGGATCTCCTTGCTGTCCAAGGGACTCTCGAGAGTCTCCTCCAACACCACGTTCAGAAGCATCAACTTTTCGGTGTTCAGCTTTCTTTATAGTCCAACTCTAACATCCAAACATGACTACTGGAAAAACCATAGCCTTGACTAGACGAACCTTTGTTGATGCTTTTTAATATGCTGCCTAGGATGGTCATAGTTTTCTATGGGATTAGTGCCCTCATAAGAAGATACCAGAGTACTCTATTTATCCATCATCTATCATCTCATTTTTTCTCTCTGCCATGTGAGGACAGAGCAAGAAGGTAGTAATCTGTAAACCAGGAAGAGAGGACTCTTACCACACCCTGACCATAATAGTCCCTGATTTTGGAATTTCAGGCCTCCAAAACAACAAAATTTCTGTTGTTTTAGCCATCTGGTTTGTGTATTTCATTGTGGCAGCCCCAGCTGACAATATCAGCATCCACAAGGCACTAACTAGTCAGGACACCGACCAATCTTTTCTGTCAATGTCAAAGTCTACCTTGTTTCCCTGTTATATATGCTGCTGCTGCTGCTAAGTCGCTTCAGTCATGTCCGACTCTGTGTGACCCCATAGACGGCAGCCCACCAGGCTTTGCCGTCCCTGGGATTCTCCAGGCAAGAACACTGGAGTGGGTTGCCATTTCCTTCTCCAATGCATGAAGGTGAAAAGTGAAAGTGAAGTCGCTCAGTCGTGTCTGACTTACTGTGCGACCCCATCGACTGTAGCCCACCAGCCTCTCCATCCGTGGGATTTTCCAGGCAAGAGTACTGGAGTGGGGTGCCATCGCCTTCTCCGCCTGATATATCTAAATAACAATTAAAACCTAATTGTCTTTCCCTCTCCTGATATGAAGTTACTACATATGAGACCTGCTATTGCCTTGTATGGCCAGACCATTCAAGATGGTTGTTCTCTTGCTCTCTGCACATTCCCTGCTTGTCCACAACCTACTCACATAAGTGACCTTCTCACTTAATCAGAGACCCCAGTCAGCAAATACCTACATATTTGCCCCCTGCCTTAGTTGGTGATTTTTCTAATCTTTAGATCAGAATGGTTCCCCTACAATAATTTATCAAATGGAAGACCTCTGCCCCTTAAAGGTACCTAGATCAAGGGGCTAAGAGGGCTGTAAACCTCTGCTGGTTTCCTCGGTAACTGATGAGTCAATTCCCCTTATTAGTCTTCCTATTTGCCTCAGGAGTGAAGACTGCTGCTGTGTCCTGCCGGCTGTCTGCTCTCCACAGTGGGCTGTCACTTCAGGACACTTTGGCTTCAGACGTGTAAGATCTCCCATCTAATAAAGCCCCGATGTGTCTGTCACTGACTCTAGGCTCTTTCTTCGGTCTTAAGGCTGGGCAATACAGGGCCTGCAGGTCTGTGGGGTGCAGCCCAACACACCTCCTTTCACTAAGTCTCCTTAATTCACAGTCAGGCTTTTTGTTTGTCTTCTTTGATTACAAGTGCAACTCACAATTCTCAAGCCCATTTCAGCCTAAGGATCATTCAAGAGCCAGAGACACAGTGATGTCATGGGAGGACCCATCTTGGCCTGTCCCCACTAACAAACTCTGGAACACTTAGGCCCCTCCATCTTTTTTATTTTTAATTTCTTTTGGCCACACCACACAGCATGTGGGATCTAAGTCCCCCAACCAGGGATTGAACCCTTGCTCTCTGCCATGGAAGCACAGAGTCCTAACCACTGGACCACCAGGGAAGTCCCAGGCCACTTGCATCTTGTTAAGGATTCCTGCTGCAGTGTTGACATCATCTCTGCTGTGGATAACTATTCTCCTCCTGATTAACTCAAGGCAGCAGAGCCCCTGCCAGCTTTTACCTTGTGGCTCCTCAGATGCCACTGGTCTCCCTGACCTTAGTCCCTCTACTGTAACACATTCTGAAGTCACCCAGGTCATCACATGATGCTGCTTATTCTGCTCTACCAGACAAACAGCACACAGACAAACCAGGAAGGAACCCATGAAAGTGAAAAAAGCTACCATTTATTGCCATTACTCCCGTTACGTGCCAAGACTTCAGGTATTAATACTTTCTTCTTTTTTTTTTTAACTCTAATCTTTTTCATTTCTTCTTTGGTAGTTAAAAGTAAATTCTATCTCTCCTAAGAGAATCTTGAAAAGACGAGACAATTCTTCTATATGCCTCTCAAATAATATCACTGAATAAATTAATAATTTCTTAATAACATCTAATACCTTGTGGTTATTGTTGTTCATTCACTAAGTCGTATCCGACTCTTTGCAGATCCCATGGATTGCAGCATGCCAGGCCTCCCTGTCCTTCACCATCTCCCAGAGTTTGCCCAAGTTCATCCCCATTGAGTCAGTGATGCCATCCAACCATCTCATCCTCTGTCACCCTCTTCTCCTCCTACCCTCAATCTTTCCCAGCAGCAGGGTCTTTTCCCATGAGTAGGCTCTTCACATCAGATGGCCAAAGTATTGGAGCTTCAGCTCTTCCCTGTTAGCTCAGATAGTAAAGAATCTAATGCCTAGTCCAAATCTAAATTTTCCTAGTTCTCAAAAAAATGTCCTCTATAACTGGTTTATGAAAACCAGGATCCAATCCAGGACAATGTAACTCCTTTATGTTTCTAATCTAGAAAAAAAAAATCCCTTTTTTAATTGATTAATTCATTGAAGAGACAGGGTTAGTTGTCCTGTAAAATGTCATAGTTTCTGGATTTATCTATCTGCTTCTCCATGGTATATAACTTGTGTGTTCATCTTCCATCTTTCCTGGAAACAAGAATAGCTAAAGTTTTGATTCAGGTTAAACATTTTGGGCCAGATGGAATATGTCATAAGAGGACACCTAGTATCTGCTCAGCCAATCATGAGTGATGCTTGATTTTTCAGTCCTCCAGTGAGGCAACCAGCAGTTTACAAAACACCTGGGCTACATTCTGCTGCTGCTGCTGCTAAGTCGCTTCAGTCGTGTTGGACTCTGTGTGACCCCATAGACGGCGGCCCACCAGGCTCCCCCATCCCTGAGATTCTCCACGCAAGAACACTGGAGTGGGTTGCCATTTCCTTCTCCAGTGCATGAAAGTGAAAAGTGAAAGTGAAGTCCCTCAGTCATGTCCAACTCTTCACGACCCCTTGGACTGTAGCCTACCAGGTTCCTCCGTCCATGGGATTTTCCAGGCAACAGTACTGGAGTGGGGTGCCATTGCCTTCTCCAGGGCTACATTCTACCTTCAGTATATTTTGATGAGATATCCTGCAGTCTTGACCACCAGGTGCAAAACACTGTTGCAGTCAGAAAACACTTTAGAGGGACTTTCCTGGCAATTTAATGGTCACGAATCCGCCCTCCAAAGCAGGGGACAATCCCTAGTCGGGAACTAAGATCCCACATACTGCAGGGCAACTAAGCCTGAGCGTTGCAACTCCTGAGCCCCCACGTGCTACAACTAGAGAGCCCACGAGCTGCAACTCAGACCCAGTGCAGCCAAATTAAATAATCAATCATTTATTTATTTGAAAAGCAACAGTTTAGAATACTTCCTTTTGTGAATTTAGATTAAAAATGGACCTTCAACTCCCAGGGCTTGCTTTCTCGCCTCCAGACCAGTGATACTCACTGCCAACAGCAAATCTCAGCTCTGATAATGCCTAGTGCTGCTCTAACAGATTCAGGATCTGGTGTGCGCTTCCCCAATCTCTCAGTCTCTCTTCTCACAACCAGCTGTCCAGCCTTTATCTCTGTGGTTCACACTGCGAGATTCAGACCCTTTATTGCAGTTCAGATTTCAGGAGCTAAGGAATTAGCAATTGTGAAATGGGTCTGCACATTTGAATCAAGGAACTTAAATTCATAAGAACATTTATCCCAAGGACACAAGAAAAGTTGCTTTTTAAGTGCTATCTTGAGTATGTCTTAATCTTCTGCAATTATTCTTCAGGAGATCAATGATAATATGACACTGAGAAAAACCATTGTAACTGCCATTACAGTAATTCTCCACTTAATGAGCAGCTTGAACCAGAAGTTTAGTGCACCTGAAAAGACTTCCTGCAACCTAGAAGATCTGCATATTGCATCCAATCCATCTTCCAGGAAAAATAAACAACCTATGGGAGCTGAGTTGAAAAACTTGGTTGAAAATATAAATTATATGTTTGTTAAAAGTATAAAGCAGAGAATACAGAAGTGGGGCAAGTATTTAAAGTCTTGGCTATGGGGAGAGGGTAGGTAATTTAAACAGCTGGTTTAAAATCCGCTGAAGTCATTTTCCCCAAAGTAAAGCAGAGAGGATGAGAAAATAAATCTCCAAAAGCTAAGGAAGGTTTGGATTGTTCTCAGCTAGAATGAGGCAACTCCAATGTCTTACAAAGGCAGATCTATGCCAGCAATCCACATAAACATATTTGTTTGTATCTAAAGATCTTTCTCGGAGAGACAGAAAGCTCTTTAATGAACTTACAGAGCAGGTCAAAAGATAATATTATAGGTGGGAAGATTCCATCTTAATGTGAGGAAGAAATTTTTTGTTGTGGTAAAATATACATAAAATCAATTTATCATTTTAACCATTTTTAAGTGTCTGGTTGTGGCATTAAGTACAACCATTACCACTATCCACCTCCAGAACATTTTCATCATTCTATACTGAAACTCTGAAGCCCATTAAACAACAAATCCTCCTTCCCAGAGCCCCTCGTAACCACCATTCTACTTTCTGTCTCTATGATATCAACTACCTCGTAGAACTACCACCTAAATGAGGTGCAATACCTCTCCTTTTGCATTTGGCTTATTTCACTTAGCATAATGTCTTCAAGTTTCATCTATGTTGTAGCATGTATCAGAATTGTATTCCTTTATAAGCCTGAATAATATTTCATTTACATGTACATACTACATTTTATTTGTCCGTTCATCCATAGAAGGACCTGTGAATCGTTTCCATCTTTTGGCTATTGTAAATTATGCTGCTATGAATATAAGTGTATGAATATCTGTTCAAATTCCTGCTTTCAATTATTTTGGGTATATACCCCAAAATGGACTTACAGTGATTTTATGTTTAATTTTTTGAGGAACTGCTAAACTGTTTTCCACAACTACACTATTTACATTCCCACCAGCAACACACACAGGTTCCAATTTCTCCACATTATTACCAACACTTGTTGTTTTCTACTTCTTGATAATACCTATCCAAGAATTGATGCTTTTGAACTGTGGTGTTGGAGAAGACTCTTGCGAGTCCCTTGGACTGCAAGGAGATCCAACCAGTCCATTCTGAAGGAGATCAGCTCTGGGATTTCTTTGGAAGGAATGATGCTAAAGCTGAAACTCCAGTCCTTTGGCCACCTCATGCGAAGAGTTGACTCATTGGAAAAGACTCTGACGCTGGGAGGGATTGGGGGCAGGAGGAGAAGGGGACGACAGAGGATGAGATGGCTGGATGGCATCACTGACTCGATGGACGTGAGTCTGAGTGAATTCCGGGAGTTGGTGATGGACAGGGAGGCCTGGCGTGCTGCGATTCATGGGGTCGCAAAGAGTCGGACATGACTGAGCGACTGAACTGAACTGAACTGATCCTAATGAGTGTAAAGAAAAACCTTTGAATGATTAGACCTGTACCACAGCAGGATGAGCTGTCCCAGAAGGGAGGGACTGACGGATGTGCTCTACCAGAGACTGAACAGACTGACATGTTCAGTCGTGCAGGTTGTGCAGACATCCAAGCGCATCTGGTCACAAGGTAAACAAAGGCTGAAAATCAACACATGTTTCACACGCCAAGGTTTGAACCCTGGTATAGGACATTTTCTTCCCTGAAAATATTGTCAGCTTGCTAAGCCATGTGCCTGAAGTGGCACCTTTTATAATGCAAATAAAGGCACTTATAAAAGCTATGAAGTATTCGGACTGACTGACTCTTCATCATGAGGAAGCTGTAGATAGAACAGATTAATGCACAGGCTAATATCAAGTCTATTGGACTAGATGACTATTAAGGTCCTTTCCAATGGTGGTATTCTGTGGATCTCTTCTATAGTATTACAAAGTGAACCTTGAATCCTTTGACACGTCTTGCCTTGAAAGGTGAAGTCGATAACCCCTTACCTTGAATCTGGGATCCATGACTGCTTCACTAATAGGAATAACTGGAATAGGAAAAGGAATTCTGCAGGAGTAACGCTGTATCAGTTTCTAAGCCCAGATTTTAAGAAACTGGCAGCTACCATTTCCTGTCTCTTGGGACACGCCTTCTTGGAACCCAGCCACCACTCTGTGAAGAAACATAAACCACTTTGTAGGGAGACACACATGGAGAAAACCCAACACTCATTACCAAGAAAGCAAACTATCTTGGAAGTGGAGCCTCCAGCCCCAATAAAGAGGATGATCTGTCCCAGCCAAACCCTGCCCAAATTGCAGATTGATGAGTAAGGTATGTTGTTTTAAACCACTACCATTTTAGGGTGATTTTTCTTTAGCTGCAGCTGATAATCAGAACAGTCTGGAATATAATGTGACCTGTGCTCCAAACTCACATTTCCACAACATGCCTTACACCAACAGTACACTGAAGGATTCCCAGGTGAGGTCTTCCCTAAGGAGCCCTTGATTAATTTTTTTCCATAGAATGTTTTATTTTGATAATTTACTTGATATTAAACAATCAGATTATTAAATATTCTCTCATGATTTTTAGCAAGGTGTAGTTGACTTACAATATTACGTAAGTTACAAGTATATAACGCAGTGATTCACAATTTTTACAGATTATACTCCATTTAAAGTTATTATATTACCTATATTCCCTGTGCTACATATCTTTGTAGATTATTTTATACATAGCAACTTATCCTTCTTAATCCCCAACTCCTGTTTTATCTCTTCCCTCTCTCTCCCCACTGGTAACCACTAATTCATTTTCTATATCTGTGTGGTTTCTTTTTGTTATATTTATTGTTGTTTAGTCACTCAGTCATGTCTGGCTCTTTGTGATACCATGGATTATAGCCTACCAGGCTCTTCTGTCCATGGAATTTTCCAGGCAAGATTACTGGAGTGGCTTGTCATTTCCTTCTTATATTTATTAGTTTGTTTTATTCTTTAGATCCCACATGTAAGTGATCACATACAGTACTTGTCTTTCTCTGCCTTATTTCACTAAACATAATATCCTTTGAATCCATCCATGTTGCAAATGGCAAAATTTGGGGTTTTTTATGGCTTAGTAGTATTCCATAATATATATATATATGTACTTTATTAAAAAGCAGAGACATTACTTTGCCAACAAAGGTCCATCTAGTCAAAGGTATGGTTTTTCCAGTAGTCATGTATGAATGTGAGAGTTGGAACATAAAGAAGACTGAGAGCCGAAGAACTGATGTGTTTGAACTGTGGTGTTGGAGAAGACTCTTGAGAGTCCCTTGGTCTGCAAGGAGATCCAACCAGTCAATCCTAAAGGAAATCAGTCCTGAATATTCATTAGAAGGACTGATGCTGAAGCTGAAGCTCCAGTACTTTGGCCACCTGATGCGAAGAGCTGACTCATTAGAAAAGAGCCTGATGCCAGGAAAGATTGAAGTCAGGAGGAGAAGGGGATGACAGAGGACAAGATGGTTGGATGGCATCACCGACTCGATAGACATGAGTTTGAGCAAGCTCTGGGAGATGGTAAAGGACAGGGGATCCTGGTGTGCTGCAGTCCATGGGCTCACAAAGAGTCAAACATGACTGAGTGACTGAACAACAACAACTTCTTTATCCATTCATCTATTGATGCATACTTGGGGTGCTTCCAAATTTTGGTGATTATAAATAATGCACTGGGGTACATGTATCTTTTTGAATTAGTGTTTTCAGTTTTCTTCAGAGATATACCTAGGAGTGGAATTGCTGGCTCATATGGTAGCTCTATTTTTAGTTTTTCAAGAAATCTCCCTACTGTGTTCCATAGTGGCTGCACCAATTTACATGCCCATCAAGAGAGTATAAGGTTTCCTTTTTAAGGAGTTTTGATTTATTTTCCTCATCTGCCTCATCTCCTCTCCCATATTCCCATTTAAGATAAAACCGTTGAAACCCATCTGCACCCTCCCTGATTGGATTTCTTGAGGAATCATAGGTTTCTCAGAGCCGCCCACTGGACCCTTCCACAGTCTCTTCAGGAGCTCCTATTTTACCCTGAGCCAGTAGTATATAGCCTTCAAGGGACAACATAGACGCAAAACGTCCTTGAAACAGTCAGCTGCTGTGCACACGGGCTCCTTGTTGCTGCTGTTCAGTTGCAAAGTTCTGCTGAACTCTTTGCCACCCGTGGACTGCAGCACACCACGGTTCCCTGTCCTTCACTATCTCTTGGAGTTTGCTCAAATTCATGTCCACTGAATGGGTGATGCAACCTAACCATCTCATCCTCTGCTGCCCCCTTCTCCTTTTGCCTTCAATCTTTCCCAGCACTTGAACTTGCTATAAACTTAAGAGGGAGCTTAGAAGCCAAGCAAAGGGGCAGGGAACGCAGAGCATAAACCGCTGGTTCCGGACCCTGACTCTCTGCAGCTGCTCCGTGCAGATCAAATCTGCCTGCCACTGGGGAGGGAAAGGTTTCTCAGCAAGCCCTTCCTTAGTTCTGGGCCTCGTTTGTTAAACTACCCTCCTCCTCAACGACCGCCCCCGCACCACCACCACTTTCATTTCAGGAAGGAAATAGTTAAAAAGACTCCTGCCCTTCAGGGCCTGGGAGGGGGCGGCCGCCTAGTGCCTTATAGTGGCTGCATCCCTGGAGGGCTGGAAGGCTGGGACATTCTCGCCGCCCCAGAGTGGAGTAGATCTGGGAGCTTTGGGAGGAGAAGGGGAGCACAGACGCGAGGCGCGTTCCTTCGGAGTTTTCTTTTTCTTGAGAACCCTCGCGCGCGCGCACAGCCAGCCCTTTGGTCTGGAGATTGCGGACCAGAGGTGGAGAAGCTCCATCCCCCCTCGGTGGCTGAAGCCTGGCGGCTCGGGGAGGACCTCCCCAGAGAAGCCGTGCCCAGGAAGTTTTCCGAAGCGGAGGCAACGGTGCAACCCGGGCCGCCGCCGCGCCGGATCCCGGGACATTCGCCATTCACCTTCGCCGGCTCGGCTTCAACTTGCCCGGGCGCCGCACACAGACCGGGCAGCAGTCTGAGCCCGCGGAGCTCCACGGTCGGTGCAACTCTTTCCTCTCCGGGTCCAGAGTCGGGTGGGGGAGACACTGATGGGTCCCTGCGTAGGGAGGAGAGGGGACCTCCGAGCGTTGTCGCCCGGCGCCGGCACCTCTTGCACCGGGGCTGGCATCACCTGCCCGCGGGGGCGCGTGGCTGCGCGGGCGCCTTCCTGGGCGGGTGCACGCCCGGGAAAGTTTGGGGTTTGGGAAACTGATCCAAACCCCTCAGCCTTCCCAGGCGGGCGGCGGAGTTTTCGTCAAAAGAAAACCTGGGTCTCCCTTTTCCAGGCGTGGGAGAACTTTGTGGACCATCACGCCCGTGTCGCTGGCTTCAAAGCCCGCTTGTGAAGTTTGCCCCGCAGCCCGCTGCTCCCGCACGCCCGGGACGTGCCGAGGGTAGCCAAGGGCACCGGGTGTGAGGGGCGGACGTGTTTGGGAAAGATGTTTTTGGAGAACCCCCAGGGCAGCTACTTTGGAAACCTGCCTGTGGAGGTCTGGGCGTTTTGTTCTGTGTCCTCCTTTAAAGGACACTTGTCGCCCTTCACGTGCGGAAAACAAGGGCCGTTCCCACCTAATCAGCCTCTGTTTACGCCGTCCTAATGGCGTTCCGGGTACTTGGCGGCAGAGGGGGTGGGCTGGGAGGCATATTAAAGACAGGCGTTGTCAGTCAAGAGAGTTACTAATTTCTTGCTCAGTGAGCAAAACCCACCAAAGTTGGGGGGGAAACTTATTTAAAAGTTCCTAGATCATCTGTGTGGTTTTTGTTTTTGTCTCTTGTAGATTATTTATGGCTCCCTCGCCCCCACCCTCCGTTTTGTGTTAACTAATTGAGAAATACCTTGGCAATCATTTCATGTAAATTACCTGCTCTAAACTCATGCCATGTGGGTAAGGTTGGAATTTCCAAATCACGAATTTGGTGAACTTTGATCCGGAGAGTCCCCAGATGTGAAAAGGTTTAAGCATCAGGATAGAGTCCTCTTGCTTCATAATAGCTTTGGAACTCCAGCAGATCCTTAGACCCCAAATATGAAGAATGCTGAATCTGTAAACCAGGTTCCTCAGGTCTGAACCTGAGAGGCTTCACCAGAGCTATGACTGATGATGAGTGATGATCTGAAGCCAGGGTGACTAGTTCCATGGAGATGAGCTAAGACTCATCCTTGGAGGAACACGCAGTTCAGAGGGCTTTTTCCCTTTGGTTTTGTGTCTTTAACCCAATGATCATATGGCAGCTTCATGCCTTTGCCAAGTATGCCTTAGTTCTGCAGCTCCGTGTGTGTACAGACAGGGCTGAGAGAGATGACTTCAGAAATGGTGGTGTCAGTGTTGGAGGAGGGAGGCAAGTGGTTTTCATGGTAGCCGGCTCACACTTTGATAAGAACCCACAGCTTTGATAAGACTCAACTCTTGCCGTAATCAGCTCACCAAGTGAACCAAAGTGCTGATATTCAAACAGTAGTGCTACTTTTGTGAACCACCTAGCCAGGTCCGTTCACAAAATATCCTCCTAGCAGACTATGATGGGCAAAGAGCCATTCCATTTCTGAGAAAGGCCTTCTTGTCTCTTACTTCGAAGAAAACTCATTAAGGTTCATTCCCATTGGGAAACTGGAAGGCATTAGTCATTAAATAGCATAAGATATTGAAGAATTTCCTTTCTTCCATCTCTGATCTGAAGAGGAGGGTGACGATGTGCTTTATTCTTGGAGCGGTGTGGAGTGGAGTCCTGATCACCACTGTGTAACTGAAATAGCGGCGTTTCATAGGTCTATCAATATTTTGTCAGATACTCCAAACTGTAATACACAAGGGGGAAAAAAAAAAGCTGCATACTATTTGACTTGGTCAAAAAGTTCATTTGGGCTTTTCCATAAGCTGATACAAAAAACCCAAATAAACTTTTTGGCCAATCCAATAATTAAAATTGTCTAGGCAGAACCGTATGCCCAGTATGCTCGTAGCTTAGAAAAATTGATATCTGAATCATTTAATCAGACTGAGTCAAGTCCTATGATTAATTAGAGTGAAGGGTTATACCTGTCCTACCACTTCTTGGTCACAAAAATGTAACTTCTTCAAGGCTGTTTCCTCACGATATTCTCCCTGCCTACCTAGAGTTGTAAAGCTCAATTCAGATAACAAATAGGTGTATAATAGATTACCATAGTACGTAAACTTTTTTTTGGCCTCGTGGCATAGTTTCCTGACCAGGGATGGAACCCGTGCTCCCTGCAGTGAAATCACAGTGTCTTAACCACTGGACCACCAGGGAAGTCCCAAATGTTATTATTAATTCAGGTTCCTAAGGAAAAAATCTCTGGGGAAGGCAAAAGTATACAGTATTGCACCTTACATTTACTTTAGACCTTATGTACATTTTGAATAAATCTTATTTCTTCATGTATTGACTAAGCCCTAAGCTTTATTAATAACCAAGATAACTGTCAAACTCCTAAAAATGGTTGATATCAATGATGGATAGACTCAAAAGGACACAATTCTTAAAACTTAAATTGTGACCTGGGTGTATTCATCATATGTACACACTATATCGTAAATGAAAGATTCACAAAAACTCACAGAAAATATCCAAAAGATAAAAATGGGAAGAGCCATTTTTATATATGTTTGTTGTGTAATCACCAACCTCCCTCATTTTCCCAGCATCTTTTCTTTAAGCGTTGAAGTAGAAATCTAGACTTCCTGAACAAGAAGGACCACTTGCTCTCTGCCAGTGACTAAAACAAAACAATGAAATGGTCTTTTGAAATCATATCTAAGCACCCTGCAATGCCTGTTGCTTCTTCAGAATGCTTGAAACATTGTTGAACATTTTAAGTGCTAAGTGAGTGTACAGTCTAGCAGTTAGGAGCTCATACTCAAAGGCAGACTCACCTGCCTTGGTGTCATGGAAGGGCCACATCAACTACGGTCTTGACAAGCTACTTGACCTTCCTGAGCCTGTTTCCCTGTGTTTATAATGGAAACAGATACATAGTTCTCATGGTCATTGTATGGATGAGATGACATCACACGTGTGAAGTGCTCAATGTGGTGAATGGCTGGTCAGAATCAATGTAGCTATAAAAGATGTTTAAAGAATGTATAAAGGATATTTGGAAAATCAAATAGTACACCTGGTCTGGGAAAGTCCATTCCTCCTAGTGCTACTCATTGACAAATATTCTTATAGTAATTTCTGACAAATGGAAGAGCAAAAAACTCCTGTCAGAGGATGTAGATTGGACTTCCCTGAAGGTTAAGACTTCCTGTGGTTAAGACTCCAGGCTTCCAAAGCAGGGGGCATGTATTCAATCCCTGGTCAGGGAACTAAGATCCCACATGCTGTGCAATGCCCACCCCTCCAAAAAGATGTAGATTGTACACGTTATTCATCCAGGTTTTTAGTAAAATAAATATTCTGTCTTTATCAACTATCTTATTTTTAATTGACTAAGATTGTTAAATGTATTGATGGTTTAATCACAGTTCTGATTTTCAGTGAACATAATACTTAAGAGCATCTGAGCTGCATTTTATCTCTATTTTATTAAACACACACGTGCATTTTATTTCTATCTTCATCATAGAAATAAACACACATGTTAACAGCACACATGTTGAAATACTAGATTGTTAATTATAAAATTTGGTGATTTTATGCCTTACTACTACATGACTTTCACTCAGTATGTAATATCTTTTCCATTAGTAAATAAAATATTGTTATCTCAACTCTTGAAGATTTTCTGTACTTCAGGCTATCAGCCTAAGTGTAAGGGAGAAAAGAAAGTAACTTCTGCACTACTTAAAGGAAAAACTGTCAAGTCCTCATTCATATTATAATCTAGATGTAGATGTGTGCACGCGTGTTCAGTTGCTTCAGTCCGACTCTGTGCGACCCTATGGACTGTAGCCCTCCAGGCTCCTCTATCCATGGGACTTCCCGGGCAAGAATACTGGAGTGATTTGCCATGCCTCCTCCAGGGGATCTTCCCAACCCAGGGATTGAACCTGAGGCATCTCCTGCATCTTCTATATTGCAGGCGGACTCTTTACCACTGAGCCACCCAGGAAGCCCCAGATGTAGGTATAGCCATGGAGAAAGGTGAGAGAGACAGAGGCAGAGGCAAAGATACAGAGATATAACTTGCCCTAATAGCTCTGAGCTTGTCTGCTTTTGTTCCGCCATGGGGTAACCTGACACAGTTGTTATCTACTTACCAAATAAATCCTGCTTTTTAATTGAAGCAGTAAATTATCGACTGCAATCTTACTGGCAGCTGGATTTGTAACCAAAATCATTTTTTCTCTTTTCTTTTTCCAGGTGGAGAAAAAAAAAAAAAAGAGGGTGTCAAATCAACAGATTAAGTGACATTTCCTGAAATTTGCATCGAGATGGAAACCTTTTGGCTCAGGTTGTCCTTCTGGGTGGCTCTGGTTGGAGGTGTCATCAGTGATAACCCTGAAAGCTACAGCACAAACCTAAGCATCCATGTGGACAGTGTCGCCACTTTCCATGGGACAGAACTCAGCTTCGTGGTCACCACACATCAACCCACGAATTTGGCCCTCCCCAGCAATGGCTCAATGCACAACTATTGCCCACAACAGACTAAGATTACTTCAGCTTTCAAATACATTAACACTGTGATATCATGTACTATTTTCATCGTGGGAATGGTGGGGAATGCAACCCTGCTCAGGATCATTTACCAGAACAAGTGCATGAGGAATGGCCCCAACGCGCTGATAGCCAGCCTTGCCCTGGGAGACCTTATCTATGTGGTCATTGATCTCCCTATCAATGTATTTAAGGTAGGAAATCACCACACGTGCGTTTGCAGGTTGGAATGCATGCTCTGGTTCCGCAGTTGAGAGAGGTGCTACAGACCTTTCTGTCCTTTGGAATTTCAGTCTGTGCTTTTACTGAGAGCCATTTCTGCTGTCTTGAAACTGGGTGACATTTATAATTCTTATTATTTCTTCAATGTGACACTGATTTCCTGACTTACAGAGTATCTCAGGGATGACTCTTCAAAGTTATGGTCTTCCATGAATGGGGTTCTCATACCAGTCCTAAGCTGGCTGAGTGGATGGGCAATATGGGAAAAGAACAGTGGATGTTTTTGAGATTCCATTTCTGGGGTGAGACCTACTGAGCCCAACAAGTATTTAATATAAATATATCTTCAGTTTTACTTACCTTTTCAGCGTGATGCTGTCTGGGAGCCAGATAGCCACAGTGTGACTTGAAATGAGAGGGCTTGTTTTATTTTGACTGGCTGATTAAAGTCAAAGGTCATGCTGGCTTCTGCAGTTATCTGGGTGACTTAGAGATAACAGGGTGCACGTGATGGTAAGCCAGTGGCGACCACGCTGAGCAGTGTTGCTAAAACCATTTAAAACAGGCATCGGTTTACTGCTGCCTCCTTCCTGGTTTCGGCTTACATTTATCGAGCACCCACTGTGTGCCTGCGTGCTCCCACTGTCCAGAGCTAGGCAGCAGGACCCAAGTTAGTGCCTGGGTAGGAGAAAATGATAACTCACCCATTTTTGGTGTGATCACCTCGCTCTCGGGACTAGTTAGTACCAAAACAACTACAGCCAAAAGGAATTAGTCATTCCATATTTGGTTTAGTGGTTGTGAGGGGAAAACTGCTGCAAGAATTCAAATGAGCTAAAATTCAAATGAAATTTCGTGATCTTTGCCAGATGTTTTGGAATGTCTTTATTCCTAGCCCAGGGAAAGCACGTTCCTCAGCCTTCTTTTTTTTTTTTTTCTTCTATGTATTATCTGAAGAAACAAAACTATTCTGAGCAAGAATACTCTGAAATATGACAAAGTGGAAAGTTTTGTCAGTTACAGACATGATTAGTTCTATGAGAAATAATAGCCTCTCGGTTTTAAGTAGATAGACTCCAACCGTGGTGAAATGACACTATCTACTAGAAAAAGCAGTGGTCTGACAACAAAGATGAAAACACTCATGAAAACTTTGAACATTACAAGGAAATAAATCATCTCACAATTATTCCGTTACACTGTTTGCCGAATTGGGGGAATTAGACAACAAAAAGTTAAAAATCACGTACCATCTCTTTCCACAGAAGGCCATGAACACATGTGTTTTCTATTTGAACTTAAAGCAGAATTTCAGAACCAGATTAGGAGGCAAAATTGTAAATAGGAGGCAAACGTGTAAATAATTTAAACTATTTAGCATATGCTACAGAACTTAATTTTTTTTCTTTTCAAAAGTTTTTTATTTTCTCTTTGTGAAATAGTACATGTACTCAACCTAGCTTCCTCAAGACATCTCTTTAGTAAGAGATTAAAAAATGTTGACATGACTTATTCACAATCATGGTGTGGATTATTAAATAAATGTTGATTATTCACATTTATACAGCTAGTTAACCAACCCATATGGCTCAGGAAAACAACAGAACTGTCTCTGAATTAATAGGCACATCAGTATCTGCTGAGAAGGAGACTTATCTCTTGGAGGTGCTCCCTGCCATTCACCAGACTAAACTTCATTTCTAGTCCATAATAACATTTTAAGTCAGATCACATGGAATATCTCCAAATTTGGTGAAAATTCAAATAAAGCTTTGTTTTACATTCATACAGCAATGCGTGAAAACTAGCACTTCCTTATTTGACCTTATAAGTCTTCCATCTTGGGAATCCAGTACTTTATACTGCTGTTTTCAACAGTGTGGACAGTTTGATGTGTTTCTTTGTTGTGGGAGTACTTTTGTATAATTCCTGCTTTTCTAAAACTCATGTAATGAGTCATTTAACCAACAGTTATTTTACCAAGTAAATCTTTGGGGTTAAAAAAAAAAAAAATTACTCTTTAGTCATTTCAGTCTTCTTTCAGGGGAAAAGAGAAAAGCCCTGGAGTGAGCATAAAAGTCTCACAATATTCAAGAGTTATACTTCCTCCTGGCAGTCCTCTTGTCTAGGCTAGGAAACCATAAGATGTTACTGTTTCTCTGACTTCTGCCTGAGAGAGTCAAGAGAATTCCTTCTAAGCAAGCTGCCTCTTGCTGTAAGAGTCTGATGCCTTGAAGCCTCACACATCAGACCTATGGATTCCTCTGACCATGCGAGCTGTCTCTGTATTTCAGGGCAAAATAGTAGCCATCCAATCTCACTGTACCATTATGTTTACAAACCAGTGAAAAGTGCACAGACTTGAAGAACATTCTGTTAAAGGGATGCATGAAGCTTCTTTATCTCCCCTGCTATTAGAATTAGGTTGAAAGAAGAATGGTTGAAAGGACGTGCCTGTTCTTCAAAGAAAGATAAGTTTTCAAATCTCACAGGTCATTGTGTTTAAGAGTTCCACCAGTTGCTTTTCAGACTCAGTTCTAAGGTGTCTCCAGAGGGCAAACATTGCATTGAGTTGGGTTAGAATCAGAATAAGTGAAAGCAGTGAACAGGCGGCAAGCTGGACCTGCTGATTAGACTATTACAATAAAAAGGAGAGTGCATGACAAAGTGTTCTTTCTATTCGCATTTTGTTATCTTTCTTTCACTTTGAAAGACCTTGCACTGAAACTGTTCCATGTATTGATGTACTGGAAGTGCAGTGCAGCCAGCCTCAGACAACTAGGCTGTTTCTGTTCAGTCATCATCCCATGCAGCTGGTGTTGGGTGGCTTGGGATGCTCTGTGGGCATGGAACAGGCGTTCACTACACATCTGAATTTCCAGGTTTCCTTGTTGATGTCTGTTGTGTCAGGATTTCTTCCTCCAGGCTGTAATGGATGTTGCTTACGCTTATCACGTGCTTCTCTGCTCGGACACCCCCAAGAGTTCCTGCTTCTTCCTCCTAACACGCATGTGCAGCTCTTGTCCGAATGCCTCACTCCCCCTAAGTAACGTTCTCCGCCCTGAGGCTGGATATAGTCACCGAATTGCCTCTGCTGAAGCATGTACAAATCCTGAACTTAAAAATGAATTAGGTCTTAAGTTATATACATTGCATGGAGAAGAAATAACCCAAAAAGTGAAGAGAAATTCCTCTGGCCTTGTTTACACTCGTGTGAGTACACACACACACACACACACATTACCTGATAGTAAAAATCAGACTGAGACAATAAACTATAAAGTAGAAGGAACCAAAGGATGCAAATAAATGCCAATTACCTTGTTGCCTTTCAAATGGCAGTGTTGAAGAAATGCTATTATTTATCAAGGGATTACCCTAATTTTGAATTGTACAAAAAAAAAAAAATGTATCATTAGCTTCATGAGGAGACTGACAAAAATAGGAGAGAGGAGAGAAAAGGAGTTAGTAGACCCTTTCAAATAGTCACACTTATAACCAAACTGATGATGGATTCAATCTGTCAAGAATTACACTATCTGATATCCTGATTTTTCAAGGAAGGCAAAAACGTAGCAAAATAGATCAATCTGTATATAAAATATTTACATTCATTACAATGACAAAACAAAGCATTGTATCTGTGTTTCGAATCCAAAAATACCCCCTAAAGACTCAATGACAATGTAGATTAGAAGTATAGAATCTAATAATTATATATATTTTTTTAATGAGTCATTTATGCCAACTTTAGGGAGAGAGGTTTTAAACTTGAATAGAGTGGAAACCCTAAAAGTGATGTTGGTGCATGGGTGGGCCAAAGCTTGGTATCATGTGCTCTCAGTTCAGTCGCTCAGTCGTGTCCGACTCTTTGTGACCCCATGGACTGCAGCACGCCAGTCTTCCCTGTCCATCACCAACTCCCAGAGCTTACGCAAACCCATTCCATCGAGTCGGTGATGCCATGTGCTTTCAGGATAACAGTTAACTCAGAGGTGCACACAGATATGCCCATAAGCCATTGCACCTCAGCCTCTTAAGTAGAAACAGGAGTGTGGGGAAATATATGTCGGAAGGAAGCAGAATGGAGAGGATGAATGAGAATGGCAGCCACAGGAAGAGGGAAGCAGCTGAGCCCAGGGACTTGGCATGGAAATGTCATCACAGGGGGAGATGGAACCAGTGGCGTCATAGACAATACTGTGGGTGAGTAACGGCTCCACGTAGCAGGCAGGGTAAGGCAGATCTCTGAGAACAAGCTAGGCAGCCAGGGACCTACCCAGTAATTAGTTGTTGACTAATTGCGTCCACTCCAAGCAACCACCTCTTCCTGAGGACAACAATGAAAAATAAACAAATACAATTTCTGTATGAAATTATCAAGGATATTTTGCAATGAAAAGCCAAGGTTCCCAATATGTTGCTCTGGCAGAGGATCTGAGCAATGTGGAAACCAGAGACGTTCGCACAAAGCCAGTTTATCTCCATCTTCACACAGACTTTGACATCTTGTGCAACTGGAATCCATCTTGTTTGGGCAGCCATACAAGAGTTGTTTCCGGACACCTCACATCACCAGGGCAATATCTGTGTTGGACACAAATTGCCGCAGCATATAAAGCATATGCCTCAAACATAGAACCTGTGCAATAAGTGCTTTTCAATGCGATTTAACAAAACCATGTCAAAATGATGTGATTAAAATTAACTTCTTTTTTTCCCACTGAAGTAGAGTTGATTGACAAGGTTGTGTTAATTTCTGCTGTACAGCAAAGTGATTCAGTCATACAGATATATCCTTTTTCATCTTCTTCCCCATTATGGTTTTTCACCGGATATTGAATCTAGTTCCCTGTGCTGTATAGTAGGGCCTTGTTGTTTATCCATCCTATCGATAAGAGTTTGCATCTCCTAATCCCAAACTCCCAACCCTTCCTCTCCCACCCTGCCTCCCCCTTGGCAATCGCAAGTCTGTCCTCTATGTCTGTGGGTCTCTTTCTCTTTCATAGATAAGTAAAAAATATAGGAACACTTCACAGACTTGCATGTCATCCTCGCCCAGGGGCCATGCTAATAACTGTATTGTTCCAGTTTTAGTATATGTGCTGCTGAAATGAGCACCAAAACACACTTCTAATCTGATTTTTCTGAGACCTTCAAATTAAAATATTGATGATGATAAGGACGATGATGTTAATCTGTCAGAGGGAGTCTTCATTTACAAACAAGGCACAGTATATTCTCTATGGTCTACACATACTACTCCCCCAAGCTGATCAAATTACCCACCACTGCATATATAATCATGATGTTTGCCTTTTACTCATCATCAAGCAGATAAAAACAGGCCTTTCTCATATATTCCAGTAATAGCACTATAATCATAAAATTAGGTATTCCTTAAATTTTCAGAAAGAGAACGTGTCCCTTCACTGAGCTTTCTGTCTCCTTGTTTGGTACCCCATACCCCAGCTCATCATGTCATGTTAGGTGTCTCTGACTCGGCCTCATCTCTCCATGCTTCTTTCTCATCTACTCCTCTTTATCCAGCTAACCAAGCTAAGCAAGATGATCCTTCTACCTGAAGTATTCTCCCTCATGCCTCCTCTGGTTTATTCCACTGTATTCCTCAGATCCCAGCTGCAGCATCTCTTTGTGTGGCAAGCATGCCTGACCTAGACTGGGTCAGGGCCTCTCTCCTGGGCTCCTAGGACACTCTCTGTTAACCCTGTAAGAGCACAGAACACACACTCTATTGTCTCTGTCAATTCCCTTGCCTGTCTGCCCCTCCTAGACTGCAGGTCCCCTGAGGCATGCTGCCATCATTCTCATTTATCACGGTTTCTCACACCACATCCAACAGTGTGCCCAGTTTCAAAACTACTTGATGAATGAGCAAAATAAGAAAAATGTACTGTATTTTGTCTCTATAAGAATGTTTTTCTCCCATGCAATTCCAGATCTAAAGACAGGCTTGCTTTTTGAATTTATTGAATCTCTACTATTCCCCTGCAAACCAGGATAGCTCAAAGTCCATAAATCTAGGAGAGAAATACATGCACTATCACAGGATCGTTTTCCCTTTGTCTATAGAGGTCAAGAGTTCTTTTTCTATGGTTCTGGCATTATATTGTTTAATTTCGTCTCTCTTGAGTGGTGTAACCAATTAAAGAATCTCGTTTCAAGATTTCTGTGCAATACACAGTCCTTCAGCATAGTTGTAATTGTGGTTTCGACTGAAATATTCAACCTACAAGTGATTTGGAGTATCAAAATGAACACTCATATCATCAAACATTTTATTTGCTCTTTAGAGAACAGGAAACAGATTGATTTTCTGGCATGGCTGAGACACAGGAAGATTGTAAAAGTTCATTATGCTAACTAGCTGACCTAAGGATATATGTACATATTAAATGACAGAGTGATAAATTTATTACCCAATTTGCTGTTTATTATAAGGAAGTTGCTGTCTGAAAAGGCTTCAGAACCCTCTCCAACTCTACCTCCCCTTCTGACTTTTCGTTTCCTGTGTCTGGGAATCTCATTGCTTTCTCTCATGGTCCTGTTAAGTAATTATTCTCATGTGAGGTTACTCAGCTAACCCTCAGCATTTGGCTCACAGCAGTTATTCCCGTTTCGGTGATGGGGGATGGAAACCACGCATCACGGCAGGATTGTTCCCAGGGCTGAGAGATGCTTTCAGTCTCCTTCTCACTGGGAAGGTGTTGGGACGTTCAGAACATTGTGACTGATACTTCTCCATCAAACAGGACAGATCATGGAAGAGGCTGCTGTGTTCTAAACTGAAAGAGTGATGCATAAATGCTTTACTTTTGAGAAAAGAATTTTCTCATACACACTGTGTGTGTGTATGTTGCGGTAATTCCATCATTCTGTGCAGTAAAAGCAGATGTCCTGGCTATTATATTCTGAAATATTTCTAGAGTGTCTTTCTCCCATGAGTTGCTAGCATGGGGAGTGTCATTTCTTTATTATCATACAAATTTTACACAGTTTGTATATAGAGTGTATAAACTAAAATGAAAGAGGATTGGGGTATGAAGTTTCTGTCTCTGAAGCTGATTTGAAGGCTAGAGTGGTTAAATAAGGAATGTTCTTAAGAAACTCTGTCAAAATAAATTTGATACACAGCCAGAAATTCTACAACTGCTTTCTGGATCTACCATAATCTCTTGGGAGCTGGAATTATTGCTTTCTATAGCTACCATTTTATTTTTAGCTAGGTCTAGTTTTTCTTGGAAAAACTTTCCTACATTATAAAGGTAATAGTTGATATTAAACTGTAATAGAACTGAACGTAAGTCTTATTCAGTGTTACTATTTGATAGCCTTATTTTCAAATTTGAACATCAAATTTTACAAAACCACATGCTCTAAAATGTTTATTTAAATTTGGGAGGTTTGACGTCTTCATGTTCCTGAACTCAAGAAGCAAAAATCAAGTGTGCCCTCAAATTTAGTATTATTTTTGTGAATGTGCAAATTTAAATTTCTCGAGAATTTAGAATTTAAAACTTCTCCAAAAGTTTCATCAGCATCATTTGCCATCATGACTTACTTGGCAAATAGGATAGACAACAGAAGCTACTCAAATCATGCTTCTCATAACACTTAAACATGGGAGTCCTATAATTTTAGATCGAGTTTTATACTAGAAAGTAATGGAGGTGGGCAACTGTTGGCCATTTGGTTACTCAGTTACATCAGATCTCTCTTCTCTAAATATCCTTTATCTATTCATTCATACATATTTATTGAGCTCCTCCTATATGTCAGTTATTGGGGAAATAGCAGTGAACAAAAACAATCCTTGTCCTCAAGGAATTTACAATCTAGTAGAAGAACAAGACAGCGATCAAGTGAAGTATGTGAAATAGCAGCTAAGGAGAAAAGCAAAACAGAGAAGAGGAGTAAAAGGAGGGGGAGGAGTGGGTAAAGAAGAACTCAGTAGAAGGCGATGCTGAATGAAAGCTAAAACTTACAGGAGCAAACCATGCCACTGTCTATAAAGAAAGAGCATCCAGCCAGTGGGAATGGCAAGTGCAAAGGCCCTGGGGCGGGCATGTGCCCAGAGGGTCAACAGAGCAGCAAGGAAGCCGTGGTGGCTGATTGGAAGGGAGAGAATAGTAACACGTGATGTCACAGAAATACTGGGGTGGGGTAAGCGATGCAGGGAAGCAGATAACATAGGGGTTAGCAATAGATGACCTTTTAATTTATTGTCCAAACCAAGATGCTTTGAGGGTAAAAGGAGACACTATCAATAATTGCATCTGGACAATAGGCATAAACCAAGCCTGTCCTGAGAAAAGTAGGAAGCCTAGTCACCCTACCTATACACCTTTATAAAACCTTTAGCTTCTTTCTGTGAATGAGATAGGAAACTTTTAGAAGGTTATGAACAGATGAGTGACATGATCTATTTTACATTTTAACAAGAACTTGCTGGCTACTGGGTTGAGAAGCATTTCCTAAATCAATGAAAGAAAAATATACACTGAAAATACATTATGTGAACCAGTTTATAGGGCTTCCCTGATGGTCCAGTCAGCAAAGAAGCTGCCTGCGATGCCAGAGAGGTGGGTTTGACCCCTGGGTCGGGGAAGATCCCCTGGGGAAGAAAATGGCAACCTGCTCCAGTATTCTTGTCTGGAAAATCCCATGGACAGAGGAGTCTGGTGGGTCACAGTCCACGGTTCACAGAGTTGGACACGACTGAGCAACTAAACCAGCACCACCATACCAATTTATAACGGGAGAATACTGCCCCCTAAAGCTTAATTAGTGTTTACTCTGTACCAAGCTAACTCATTGGATCCTCACAGCAAACTTATTGCACTGCTATGGCCTGAAAATGAAGAGACTGAGGCACAGTGTTTAAAGAAAGTTCTCAAGATCACACAGCCAGCAAGTTGCAGAGCCAGGATCAGGATCCAGTCTGATCACAGAGGCCATGCTCTCAGCTAAGCCGCCACACTGTTTCTCTTCCATATGCCTCATAAGGCAAAGTTGATAGTCATCCAGATGTCAGCCCTAGCACAGAAATAAATTTTCAAAGACTGTGTTCAAAAATAGCCATTCCCCTTTCTTTCCTGCATTAAATCCAATATTTCTTAAGTTGTTTATTTAGGACAGAAGTCGCACACTACAAAGGAAGGATGTATACGAAACAGAGATTGCTCTCCAGAATAGCATTTGTGTTCTAAGTCTTGCAGATTGCATTGGAACATCTGGTAAACAGATTTTTGTATTCTATACTCATTGTCATGTTGGTGAGATCAACTGACAGAAGGAAGCCAGAAAATAAAAATAAATAAACTGTAAAAAAAAAAAAAAAAGGTTAAGTCCTTTGATGATCTGATTGCTTAGACATATATATCTGCTCAGAGGAACATTTTTTGCCAAACTGATGTCTCATCCAGTTATTACAGGAAAGGCTAGGCAATTTGTAGGCAAGAGACAGAAACATGAGTGTCTATGGCTATCCCACAGTTCCAGGTGGGATATGAACACCTGGTTTTATTGATAAAACTAAATGTTGTATTTCTAGACCTTCCTCCCCAGAAGTTTACCAAATGCATAAGAATTAAAAGAGAATATGAAAGAATAATGAATGACATTTGGGGATATGTCTCAAATTATATTTAAAAAGAAGCTAGAAATAAAATGCCTGGGAATAAACTTAACCAAGGGGGTAAAAGACCTATACTCTGAAAACTGTAAAACACTGATGAAGGAAATTGAACATGATACAAAGAAATATAAAGATACTTCATGCTCTTCAATTGGAAGAATTAATATTGTTAAAATGGCCATACTACAGAAAACAATCTCCAAATTTAGTGTAATTCTTATCGAAATACCATGACATTTTTCACAGAACTAAACAAATAATTCTAAAATTTGTATGGAACCACAAAAGATCCAAATTTCCAAAGCCATCTTAGAAAAAAGAGCAAAACTGGAAGTATCACCCTTCCTGACTACAGACAGTTCAGTTCAGTCGCTCATTCGTGTCTGACTCTTTGCCACCCCATGGACTGCAGCACACCAGGCCTCCCTGTCCATCACCAACTCCCAGAGTTTACTCAAACTCATGTCCATCGAGTCAGTGATGTCATCCAACCATCTCATCCTCTGTCATCCCCTTCTCCTCCTGCCTTAAATCTTTCCCAGCATCAGGGTCTTTTCCAATGAGTCAGTTCTCATCAGGTGCCCAAAGTATTGGAGTTTCAGCTTCAGCATCAGTCCTTCCAATGAATATTCAGGACTGATTTCCTTTAAGATGGACTGGATCTCCTTGCAGTCCAAGGGACTCTCAAGAGTCTTCTCCAACACCACAGTTCAAAAGCATCAATTCTTCAGCACTCAGCTTTCTTTATAGTCCAACTGTCATATCCATACATGACTACTAGAAAAACCATAGCTTTGACTAGATGGACCTTTGTTGGCAAAGTAATATCTCTGCTTTTTAATATGCTGTCTAGATTGGTCATAGCTTTTCTTCCAAGGAGCAAGTGTCTTTTAATTTCACGGCTGTGTCACCATCTGCAATGATTTTGGAGCCCCAAAAAATAAAGTCTGTCACTGTTTCCACTGTTTCCCATCTATTTGCCATGAAGCAATGGTACCAGATGCCATGATCTTAGTTTTCTGAATGTTGAGTTTTAGGCCAACTTTTTCACTCTCCTCTTTCACTTTCATCAAGAGGCTCTTTAGTTCTTCTTTGCTTTCTGCCATAAGGGTGGTGTCATCTGCATATCTGAAGTTTTTGATATTTCTCCCAGCAATCTTGATTCCAGCTTGTGCTTCTTCCAGCCCAGAGTTTCTCATGATGTACTCTGCATATAAGTTAAATAAGCAGGGTGACAATATATAGTCTTGACGTACACCTTTCCCTATTTGGAACCAGTCTGTTGTTCCATGTCCAGTTCTAACTGTTGCTTCCTGACCTGCATATAGATTTCTTAAGAGGTAGGTCAGGTGGTCTGGTATTCCCATCTCTTGAAGAATTTTCCACAGTTTATTGTGATCCACACAGTCAAAGGCTTTGGCATAGTCAATAAAGCAGACATAGATGTTTTTCTGGAACTCTCTTGCTTTTTCAATGATCCAGCGGATGTTGGCAATTTGATCTCTGGTTCCTCTGCCTTTTCTAAATCCAGCTTGAACATCTGGAAGTTCATGTTGGAGAATTTTGAGCATTACTTGGAGAATTTTAAGCATTTGAATGCAGAGTTCCAAAGAATAGCAAGGAGAGATAAGGAAGCCTTCCTCAGTGATCAATGCAAAGAAATAGAGGAAAACAATAAAATGGGAAAAACTAGAGATCTTTTCAAGAAAATTAGAGATACCAAGGGAACATATCATGCCAAAATGGGCACAATAAAGGGTAGAAATGGTATGGACCTAACAGAAGCAGAAGATATTAAGAAGAGATGGCAAGAATACACAGAAGAACTATACAGAAAAGATCTTCATGACTCAGATAATCACGATGGTGTGATCACTCACCTAGAGCCAGACATCCTGGAATGTGAAGTCAAGTGGGCCTTAGGAAGCATCACTACAAACACATCTAGTGGTGGTGATAGAATTCCAGTTGAGCTATTTCAAATTCTTAAAAGATCATGCTGTGAAAGTGCTGCACTCAATATGCCAGCAAATTTGGAAAACCCGGCAGTGGCCACAGGACTGGAAAAGGTCAGTTTTCTTTCCAATCCCAAAGAAAGGCAATGCCAAAGAATGCTCAAACTACCACACAGACTATATATAAACCTACAGTAAACAAAATACACAGTCCTGGCGCAAAAGCAGCCACATCATTGATCAATGGAACAGAATGGGGATACGAGAAATAAACCCATGCACACTCTCTTCATTAAGTAGTGCTGAGAACTGGATGGCTACATTTCCTTATACCATATACAAGAAAGAAAAATCACTCCAAATGAATTAAAGACCTAAATGTAAGGCTATGGTTTTTCCAGTGGTCATGTATGGATGTGAGAGTTGGACTGTGAAGAAGGCTGAGTGCTGAAGAATTGATGCTTTTGAACTGTGGTGTTGGAGAAGACTCTTGAGAGTCCCTTGGACTGCAAGGAGATCCAACCAGTCCATTCTGAAGGAGATCAGCCCTGGGATTTCTTTGGAAGGAATGATGCTAACGCTGAAACTCCAATACTTTGGCCACCTCATGAGAAGAGTTGACTCATTGGAAAAGACTCTGATGCTGGGAGGGATTGGGGGCAGGAGGAGAAGGGGACGACAGAGGATGAGATGGCTGGATGGCATCACTGACTCGATAGACGTGAGTCTGAGTGAATTCCGGGAGTTGGTGATGGACAGGGAGGCCTGACGTGCTGTGATTCATGGGGTTGCAAAGAGTGGACATGACTGAGTGACTGAACTGAACTGAACTGAAGACCAGAAACCATAAAATTACCAGAAGAGAACATAGAACACTCTTGAACAAAAATCATAACAATATGTCTTTGGATCTGTCTCATAAGGCAAAAGAAATAAAAACAAAGATGAATAAATGAGACCTAAATAAATTTAAAAGCTTTTGCATAGCAGAGGAAACCATCAACAAACCAAAAAGACAACCTAAAAAAATAGGACAAAATTATTGTAAATGATATGACTAACAGGGCTTAATATTCAAAATAAACAGTTTGTAGAATCAATATCAAAGAAAATTAAACAACCCAATCAAAAAATGGCCAAAGACCTGAATATACATTTTTCCAAAGACAACATACATATGGCTAACAGGCACATAAAACAATAACTTGACTAATTATTAGAGAACTGCAAATCAAAATAATAATGAGATATCACCCCACACCTGTCAGAAGAGCTATCATCGAAAAGTTGACAAATAACATAGCGAGGATATGGAAGAAAGGGAACCCTTGTACACTGTTGGTGGGAATGTGAATTGGTGTAGCCACTGTGGAAAGCAGTGTGAAAGTTCCTCAAAAAACTAAAAATAGAAATATCAAATGATGCATTCTTGGGTACATATCTAGGAAAAAATGAAAATACTAATTTGAAAAGATACAGGCAACCCCATTGTTCATAGCAGCATTATTTACAATAGCCAATATGTGGAAGTAGATGAATGTACAAAGATGTGGTATATTCCTACAATGGAATATTACTCAGCTATAAATAAAGAATGAAATTCTGCCATTTGCAGCAACATGGTGGACCTAAAGAATATTATGCTTTATGAAGTAAGTCAGACAGAGAAAGGCAAATCCTATATGATACAATTTATTTGAGGAATCTAAAAAATAAAGCAAATGGACATGTATTGCAAAACAGAAAAAGGCTCACAGATATAGACAACAAACTACTGGTTACCATTGGTTTAGGGGAGTTAGTGTAGGAGATTAAGAGATACACGCTACTGCATATAAAGTAAAGAAGTATATATTGTACAGCACATGGAATTACAGCCACTATCTTGCAGTGACTTTAGTGGAGTATAATCTATAAAAACACTGAATCACTATGCTGTACACCTGAAACTAATATGATATTGTAAAGCAACTATAAGTAAGTAAAGTCGCTCAGTCGTGTCCAACTCTTTGCGACCCCATGGACTGTAGCCTACCAGGCTCCTCCCTCCATGGGATTCTCCAGGCAAGAGTACTGAAGTGGGGTGCCATTTCCTTCTCCAGGGGATCTTCCCGACCCAGGGATCGAACCCAGGTCTCCTGCATTCCAGGCAGACGCTTTAACCTCTGAGCCACCAGGGAAGCTATAGTTCAATATAAAATAAAAATAAGCTAGAAATTCTCAATTTTAAAAAATTTACATATGAAATTTAATGAAGTGATTTCGTTAAGTCTGAAGCTATTTGAATAGGAACTTTATTAATATCCCTAAATTTGTTTTTTTTTTTTTTATTTTTATTGAAATATAGTTGACTTACAATATTCAGGTGTACAGCAAAGTGATTCAGGTCTTTTTTACATTCTCTTCCATTATAGATTATCCTGTGCTATACAGTAGGTCTTTGTTGGTTGGTTATCTGTTTTATATAGTGGTATATATATTTTACGGAGAAGGCAATGGCATCCCACTCCAGTACTCTTGCCTGGAAAATCCAATGGATGGAGGAGCCTGGTGGGCTACAGTCCATGGGGTCGCTAAGAGTCGGACACGACTGAGCGACTTCACTTTCACTTTTCACTTTCACGCATTGGAGAAGAAAATGGCAACCCACTCCAGTGTTCTTGCCTGGAGAATCCCAGGGATGGGGGAGCCTGGTGGGCTGCCGTCTGTGGGGTCGCACAGAGTCGGACACGACTGAAGCGACTTAGCAGCAGCATATATATTTTAATCCCAAACTCCTAATTTACCCCTCCCCCTGCTTCCCTATGGTAACCATAAATTCGTTGTCTATGTCTGTGAGTCTATTTCTGTTTTGTGAATAAGTTGACTTGAACCATTTTTTTGGATTCCACATGTATCATATGGTATTTGTCTTTGTCTGGCTTACTTGACTTAGTATGATCATCTCTAATATCCCTAACTTTAAAAGCAACAAGTAAAGCTAACAATATTGAGCATGTCCAACATATCCAGAATCATTCATTTCAAGATATAAAAAGTAAGGGCGCATATGTCTTTGCCAAATATTGAATAACGTACTATGCCCCAATCCCGCATGAGTTTTATGTCACATAAAGCAATTCTATAGAATATCTGCCTTAAAAAGAATATGTGAACTTTTAACTTAGTTTCAAAAACAAAAATGTCTAGAATACTCCAGAATCTCTAATTTTGTGTCATGTATATCACAAATGCTGTGTGTCTCTGCCTATTTCCTTCGTTTCCACAAATTTGATGTTCTTATAAAAGCTAAACCTATGAAAATTAAGGTAGTGTTATATCATTTAAGAGCCATAATACTTTATAAACTTTTTAACATTTTACTGAAGTATAACATACATGCAGGAATAAAAATGCACATAAGTGTCAGCTCTGTGAATTTTCACCAAATGAACTTGATCCTGTGGACCCAGGATCAAGAATTAGAACATTACCTGCACCCAGAAGTCCCTCAGTCACTAACTTTCCAAACTCCCAAGGCAACCACTTTCCTGACTTCTAACAGCATGAATTTGTTTTCCTACTTTTGTGTTTTATATAAATGGAACCATATGGTAAATATTCTTTTCTGTCTGACTTCCTTTGATCAACATGATGTTTGTGAGAGTAACCCATGCTGTTGGGTTTAGCTGTAGCTCATTCGTTCTCGTTATTGTATAGCACGTCACTGTCTGAATATATCACAATTTATTTATTCATTCTACTTAAATAGGCATTTAAATAGCTTCCAATTTTGAGCTCATACAAATAGTGTGAACATATATATTGCTGAAATATATATATATAGATATAAAGACAACATCTTATACATTTGTATATACTTAAACATCAACATATATATCTGTATACTAGATATGCTTTAAATATAACTCTTGAGCATAATCCTTTTATATTTTGATCAGAATTTTAGAGAGCCACCAGGGCATGTACAGGGAACTAGGCAGAATTTCCTAGGCAGAATTCTTTTCTAAACACTTTAAAGACTTGTGTGGCTTATGTCCGAACTTTGTTCATTATAATTCTTCTTGGCATTTCAGGCAAATCCACTATCTGCCTTCATATTGGATAATCCCCAAATCAATTCACACATTTACTAAGTGTCTACAAAAAGCACAAAGAAATCTGGGACAGACATGCCTCTGAGTGGCTGGCATTCCATGTTGAGGATACAAACATATATTCCATCAAGTTAGCCTGACTGCCAGGGGAATTTTATATTCCACTGTTTTGTTAAAATTTGGAGGATCACTGAACACAATTTTACTGGGGAAAAAAATTACATTTTGAATGTAAAACACCTATTTTCTTTAAAAACAGAGAAACTGTCATTTCTCCTTCTCCTAAAGTAATATATACATCTATACCAAAATTAATCAAATTACTCCCCAGAGACACAAAGATAAAATTAGGTTTCAAGCCTTTTCCATTAATGCTACAGCTAATGGTCATTTATTTTAAAACTTTACAATGCCCCATGAAACACAGATTAAAAAGCACTGATTTCAGACAGTAAATGTTATGAGAGTTTAAGTTAGATTGATGAAAATTTCCAGACAATCTCTCTGAGGTTATTTTTGTTAAATGACATATTTGGGGTATGCCAGTTGCTTGGTAAAACTTGGAGGTTTAGTTGTAATCGGGTTGCCACATTATTCTAAGACAAGATTGGTAAGAGAGGGTTGTTACAGAAATTTACCAAATTGTAGCATATAAAGACAGATCTATTAATAAAAGAAAATCTTCCTAATATCAACACCCAAATTTGCATTGCAACATCCCTAGAGAAAAATTTTATTTATCAAAACCACTGACTAGATTTTAAATGGAACACAGCAGTGGTCTTACAAGGCACTTAATACATCCTCCCAAGAAGGTATTCAGAACTGCGTGAACACTGGGTTTTACAGTCTTATGATCATGCTTTTAACTTTAAAGGTAGATGATTGGTTGAGACTTTTCCTGCTTTTTGGTCTGAGCAAATAGTTAGCCTCACAGTAATATTTTTATTGGTTTTATGGTGTAACCTTAAAATTGCTTCCAGCTCCTGGATTACCATAAAGAAGGGAAGTAAATCCACAGGGAGTCTGGAAGCATGAAGGTGATATTCCAGGGCCTAACTTGCAAACAGTGAGTGGTCACCACTTCAGCTTAATCCTGTCTGATTCTCTGACCCAGGCATGGGTTAACTACACCATGAACCAAATCTGGCCCAAAGCCTATTTTTGTAAATGAAATTTTATTGGAACACAGCCATACCCATTGCTTACATAAATGGTTTCAACAGATACCAGAGGATCTGCAAAGCCTAAAATATTTACTATCTAACAAAATGCTTTTGAACTGTGGTGTTGGAGAAGACTCTTGAGAGTCCCTTGGACTGCAAGGAGATCCAACCAGTCCATTCTGAAGGAGATCAGCCCTGGGATTTCTTTGGAAGGAATGCTGAAGCTAAAACTCCAGTACTTTGGCCACCTCATGCGAAGAGTTGACTCATTGGAAAAGACTCTGATGCTGGGAGGGATTGGAGGCAGAAGGAGAAGGGGACGACAGAGGATGAGATGGCTGGATGGCATCACTGACTCGATGGACGTGAGTCTGAGTGAACTCCGGGAGTTGGTGATGGACAGGGAGGCCTGGCGTGCTGCGATTCATGGGGTCACAAAGAGTTGGACACAACTGAGTGACTGAACTGAACTTAACCATTTATAGAAAAGTTTATCAACCCCTGCAGCATCTCACCAACTGCCCTGGCCCTGCCTTTCATCTCTGTCTCTCATCCTCCCCCATTTTGTCCCATAGCAGGTCAGAGCTCAAGAACTGAACCTCAGAATATGAGTAAGCCTTCATAACCTTTGCTATTCTTAAGTGACTGATGCCCACAACCACCAAAATAGTAGATGGCATGATCCCAAGAGATCAAAGTACATTTCTTTTTTAAAATAGTTTTGTGACTGATCTGAAATAAATCACTGATCTTTCAAATCACTATCTTTTTTCAAGATTTTTTTTCCTTAATATGGACCACTTTTAAAGTCGTTACTGAATTTTGTTACAGTATTGCTTCTGTTTTCGTTTTTTGACCACGAAGCACATGGGATTTTAGCTCCCCAGCCAGGGACTGAACCCACACCCCTTGCATTAGAAGGCAAAATCTTAACCACTGGACAACCAGGGAAATTCCTTCAAGTCATCATCTTTGTATGAAGAAATAAAGATGGGCCATCTCATGGAATCCCATTAAGGACAGTGACACATAGTCAGCCTGTTCCTGAGGTGACTGCTGACATTAATGAGTCGAACAACCCAGGGCTATTACCTTCCCTCTGTCTTCCCCATTTATGTTAGCAAACTTCCAAACTTAGTTTCCTGGAAGGTCTTAGCAACTGGGTATCCATCAAACCTTTTGGACAAAACTGTATGTTTTCTGATCAAAATTGAAGAAGTTTTCAATTCTTTGTCACACACTTAGAGACATTCATTCCATTGTCTTTCAAGCAATAGGTTGCAGCTCTGAACCAAGGGACTTAATCTTCAAGCAGCAATTCATGTTGCAGTTAAAAAAGAAAAAGAACAAAACAAAGACGTAGTTTCCATTCATTTCAGGGAAATTTCACACAGAAGAAAAAAAGAGAGGTACTCTCCAGAGATCTTAAAGATAAAAGCTTTACATACTTAAAATTATTTGATCTGAAAAATCACTGCATTTTATATTTCTTTGATAGACCAGTTAAACTTTATGGTCATAATTAAACATAGATGAATTTCTATCTCTGGGCTATAAAATTCAAGGAATATTTATTTGATAATGGGCAGAACTATTCCAGTAGAACTATTCCAAACCCTAAAAGATGATGCCATCAAGGTGTTGCATTCAATATGTCAGCAAATCCGGAAGACCCAGCAGTGGCTACAGGACTGGAAAAGGTCAACATCCGAATTTCCAAGAAGCATAGTACTAACAAATGTGCTAACCATCAGACAATTGCACTCCCATGCTAGTAAGGTCATGCTTAAAGTCTTGCATGCTAGGCTTCAGCATTGTGAGAACCAAGAACTTCCAGATGTCCAAGCTGGGTTTAGAAACAAAGAGAAACCGGAGATCAAATTGCCAACAGTCGGTGGATCATGGAGAAAGCAAGGGAATGCCAGAAAAATATCTTGACCTCTGTTTCATCAACTATGCCAAAGCCTTTGACTGTGTGGATCATAATAAACTGGGGAAGCTCTTAAAGAGATGGGAATACCAGACCATCTTACCTGTCTCCTGAGAAACCTGTGTGCAGGTCAAGAAGCAACAGTTAGAACCCTGTTAGGAACAATTGATTGGTTCAAGATTGAGAAAGGAGTACGACAGGGCTGTCTGCTGTCACTCTGTTTGTTTAATGTATACACTGAGCACATCATGAGAAATGCCAGGCTGGATGAGTTACAAGCTGGAATCAAGATAGGCAGGAGAAACATCAACAACCTCAGATACGCGGATGATACCAATTTGTGGCAGAAATCAAAGAGGAACTAAAGAACCTCTTGATGAGGGTGAAGGAGGAGAGTGAAAGAGCTGGCTTAAAACCAAATATTAAAAAAACTAAGATTATGGCATCTGGCCCCACTACCTCTTGGCAAATAGAGGGAAAAGGTGAAAGAAGTGACAGATTGCCTCTTCTTGGGTTCTAAAAGTGCCACGGATGGTGACTGCAGCCATGAAATCAGAAGACGTTTGCTTCTTGGCAGGAAAGCTATGACAAACCTAGACAATGTTTTGAAAAGCAGAGACATTACTCCTCCAACAAAAGTTCGTATAGTCAAGGCTATGGTCTTCCCAGTGGTCACATACAGTTTTGACAACTGGACCGAAAAGAAGGCAGAGTGCCAAAGAATTGATGCTTTCAAAGTGTGGTGCTAGAGAAGACCCCTGAGAGTTTCTTGGACTGCAAGGAAATCAAACCAGTCAATCTTAAGGGAAATCAACCTTGAATACTTATCGGAAGGACTGATGCGGGAGCTGAAACTCCAGTTTTTTTGGTCATCTGATGCGAATAGCTGACTCATTAATTGTAAAAGTCCCTGATGCTGGGAAAGATTTGAGGGGAGAAGCAGAAGAGGGCATCAGAGGATGAGATGGCTGGATGGCATCGCTCATGCAATGAACATGAACTTGGGCAAACTCCAGGAGATGGTGAGGGGCAGGGAGGCCTGGCGTGCTGCAGTCCATGTCACAGAGAGTCGGACACAGCTGGGTGACTGAACGACAGCAATGGACAGAAAGGCCTGTCACAGACAAAGGGGAAGCTGGGGAAACATACAAGACCTATCCATGTTCCTTCTTTTTTAAAACTGTGTATGTATCTATGTGATTTTGTGGCACAGGTATTATCTGTATACAACAACCTTTAAAAATTATTGGGGAAGGAAAGGGGAGCTACAGGGGATGGGAGGAAGAAGACAGAGTTGGGTGATGGAGATTCATCCTTGAGACCCCACTGTTAGCCACTGTGTAATTCAGCAGTCACACTAAGACTTTCGGATATGTGTAAGAAAGGAGGGAAGTGAAGGAAGGAAGAAGAGAGGGAGGGAGCCTAGACTCTCAGAATGTTGAGGTATCAACGTTTGTAGTTCCAATTATGTGAACCAGAACTTGGAGCTATTTATAATTTTACAGACACCAATCCAGCAGGCAATAGAATATAGGCATTCTCGCAGCTGATGGGCCCAATTCTACCTCTACTGTGGTTTTGAAATTTTTTACTTGTTTGCAGTAACTGTGATGAACTCTGATGAAGTGATAAATATTTAGTTTGTGGAAATGGCCCAGAAGAAAAAGCTGGTACTAGAATTGAACATGTCTAATAAAATGTTATTTCTTAGCTAGAGACTGGAGAGAAGCAGGTGATTTAGGACTTAACATCCGTCATTTGGGGCTTTCCAGGTGACTGACTGGGTAAAGAATCTGCCTGCAATGCAGGAGACTCAGGAGAAATGAGAACCAAACGGGGGAGCAGTTTGCAGGGAAGATCCCCTGCAACCCACTCCAGTATTCTCACCTGAAAAAAATCCCATGGACAGAGGAGCCTGGTGGGCTACGGTCCACAAGGTCACAAAGTCGGATACAACTGAGCGACTAAGCACGAATAGCAAAGAGTTCTTACACTTGACACCAAAAGCACAATCTAGACAACAGATAAACAAGACCCCATCAAAATTTAAAACATTCACTCAGCAAAAGACCTTCTTAAGAGGATGGAAAAATCATCAACACGATGGAAAAACAAACTACAGATTGGGAGAAAATATTTTCAATCAGCATATCTAATTAAAGGAGTAGTTTCTAGAATTTATTAACAACTGTCTAAATTCAACAACAACAGCAAAAAACCTTCAAACAGGGACTTCCCTTGTGATCCAGTGGTTAAGAATCTACCTTCCAATGCAGGGGACAAGGTTTGAATCCCTGGTCAGGGAACTAAGATCCCACAGGCAGCAGATAAACTAAGCCCATGAGCCACAATTACTGAACCTGTGCACCACAAGTAGAGAAAACCCATGTATCACAACTAAGACCCAACATAGCAAAATAAATAAATAACTTTTTAAAGATTAATATTTTTTAAAATCCAGGCAGAAAATGAGCAAAAAAAAATGAATAGAAATTTTACTGAAGAAGATATGAAGATGGTCAATAAAGACATGAAAAGATGTTCAACATTATTAGCCATTCAATTCAGTTCAGTTCAGTCGCTCAGTTGTGTCCAACTCTTTGTAACCCCGTGAATCCAGCACACCAGGCCTCCCTGTCCATCAGCAGCTCCCAGAGTTTACTCAGACTCATGTCCATCGAGTCAGTGATGCCATCCAGCCATCGCATCCTCTGTTGTCCCCTTCTCCTCCTGCCCCCAATCCCTCCCAGCATCAGAGTCTTTTCCAATGAGTCAACTCTTTGCATGAGGTGGCCAAAATATTGGAGTTTCAGCTTTAGCATCAGTCCTTCCAATGAACACCCAGGACTGATCTCCTTCAGGATGGACTGGTTGGATCTCCTTGCAGTCCAAGGGACTCTCAAGAGTCTTCTCCAACACCACAGTTCAAAAGCATCAATTCTTCGGCACTCAGCTTTCTTCACAGTCCAACTCTCACATCCATACATGACCACTGGAAAAACTATAGCCTGGACTAGACGGACTTTTGTTGGCAAAGTAATGTCTCTGCTTTTTAATATGCTGTCTAGGTTGGTCATAATTTTCCTTCCAAGGAGTAAGCGTCTTTTAATTTCATGGCTGCAGTCACCATCTGCAGTGATTTTGGAGCCCAAAAAAAAACAAAGTCTGCCACTGTTTTCACTGTCTCCCCATCTATTTGCCATGAAGTGATGAGACTGGATGCCATGATCTTAGTTTTCTGAATGTTGAGCTTTAAGCCAGCTTTTTCACTCTCCTCTTTCACTTTCATCAAGAGGCTTTTTAGCCCTTCTTCACTTTCTGCCATAAGGGTTAGGGAAACGCAAAATTGAAACCACAGTGAGATATCACTACATACCTAAGAGAATGCATAAAATGAAAACTCTTAATAGTAGCAAAGATGAGGAAAAATTGGGTCATTCATACCTTGTTGGTAAGAATGAGAAATTGTAGAAGCACTCTAGAAAAGAGTTTGAAAGTTCGTTATAAGACTGAACATGCAATTACCATAAGACTCAGCAATTGCTCTCTTGGGCATTTATCCCAAAGAAATGAAAATTATGTTCATGCAAAAACTTTTTCAGGCATGTTCATGGTAGCTTTATTTATAATAGCCTGAACCCCAAAACAACCCAAATGTTTTTCAATGGGTAAGTGATTAAGCAAACTATGGTACATCCATTCCATAGAGTACGACTCAGGGATTACAAAAAGAACAGGCTATTGATACACACAGCAACTTGGATAAATCTCAAGGGAACCATGCTGAGTGAGGGGGAAAAACCCAGCTTCAAAATATTACATACTATGATTCCGTTTAATTCCATTCATCTTGAACTGACAGAATTATTGAGATGGAGTGCAGATTAATGGTTGCCAGGGATGAGGGAGTTCAAGAGAGAGGGCAAAGGAGTGTGCTTTTTATAATCACACTTATGAGGTCATTATCAAGGATCCTTGTGGTCATGAATTTGTTCATATCTTGACTGGAGGTCAATACACAAAAATTGTATAAATACCAACAAATGAGTACAGTGGAGACATCTGAATATCACTGGATCACATCAATATCAAAAAATGGTTGTACCAGTTTACATTCCCACCAGCATTATATGAGGGTTCCAATTTCTCCACGTCCTCTCTAACATTTATTATTGTCAGTCTTTCTTATTATAGCCATTTTAGTGATGTGTAGTCGTATCTCACTGTGGCTTTAATGTACATTTCCTTTAATGATGAATTATGTTGAGCACTTTTTATTTTCATGTACCTAGCTATTTGTATTTCTACACTGGTGAAATGTCTATTTAGGCCTTTTACTCATTTTAACTATTATATTTTTTAATTGTAGGAGTTCTTTATCTTTTTTAACTGTAGGAGTTTTCATGTTATTGTTGTTTTACTTATTTTTTAATAGAGTGAAGTTGATTTATCACACACATGTCTGACAATGGACAAAATGTTGTTTATATGAAACATCATAGATTAAAAATACATATTATTTATATTTTAATAGATAATATTTATCCTGGACAGAAGTCCTTCATCAGATATATGATTTGCAAATATTTTCCCACTCTGTGGCTTTTCTTTTCATTTTATAAATGTAGCTTTTCAAGAGCAAAGTTTTTAAATTTTTATTAAATCCGATTTATCAAATGTTTCCTTTGTGGATCACATGTCTGGTGTCATATCTATGAAATCTTTGCCTCAGCCCAGATCACAAAAAAATCTTTTAATTTTTTTCTGACAATATTACAATTTTAGCCCTTAATTTAGATCTGTAATCACAATTAATGTTTTTGCAGTATATAAGGTAAGCATCTAAGTTCATTTTTTTGCATAGGCATATCCAGTTGTTCCAATGCCATTTGCTAACAAGACTGTCCTTTCCTTACTGAATTACCTTGGCACCTTTGTTAAAATTCAATTACTAATAAATATAAGGGTTTATTTGTCTTTTCTTTCTTAGTCCAGTGACCTGTGTGTCTACTGTTGTGCCATCCTGTCTTGATTACTGTAGTTTATAGGAAGTTTTTAAACAGGTACTGTAAGTCCTGCTGCTGCTGCTGCTAAGTCGCTCAGTCGTGTCCGACTCTGCGACCCCAAGGACTGCAGCCTACCAGGCTCCTCCATCCATGGGATTTTCCGGGCAACAGTACTGGAGTGGGGTGCCATTGCCTTCTCCACTATAAGTCCTACTTTGTTCTTTTTTCTCCTCCAAAAGAAAATTTTGGCTATTCTAGGTCCTTTACATTTCTATACAAATTTTAAGATCAACTTGCTAATTTCTTTGAATTTACATAGGGATTGTATTGACTCTTTGGATGAATTTAGAGAATATTGCCATCTTAACAATGCTGATCCTTCCAATCCATATAATAATAAACATTTATTTAGACCTTTTATTTATCTAGTATTTGGCAGCTTTCAGCATACGTGTCTTATACTGCTTTAGTTAAATTTATTCCTTATATTTTAAGTATTTTCTTCTTTTTTGATGCAGTTTTGAATGGAATTGTCTCAATTTCATATTTGTATTTTTCATTTCTAGAAAAATAAATTGGTTGTATATATGAAAATGCAACAAATATTTGTCTATTGCCATTGTGGCCTAGGACCTGGCTGGAGTCTTCACCATTACTTTTGCAGCAGAAGCTTTTTTCCCTGCTAGTGTGCGATGGGTAAGAATACAACCAGTGTGAGAACAGTTGGTGCCATTGCTTGATGCACGCTAAAGCACCAACAGTTTTACCCACTGTCACTTTTGCACCAACAGTGCACAAGTCAACCGGTGGAAAAGGCAGTCATCTCTGTTTTCCTGATCTTGCAAATGCTATGGAAGGTTCGCCTGAACCTTGAAAGGGAATGTCCAGGGCTCCAAGGACAGCGCTTAGAGAACCACTGACCTAGATGATCTGTAAGCACCTGTCCCAGTCTAAAATGCTATCTTTTTTCAGATCTAAGATAAATATAATTGACCAAACTTGCAATAACATTTGCTTAAGTGACTGATTTTCATGAGTCAATATCCTTACACAATTGCTGCATGTAGAAAAATGTGCCCAGTCTTTTGAGAGAGATTAAAAGGAAATAGAACTTTGGCCCTGAATGTCAAAGAAAAAGCCTCTCTCAGCACTCAAGTGTCTATGAAAGGAAACCCAGCGTCACTGTAGGCTAATGACATTAGACCCCAAATTTGTATGTTTTCTGTTCTAGGCAGCACTGAAAATAAACAAAATGCTTATAGTGGAAATATAGCATGTGTCAAATATCAAGACTGAGAGGTAAAACTAGGTCAAACTCTGTTATTCTTGACGCATACAGTTTAGTATTGTCTCATTTCCAAATGTCTGGAAAAAAGACAAAGTAGGATCAAGCTAATTTTCAAGGTTTTTTAAATCCTTAATTTTACACTATGATTTATAACAAGCCCTTAACTAGAAGCTTAAAATAGCCATTTACCTACTATTTTTTCCTGCATTTTACAGTATGGTGCCTATTATATTCTCTGGGCAAATTTTCCATGTATTTTAACTTCTCCCTGGAGAGGAATAAAATACTATTTATATCGTCAAGGTAAATAAACAGTCTCCGGGCTTCATCTATGGGATAACATAATATCTGACATCCTTCATCTTTTGGGGCGGAAAAAGGACCAAAAAGGCAAAAAGAACTAAAGAAAAAGGCAAAAAGGACTAAAAAGAAAAATGCAAAAGGGACTAAAATACTCATGGTTGGGAAGAATAAAAGAGAAATTGGGAAAACAAAATTAACCATATAAATTAAGGGAGAGACTTTCCTAGCGGTCCAGAAGTTGAGAATCCATGTTTCCGCTGCAAGGAGCGCAGGCCTGACCCCTGGTCGGGGGACTAGATCCCACTTGCTGCATGGTGCAGCCATAAATAAATGAATATATATATATATATATATATATATATATATATATATATATATATATATAAAATAAAGTGAAGGGAGGGGTTGAGGTTAGACTAGGTCAGGGATAAATGGAGCTGATAATAGTTTCAGAGAAACCAGTTACGGATTGGAGTTGTGATTTTTTTTTTTTTAAATCATGCGATCCAAGAGCTGGCAGAGAATTTAGAGATAAGAAATATTGGGCCAGAACAAGATTATACAGCAGAGGAGGAAGCCACAGCCCAGAGATTTTCGACAGGGCTAGAGCTAGAAGCCAGAATTTCTCCTTCCCTGCAGTATGCCATCTTTCCCTCTTCTAATACTTTAGTGGGTGAAGATGCATGCCATTCTTGAGGGAAGCATGACAGTTACATGACTCAGACATCTTGAACATGTCTTCCTAATGTCTTTATGCCTCAGCTATTGCAAATTATGAAGTCTTATTTGCCAACGAATTTCTGTTATTAAGTATTCAAAATCACCTCAACCTTGTTTACTGTGATACATCACCTTTAGCATCAACCATTTTCTTTGTTCTCCACAAGACACTTATGATATCATTTTCTTCACACCACATACCATATCTTAGTTGGGTCATTGTTTCCATCGACACAGGATAATTGTGAACATGTGACATACTTTACAATGAAGAACTAACCCCAGTTCTTAAGATTTTACACATTACATCATTCAAGATGCTGCATGCTCTAAAATATGCCACTGGTTTTTGCTTTTTCCTACTTATTACCACCTTCCTGGTAAGTTTTCTGGGACTACTACCTAAATCTACATGTAGTAATCTCTGCCGGTTATTTCATTTTGTTTTGTTCTGCTTCATTTTCACCTTCATGTTCTAGTAAGTACTAGAATGGCACCCCACTCCAGTACTCTTGCCTGGAAAATCCCATGGACAGAGGAGCCTGGTAGACTGCAATCCATGGGGTCGTGAAGAGTCGGACACGACTGAGCGACTTCACTTTCACTTTTCACATTCATGCATTGGAGAAGGAAATGGCAACCTACTCCAGTGTTCTTGCCTGGAGAATCCCAGGAACGGGGGAGCCTGGTGGGCTGCCGTCTGTGGGGTCGCACAGAGTTAGACACGACTGAAGTGACTTAGCAGCAGCAGCAGCAGCATGTGCTACCATAGAGAGTGCTTAAGATAAACAATAACATTTTTTCAATAAGTTTTGAGTCTTATTGTGTGTCCAGGTCAGAGCACTTATTTTCTATAATTAACTATAATTCTATAATTTCTATATTTTCTCCATTCAGGAAAAATCAACTTCATTCTTTCCAACGTAAAGCTTCTCTCCATTATGAATTAAATCATAAAGTACTGACAGTAAACTGTACAACCTTGATATTGAGTACTTCTCACTTTTCTTTTTTAGAGAAGTTTAATTCTTCTCCATCCAATGATCCTTTGGTTTTAGATATACTGAAAAAGTGGAAGTCTGATAGGTTCTAGATTCTAGATTCTAAATCAATAGATTCTAGATTGGCATCCTTACAGCAGAGTTATCGAAGAGAGATATTTCTTTTCATCCCCAGCCTCTGAGAATGAAACCCTTGGGTGACTGAGATTCTTGGAGATACTAAGCCCATATCTTGGGTGAACCATCTTTCCTCTAATGAAATAACCTTCCTGGGTTTAGAATTTTGTTTTAAAAATATTTTTTCCTCTTTTTTATTCTCTCCTTCACCTGGTTATTAACATCTATGTATTTCAGATTCTAAAAAGTGAAGACCTCAGCCAAAACCAAAACACTGAATATTGAACAGTTAAATAGATGGATAGCAGGTAGTAGCAACAACTTCAAGTTTCTGATCTATGTGCAGAGTAGCTGGAGCAGTCCCTCAAAATCCATGTTTACAGGCACTCCCAGTTACGATCTTCGATGAGTCAGGCCCTGTTCTAAGGGGCTCTGATTTCCTACCCACATCAACCATATATGGCGCAGGCTCTCTTTCATCTCTGGTTTTCACTGAGAAACACTTCTATCGCATGAGTCATGTGGGTCCAAGGCCTTCATCTGCTGAGCTGCTGCAGCATGCCGCTTGCAGCTCCCTTAGGGACCATCGCATCTGTTCCTCTTCTGGGTAGACAACTCCTGGTCAGTGGGGCCCTTTGTGCCCGTGGGGTCTGCCACCACCCTGCACCTGGTAGCCGGGATGACCCTCCTTCACAGTCTCACTGGAAAAAGCAGACACAAAGCAGAGACTGATAAGGATAGGCTGTGCAAATAGCTCCCATTGCCAGATACTTACTTCTGCTAAGCACTTTCTCTGGATCATCTCTTCTGTCTCCCACAGTAAACTGGCAAGGTAGCTGCCATCACCGTTTCCGTTTTCTAGAGGAGGAAACTGAGATGCGTGAGGTTAACCAAGGTCATGTGCCAAGGTCATGTGATCTGGAATATAGAGGAGCTGGGATTTGGTCCAACCCAGGAAGTTGAACCTCAGGGCCCACACTCTTTATAATGCTAAGCCGCCTTCTCTCATTCAAAGGAGTGCTTCTCCGTTCCCCCTTACCCTCCACCCCCAGCCCTCATCACAGAGAGCACCCAGCACCAGAGTCGGGAACGTTTATGGAGTTTCTGCTCTGTGTCTGTCGTGCTCTCCAAATTCTAGGGCTGGCCAGGAGGTATGAGAACCCTGACAAAGGAAAAATCGTAAGAGTAGGGCAGAAGCCATTGGTTTTGCTCTATTGATTTGATTTAATTTCATTTGACTTCTGTGAAAATTCTGCCTCAATCCTGAAGCAATTAAAGCCTCAGGGAAGAACAAAATTCATTCTCAGTCACGCACAGTGATTTATTTCATTACAACCAATTTGAGATTTGCAACAGCCCAAAAACATGTTCTCATGAAAGGCCTCGGCATCACAGGCTTTATTACCATGCCAGTCTGTAGTGTCAGAAGATGTAGAACATCTTTACTGCTGGTTCGATGATGTACCAACTTCTAGAATACCTCCCAGCCCCACTCCCAGAAAGGAAAAACCTCAGAACCCTACTTTTTAAAGACTATACCTGGTTCACCATGTCCAACTTCAAATGACCTGAGTAATCCATGTTGAGGGAAAGAAAACATTTTATTTACTTTGAGGTTCCCAGCTATTACAAACTGTACTCATAAATCTCTCATTCCTCCCTAGGATGGGTGGAGTGGGACGAATGGAAGCAGGAGAAGCCGCCAGCCTCACTGGACGGGCTGGAAGGGAAATTAGCACAGAGAAAAAGGCATCCCTGGCTTTACTTATCCCATTAATAAGATGTCATGACAATAACAAAGATAATGTCCAAATAGTGGCATTAACATCTGCAATGGATTTTAAAAGGGGGGATAAATTAATTTTTATTATCCTTTTCTTCATGGTCATGAATAATCAGTATGTTTCGGTTTATAATTACAAACTATAGCAGTTCAGAATAACTAACATCTGTGCAGTGTACATTCAGTGTGTGAAGTTCCGGCCCTCCAGATGATTCTGATGGCAGCCAAAGCTTGAGAACAAGTACACTGAAGTAGTGAGTCTCAACCTTGGCTCTACGTTGGCACCACCTGGAAGCTTTAAAAATTCCTGGACATGGAGGAGAGAAAGCGGCAAGTAAGATGGAAGAGGAGGAGGTCACTGAGGATTGGGGCGAGGGTTGGGGTGACCCACCAAGGGCTCAGAGTCATAAGTCAGACAGTGCCGCTCGGCCACTTGGGGTAAAGCCACTGCCAGCAATAATAGTTTATCGTGTTCATTAATTCATTATTTGGGGATGTCAAAACACAAATGAGAACTCCCGACCACCCATGCTCAAGTGCATGTCTTCATCATGTAAAACCAAGTTCCATTTGGGAAAAAAAAAGCAAAACTGCTGACCTTGTGTCCCAACTCAAGAGACTAGGGGGCTTCCCCAGTGGCTCAGCGGTAAAGAATTCACCTGCAATGCAGAAGTGAGTTCAATCCCTGGGTGGGGAAGATCCCCTGAAGAAAGGGCTCAACAACCCACTCCAGTACCCTTGCCTGGAGAATCTCATGGACAGAGGAGCCTGATTGGCTATGGCCCATGGGGTCGCAAAGACTGAAGTGACTATACACACCAGAGATTCTGATTTCATTGGCCTAGGACAGGATTTTCAGTCTAAGCCCCATTGACATTCTGGGCTAGATAATTGTTCACTGGAGCGCCTGGCCTGTGCATTGGATGTTTGGCGGTATCCTTGGCCTCTGCCCCCAGATGTTAATAGCCTCCCAACAAGCTGTAAAAACCAAAAATATCACAAGATGTTGTCAAATGTCCCCTGAAGGACAAGATCACCCCAGGATGAAGAGCAGTTGTCTAAAGGCATAGCCTAGACACTGGGATTTTTAAAAGCTTCTTCAGTCATTCTGATGTACAGCCAAGACTAAGAACCACTCATCAGGAGGGTTTGTATTAATAAGTGGCTTTGTGTGTCCAATGATGAATAATAGAACAATAAAATTATGTGTAAAGTAAAAAAAAAAATCAACGTGTGTGGAAGACTCAGGCAGTCTGCCCATAAGTAAAGGACAAGGGCTTTAGGGCACAGATTTCACAGCAAGCTTTTGGCGCCTTACATTTTTGCTTACCTTCTGGTTGTCAGGTATGTTCCAGAAAACCGACATAAACAGGTACCCTGCATTTATCTAAAAGGTCACAATCACATAGAAATTGCTTTGTGCTAAGTATAGTAGTGGCTGGACAGCCTGCTTTGGGACCTACTCATTCTAAAAACAGGGTGCTTATCAGTGGATCATGTGGTACGTGTAGTTAGGTAAATCTGTGTCAATGGGTTAAAAAAAATGCAGCCTGTCAATTGCTTTTTTGATGTATTTCTAATGCAGACATTGTATTTCAAGTGGGTGTACCTTATAGAAGATATTGAGTATTTATAGGACACTTATAAAGGGAAAAAATTACTTCTCTGGAAATAGAGGAAAATAGAAAAAAATCCCAGAGAAGGCAATGGCAACCTTCTCTAGTACTCTTGCCTGGAAATTCCCATGGGCGGACGAGCCTGGTAGGCTGCAATCCATGGGGTCGCTAAGAGTCCTACACGACTGAGCGACTTCACTTTCACTTTTCACTTTCATGCATTGGAGAAGGAAATGGCAACCCACTCCAGTGTTCTTGCCTGGAGAATCCCAGGGACAGCGGAGCCTGGTGGGCTGCCGTCTATGGGGTCGCTCAGAGTCGGACACAACTGAAGCTATTTAGCAGCAGCAGAAAAAAATCTATTGCATTTATTTTTAAAACTTTTTATTTTATATTGGAGTATAGCCAGTTAGCAATGTCATGATAGTTTTAGGTGGACAGCAAAGGGACTCCGCCTTTGGATCCTTTACATGAATATACATGTATCCATTCTCCTCCAGACTCCCCTCCCATTCTCCTCCACACTCCTCCTCCCCATCCCATCACATAACATTGAGCAGAGTTCCCTGCGCTATATAAGTAGGTTCTTGCTGGTTATCCATTTTAAATATCGTAGTGTGTACATGTCGATCCCAAACTCCCTAACTATCCCTTCCGCTGTCCTTCCTCTGTGGTCATTTTCTAAGTCTGTGAGTCTCTTTCTGTTTTGTAAATAAATTCGTTTGCATCATTTCTTTTTAGATTTGGCACATAAGGGATTTCATATGATAGTTCTTCTCCATCTCACTTTTTTCACTCCGTACGACAACCTCTAGTTCCGTCCATGTCGTGCAGCCTGTCAATTTCATAATGTTGATTTTGACACCATCCAAATCAGCCACACAAATACAGAACTTCTACACTAATTGTGCTGTTTGCTGCTGCTGCTGCTGCTAAGTCGCTTCAGTAGTGTCCGACTCTGCAACCCCATAGACGGCAGCCCACCAGGCTCCCCCGTCCCTGGGATCCTCCAGGCAAGAACACTGGAGGGGGTTGCCATTTCCTTCTCCAATGCATGAAAGTGAAAAGTGAAAGGGAAGTCGCTCAGTCGTGTCTGACTCTTAGCGTTAGTAGTGCTTTAATTTTCAGGTTGAGATCAGGACTTTAACTACTTTTTGACTGAAGAAAATTACCCTGTACTAGAACCACACCAGGGTTCCTAAAACGAAATCCATACTCGGCAGATTGCCCTCTGCTGCCTCAGTGGCCCTGGACTATTCCTCTGCGCCCATCTGAGTGCTCGGTTGGACCACAGGACGGGCGTCCTCTCAGGCGCTGCGCTGTGCCTCTCATCCAGCTGCACAGTCTCAGCGAGAGCAAGGGGAGGGCTCCCCACGCAGAATCTGGCAGCTCCTCGCCGCTGCGGACTTTTCAGCAGAGCTCTAATCTCCCGCCTCCTCCAACAACTAGTTGAAACAGCGCCTTGTTTGTTTTACTGTTAAACAACGTTTAAATAGTAAACTATAAGATGATTGCGTTTTCTGAGGCAAAGTGGTACTGTCAGATTTCAAAATGTGAAAGTTATTTTCCTGAATTAGTGAATTGAAATCATTGCTTCAACACCTACAGGGTACTAGGTACCCTGTGATGCTCCTGGAAGTTATAAATATGAGGGTTACATAAAAGCACAGACCCTTTTTTATGCAAAAATAAGCTATGACTGCTCCAAGGTGCCAGATTAACCCTTGAACCAATCAGACTTGTTAATTTGTCAGACTGGTTTGGTTTCTCTTTCATTAAATTGTTCATAACTTGTTAATGGTAATGAAATCAACTAGTTCTTTTACCATGGTCTGTTTATCCTAAGCAGTTCTTTATCTTTTCCTAGTCTAGTCTAAATTGTTTTCCTCAACGTGCTTTTAAAAATCAAAACCTTTTAATTAAGTAATAGAACCAGTTCTCAGAAATCTGCTGTAGGAAAAAAAGATCATAATAGACTGCTGAAAGGTATTATTTCCATATGCTCTCATTTTTTTTTTTAATGGCACATCTTTTATGTACAGAGGGAGTTTTCTGGAAGAAAACACACTTTATAATTAACTATGATTGCCTTTGGGCAGAGAATTTAGAGTTCTTGAATAGAAGGGTGACTTCCTTTTCATTATATAAGTTTTTATACAGCTTAACTTTTGCAATTTTAAATACTGTATTTCCCATTTTATATGCTAGTAAATAACAGAAAGTGTGCATTTCCAGTAACCTTTCTTAAGCTCCAAAATGACTCCTCTAAATAAGAGAAAAATAGGTGAGCTACACTCTATGTCTCTTTGCCTTCCTTTTGTACACGTTTTCTTGCTAAGGCAGAGCGGTCTGAAAGGAGTCTTTGAGTATAAAATACTCCAACATTGGTTCCATGAAAGAGGTTAACAGGCAGATCCTACTTGAGGTTGAATAGGTAAGGTCATGACAACCCACTCCAGTATTCTTGCCTGGAGACTCCCATGGACAGAGGAGCCTGGTGGGCTACAATCCGTAGGGTCAGACACGACTGAAGCAACTCAGCATAGCACAGTACAGTTAATCAAGGCCTGCTTAAGAAAGCTGCTTTAACCAGAAAGAGAAGTTGCCGGCAGGCAGGGACCTAATTTCCTGTTGGCATCATTACAATAGTCACTGTCCATACATCCCTTGAGAATAAAGTGTGGATGTACATCAGGGGTGTCTACACTGTGATTGGACCTAAAATTTTTTTCCATTGATTTCTTTCATTCACCTCTGTCTATAATTCCCAAGAAGAATCAATGCTGGCAAAGAAAAAAAAAAAAGAACAAAAATAACCAAACACTCATTTGTGTCAACAAAAAACAGTTCTGTGATCTGTTTAGTGCCCATCGATGGTGGCTCAGCAGTAAAGAATCCACTTTACTGCTTTACTTGCAATGTGGGAGATGCAGGTTCAATCCCTGGGTCAGGAAGGTCCCCTGAAGAAGGAAATGGCAACCCACTCCTGTATTCTTGCCTGAAGAATCCCATGGACAGAGGAGCCTGGAGGGCTACAGTCCATGGGGTCACAGAAGAGTCAGACAGAACTTAACGACTAAACAGTAACAGTTCTATGGTGTTAGAGAAGACTCTTGAGAGTCCCTTGGACTGCAAGGAGATCCAACCAGTCCATCCTAAAGGAGATCAGTCCTGGGTGTTCATCGGAAGGACTGATGCTGAAGCTGAAACTCCAAAACTTTGGCCACCTGATGTGAAGAGCTGACTCATTAGAAAAGACCCTGATGCTGGGAAAGATTGAGGGCAGGAGGAGAAGGGGACGACAGAGGATGAGATGGTTGGATGGCATCACCGACTCAATGGACATGGGTTTGGGTGAACTCTGGGAGTTGGTGATGGACAGGGAGGCCTGGCGTGCTGTGGTTTATGGGGTCGCAAAGGGTCGGACACAACTGAGCGACTGAACTGAACTGATATCTTCCTCTTGAGCTCTTCCTTTCCTCCTAACCCTAATTAAGAGTTTAAGTAAGCATTGCTGTTGTCTCGTGTTGTTGTTGTGCTCAGTGTGTCTGACTGTTCGCAACCCTATGGACTGTAGCCCTCCAGGCTCTTCAGCCCATAGAATTTTCCAGGCAAGAGTACTGGAGTGGGTAGCCATTCCCTTCTCCTGGGGAATCTTCCCAACCCAGGGATCAAACCCAACTCTCCTATGTCTCTTGCATTGGCAGGCAGATTCTTTACCATCAGCCCCACCTGGGAAGCCCAAAATCTTTTTCGGTTGAGACTGGAAGAGCCTGAAACCATGCGCTGTGGGGTTTTCCAGATCATTGTCCTTAGCCCTTGTTACTTAGACTTTCACAGGATTTCAGAGTCTCCCTTGTTAAAGCCAGAAACATCCTTTTCTCTTGTTGGATGTATGAATTGGAAAATTTGTTCACATGGATTTCAGGATCCTCTGTCTCCAGGAATGAACCAACCATCCAACCATAACAGTTCAACTGTTTCAAACCTTATCCTATAACAATTCCTACATGTTTAATTTAAATTTATTTATTTTAACTGAAATAAGCCAGAAAGAAATACACCAATACAGTATACTAATGCATATATATGGAATTTAGAAAGATGGTAACAATAACCCTACATGTTTAAATTACATCTCTCTAGTCTTTACTGGAGAATTACTGTTGTGGAACAAAATACTAAATTCTCATCCTATAAAAATTAATTTTCAGGTCTTCTTTTTAGGGGGTGATTCATCCCAGAAATAAGGTTTTGTGTCTTTACTTGCATCAGGCCCTAATAACTAGCAATCAGCAATGGTATAATTATTTTTTAGCTTCATGAGAACTGAAAGTGTTTAGGGAAGTGTTTCTGTGAAGAGTTCACTGGTTGTCCTTGGACAAGAGTTTATATGGAAATTCTAAGAAGACACCAAGCAAAACCAGTAAGAATGAGAGGGAAAAAATCCCTGAGACAGGACTGAAGGAAAAGGGCTTTCAGAAAACAATACAGAAAAAGGGGGGAAATATGTTTAAAAGTCATACAGGGTCTTAGCCATAAAGAATATAATTACAGAGAGAGCCCTATGTTATTAAATTTTCAAAATGCATACGTTCTGATTTTGTATTTCTGGAGTGACAGTTTCCCAGCCTCTTTCCATGGACTCATATCAATGATGACACCAGCCGTGAAATTAATCCTCAATATTTTAGACATGGTAGAACAACATTGGAAGGTCAACTTAGAGTTAGTATGGCAATGGGTGCTTTGAAAAAAAAGAAAATTTTGTCAAATTAGCATGGTATTATTTCCTATTGAGTAGAGTAAGTTTAAGTTCTGAGTCACTAAGCAAACATTAGAAAGGAAATCAATGCCATTTTTACTCTTGAAAAGACATCATATATTCAGTGGGGACTTCCTCCCTCTATTTACATAGCTACGCTGTTATTTAAGTCCATGCTTCTAGTACAATACCTAAGTAGATGAATACCAGCAGCTCACAGAGGACTTGTGTTCTTGCTACTTATCACAGCCACTAGAGTGTCATCACTTTCTCCTTAGAATTTCAAAGATTTCAAATTGTCAACATGGAAGAATAGACATTCCTGCAAGCGCTACAAACAGGTCACAGTAACCACATTTTCCCATGTGATAAAGAGAAATCTGAGCCTAAACAAACATCACTGGTGTCATCCCTGCTAAAGCAAGGCAGCCTGTTAAGCATGGAGGAAAGCGTGAGTTCCAAGTGATTTTAGGTGTTAGCCAGTTGACAAAGCCAGTATATCCTAAACCACTTCATTTTCCCAGTATTCTCCATAACATCTTGTTCAGAAATTTGGCTGCTTGTCAGGAGTGAATATAATCTCCCAATGCCACTGGTTGAAAATGACTCATTTAACTCATGACTTTGTAAGAACTGATCAAAGATGACTTCCTGCTTCTTGGTTAAACTGTCATCCAAACCCCCACCTGTTGCTCCTCTGAAAAGTGGGCCACGTGACCACTTCCTATAAGATCAAAGATTTATCTCTTGTTATTATATTTATCATTCTCCGCATCTTTCAGGGTTAGAAAAACTTGCTGCAGCATTAAAATATGAAAAGATAATGACGATGATAATCTCCTGCTATCACTCCAACTGAAAAGCATCACCAATGATAAAATTTAGAAGTTCAGAAGTGTGATTAGAAATGTGTGTCCAAGTGTTCCGTGCTGGCTCTGCCATTTGTCTTACACGCTTTTTCCCTTTTTCAGCTGCTGGCTGGGCGCTGGCCTTTTGAACAGAATGACTTTGGCGTTTTCCTCTGCAAGTTGTTCCCCTTTTTGCAGAAGTCCTCAGTGGGGATCACCGTCCTTAATCTCTGCGCCCTAAGCGTTGACAGGTAATGTGGCTCTTTCTCCTCAGTCTTTTGTTGGGTTTAGAACAGTATTTTTCTCAGAAAGAAGAGAACTCAAGGAGTTTTGAGAGCGGATGCCCAGGACAGTGGTTCATTGGTTCCCAGGAATTAAACTATTATCAATCTTGCTGTACTGTTCAGAATTATTTTCCACAGTTGCTGATTACTAGCCATCTTTGGTTTAGGCAAACTTGCATCTAGACCATTTTGCCAACTATATCCATTTGACATCCTTATGGCGATGAGCTATCAAGGAAGCCCAAGGAATATGTTAGATGGAATGAACTTTGGAAAAGGAAATTCTAGGACATCCAAACTCTATATTTTCAGTGGTAGATTTCTCATTGGAAACAAAAAGAAGATATGGCTCAATTATATTTCTAAAGCTTGATTCCTTGAACTGAATAATGAGTACTCAGAATTATATTCTAATCTATGCTTGAAAGTCTTCCTAAAAAGAAAACAATAGAAGTGCCTTTTCATCCAGCTCTGAAAAACCCATCAAGTGTCTCAAAGTCTTTCCAGAATTCTTCTCAAACATGGATGTCAAGACTTCTTTAAAGAGGTCTTTCTAAATTCCATGAATTTCTAGAAGGTATTTTATATATCTTCTAATTTTCATAGTGGGAATTTTATAAAAAAATGAAATTAGGAACTCTGGTGCTCTTTTATATTGAATACAGCCCTTTGAGGGCTTCCCAGGTAGCAACCTGCCTGCCAATGCAGGAGACATAAGAAATATAGGTTCAATCCCTGGAGCAGGAAGATCCCTTGGAGGAGGACATGGCAACCCACTCCGATATTCTTCCCTGGAGAATCCCACAGACAGAGGCGCCTGGCGAGCTATGGTCCAGAGAGTCACAAAGAGTTGGACATGACTGAAGCAACTTAGCATGCACGCATAATCCTTAGCAAACGCTGTTTAATGGCCTACTTAAGTGGTTTACCTACAATTTAGAAGAGGTCTTCATTTTTCCTTTCACACTTTAACAATCACTTTATCAGACCACCCAAGTCCCATCAACATAGAAATAAAAGGCCCACTTTCTTAAAGAACAGTGTAAGTGTTTATGGATATTCTGTTATTTATCATTTACAATTAATTTTCAGGACCAAAACTTTTATTGTTAAACCATAAAGATATTCATTCCATTGGTAGTAGAAAACTATAATGATATCCTTATTATAAATGTATGGTTATAGTAATTGTGAAACACTAAACAAAATGTTTAGTGGTATTATTAAAAATAAATTTATTGCTGAAATCAAAACAAAGAACATTTCATTAGCATTTAAGTTGCAGTAAGGTATTGACAAAAATGATAAACAGAGCAATGGTAAAAACAAAGATCATAAATAAAATCATGAATAATTAGGATTCACAGTGATTCTCAGGAAAACCTGAGGTCTACATAGGTTTCTTCTGCATCACATCAAATGTTAAAGGCTGTTGCATACAAATATTTACATACCATAAGTAGCCACTGTATCACTTCAACTTAACGAATAACTGTTACTTGTGACGATGTCTCAAAATATGAGCAAATAATCTGGATTTTATTCACTAGTGAATTCTCACTCTGCTGTTCCCACTCCTAGCACCCCAATAACATCATTTTTAGATAATACAGTACTTATGAGATGTAAAATAATCATGACAATTTTTTAAAAAATTGTGTTTCCTATATGCAAATTCTTCCTACATGATATTCTTAAGTGTTATAAAACTACAATTGTGAAACAATGTGGTATACACCCATAAATACATTGACAAATCAATGGGGGAAACAGAAACAGGTTTCAAAGTGTACAAGAATATAATATAGGCTGAAGTCACTTGGATTGTAACAAGAAAAGGGAAGATTCATCAACAAATAGTGCTATGTACCATCTGGGGGAAAAACATGTTAAAAGCTTATCTTGTGCTACATATCAATAATATTAGTTGCAATGACTCAGCTCAGTTCAGTCGCTCAGTCGTGTCCAACGCTTTGCAACCCCATGGACTGCAGTGCACAAGGCCTCCCTGTCCATCACCAGCTCCCGGAGTTTACTCAAACTCATGTTCATTGAGTCGGTGATGCCATCCAACCATCTCATCATCTGTCATCCACTTCTCCTCCTGCCCTCAATCTTTCCCAGCATCATGGTCTTTTCAAATGAGTCAGCTGTTTGCATCAGGTGGCCAAAATATTGGAGTTTCAGCTTCAACATCAGTCCTTTCAATGAACACTCAGGACTGATCTCCTTTAGGATGGACTGGTTGAATCTCCTTGCAGTCCAAGGGACTCTCAAGAGTCTTCTCCAACACCACAGTTCAAAAGCATCAATTCTTCGGTGCTCAGCTTTCTTCACAGTCCAACTCTCACATCCATACATGACCACTGGAAAAACTATAGCCTTGACTAGACATACCTTTGTCGGCAAAGTAATGTCTCTGCTTTTTAATAGGCTGTCTAGGTTGGTCATAACTTTCCTTCTAAGGAGTAAGTGTCTTTTTATTTCATGGCTGCAATCACCATCTGCAGTGATTTTGGAGCCCAAAAAAATAAAGTCTGCCACTAATTCCACTGTTTCTCCATCTATTTGCCATGAAGTGATGAGACTGGATGCCATGATCTTAGTTTCCTGAATGTTGAGCTTTAAGCCAGCTTTTTCACTCTCCTCTTTCTCTTTCATCAAGAGGCTCTTTAGTTCTTCTTCACTTTCTGCCATAGAGTAGTGTCATCTGCATATCTGAGGTTAGTGATATTTCTCCCAGCAATCTTGATTCCAGCTTGTGCTTCTTCCAGCCCAGCATTTCTCGTGATGTATTCTGCATATAAGTTAAATAAGCAGGGTGACAATATACAGCCTTGACGTACTCCTTTTCCTATTTGGAACCAGTCTGTTGTTACAATTATTACCATTTGTTAAGTATTAGTGTGTACCAGGCCCTGTTAAAAATACTTCCCAGAAATTATTTTATTTAATGCTTATCACGGATTTCTTTGGAAGGAATGATGCTAAAGCTGAAACTCCAGTACTTTGGCCACCTCATGCGAAGAGTTGACTCATTGGAAAAAGACTCTGATGCTGGGAGGGATTGGGGGCAGGAGGAGAAGGGGACGACAGAGGATGAGATGGCTGGATGGCATCACTGACTTGATGGACGTGAGTCTGAGTGAACTCCGGGAGTTGATGATGGACAGAGAGGCCTGGCGTGCTGGGGTTCGTGGGGTCACAAAGAGACACGACTGAGCGACTGAACTGAACTGAACACCTGTGATGGTGCTATAGTTATCCCCACTTTACAGGTGAGGAAGCTGAAGTTGCAAGAGCTTAATCAAGGTCACTCATCTACTAAGTTTTGGAGCCAGTCATCAAATAAAAGTAGTGTGTGTTCTTAAACACTATGTTTAAGCATGCAGAAACTCAAACCATCAGGCAGTAGAAGAAAATAAACCAGCATCTTTTTGGTCTCTAGAAAAGGAAGACTTTTTAAACCTAAAAAGGATGGTAGAAAATCTGAGTAAAACTATAAATGCATTTTAGGACATAAAATTTTAAAAGAAGATCACACATTCATAAAATTAAAAACCAAATAAAGCAATAATCTGGGGAATATACTTGCAGCAAAACTGCATGTTAATATTCTTGGTATTTAAAGAATCCATACAATTGGTAGTTAAAATCGTAATACTTTCATATTAAAAGGTATGAGTATAAAAATCACCAAAGAAAAAATCAAATTTAAGAGAAATTCTCGTTAAAAAGCATACTTCTCTGGTAATGATGGAAACTTGAACAGCCCCTCCAGAAAGTAAAGTCCTACAAGTGCTTTGGTGTTCTTTTTTTTAATTTATTTATTTATTGACTCTGCTAGGTCTTTGTTGCTGTGTGCAGGCTTCTCTTACTGCTGAGGACAGGCCCTAGGGCACTCCGACTTCCGTAGTTGCAATTCCCAGGCTCTAGAGCACAGGCTCAATAGTTGTGGCTCACAGGCTTAGTTGCTGCTAATGGATTCTCATCCACTGAGCCATTAGGGAAATCCTGCTTTTGCCTTCTGACCCAATAATTACAATTTTTAGAATAAACCCTATGGAAATGATCCAAAATTTGAACAAAGAAATTAGGTACATAAATGAGCCAATTTACAGAAAATGTTGAAAGCAACATTTTAGGGAAAAGGATAGGGATGTTAAATGCAATTTAAATGTGTAGGTTTATGAATATAAAATTCCTTGAAAGTAATATGATCAGTATTATTAGTAGTTATGTCAGGGGATAGAATAGTGGGTTTTCATCATATTATTAGTAGTTGTTCTATTAATACAAGCAGAAAAAAGTTCTGAAAGTTTATTGAGTTTTATTGTCTGTGACCAGTTTTCCTTATTTATTTCATGCTATTCTTTACATTTAGTTTTTCTCATTTGCCCAGTTCATTCCTATGACTTTTATTTTATATTAACACTAATTTCCTATGACTCTAGCTCTAAAACACAAATGTATATAGGCCTTGTGTGGAGAAATACATGTACATACTCAGCTCAGAGGTATTTCCACACCTACACTTGCCTTTACAAAAGCACCATCAAATTTGGGAAAATAGCATTTTATTTTAAAACTTACTCTTTATTTAGAAAATTTCCCAAACTTTATGTTAAAAACTAGCATGATAACAAGTTCTGGGAAAGAGCCACTCAGTGTTCTAAGAAAACTGCACCTCTGAGGAAACATCTAACCAAATCCAGAAAAGAGCAGCCTATGACCCAAGAATGAGAAACAGGAGAAAGAAGGGAAGGAAGATGCTTGGCTTCTATAAATAGTAAAACCTTTTTAAGGCAGCTGGGCATAGTCCTCTGAGAAGAGAGGCATTGATGAAAAGAGAGACCAAGGAAAGGAAAATAATTTGCTTGGTTTGATAAGAAATAGAGGCAACTTTTCATCTCTACAGTATATTTTCGTGTTACAAAATTTACAATATGTGCTCTAAATAGTGTTATGTGCTATAGTTTAGTGGTCCCTTTTATGGTTCATATGAATCTTAATATAGAAAATATACATTTTTTTTCTTGGGACTTCCTTGGAAGTTGGGTTCAATTCCTTCTCAGGGAACTAAGATCCCACATGCCATGAGTCACAGCCAAAAAAAAAGAAAAGTATAAAAAATTAATTTTTTTCTTGATTGAAAAATATTTTAGGGCACTTATTCCTCAGTGATATACTATATCATGAATTATCCCTACATTGAGAAGCGTAAGTCATCACTTAGTTCAACAGAACAACTGGAGAGAAGAGTATGAGGTACAGACGTGAAGAATCAGGCCTGGCTGCTGTTCTTTAGAGTATCAATGGGTGTGAACATGTGGACAAGGGAACCAGGAAGAATGAAATGCACAAGGGAGATATTCGTGCAATGGGATCCCCAAAAGTCCCAAGTCATCAAAAACTTCCAGTTCCTTCCTTATTTCATCTTGTTCTGCCCTCTCTCAGGGGACAATATTGCTTCAGCATCCCCAGTATAAACCCTACCTGTAAAAAAGAAAAATACCCTACCTGTAGATAGGGGGAAGAAGGGAGCTGGGAAGAGATGATGGGGGGAGGAAATGGAAGGACTGGGTCATAGACTCCTAGTTCTGGTGGAGGTTCACCTCAGCCACACCCTTTCCTCTCCTATCTCATGCAGGGAGAAAAATTAACTCAATGGTTCAATCACAAGTTATCAGTTATGTATCAAATAAAATATCCTTGGTTTGAAAAAAAAGAAGGAAAAAAGAATACCAAGCATCTCTTTCATTAAGACTTGCTCTCAGTTGTTTGTTTTTTATTTGTTTGGCTTCATCAGATCTTATTTGCAACATGGGGGATCTTTAGTTTCAGCATGGGAACACTTGACTGTGGCATGTGGGATTCAACTCCCCGACCAGGGTCCAACCGGGACCCCCTGCACTGGAGGCATGGTGTCTTAGCCACCGGATCACCAGGGAAGTCCCTAGTCTCAGTTTTAGATCAAAGAGATGAACCATTTTAAAATTCCACTTTCTCAAAAATCTGCCTTAATCCAGGTTTTTCCCTGGTAATCAATTCACCATCCTGTGTTCCTTCAGTCCTTTCTTTATAAATTGTTGCATTTCCCTTGGTACTGACTCATCTTTGAGATCTGTATGGAAGGAATCTTTTTTGACATTTCTATGTCAAAAGCTTTCACACTGTAAAATGAATCATTCACAGTTCATTCCTGAAAATTAGATACCATTTGCTTTGCATCTTGATTTGGTTGCATTATATTCTACTAAAAATAAGAAAACTTCTTCCTTTAAAAAAAAAAAAAAAAAGCAAGGAGTAAAAAGAGGGAAATTGGATTCTGTTATGAAACAATTTGCAATTTAGGAATCTCTGCTTTCCTTTTATGAGCTGAATCAAATTATGGCCCAGGAAGAGTCTGTGATTTTTTTTTTTTTTTTAATATGTTGCTTTTGAGGGAAAATAACGGGAGTAACTGGGCTCAGTAGTAAAGAATCCACCTAACAAAGCAGATGTGGGTTTGATCCCTGAGTCAGGAAGATCCCCTGGAGAAGGAAACAGCAATCCACTCCAAGGTACTTGCCGGGATAATCCCACGAACAGAGGAGCCTGGAGAGCTACAGTCCACAGAGTTGCAAGGAGTTGGACACAATTTATCAACTAAACAACAATTCATCCAAGCTCTATACGATTTATTACTTCATTGATTACTTAGTGAATACTAATACCGTAGGGTCAAAAAAAAAAAAGGCCTACTTTTCTCAGTCTAGGTGTTTGGTTACCTTTCTCAGTCTAGGTGTTTGGTTTTGGTTTTTTTTTTTTAATATTTATTTACTTATTTGGCTGCCCAGGTCTTGGTTGCTGCATGTGGGGTGGATGGGGGATCAAAACCGGGCCCCTTGCATTTGGAGCGCAGAGCCTCAGCTACTGGACCACCAGGGAAGCCCCCTCCCTAGAGGTTTTTTTAATCTAAATAAGGTAAACAAAACAGAAAAATTTTATCACGAATAATTTGAATAAGTATTCTCACATGCTTTAAGTGGCAAGCACTCTATGTTTTAGGGAAAAAAACTCTTTGTTTTAGGAAAAAAAGGAGGGGCTGGGATTGGAAAGAGGAATTAAATGCTATTCTTTGTAAGGTTAACCGTCATGTTTAAAGTGGGAAATGATGGGGGTCAGACCAGTAAAGAGGTCTGGTTACAGCTCCAAACTGTAGTTAAAAGCTGCCTGGGAAAGGAAGCTATAAAAAGATAAAACTCCTTTAACAGCTACTCCAGATGATGTGTAATTAGATACCTGGGAAAGTTGCAAGGATCCATTAATAAGGAAACTTTGATTTGCGTCAGTTCCTCATCCCTCATTTCAAGTAGTTACTCGGTGGTTTCTGTGATAGTCTCAAAGATTGACCATAACTCAAGAAGCATGGAAGTGATTTTCTAAAACACTTCATTTTTACTTAGGCTTGGTCTTGGTTTCTCTTTTTTTCTCCTGTGTTTTGATTTTTCTTTCACCCTGCATGTAATGGGTTTTCCTTGTGGCTCCTAGGAAGTGGTAAAGAATCCACCTACCAATGCAGGAGATGTAGGTTTGATTCTTGGGTCAAGAATGTCTCCTGGAGAAGGAAATGGCAACCCGCTCTAGTATTCTCGCCTGGGAAATCCCATGGACAGAGGAGCCTGGCCGGCTACAGTTCATAGGGTTGCAAAGAGTTGAACGCAACTTAGGGACTAAATGACTAAAGCGTAAAAAGTGTGTGTCGTGCAACTCAGGATCTCATTTTGGAGTCTGTTCCCCACTGCAAAGTTTTTCACTCTTTTAATTCTCTTGTCAAGATCAGGTGACTGGTTAATCTTGCTGCCTCATTTTTCTTTAGTAAGAAACTACCCCCAAATTGAGTAGTTTAGAACAATCATTATTTTCTTACAGTCTGACCATGTTGTGGGGCAGAACTTGGGGCGGTTCTTCCACTCCTTGTTACTCTGACTGGGGTCTCCTGGTGGCTTTCAGGTGGCTCCTGAGCTTGTTTCATGGTTCCAAGACTCACATGACTGGCCCTTTGATAGGAACAACTAGACACGTGAGATTAGTGGAGCACGTCTCCCTCTCCACGAGCCCAGGGCTGCTCAACACTGCTCCAGCCAGCTCGGAGCTCCAGGGTAGAACCTGCTGCTCAGAGGAGAGGACAGGTGTGAAACTGAAAAAGCATGATTCCAGCAAAGCAGCCACAGGCCAGCCCAGATGACACACCCAACCAAAGAAGTGTCCAAATATCTGCAGCTAGATTCCACATGTATTCATTCAGTTCAGTTCAGTTCAGTTCAGTCATTCAGTCATGTCCGACTCTTTGCAACCCCATGAACCACAGCACGCCAGGCCTCCCTGTCCATCACCAACTCCCAGAGTTCACTCAGACTCACCTCCACCGAGTCGGTGATGCCATCCAGCCATCTCATCCTCTGTCGTCCCCTTCTCCTCCTGCCCCCAATCCCTCCCAGCATCAGAGTCTTTTCCAATGAGTCAACTCTTTGCATGAGGTGGCCAAAGTACTGGAGTTTCAGCTTTAGCATCATTCCTTCCAAAGAACACCCAGGACTGATCTCCTAAAGGAATGGACTGGTTGGATCTCCTTGCAGTCCAAGGGACTCTCAAGAGTCTTCTCCAACACCACAGTTTAAAAGCATCAATTCTTCGGCGCTCAGCTTTCTTCACAGTCCAACTCTCACATCCATACATGAGCACAGGAAAAACCATAGCCTTGACTAGACAGACCTTTGTTGGCAAAGTAATGTCTCTGCTTTTTAATATGTTATCTAAGTAGTTTAAATGATACTAAAGCCATAAGAATAGATGAGATTACTAGGAGAGAGAAGTTAGATAGAAAGGGGGTCCAAGGGCTACAGAGAAATCCAGTACTAAGAATTTGAGGCATGGGCATGGTCCAGCCAAGGAGATGAGATGAAGTGACCAATCCCATCAGCAAGAGGAAAACCAGCAGAAGATGGTCTAAACCAAGTGAAGAAAGCATTTCAAAGAGGAGGAATTATTTCCAGAATATCATTTGTTTGCAGTTGGCTCCACACTTGCAGATTTTCAATGACAGTGTCATATATCATATATATACACACCAACTAGATTGAAGGCCATTTATAGTCACACCTAATAAGAACATATTATGTGTTATGTGTTATGTTTTTCTCTCCAGAGAGAAATCATTTTTGGAACATTCAGTATTTCTTATTCTCCACATCTTTCTCCGCCTCTGTCATCACAAATGATTATTTGTAATTGCTTTTGTTTTCTCAAGAAACAAGATCAGTGTGATTAAAAATGGAAAACATTCTAATTCTTTGTCCTGAGGGTTAAGGAAGGAGCAGACTGATTATGAACCATTTGCTCAACTAGATATGAAAAATTACTTCTACTTATTTTTAAATGTTGAATTTACATTGGATTATAGATATGTAATATTCTGGCAACTCATTGGCACGTTACAGAATGAAGCTGCTCTGTGAATATATTCATCATTAGAACATATAGACCACATTTTCTTACTAAACCACCTTCTGTCTCCAATCCTGCCTAAGAAATCTGGCTTTCTGGCTCTCTTAAAAGATAAAGTGTTTTATTTACATCACCTTTCCTGATAAGAAAAAGGGAGAAGAAATAGATAAAATTTATCAGCAGCCTCAAGATATAGACATCCCGTCTCCATTCCTTTGAGCTTTTACTGGACATCAGCCTGCCAGTCTAATAAGGCAGCAAAGTCAACAGAAGTAGAAAGCAAAATATATTGCAGTCTTTATTCCACTGGTAATAACCATAAATTTTAAAATGCAATGTTGGCTATATCGTAAAAGGATTTTCTTGGTCTGTTTGCATAGCTGTATTTTATCCCATTCTGGACTAGTCTAGACTTTTCCAGAGATTCTCATTGTACACCAATCTTATTTACCCTAAAAATCTTTTGCAAAACATTTCTCCATCAAATTGAGCTGTATATATGCCAAGTGGCATCATTGTGTGTACCAAACTATAGGTTCTAACCTACAGTGAAGAACGAGGTAGTGTAATTCCTAGGAGTTGTGTTTTCACACATGTACTTTTTAGATGCAGTGGGACAGAACACTAACTGTAAGTGATCAAGGGCTCATTTCAGTGGCGATGGGTATCTTGTATCTTGCCTTGGTATTGCTGACTCTCGTTCCCGTCCAGTTGCCTGGCCTGCAAACCCACGTGCACCTGTCTCCAAAGCCTTGGTCTGTTTTACGGCCTTCTTCTGGCACTCTCTAATGAAAGCTATAAAAAGAAAATGTTTCGTTTCCATTACAACAGCAGCAAAAATTTCAAGAATGAAGCCACAAAAGTACTGCACCACATCCCAGGTCCTTCCTTAACTGTAAATCTGAGAGCAGTTAGCACCAGACCATCACATCAGGTCAAAGAGCACAGTTTCTGAAACCAAACGTTCTTTAGACTTAACATTTAAATGTGATTATTATGATAAAATATTAAGGTAAGAAGTAAGGTGAACACAATTTCTTAATGCCAGTTGGTGTTTTGATTGGCAAAATTGTTCAGTTACATTTATATCCTGCGCTTCTGGAGGAACCATCTTTTTTATATTAAACTATAAACCCTAAAGATTGGGAACCAAGGTATATTTAGTTCAGTTTTACATAGTCTGGCACCAGGCCACATGGGAGAGCTAGAGTTCTTCTTTTACATTTTTAAGTATTATGATTTTGTTATTGTTCAGTTGCTCAACCATGTCCAACTCTTTGCAACTCCATGGACGCCAGGCTTACCTGTCCTTCACCATCTCCCAGAGTTTGCTCAAACTCATGTCCATTGAGTCAGCCATCCAACCATCTTGTCCTCTGTCGTCCCCTTCTCCTCCTGCCTTCAATCTTTCCCAGCATCAAGGTCTTTTCTAATGAGTCAGTTCTTCGCATCAGGTGGCCAAAGTATTGAGCTTCAGTTTCAGCATCAGTCCTTCTAATGAAAATCAGGATTGATTTCCTTTAGGATTGACTGCTTGGATCTCCCTGCAGTCCAAGGGACTCTCAAGAGTCTTCTCCAGCACCACCGTTCAAAAACATCAATTCTTCGGTGCTCAGTCCACTTTATGGTTCAACGCTCACATCCATACATGACTACTGGAAAAACATAGCTTTCACTATATGGACCTTTGTCAGCAAAATAATGTCTCTGATTTTTAATACGCTGTCTGGGTTTGTCATAGCTTTTCTTCCTAGGAGCAAGCATCTTTTAATTTTGTGGCTGCAGTCACCATCTGCAGTGATTTTGGAGCCCAAGAAAATAAAGTCTGTCACTGTTTCCATTGTTTTCCCATCTATTTGCCATGAAGTGATGGGATCAGATGCTATGATCTTAGTTTTTTGAATGTTGAGTTTTAAGCCAGCTTTTTCACGCTCTGCTTAAACCTTCATGAAGAGGCTCCTTAGTTCTCTTTGCTTTCTGCCATAATGGAGGTGTCATCTGCATAGCTGAGGTTATTGATATTTCTTCCGGGAATCTTGATTCCAGCTTGTGTTTCATTCAGCCCAGTATGTCGCATGATGTACTCTGCACAGAAGTTAAATAAGCAGGGTGACAATATGGAGCCTTGATGTACTCCTTTCCCAATTTTGAGCCAGTTCCAAAAGTTCCAAAAATAGCAAGGAGAGATAAGAAAATCTTCCTAAGTGGGCAATGCAAGAAATAGAGGAAAACAATAGAATGGGGAAGACTAGAGAGCTCTTCAAGAAAATTAGAGATATCAAGGGAATATTTCATGCAAAGATGGGCACAATAAAAGAAATGGTATGGACCTAACAGAAGCAGAAAATGTTAAGAAGAATTAACAAGAATACACAGAAGAGCTGTACAAAAAAGATCTTAATAACCTAGATAGCCACGACAGTGTGATCACCCACCTGGAGCCAGACATCTTGGAGTGCAAAGTCAAGTATAGGCCTTAGGAAGCATCACTACGAACAAAGCTAGTGGAGGTGATGGAATTCCAGCTGAGATATTTCAAATCCTAAAAGATGATGCTGTTAAAGTGCTGCACTCAATATGCCAGCAAATTTGGAAAACTCAGCAGTGGCCACAGGACTGGAAAAGGTCAGTTTTCATTCCAATCCCAAAGAAAGGCAAAGAATGTTCAAACTACCACACAATTGCACTCATTTCACATGCTAGCAAAGTAATGCTCAAAATTCTCCAAGCTAGGCTTCAACAGTACCTGAACTAAGAACTTCCAGGTGTTCAAACTGGATTTAGAAAAGGCAGAGGAACCAGAGATCAAATTGCCAACATCTGTTGTCTCATCGAAAAAGCAAGAGAATTCCAGAAAAACATCTACTTCTGTTTCATTGACTACACTAAATTGTAATGATTAAAAATATTTATTTACTAAAATGGCCACCCACTGTAACCATAATTTGAGGATCGAAGAAGGGAGAAAACAATAGAATATCTATGGTCATGATTCACTTAAAGATATCTAGATCCACTTCATATATAATATTCCAAGTTTTTTTTTAATATAGAAACAGAAATAAGATATTACCATAATAAATACCGCAGTTTTCACTACCCAATTTTTCCCACAGCTTAAAAAACATAGCACATCTGTCTTAGTGGCCACATCCTAAACTCTCACGAAATTTTACTAAACCCCAAGTGAAGATCTCAGACTCAGGCCTGCCAGCCAGTTGAATCCCAAGCAGGTGGAACTTTTAATGGCCCCAACTGTTTTCACACACATAAAATTCCTAAAAAGCCATGGTTGGTCAGTGGCCAATGGAAGGATTTTCCAGCATTTATTAATAGAAATTTTATTGAGTTGAAATAACAAAATTTCCTAACAAGTTGGTTCTATCACTCTCCTCTTTTTTTTTTTTCCCCCCAGGTACAGAGCAGTTGCCTCCTGGAGTCGTGTTCAGGGAATTGGGATTCCCTTGGTCACAGCCATTGAGATTGTCTCCATCTGGATCCTTTCTTTTATCCTGGCCATCCCTGAAGCCATCGGCTTTGTCATGGTACCTTTTGAATACAAGGGTGCACAGCACAGAACCTGTATGCTCAATGCCACGTCGAAATTCATGGAGGTATGAATAGTCTAAAGGAAATTAATTAGGGAGTGGGAGAGGTCTTCATTTACCATCAGCGAGACTTGATATCACTACACTGCCCAGTGTGATTTACGATGCTGTGTGCTGCGTGTGCGCTCAGTCGTTCAGTCAGAGCCAACTCTTTGCAACCCCGTGGACTGTAGCCTGCCAGGCTCCTCTGTCTGTGGGATTTTCCAAGCAAGAATACTGGAGTGGGTAGCCGTTCCCTTCTCCATGGAATCTTCCCAACCCAGGGATCGAACCCAGGTCTCATGCATTGCAGGTGGAATCTTTACTGTCTGAGCCACCAGGGAAGCCTGGTTTACTCTGTTAGTTGAGTGAAATACCGTTAAGTCCCCTACAAATGAGCCCTCAAGTTGTGAACTTTCAGAGATGTGCACATGTGCCTGTAGCCAGCTGTCCTACTGTTCTACGGTGCTTTTTCAAGATACTACACTGTAGGATTAAAAATATTTTCTTTATATTTTGTTTTTTATATATCATTTGTTGTTTTTATATCTTATTTGTGTGCAAAGTACAATAAACCTGTTACAGTCCAGTACTATATAACTTAGCATGTTAGTTCGGTACCCAGGCTGACTTTGTCGGGCTTATGAACAAATTGGATTTATGAACGCTCTTGCAGAACGTAATTCGCTCATCTGTAGGAGACTTACTGTATTATTCAATTGCATGAAAAGTAGATGTTAAGCCAGGGTTTAGCTTCTGGACTAGAACAACTACTCTGTTTTCTCTTTTGTAACTGTAGACACCACTGCTGCTCTGTGCCAAACAACTCAGAATTCTGAAGCTGAGAGAGATTGATGTGTATACATGGAGTGCTATTTGTTTTGAGAATAAGGAACACAGCACAACAATTTCCCTCTGACAGACACGCTGACACTTATTTGATGCTCCTTTGCGAAATGCATGTTTCTCACAAGTTTTTTAAAGGTAGATATACTAATTAAAAGTAGAAGTCATTCTCATGTGTGCTTAGTTCAGATTCTAATATGATATAATATAAATTTTCAGAACTTTTTAAAAAAGCGTTTTAGTGTAACAAATTCAGTTGCTGTTTATTATACCTGACCACATTAATTTTTATGACCAGCTTAATTACATAGCCTACCGTGTAAGGAAGCGTTTCAAATGCATATTTCCTCTGCAAAACTAGTCCCATGAAGACCAAGGAGAAAAACTAAGAGTAACTATTTCTATTTCTCTTAAATCAGCATAATTCAGTGCTTTGATGTAAGTTTCACAAAGTCTGGTTCCACCTTTAATCATTTACAGACAACTTACAGTATTTCTACCTTGGAAAATTCACAAAAATTAGTGGTCTTATGGTTGATCAGTTACCCTGCTTGGAAATTCTTGTTTTCAAATTAAAAGTATTCATGAACAGAGCCAAGTTGGCGACCTTAAAATTAAAGTTTTCTACTGATCTACTGACTTTTTTCACTAAGTCAACATCCACAGTGAAAAACGAACTAGGAGAAGTGCTCAGAATTTCAATTCAGTTCAGTTCAGTCACTCAGTCATGTCCTACTTTTTGCAACCCCATGGACTGCAGCACACAAGGCTTCCCTGTCCATCACCAACTCCCAGACCTTGCTCAAACTCATGTCCATTGAGTCGGTGATGCCATCCAACCATCTCATCCTCTATTGTCCCCTTCTCCTGCCTTCTCCTCCTCCTGATGCCTTCCAGCATCTGGGTCTTTTCCAATGAGTCAACTCTTCGCATCAGGTGGCCAAAGTATTGGAGTTTCAGCTTCAGCATCAATCCTTCCAATGAATATTCAGGACTGATTTCCTTTAGGATGGACTGGTTGGATCTCCTTATACTCCAAGGGACTCTCAAGAGTCTTCTCCAACACCACAGTTCAATAGCATCAATTCTTTTCTGCTCAGCTTTCTTTATACTCCAACTCTCACATCCATACATGACCACTGGAAAAACCATAGCTTTGACTAGATAGACCTTTGTTGGCAAATTAATGTCTTTGCTTTTTAATATGCTGTCTAGGTTGGTCATAGCTTTTCTTCCAAGGAGCAAACATCTTTTAATTTCATGGCTGCAGTCACCATCTGTAGTGATTTTGGAGCCCCCCAAAATAAAGCCTCTCACTGTTTCCAGTGTTTCCCCATCTATTTGCCATGAAGGGATGGGATCAGATGCCATGATCTTAGTTTTCTGAATGTTGAGTTTTAAGCCAACTTTTTCACTTTTCTCTTTCACTTTCAACAAAGGCTCTTTAGTTCTTCGCTTTCTGCCATAAGGGTGGTATCATCTGCTATCTGAGGTTATTGATATTTCTCCTGTTAATCTTGATTCCAGCTTGTGCTTCATCCAGCCCAGCATTTCACATGATGTACTCTACATATAAGTCAAATAAGCAGAGCCACATATACAGCCTTGATGTACTCCTTTCCCAATTTGGAACCAGTCTATTGTTCCATGTCCAGTTCTAACTGTTGCTTCCTGACCTGCATATAGATTTCTCAGGAGGCAGGTCAGCTGGTCTGGTATTCCCATCTCTTTCAGAATTTTCCACAGTTTGTTGTGATCCACACAGTCAAAGGCTTTGGCATAGTCAATAAAGCAGAAATAGATGTTTCTCTGGAACTCTCTTGCTTTCTCTATGATCTGACAGATGTTGGCAATTTGATCTCTGGTTCTGCTGCCTTTTCTAAATCCAGCTTGAACATCTGGAAGTTCACAGTTCACATACTGTTGAAGCCTGGCTTTTACAATTTTGAGCATTACTTTGCTAAAGTGTGGGACGAGTGCAATTGTGCAGTAGTTTGAACATTCTTTGGCATTGCCTTTCTTTGGATTGGAATGAAAACTGACCTTTTCCAGTTTCATGGCCACTGCTGAGTTTTCCAAATTTGCTGGTATATAGAGTGCAGCACTTTAACAGCACCATCTTTTAGGATTTGAAATAGCTCAACTGGAATTCTATCATCTCCACTAGCTTTGTGTGTTGTGATGCTTCCTAAGGCCCACTTGACTTTGCATTCCAGGATGTCTGGCTCTAGTCCAGTGATCACACCATCGTGGTTATCTGGGTCATGAAGGTCTTTTTTGTGTAGTTCTGTGTATTCTCAGAATTTGGGCAGTGTGAATGAGAGATCTGGATACCTCTGACAAAAACGTTAGAAAAGAGGCTCCATGTAATAAAGAACTTACTGATGGATCTTGCTGGGTAAAAGGAAATAGGTTTCTTCACAAGAAAGCATGTCCTTCTTAGCAGTGAAGCTAAAAGTGGCTGCCCTTCAGGCAGGGGCGGGGATGCCTGGAGGGTTGCATAAACAGTACTGAGTTTGAACTGATAATTTTTTGGTCACACCCCTCAGCATGCAGGATCTTACATGCATGCATACTAAGTTGCTTCAGTCATTTCCAACTCTTTGTGAGCCCATGGACTTGAAGCTGCCAGGTTCCTTTGTCCTTGGGATTCTCCAGGCAAGAATACTGGAGTGGGTTGCCATTTCCTCCTCCAGGGGATCTACCCGACTAAGGGATCAAGCCCACATCTCTTACAGGTACTGCATTGGCAGGTGGGTTCTTTACCCCCAGTGCCACCTGGCTTCCCTGATGGCTCAGCCTGCAGGATCTTAGTTGCCTGATTACAGATCCCACCAGCACCCCCTGCATTGGAAGCACCAAGTCTTACCACTGGACTGCCAGGGAAGTCCCATGAACTGATGATTTTGTAGATTTCTTTTCAAGTCGAAGGTTTTAGGCTTCTCTTTCCCCCTGGTCTCTTTTTCTAATTTGATCCCCCTTCTTTTTCCAGTCTTTGCTCCTCAGCTTTGCTCTAACCTAGACTGGAGGGACCCACTCCAGTGTTCTTGCCTAGAGAATCCCAGGGATGGGGGAGCCTGGTGGGCTGCCGTCTATGAGGTCGCACAGAGTCGGACATGACTGAAGCGACTTAGCAGCAGCAGCAGCAGACTGGAGGGAGGGGTTCCCAGGTGGTGTTAGTGGTAAAGAACCCATCTGCCAATGCAGGAGACACAAGAGACACCGGTTCAATCCCTGAGTGGGAAAGATGCCCTGGAGTGGGCATGGCAACCACTCCAGGATTCTTGCCTGGAGAATCCCCTTGGACAGAGGAGCCTGACAGGCTACAGTATATGGGGTCACAAAGAGTCGTCCACGACTGAAGTGGCTGAGGACTCAAACAGACTGGGGGGAGGCCCCGCTGTACCCTTGATGTCATCAGTTCAAAAGAAATGTGTGATCCCATTCTGGACTGGCCTCTGCCAAGGAAGGGGCAGGGGACTCCATCCAGTCTCCTCCAGCAAAGGCCAACTCCCAGGACCCCCACAGCTGCTTCTGGGCTTCACACCCCCACCCGCACCCAGAAGGAGGGGGTACAGAGGAAGGGGCTTCTTCAAGGAGTGTGTGCATTGTGCTTAAACGAAGAGTTCTGATTTTTTTTGTTTGTGTTTTAAGTTCAGTACTAAGATCTTTCTACAGTGGGATGTGAATAGGAAAATATTTGTATAAACAGATCTGAATACGCCAACTCCTTTGAGATTCTGCACTTAACCTGAGGCTACAATTCAGTGGTCTGTGAACTTGAAGGAAAAGGAAATTACATGTTTATTTTCACTAACTTCTAACTGAAATTTATCATTTCCTTCTAATTAACTTGGATGTAGGCAACAAATCACAGTAGTGTTTAACAGAAACATGATGTTGTTTTTTTTCACTAACATATAATCTGGAAATGTTATTTACATTCATCATTGGTTCCATATTCTGATAGAACTCATTAGATCTGTCATTTAATTTGTTAATAAACCCACATATTGTGATACTAGAATTTTCTTTTTCATATTTTTGTTAGCTACGTTTTGATGTAATTTGTTTCCATTGTATTTTATTTCATGCATTTAAAAGCATTATTCTCAACAAACTTATGGTTGCTAGAGGGGGAAGAATATGGCAAAGAGATAGTTAGGGAATTTGGGATCAACGTGTACACACTGCTATATTTAAAATGGATAACCAACAAGGACCTACTGTATAGCACATAGAACTCTGCTCAGTGTTATGTGGCAGCCTGGATGGGAGGGGAGTTTGGGGGAGAATGGATACATGTATATGCAAGGCTGAGTCCCTTCACTGTTCACCTGAAACCATCACAAAATTGTTAATCAGCTATACTCCAATATAAAATAAAATGTGTTTTTTTTTTTAAGTATTAGTCTCAGAAAGAATTATAGTCTTCACCAGAAATCCAAAGGGGTCCCTGACATAAAAATAGTTATGAACCCCTGCCCAGAACTTTTTTTCCTCAGGAACCATTTATAGCATATTTTAATAGACATGTTATAAATGCAGCCTACTGGGCCTCTTTCTATATTCAGAAACTCTCCAGTTTTTCACAGAGCAGTGTGATTATTTTTTACTGTGGGAACTGAGATATTGCAGGAGGCTGCATTATCCTTAGTAAATAAACTATCTGGAGAAACAGCATTAGGAAAGGAAAAGCGTTCTTCCCAAGTTGGTGATTAATTTAGTGGGAGGAAGAATTTAGCTATAATTTTCGAATTTCCATTTTTATGGGGTATTACATTTTCTCCTTTAAAAAGACATAAAACTGAGTAATCCTGATATTTACAAATCCTGTCCACAGGGAGATCAGGTTCAACATGCCTTCAGATAAGCTACTCTGCCTCAATAGTTTCCAGGTGGCAAGTATTAAGAGAGAGAGGAAGGACGTGGTTATTGATGGCTCACACTGGCTGGCTGAGGTCGCATAGCAGACATACCAGACAAAGGGTTAACTCCCAACAAGCAGAGCCCTACAGATAAGCCATTCACAACCTTCGCTCTTTCCAAACAAGACAGGCACATTAAGAACACTTCACCACAACAGTCAGAAGTAAACCAGACACTAGCAAAATGCTGAGAATCACCAATAAAGATACAGATCCTTATGTCTCAAAAGGATGTTTTATGAGCTTTGAAAGGGAATTGTTTTTATTGATGAGGGTTCTTCCACTGTGTAATTCAAACCAACTTTCGTTTATTTAAAATATTAATAATTGTTAATAATTATTAAAATTATTTAATAATTTGGGTAATTTTAAACTTCTTGTAGCTAATTTACAATGTTGTGTTAATTTCTGCTATATAGTAAAGTTATTCTGTTATATATTTTCTTTTTCACATTCTTTTCCATTATGACTTATGAAGGGATATTGAATATAGTTCCCTGTGCTACAGAGTAGGACCTTGTTGTTTATCCATTCTATATATAATAGTTTGCAGCTGTTAATCCAGAACTTCCAACCCATCCCTCTCCCACCCGGCCTCCCACTTGGTAACCACAAGTCTGCTCTCTGTCTATGCATCTGTTTCTGTTTCATGGATAAGTTCATTTGTGCTATATTTTAGATTCCACATAAAGTGATATCGTATGTTATTTGTCTTTCTCTGTCTAAATTACTTCACTTGGTATGATAATCTCTAGCTCCATCTTGTTGCTGCAAATGGCATTATTTCATTCTTTTTATGGCTCAGTAATATTCCATTGTATATATATATATTATATATATATAATATACATACATGGTGTGTATGTATATATATGGTGTATACTGTTGTATATTTGGTGTGTGTATATATATATGTGTGTGTGTGTGTGTGTGTGTGTGTGTGTGTATGTATACCACATTCATCTGTCAATAGACATTTAGGTTGCTGTTATGTCTTGGCTATTGCGAATAGTACTGTCAGAATAATATTAATTCAATTTCTTTGTGTGCTGTTATAAAAAGCAACACACAGCACACAACACACAGCTAAACCAGAAACTACATGTTTGGACTTCTCAGTTTGGTTGAGTTTTGAGCACGACCTCCAAGCCCATTACCACCAGCAGAGAGCATGAATATACAAACATAGCTGTAAGCATGGAGACGTTGAAGCCACCAGAGGCTTTGTGCAGCAAACTTGCCTTATAATGCTCTTCCTCCTCTCTCCCTCCTCTCCTCTTTCCAGTTCTATCAGGATGTTAAGGACTGGTGGCTGTTCGGGTTCTACTTCTGCATGCCCCTGGTGTGCACTGCGATCTTTTACACCCTCATGACTTGTGAGATGTTAAACCGAAGGAACGGCAGCCTGAGAATTGCCCTCAGTGAGCATCTGAAACAGGTAAACCTGATAAGGTCATGACGATCTGGCCAAGACTGGTTTGTCCTTGACAATGAAAGGACTATGGATACTGTGTTTTGCGGATTTAGCCTGATTTCCTAAAAATTAAAATGCTGTCTTACTTGTCTGTATGCCTTGTTTTCTTTAGAGTATTGAGCATTTCTCCAGTGAAGTCAGGATCCGACCTGTGAAACACACGGCCCTGGGGGCAGGGCCCAAATAGAGAGGAACTATTCGTTAATTTTGCCAAGAGTATCTATCAAACGTGTGTTTGTGATTAGTAGTACATTAAACTGGGCTTGGAATTGTGCCAGGATTATAAAAAAAAAAAAAAAGAAGCACATGACTTTCTCCCCAGTAGGCTTTGCAGTCTTGTTGTGGAAATAAAACACAAACATGAGATAATTGAAAAACAGAATCACAAGGTGTGGTAAAAAGTAGCTTGTGCTATAGAAAGCCAAGGAGGACATGAGATAAAGTCATGAAGAAACTGTTCATGCATGAGGAGGATTGAACTGTTCCTGATGGGGGTCTAGCTAGAACACACATGAGTACCATGCATTTGAGGAGTAGGAAAAGGAGACAGACGTCATGAGAGCAACATCTAAGGTATGACTCATGGAAAGAAATGGGATTGGGTACATAAGAAGTCGCATTTTGGAAAGCCTAAAGTCCTAGAAAAAATCGGAACCTGTCAGTAGGAGGATATCTGTTTCTCCCAGGCAGCAAACAGGACGGATAAAGCTGTGAAGCTTCTGTTTGCTGACTCTGTGACACTGGGCAATTGCTTTCTCTCTCTGAACTTCTAGTTTTTTGAAAAATGTATAAAATAATATCTTCCCTTTAAGATATTTATTTATTTGACTGTGAGATCTAGTTTCCTGACCAGGGATCAAACCCAGGCCCCCTGTATTGTGAGTGTCTTAGCCACTGGGTCACCAGGGACGTCCCACCTGCACTTTTCTGTACAAATACTAACTCAATTTTGAGTCTTAAATTTTTTAATGAAATGTATATAATAGTACATCAAAGGGATTATGTAATGCATGCACAGTGTCTGATAGAACCCAGCTGATACTACGTAGTCAGATACTGTTGATATATATTAATTCAAAGAGTAAAACCAAGACTGTGGGTAACTTCAGTTTCAACAAACAAGTATGTAAAGACGACCAGCCACACCAAAAGTCAATATGAGTTGTTGATGGAGCCTGGATAACTGCCCTGTGTGATTGCCATACACGAGCGCCAGTCTTCATCGGCAACTCTTTTTGACCAGAGTACCGATTTTTTTGAGCCTCAATTCATTATCTTAAACTGGACACAATAATATATGAATCAGTATTATTATTGAGAATCAAAGGAATTAACATGCATTCACATACTTCATAAAAATCTAACTGTTATACAAATGGTAGCTATTATCCTTTATTAAAATTTAACAGGAAACTTATCTTGAGAAACTTTAGCATGACATCATCCAGGCATGAAAGTTCAGAGTACTCCAGATGTGAAACATATTAAGCTGTTATTACCTTTCATTCCTGCAATAGAGGTAACTAATTAGAATAGATTTGTGGAAAATGGTGTTTCTGAATGTCGATTTTTGCATTAGCACCACAATTGAGCCTATTCAAGCTATGAGTGACACCTGCTCTGAAAATAATTAAACAGGGATTGGGAGCAATAAGATGCTGCTGCTTCACATTTTCATAGCATTTTTTAAGTTCCCAAAGAGCATTTCCATGTCATTTTGGTATTTGATTCCTCCAAACACGCTGTGAGATAAGCTAGACAGACATGTACCCTTATTATACAGGTGTTTAAGAGACTAGCGCAACCAAATGGACATTAGAATCCAAAACTTGGTCCCCATGCAGTAGACATTCCCTTGCATCCCACTCAAAGGTCGAGCAGGTTCTGACTGCAGGAGAGCAAGCCTAGCTGGGAGGGCTTTGGGGTTGGAGGGTGGCAGGGGGGCTAGCTTAGAGTGAAAACCCTACCACCCCATCCAAGTCCAACATGGCTCTTGATCCTGCTTCTGGTATGTTTTTCTAGAAATTCTCTTCACTATACCTTTATCAGTTAGGGGTTGTGTTTGAATGCTGAGTGCAGAAAATCTTCCCAGGTGGCTCAGCGGTAAAGAATCTGCCTGCCAACGCAGGAGAAGTGGGTTCAATCCCTGGGTCAGGAGGATCCTCTGGAGGAGGAAATGGCAACACTCTCCAGTATTCTTGCCTGGAGAGTCCTATGGACAGAGGAGCCTGGCAGGCTACAGTTTATGGGGTGGCAAAGAGTCAGACACAACTGAGTGACTGAGCACAAATGTGAACAGAAAACCCAAAATAACAGGGAGTAGGCCAAGTAGGGGCTTATCTGTCTCCCGTAGCTTATCTGTCTCCCGTAGCTTATCTGTCATCAGCTCAGTGGTCATGGGACTCAAGAAGCCAGGGTTCTGCTGCTGTGCTCACCTTTCCTTTATTATTGGAAGATGGCAGCTACAGCTCTGCCCTTAGACCTCCTTTCCAGGCAGCCAGAAGGGGAAGGATACAGATCACATTAGCGTGTGTGCACCGGAGGAGTAGCCCCCATGTTTAAGTAGCTTTTCCAGAAACCCCACATGTCTATGGCATTACCACTCTGAACACGCCTGATCTCGTCAGAAACCCCACACAATGGGTTCTACCTAGCGTAATCAATAAGATCTGTGTGCATGAGGAAGCCAGGCTCCTCTGCTGCCGTGACAAAATCAAGGATCTGACTGATAGTAAGGAAAACTCAGAAGGATGGATATTGATTAACCAAATAGCTGACTGTCATGTGGCAAAGTATTAATATTGTCTTTTAAAAAATTATCCTCTTGCAGACTTCCCTGGAGGTCGAGTGGTTAAGACGCCACACTTCCGTGGCACGGGGCTCGGGTTCAATCCCTGCTGAGGGAACTAAGATCCCACATGCCATGTGGCATAGCCTAAACAAATAAATAAGTTTACCCACTTTGAGGATGTGCTCCAAAGAGATAGCCTCTCCCCCAATACGCTCCTCTCTACACTTTCTGTGTACACAAAATGGCCCTTTAAAATGATCCCCCATTCCTGTGGATTAATAAATAAAGGAATCCTTTATTGTTCTCAATACAGTCAGTTTATACATTCTCTGAAGCCATAGCCAGCTAGCTAGCTAACTCAAAGATTAAAGAAATCCCAGTTCTTGGGGCTAAAGCCACAGTTTGTGACAACTGCCCTGAGATCTTTTTAAATAGCTCTATCAATCACGTGGGTTTATTGCAGGCTCCCCCTACTTAATGCTGTATGCCCTGGATTGAACCAGCCTTACCCTTCCAAATCCTGTTTTCAATCACTTTTATTTTGACATTAAGTGATCCCGGTTACAGACAAGTTGTATTTTATGTTCCCAGTTGGGCTTCCTAATGCCATTCCCTGTAATACTCAAATACAGGGCACCCAAATGACTAGCTGCAGATAGTTCGTAACATGGTTTTACTGATCCTGTGCAGACCCCAAAGCATGTAAACCTGCCACTGGAGTCAGGCCAGAATCAGCATGTCCCCGTTTTTCCAACTGTCTGTGCTGATAATTCTTTACCCTCAGGTGGCGCTAAGTGGTCAAGAACCCACCTGCAGATGTAGGCGACAAGAGATGTAGGTTTGATCCCTGGGTCAAGAAGACCCCCTGGAGAAGGAAATGGCAACCCACTCCAGTATCCTTGCCTGGAGAATTCCATGGACAGAGGAGCCTGGCGGGCTATGGTGCATAAGGTTGCAGAGTTGGCCAGAACTAAACTGACTTAGCACGCTCGCACTCTAAAATACAATAAAAAAAAATACATTATTTGCAAACAATGTATCTTTGAAAACTACCTGTCATTAAAAGAATTTTAAAAGCCAAAAAAATCCGAATGCCAGCTTTCTCCAAGATCAAGAAATGGAGAAAACACGTTGTTATTCCTTTTCCTTTTCTGTTTCGTACTCCTATTTTGTTTTCCAAACATCTTTGTAGACTTGTTCATTGTTTGGAAAATCCCATGGATGGAGGAGCCTGGTAGGCTGCAGTCCATGGGGTCGCTAAGAGTCGGGCACGATTGAGCGACTTCACTTTCACTTTTCACTTTCATGCATTGGAGGAGGAAATGGCAACCCACTCCAGTGTTCTTGCCTGGAGAATCCCAGGGACAGTGGGGCCTGGTGGGCTGCCGCCTATGGGGTCGCACAGAGTCGGACATGACTGAAATGACTTAGCAGCAGCAGCATGCCACACAGCTTACAGCATCTTAGTTCCCCAACCAGGGGAACTGGTTTCAGGCTAGATTGAACCCAGACCCTCAGCAATGAGAGCCAAGAATCCTAATCACTGGACCACCAGGGAATTTCCTAGATTTGTCCCATTTTGTTATTATGGTAGGGTCAGTCACCTTGACTAGCATGCTATCATTAATGCAGGTGAATTACCTGTTATGGAGACTTTTAACTAACCTTCCCCTCCTATGTTTGACAGACATACAAATACACAGACATACAGACCCAGTCACAGTGTTGGCTCAACCTCAGCCCGTCCTCCCCTCTGCCCACCATCGAACCTTTGACCTGGCCCTAATAACCAGCCTGAAGCTACCATGCTTCCTGGCAGCTGCCCCAAAAGAATCACTAACAACTCCTTGCTTAAGACAATTGGACTCCAAACCTTATCTATTTTTTTATTTGGCCGCACTATGCTGCATGTGGGATCTTAGTTCCCCGACCAGGGATCGAATTTATGCTTCCTGGAGCAGAAGCTCAGAGTCCTAACCACTGGACCAAGGGAGTTTCCTGGACTCCAAATCTTGATGAGGTAGAGGGTGGTGAGGTGGGCTGCTCTGGCTCTTCTTTGAGTACTCTGTCCCAATCTACTACTTGTTTTTAATTGGAGTATAATTGCTTTACTATGTCATGTGGAAACTAACACAACATTATACTACTTCCTTTTGTGTATCTCCCTTCTCTAGTAGAAAAACACTAAACTTATTGTATTTTTTTCTCTCACTTTTCTTTAGCGTCGAGAAGTGGCAAAAACAGTTTTCTGCTTGGTTGTAATTTTTGCTCTGTGCTGGTTCCCTCTTCATTTAAGCCGCATTTTGAAGAAAACCGTGTATGATGAAATGGACACGAACCGATGTGAATTACTTAGGTATGATCCTTTGTGCTCAGAAGGAAATTGAAGTTTCTCTGATCTCACATTTCTAAGACTTTTACAAAACCACCTGTTCTATACTCACGTGAGCTCTGGAAATTAAATCTTCTAAGTTGATTGTTTTTCTTTAGCTGTCACAGCCCATAACCAACCTTAAAATTCTGTGCAAGCCCTATCAATAATTTTGCTGCTCCCCTCCCGGGTTAAGCAAGTGGTGGGTATATCTGCACATGTCCTGCAGAACTGAAACTGCCATTTAAACAAGGGCTTTGAAAATAATTTTGACTGCTACCTCTGAGAAATGTCTCCTGGGCAAGAAAAATGCTTATTCTAGAGATAAATGCTAATTAGGTTTTAAAACATGATGTTCTAATTTATCTTTTCTATTTCCTTTTGCTCAAGTTTCTTGCTGCTCATGGATTACATCGGTATTAACTTGGCAACCATGAATTCATGTATCAACCCAATAGCTCTATATTTTGTGAGCAAGAAATTTAAAAATTGTTTCCAGGTAAGTATTTCTTTTAGCAAGAAGATCTTTTTCATAATAATTATTGGCATTAATGATTGATTATATGTGATGGTTGTTGCTGTTGTTGTAGTCACTCCAGTTCAGTTCAGTTCATTCACTCAGCTGTGTCCAACTCTTTGCGACCCCATGAACTGCAGCACGCCAGGCCTTCCTGTCCATCACCAACTCCCGGAGTTTACTCAAACTCATGTCCATTGAGTCAGTGATGCCATTCAACCATCTCATCCTCTGTCGTCCCCTTCTCCTCCTGCCCCCAATCCCTCCCAGCATCAGGGTCTTTTCCAATGAGTCAACTCTTCGCATGAGGTGGCCAAAGTACTGGAGTTTCAGCTTTAGCATCAGTCCTTCCAATGAATGCCCAGGACTGATCTCCTTCAGAATGGACTGGTTGGATCTCCTTGCAGTCTAAGGGACTCTCAAGAGTCTTCTCCAACACCACAGTTCAAAAGCATCAATTCTTTGGTGCTCAGCTTTCTTCACAGTCCAACTCTCACATCCATACATGACCACTGGAAAAACCATAGCCTTGACTAGACAGACCTTTGTTGGCAAAGTAATGTCTCTGTGTAGTCACTTGGTCGTGTCCAATTCTTTTGTGACCCCATGAACTGTAGCCTACCAGGCTCCTCTGTCCGTGGGATTTTTCCAGGCAAGAATGCTGGAATGGGTTAGCGTTTCCTACTCCAGGGGATCTTCCTGACCTAGGGATCAAAATTGCATCTCCTAAATTGGAAGGTGGATTCTTTTTTTTTTTTAATCAGATGGTCATTGCTTTACAATATTGTGTTGGTTTCTGCCATACATCTGCCACAAGTATCCATATGTCCCTGCCCTCCTGAACCACCTGCCACCTCCCTCCCCATCCCATCTCTCTAGATTGCCACAGAGCACTGGGCTGAGCCCCCTGTGTCACACAGCAAATTCCTACCTGGCAGGCAGATTCTTTAGTGCTGAGCCACCCATAGGCAATAGTATATAATAGCAAATTCAATTGTTTTCATTTAATTAGAATTCTGTTTTTCTCTTCTGTCTTTTCTCTATTTTTATTTCTAATAGAGTATAAATGCTTTATTAGTTTCTACTGTCCAGCAACGTGAATCAGTGATACATATACATTTTATATATGTATATATCTTTTATATATATATCATATATATCCCCTTTATATATATATATCCTTCCCATTTATATATATATCCCCTTTTATATATATATCCCCCTTTTATATACATATATCCCCTTTTATATATATATATATATCCTTCCCATTTAGGCCACCACAGAGCGCTGAGGAGAGTTTCTGTAGATTCTCATTAGTTCTCTATTTTATACATGGTATCGGTGGTGCGTATATGCCAATCCCAATCTTCCAGTTCATCCTACCACCTCCCTGTCCCCCTTGGCATCCTTAACGTTGTTCTCTACATCTGTGTCTCTATTTCTGCTTTGTAAGCAAGTATTTTTTAAGAACAGCCAACTATGTGTATTAGATATCCCAACAGGCATGGCTCATTCCAGTTGTAAATAGCACTTTCATCAGCTGAACTTTTCAGAAGAGAAATGAAAATCACAATAGTACTTTCATCGGCTGAACTTTTCAAAAGAGAAGTGAAAATTACATTTTGTTACCCAGAAAGAGCGTCAAATTGTCAGCATAACAGAAAAGCAATATATATTCAAACAACATACTCAAAAGTTAAAATAAAAAGAACTAATTTAGTAGCATGCCAATTTAGTATCATGCTTTGAAAAGAAATATTCCAAGTTGAGCTCCAAGGCCAACAGAATAGATTAAACTTATTCGTGCCTTACATAGCCTTAGACTTTTAACCATAGTCTCAATAAAACATAAACTCATTGTTAAGAAAGCTCTTGCTAAATGCTACTTAATAGTATACTTCATAATAGTCTTTTCAAGAAAAGTAAATGTTTATGGCTCTGGAAATCTGAACTAATGTAATTTAATTCAAAATCAGTTTCCTTCTGTTCTTCAGACCTCCTTGTAGCTAAGCCAACACGTGTTCTCCAGAAGTTCCAAGCACTTCTCACTGAGGTATTATTTTTCCAGTTCCTAGAGTGATTTTAGCATAGAATTAGTCCTAAGTGGAATCCGCTGATTTTGGCCAGGATGTTTAACTTCATTTTATGGTGCATATTAGGAAGAGTAGCATAGAGTTCAAGGGTGCAGGATCTGGACGTGAACAGTCTTGATTTACATCCCAGCTCTGCACTAGCTATCTAAAACCAGATCCAAGTGGGGCCACTCCTGCTTCCTCAGTTTGTCCATCAGTAAATCAGATGCTGTATCTGTATCTGTATCAGATACTATATCTATCTCATAAGGTGGAATAAGTGGGTTCGGTGCTTGAGACAACAGAAAGTGCTCGGTATGAGTTAATCAGTATTAGGGAAAGAAGAGAGGAAAAACACAAGTGAATACCTTCGTGACTCCTGCAGTCTAAAAGGGGACAGACAGATATTAACCAGAGAATCACGGGCATCAATAAAACTTGGTATGGAAGTTCTTACTGCCACACTTTGGCAGTCTTTGGGGTCATGTTTACAAGTCATGAAATGCCCTAAGAAAGATTCTGCCATAAGAAATATTGACTAAAATACAGGTCATAACAAATACATTTATGTAATCTGGAGTAAAATCAGTTGCTAATTAGTTTACATATTTTATATATAAATTAAAATTATATGTGACATGTAAATTTATATTACATATAAAATTAGTTTACATACCCCCAGAGGGTAAGGGGGGGGGGAAATCCAGGTATGAACTCTCAGAAATTAAACACAATTTTGACTGATATTCATAAAAAGGCAGCATACCCAGGGGAAAGAGTCCAACAGAGAGAGTCCTGGGTTCTGAGTTCAGGTCTGCCTCTTCTCTAAGCCTCCCTGTTCTCATCCAGGAGGAAAATAGCACCTTCCCCCTAGGGCTGTTTAAGAGCCTCAGGTGAGGTGCCCAGTGAAGAGAGGCACACAGGCAGCGCAGTGGAGGCAGGCCAGGCGCTTCCCAGTCCCTCCCACCCACGCCCACCAAGTCATAGAGAAGTTCCCCCCACCAACACTGCCTTCCTTTCCTCTTTGACTTGGTGAATCAACTAAAACAAGAAACACAGGATCTGTCATTTTGCACTAGAATAAACCATTTAACTTGGAGAAGACTCTTGAGAGTCCCTTGGACTGCAAGGAGATCCAACCAGTCCATTCTAAAGGAGATCAGTCCTGGGTGTTCATTGGAAGGACTGATGCTAAAGCTGAAACTCCAGTATTTTGGCCACCTCATGCGAAGAGTTGACTCATTGGAAAAGACCCTGATGCTGGGAGGGATTGGGGGCAGGAGGAGAAGGGGATGACAGAGGATGAGATGGCTGGATGGCATCACTGACTCGATGGACGTGAGTCTGGGTGAACTCTGGGAGTTGGTGATGGACAGGGAGGCCTGGCGTGCTGCGATTCATGGGGTCGCAAAGAGTCGGACACGACTGAGCGACTGAACTGAACTGAAACCATTTAACTTCTCCCTAGAGATTAAAACTCCCTACTCCAGATTACTGGCAAGGCCCACACTGTCCTCAAACACCTCTGGACATTCACCCCTTGTTGGTGAGCCTCTGTTTCTGCTGGGAACAGGCTGGTGGCCCCCTCTTAATATGAGTCTGTTCCTCCTCCCAGTCTTGCCTCTGCTGCTGCTGTTACCAGTCCAAGAGCCTGATGACTTCGGTGCCCATGAATGGCACCAGCATCCAGTGGAAGAACCATGAACAAAACAACCATAACACAGAGAGGAGCAGCCACAAGGACAGTATCAACTAAACTGAAGGAACAGTTATCAGTGTGCTTCAAGCCCGACTGGAGGAAAAAATCAACACAGCACTGTGTCCCCAGGAATCTGTTCCATCCTTCTCTCACAACTCAGCCCCACCCCCTGGAAAAATGCTTTCCAAAACGTTGAAGGGTTGACTGGTTTATACCCACAAATTCAACGAATCTTACGTCTTTGATTTATCTGATTTACCTATTCTGCATGTTATATTCAGCCCTAAAAAATGGTGGGAGTTGGCAGGGGGAAAGGAGATTGTTCAGTTAAACCAGAAGGATATTTACCACCTTTCCATGAAAATAGATTTTTTCGAGTACATGGCAAACTTTCATGGTGGTTCTGTAGAATGTTCAATAAGACCAGTCACCGTGAAAAAGTTATAGAGACTGTAACAAGATTTTTTTTTTTTTAAGTAATTTTGGTTTTTTGGCCAAACACAGTATGGGCTGAAGTCTCCTTTATTTGAAATATAATTCAGTGCCAGTATTTTTTAACTGCATAGTAGCCTACAGATGATTTGAGCTCATTTACACATATTTTTGCCCCCCAAAACAAATAAAACGGAATTCAGGTGAGAAGTTAGGTTAGTGTTTCTCATGTCACTGGCTTATTTTTTAAAACATAAATTCTCAAGCTTCAGGAGCTTACAGGACTTTAAAGCACAGACTGATATCCATATATGGCAGTTTAATAGCTGCTATGCAAACTTTTTGGGAACCTATATTTTCTTTTTTAATGAGGTTTCATATTAGGAGATCTTGTGCCTATTCTGTTAAATTGAAAAATAATGCTTGACTCCAACAGTTCTGTTTTTCACAAGCCTAGTTTTTTAATGGAAGCATTTTATGTAAAATCAAAATACCATTTACTAAAATTTAAATGTTTGTATCATTTAACTATGTCCAAGACTTTTGGTGAAATGCATAGAAGTCCAGAACAAACCAAGAAAGAAAGGATTGCGTATTTTCAGAGGATTTGGAAATTCTCATTGAGGTTTATTTTTGGTAATAGTAACGTGTATATGTGTGTGTGCAGATATACACATATGTATCGTGTACATATATACATGCATATACATATATACATGTATGTATATATTCCTTTGCTTCCTTTTAAAATGTTAACTGGCAGTGAGACTTTTTTGGTCATTCCTTTTCCACGGAGGAATATGGAAAACATAATTTCAAAGTGGCCAGCTGAGTTTATTGTGTCAATGAAATATAATTACTCCCAGATGCCGCCATGAACTTAAGGTTCTTCATGTCCCTGGGTTTTCAGTATGAACCTAAATGCCTTCCCTACCCACACTCCTCACATGGTCACCATTTCAAAAGGCCTGCAGTGACTTCTGCTGGGCGTTTTCCACGATGTTTACAAACTGTGATTGCAGCAGCAAATCTTTTACTGTGTGTATATAAATATATGTATATATAAACAACTGTAAATTTCTTTTAGCCAATTTTTCTATGATCGTCTCTGTGGAATGTATTCGTGTGTGTGGTATATGCATGTGGTCAGATGGTATGTATGGATTTCATGTAACCTAATATTAACGCCTCGCAGTTGTGCCAAAGCAAACACTCCACATGGAATCTAGGTGGTTGTCCCTCACAACAACCAACCTGTCAGTTTTAATCTATCCATGTTCATAAATCTTGTGACCATGTTACCATTACAAATGGAATGTGAGAGGCCTCATGAAAAAGGATGAGCCAATGGATTTTTGACAATGGATTTGGTGTTTTGGTTGGTTGGTTAGTTGAAAAAAGCAGTATTGGGGGTTGTATTTTTGCTCCTGTGCTGGAGCAAAATTCATTAAAGTCTGAAGTATTATATTGTCCCAGTCCTCAACATGGTGATGAGACTGACAAGTGGGCAAATGCTTCTATCAGATTTCACCAGAAAAATGTCTGATGATACATTAGCTCAGCTGCTTCCTTGGGCTGTATTTCAGAACAGTCGTGTATAAAATGATATCAGGTGCCAGCCGTCCAATTGCAGGCCTCCTTTGTGTGTTAGCAGTCAAATTCCATTAGTCCCCTGGTGCGTCACAGGCAGTGATATAGCCCATGATATAAGCCATAGGTTCACACCACTGTGTTTAGACAGTGGTCCTTTTCTTTAAGATGCTTTGTCTCTTGCATATCCAAAATGCATTTTACAAGTTCAGGAAGTCATAGATTTCTGAACAACCACACGGGCTTCCATGTGCATTTTGTTTATGGACCAGTAAGTGACTGTGGTTGATAAGTAGGAATATTTCCAGTTTCTACGTATATCACTTCTTTCCAAGTAAATCTGTAGAAATGAGCCAGAAGCCACGGCCCTGCACTGGCAGTGGCCCATAAGTACAAAATAAAAGTTTACAGAAGCCTTGTGAGTGTCTCTTCATTTGTATTAATACATAGTTCTATCTAGGAAATGTTTGCTACACAGTGGTTGAAAACCTCTCCCAAGTTAATAGCCAGGTGAGTGGTTTTCAAACAGATAAGTCCTAATTGTACTGTATTCTCAACCAACTTTGTTGTATTGAACACTTAACGCTCCTATTCAATCCTTCATTCACCTTGCCTGTAAATTTTACTGAGCATCTACTATGCACCAGGAGTTCTTCTAGCGACCAGGGGTATAGCAGGAAACAAAACAGGCCAAGTGCCTGTTCTCATGGAGCTTGCATCCTAGAAGAAGCTAGAAAATAAAAAACTATCATCAATAAACAATATGTCAAGTGGATACCTGGACTCATGTATCCAGGTATCCAAATAACCGGTTATTTGCCATTTTCAACTAGGGAGGGGCTTCCCAGGTGGCACTAGAGGTAAAGAACCCATCTGCCAATGCAAGAGATGCAGGAGATGCAGGTTTGATACCCAGCTCAGGACGATCCCCTGGAGGAGGGCATGGCAACCCACTCTAGTATTCTTGCCTGGAGAATCCCATGGGCGGGGGAATGTGGCAGGCTACAGTCCATAGGGTAGCAAAGAGTTGGACACGACTGAAGCGACTTAGCACACATGCACACATGGCTAATTCATAGATATACTACATCTAAAACTAAGCTCCTGATAGCTTTCTAACCTGTACTGCCATATTAGTCCTCTGCTCATGTATTACTCAGAATTCTCCAGAGAAATAGAACCAATAGGATAGATAAATGATAGATAGATAAAGAAAAGATTCTGTGGCCTCTAAGATAATGTATGCTGTGCTGTGCTGCCTACAAGCTGAAGAAACAGGAAATTCAAAAGCATAATTCAGTCCAAATCCTAAGGCCTGAAACACAGGAGCTGATGGTAGAACTGCCAGTCTGAGGCCAAAACCCTGAGAACCATGGATGGCTTGCATAAGTCCCAGCGTCCAGAAGCCAGAGATCCAGGAGCACCAGTGTCATGAGCAGAAGATGGATGTCCCACCCCAAGGAGAGACAGAGGGAATTCATTCTGCATCCTCCTTTTCATTTTTTCCAGGTGCTCTCCTGATTGCTGATGCCTGTTCCTACTGGTGAGAACATATCTGCTCTAGTCTCCTGATTCAAGCGCTGATCTCTTTCAGAAACGCCCTCATAGATACACCCAGAGATCATATCTTCCTAGCTATCTGGTTGTCCCTTAGCCCAGCCACACAACACCGAAGATGCACCATCACAGCTCAAAGAGCCCCATCCCTTGAGTTGTCACGACAGAGTCATGTCCCGTTTCTTTCTCTCAGCGCTTATACCCAACCCCATCCTCAGATTGTCTCCAGAATCTGATTCTCTCTCCACCTCTCTTTTCTGAGCCACCACTATCTCCTGATCTCTTGCCAGGATAACTGCAGTTGGATCCCAAATGCCTACTTTTTTCCAGCCTTGGAAACATCATACTCTAACGGGAGCCTATCTCTCAACCCCCGTAGTGGTCTAAAGATGCTGACGTTTTCAAGGTAGGCGAACCAGCAATGGGGAGTTTTCTAATAACAGCTAAAGTAAGAAAAAGCCCACTAGCACAAGCCTGGAACGTTATGAATCAAGAAGGTGCTAGCCACAGCTGGTATGGGTGTTCTGAAGAAGGTTAGTCTAGAGTGTAACAAAGATGAAAAAGAGCATTTTAAGTCCTGGCTCTGCTTTTCCCTGATGCTTTCCCATAGCTTGAGCAAGCAAACTAATATATTTACCTTTGTCCCTCACTGCTTACATTTAGTTTTCTCTTGCTTACAAGGCACATATTCTAAGAATATCTCAGCTGATTTATATTTTCTTACCACTGTTTTTAAATTAAAAGACCATGTATTTTAGAGTAGCTTTAGTTTTACCCACCCCCCCCAAAAAAAAATTGGCAAATCCAAAGAGCTCCCTGTGCCCGCTTCTCCCAGATTTCTCATACACAGCTCCTCGCTATTATCTATTCCTTGTGCCAGTGGAATATATATGATGAACCAATCCTGAAATATTGTTAACTAAAGCCCATAGTTTACATTAGGGTTCGCTCTTTTGTGTTGTACGTTTAGTGGGTTTTGACAAATGGAGAGTCACGGGTATCTACCATTGTGGTATCTTTCAAAATAGTTTCACTGCTCTAAAGCCCCTCTGGGCTCCACCTTTCCTCCCCTCCTCCTCCCCCTCTCGATTTAGCCTTTCACTCAACACAGATGTAGTAAACACCCACCACATTACCTTGTGCTAGTTGCCGGGAACATGAGATCAGATGCACAAATAAATACATGCACTGAAGTCTTCATGGAGACTCGGTAGCTGTCAGCATCAAGGACAGTAACGGCACAAAGGTAAGAGCAGTCCAAATTCTTGAAACTTCAGCTGGTGACATCAGTGAATACAGCGTGAGGGCTCTTCTATAATTCCTCTTTTTACAACTTTAAAAACAATTCACTATCCACATGCCTTGCAGGATCTTTTCTCCCCAAAACAAGGGATTAAACCTGGGCCCCAGCAGTGAAAGCACAAGTCCTAAGCGCTGTACTGCCAGGGAATTCCCTGAAATCCTTATTTTGGTGAGTATAATCATGTCACTGCTACAGAATTACATAACAAGAAGCAATATAGCATTGTCTCTACATTAGAAGCTTTTTAAAGGTCTGTAAAGGGAATTCCATGGTGGTCCAGCGCTTAGGGCACCTTGCTTTCACTGCCAAGGACCCAAGGGCCTAGGTTCCATCCCCTGGTCAGAGACCTAAGACCTGGCAAGTGGCATAGGCCCCCCCAAAAAAAGAAGTAAAAATAATAAATATCTGCAAATGTACGTTATTCTCCATCCAAAAATAAAGCTACCCAGCATAACTTAAGTTATTATGGGAGCAAAACAAATTGGAGATTAAGTCCAGGACGTAGCCAACACAAATGTGAATCTTTCATTATTACTTCTATTGTTATTTTTAATGTATTGTCAGTCCACGAGAGTGTATTAAACACTATGTACGTGCAGAGTGAAGAAAATGCGCTGTCAGTCTTCCAAAACCTTTCCAGGCCTGAAATTCTGATTCCTGGGTTTGAAACATAACCTAGCACCGTGCTGAATTTACTGACTTTTCTCCATACTTCAAACAAGCAGAGTTAAGTCAAGGCACAAGTCGACCATATACAGTTGAACGTTTCTAAAATTCCGATGGAGTCTTCACGCTGAAAAACCTCAGGGGTTTTTAACAATCCTTCACTCGAGAAGCTACTGTCACTCTCTTCTATAAGTAGTCACAAAAACAAACTAGAACCTATATTTGGTCAGCACTGATATGCCTGCTTTTTTGTTTCTAAAACTGAAAGGAGACGAACCACGGTCCTTAGAATCAGGGAATGAGGAAGTACTGGAAGTTGCAACTACAAAGTCAGCTTTCCCTATGAAGCAAGCTAGCAAAGGTCACTTGATTTGATTAAGTCAGAAATCCTAATATCGTACAGTTTCCCAAGCCTTTAGCATCGACATTATTCAGTTGACTTTCTATTTCTTCCTGGGAGGTAATAAATTAGGAACAGCAATGCCAACCTAGATAGAATCAGAAGAGTCATGGAATCTTGCTAAGGGGACATAGAGAATTCCACGGATTTTTTCCTTTTTGGTCCCCATTCACAGTCCCCTTACCTAATTTATGTACATGGAACTGATCATCTTTTACTTGAATCTGATTCCATGACGGTGGAGGCAATTGTGTACTTGGTGTCATGTGGCAGATTTGTCCCAGATGGGAGAGGGCGCGAGATGCTGCGCAGACCACACAGGATCACACGATCGGCCAAACCACAGGCCCCGGGCCTAGCCTATCTCCCTCCATCGACACGCGTTTTTACAGAATAAGACATTTCTTCATGAACTATACCTATTTCTCTCAGAGTGTAACAAGTCTGGCTAACTACAGTTAAATTCTTGTATTTTTAACATATCCTGAAATGAGAAAATCTGCTAAACGTGATCAAGTAAGGGGAACACATGTACCTTTTAGCTTTTCAGGGCAAACATTCATGCATAATGAAAATTTGATCTTCCAGGTCCAGGCTTTTGTCTATTTTATGCAATCCAGTGGGGTTCGGCCTGGATCACTTGCTCTCAATCAAGACCGTGATGGGAGGGGTAGAAGTCTGTGGACCAGCTTAGGCCAAGATGGGCCAACTCCTGGAACTGGAGGTGGGGAGCCGGGGGTCCGGGGAGTAACGTCTCAAAGGAAAACCCACATTGCCTTAGAAAGGGAGAGAATAGCTGAGCCACTTCTCCACTCCATCTTTAAGGAGATTTCTCCATCTATAAAGATATATCCCACTCCTCCTATTTTCTGCTGCTTTTTCACATTTTTCACAGTTAATTCCTCAATTTTTATTATTTTCTTTAAAAGTAAATTTTTCTCTTCAAATTATAAAAAATAAAATTGCTATAGAATATATTTAAAGCCAGTGTAAACAAAACAATAATGAATGAATGATCCATGTATGCAAAGAGAGGAAATTCCTCTACCTGGGCATTTTATATATACATAATATATAATATGTATGCAATATAACATATATATAATGCCTTATTCTTCAATATCTTGCATTTAATTTATCCAGTTCCTTTGTTACCACAAACAAGCTGTACATTGACTGTACATCTTTGTACGAGTCTCCATGGAGATATTGGAGAAAGCAATGGCACCCCACTCCAGTACTCTTGCCTGGAAAATCCCATGGACGGAGGAGCCTGGTTGGCTGCAGTCCATGGGGTCGCAAAGAGTCAGACACAACTGAGCGACTTCACTTTCACTTTTCACTTTCATGCATTGGAGAAGGAAATGGCAACCCACTCCAGTGTTCTTGCCTGGAGATTCCCAGGGACGGGTGAGCCTGGTGGGCTGCCGTCTATGGGGTCGCACAGAGTCGGACACGACTGAAGCGACTTAGCAGCAGCAGCACCCATGGAGATATGTGTGACTTCTCTAGGAAAATTAAAGAGGAGCAGGATTGCAGTCGATTCATACATCCTGCCAAACTATCTCCAGAATGGCGCATCAGTCCTGGGTGATCCATTATTAAAGATTTCAGGGCTCTCAGCGCCTTGCAATTGCTCCTCTTTACATGGGCGCCATCACACTGGGGGACCCTGCCGTTAGGTCTCTGTAGCAGACAGCTGGACACCTGACCAGATCCTCTTGGATCCTTTGTACTAGCTCTGTTCACCCATCTCCAGTTTCGGTATTTTTGCTACTATCTGCGCCTGCACCTGTCAGCGGCCTGCCCTTGGACACTGGAGCCCTCTAGCATGAAAGGAGAAGAGGAGGAGCCTGGGTATTTTACACCCCGCTCCATCGCCACCATGACCTATAGCCAAGGACTGGCCAGTGTGGGAGTGTAAAAGCCCAGCTCTTGTGTTCTGGGTGGGTGGTAAACAGCAAGCACCCCCAGAGAACAGGCTGAGTCTGCAGCCTCACCTGAAACATCACCTTAATAAAGATGAGGGAGCATCTTCCCTTTCCCTCACTGGTTTCTGCTGCAGGACTGTGCCTTAACAAACCACGGACACCCAGACACCTGCCTCGAGGTCTTCTAGAAGACTCTGACCAAAGACAGCACACATTTCTATCTCACTGCTGAACTTAAATGGCAAATTGCAAGACAACAGGCAAATTTGGCCTTGGAATATGGAATGAAGCGGGACAAAGACTAATAGAGTTTTGCCAAGAAAATGCACTGGTCATAACAAACACCCTCTTCCAACAACACAAGAGAAGACTCTACACATGGACATCACCAGATGGTCAACACCAAAATCAGATTGATTATATTCTTTGCAGCCAAAGATGGAGAAGCTCTATACAGTCAGCAAAAACAAGACCAGGAGCTGACTGTGGCTCAGACCATGAACTCCTTATTGCCAAATTCAGACTTAAATTGAAGAAAGTAGGGAAAACCACTAGACCATTCAGGTATGACCTAAATTAAATCCCTTATGATTATACAGTGGAAGTGAGAAATAGATTTAAGGGCCGAGATCTGATAGATAGAGTGCCTGATGAACTATGGACTGAGGTTCATGGCATTGTAGAGGAGACAGGGATCAAGACCATCCCCATGGAAAAGAAATGCAAAAAAGCAAAATGGCTATCTGGGGAGGCCTTATAAATAGCTGTGAAAAGAAGAGAAGCGAAAAGTAAAGGAGAAAAGGAAAGATATAAACATCTGAATGCAGAGTTCCAAAGAATAGCAAGAAGAGATAAGAAAGCCTTCTTCAGCAATCAATGCAAAGAAATAGAGGAAAACAACAGAATGGGAAAGACTAGAGATCTCTTCAAGAAAATCAGAGATACCAAAGGAACATTTCATGCAAAGATGGGCTTGATAAAGGACAGAAATGGTATGGACCTAACAGAAGCAGAAGATATTAAGAAGAGATGGCAAGAATACACAGAAGAACTGTACAAAAAAGATCTTCACAACCCAGATAATCAGAATGGTGTGATCACTCACATAGAGCCAGACATCCTGGAATGTGAAGTCAAGTGGGCCTTCGGAAGCATCACTACAAACAAAGCTAGTGGAGGTTATGGAATTCCGGTTGAGCTATTTCAAATCCTGAGCTATTTCACACATCATCAGATGCTGTGAAAGTGTTGCACTCAACATACCAGCCAATTTGGAAAACTCAGCAGTGGCCACAGGACTGGAAAAGGTCAGTTTTCATTCCAATCCCAAAGAAAGGCAATGCCAAAGAATGCTCAAACTACCGCACAATTGCACTCATCTCACACGCTAGTAAAGTAATGCTCAAAATTCTCCAAGCCAGGCTTCAGCAATATGTGAACTGTGAACTTCCAGTTGCTCAAGCTGGTTTCAGAAAAGGCAGAGGAAACAGAGATCAAATTGCCAACATCTGCTGGATCGTGGAAAAAGCAAGAGAGTTCCAGAAAAACATCTATTTCTGCTTTATTGACTATGCCAAAGCCTTTGACTGTGTGGATCACAATAAACTCTGGAAAACTCTGAAAGAGATGGGAATACCAGACCACCTGATCTGGCCTCTTGAGAAATTTGTATGCAGGTCAGGAAGCAACAGTTAGAACTGAACATGGAACAACAGACTGGTTCCAAATAGGAAAAGGAGTACGTCAAGGCTGTATATTGTCACCCTGCTTGTTTAACTTATATGCAGAGTACATGAGAAACGCCGGACTGGAAAAAACACAAGCTGGAATCAAGATTGCCGGGAGAAATATCAATAACCTCAGATATTCAGATGACACCACCCTTATGGCAGAAAGTGAAGAGGAACTCAAAAGCCTCTTGATGAAAGTGAAAGAGGAGAATGAAAAAGTTGGCTTAAAGTTCAACATTCAGAAAACGAAGATCACGGCATCTGGTCCCATCACTTCATGGGAAATAGATGGGGAAACAGTGGAAACAGTGTCAGACTTTATTTTTTTGGACTCCAAAATCACTGCAGATGGTGACTGCAGCCATGAAATTAAAAGACGCTTACTCCTTGGTAGGAAAGTTATGACCAACCTAGATAGCATATTCAAAAGCAGAGACATTACTTTGCCAACAAAGGTTTGTCTAGTCAAGGCTATGGTTTTTCCTGTGGTCATGTATGGATGTGAGAGTTGGACTGTGAAGAAGGCTGAGCACCAAAGAATTGATGCTTTTGAACTGTGGTGTTGGAGAAGAATCTTGAGAGTCCCTTGGACTGCAAGGAGATCCAACCAGTCCATTCTGAAGGAGATCAGCCCTGGGATTTCTTTGGAAGGACTGATGCTAAAGCTGAAGCTCCAGTACTTTGGCCACTTCATGCAAAGAGTTGACTCATTGGAAAAGACTCTGATGCTGGGAGGGATTGGGGTCAGGAGAAGAAGGGGATGACAGAGGATGAGATGGCTAGATGGCATCACTGACTTGATGGACGTGAGTCTGGTTGAACTCCGGAAGTTGGTGATGGACGAGGAGGCCTGGCGTGCTGCAATTCACGGGGTCACAAAGAGTCAGACACGACTGAGCGACTGAACTGAACTGAACTGAACATGTCAGATTCTTTAGCATACTAAATGATAACTGGTATTTGAAACCACTTCTGATTTTTCTCTGAGGCATTGGAGTATACATGAGAGCTCTCGCTAACTAGCAATCCAAACTTCCTCAGCCACAGTGCTATTGGCTTTGAAGACCCACTTAACCACTCTAGGACCTCCATCACAAGCTCCTTGGAGCATAGCAGTTAAGTTTTTCTGTATATCCAAACACTCCTCATATAAGAATTCAACTGCAATTTCTCTTAGCTGGACATGTCTCTCCCAAGTGGCTGCCAAATGAAGGTGTAGGTCATTTGTGTATGAAGCTAGAAATGTATGAAGCTAGAAATCAATGAGAAGGCAAGCAAGATTAGTCAATTGTTGGTTGGGAAGTGCTGGCCACAAACACAGTTCACTCTTTCAAAGGGTTTGCCCACCAGTGTACTAAGAGCCAAGATGACAAGGTGAGGAAGACAAGGTCAAAGGAAAGGTTTTTATCTCTTCAAGAGAAAGACAACCAGGGACATGCCTGGCGGTCCAGTGGCTAAGACTCCACACTCCCAGTGCAGGGGATTGGGGCTCAATCCCTGATCAGGGAACTAGATCCCACATACTTTAACTAAGAGTTCACACGCTGCAACTAAAGATCCTGCATGCCTCAACTAAGACAACTAAGACCCGGTGCAGCCAGAGGCATAAATATTTTTTAAAAAAAGAGAGAGAAAAACAACCTCAGGAATTTAAGACAGTAGAATTAGGTCAGTGATAGGAACAGATCATGCATGGATGAAAAAAAGAAGAAAATAATTGATGGATCAAGCTCCCATACAAGACAAAAGAAAATGCAAATGGAAGCCTTGGAAAAGAAGAAGTATTCTTCTTCACTGCTGCTATTGCTGCTAAGTCGCTTCAGTCATGTCTGACTCTGTGCGACCCCAGAGACGGCAGCCCACGAGGCTCCCCCGTCCCTGGGATTCTCCAGGCAAGAACACTGGAGTGGGTTGCCATTTCCTTCTCCAGTGCATGAAAGTGAAAAGTGAAAGTGAAGTCGCTCAGTTGTGTCCAACTCTTCGTGACCCCATGGACTGCAGCCTACCAGGCTCCGCCGTCCATGGGATTTTTGAGAAATCAAGGTGAGTAATCAACAGCATCTGTTTCTTTCAGTTCAGTTCAGTTCAATTGCTCAGTCATGTCCAACTCTTTACACCTCCATGGAATGCAGCACGCCAGGCTTTCCTGTCCATCACCAACTCCCGGAGCTTACTCAAACTCATGTCCATCGAACTGGTGATGCCATCAAACCATCTCACCCTCTGTTGTCCCCTTCTCCTCCCACCTTCAATCTTTCCCAGCATCAAGGTCTTTTCAAATGAGTTAGTTCTTCACATTAGGTGGCCAAAGTATTGTAGCTTCAGCTTCAACATCAGTCCTCCCAGTAAACACTCAGGACTGGTCTCCTTTAGGATGGACTGGTTGGATCTCCTTGAAGTCCAAGGGACTCTCAAGAGTCTTTTTCAACACCACAGTTCAAAAGCATCAATTCTTCAGTGCTCAGTTCTTTAGTCCAACTCTCACATCCATACATAACTACTGGAAAAACCATAGCTTTGACTAGATGGACCATTGTTGGCAAAGTAATGTCTCTGCTTTTTAATATGCTGTCTAGGTTGGTCATAGCTTTGCTTCCAAGGAGCAAGCATCTTTTAATTTCATGGCTGAGGTCACCATCTGCAGTGATTTTGGAGCCCCAAAAAATAAAATCTCTCACTGTTTCCATTGTTTCTCCATCTATTTGCCATGAAGTGATGGGACCAGATGCCATGATCTTAGTTTCCTGAATGTTGAATTTTAAGCAAACTTTTTACTCTCCTCTTTCACTTTCATCAAGAGGCTCTTTAGTTCTTCTTTGACTTCTGACATAAGGGTGGTATCATCTGCAAATCTGAGGTTATTGATGTTTCTCCCAGTTACCTTGATTCCAGCTTGTGCTTCATCCAGACTGGCATTTCAATATGCTGTACTCTCCATATAAGTTAAATAAGCAGAATGACAATACACAGCCTTGACATATTCCTTTCCCGATTTGGAACCAGTCTGTTGTTCCATGTCTGGTTTTAACTGTTGCTTTTTGACCTGAATACAGACTTTTCAGGAGGCAGGTGAGGTGATCTGGTATTCCCATCTCGTGAAGAATTTTCCACAGTTTATTGCGATCCACACGGTCAAAGGCTTTGGCGTAGTCAATAAAGCAGAAGCAAATGTTTTCTGAAACTCTCTTGCTTTCTCAATGATCCAGTGGATATTGGCAATTTGATCTCTGGTTCCTCTGCCTTTTCTAAATCCAGCTTGAACATTTTCAAGTTCACAGTTCACATACTGTTGAAGCCTGGCTTTTACAATTTTGAGCATTACTTTGCTAGCATGTGAAATGAGTGCAATTGTGCAGTAGTTTGAACATTCTTTAGCATTGCCTTTCATTGGGACTGGAATAAAAACTGACCTTTTCCAGTCCTGTGGCCACTGATGAGTTTTCCAAATTTGCTGGCACATTGAGTGCAGCACTTTCACAGCATCATCTTTCAGGATTTGAAATAGCTCAACTGGAATTCCATCACCTCCACTAGCTTTGTTTGTAGTGATGCTTCCGAAGGCCCACTTGACTTCACATTCCAGGATGTCTTGCTCTACGTGAGTGATCATACCTTTGTGGTTATCTGGGTCGTGAAGATCTTTCTTGTACAGTTCTTCTGTGTATTCTTGCCATCTCTTCTTAATATCTTCTGCTTCTGTTAGGTCCATACAATTTCTGCCCTTTACTGAGCCCATCTTTGCATGAAATGTTCCCTTGGTATCTTTAGTTTTCTTGTAAAGATCTCTAGTCTTTCCCATTCTATTGTTTTCCTCTATTTCTTTGCATTGATCACTGAGGAAGGCTTCCTTATCTCTCCTTGCTATTCTTTGGAACTCTGCATTGAGATGCTTCTATCTTTCCTTTTCTCCTTTGCCTTTAGCTTCTCTTCTTTTCTCAGCTATTAGTAAGGCCTCCTCAGACAACCATTTTATCTTTTTGCATTTGTTTTTCTTGGGGATGGTCTTGATCACTACCTCCTGTACAGTGTCACGAACCTCAGTTTCTTTAGGCATGTGATTTCCTATTTCTACTCATGAATGTCCTCTGTCTATATTAACGATAAGGACAGGCCTGTTTCTACTATAGGTATAAGAGTGCCCTTTCAAAATCATACCCTCAGGAATTTCCTGGAAAGATACCCACACAAGTATAATCTGAATGAACTCTTCAACTCCTCACTGGAGGGACTCAGGGAAGACAGACCCACGGGTAGAGTTGGAGGTTTCCATCCACATTCAAGGCTGTCCAGAGATGCCAGGGAAATATAACTGTTTGACTTTCCTATAATAAATGTGTATTAATCTGTAAACAGCATACGTAGAAAAAGAAAGTTTATCTAATTTTTGGCGATGATAGTGTTAAAGTTTCTTCAGTTTACCAAGTGTGTTAGTCAAGGTTCTTCAGAGAAAGAGAACCAACATAATATACATATTTAGCTACATATAAGAGATTTGGGCTTCCCAGATGGCTCAGTGGTAAAGGATCCACCTGTAAAGCATGAGAGACACAGGTTCAACCCCTTGGGTCAGGGAGATCTCCTAGAGAAGAAAAAGGCAACCCACTGCAGTTTTCTTGCCTGGGAAATCTCATGGGCAGAGGAGCCTGGTAGGCTATAGTCCACTGGGTCACAATGAGTCAGATATGAGTTAGTAGACATGACTAAACATAAGACATAAGAGATTTATTACAGGAATTAGCTTGCATGGTTGGATGATGCTCTCCTACTTTGTTGAGAGAAATCTTTATTCAGTCTATCAAATGCCAGTCCCCCTCTCCCAGAGACACTCTTACAGACACACCCACAAATAACATTTTAGGAATGTCCCTCGTGGTTCAGTGGCTAAGACTTCACGCTCCCAATGCAGACTAGATTCAATCCCTGGTCAGAGAACTAAATCCCACATGCTACAACTGAAGATCTCGCATGCTGCCACAAAGACCAAGCAAAGCCAAATAAAGAAAATAAACATTTTTTTAAACAAGAAATAACATCTTACCAACTATCTGAGCATCCCTAGTCCAAATCAAGTAAAAATAAAAATAGCACATAAAGTTAATCATCATAGTGATGTAACAAATACTCAAGATAAATCAAAATCATTCCATGATATGCTTCCTTGGAGAATTTATCAGGGAAAATAAATTTTCATAAAGCTGGATAATAATACTATCCACATAACTATGCCTTAAAGCCTTTATTTTACAAACATCTCCTACTCTCATAGCCATTCCATGCTAAAGAGTCTTTCTCAGTCTTCCAAATCTATTAGTCAAGGGTGGCTGGTGGAGATAAAGCCCTGAAGTGGTCCAACATGTTTCCTTCCCCTTCCTCTGTGTATCCGTAGAGAATCTATAACATGCTAGACCATTTTCTAACTCCTCCCTCTTCACTGAGGGCTCCATTTCCAAAATTCATCAGGCAGAAGGAGCCTGAGTTGTACTTCCTCCACCATGGACCCTCCATGTCTCACATTCCACATCATTTTCAGGTATCCGGCAATTGCATTATGCTGTAAATTGCATAATTCTTTGGGCTTGGTTACTTGGTGCAACCACACACTTGCCATCAGTCCAACATCCCAGGGTCTCTTTCAATCAAAAAGCAGCAAGGTCATGGGAACTTTGTATTCTACTGAACCATAAATTATTTCAGGCAAAATAATGGCGTAACTTCTGACCATGCTGGGGATCACTCATCATTCCACCAGGTTGTCCCAATACTCCAGGGAACGCTGTGTGGTCACAGCTGAATACTCTCATCTGAAATTTATACTATATGACATGATCTTACAAGCTCTTGACTCTGTGGATCAGACAGTGTGCAACACGTAAAAGGTTGTCATTCTGATTTCAGCTTAAAGGTCACTTCCTCTGAGGGACCTCTCCTGACCACATAACGTAAATGAGTCACCCATTCAGTCTAGCATTTCACTCTGTTTTAATTCTCTGCATAGCACACATGGTTACATGACATTTTTCATGCTTATTTAAGTTGGTCTACTGTCGGCTCCCTTCCACTCTATAAAGGATCTGGTCTATCTTGTTTATTATAATATTATTCCCAGTGCCTGGGGAATAATTCTGGGCTTCCCAGATGGCTCAGTGGTAAAGAATCTGCCTGCCAATGCAGGAGACAGGGGTTCAATCCCTGTGTTGGGAAGATTTCCCTGGAGGAGGAAATGACAACCCACTCCAGTATTCTTGCCTGGAGAATCTCATGGACAGAGGTGCCTGGCAGGTTACATTCCATGTGGTCTCAAAGAGTCAGACACGACGTACTGACTGAGCACACAGGCACACTAGAATAATTCTGAATGGCACAGAGGAACCCCCAGTATGTGTATGTTAAATGAATTAAATCAAGGTAAAAATAAAAATGACTCGGAGGCTACTTTTTAATAAAGGATGGTCAGAGAAGGTCATTCTGGGATGACAACTTTTTAGTTAAAATGTATATAATGACAATTACATAAGAGTACAGGGTTTTGATTATTACATCAGCCTGCATGTTTTTAATTTGATATGAGACTGTTCTTGTGAACAAAAGCTTTATAACTATTGATGAGTGACCCCAAAAATTATGAACTTGGCCCAAGAATTCAACAGAACAGGTATAAGACTGAACGTACAAAGTGGGTTTAAAGGAGGTAATGAAAAGGACTTCCCTGGTGGTCCAATGTGTTCAGACTTCATGCTTCCACTGCAAAGGGTACTTCATGCTTCCACTGCAAAGGGTACAGGTTCAATCCCTGGTCAGGGAACTAGGATCCCACATACTGGTGGCACAGCCAAAAGTAAATAATTTTTAAATCAAATAAAAGAGGTAATAAGAGAAATCAGTTCATGGGGTCCAAAGAGTCAGACACAACTTAGTGACTGAACAACAAGAAAAATAATTGTCAATGCTTCCCAGAACATTTTCCTTTTCAATATTCCAGAATTTTTTTTTCTCTGAAGGTTCATCCATCACTTAATCACCTGAGGGAATGGGATGGCAGATACCACCTAGAACAAAAATCCACAGTGGAAGACATGATGAGAGAAGTATCCGCCAGAATCCACCAGAATGGAAAGAACACACACTCTTTTGCTGAGCAGTGGGAAAGCCTTGTGGGAAACACCATGCACATTCCACCTGGATTATTTAGGGTTTCATGACTCCTACCTACACTCCTAAGATTTAGCCAGTTGAGGTGCTGGTTGATTGTGGAGACAGAAATCAGGCAAAGAAAGACAAGACGGAAGGTTCGGGATGGTGAATTGCACCCTTTGTAGGAAAAGGCCCTGTGCACTACAGCTCCTATTTAGAACACATGAGCAGACCACCTCGGCTGACCTAAACCAACGTGGTTGTCTGCAGCTAAAGACAAATAAGTATGAGTGACTAGAGAGAGAAGATTGTGCTAACTATCCTCAAGGATCCCATGTAGAAGGATATAGAAGTTCCAATTGCTCCCAGAGAAGGTCACAGAAGCTTACCAAGAGTCAAGTCCAGGGAGCTTGCCTTTGGGTCATTAGAGAAAGCTGTGATGACACTGAAGTCCACAGGGGAGACAGGGGGGGGGGTCAGAAAGCCCAGAGAGGACAAGGCTGGACATTTCAGCAGTGGATACAGCAAGAACAGGTCACTCCCTGAAGAGGGGACGGTGTATCTTGACCGGTGAGCAACAGATATTACATAAGCTCCCTTTTGCACCCAGACACCAACTTGGGCATAAGGAGGAGGAAAGGAAACTCTTCAGAAGAGAAACAACTCTGGTGCGTGTGTGCTAGGTCACTTCAGTCATGTCTGACTCTTTGCAACGCTATGGACTGTAGTCTGCCAGGCTCTGCTGTCCAGGGAGTTCTCCAGAAAAGACTACTAGAGTGGCTTGCCATGCCCTCCTCCAGGGGATCTTCCAGACCCAGAGATTGAACCTGAGTCTCTTACATCTCCTGCATTGTCAGACAGGTACTTTACCACTAGTGCCAACTGGGAAGCCCCAACAACCGTGGTAGGAAGTTGGAATTTTTAATCTCTTGAATATGAGTATATAGACACCCACACAAATGAACCTATTAAGCTGGAATAAGTTAAATTACCTGTTAATCATGAGCTTTAAAAAATGACTTTCTACAATCACCAGAAACTTAAGTAGGTGCAGAGGAAGAAGTCAAGTATAGAAACAGAGAAGTTAAACTGACCTTATAGTCACCTTAGATTGATTTCGGCTTTATTGTACTCTGTACATACAGCACAAGTGTCTGCTTTTAGTGTTCCAAACTGAGATGCTCAAGCATGCTGAGTTCAACTCACAAATCTCATCAGGTGTCCAAGGATCTCCTTAATCTTTAGTTGTCCTGGAGGCAGATGTAGGGTACCAATAAGAGAGTAGCTTCCTCTATGTGCTGTAGAGTCAAGGAGAACAGAGACAGGTAGGTATTGCTTCCACACCACAGCGGATGTATCATTTATGGGCAGGACACTTGAGGCCGGCAAAACAAAATTCCCAGTAAAGATCGGCAACATCGCTGGCGTAACCTTGAACTTCCCAGGCAGTGACGCCTCCCTCCAAGCCCTGTGTTCACCTCCACACCCCTGTATACACCACTTCTCCCTTCCTCAGCCTCTTCCAATTAAACCTTCTCCCTTCCTCAGCCTCTTCCAATTAAACTAACCTCTTCCAATTAAACCTTCTTCTTCTGTTGCCTATTTACTCTTTTCCTAACATAGTGGCTATTAATAACTAACAGCTAGAGCTGTGACCATCTGGTAAACCTGGATGCCATAGCATCCATTTCTTCTGTTCAGGAGTAGGAAGTGTTTTCTCCAGAAGCACTATTTCCTGATCTCCCATTCCTGGAAGGAAAGAGAGAGCTTTGCTTCCCATGCTTCAGAAGGTCACCCAAACATTCTCCATCCCCAGTAAGAAAAATGACTTCTATTAATACCAAAAAGACAGACCTGAGAGAGTTTGGTGGACAAAGAGACTGACTCTAGTAAAACAAGAGGGTTAACCAAAATAAGAGAAAATGTGAGATTCAGAAAAAACAGAGGCTCCAACACAGGAGAGAGGCAAAGAGACTTCCCAGAATAAGAGTGAAGAGAAATCCCAGGGTGACAGCTGAGCAGCAGCTGGCCTAGAGCAATCAGTCCAGATGGGAGCAGGAGGACAGAAAGTTCTGGAAAGGGGGTCTTGTCTTCAGAGAAAAAAAGACAAAATTAGTAGATGATCTAATATTGTCCAAATTACAACTTTACTCCATTGGGGTAATTAGATAAGGAAAATTGCATGTGTGTGTGTGTGTGTGTGTGTAAGACAGAAGGGGCAGTGGGATTGACTGAGGTAAGATCTCATTTGCTCTGAAAAGAAGCTAAAAAGTAATGCATAAATTTGACAAATCCATGGAAATGCCGTGTAACCATTGTTCAAAAATATGGAGTTAAATACTAGTAAAAAACTGTTTAAAAGTTGAAAGTGGTTGCAAACTATGGTGCTGGAGAAGACTGTTGAGAGTTCCTTGACAGCAAGGGGATGAAACCAGTCCATCCTAAAGGAAATCAACTCTGAATATTCATTGGGAGGACTGATGCTGAAGCTGAAGCTCCAATACTTCGGCCACCTGAGGTGAAGAGCTGACTTGTTGGAAAAGACCCTGATGCCGGGAAAGACTGAAGGCAGGAGGAAAAGGCGACAACAGAGGATGAGATGGCTGGATGGCATCACTGACTCAATGGACATGAGTTTGAGCAAACTCCAGGAGACAGTGAAAGGCAGGGAAGCCTGGTGTGCTGCAGTCCATGGGGTCACAAAGAGCCAGGCAGGACTCAGCGACTGAACAACAACTGGGGAGTAGGTCTCAAGAGAGGAAAAGGAGGGGCAGGGTCTTTTTTATTAGCTGTGGTGTATTAAAGATCATCACAAAGTCATTGAAATTCTTCCCACGGAGGGCTGGGATATATTTTGCCTCCCCATGAATGAATTCGGACTGGCCTGTAACTGCTTCCCAGTAATAGGCCTGACACTCTACCATTTCCGGTCCTGGCTTTTAAGATTAGAAGTTTCCAGTGTGGGCTCATTAATCCCTGAACCAACATGGAAAAAGACCAACACCTCCCTCAAGAGACCACACAGAGAGGCCCTGAGACAGCATTGAGAGAGAAATAACCAGCCAAGCCCAACCTTCTAGTCACTCCACCAAGACACCAAACATTTGAACAAGACAGTCTTCAAACAGCCAGACCGGACCAGACACAGGCTGATCACCACCAGTCAATACCATGTGGAACTGAAGAATCACCCAGCCAAGCCCTGCTTGAATTCCTCATCTGCAAATCATGAGATAATAAAATCACAGTTGGTTTAACCATTTACACATTGGAGTACTTTGTTGTACATCGATAGATAACTAGAACCTAAGTCTTTTTGTATTGATACTTAAGAGTAGTAAGGTTTTAGTACTGATCTTTTAAATGTACATGAGTCATTTTCATTAAAACATAAATTAATTTGAAATACTTTGGCGACTTTCCTGGTGGTCCAGTGGTTAAGAATCCACCTGCCAATGCAGGGGACACAAGTTCGATCCTTGGTCTGGGAAGATTCCACATGCCGAGGGGCAGCCAAGCCTGTGCACCACGACTGCTGAACCCCACAGTAAGAGAGCCCCACAAGAGAAGCCACCGCAACAAGAAGCGTGTGCGTCGCAAGGAAGAGCAGCCCCCACTCGCGGAAACCAGAGGAAGCCCAGGCACAGCCACGGAGACCCAGCACAGCCAAAAACAAAGAAATAAATAAAATTTTAAGGTTAGTTTGCTCTGAATAAGGTCAATATACTGTATTGATGTCAGTGTCATGGTTTCAACATTGTGCTATAATTATACAGCCTGTTACCATTGGAGGAGACAGAGAAAGGATGTAGGAGGTCACTACTTTTTACAACTGCACGAGACTCTACAGTTATCTAAAAATGAAAAGCTTAAAAAATAACAAGTTTGAATGTTTATATCTTGTCACATTTATATAGTTTTAACAAAAAGCATGTCATACTTTACATATCATCTACATTTTTCCATTTAATATATTTTATACCTATTTCCAGTCCAGCACTTAAAGATATAGTTTACTAATTTAAGTGACTGCATAATATTCCACTGTGTGGATTTACTAGAATTTAGTTAGCTAGCAATTTACTGATGGATATTTAAGTTATTTCTCTTTCTAGCGACAACATACTCTAACAGATCAGAATTTTAAGTTCCCTTTGAGTTACAAAATCAGAGGCTGGGAAATACGGTAATATTCACCCTACTCTAAACTGAAGGCGCTTACTTCTATACTTCGTACAATAATTCCTTTCTTATCTAGATATCTTCCACAATTATAGAATCATTAATCCTTTTAAATCCAGGGAATGTCCATATATATATATATGTATAACTAGCTCAGCTTCTGGCTAGCAGATTGCAACTCAAACTGCTAGATGTCTGGAAAAAAGCACAATAATTAAAACTCAAAACCTGAGCCCTGAGTCACCCTGCATTCGAAGGGGTTTCAGGAAAAAAATGAAACCAGGAAAGAACTGATCTTGAAAACTAGGTCTCAAATATCAGTGTTTCCAATACCCATCCTCCCCAAATAATTATTTAATCTGATTAGCATGTTTTATGTTAACGACATTGTTAAGATCTAAAGAAAAGCAGAAAGGATGTTCTAGGCGGATACACCCATGGCTTTCTGGGCAAGAATAACTCATGCTGCCTTTTAAAGACTCTCTGTGCTTTTAAGAAAGTGTATCTGAGGTGTATTATTCACTCATTCATTCAACAAATATTTAAGAGCCTAATAGTGTGTCAGGAGCAGACAAAGTCACCTATTGCCCTGGAGGACCTCATAGGCTAGTGGAGAGACAAAGAATTCGATAGACAAGTATAAACAGTGTGGCAGAGAAGAATAAGAATAATAAGCACCGTGTACTTGTGTGGCAGCCTGGATGGGAGGGGAGAGGGGGAGAATAGATACACGTATATGTGGGCTGTTCACCCGAAACTGAAACTATCACACACTGTTAAGTGACTGCCAAAACAAAATGAAAAGTTACAAAAAATAAGCACAGTGTAGCATGAGGTTACACAGGAGGGCACCCAAGGCCTCTATGAAGGAAATTAACAATTTTTTTTTTTTTTTAAGGCTGAGCCCTATGACATGTGAGATCTTAGTTCCCCAAACAGAAAACAAACCTGTGATCCCTGCATTGGGAGCATGGAGTCTTAACACTGGACCACCAGAGAAGTCTCAACACAATCTCAAAGTAGGAAAAGGCATCATTGTTGGGTAGAAAGAGGCCATCCCAGGAAGGGAGGAGCATGGGCAGCCCCAAAGCAAGCACTGGGTTGAGTACAGCTTGCAAGTGGGCCGGTACCTGGTCAGGGATGGCTCTGCGAGCAGTTACATGATGCCCAAGTAGGCACTGGAAGCATGGAGTGACCCAAGAGGACGCCCTACCTAGGGGCTATCACACTGGGCTGTGTGCCTTTCTGAGGAGTTTGACGTTTATTCCTCAACTACGCGCAATTCAGCGAAGAAGAGCTTTGCTTAGAGTGAACAGATGTCCCCGTTCAACCAAAACTATTCCAGTTTATGCCTGCTGTCCCAGGATAATTATTAATTAATAGTGCTCATTTTCACATTCAAATAAATGTGTCCTCCTTAAGATGACAACCCTCAGCCATCACTGTAGTTATGCTAGATCTACTTCCAATGGTACTCAGGTCACTGAAAATCTGCTTAAGGGAAAAACAGCAGAGAATTTAAGGAAGGAAGGAAGGAGGGAGGGAGGAGAGAGAGAAGGAAAGAGAGAAAGGAAGGAAGGGACTTGTTCCCACTCTGAGAGCTTGATCAATGCTTAATAGCATCAAAAGATCAGATGCAAAGTTTTCCTCAAAGAGAGACAGTAGCAATTTTTATGAAGTCTTTTGCATTGAGAAACCCAAAAATATGGATTCTACAAACTTTTTCTTTGTTCTCTTTTTTTTTTCATTTGCAAGATTATCTTTTCCATGAAATGATACTTGTTAATTTAGAAAGGAATACATGAACATGATAATAATTATAAGAGTATAAAAGGAAAAATTAAAGTCTATCTTTCCTCTGCAACTCAGGCCCATTACTCAAGTGACACCACATGAATGCATCAGTTTACTAAACAGGATGAACCCAGTTAGGTAAAATAAAAGAAATACATTTTTATTCTTCTCCTACTGCCCCTTTTGTTGTTGTTTAATCACTAAGTCATGTCCAACCCTTTCATGACCCCATGGACTGTAGCCCTCCAGGCTCCTCTGCCCATAGAATCCTCCAGGCAAGAATACTGGAGTGGGTAGCCATTTCCCCCTCCAGGAGATCTTTCTGACCTGGGGATTGAACTCACTTCTCCTGAATTGCAGGTAGATTCTTTACCACTTATCCACCAATGAAGCCCCAACTGCCCCCTTTTAGGATTAGCTAATTCCTAAGATAGAAAACAACCGACCTGCAAAGCTCATCTTTCGTATGTAAACCAGCTAACCTAGAGCCACACCATCTTTACCAGACTCTCACACTCAGGGATACTAATCCCTTGCTCTAATCACCCAAGAACCAAGTACCAAACAACTTGGAACAGCCCCTAAGTTTCAGAGCTCTCCAAAATGAGTCATACTAGGAGTGACATCAGCAAGATGGCCAAATAAGACATCCCCCGCTCATACTGCCTCCCTGAAAGACAATGTGGCATTCACCCACAGACAAAAGTGCCTTTGTGGGAGCCGTGGGGTTCCGCATCACATGCCGAGAGACCCAGGAAAAGTCTTGGCCTGCCTCCCACTCTGTGCATGGGGTAATAGGCTTGCAGATCTTGGACCTGAAGTGGCCCATGAACCAGCTCCAACTACTCTCAGCCATGGACTGGGAGCCCCTAGGGAACACTGTCTTAGACAGTGATGACCCCATGCCATCCACAGATGACAGAGTGCTCATGGAAGTCCAAGTTTTCAGCAGAGAAGTTCTAGCACAGCCCTGAAGGGGAAAAAAAAAAAAAATCCATGTCTGGACACATGGGAGAGGGTAAGTGGAACAGCCTGACTTTACCTACACAACCCCTCCTGAGACAGCAGAGCCTAGGGCCAGGAGAGCCCTTCTCAGCTGTGACTCCTCCCATGGGGGAGGTGATGGATGATGCAGGGGGAGGGAACATGTGAGTGAGCACCTGGCTTCTCCAGCTATGCAGGATGCTACCAAAGAGGCCCACTTCCCTCTCACATCAACAGAGTACTGAATCCTCAGAGGCAAGACTGGGGGCAGTAGAGAATGACGGAGAGAGAGGCAGATAAGACTCTCAGAGGGCATGAAAGGGAAGCAGATCCGACTGTATGTGTCACAGATTTCCTTCAAACAGCCCGTTCACAAGGCCCTGGGGACAACTTGCCTCAGATGTTCCCAAGCGGCCCTCAGACACCATGCCCCATGCCACACACCTCACCCACACATGCTCCACCCCATGGCCAGCTGCCTTGTATGCTCACAACATGGTGAGCATGTTGTGAGAGTGAGCCTTGGCAGATTCAAATAGATAAAATCAGAAGTGGAAGAGGAGACATCACAACTAATACAACAGTCCTGTGAGGGATCATTACAGATGAATGTGAAGAACTGTGTACCAAGAAACTGGATAACCTAGAAGAAATGAATAAATTCCTAGAAACATACAACTTACCATGAGTGAAACACGAAGAAATAGAAAATTTGAACAGATCAATACTGTGTAAGGAGCTTCAATCAATAATCAAAAACCTACTAACAAAGGAAAACTCAGGATCAGATGGTTTCACTGGTGAAATTCTACTAAACATTTAAGGAATCAACACTATTTCTTCTCAAACTCCTTCAAAAAATTTGAAGAGTGGGGAAAACTTCCAAACTCACTTTATGAGGCCAGCAAAACCTTGATACCAAAGCCAGACAAGGACACTACAAGAAAAGAAAGCTACAGGTCAATATTCCTGATGACTATAGACACAAAACTTTTCAACAAATAGTAACAAAATCAATTCACTTAGGCCATGAATCAAGGAGGATTCTCCACTCATCATCGATGAGTATCCAGTTGCAATAATGCTCATCAACCTTTAGAGACTTTAACACTTTGTGGAATGGCAGTAACATAATGAGAAAGCCTCATCTTCCCGCCAAGATGGGACCAGGCAGAACTACCTAGAAATTGCTCTACAAACCAAAAGGGAAGTAAAATTTGCTTTGGTATGTATTTGGACTATGTATGGGAGCCATGAAATTAAAAGATGCTTACTCCTTGGAAGGAAAGTTATGACCAACCTAGATAGCATATTCAAAAGCAGAGACATTACTTTGCCAACAAAGGTTTGTCTAGTCAAGGCTATGGTTTTTCCTGTGGTCATGTATGGATGTGAGAGTTGGACTGTGAAGAAGGCTGAGCGCCAAAGAATTGATGCTTTTGAACTGTGGTGTTGGAGAAGACTCTTGAGAGTCCCTTGGACTGCAAGGAGATCCAACCAGTCCATTCTGAAGGAGATCAGCCCTGGGATTTCTTTGGAAGGACTGATGCTAAAGCTGAAACTCCAGTACTTTGGCCACCTCGTGTGAAGAGTTGACTCATTGGAAAAGACTCTGATGTTGGGGGGATTGGGGGCAGGAGGAGAAGGGGATGACAGAGGATGAGATGGCTGGATGCCATCACTGACTCGATGGACATGAGTCTGAGTGAACTCCGGGAGCTGGTGATGGACAGGGAGGCCTGGCGTGCTGTGATTCATGGGGTCGCAAAGAGTCAGACACGACTGAGCGACTGAACTGAACTGAACTGATGGGACAAAGCATTTAACTTCCTGTCTTCCATTTATTTTTTTGACAACTGAAGAGAAATATGCTTTCATGATATGAAGATGCTCTGTGTTCTTAATCACACCAGCTGTGGTTGGAAATACTTTGCTTCTTAAAGACATTCTTTACAGAGCTGCTGTCTTCCTGTTCTATTATGGGCATTGCTTTCTGAGCCTCTATAGAACTGCCATCCTGCAGCCACTTTGCATTGAACTTCTGGCTGGTACTGCCTCTGGATTCAGTGTCATCCTCTTAAGGTTTTTTGTGGGTTTTTTGTTTTGTTTTTGTTTTTTTTCCTGGTGAGTATCCTCAGGTAATTTTTTCAGACGGGAGAAAATGTCTTCCTTTTGAAAGTATTGGAAATGCTTTTTTTTTTTTTCTTTAAATGGAAATTATAATTTTGCTGCATAATGAACAAGGTACAAAATCATTTACCCTTAAAATTTTGAAGGTATTTCTTGTGTCATCAGGATCCACAGATGTTGAAGAGACGTTTCAATTTCCATCAATATAATCACTTAGTCGTGTACGACTCTTTGCGACCCCCAAGAACTGTAGCTCGCCAGGATCCTCTGCCCACAGGATTCTCCAGGCAGGAATACTGAAGTGGGCAGTCATATCCTTCTCCAGGGATTTTCCCGGCCCAGGGATTGAACCCAGGTCTCCTGCACTACGGGCAAATCTTTACCATCTGAGCCAACAGGAAAGAGACATTTACTAACAATCAAATGCTTCTTCTTTTGAAGTATGCTGTTCTTTTGTTCTCTCTGGTCACATTTGAGATTTTTCTCTTTTTCCTTGGTTTTGAGGCTTCCTGGGAATATTTTTATCTGTTCATTCAGCAAGTTTTTACTGAACAAGTGATATAAGTGCAAGTGGCAGAGCTGTGAACAAAACAAATTAATGCTCTTTCTGTTTTGTTTTAGTATTTATTGTTATTTGCTCAGACCTCTGTGAGCCCTTTCCATTTTAAGATTCAGTTCAGTTCAGTTCAGTTGCTCAGTCGTGTCCAACTCTTTGTGACCCCATGAACTGCAGCACGCCAGGCCTCCCTGTCCATCACCAACTCCCGGAGTTCACTCAGACTCACGTCCATTGAGTCAGTGATGCCATCCAGCCATCTCATCCTCTGTCGTCCCCATCTCCTCCTGCCCCCAATCCCTCCCAGCATCAGAGTCTTTACCAATGAGTCAACTCTTCGCATGAGGTGGCCAAAGTATTGGAGTTTCAGCTTGAGCATCAGTCCTTCCAATGAACACCCAGGACTGATCTCTAGAATGGACTGGTTGGATCTCCTTGCAGTCCAAACAAGGAGTAAGCATCTTTTAATTTCATGGCTGCAGTCACCATCTGCAGTGATTTTGGAGCCCAAAAAAATAAAGTCTGACACTGTTTCCACTGTTTCCCCATCTATTGCCCATGAAGTGATGGGACTGGATGCCGTGATCTTCGTTTTCTGAATGTTGAGCTTTAAGCCAACTTTTTCACTCTCCACTTTCACTTTCATCAAGAGGCTTTTGAGTTCCTCTTCACTTTCTGCCATAAGGGTGGTGTCATCTGCATATCTGAGGTTATTGATATTTCTCCCGGCAATCTTGATTCCAGCTTGTGCTTCTTCCAGACCAGCGTTTCTCATGATGTACTCTGCACAGAAGTTAAATAAGCAGGGTGACAATATACAGCCTTGACATACTCCTTTTCCTATTTGGAACCAGTCTGTTGTTCCATGTCCAGTTCTAACTGTTGCTTCCTGACGTGCATACAGGTTTCTCAAGAGGCAGGTCAGGTGTTCTGGTATTTCCATCTCTTTCAGAATTTTCCACAGTTTATTGTGATCCACACAGTCAAAGGCCTTAAGATTCAGGGAACTGTATTAATTATTATCATATTTTTATTTTACTCACGGAAGCAAGGTATAAGAAAAAGATTTCTCATGTTTTTTCATCTCTTTTGTCTTTTTGGCTCTAAATTCTAAGGGATTATCTCATTTTATTCTTAAATTTTCAAATTGATCTTTTTCCCCATTAATTTTATAACTCAGCTCATGTATACAAGTTTTTAAAATTTTACCATTCCTTCTTAAATTTCTGTGTATTCTTTCTTGAAATCCACTTTCTCCCTTTATATAGCAGCCTGGTTTTTGATGGACATAATAATTTGTTAAATATCTCTGAGGATAGTCTTCAGAATTTTAGAAATTCTCTTCTGTTCTCTGAACTACCTCTTTTGTCTAGGATCGATTATTGATTCCACTTTAGTCTCCCATTTCTCACTGTCTGCTTTCTTCCTGTGTCTACTAAGCTGCTATCTGTTCATATCCATCAGTGATGGACAATACTAGTTAACACAGTATAACTGAGGCAGTTTTTCTCTCTAGTTGTGTGGGTTCCTTTCTCCAGTGGGCTCTCCCTTGAAATCTGACAGTGGGTAAGTGGACAGCAGTGTGTTTCCCAGCAGCCAGTATGGGTGAAGAGCCAAGAACTCTTTCAAATATCAAATTATGAAGGACTTCTTAGTGCATTCTACCCCCTGGAAAGCTTCCTCCTTCTTCCTCTTCCTTCCATTCCCTCTCCTCCTCCTCCTCCTCCCTCCTCCCTCCTCCCCTCCTCCCTCTCCTTCTTCTCCTTCTTTTTCTTCTTCTTCTCCTCCTCCTTCTTCATTTTGTTTTGTTTCATTTTAGAAGTTGACAATTATCTTAAATCCTGTGCTACTTTTTTGTTCAGACTAATCTCTCCAGGATCCTCATGCAAGCCCGTTGTTGACTAAAAACAGTTACTGTGGGCCTAAGAGTAAAATGACTGTTCCTCATCACCCCAATTTAGGGGTAGAAGAGGAATACTGGTCAGATCAGATCAGTCGCTCAGTCGTGTCTGAATCCTTGCGACCCCATGAATCGCAGCACGCCAGGCCTCCCTGTCCATCACCAACTCCCAGAGTTCACTGAGACTCACATCCATCGAGGCAGTGACGCCATCCAGCCATCTCATCCTCTGTCGTCCCCTTCTCCTCTTGCCCCCAATCCCTCCCAGCATCAGAGTCTTTTCCAATGAGTCAGTTCTTCACATGAGGTGGCCAAACTACTGGAGTTTCAGCTTTAGCATCAGTCCTTCCAAAGAAATCCCAGGGCTGATCTCCTTCAGAATGGACTGGTTGGATCTCCTTGCAGTCCAAGGGACTCGCAAGAGTCTTCTCCAACACCACAGTTCAAAAGCATCAATTCTTCGGCACTTAGCCTTCTTCACAGTCCAACTCTCACATCCATATATGACCACAGGAAAAACCATAGCCTCGACTAGACGAACCTTTGTTGGCAAAGTAATGCTCTGCTTTTGAATATGCTATCTAGGTTGGTCATAACTTTCCTTCCAAGGAGTAAGTGTCTTTTAATTTCATGGCTGCAGTCACCATCTGTAGTGATTTTAGAGCCCAGAAAAATAAGTCTGACACTGTTTCCACTGTGTTTCCCCATCTATTTCCCATGAAGTGATGGGACCGGACGCCATGATCTTCGTTTTCTGAATGTTGAGCTTTAAGCCAACTTTTTCACTCTCCTCTTTCACTTTCATCAAGAGGCTTTTGAGTTCCTCTTCACTTTCTACCATAAGGGTGGTGTCATCTGCATATCTGAGGTTATTGATATTTCTCCCGGCAATCTTGATTTCAGCTTGTGTTTCTTCCAGTCCAGCGTTTCTCATGATGTACTCTGCATATAAGTTAAATAAACAGGGTGACAATATACAGCCTTGACGAACTCCTTTTCCTATTTGGAACCAGTCTGTTGTTCCATGTAAGGACCCAGTATATAATTTGCAGGTCTTGGTGCAAAATAAAACTGCAAGATTCTTCATTTTAAAATTAAGAATTTCAAGACAACAACAGAGCATTAAACCAAGTTGAGGCTGCTTCTAAGCACAGGGACTTTGCCACTATACAGATCACATACCCATGGAAACAGCCCTGGCTTCCCATTGGGCATTTCAGCATGTTTTTCTCCCAGTGAAAGTGAAAGTGAAAGTCGCTCAGTCGTGTCTGACTCTTTGGAACCCCATGGACTATACAGTCCATGGAATTCTCCAGGCCAGAATACTGGAGTGGGTAGCCTTTTCCTTCTCTGGAGGATCTTCCCAGCCCAGGGATCGAACCCAGGTCTCCCACATTGCAGGTGGATTCTTTACCAGCTGAGTCATAAAGGAAGCCCTTTTCTACCAATACTGCTTCTAAGTTGCTTCAGTCGTGTCCGACTCTGTTCGACCCCATAGATGGCAGCCCACCAGGCTCCCGCGTCCCTGGAATTCTCCAGGCTAGAACACTGGAGTGGGTTGCCATTTCCTTCTCCAATGCATGAAAGTGAAAAGTGAAAGTGAAGTTGCTCAGTTGTGTCCAACCCTCAGCGACCCCATGGACTGCAGCCTTCCAGGCTCCTCCATCCATGGGATTTTCCAGGCAAGAGTACTGGAGTGGGGTGCCATTAAATATTCTTAAATTCCTTGCCGTTACATTCTTATGTTTTTCTACTGCTATGCTTTTTCCATCAATACTATGCCTTCTGCCTTCTATCAATCTGAAACTCTCCAGATCTTCTGGTTTGCTGCTGATAGTCCTTCTCTTCACCTTCCAGTGATTTTTTTCTTTTGGTCTTATTCTTTTATAAAATGTATTTTTTTATTATTTTGGGACTTTGAGAAGAAGAGGAAACAGATGTCTATTTCAGCCAAAATCTGGTTTATATTCATCACAAATGTTTAAATAAAATATGTGAGCTGTGTGAAAGTGAAAGTGTTAGTGGCTCCGTTCTGACTCTGTGACCCCATGGACTGTAGCTAACCAGGCTCCTCTCTCCATGGGATCTTCCAGGTAAGAATACTGGAGCATGTTGTCATTTCCTCCTCCAGGGGGTGTTCTTGACCCAGGGATCAAACCCAGGTCTCCTGCATTGCAGGCAGATTCTTCATCATCTGAGCCACCAGGGAGACCCTGTGAGTAGTATACTGACTTCAAAACACCCAGTCTGTTATAATTCGTTTACCTTCTAGCCCCAGAGCTTAAGTTAAACACTAAAGTAATACATTTCTGGTGCGCTTGTGAACTTCGCCTTTAATATTCCACAATGTTTCTTACGTGAACTTATTTTAAAAACAAACTTTGGTATCAATTAAGTTCTCAGTCTTCAGAGTTAGTGAAGTTTCCCATTGCACAGATGAACATCACTCACCAGGAAAGTCAACTATTTTTAAGGTCTATTTTTCTTGAGCCAAAGGATGTGGTTTATATAGTGAAAGATAAATGAACACTATAAATCTGAGTGGGGGAGAAAGTAATTTTCTGATTTAGCTTATTATTTTTTGCTTTCTATCTGTACATCTTCATAAACTCCACCCCCATCAAAAAGACAAAAAGTTTAGGTGATACTTTATTACCTGGTAAAGCCCTTAAGTGGTAAAGAAGCCATCTGTCAATGCAGGAGACTTAGGTTCAATCCCTGGGTCAGGAAGATCCCCTGGAGAAGGGAATGGCAACCTACTCCAGTATTCTTGTCTAGGAAATCCCATGGACAGAGGAGCCTGGTGGGCTACAGTCCATGGGGTTGCAACATAACTGAAGCTACTGAACAACAACAAAGCCCTTAAGGGAGAAGAGACTTCCATTTGTTTCTCTAACATACACAGCAATTTTATTGAAATGATTTATTAGAAGCTGTTCAGAGTCCTAGGACTTTCTTGTACATGAACATATTTTTTTCTGAGAAATTTCTTTTGTGAAGGACAACATTATTTAGTTCTCTCTTGGTATACTGTGTCAGTTAGTGAGAAGTGGATTTGACTAATGAAACATGACGTGAGGACCATTATTCAAAGTCACTCCTACTTCGTGACTTTTCAAACAAACCACTGATTTCCCAAGTTTTTTTTCTGGCAAATTCATAAATGAAAATTGACAAGGAAAGCAAGACATAACAGTATCCAATTATTTCTAGAAATAACACTATTTTCAATGGACAGAGCAAGAACTTTCTCTAGTTCAACAGTTTTTAAATTCCTTTACCCACAGAACCCTTTGTTCAAGTGAAGTTATACTGGAAGTGTTCAGACAAAAATGTAATGGATAAAAGCTTCTCTTGTAGAAATGGAGCCAGAAGGACCAAGGTCTCCCCTTCCTATTATAAGGATAGGAGCTTCACAGAATATTACTAGAAATCTCCTTATTTTCTTTTCTGTTTAATTCAGGAAGTAATTGGTAAGTACCAGGAACACAGAGAAAATAGGTGCATAAGGGCTAAGAGGTAAAGGAAGAAAAAAGTGAATTTTTGAAGGGCTGAAGAGGAAATGGTTCTGGCCATCTTCAGTATTTAAAAGATGGAAGGTCACAAAATAACCAATCTGTGGCCTCCTGGAAATACCAGGAGAGAGAGTAAAAAGTTGAAGAGAAAAGGAAGGATGGCCCTTTTCATACAATGATTTGCAGTAGTAGCTAGTGTTTTTATGGCCCTAACATGGACTCATAGATGAAGCTCTAGAGTTTCCTGGGTCAAGTTTGAGGCAATTAACTACATAGTGCAGGCAAGTTTATACTAAATGACTTAGAGATCTTCAGTTTCCCAAATAAGTAGATAAACAAAAGACTTCAGTCTCCAGACTCATTAATCTAATACCTTCTGTGAGCACTCAGCATGCATACAAGGCCAAATAAAAGCATTCAAGATAAATAAATCAATAACAATTTATATCTTTTGATCTCTCCAAGGAGAAATGTTTATATGTGGAGAAAAAATAAATAAAATGACATTTAAAGGAAGAAACATCCCTCCACACAAACCCACAGAACATTAAGAAAAAAAAAAAAAAAGTGAGACACTAAGCCATTCGATACGTCTTTAGAATCTTTACCAAAGGGAGGAATTATCTGTCGAGACGCCAAGGCCTATGAGGCAATGGGTCAGCTAAGTTTTTTTGAAGTCCTGCTCCCAAGAAAGCACTTCAGTTTGTTGTCCTAGATAGTTTAAGAGTTTAATGTATTAATTCTCATATATTAGAACTTGCTGAGTCTGATATAGGGCAAATAGCTAGTTGGAAACAACTTTAATATCAAAATATTGCTAAGTGGTATTACAAACATTTTTGTGAGAACTGAATACGGGATATTTCACCCAACGGACACTGTGCCAACAGCTCCAAGTTGACTAGTTCTTGGTACGAGGGGCTGTCTCTCTCTGAGTTCCTACAGGATACCATAGGCTCAATGGCTAAAAAAAAAAAACTATTTCTCATGGTTCTAGAGCTGAGAAGGCTAAGATCAAGGTACTTGCAGACTGGGTGTCTGGTAAGAGTCACTTCCCGGCTTGCTGACAGCCATCTATCTGCTTGCTGTTTCCTCACCTGGTGGAGACAGAGCGAGCCATCCTCCTTTTCTTGTAAATGCATTAATTCCCTCACGGGGGCTGGACTCTCCATGCCTCCTCTAAGCCTTGTTACTTCCCAGAGGCTGTACCTCTGCAGGCCATCACATTGGGGTTTAGGGCTTCAGCATAGGAATTTGGAGGGCCACACAAACATTCAAACTTCAGCAGGTGCTCTTAATATTTTAGGGGTCATGCATCCTTTTGGAAGGCCAATGAAGAGTATTCTTAAATGCATTTTTGAAAACGTATGGAATGTATTTCTAGGGAAAATATAAAAACTCCAATAGACATGCCTGTGTATCTGTATGCACATGTATATCCTCACCTACATATATGACAGTAAACATTACTTGGGGGTAGAATTCTGCTTTAGGGATCAACTCTGCACTCTCTAAAAAGAAAAACAATAGTATAATACATAGAATACCAATTACATATAACACATAAAATACCAATACATATAATACATAGAATACCATAGTATAATATAAGAATACCAATTACATTAAAATACATTTATCGGAACACTTTTAAATAATTTTATTCATTTATTTTTGTCTGTGCCACATGTGGGCTTTCTCTACCTACGGCCGCGGGCTCCTTGGTGGTGGCTTCTCTTGTTGCTGAGCACAGCCTCTAGGCTGTGTGGGCTCAGCGGTTGCAGTTCCTCGACTCTAGAACACACTCTCAATCATTGTGGTGCACGGGCTTAGCTACTCCAGGGCATGTGGGATCTTCCTGGACCAGGGATTGAATCTGTGTCTCCTGCATGGTCAAGTGGATTCTTTACCCCTGAGCCACCAGGGAAGCCCCAGAATATTTAATTGATTTACAATGTTGTGTTCATTTCAGGTGTACAGCCAAGTGAATGTTATACATATATTTTATATATATATATACACTCATTTTAAGATTCTTCTCCCATATAGGCAGGGTATTGAGTATAGTTCGCTATGCTATGCTGTAGATAACTACTAATAAGTAGTTATCTATTTTATATATAGTAGTGTATTAGTTATGTATTTTATATATAGTAATGTGTATATGTCAATCCCAGTCTCCTATAATCCAATTAAAAATTTTTAATAATTTTTTAAAAATAAAGATACTCAGAAAAAAAGAATATTTTTTAAAAATGAATTTGTGATATAGCAATATATGTCTTCTGTATTAGCACATTAAATAATAAAATCTAGTGGCAGGTCAAGTAACTATCGTCATTTCAAGGTAGTGATGAGTAGAGGTGATAGTTTGAGAGACCTACCAATAACTGTAATATGGCATGAAAATACTCGTGATTTCTACTGATCACAAAATCATCAGATCAGATCAGATGAGTCGCTCAGTCATGTCTGACTCTTTGCGACCCCATGAATCACAGCACGCCAGGCCTCCCTGTCCATCACCAGCTCCCGGAGTTCACTCAGACTCACGTCCATCGAGGCAGTGATGCCATCCAGCCATCTCATCCTCTGTCGTCCCCTTCTCCTCTTGCCCCCAATCCCTCGCAGCATCAGAGTCTTTTCTAATGAGTCAACTCTTCGCATGAGGTGGCCAAACTACTGGAGTTTCAGCTTTAGCATCAGTCCTTCCAAAGAAATCCCAGGGCTGATCTCCTTCAGAATGGACTGGTTGCGTCTCCTTGCAGTCCAAGGGACTCTCAAGAGTCTTCTCCAACACCACAGTTCAAAAGCATCAGTTCTTCGGTGCTCAGCCTTCTTCACAGTCCAACTCTCACATCCATACATGACCACAGGAAAAACCATAGCCTTGACTAGACGAACCTTTGTTGGCAAAGTAATGTCTCTGCTTTTGAATATGCTATCTAGGTTGGTCATAACTTTCCTTCCAAGGAGTAAGCATCTTTTGATTTCATGGCTGCAGCACCATCTGCAGTGATTTTGGAGCCCAGAAAAATAAAGTCTGACACTGTTTCCACTGTTTCCCCATCTATTGCCCATGAAGTGGTGGGACCGGATGCCATGATCTTCGTTTCCTGAATGTTGAGCTTTAAGCCAACTTTTTCACTCTCCACTTTCACTTTCATTAAGAGGCTTTTGAGTTCCTCTTCACTTTCTGCCATAAGGGTGGTGTCATCTGCATATCTGAGGTTATTGATATTTCTTCCAGCAATCTTGATTCCAGCTTGTGCTTCTTCCAGCCCAGCGTTTCTCATGATGTACTCTGCATAGAAGTTAAATAAACAGGGTGACAATATATAGCCTTGACGAACTCCTTTTCCTATTTGGAACCAGTTTGTTGTTCCATGTCCAGTTCTAACTGTTGCTTCCTGACCTGCATACAAATTTCTCAAGAGGCAGATCAGGTGGTCTGGTATTCTCATCTCTTTCAGAATTTTCCACAGTTTATTGTGATCCACACAGTCAAAGGCTTTGGCATAGTCAATAAAGCAGAAATAGATGCTTTTCTGGAACTCTCTTGCTTTTTCCATGATCCAGCGGATGTTGGCAATTTGATCTCTGGTTCCTCGGCCTTTTCTAAAACCAGCTTGAACATCAGGAAGTTCATGGTTCACATATTGCTGAAGCCTGGCTTGGAGAATTTTGAGCATTACTTTACTAGCGTGTGAGATGAGTGCAATTGTGCAGTAGTTTGAGCATTCTTTGGCATTGCCTTTCTTTGGGATTGGAATGAGAATTGACCTTTTCCAGTCCTGTGGCCACTGCTGAGTTTTCCAAATTGGCTGGCATATTGAGTGCAGCACTTTCACAGCATCATCTTTCAGGATTTGGAATAGCTCAACTGGAATTCCATCACCTCCACTAGCTTTGTTCACAGTGATGCTTTCTAAGGCCCACTTGACTTCACATTCCAGGATGTCTGGCTCTACGTGAGTGATCATACCATCGTGATTATCTGGGTCGTGAAGATCTTTTTTGTACAGTTCTTCTGTGTATTCTTGCCACCTCTTCTTAATATCTTCTGCTTCTGTTAGGTCCATACCATTTCTGTCCTTTATCGAGCCCATCTTCGCATGAAATGTTCCTTTGGTATCTCTGATCTTCTTGAAGAGATCCCTAGTCTTTCCCATTCTGTTGTTTTCCTCTATTTCTTTGCAGTGATCGCTGAAGAAGGCTTTCTTATCTCTTCTTGCTATTCTTTGGAACTCTGCATTCAGATGTTTATATCTTTCCTTTTCTCCTTTGCTTTTCACTTCTCTTCCTTTCACAGCTATTTGTAAGGCCTCCCAGACAGCCATTTTGCTTTTTTGCTAACTACTGAGGTGTGTTGCCTATTTTCATAATTGAAGGAATTGTAATTGTCCAGTTGGAAGTGAGTGACTATAAAATTGCAGTTTTTTTCCCATTCACACATTCAGCCCCCCAGATTCAGAAGTGCACAAGGTTCTCTTTGATTTCAAAAGTTCTACCAGTTTTCTGTAGCTTTACTTGGGGCAGAAAGACCAGGAGGGGTGACCATCTCAAAACAGCACAGACAAAATGTCATGAATACGTAAATACTACATGAAACATGATATACAATCCTGGTTCTAGAAGCAAAATACCTCAACTCAAATTTAAGGTCTACCGCAAAACAGTTGAGTGAGCTTGGGTAATATCTGAACTTTTCTGAAACTCAGATTATTCACCTATGATGTAAAGATTCTGTAACACTTGCTTTATCTGAACATAAGGTTGCTGTGAAAAAATAAGCAAGACACTGTATCTGAAAGTACACTATAAATTATAATGTGTTCTATAAATCTGTTATTATGATAGATATTTAAATACAAAAGCCTGAAAAGTGGTTCCAAAAGTCACAATAATGGGACTTCCCTGGTGGTCCAGTGGTTAAGGCTCCAAGCTCCCAATTGATGGGGCCCTGGTTCCATCCCTGGTCAGGGAACTAGATCCCACACACCTCAACTAAGAGTTTGCTTGTAGCAACTAAAGATCCTGCATGCCACAGTTAAGAACACAACAGTCAAGTAAATCAATAAAAAAAAATTTTTTTTTAAAGAGCCAGTGAATTTTTTAAAATAGAGAAGCAGGATTCAAGACATCGACAGAAGGATCTTGCAACAAATGATATAAAGCCTGTCTTCTTTAGTGGTCGGTCTCTTAGGCTGTCCTTATATACTGATGTCAGTATTTATACTGACAAATTAGCACAAATACTTCATCAGTATTTGTGCTAATTCTTTTTGCCCTGTGCTGAAAGCAGACTCAATTCAATTAAAGGTCTCAAAACTGATGAAAATGGTCCAGGAGTGGAAAATGGGAAGCAACTACTGGCAAATGAATTTTTAAAAAATTTAAAAATGAATGAACTGGGAAAAAAAATAAAAAAGCATTCTACTTTCCTCAGGGCTCACAAGGGGCAACAAGCCTGGATGAAGAAACATACCCTCAGAAACCCCTCATCTTTCAGATCCTGCTCATGGCTGTTCAAATGGAAGACGTTCGTATCTATCCCACCTCTGCCACCATGTCAAGGGGCTACCACTCCTGGGGTATGGGAAAGAGGGCTGTTGTCACCAGCATCAGACATTCCATTAATAGAAAGGGAAATCTGATCTCTACTGGAAAAGCAGAAAGCAGGCAGAAAGCGAGTAGGGGTGCTTCATGGGCCATTGTGCAACTAACCAACCAGAGCAAACTCCTACATGGGTCAGGCACCCTAGGATGTTCCAAGTGCTGTGTCCAGGAACCAAATGTGCATTGGCTCAATAATTCACGTAACAAATGTGTATCGAGGACCCATGGGCTAGGCACCGTGCAAGGTGCCAACAGTGAGCACCCTGATTCTCCTGGGGTCCTGATCTACCAGACTGTGAAGGTGCCCAAGAGTTCATCAGTATGATTAGCAAGAAAGCACAGAGAGGCCACACAGGCCATGACCAAGAGCTCCATTTCCCAAACGATGCTTGGAAACCAGGATACAGGTGGTAGAAGGAGAGAAGGAGGAGAACTAAGGTTTATTGAGAACCCACTCTGTACCTGGCAATCTACTGCAGGCACTTAACATTCGTTATCTCAAGACATCCTTAGGAACGGGGAAGAAAACGGGTCTCTAAGTGCAGAAATGGTTGTTTGCCAGTTAGTACATACTTGGCCTTGGTTTTGAATCCAAGTCTGTCTAATTCTAATGTGTAGGATCTTTTTTGAGTCCATCATGTTTTGCTGACTCTGGGCTGACCTCTTGATCACTCAGAATCAGTTGCCTTATCTGGACATAAAGCTCTTGTGGATCATTTGAGAATATGTACACAAGTGCTCTGTAAACTGTAAAACGCTAAGCACATGCTACTGCTGTTGTAATCACATGTCACTGTTGTTAGTATTATCATTATCATCTTCATAAATTTGGTATACAGTAAAACTGAGCTCACCAGAAATCCTGGGCATCTAGACAATTCTACAATAGATGGGCCAAGGCAAGGGAGATTATGTCACAGTAATGAGGGAAATAATATATGCTGCTTTTTCCTGATAATCACTTTATTATTCAAGGAAATTGGGTCTTTTCTAATAAGGAAAATAATTTGCAAACCAAGTCTCACATAATACAATATTTAGCTTCTAAGAAGTTAGGGAAAGCAAAACAAAGTAATAAAATTAATAACATTCTAACTGTGATAAGGAAATCTCTTATTCAACAATGAAGTGAGATGTAAGCTTTTACCTAAGGAGGCAGAATTTTCTGCAATTCTTGGGCTGAAGTTCTGTGAAAACAGACACTCAATATCTTCTCAGCTGAAACTTGCTTTGATTTTGTTTCCCAGAAGCTTTCACTGTGCTGGTGTTCACTGATGTGCATTTGCTTAAAATAAAATGGCTTGTTTTGTAAATGTTTTAGTATTGTTTTTTCCTGTTTACAAAAATAACACTTACTCATTATTGAGGGGGGGGGCAGATAAATGTAGATGAAAATTAAAATACCAAAGACAACCATTACTAATACACTGTGTAAACTTTTTGGTCCATTTTTAAACTTTTCAATAAATTCAATATTCTTTTCTGAACTCTGACTCCTTTTGGCAATCAGGCTTCCTTTAGCAGATTTAGCAGCACTGACTTTCTATATATGGGCATAAACATCTTTCCTAATAAAGGGAATTCATTCCAATGACCCAACCGTGTGGCAGTGGTTTAATAATATAGGAGAGCCATGGATCTATTTTTTTAAGTTAATTTCGCATCTAAAATTCAAACTAAAGGAATGTTGTTCTATCAGAAAACACAAAGCATAGCTGAGGACCTTGGGGAGAGGTAGGGGAGGATAGAGTCGGTTAAAAGAGGAGGTTCACTTGCCCCGTGGGTCCCCCCACCGGGGGCGTGGCTCCCCCCACCAGGGGCGTGGCTCCCCCCAACCCGGGGCTTGGCTCCCGCCAACCCGAGGCTTGGCTCCCCCAACCCAGGGCTTGGCTCTCCCCCTCTCCGGGGCGTGGCTCCCCCCTCCACGGGGCGTGGCTCCCCGGGGCCTGCAGGTGGTGCTCTGGCGTTCCCACCAGCAGACTGGACCTGGCTCCTCACCCACCCGATCCCAGCCTCACGGTGGGGCTGCGGAAAGCAGGGGGAAAGCTATGCCCCTTTCCTGCTGACCTTCCTTATTCTCATTCTGCAACGTAAAACCGGTATTCGGGTCTTCTTGATCCACTGATTTCAATAAAATGTGAATTCTGGAGACTCCAGTGTTCCACATTTTCTCACCAGTTTGCTAATACTGGCATTTCTTTTAAAGACCAGGGCTGAGTCTTCAAAAAAGGAAATGACAAGATTAAATTCCCATAGTCTGGCTGAGGTAATACTGTGACATAATTCGCTTTAATCAAAGCTAACCAGGTGAGGTGTGAAGCCATTTCAGATGCGGGCAGATTAACCTGGGCAGGAAGAGAGTTGGCGTGAGGACATTCATGACGAAGACGTGATATTTCCTAGAATAAACTCTGTTTACTTTCCACTGGGAGCAAATAAAGGTCAGGAGGAACTATTTTTGTCATTGGGTTGCAAACATGGGCAATACCACACACACAGCTTTGAGGGTGTGTATGTGACATTGTCGGCTGGCACACAGGACTTCCCTTGCAGTTCATTCATCAAGAACCCAAGATCCTGGGGCGGCCAGTGATTTTTTAAAATTATCGAGGGGCTTGGGTTATTGTGGTTTAGTCTCTAAGTCGTGTCCGACTCTTTTGTAACATCATGGACTGTAGCCCGCCAGGCTTCTCTGTCTATGGGATTTCCCAGGCAAGAGGACTAGAGAAGGTCACCATTTCCTTCTCCAAGGGATCTTCCCAACCCAGGGATCCAGCCTACATTTCCTGCATCTCCTGCATTGGCAGGTGGATTCTTCACCACTGTACCACCACGGAAGCCCATGGGCTTGAAGGGAGGGATAAATTAGGAGGATGGGATTAACACATACTCACTACTATGCATGGATAGCCAACAAGGACCTACTGTATAGCACAAGGACCTCTACTCAATATTATGTAATAATCTCTAAAGGAAAAAGAATATATATCAATATATATGCTGCTAAGTCACTTCAGTCATGTCCGACTCTGTGCGACCCCATAGATGGCAGCCCACCAGGCTCCCCTGTCCCTGGGATTTTTCAGGCAAGAACATTGGAGTGGGTTGCCATTTCCTTCTCCAATGCATGAAAGTGAAAAGTGAAAGTGAAGTCACTCAGTCGTGTCCGACTCTTCGCAACCCCACGGATTGCAGCCCACCAGGCTCCTCCGTCCATGGGATTTTCCAGGCAAGAGTACTGGAGTGGGGTGCCACTGCCTTCTCCAATGAATATATATACATATATATATATATATATATATATAACTGAATCGTACCTGAAATTTACACAATATTGTAAATCAACTATACTTCAATAAAAAAAAAATTTTTAACAAAATAATTTTAAATAAAAAATAAATTGATGAAATGGGGAGTAAAAAAAATAAAAATCATCTAGCTTTCAAAAGAAAACAGAAAATTCTCAAAAGATAAATTGCTAAAGACCAAATCTCTAATTAGTAACTAGAATGCAGTTTCACAGTCTTGATTTTATTTTGCTTATAGTCTCTCTTGCTAATTTCAGTGCTGAGCCTTCACACATACACTAAATAGGATTTACCTATATAAAATGGGCTTCCCTGGTGTCTCAGATGGTAAAGAATCTGCCTAAAATGCAGGAGACTTGGGTTTGATCCCTAGGTTGGAAAGATCCCTTGGAGAAAGGAATGGCTACCCACTCCAGTATTCTTGCCTGGAGAATTCCATGGACAGGGGAGCCTGGTAGGTTACAGTCCTTGGGGCTGCAGAGAGTTGGACATGACTGAGTGACTATTTTTCTTTTTTCTAAAGTAGCTGACCTACATCTGTTTTTACTCAAGATTTTGTTGCCCACTATTTTCTTTACAACAGAAAAGAATTAATGGTGGATATAAAAGAATGACTTCGATGGCTAATCTTATGTCAACCTGATTGGGCTCTAGGGTGCCCTGATATTTGGTCAAACATTATTCTGGGGGTTTCTGTGGAAGGGCTGTGGATGAGATGAACATTTAGACCAGTAGGCCGGATAGAATACATGGTCCTCCCTCGTGTGGGTGTCCCTAATGTGGGTGGGCCTTACCCAATCAGTTGAAGTCCTGAATAGACCAAAAAGGCCGACCATACCCCAAGGAAGAAAAGAATCCCTGTCTGGAGCCTTTTAGCAGGGACATTGCCTTTTTTCCTGCCTGTAGACTTCAACTTAAACATCAGCCTGTCTGGGTCTCCAGCCTGCCAGCCCTCAGACTGGAAAACTACACCATTGGCTCTCCTGGGCCTCCCCACTGTCAACTCACCCTGCAGATCTGGGGATTTATCAGCCTCCATAAACATGTGAACCAACTCCTTATAATAAACACATAAATAATCTGTTTCTCTGGGAAATCCTAAAAAGGGAGCTTTCCTAATATACAGATGTTATGTTTCTCTGGTGCCTCAAAACATGCTTTCTAGGTAATTCTGCAAGCTTTTGCCCAGCTTCCATAGAAACCATCTGGTACCCCCACACCATAGTCGAGGTACATTAATGGACAAAGAAGCAGAATAAATATGAACTTCCAAATGTTACTCCTAACATGAGTACTATAATATTTTGGCTATCTTCTGTTATTAGCTGGGAAATTTGGAGGTGAAGTTTCTGGACTGGTAAAAATGCTATTATTAGATCAAAAGTCCTCTGGAAAAGCAGGTCAGCTTGCGGGGAGCTGGCCAGGGAAAGAGAAAAGAAAAGCCTGACTAAAAACTAGCGATAACTAGCATTTATTTGGTGCCTACTGTATGTCACGTGCTTTGCAATCATTCATACATACAACAGATATTACTGAGCACTTTTAAAATAACAGATATTACTGAGCACTTTTAAAATAACTTTTTAATGTTTTTTAACTTCTTAATTTTTGGCTGCTCTGGGTCTTCTTTGTTGCATGGGCTTTCTCTAGTTGAGGCAAGGTGGGAGCTCCCGTTCATTTTAGTGCTCGGGCTTCTCATTGTGGTGGCTTCTTTTGTGGTAGACCACAGGCACTAGGTGCATGGGCTCAGTAGTTTTGGCTGGCAGGTTTACTTGCTCTGCAGCATGTGGAATCATCCAGCAGGGATTGAACCCATGTCCCCTGCATTGGCAGGTGGACTCTTAACCACTGGACCTCCAGGGAAGTACACTGAGCCCTTTTTTACATGCCAGACGTTGCTCCAGGTGCTGGGGATAGGGCTGTGTAAACACAGACTTGTCTTCCTGCTCTTGCAGATCTTACAGTTTAGAGAAGGGAGACAGACAAGTAACAAATGTTATGGAGAAAAAGGAAGCAGGAAGAAGGGAGAGGTAGTACTAGGTGGAAGGAATTATAATTTTCAATAGTGTCATCAGAGAAGACATGACCAAAGCCAAGGTGACATTTGAGAATAGTGCTGAATGAAGAGGTGAGGAAAGAAATGATGAGGGTCTTTAACAGGAAATAAGTGTCTTTAATAAGACGTCTTAAGTCAGCATGTGCAAAGGACCCGAGGCAGGACAGTGTTTGTGTACTCAAAGAACAAGGACGCCAGGAGGGCTGGAGCAGAGTAAACAAGGGAAGAGCAGAAGCAGATAAGGTCATGGAAACAACGGACCAGATCCTGCAGAGTCTTGAATATCTGTGAGATAGATAGTAACAGTAATGTAAATGAAACAGCTGGAATTCAGAGTGGTTTGTAGCTTTTTCACAATAACTTAGCTAGTAAATGGTGGAGCTCAGCATAGACTGAAGGTGCGTCTGGGTATAATGCCCTTACTCTTACCACTTCGTTGTGTTATCTTTCTCCGGAAAAAGCTTAGCGCCTCTTCAATTGTTTTGTGTATCCCTAGTAAAGTAACTGCAGTAAATATTTGCCTTTTTTTTTTTACTACTCAACATACCACATATCCTTCCTATTTGGAGCCCCAAAGTGTGAGTCTTGGCTTGCCAAAGTAAAACCAAATAACCAGATAGTCCTTTTTCCTAGCCCAAGACAGCTGGACTGAGAGTATGGGACTTGGGCCAACTTGATGCCCCTGCCCTAGACTTTGAATAGGGAGAGGGTAGCCCAATATGGGACCTAGAGCAATGCTGGGGACACGTGTCTGTCAGAGGAGGTGGCAGCAAGCAGCACCCTGGCCACAGGTGCCTGCAGGAGGCCCTTCACTGTGCCACCAACTCCTCCCATTTCATCAGCTGCGTTTCATCCCTTTCGTGAGCCAAAAGAGATGAAGGAGTGTCTTTTTCAGCTCCAATTATGCACTTCCATTGGGAGAAATTATGCAAGACTTTTTGGACTAGAAAATAAATAAGATTATTGTGTATCGTCTTCAGCATACCCTTCCTGATCGTATCTGCCCTTTACTGTTTCTGAGCTCTTTCACAATGCTATAATTTGTAGACAGCTGAAAACAATGCAAATGATTCTTGTCCATACAAATGCAAATTAGTTGTGTCAGATAGAAGCAATTGATTGTTGCCTGTGGATAGATTCATATTGCATGTGTTTTTAATGTTAAAATTCATTTCAGCATTCCTTATGTCCCTATGTAAGTGTATGGTTCTTTGAATTCTCCTTTCAACCAGTTGTAACTTCTTATCAAGTTCCCTTAATAATTAATGAGTTCAATAAAATCTATGTCATGTTGCATTTGTTTAATTCATTTCAGGATTCCTTGTCTGTGTATGTATGTTATACATATGTATATGTGTGTTACTTTGAATTCTTGCAACCTATAACATGCTGGTTCCCTCAACAATTAATGAGTTAAAATCAGCGATGCATATTCATCTTATATTTGTATCAGAGGCATGATTTTGCCACTTAAAAATACTACTCTCTAACAATAGTGAACAGGAAAATCATATCACTGTCCTGTCTTAGCTCAGAACTCTCCCCCACCCCCTGACCTCCACTCATTGCACATTGCCATGTACTTCATAGGACAGGAGAGCAAGGTACTAGTTTTAGCTCTGACCTTAACAATTTACTAATTGTTCCCTCATCTTTGATATAAAGGGGATGGATTCGATATTTTTGAAGATTGAGCTCAGCTCTAACTCCTTCTGATTGACTGTGTTACATATCTTTATGCTTTCTTCCCATTGTCCTTTGTGAGTTCCTCGTCCCTTTCCCAGGTTCTGCTATATTTATTTCTCTCTATTTCAATTTCCACCACAGCATGCCTTGTTTTCCTTCTTGCACTTTCTCAAGGCTCAGTTCCCCTGTTTTCACTTCCTATCTCCCTACTCCCAACATACACACACACCCACACACAGAATACAGACCTCTTTGTGGGAACCAAAAGACTATAACAAACTTGTAGTTATTACAGGATTACATGGAAGAAACAAGTCATTTCCACTCTGCTTTGCCCTAAATCCCCCCAAAGAAACTACCCCAAAACAAAACAAACAAGTACTTCACTAAAAAACAAATTGAACAAACAAACCATTTTGATCTCACTGTTCAGTTTAACCCAGAGGTAGATGAATAATAGCACCCGTAATTAATTTTTTTCTTCTCCACCATTTCTCTTTCCCAGCTGGGTCAGGAGAAAGCTCACCCTGTGGATCTCTTTGTAGCTGACTCAGGCCCCACATGGCAAAGACTCAGGAGTTCTCGATTCTTCTCCTGCATTTCACACAACAGACCAAGAGTCCTCAAGGTCAACCACCCTCAGGGAATCTCCTCTTACAAAATGCTTTCATGTAGATTTTTCTACCGAGTTCAGTTAAGAATTCAGATGGTATCTTTTATATCTAAAATAAAAGACACAAGAGGAAAGCCAGATTGGATTCTCCCAAGAGTTGTTTCTAACATTTAATTGCAGGCCAGTGTGATGTGATATCTAAGGTTTCTCATAGCTCATAAAATATCATGGGGTTTTTGGAGGTTGGAGGATTTGCACTGAACAAAGAAGGCAAGAGGAACATCTAGGCCAAGGATATGCATATGCAAAGCATGGACTCTTCGAGGTTCCCAGTGCTCTGGACATGCAAGTAAGCAGTTCATTGTGGCTGCAGCAAGGAGCAGTATGGGGTAGGGGAGAAAGAAAGGGAGATTTGTTGTTATCATTTAGTCGCTCAACCATGTCTGATTCTTTACTACCCCATGGACTGTAGCCCGCCAGGCTCCTCTGACCATGGGATTTCCCAGGCAAGAATACTAGAATGGGTTGCCATTTCCTTCTCCAGACAATCTTCCTGACCCAGGGATCAAACCCACGTCTCCTGCATTGGTAGGCAGATTGTTTACCACTGAGCCTTATGAGAAGGTAAGTCTTCAAAGATAAGTGAGAACCAGACTGCAAGGGCCAAACTGCCTCTGCACTGCCAGGGAGCTCACAAAAGGAGACCTCCCTCAGATCAGCTTCTTTATAATCCAACAAAACATGGACATGTGACTTTGGAAGCTTCCCCTTTCGGGTACTTATTCAAACTAAAAACGTTTCCCCATACACAATACCAAGAAGTCATTGGACCCTCATGTTTGCTGAAAAGTACAACTATGAAAAATGATGTGTAGTTGAGAGCTTTGTTTTTCTCCATGCAAACATATGCGGGTGATGATCTTTCCCTCCCTACGCCCACCCTCCCTCCAGCATCAAGAAGTCGTTGAGCAATCATCAGTCGAAGTAAACATGCATAGTTGCAGTAACTCCAAATATTTTATGGAGTGTTCATGACTTGGGAATTTGGGTCAAAGAACATGACCATTCTCCATCAAAGAATTTCAAGTACATGTTCACTTTGATTTTGGTCTCCTGAGGGACATATGGACAGGTAGTACTTCAGATACCTTGTTTAACAGCCTGCACTGGGCTCTTTTCTGGGGCATGCCTCCCCAAGCCTGGCGAACTTATGATGAGAACAAGGCTGGTAAGGACTGCTGTTTTGAAAAGCTCACCCAGGTGCCTGAATCTAAGATCTCCTGCTCCAAGGTGCAACCAGCCTGGAACAAACACAATAGAGCAGGTCTGCCTTCAGTATGTTCCCACCTTATTTTTGGCCTTTTTCTTTTCCACTGAGGCTCACCGAGTGTCTTAGGCAGGCCAGGCTGCCGTAACCAAATAAGACTGGATGGCTTAACTTTCTCACAGTTCTGGAGGCTGGAAAGCCAGGATCAAGGTGCCGGCAGGGTCACTGTCTGGGGATAGTTCTCTCTCTGTGGGTTGCAGACAGCTGCCTCTGCTGCATCTTCATATGGCCTTTCCTCTGTGCTTGCACAGAGAGAGATTCACTGTCTGTTGTTCTCTCCCTGTCCTCTCCCTTTCTCTTTAAAAGGGCACTAATCACATCATGAAGACCCCACCCTCATGACTTTATCTAATCTTAACTGCCTCCCAACCATCTCCAGATACCATCACACTGGAGGTTAAGGCTTTAACATATGAATGGGAGGGACAAACATTTAGACTATAACATTCTGCCCCTGGCCACTTCCCACTAATTCATGTCCTTTTCACATGCAAAATGCTTTCATTCTATCCAAAAAATCCTGTCCATCCTAACTCATTCCAGTATTAACTCTAAAAGTCAAAGGCTCATTTAAACATCATCTAAATCAGATACAAGTGAAGCTTGAGAGATGATTTGTCCTGAGGCAAATTCCTCTTCAGCTATGAACCTACAAAAACAGAAAAATCATGTGCCACCAAGATACGATGGTAGGACAAACAGAAGACAGAAATCCCATTCTGGGAGTGTGTGCTTAGTTGCTCAGTCGTATCCGATTCTTGCAACCCCACAGACTATAGCCTGCTATGCTCCTGTCTATGGGATACTCCAGGCAAGAATACTGGAGTGGTTTGTCATTTCCTTCTCCAGGGGATCTTCCCGACCCAGGGATCAAACCCAGGTCTCCTGCATGGCAGTCAGACTCTTTACCGACTGAGCTATGAGGGAAGCCCTCTGCGAGAGAGAGACAGGAGAAAAGGAAAAGGCAGCAGGTCCTAAGCAAGTCCAAAACCCAGCAAGGCAGACTCCGCCAGATATTAGAGCTTGAGAAACATCCTCTGTGGTTTAATGCTCTGCCTTTGAGACCTGCTGGGGTTCCAGCTCCAATGCTTTGACAGACAGGAGTTACCCCCTCAAGGCTCTAGGAAACTTGGCCCCTAAGCTTCCACCAGGCAACTCTACTCCTAAGGCACTGGGTGAGACCTTCCTGACCCGCAGAAACAGGAGAAATGGTCCTACCCTTGGTAACTGAGGAAGAAACAGCCTTGCCCCCAGGAGTGGGAGCACAGTCCTCAAGAACTCAGAATCCCATTTGGTATCATTTTTCCCTTTCCTTTAGGAACAGCACAAGCTCACAGCCGTGTAGGTCCATGGTCCTGTCCTGTGGAATCCAAGAAGCCCAACAGCCTTCCCTCATTTTGTCCCATCCCTGTCCCCTTCAGCTCAACTGGCAGTGTCCCTGCTCCTGTGATCCCACAGACTTTCCTCTATTGAGTGGTGGGGCAACCACACCCTTGGCGTTCTCTTCAGGACAAGCTTTCTCCCTTTTTTCAATATGGGCAGGATGAGAATTTTCCAGGTCTTCAAGTTCAGGTCCCTTTTTACTCAACAATTTCTTCCTCAGTTCCTCTCTCTCTTCTCTCTACCTCAGTCAGAAGGAATCAAGACACTCCTTCAACACTTTGCTTAGACATCTCCTCAGCTAAACATCCAGTTTCATCAGTCACAAATTCTACCTTCCACAAAACACCAGAACACCGGTCAAGTTCTTTGTCACTTTATAACCAAGATCACCTTCCCTCCAGTTTCTAATAATATGTTCCTCATTTCCATCTGAGATATCACGAGAATTGCCCTTAATGTCCATATTTCCAGCGTGCACTCCAGCCTTACAGCCTCTGCCCATCACCCAGTTCCACATTTTTAGGTTTTTCTTACAAGAGCACCCCACTTCTCAGTACTGGTACCAAAATCTCACTTGGTCTGAGTTCTCCAGAGAAATAGAATAGGATATATATAATAGGGTATACACATACCCACTATGTGTATATATGTATATATACATATAATAAGGCATTGACTCACAGTTATGGAGGCTAAGTCTCAAGATCTATAGTCAGCAAGCTGTAGGCCCAGGAAAGCCACTGGAGTCCAAGTTCAAAGGCAGGAGAAGACCCATGTCCCAGCTAAAGACAGTCAGGCAGAGAGAATTCTATTTTACTCAGCCTTCTTATTCTATTCAGGCCTTCAGTGGGTTGATGAGGCCATTCACAGGGGGGTGGGCGGGGGAGAGCAATCTGCTTTACTCAGCCTACTGATTCAAATGTTAATCTGCTTCAGAAACATCCTCACAGACACGCCCCAAAATAATATTTAACCAAATATCTGGGTACCTCACAGTCTGGTCACTCTGACACATCAAACTGACCGTTACACCAGGTGGAATCTCCCTTGACCCGCTTCCTTGTTTTTTGCTCACATGTTTAACCCTCAGCTCAGCTCAGCTGTTGATCAGAATTTTCTGATTTTGTCCGATAATCAGAATCTAAGACACTGCTTTGATTGCTTTAAAAATTACTACAAAGACATTGGTGAGTGCAAATGACTTAGCAATCATCCTCACTAGTGCCTTTGACCTGACCTTTAATTAAGGAAGAAAAAAATTGTATTGTGATAAGATACATAGAGCACAAAATTTGCCATTTTAACCATTTTTAAAGCGTGGAGTTCAGTGGGATTCACACTCGGTGCCTCCACAATGTTGCACAACCATTACCATTATCTAGTGCCAGAACTTTTTCAACGCCTGGAAAGGAAACCCCGTACCCCTTGAGCAGTCAGCCCCCTCCCCCTGCCCCCTCCCCCAGTCCCTGGCAACCTCCAAACTGCTTTCTGTCTGTGGAGTTGCCTTTTCTGATAGTTCGTATAAATGGACGAATACACTACGTGGTCTTTTGTGTCTGGCTTCCCTCCTTCGCTAAGGGAAGGTTAAAAAAAAAAGGGAAAGGAGAATATCTTTTGTGAGGTTAACACTTTGACGTATCTTTAAAATCACGTTAACTCCCTATTTAGTTTTTTTACTAAGATTTAGGAAACTCGTCTTTGATGCCTGTGTCCTAGACATTCTGCTTCATGTTATTCATTCTTTCTTTCCATGGGGGTCGGAGGCATCGGGACAGGGTGGCAAATGCGAAGACACTTCAGGGGGCCCACTCCCCAACCCCAAGCCCACCCCCTCAGCCTATTCCTTGTCTGAAAGGGACCTGGCAGGACCATGGGCTCAGAAGGTCATTCATCCCTGAGGGGCACAAAAATGTTGTCTCCCGGCACTGCAGGTCTTGAGGAAAATAAAAGCAAGCATGTGTCTGGCAGCAAGGTGTACCGTTTATGGGCTTTCTCCACCCCCAGAGCACACAGCACGACTACGGAGCTGTGGAAGGGCCCCAGGTTTGCCGAGATGCTGGTTTCTACCATGTGGGTGACTGTCCTGCACAGACAGCCAGTCCAGGCTGTGAGCCTGCTTGTGGGAAAGGAGCAACTCGGCAGGCTTCAGTCTAAAGGGTCTGAAAATGACAGCCAGAGGGGCACAAGGGACCGCTTCCAAACATCTGTGTCCGCTGGTGCTTTTCTCTGTTTTGGCCATATAGGGCAGCGTGCGACCAAGGCTTGAACCCACGCCCCCTGCAGTGGAGGCTCGGTCCTAACCACCAGGCCACTAGGGAAGTCGGTTCAAAATGTCTAAACCTGAGAATTCCCCGACTGTCCAGTGGTTAGAACTCCGAGCCTCCACTCCTAGGGGCCCAGGTTCAATCCCTGATAGGGCTGCAAGGTGCTGGCAAAATTTTATCATAAATAAATATTTTTAAAAATATGAAAACTTCCAAACACTGGCAGTCCCCCTCAAGTGCTTCAGCCTGAGGTACATATTTTATGTGCTGTAGGCTCTCCAGGCTTATATGATCTGACGTTCCTAAGTACTTATGCTGAAGCTTCACTTTTCCTTTTCAGCTCTTTTTTTTTTTAACCAATCTCGCATTTGTATTAATAAACAAACACAAAGACACTGTAAATATTTTTTAGTCTTTCTATCCTGTTACTATTAATATTTTTGCTAAGACTAAAGTCTAGAGTCATTCTAAAATGAGTTCAAGTTGTTTTTCGGCTTCTGTTTCAAAATATGGACCACACATCTTCATCATTTTATTCCCTGGTGACCAGCTTAGATTTAATCATATACACAGAGCTTCAGCAACTCGATAAACAAATCCACATGAGGGTAAAAGGAAGACCATACGCTGGACTGGGCACAAAAGCCTTTATATTACTCCCCTATTCAGAAGCCTCTGAAGTCTACAGCTGAACACAGACTCCGGTTAAAAATCCACGATGCTTCCTTTTTAAATAATAGCATTTGTCTATGCAAGGTCCATTAACCCAAAATGATCCCTATTTGAATCCATATATATTTACATTCAAAAGACTTGACTACAGACAAGGCCACTGGATTTTAACAAACACTCCTGAATTTATCCATACAAATAAATGCTTTCCCCTCAAATAGGTAGCAATATTCCAAGGACTTTGCTATTGCTTGAAGTAGCTTTGGGACTCCAGTTAGGACCTGCCTTTCTCCTCACACTAAGGTTGCCAGCCTTCTGAACAAAGCAAACTTTCCATTCCTACCAGCACTTATCCCTCTACTACTGGCTTTTGACCAGTGAGCAGCCAAACCTAAGTTCAGTAACATGAATACTATGCCAACAGATAACCATATGCTATGCTGCTGCTAAGTCGCTTCAGTCGTGTCTGACTCTGTGCGACCCCATAGACGGCAGCCCACCAGGCTTATGTACATATAAATATTAACAAAAATGTTAAAATACTAAATCTACCTACTAGAATTTATACTTTTGGTTTCAAAGTCCTATTTCCAAAGCTAATTTTAAACATGTCTATGACTAGATTGCAGAACGGTACATCCTGGAATGTCAGGTACCGTGCAAATTAGTTTAAATAAGTTTTGTATTTGACCCCCTTAGAGATGTTCAATATGTGGATAAACGTGTTCTGCTCTTTGTGTTCCTGTTGATGATGAAAGGCAAAGGGAAGTCATCACACACTTGGCTCCCACTGTGCACGAAAAACTGAACACGGTACTGATTTAATTCTCTCAACATCTCTGAGCTAAACAGCTCATCCCCATTTATGGATGAAGAAACTGAGATATGGGAAATTTAAACAACTGGCACACCACTGGCAGGTGGGGGCAATGCATTCAGAATTACCTAATCACTGAGAAAAAAGTCAAAGACTTTTGGAAAATGAAATGCAATTATCTTCCCACAGAGAGCCATTTTTTTCCCCGAAAAAAACTGATGTTAGCATATCCCCTAATGATTTTTTTCATTAATCTCAATATTCTTTTGGCCATAATTTTCCCCAAAATGAAAGTGCAGTTATCTCCCAATCTGGGAAAATAAAACGTACTATGAGTTTTTATCTTGTTATTTATACAGGAGTCTTTGGATACCAGTTAAGTGCTTGAACCAGTTAAGTGTTTGGGTGGGACATAGAAAAATAAAGCAAGCTAAATAAAGAACTGTTGAAATAAATAGATTAAAGGGGGGAAAAAATGAACCCTAGTTAAAAGATATTAAGAGACTTAACCACCTATGGAAGTAACAGGTTAAAGATTTAAATTAGAAAAAAAAAAATAAAGAGATGACCCTTCAAATAAAACAAAGAGGAAGTTGGGAATCAGTGTCAGGGCATTTCAACTGACCTTAGAGACATATTTTACTGGTGACTTTTTTGTTTTTAAAATGTTTCTGATTTTTTTTTTTCATTTGTTAATGACCCCAATTTTCCAGCTTATTCCCCAGTTTATCCTGCCTAGTAAAGCTTGTTCACTTTCAGCTTTATTTTCTTGTTCAGCCCCTAACAACTGACGATTTGAAAGGAAGCAAACTAAAAGTAGGCATTGGACTAAATAACGAATTGTTTTCATCATCTTGATGGATGGCAACTCAACTTTAAAATAAACATAAGTTCCAGTTTCCTAATGTTTTCTGAGATTATTATTTCTGTGAGGATTTCATTGTCATTGCCTCCTGTCTAAAACTAACGCCACCCAAATCCTAAAAGGAGTTAAACCTAAAGTGACTGATGTTTTGACAGTGACAGAACAAAAAAAGTCTTATCCAGAAAAAAAAAATGTTTTTAACTGAATAAATTTGACAAGCAATATTCAGAAATTTAGACTTGTAAATATGTTATCTGAGGAGTTCGCAAAAATCTCAAAATTGCTTGCATAATTCTGGCTTTTTTGTTTTCAGTAAGTCTGCATCTGTTTTATACCAAAAGGCTATACAGAAACCTGTATGCATTGCTCAGCTTGAGTTGACATCTTACGAAGCACAGCTGAGTACAGAATTTTCCGTCACTTCAAAGGACATACCACAGGGCGCAAAGAAAGAAAAGATTGGGTCCTTCCAGCCAAACGTTGCCCTCTGGCTCTCATACTCAACTCCCCGGGGAAACGAGAGGGCAAGCCCTGGCCCCTTGCAGCTCTAGGTAGCGTTCCCATAACCCCTGACTCATAAATATTGACATTTGGGAAAAACAAGAGCAGAAAAGAAAAAAAGGAGGAGGAGGTGCTTTTTTTTTTTTTTAAGTTGTTTCAAGTTGGAATGTTCATATATTTTCCAAAGCCTGATTTATATCCAAGATATCACTATGATTTTAAATTAGGTATACCTTATCTTGGTATGTTAAAAAATAGTCTTATCCATCACCAACTAGAGAAAATAGAAAACAAAACTTTTGACAGAGTTTTGTTTTGTTTTGCTTTGCTTTGTTTGCCATCAGGAAAATTGTTTTAACTAATAAAACTGAGTTGAATTCAATCTTTTCTAAAAAGGGTTATAACAATGTCTTCAGAACTTTCTTTTGGTGTTGTTGTTGTTGAATATCACAGTTTTCAATCAGAGTGAATTTGGAATTCTTTATATTCAGCAAAATCTTTTCTTTTTCATTTTAAGTATTTATCTCTATCCTTCTTTGCTTCAAAAAACAGAAATAATACGGTTTAAAGAAGAACTCGAGAAATCCTCAGACCACAGACTGCTTCCATTGTGGAACTACAGCGCACCCTGGTGGTGATTGTCGATATTACCATAGTTTACGCCTGTGAATGGCCAAAATTAGGAACAGAAATTTAAAAATATCTTATATCTAGGCTTTTAGAAAATAAACTACCAAGAAAAAGAACAGTGGAATGTCTCTTTTATATCATAATTATGAGTAGAGCTTTTTATTTTTTTAATATAATATACCTTTTAAGTAGTTCATAAGGTTGCAGATGAGTGACCCAAAATTTAACACGCTTTTATGTTCTCAATAATCCTCATCATTTTTGAAATTATATGACCAACACTTCAAAAGCATTTAAGAGGCTAAATATCTTCAGTGAGTGATAAAGGAAAGTAAATTAAATAGTTTATCAGCCTTTTGAGGATTCTTTTCCCCTTTGTGCCTTGGATACAATAAGCACGTTTAGAAGAAAAAAAAGATGCATTTGTCATGACTTTTTCTCCAGCCTTGAAATTTCAGCTAACAAAAATTTAGTTAATTAAGTTCATCTCCATTCTTAAAAAGAACATGTATTTTTTGATATTTTTTCCCTAAAAGAGAAGACACTTTTCCTCGCTTCTCTTTCACATCTGGCAACACCAGTGAGGCAGGACCTGATAAACAAAATGGTGACTCAGTATCTGTCATCTTTTTTGTATTTATGGTACTTTATACTCATTCTCTTATCTAATCATGTCAACAACCCTAAAAATTAAGGATCAGTGTGCCCATTTTACAGATTAGAAAACTGAGGTGTAGGGATATGAAATAACTTACTCAAAGTCACTCAGCTGATGAGTGACAGAGGGGCTGGACCCTTCTCCAAAGCCCATGCTGACTCTGGTGCGTGGTCAGCCCTCAGTAAATCATTGTTGACAGTGGAAAATGCGCTTGTTGCAGGGATGGTAAAGGTAAGTTTGGACTGGATCCGAAGTCCTTCGACTCTACACCCAGCAATTTTTCCATCAAGGTTTAGACGTCCTTTGACTTTCTCTTGCTCCTGCATGCAATTATACTCTTCTGAGCCTGCTAAGTGTCCCTTAGTTTCCGTAAAAGAACAAAGAAGTAAAATCAGGCAGGAGTCACCTGTGCCTCAAGCCGAAGCTGTGCCACCCATGAGGCACTCTTAGGGCATCTTTACAACTTTTATGCGATAGGTCCCTTTGGACGTCTGGTGAAGTTTCTAGAAACCATTACAAAAAAATCTTTTAAAATATATTACAAGGGAGTCAACCTTTTAAAAATAAAGTTTTCAAAATATTTTTTAAAAAACTAATTTGCAACATATGTGCTCATTTATTAATGCATTAAGTGACATGTAGCAGTAGATTTAATAACTATTCTTAAAGCAACAATGAGTATGAATGATATTTTGAGATACCTGTAACCCTTATAATGTGATTCCAATATATCTTTGATTTCTATTGTTAACAGAGATACAGTTAATGTTAATATCTGACTTATATCCATAAGTAATGGAAATACCAAATTTCAGTCACTATGAAATTAATGAAAATAAAAATTTCTTCTCATCAAAGTTCATGGCTCCCTCACCCTCTTAAATTAAAAAATCAATTGAAGTGAATTACTTATAGATAAATCTTTTCAAAAACTAAATTATAAAACAGAATTTAATTCAAAAATGCCCACAGCAAATATATATATCATATACATAAAATCCATTGATTTTCACATGAAATAGTCCCTTCAATATGAATGATCCAGTGTGAGGCAAGGCTCTGGTTAGATAGCATCACTGACTCAGCAGACATGAAGCTGAGCAAATTCTGGAGACAGTGGAGAACCGGGAAGCCTGCCATGCTGCAGTCCATGAGGTCACAAAGAGTCAGACGTGACTTAGCAACTGAACAACAGCAAAACTCCAAAAATAAGCTTGTGTAACACCTGGTTCCAAATTGGGAAAGGAGTATGTCAAAGCTGTATATTGTCACCCCGCTTATTTATTTAACTTATATACAGGGTACATCATGTGAAATGCCAGGCTGGATGAAGCACAGGCTGGAATCAAGATTACCAGGAGGAACATAAATAACCTCAGATATGCAGGTGACACTGCCCTTATGGCAGAAAGTGAAGAAGAGCTAAAGAGCCTCTTGGTGAAAGTGAAAAAGGAGAGTGAAAAAGTTGGCTCAAAACTCAACATTCAGAAAACTAAGATCATGGCATCCAGTCCCATCACTTCATGGCAAATAGATGGGGAAACAATGGAAACGCTGACAGACTTTATTTTCTTGGGCTCCAAAATCACTGCAGGTGGTGACTGCAGCCATGAAATTAAAAGATGCTTGCTCCTTGGAAGCAAAGCTATGACCAACCTAGACAGCATATTAAAAAGCAGAGACATTACTTTTCCAACAAAGGTCTGTATAGTCAAAGCTATGGTTTTTTTCAGTAGTCATGAATGGATGTAAGAATTGGACTATAAAGAAAGTTGAGCACCAAAGAACTGATGTTTTTGAACTGTGGTGTTGGAGAAGACGCTTAAGAGTCTCTTGGACTGCAAGGAGATCCAACCAGTCCATCCTAAAGGAAATCAGTCCTGAACAGTCATTAGAAAGACTGATGCTGAAACTGAAACTCCAATACTTTGGGCACCTGATGCAAAGAACTGACTCATTGGAAAAGACTCTGATGATGGGAAAGATTGAAGGCAGGAGGAGAAGGGGACAACAGAGGATGAGATGGTTGGATGGACACGAGTTTGAGCAAGCTCTGGGAGTTGGTGAAGGACAGGGAAGCCTGGCGTGCTGCAGTCCACGGGGTCGCAAAGAGTCGGACACGACTGACTGAACTGAACTGAACTGAATTTTATTAGCTGTTTATTAAAATGCGTTCTGTCTGCACCAACAGCCCACACAGTGTTAAAAATTATTTTACCTTCCTTGTGTTCGTAGTTAGAAATAGTAAAAAGGAGTCCAAAATGGCGGTGGTTAAAAGACAAAGAAAGGGAAAAGCCTGCAAAAGTGGAACAAAAGAAAATCCACAGACTAGTGTGAGAACCTCAGATGAAACAAACATGCCCCCTTCTTGGCTAGCCCAATTTGCAGGATCAGTGGGGAGGAGACAAAATGTATGAAAAGAGGAAGCCAAGACAGATGGAAGCCTCTCCTTTGGGGTCAATCCGCCCTCATGCCTCCAGGGTGTACTATCCTTTGTTTGCCAAATAAAACTCTGGGCTGTAACTGAACTGTAACACTGGTCTGCCATTTCAAATCTTTGCTGCCAAGAGACAGAACCAAGGAAATTACACATTCTCCTGACACTTGGCCACCCAGTCCTCCACTCTCTCTGCCTCCCACATCCAGTTTATTTGATTTACTTAAAAAAAAAAAAATCTAAAATTGTCCCTAGGAGCACACCCTCCCTTATGTGGCCACTAACAAAGGAGGACCTCCAAAAAGAGGCGAGCAGCAAATAAAGAGGTCCAGATGACAAGTGAAGTCTGAGCCAGACCTTGATTTCAGCCCAGTGAATGCTCAGCACAGAAACTGCCACCTGACCTACTGAAGTCATGAAACCCAGCAGGACCCTGTGGGGCTCCTGTGCACTGAAGCCTTTCTATGTCTCCACCATCCCTCTCCCACCCCTGGCCATTGCTTGCGTGTAGGAAATAAATAGGCTTTAGCCTCCATGACCTTCCCTGAGTTCCAAAGGGCAAGTTCAAACAGTTGCTGATCAGGGAAGGGAGGAGATGCAGAGACAAGGGAGGAGCAGCCAAGAGACAATAAGAGCAGCCTTGGGGCAGGGTCCTGGTTCCCTGGCAAGGGATACACAGAACAGTATCTTTGAGCTCTTCTGAGAACTAAGTGAAAGTGAAGTCGTGTCTGACTCTTTGCGACCCCATGGACTGCAGCCCACCAGGCTCCTCAATCCACAGGATTCTACAGGCAAGAATACTGGAGTGGGTTTCCATTTCCTTCTCCAGGGAATCTTCCCGACCCAGGGATTGAACCCAGGTCTCCTGCATTGCAGGCAGACGCTTTAACCTCTGAGCCACCAGGGAAGCCCTCTGAAAAGTGAAAGTGAAGTCGCTCAGTCATGTCTGACTCTTTGCGACCCCATGGACTGTAGCCCACCAGGCTCCTCCATTGACAGGATTGTCCAGGCAAGAATACTGGAGTGGGTTACCATTTCCTTCTCCAGGGGATCTTCCTAACCCAGGAATCGAACCCAGGTCACCCGCATTAGAGGCAGACGCTTTAACCTCTGAGCCACCAGGGAAGCCTAAGAACTAAAACCCTCAACAAATGGGAAACATTAACATGATGATGCATTCTTCCTTCCAGACACAAGGTCACAGTTTGATAACCTTGAGAATCACAGAAGCTCATCAGACCATCTGAGGCCAGATTGAAGGAGTGCTGGCCCTGCACACACCCTTATCCTTATCAGCAACCTCCCCTCCCCTTCAACCATATTTATAAAACTCCTCACCAAGCCCCCCCACCTGCCTCCATGGTGGGACACATGTATTTATTTGAGGGTGTTAGCCCACTGTGCTCCCCTTTGTCTGGCAAAGCAGTACACCCGCGCTTTTCTACTTCACCCAAAACTCTGGCTCCCGGATTCAATTCAGTGTTGGTGCACAGTGGCCGAGCTTTGACGTCAATCATGAGATAATCGGTTTGGATTGTTGTAAGCCACTAAGTTTCTGGTAATGTGTTACCTAGCAACAGAAAACAGATACAGAGTAGATGCAACAACTTGCCCTTCACCTTAAGAGGGATGCCTTGGCATGTCCTAAATGACTAGACCTTAGAAAATACACAAAATGATGACCAAGTCTACACATCTGGAGAAGAGCCCATCCTGACTCCTGGTGCAGAGCTCTCCTCCCTGTTCAATACTGGCCCTTGATCATCCACTGCAGTAAATATGATCAAAGCTCCTTCTAATTTCTTACACGTAGCAGGAGTCTGTGTTCACTCTCAAGTACATTTGGTTTAGCAAGTGATAAAGAATTTGCCTGCAATGCAGGAGATGTGGGTTCAATCCCCGGATTGGGAAGATCCACTGGAGAAGGAAATGGCAACCCACTCCAGTATTTTTGCCTGGGAAATCCCATGGGCAGAGGAGCCTGACAGGCTACCATCCACTGGGTCACCAAAAGAGTTGAACGTGACTTAGCGACTAAACAACAGCAACAAATCAAAACAAACACCCACACTTGATAAAATCATGCAAACTGCTATTGACACTGTTTCAGACTTAAGAACCTTCAACTAGAAAGAAAGGTCAAAGTAAAGTGAAACAATGGTTTGGAAGTTTATTGTTTCTTTTCCTTCCAGAATTTCAACAACAACTAATATCTATTGAGCATACTATTATAAGGCACTGTACCAGGCATAACAGAAAAAGTCAGTGTATAAAACACAGTCCTAGCCTTTTAAAATTTGATTGAGTGTTTAGAATACAAACACAGAATATAACCAACTCTTTATGACAGCATATTCTAACTACTAAATGAAAGATACAGAATAAAGAATAATCAAGAGGCCCAAATAGTCAGGAAAGATACTATAGGGACTTCCCTTGTGATCCATTGGTTAGGACTCCACACTTCCAATGCAGTGGGTACAGCTTCTGTCCCTGGTCAGGGAACTCTATGCTACATGCCAAAAAAAATAAAGGTACTGTGTATATCTGAATCCTTTTGGTGTATACCTGTAACTAACACAACACTGAAAATCAACTATACTTCAATAAGAGTAAATAGCAACAGTGGACAGCTGGAGAAGAGGTATCAGAGAATCATAAGAGACATTATTCCACTTGTCAACAAAAATTAATCAGGTGATCAAAGAAGGAGATGGAAGATTTTATTTGAACCAGTTTGAGGGTTATAACCTGGGAACAGCCTCTGTCCATCAGAGGTCAAAGCAATTATATAAGTTTTTGAGACAGAGGGCTGTCCATTAAAAGATATACTCATCTTTTAAAAAGTTTTAAAAGTTTCCTCAGGAAACTCAAACAAGGGCTCTCTATCAACCTAGAAGGGCGGGATGGGGAGGGAGATGGGAGGGAGGTTCCAAAAGGAGGGAATATACATATACCTATGGCTGAGTCATGCTGATGTTTGACAAAAAACAACAAAATTCTGTAAAGCAATTATCCTTCAATTAATAAATAAATATTCTAAAAGATGTATTATTCACAGTTTATACAATCTAGTGAGCAGTAGGTTATGGGTCATCATGGTCTCTTACAAGATTTAGAAGGAGGTTTTAAGCTAAGGATACATGAATACTCATGAGGGGTGTGAGTGATATATGCATATTCATCAAGGGGCTTAAGCAGAGGAAAATTCTGTATAGAACTAGGGTAACAGGTTGACAGCAGAGAAGGCAATGGCATCCCACTCCAGTACTCTTGCCTGGAGAGTCCCATGGACGGAGGATCCTGGGGGGCTGCAGTCTATGGGGTTGCTAAGAGTCGGACACGACTGAGTGACTTCCCTTTCACTTTACACTTTCATGCATTGGAGAAGGAAATGGCAACCCACTCTAGTGTTCTTGCCTGGAGAATCCCAGGGACGGGGGAGCCTGGTGGGCTGCCGTCTATGGGGTCGCACAGAGTCAGACACGACTGAAGCAACTTAGCAGCAGTAGCAGCAGCAGCAACAGGTTGACAGAGTCCAGGCGTGGGTTCACTGGAGTCACAAGGGTCAGAAAGGTCAGCAGCATCATTCCTTAGGTTCCAGTTAATCTGGTGCTTGAGTGGTTTGAATTCTGCGAAACAGCTCAGGAAAGTGCTCCGTGCCAATCTCTACTTTTGGAACAGAATTGGGAGTCTTTACAACTGATATATTGTCTCCTGGTACCGTTGTCTCCCTAGCCTGCTATTAACTGTTTGTTTTTACTTTCTTTGGTTCCCTTAAAATCTTTTAATTCCTAAGGTCTATTCTTCTACAATGGCAAGAATTGTCTTAGATCACAAAATGACTTCAGCCTAAAATAGCTTCTCTTATGTTAAGAAAACTATGTCTTGTCCTCCTCCCCCTGACCCCACCCCGGGGACTCCTTGCTCTATCTGCTTACAGGTTCCCCTTGAGCAAAAGTTCAAAAAAAAAAAAAAAAAAGTAATGAGAAAAGCAGCTGAGAGGTAAGTTGTAACACTGATAACTCTTCTTGAAAGTGTTGCCAGTTAAGACCAAAGAAATCCTTTTCTTTCAGTCAGCACTAAACTGGATGATGTGGTCTCCTCAATAAATATTATTCTATATTACTTATATGTAATACATAATATGAGAATTTCCCAGGTGGCTCAGTGGTAAAGAATCACCTGCCAATGCAAGAGATGCAGGTCTGATTGCTGGGTCAGGAAGACCCCCTGGAGAAGGACATGGCAACTCACTCCAGGGTTCTTGTCCAAAGGGCTCCATGGACAAAAGCGGGCTATAGTCCATGGGGTCTCAAAAGAGTTGGACATGACTTCAAAACTAAACAACAATAATATATAACATATTTGCAATAAATAAATAATATGAATATTAGAAATATGAGTTCATATCAGTAGGTTTCCATAAGATAGTGTCTAGCTTTACAAACCATCTTTGGGGAAAAAGCAAAAATAAAATCCTGCTCTATATAACAATTTGTAATTGTACACACACATACACACACACACACAAATCTCCTAAAATCAAAATAATCTGATTAAGAAACTATAGCTCCCCCCTTAAAGCTGAAATTTTTTGTAAGGCCATTAGTGATGATGACAAAGATATAACTATTGTAATATAGCATGATATTTCTTTATTAGAGATTTTAAGGGTTAACTATAATTGTAAAGAAAACCAAACCACCATGCCTCATTTCGGTATTATATATTTTTGCATAAAATTTTAACTAGTCTTCAGTTGCAAATTTTGCTCTCACTCTGCTTGATTTCAGCCTCTTTTCAGAAAATATATGTCATGTAGTTCTGGGCTCTCTGAGGATAACCAGTATGGTCAGTTCAGTGTTGCTGTAAACTTCAGATCTAGATATTGTCACCCATTTGCTCTTTCCAAAGACAGGCACTTATTTCAGGACACCTGTCCTACTGTATTAGCTGTAAAAAAAAAATGCTGGTGACAGTGTAGCTGAAAATTCAAGTGGAAAAGAATTGGAGAGGGTCAGCATCTTTCCTTCTGCTGATTTTTAAAAACTGATTCTTGAGAAGACTGTTTCTGTGCAGCATGACCAGGCTATGGCACCGCTGATCCTATCATTTGCGTGTAAGTCCCTTCGTTATTGATATAGATGGCCACACAGTCCATTCAACCTGCAGTGATGAGAACCAAACGTGAAGATGGCTGAAATAATTGGGTCAACCCTGCAGCAGGCCAATTCAGTGGTCACATAAAATTGAGGGCATATTAAACAATTATAACAAATTACTCTCTGCAGGTAAAAGAGTGATGCTGGTGAAGTATCAGCCCATTTCGGAAGGACACTAGCACGTGAAATGATGTAAACGAGGCACTTACACAGGAGCGGAATGAAAATAAACAACACTGTTTATTATCAAAGGGCTGTAGGCAGACTTATGTCCCAAACACCTGATTTCCAGTTCATTCCCTCTCATAATAAAAAAGTTAGTCAGGTAATGGAAACGTTGGGGAGTCAGGACATTTTAAGCTATTATTTCACATACCTTCTCTGCTGCGGTCCCCAACATTTTTGGCACCAGTGACTGATTTCGTGGAAGACAACTTTTCAGCGGACCCCGGGGGGGGGGGGGGTGGAGAGGCGATGGTTTCAGGGTGATTCAAGCGTGTTACCCTTATTGTGGACTCTACTTCTATTATTATTACATCAGCTCCACCTCAGAGCATCAGGCATTAGATCCCGGAAGTTGGAGACCCCAGGTTATGTTACACTGGGTTGGCTGTGTCACTCCAAATCCACCCCTAACCTTCTTTGCTGCATTCTGTGCCCTGGGAGGCTCATGTGCTTGGACTACATCAACAGGCACCTTTGTCCTCTGGTTCTCAGTTGGGTTGGGTCAATAAGAGACATGAATGTGAGATCAGGAGGGTGGAGTCCTGCACTAATGGCTTCTGCTCCCCTTGGAGGGACCATCCCTCCACAGACAGTCATAACTCTTTTTTTTTTTTTTAGTTCTTAGCAAGATTCTGACATTTTTACTTGAATAAACACTCCTAGGATTGTTGCGAGCCTTTAGTTAATATCCAGAATCCTGAAAAGGTAATTTTGGCAAGTGTTGGCCAGTGTTTTTATCGCTTTTATGAGCAGGTTTGGGACAGCCATCATTAACTCTTATCATTCAGATGTTAACCTCCTTCCGATGTTGCAGGAAAAAGAGTGAGATGCAAGAGGACGGTCAGACCCAGGTAATGTCCAAGCCTCTGGGACAGCCCCCAAGTGTGGGTTTTTGGCTTTGCACAGGAAAGAATTAAACAGCAAGCCATAGTAAAGAGAAAGAAGGTTAATTCAGGATGGAAACACACTCCATAGACAGAGTGGGTCATCTTGGAAGGAAAGAGGCCCCGGGATACGCAGTTGTCAGATTTTATGGACATGGGTAATTACTTAGGCTAATGAGCGGGAGGAGTATTCTAGCTATTTTGGGGATGGGGTGGGGATTTCCAGGAATTGGGCCACCTACCATGAGATCACTTTATGACCCTTTGTGGTCATTGTTGGAGAAGGCAATGGCACCCCACTCCAGTACTCTTGCCTGGAAAATCCCATGGATGGAGGAGCCTGGTAGGCTACAGCCCATGGGGTTTCGAAGAGTCAGACACGACTGAGCGACTTCACTTTCACTTTCACTTTCATACATTGGAGAAGGAAATGGCAACCCACTCCAGTATTCTTGCCTGGAGAATCCCAGGGACAGGGGAGCTTGGTGGGCTGCCGTCTATGAGGTTGCACAGAGTCGGACACGACTGACAAGACTTAGCCGCATCCGTGGTCATCGTCCATATAGTCAAAGCTATGGTTTTTCCAGTAGTCATATACAGATGTGAGAGTTTGTCCATAAAGAAAGCTGAGCACCAAAGAATTGATGCTTTCAAATTGTGGTGCTACAGAAGACTCTTGAGAGTCCCTTAGACTGTAAGAAGATCAAACCAGTCAACCCTAAAGGAAATCAACCCCGAATACTCATTGGAAGGACTGATGCTGAAGCTCCGATACTCTGGCCACCTGGTATGAAGAGCTGACTCATCGGAAAAGACTGATGCTGGGAAAGATTGAAGGCAAAAGAAGAGGGTGGGAGAGGATGAGATGGTTAGACAGCATCACTGACTCAAAGGACATGAATTTGAGCAAACTCCAGGAGATAGTAGAGGACAGAGGAGCCTGGGGTGAAGCAGTCCACCGGGTTGCATATGACTCAGCAGCTGAACAACAACAACTAGAGTCATGGCACCCAGGGTGTGTTACAGTGAGCGTATACTGAGGCTCTAGGTCAAGTGGAAGCTGAGTTCACCACCTTGGACCTCATTGGTTCTAATCAGTTTACATCATGTCCTGGGGCTATGTCATTCTTTTAAAGGTTGTGCCCTGCCCTCTTCCAGTCTCACTAGGACAGCATTTTCGAGATTCATTTAAGGTGGATTCAGAATTTGCTCTTTTCTTTTATTCTACGTAGTATTCCTACCAGCGCGTTAAAGCGCAGGCGGCTGCAACAGGCCCCGCTGAGCACGGCCGAGAGGAGCCACCCCACGTCCGAGGTCAGGGGCAGCTGCCGAGAGTACCAGACGGCGACGGCATAGGAATGGCCGAGAGGAGCTACCCCGTGTCCCAGGTCAGGGGGGCGGCCAAGAGGAGTTACCCCACATCCGAGGTCAGGGGCAGCAGCCGGGAGGAGATACCCCACACCCAAGGCCGGGGCGGTGGCTGGGAGGACCAACCCCACATCCAAGGAGCCGCGGCTGAGCGGGTGCAGGAGGGCCTAGAGGAGCTATACCACGTTGAAGGTCAGGAAGGGCGGTGGTGAGCAGATACCCCTTGTCCAAGGTAAGGAGCAATGGCTGCGCTTTGCTAGAGCAGCCAATGAAGAGATACCCCACGCCCAAGGTAAGAGAAACCCAAGTAAGATGGTAGGTGTTGCAAGAGGGCATCAGAGGGCAGACACACTGAAACCATACTCACAGAAAACTAGTCAATCTAATCACACTAGGACCACAGCCTTGTCTAACTCAATGAAACTAAGCCATGCCTGTGGGGCAACCCAAGATGGGCGGGTCATGGTGGAGAGGTCTGACAGAATGTGGTCCACTGGAGAAGGGAATGGCAAACCACTTCAGTATTCTTGCCTTGAAAACCCCATGAACAGTATGAAAAGGCAAAATGATAGGATACTGAAAGAGAAACTCCCCAGGTCAGTAGGTGCCCAATATGCTACTGGAGATCAGTGGAGAAATAACTCCAGAAAGAATGAAGGGATGGAGCCAAAGCAAAAAGAATACCCAGCTGTGGATGTGACTGGTGATAGAAGCAAGGTCCGATGCTGTAAAGAGCAATATTGCACAGGAACCTGGAATGTCAGGTCCATGAATCAAGGCAAATTGGAAGTGGTCAAACAGGAGATGGCAAGAGTGAATGTCGACATTCTAGGAATCAGTGAACTCAAATGGACTGGAATGGGTGAATTTAACTCAGATGACCATTATATCTACTACTGCAGGCAGGAATCCCTCAGAAGAAATGGAGTAGCCATCATGGTCAACAAAAGAGTCCGAAATGCAGTATTTGGATGCAATCTCAAAAATGACAGAATAATCTCTGTTCGTTTCCAGGGCAAACCATTCAATATCACAGTAATCCAAGTCTATGCCCCAACCAGTAACACTGAAGAAGCTGAAGTTGAACGGTTCTATGAAGACCTACAAGACCTTTTAGAACTAACACCCAAAAAAGATGTCCTTTTCATTATAGGGGACTGGAATGCGTAGGAAGTCAAGAAACACCTGGAGTAACAGGCAAATTGGGCCTTGGAATATGGAATGAAGCAGAGCAAAGACTAAGAGAGTTTTGCCAAGAAAATGCACTGGTCATAACAAACACCCTCTTCCAACAACACAAGAGAAGACTCTACACATGGACATCACCAGATGGTCAACACCGAAATCAGACTGATTATATTCTTTGCAGCCAAAGATGGAGAAGCTCTATATAGTCAGCAAAAACAAGACCAGGAGCTGACTGTGGCTCAGACCATAAACTCCTTATTGCCAAATTCAGACTTAAATTGAAGAAAGTAGGGAAAACCACTAGACCATTCAGGTATGACCTAAATCAAATCCCTTATGATTATACAGTGGAAGTGAGAAATAGATTTAAGGGCCTAGATCTGATAGATAGAGTGCCTGACGAACTATGGAATGAGTTTCGTGACATTGTACAGGAGACAGGGATCAAGACCATCCCCATGGAAAAGAAATGCAAAAAAGCAAAATGGCTGTCTGGGGAGGCCTTACAAATAGCTGTGAAAAGAAGAGAAGCGAAAAGCAAAGGAGAAAAGGAAAGATATAAACATCTGAATGCAGAGTTCCAAAGAATAGCAAGAAGAGATAAGAAAGCCTTCTTCAGCAATCAATGCAAAGAAATAGAGGAAAACAACAGAGTAGGAAAGACTAGGGATCTCTTCAAGAAAATCAGAGATACCAAAGGAACATTTCATGCGAAGATGGGCTCGATAAAGGACAGAAATGGTATGGACCTAACAGAAGCAGAAGATATTAAGAAGAGATGGCAAGAATATACAGAAGAACTGTACAAAAAAGATCTTCACGACCCAGATAATCACGATGGTGTGATCACCCACGTAGAGCCAGACATCCTGGAATGTGAAGTCAAGTGGGCCTTAGAAAGCATCACTGTGACCAAAGCTAGTGGAGGTGATGGAATTCCAGTTGAGCTATTCCAAATCCTGAAAGATGATGCTGTGAAAGTGCTGCACTCAATATGCCAGCAAATTTGGAAAACTCAGCAGTGGCTACAGGACTGAAAAGGTCAGTTTTCATTCCAATCCCAAAGAAAGGCAATGCCAAAGAATGCTCAAACTACCACACAATTGCACTCATCTCACACGCTAGTAAAGTAATGCTCAAAATTCTCCAAGCCAGGCTTCAGCAATATGTGAACCGTGAACTTCCTGATGTTCAAGCTGGTTTTAGAAAAGGCCGAGGAACCAGAGATCAAATTGCCAACATCCACTGGATCATGGAAAAAGCAAGAGAGTTCCAGAAAAGCATCTATTTCTGCTTTATTGACTACGCCAAAGCTTTTGACTGTGTGGATCACAATAAACTGTGGAAAATTCTTCACGAGATGGGAATACCAGACCACCAGATCTGCCTCTTGAGAAATTTGCATGCAGGTCAGGAAGCAACAGTTAGAACTGGACATGGAACAACAGACTGGTTCAAAATAGGAAAAGGAGTTCGTCAAGGCTATATATTGTCACCCTGTTTATTTAACTTATATGCAGAGTACATCATGAGAAACGCTGGGCTGGAAGAAGCACAAGCTGGAATCAAGATTGCCGGGAGAAATATCAATAACCTCAGATATGCAGATGACACCACCCTTATGGCAGAAAGTGAAGAGGAACTCAAAAGCCTCTTGATGAAAGTGAAAGTGGAGAGTGAAAAAGTTGGCTTAAAGTTCAACATTCAGAAAACGAAGATCATGGCATCCGGTCCCATCACTTCATGGGAAATAGATGGAGAAACAGTGGAAACACTACCAGACTTTATTTTTCTGGGCTCCAAAATCACTACAGATGGTGACTGCAGCCATGAAATTAAAAGACGCTTACTCCTTGGAAGGAAAGTTATGACCAACCTAGATAGCATATTCAAAAGCAGAGACATTACTTTGCCAACAAAGGTTTGTCTAGTCAAGGCTATGGTTTTTCCTGTGGTAATGTATGGATGTGAAAGTTGGACTGTGAAGAAGGCTGAGCGCTGAAGAATTGATGTTTTTGAACTGTGGTGTTGGAGAAGACTCGAGAGTCCCTTGGACTGCAAGGAGACGCAACCCGTCCGTTCTAAAGGAGATCAGCCCTGGGATTTCTTTGGAAGGAATGATGCCAAAGGTGAAACTCCAGTACTTTGGCCACCTCATGCGAAGAGTTGACTCATTGGAAAAGACTCTGATGCTGGGAGGGACTGGGGGCAAGAGGAGAAGGGGACGACAGAGGATGAGATGGCTGGATGGCATCACTGACTCGATGGACGTGAGTCTCAGTGAACTCCGGGAGTTGGTGATGGACAAGGAGGCCTGGTGTGCTGCAATTCATGGGGTCGCAAAGAGTCAGACACGACTGAGTGACTGATCTGATCTGATCTGATTCCTAGTATATCACAATCATGTATCTATGTATCTGCCAACATATGTTTCTGTTTCTTTGTGAATATGTCTTCTTTGTTCTTGGATAAAATCCTAATACTTGCTGGGTTATAGTTTTATAAGGAAGTAAAACATTGTAAGTAATTTTACAACTACTTTTTCAAAATAAATGAATTATTTTATACTCCAAAAGTGATATTATGAGAGCCACAGCTGACATCACTTCATTATTGTCATATCTTTTTTGGTCAATCTTTTTTTAAGTGATTTATAGTTGGTTTACAATGTTGTGTTAGCTTCAGATGTCCAGCAAAGTCGTTCAGTGAGATATACATATGTATCATATACATATGGTACGTACATATCATACATACCTCATAGCTCTTTTTAGATGACCCATTCCTTCCACACAGCCTCCCCACCTTTGTGTTCCAGTAACTGCATCCTCCTCTTTGCTATTACTGCACCATCTCAAGTGGTTTCTATGCTCCTTGAACAAATCTTTGTAAATAGTCCCTGGAGTGGGAATGGATAAAAAAGATGTGGAACATGTATACAATGGAATAATACTCAGCTATAAAAAAGAAGGGCTTCCCTAGTAGCTCATATGATAAAGAATCTGTCTGCAATGCAGGAGACCCTGGTTTGATTTCTGGGTCAGGAAGATCTGCTGGAGAAGGGATAGGCTACCCACTCTAGCATTCTTGAGCTTCCCTGGTGTCTCAGCTGGTAAAGAATCCACCTCCAATATGGGAGACCTGGGTTCAATTCTTGGGTTGGCAAGATCTCCTGGAGAAGGGAATGGCAACTGACTCTAGTACTCTGGCCTGGCTTCCCCAATGGCTCAAGTGGTAAAGAACCTGTCTGCAACACAGGAGACACAGGAGATGCGAGTTTGATCCCTGGGTCAGGAAGATCCCCTGGAGGAGGAAATGGCAACCCACTCCAATATTCTTGCCTGGAAAATCCCATAGGCAGAGGAGCCTGAAAGGCTACAGTCCACAGGGTTGCAAAGAGTCAGACATGACTGAGCACACACTAGGGCTATAAAAAAAAAAAAAAAGAAATAATGCCATTTGCAGCAACGTGGACCTAGTGATTGTCACACTGAGTGAAGTAAGTGAGACACAGAAAGACAAGTATCATATGATATCACTTAGATGTGGAATCTACAAAACTGGCTCCAATGACCTTACCTACAAAACAGGAATGGAGGAACAAATGTAGAAAACAAACTTATGGTTACCAAAGGATAAGAGAAGGCGAGGGACACAACGGGAGATTGGGACTGTCATATACACAGTGCTATATATGTAACAGACAACTAATATGGACCCACTGTATAGCACAAGGAACTCAATAGTCTGTCACAGCTTACATGGGAAAAGAATCTAAAAAAGAGTGAATACATAATATGCATAACTGATTCACTTTTCTATACACCTGAAACTAACACAACATTGTAAATCAACTATACAGGGAAAGTGAAGTCACTCAGTTGTATCCAAATCTTTGCGATCCCATGGACTGTAACCTACCACGCTCCTCCATCCATGGGATTTTCCAGGCAAGAGTATTCAAGTGGGTTGCCATTTCCTTCTCCAGAGGATCTTCCCAACCCAGGGATCGAACCCAGGTCTCCCACATTATAGTCAGACACTTTACCATCTGAACCACCAGGGATGTCCATAAAAATAAACTGTACTCCAATAAAATAAATTTTTAAGTCCCTCCATTGAACGCTCTTCAAATCACCTAGTTTGACCAACCATGACTGAATTGCACAACAGTAATCATTATTTAGAATTATTTGCCAACTAGTGTTAATTCAAAACAACTGTTTGATAATAATAAAAGGTGTGGCTGTTTCCCTCTACCTTGTGTATACTTCCTTTGATAAATCTGAGACAAGATTCATGGATTGTGTCTTCAATATTATCTCAGACCTTCCTCAGGGGTATGTGGCCTCACTTTTATTAAAATGGTTCTAGGTCTAAAAACTGCCTTGGGGAGGGAAAGTAGGTAATTCCATCAGGTCTACTCAAGTCAGGCTACCATTCACCAAATGTGTAATTTTGGTGATACAAATCACCTGGTCATCCAATTTAATCTTTGCTGCTGCTGCTAAGTCACTTCAGTCGTGTCCAACTCTGTGCGACCCCATAGACGGCAGCCCACCAGGCTCCCCTGTCCCTGGGATTCTCCAGGCAAGAACACTGGAGTGGGTTGCCATTTCCTTCTCCAATGCATGAAAGTGAAAAGTGAAAGTGAAGTCGCTCAGTCGCGTCCGACCCTCAGCGACCCCATGGACTTCAGCCTACCAGGCTCCTCTGTCCATGGGATTTTCCAGGCAAGAGTACTGGAGTGAGGTGCCATTGCCTTCTCCAAGTTTAATCTTTCAGATCAGATCGGATCAGTTGCTCAGTCATGTCCGACTCTTTGCGACCCCATGAATTGCAACATGCCAGGCCTCCCTGTCCATCACCATCTCCCAGAGTTCACTCAAACTCACGTCCATTGAGTCAGGAATGCCATCCAGCCATCTCATCCTCTGTCATCCCCTTTTCCTCCTGCCCCCAATCCCTCCCAGCATCAGAGTCTTTTCCAATGAGTCAACTCTTCGCATGAGATGGCCAAAGTACTGGAGTTTCAGCTTTACCATCAATCCTTCCAAAGAACTCTTTAATCTTTACTGGGGGACAATTCTCCATGGCATTTCTGTATGCTTTTGTTCTGGAATAGCTTTTCAAGGATATTCATATAGCAAACAGGCTTGCACACTAGGAATACTATGGACCTCCACTGGAGTTTCCTCTGGCTTCTCCCTGCCCAAGGATAGTTCACCATATTTCGGGTCCCAGTGAAATCTAACAATATAGGTATATACTTTTTTTTTCTTCCCTGGTGGCTCAAATGGTAAAGAATCTACCTGCAATGCTGGAGACCCAGGTTTGGTCCTTGGGATGGGAAGATCCCCTGGAGAAGGGAATGACAACACACTCCAGTATTCTTGCCTGGAGAATCTCATGGACAGAGGAGACTGGCGGGCTACAGTCTCCTGTAAGTCCATGGGGTTGCAAAGAGTCAGACGTGACTGAGCGATTAACACTTCTACTTTGAAACAGCCTTGGGAGGCAGAGATAGCATTCCCTTTTAGGGCAAAGAACACAGGTGTTTCCCGACTGGGAGGATAAGTCTCTCTCCAGGGCAACAGTTGACAGGTTTACTTTCAGGTCATTATAAAAGATGGGGGTTTACTAAGCTCCGAGTTCCTCAGCTGCAAACTCCTTCCAGTACAGCACACCTCTGGGTGACTTGGGAGGCAAGAGGAACCAATGAAACCCGAAGCTCTTACCGCCTGCTGCGCTGTTCACAGAAAAGTCCTTTGTCTCTGGTCCAGATAACTCAGGTCTTGTCAGTATCTATTAAACTGTAGCAGGCAGACCTGTTCACTTGCAAATGGGTACAAATCTCAGACCCTTCACAGTTGTTAACAGTCCAAGGACTCCTAACCCGACGACCCAGTATCCTGAAGCCATGTGTTTCTACATCAGTCACTAATTTTGTGGTCATTTTTTATGGCAGCAACAGAAAATATGTCAGGCAAGGTATTTTTGTACTAAGTCTTTCTTCCTGAGGGCACTGACCACACACCCAGGGTTCCTGAGAATAAGGAAAATTGAAAAGTTTAGTTCCGGGACACTTGCTTGATTCGTATATCCTGACTTAGCAAGGATCCAAGGAAGAGTGTCAAGAAAGAAGGGAGAAAACAGACACTGCGCCCGTTTTCCTCTCCTCTCCAAGTGAGAAAATTGAAAAGTACAAATCATAAGGTTTACACTCTAGGAATAAAAGAAAAAAAGTCTAGTTCTACCTCCACAAAGTAAAGAGGATACAAAAATATCAATAGAAGCACCAATTACACAGGCCCTAGCCTGGTGAACTCCACACAGAGCTATGCGTGCACAGAATAAGGGCTTCCCTGGTGGCTCAGATGGTAAAGAATTGGCCTGCACCACGGGACACTTAGGTGCAGTTCCTGGGTTGGGAAGATCCTCTGGAGAAGGGAATGACTACCCACTCCAGTAAGTCTGGCGGGCTACAGTCCATGGGGTCTCAAAGAGCTGGACACAACTGAGTGACTAATATGCATAGAGTATCACTCTACAGGGCAGGAGAGGAATCAGTCCTCACCCCACCCCTATGTTCGACCCACATAAAACCATGTAGAACGGGTGCTCATGAGTTTACTCAGGGCAACCAATATAGCCTGAAATGCATGAAAAAAGTAAGAGGTAAAACTAAAGCTCCACAGAGAGCTCTGCTCACATGTGAAGAAGGAAACTTCTCCCACCCTAGGGCAAAATCCTCCCATCAATTCTCCTTACCTCACCAAGAAAGCCTTCCTTCTGTGGGGATCACCACAGTCGAGCATCTAAAGTACACTAAATGACACGGGGATTTTTGCTTAAATCCTAAAAGAATCTGTCTCCATAAAAAATGTTTTCTCTCTAATGCACAGAATCTTTTTCCTAACCAAACACACCTTTTCTCCTCCCAAATCTCCTAAAGTATCTAGCCGTGAATCTCAAAATTGTTAAAACTTTTCACACTGCTTTTATCCTGTGACTTGATATTCAAGTGTCACTTAAACCAGTCTGAAAATAAAAAATCAATTAAAAAGGAAAACTTCCCCATCAGATAGAGCTACTGGAAAGTTCATCTCATGAGTAATAATTTATAGACAAGGTAATGTATTATTTACCAAGTAAGTCGTTTGCACCATTTACAGCGTCTTCTTCGCTTGAGCAACAACATATACCGCACTAAGGATTATCAGGTGGCTTAAGATACTTTATCACCTTTCTTGTGAGGTAATTGGAGATCCTGACAGTCATTAATCCAGTAATTCCAGTAACATGCTTTTGAAGAAGGCAGCAAATGTGCTATTTAAATATTTCAGTAGTTTAAATAAAGAGCCTTTATAAAGAAAAGCCAACATAAAAGTTAATGTACTGATAGAATAAACCTGAATCAAGAAGATGAAAATTAGCAACTTCCCTGGAAGTCTAGTGGTTAAGACTCCACACCTACTATGCAGGGGGCATAGGTTTGATCCCTGATCAGGTAACTTGCCAATGCTGGGTGATCATAAAGCAAAACAAAAAACAACAACAAATACAAAAATAAAAAGTTGGGAGAGTGATGAGGGAGTTTAAATTTTTGAGAGACATCTGGTTAGACACTATATGAATGTCTACAATTAGGTTGTTTGGACTTAAATTCCTTAATAAATGGAGCTACTAGAAATTTCACTGGCCGTAAGAACACCATGAAAAAATTACTAAGTTCTAAGGGTGCAATGAAACAAGATTTAGGGACAAACTGAGGTTTAAAGGACATTGAGAGCCTGCTCAGAGTCGAATCAGAAAAGTATCCACCATCCAGTCTCAGGCTTAGGGTCAGGGTTAGTTTCTACCTAATTATACATGGCGGGGCTTTTTCTTTCATGTGACCTGACTCTAAAGAAAAGGACCTTTGGCACTTCCTGGCAGCCCAGGGTTAGGACTGCCTCTGTCACTGCAGGGCCCAGATTCTATCCCTCAGGGAACTCCCAACCACTTGTGAGATCTCGTGGCTTAAGATCTCACAAGCCACATGGTGTGGCAAAAAAAAAACGCAAAAACCTTCTGTCCTGGACCTACTTAGACACAAAAACAAATCCTAATAACAACAACAACAAAAACATGATTTTTGAGTGTTGATTTGGAGACAGAACTATAGAGTTCCCTAAATATTAAGTGTGAGAAAGTCTGCTGAAATTTAAATACACTCCTCGTGAAGAAATGGCAGAAGTTTATGTTGAGATTCATTCAGCAACTTCATAACAGCCTATTATAAACTTTTTGAAATTTATTCTAAATTAGGAGTTGGAAGACTATTACTATAAAAGGCCAGATAGTAAATATGTATAAATATTTTTTAACAACTTTAAAAATGTAAAAGCCAAAAAGAAGTGAATATATTCACATTATCCAGCCAATCTCCAGATCGCTTTACATCTTGCAAAACTGAAATTCTGTCCCCACTGAACTGATAATCCCCCATTTCCCCTGTACCCCAATGTATAAGCAGTATTGGACACTGTTAGTGTCCAATAGGATAGGAAGGAGGAGTCTCTGATCAAGGTCAAAAGCAGCAGAGAAGGGTCATATCCATACCTCCTCCTCCAGGTACATACACCAGTGTTCACAACAGCATTATTCAAAATGGGCAAAAAGTAGAAAGAACCCCATTGTCCTTCGACAAACGAATGGATATACAAAATGTGGTTGATACATACAATGCAATACTGCAAAAGTGTTCAGCTGCTCAGCCGTGTCCAACTCTTTGAGAACAAAACCAACATTCCATCGTATGTATAAACCACACTTTATCCATTCATCTGCTGACGGACAATTGGATTCTTTCCATTTTTTGCCAATTTTGAATAATGCGGCTGTGAACATTGGTTTCCACTTTTTGCTTGTTGTGAATAATGCTTCTGTGAACATTGGGGAATGGAATATCATTCAGACTTTAAAACGATGGAAATCCTGATAGGTGCTACAACACGGATGAACCCTGAAAACATTATGCTAAGTGAAGTATTGCTAAGTCACTTCAGTCGTATCCGACTCTGTGCAACCCCAGAGACGGCAGCCCACCAGGCTTCCCCGTCCCTGGGATTCTCCAGGCAAGAACACTGGAGTGGGTTGCCGTTTCCTTCTCCAATGCATGAAAGTGAAGTCGCTCAGTCGTGTCTAACTCCTAGCGACCCCATGGACTGCAGCCTACCAGCCTCCTCTGTCCATGGGATTTGCCAGGCAAGAGTACTGGAGTGGGTTGCCATTAAGTCAGACACAAAAGGACAAATATTCTATGCCTCCACTTCTATACAGTATCAATACCTAGAGGAGTCAAATTCAGAGGCAGAAAGTAGAATAGTGGTCACTATTAGTAGCACAGGGTCTGGGGCAAAGGGCAATGGAGACTTAGTGTTTAATGAGCACAGAACTTCAGCTGCATGATGAAAAAGTCCCAGAGGTGGGCAGTGGTGACGGTTGCACAACAGTGTGTACGTACTTACCACCACTGAATCGTAGCCACTTAAAAAGAGTCAAAATGGTAAATTTTATGTTATGTGTATTTTACAATAAAAAAAAAAAAGGAACATAAAAACTGTTCTAGGTCAGAGTCATACAGAAGCAGACTGCTGGCCGCAACTGGGTCGCATGCTATAGTTTACACTAAGTCATTGAATGAAATGAAGCCACTCAATGAAATGAACAAAATGACATAAAATAATTTTTTAAATTATAATTCATTTTTATTTCAACATGAACATGTTATGATTTTATATTTAATATACTTGTACTTACCAAAATTTATAAATGCAGCTACTTTATGGATTTATGGATCAAAAAATACTTGAGTGTCTTTAAGATGAGGTAGAATGTATGTGAAGACAGGGTGTAAAGACAGGGTGATACACACAAGTATCCACAGCTTTACCTGTTAAGAGATGTAGGGAGGTACAGGACAGGTAGAGATGAATTAATCATGGTGTCTGCAACAAAGTGTAAAACTTAGCCTGAAAGATGTGGTGGGTAAAGCTGAAACAACGGGTGAAAGTACCCAGTCTCAAAGTTCAGATTTCAAAGTCTGGTATTACAGCCTATACCACTTTTACCTTCTTCCCCACTCACCTGGTGCAGAGTAAACCATTTTCCTTCCATCTAGCCAGGGCGGGGGAGGGGGGCGGGGGGGAGGGGAAGTGACATATTACAAAATTAAGCACTCTGCCGGAGATATGCCCCAGCTCCCCCCTGCATTCTTGCAACATTTAAACCTAAAACTCACTTAATTCTTTGATTGGTTGGCACAATCTCAGACTGTGAAGGCAATATATTCCTAAAGGAGAAAAGCCTGAGGCAATTTCTCTAGTCTTCAAGTCAGCTCAAAGCGGAAAAAAAAAAAAAAATCAATAATCACTTTCAGACTAGGTAGAGAGTATATACATACATCGACAAAAGATATTGTTTCAGTTATTGATTCACTGGAACAAATCCAACAAAGAACCCTAAACTCAGTGAGGGAAAACCATTTCATTTTACTCCTGGACTTTTTTTAACTTCATTTTTTTAGAGCAGTTTTAGGTTTACAATAAAATGGAAAGAAACGTACGGAGAGAATTCCCACATCCCCTCCACTCCCACACATGCATGGCCTCCCCCCATCATCAGCATCATTCACCTGAACGGTACATTTTTCATCAAGGATGAATCTAAACTGATACATCATCATCACCCAAAGACAATAGTTAACCATCCAGAGTCCACAGTTTACCTTAGGGTTCACTCTTGGGTTTTGTACATTCTGGGTTTGGACAAAATTATAATGACATATATTCATCATTATCATATAATATAGAATATTTTCACTGCCCTAAAAACCGTCTGGGCTCTGCCTATTCATCTGGCAATTACTGATCCCATCTGACAATTATTCATCTTTTATTGTTTCCATAGTTTTGCCTTCTCCAGAATGTCATACACTTGGAATCATATAGTATGTAGGCTTTTCAGATTGGCTTCTTTCACTTGGAAATATGAATTTAAGATTCCTCCATGTCTTTTCATTGCTTGATAGCTCAGTTCTTTTTAGTGCTGAATAATATTCCATTGTCTGAATGTATCACTGTTTATTAACCTGTTTATCTCCTGAAAGACATCTTGGTTGCTTCCAAATTTGGGCAATTATGAACAAAGGTGCTATAAACATCCTTGCGCAGATTTTTTTTTTTTTTTTTTTTGTGGACATAAGTTTCAACTATCTTTGGATAACCAATAAGGAGTGTGATTGGTGGATTGTATGGTAAGAGTGTATTTCATTTTGTGTGAAACCACCAAACTGTCTTCCAAAGCAGCTGTACCATTCCTCACTCCCACTAGCAGTGTGTGAGAGTTCACACACTGGTGAAATCCTCACCAGCATTTGGTGTTGTCAGTTTCAGATTCTGGCCACTTTAATAGGGATGTGGTAGTATGTCATTGTTGTTTTAACTTGCATTTCTCAGATAACATATGATGTGGAGCATCTTCCCACCACGCTTATTTGACATCTGGATATCTTCTTGGGTGAGTTCTGTTAAGGCAGTTGGCCCATGTTTTAATTAAGCTTTTGTTTCCTTACTGCTTCATTTTAAGAGTTCTTTGTACATTTTTGGATCACAGTCCTTTTAACAGATGTGCCTTTTCCAAATTTTTCTCCCAGTCTGTGCCTTTCTCCTAGTTCTCTTGAGCTCATGGGTTCTTCAGGCCAGGAATCATGGTAAGGCAGAGCCGGAATGGCTTCCTCTGGTCCACAGGTTTAGCACCTCAGCTTGAAAGATGCAAAACGCTGATGGGTGACTCCAGTTCTGGGAGCCAGAATCAGCTTCTCCACTTGTGGGGCAGGCACCTGGGCTGGCTACCTGGAGGGCTGGGCTCAGCTGTGACTGTCACTCAGCATACCTTCAAGGGACCTTCCGATGTATATTTGGCTCTTCAGAGCACATCAGCCTCTGGCAGTCAGACTTCTACATGATGGCTGAGAGTTTGGAAAGCAAGTTGTTCCAACAGACAAGGTGGAATGACCTAGCCTCTGAAGTCAAATGGTAACTATGATCACTTTTCACTATACTCTAGTGGTCCAGTCAACCATGCCCCACCTATATTGAAGGGATGGGATACAGAGTCTATATATTTACGGGACAAGTAAAGAAATTGCAGCTACATTTTAAAACCATCACAGACATATTTACATAGAGAAATGGGAGGATACAGGCCGAGGGTTTAACAATGTGCACCTCTCAGAATTCCTCAAAGCCAATTTTGTTAACCTATTATTTTAAGTCAGACTAATCCAAACATACCCTCCATGGATGGAAAAATTTCACCTACTTATTCTCATATGACACAGTAACATATCAGCAGAAATTCATTTTCTCTATGTACACTGCATCAAGAATGACTAACAGCTTGCTTTTGACCCTAGAACCACCTGCTAGTCATAACCATTTACTATTCAAACACGATCAAGTTCAGATTCACCCTCAAACTTAGGCCAAATCATATCCAGAAAGAATACAGAGAATACCTATAGCACATCAGGAGAAGAAACTGCCAGCCCACTCCAGTATTCTTGGCTGGAGAATCCCACGGACAGAGGAGCCTGGCAGGCTACAATGCGTGGGGTTGCAAAGAGTCGGACACGATTGAGCAACTAAACATACCAAATAAAGCAAGGAGATGAGGATCAGGCCAACACTGTGGTTGCTGAAATCAGAGGCCATTCCCTGTCTCATTGATTTCATGGGCCAAGAATAATTTCAGAAGTAAACTAAATGGGAGCAAATTAAGTTACTAACTTCTTATTTTCCAAAGTAAAAATATTTAGAAAGCAACTATTCTATTACTATTCCTCACATGAAAGAAAAATAGAATGAACAGTTTCAAAATAAAGCATAATCACTTAGAAAGAATAGATTAGACTAAATTAAAAACTATGTAATTTTTTTTCCCTCATTTCTCTACTGACCTGCAGAAACTTCACCGTGGATGAACCTCAGTTCACATACTGGAGTGGGAAACCACCTGTGCATCTGACATTCCGGTCCCTTCCCTCCTTTACTTTATTCTAATAGTTCTAGAACTTCAGCATGCTCCTAGAAATTCAATCTAAAAGACAAATAAGGAAATGATTTATAACACACAACAAGTGCTATAAGCATATGGGGAGCAAGGGGGAATCAAGGAAAGTTCCACAAATTATGTGAAAAAGATTTGTCCAAGAGAAAGAATGGGGAAGATTACTACGGATGCCAATGACTGTAGCTAAAAGGCACAGGGACAATCTATGTATCCAAGGCAACCATACTGTGTACCAAAAAAGTAAGTAGTGATTATATTTGGTTGTAGAATAAAGGTTACTTTTATTTTTCTATTTTCCAAAATTTAACAATGGAGCATGCATTAATTTAATGATCAGAAAATTTAGAAATAATGATTTCAATTTTATAGGTTAGCTTAGAAAGAACAAACAAAAGGCCCATTTCCCCTTAAAAAAGCAGTCTGTATTTAAAAGAGGCCAGGTTGTAAAAAGATGTTATCAAGCTGTAGGCTCTAGCTAGGACAGATGACAATAGGGAAGACGACATTCTGTCAGTGCCTCTGTCAGAATCCTAGGCTGGGTATATTCAATACCGTAGGCCTTCTTGTCCATGCTGCTGCTGCTGCTAAGTTGCTTCAGTCGTGTCCGACTCTGTGCGACCCAATGGACAGCAGCCCACCAGGCTCCCCTGTCCCTGGGATTCTCCAGGCAAGAACACGGGAGTGGGTTGCCATTTCCTTCTCCAATGCATGAAAGTGGGAAGTGAAAATGAAGTCGCTCAGTCGTGTCAGACTCCTAGCGACCCCATGGACTGCAGCCTACCAGGCTCCTCTATCCATGGGCTTTTTCAGGCAAGAGTACTGGAGTGGGGTGCGATTATCTTCTCCAAAATTCTCAGGTGGTAGGTATGGACAGATCCAATGCTTGAGTTAGATACCAAGGTCAGAATCCTGGCTCTACCAGTAACAAGTTCAACGAGTTCCTCAAACTTTATCCTTAAATACTTTAATCTGTTTTCTCGTTTGTGACATGGAAAACTGCCTACCTTTTAGGAATTTTGCACAGATCAACTGATATAATGTAAGAAAAGCGCTTAGTACAGTGCCTGACCCTCAGAAAATAACAGATACAATACATATTTGTGTATCAATTGAGAAGTAGATAATTTGTTTGCTCTACTGGTTTAAAAAGGCTTTAAGATACCACCATTGTTTGCCTCAAAAGCTTCGAGCACGTAAAACTTCTTTGTCAGTAGTAACGTAAACCTTTTGAAACTTAAATATATGCCAGTTTTTACCAAGTTCCAAATGCGGAAAACATATTCAGTACTGCTTCTAAAATTAAGCTATCCCTAGAATGTTCTTTCGAAGCGTCCCGAAATAACTAAGTGGCTCCACCCCTGCTGCTGCTAAGTCGCTTCAGTCGTGTCCGACTCTGTGCGACCCCATAGACGGCAGCCCGCCAGGCTCAGCCATCCCTGGGATTCTCCAGGCAAGAACACCGGAGTGGGTTGCCATTTCCTTCTCCAATGCACGAAAGTGAAAGGTGAAAGTGAAGTCTCTCAGTCGTGTCTGACTCTTAGCGATCCCATGGACTGCAGCCTACCAGGCTCCTCCGTCCATGGGATTTTCAAAGCAAGAGTACTGGAGTGGGGTGCCATTGCCTTCTCCGGGCTCCACCCCTAGATTTTAGCAATTGACACAAAACTAGGCGGACGTTTCCCATTTCCTCTTATTCCAGCGAACTCCCCTATCCACTTCCAGGCAGAATCGCGGATCTTTGGGTCAGAGAAAGGTTCCGCTCTAAGATAATGGCTTCTTACACAGCCTTTCTTAAAGCTGGAATACAGTCAGCATAACAGTGTAGTAGGAGTTCCTCAAATGTTTTCAAAAGGCTTGTACAGCTTGCAGAATCTTCCTGGGCCACTGAGCCGCCGGGAACAACTCCACAACCTCCGAACATTTCGACTTCCTCCATCCTGGTAGCTTGGAACGCACCTAGAAGCCCCGCCCCCGAAAAATGACCAATCACAGAGCGAGAAGTGAGCCGGATGGGGCGGGCCTATCTTGCTCAGTCCTCGAATCACCAACCTCAGACAGCGAGGGCGGAAACGGAAGCCCTGGTTTGGCCTTGGGTTCCGCCTTGGGGGACTGTCCCGAAAGAACAAGTGAAGAAATCCTGAGGCTGCTGGGTTGGCTTTCTCGTCTGTTATCTGTCCGCGGAATCCTCAGTGACGCCTGCAGTCGCCGCAGGAAAGGGACGCCACCACCCAAGAAAAGAGCGAGCAGGCCGGCAGCCGCGGGGCAGAAACGAACTGACTGCACGGTCTTTACAGGCTGGTCCCATTCGGCGCCGCTCCCCTCGAGGCCATGGTGCCGGCGGAACTCTGGACGATCCCCAGGTGAGGGCAGCGGCTCTGCCGGGGATTCCACCGCGGAAGAACTGGGTCGATGCTTTGTGGGGAAGAAAGAATGTTGCCCGCACTGCTCCCCGGTAGCCCCGTGAGCGGCCGCGTTTGTGGCAGCAGTAACAGTAAGCACAGCGTGGGCCGAGGAGGCGGTTCAAGCTGCTGGTAGAGTCGCTCGTCGGCTCTTCTACCGTAATATGCGAGACGAAAAAACAGCCCAAGAACAGGGCTCCGCGTTACCATCTACTTCGAGCTTCTTTTCCTTCCTACTCGGAGCTGATTTATGCGGAAACATGCCTTGCACTTGTACCTGGAGGAACTGGAGACAGTGGATTCGACCTTTGGCGGTGGTTCTCTACCTGTTGTCCATAGTGGTTGCGGTTCCCCTCTGCGTGTGGGAACTACAGAAACTGGAGGTAAGAGGGTCCCGCACCATCAGCCTCCTACCCTTTCTTCAACCTCCTGTCCATCTAAGGTCGCCTGTTTTTACCCGGATGCTCCAGGCTTGATATCCTGAAAAACAAGTCATGTAATGAACCCATAGCAGAACCGATGTGTGGCTTCTGGTTGTTCACGGTTTTTCAGAGCATGCTACTGGTGGAGGTAGGACTGAGAAAATAAAATATATTACTGTAGCAGCTTCGGAGACCACTGTTTTGCAGGCAGTCATCCATTTCCGGAAAGTAAGATAACTTTATTCCTGAAATCTGATCTGTTCAAATACTGAACTTAGTTAGGTCTATCTTAAGGACCAGGTGTAGAATTTTATTAGCATTTAACTAGCTTCCTGAATTAAAGGATTGAGTTGGTTCGACCTTGTTCTACTTTAAAATTGAACTCTAAGCCAACAAAGTTTTCAGGGAAAATGCCTTGTGTGTTTTTTGATGTCATATTCTTATTATGACATCAGGAAAGTACTATAAGCTGAAAGACCCCAAAGTAAATACTTAACTAAGCACTTTGCAAAAAGTTGAAGTGAACTTTCAAGTTTGACGTCAATAAAACCCAGGGGACTATTTTTACTTAGAAACAACTGTTTCACAAGAGTTATGCAATTTGGGGCCTTTTGTGTGGAAATATTTTTATATAATTAAACAGATTGTATTCAGTATGTGTTTGTTCTATGTATGTTCACTCAATTTTTTTGTTCATTTTCCCATACTAGCATAGTCCATATAGTTATTTTTAATGTTACTAGACTATTACACTACATTAAGTATTTCTCATCCGTTAGAAATTTAGGTTATTTCCATAATTTGTCTACCAAACCACGTATAGACATCTTAATACTAATAGAGATTCCTTACTTTTAAGTATTTCTCTAGAGTATTTCTTACTCTGAAATATAGGAACTATTTTAAAGACTAATTCTGTGTAGCATAACCTAATTTAAGACTTCTCTTAGTTGTTGGTGTCAGTGACAAATAGTAGTCAACTAAGAAAGAGATGGAAAATTTTATTCAAGACAAACTGAGAATTATAGCCTGGGAGACAGCCTCTCAGAAAGCTCTGAGCGCTGTCCTGAAGAGATACAGGGGAAGCCGGTGTATATGTGATTCTGGCTAAGGAGGCAGATGCAGTCAAGTACTCGGTAGAAGATCGCTAGTCACAAGGAACAGGTGTGAATTTAGTGAGTTTCTAAGTATGGAAAGATGCAAGAATCCAGATTCATAAAAAATTTCTGAAAACAGCCGACTGTCTGAAGGCCAGTTTTGCCAATTTTTGCAGAGTCTGCCCCGCCCCTCACCCCCACCCCGAATTCCTTCCAGGGTGTATTGTAGGTCAGAACCCACAGTGGCTAGTGACTTAATTCTCAAAGAACTGGATGGGCAGTATTTGTTATTTTACAATCCTTTCCCTTTCGCTCTTAATTTAGACCAAAGTTTGGGAAGCATTTTGCTACCAGTTTGTCCCGTGGGACTGGGAATGCTTGTTCACGGGTCAAATGAGGATTTTCAGGTTTAGCCATTCAATGTACTGTTACTGAACTAAGCCCTGTCAACAGTAACCAAAAGCCTCTGGGCCTCTGTCTTATGTCCAGGAAATGGTTCCCTCTTGTTGCTTCCTCCCAGGAAGAAAAAGTTACACTGTTACAGTCTTGGATCTTATATAACTATATATTGGGTCAATCATTTCAAGTGGCCTAATCATTAGTTTTATCGGAGATTCGGATACATTTGGTAGTGCCAGAACCAATAACCATAAACAGGCATGAATGCAAGTAGTATAGTTAGTAACATTACTAAGGTTATAAGTAAGTATTTAAGTTTGAACTTCGTTACAGCCCAGCATCTCCCCAGGTCTGACCACTCTTCAGTTCCAGTCACCATCTTTAAGGGGAGTGATAACGTTGGCATTGTACATAAAGCTCAGCAATGGACATGAACTTGGGCAAGAGGCCTGATGTGCTGCAGTCCATGGGGTCGCGAAGAGTCGGACACGACTTGGCGACTGAACAACTACAGTAAAGCTCACCAGAGATGTCTGCGCTTACAAGTCAAGTGGTGGGTCGTCATGGCCCCTTTCAGAATTGAGAAAGGAATGCTGTCTTCTAAGTAGAGGCCAGAGGAGAGAAAGTGATCTTTATGTTTGAGCAAGTCCTGCTGCCACTGGAGAGGTCTGGCGAACACAGCACAGACGCACAGTGCACCCCAGAGGGGCGGGTGGGCGCCAGAAGGCAGAGAAGTTCTGTGTGAAGTGTTTCTGGTTTTGCTTTAAAATGTAAATCTTTATTTCATCATTGATGTCAACTCTACTTTTTCTGTACCAGCTTTTAAGGAATATTTTAATCTACAATCTCCACTGCTAACACCCTGAGCCAGGTTCTCATCATGTATTGGCTGGACTATCCTGAGCACACCAGCCAAACAGCTAGTGAAGACATAAGTCACGTTATGTGTATCCTCGTAAAGTTTTCCAGTCACTGCTAGTCCCGGATTAAAAGCCAACATGTCCCTGACTGTGGCGCCAAGCCCCAGCATGATCTGAACTCACCCCCCCACCATCTCACTCTGACTTTCTCTCCTTAGTTCGTGAGCGGCCTCCACACTTGCTTTGCTCAAATGTGTAGGGCATGCTCCCTCTTTAGGGCCTTGGCGTGTCATAATATGCCTTTCCTTAGATGGTATTTTCGTTCCTTTGTGTCCTTCAGGTTTTTATTTCAGTGTCACCCAGCTCCCCTGTTTAAAAATTACAAGCTTCTTTTCCTCAACTCTTCATATCCTCTTCCCTTCTTTATATTTCTTAGGACTCACCAGCATCTAACACGATTTATATTTTACTTGTTTTCTCATTTTGCCCAAATGTCTGATACTTAATAAATGATTGTTTGAGTCCCAGTGCTGCTGTATTCTGTATGGTTAGAGAGGGAAACATGACTCCTGCTTTCATGGAACTTAGTGATAGAGGCAAACACAACCAGCACAAGCAGATCAATAAATGATGTGAAATGCTATGAGGAAATTTAAAAAAGATCTAAAAAGTGAACAAGCAGGGCAGCATTGTTCACATCTTCCAAAAACAACTCTACCAGCCTGTGGAAAATTAAGTGGAAGTGGAAAGAAGTTAGAAAGCTCTTCAAGGTGGTTCAGAAGTAGTGGGTGCCCAGGCTATGATGACTTATGACCCAAGTCAGGATAGCAGAAATAGAGATGGAAAAGTGAATTTTAAGCATCATGGAAATTGAAGAAACAGAGCTTGACAGGGGATATGATTGGGGAAGAGAGGCAGTGAGAGAAAGGGGGACGTCAAGAACCACTCTGAGGTTTCAGTCTTGAACAAGGTAAATGGTGATGCCAGTTCCCAAGGTGGAAACTCGATGGAAACTCAGATTTGAAAGCACTTGAGTTCTGCTTGGGACACATAGTTAAGGTCTGTGAGAGACATTCACATGGGCTCGTCAGATATGCATGTGCTAAGTTGTTTCAGTCGTGTCTGACTCTCTGCGACCCCCTGGGCTGCAGCCTGCCAGTCTCCTCTGTCCATGGGGGTTCTCCAGGCAAGAATACTGGAGTGGGTTGCCGTGCCCTCTTCCAGAAGGACAAAACAGTGAGAAGTCTGGTGCTGCTGCGCTGTCCATTGGTCTTCACAAGTAAGAGGGTCCTTTGTGAGCCTCGTCATGGTTTCGATGGAAGCATCGGTGGTGGTGGTGGTGGTTTAGCTGCTAAGTCGCGTCCAACTCTTGCGATCCCCATGGACTGTAGCCCGCCAGGCTCCTCTGTCCGTGGGATTCTCCAGGCAAGAATACTGGAGTGGGTTGCCACCTCCTTCTCAGGGGATCTTCCTGACACACAGATTGAACCCGGGTCTCTTGCATTGTCGGTAGATTACCAACTGAGCTTTGAGGGAAACCCTGGAGGCATCCGGGCAAAAGCTAAAAATAAATGTGGAGTGAAGAAGTGGTATCAGTATATGAAGACAGGTTTTTGTTCATTTTGTTTGAGTATTTTTTTCACTCGGGAATGCGTGGCACAGCAGATAGAAAGGAGTGTGGATTAAGGGAGGGCCTCCCCCGCCTCTGTGTTTTGTTGTTAAGATGTTAGGGACACTAACTACAGCATGTCCCTAAGATAAGGTGTAATTTTCTTTAATCTTCTTTAAAGCCCTGAAACAGGAATTATCCCAATTTTACAGATGTGAACACTGAGACTAATAAGTGGCTAAAGTGACAGTCATTCTCATTATTTACGGGATGAGTTTATGTCTTTAAAATGCTTAGCACTGTCCCCAGCACATAGTAGGTACTCAGTAAGCCCCTAATTACCACTGTTGTTTTTAAAATAGCACTGTTGTTATTGCTGTTTATTTGCTATTTATTTGCTGCTGTTATTGTTATAGTGGGGCAGCAATGTGATAGCATTTTTGGATAGCATTTTCATTGGGATTAGGTTCACAACTGAGCACACAAAGCAAAGTTATTTGCATCTGATTAAGCACTGGAAAAAGTAGTTGACATGTTTAGAGCCAGTATTGTATGAAAAAAAAATACTTCTCTTGTAAACACCACAGTCACAATGCTCATGCTGTGAGAAGTCAGTGGCAACTGAGGTTGTAGAAAACTGGAGGTTTGGCTAGCCAGTCCCATGCCTGTGAGGAATACACTCAGGCCTGGAGCAGCCAGGCGACCATCTGTGCCGCCATCTGTCCACTCTTACTGGGCTGAGCGTGTGTTTACATATATAGAGGTCAGTAAGGGACACGCCCCCGGGATGCCATGCTGCCCTGCTAGCCCTGTGTCCCGAGTAGCCACTCGCCCTACTCTCCGGCAGTGTTCCCTGCTTCTCCCTGAGAAGTGAGCCCAGAAGGCACTCTCCTGTGTCCCTCTACTCTCTGCTCTGAAAGCCACTGGCTGAGGGACAGCTGACTCACTTCTGGATGCTGGTCTTTATTGGTTTTTTCTTTCCTCTCTGCTCTCTTCAAATTACCTTAGGGAAAAAATCTACACTACTTGTCTCCTTTTTTCTGAGCCCAAAAGTGGCTGATAAGTTTAATATTAATCGCATCCTTCTATCAGTGTGTCTCAAGTGTGAATAATTTAGAGATAAATAGAAATTAAAATAAATGTAATAATCATATTAATAATTTGTGCAGATACCTAGAGTAAGATCTTATTTTATAATACTACTTTAGTAGAACATATATAATTTTATTATATTTTATTATAACATTACATAAACATGTACACACATACGATAGGTTCAATTTCTTAGGCATACAGCTTTTTAAATAGCTCAAAAACCAAAACACTTATAAGACCAGTGATTCAAATTAGGAGCATTAATGTGGCTGGATGATGCTTTTCTAAATCGAAATTACCACTTGCAATGTAAAACTAGTACTAACTCTCATATGCAAGATTTCTACAATTGGAATCACCATACTGAAATGAGTCAATTCTCCAGTCACTTGTTTTATGATCATTTGAAAAAGAACTTTCTCCTTTACAGCATACTGAGGATGCTTGGCTTTCTTTAGTCATGAGCACATCAGTTTTCTCTCAAGTCTGCCACCAAGTTCTACCTTTTAGCACTAAAGCAGTCATAAAAACAAATGTAGGCATTAAAAGTACTTGGCAATACTGTTCTTAATGATCACCTTGTAATAAAGAAAATCTAGGGTATGTTACTATTATTGCCATCATTAAAATGAGTTGTTGTTTAATTGCTAAGTCATATCCAACTCTTTTGTGACCCCATGGACTGTAGCTCTCCAGTCTCCTCTGTCCATGGGATTTCCCAGGCAAGAATACTGGAGTGAGTTGCCATTTCCTTCTCCAGGGTGTCTCCTTGACTCAGGGATCGAACATGAGTCTCCTGCATTAGCAGGCAGATTCTTTACCACTGAGCCACCAGGGAAGCTCAGTATTGAATTTTAAATGAAATTGAGCCAAGCAAAAATCTTTGGAAAATTATTGCTCAGACATTGTTTTTAAAATCTTCACCTCTGCATATTCACTTTTGACTTACTGCTTTATTAATTTCTAGCATTCAGCAAGACTTTCTAATCTGCTTTTCAAGTTTTCCATACAGTTGAATGTAGAAATTCATTGTTATAAAAATACATTTGTTCTCAATACTTTTGTTTTCTACTTCTGTAATCTTTGACTCTTGATGAAAAAAAAATCTTGTTCGAAACAGCAAAAGACAGAAGTTGTGGACTTCAGTTCTATTTCCATTAACTGCTCAAACTCCTCAAATACTAAAAACAGATTCCCAGCCTTTTCACTTTAAAAAGCTAGCATTTGCTTTTTTTAAATTTTAATTAAAAGGATTCACATTCAGGAGTACAAGGAATAAAATTTATTCTAGAGGGCTCCTCAGATAAAACAGAGGTTCAAATAAATTTTTTTTATCAGAAAATGAGTGGATTACTTTAGCTCTGCCTTAAGGATGAAGCAGTTCAAATTATATTTTTAGAAATTGAGCTTTTAAAGGAAAAAAATGTTGATCAGATATTGACCTTAAAAAGAAATTAGACCTTTTGAAAATGTCTTGTCCTGAGTTGATAATATCGTGTATAAGAGACACGCATGTGTGCTTGGTCGTGTCCAACTCTGTGACCCAATATGGACTGTAGCCTGCCAGGTTCCTCTGTCCATGGAATTTTCCAAGCAAGAATACTGGAGTGGGTTGCCATTTCCTCCTCCAGGGGATTCTCCCTATTCAGGCATCAAACCTGCATATCATGCATCTCCTGTATTGGCAGGCAGACTCTTCATCACTGAGCCACCTGGGAAGCCCTGTGTGCTCTTACAGGGGCAATCTGTATTAGCATGGGTCCTCTGAACGGGTCCCTTGGACACTGGCAGTGCTCATTAGCCAATGGGAGGATTAAAAGACATGATGCATGTCAAGAACTTAGCAAAGTTATCAGGCAAACAGCACTCAATAAGTCTTCTGTTCATATTTTGAGTAACAGTAAAATTTGCAGAAATCTTTGGTAAATTTTATCCCAACATAAAAGCAGAGGAATAAACCAGAAGATTTTTAGATTTGACTTATAGAAAATTCTAAAATTTCTGTACATCCTTAATCAGAAAAATCAAATATAAAAGGCCAATAACAATCTGAGGGAAATGACATGGGATTAGTATGCTTAATGTATGCAGTGCTATAACTAAAGACCATATGAGGAAAAATCCACCCCCTCCTTCTATAAAAGCACAAATAGGCTGTTATTGAAGAAAAAATAAAAATAGCCACTAGTTATTTGGAAAATACTGAGCCTCAGTAATAAATTAAAATTTTAAAAAATACAAAAAGCATATTTACCTGTTTAGTTTTAATATCAGAGAATTATATTAATATGTTCTTTGCTTCTTAAAGGTTGGCATACACACCAAGGCTTGGTTTATTGCTGGAATCTTTTTGCTGTTGACTATACCTATCTCGCTTTGGGTGATACTGCAACATTTAGTGCATTACACACAACCTGAGCTACAGAAACCCATAATAAGGTAACACGTTGATTCTACTAGTGTTGTGTGGCTTCTCTCATAAAATGTAAGTGTTACGTAAAATGTAAAATGCTTTTAATCATGTAAAGTGTTTTAAATTTGTTTTTGCTTTCTAAATAGGATTCTTTGGATGGTACCCATATACAGTTTGGATAGTGTAAGTATGCTTCATTTTAACTCATTAACTAAAAACTTGTTTTAGGATACTATAATTAAGGTAATAAAAGTAATGTTATTTGGCAATAAGGAGTTAGGTTTATAAGTGTTTTTAATGTTAATAAAGAAGGTAAAGTATAACCATAGAAAAGGCAGATGTTTTAAAATTTCAAATGAGTTGTTCTTATTCCTCTAAAGATTGTAATACTTAAAATTACCGTATCATCCTTTTTATTTATTACAATATTTATTTGGACCAAAGCAGAAATCTTCCCCAGTGGATCCTAGTATATGTAATTGTTACAAATAACTGCTTTAATTTGATTAAATATAAAGAAAATGTCTTTAACATCATTTTCTATGGTCATGTCAAGAAGTTTTGGATTATATTAATATTGAAGAACTCAAGTACATAATATAACTTTTCTCTTCATATTCATTGTTTACCCCCAACAGAAATGTTTTTGTTTACCAATATGCAAGATCTTTATTGCTTTTAAAAATTGATTTCACAGATTACCTGGTAGCCCTCATAATGATAAAATTTAGCAAGTTTGATATAAGTATGTGACAAGACAACTCAAGTTTTAAAATAGGGCTATTGCGAGTGCCATGAATTGCAGTGGTAATTCCTTTTATTGTTTCTAACATCTGTTAAAACAACTTTTTAATATCTATGCTTCTTCATAGTGGATAGCTTTGAAATATCCCAGCATTGCAATATATGTGGATACCTGCAGAGAATGCTATGAAGCTTATGTCATTTACAACTTCATGGGATTCCTTACCAATTATCTAACTAACCGCTATCCAAATCTGGTATTAATCATTGAAGCCAAAGATCAGCAGAAACATTTCCCTCCTTTGTGTTGCTGTCCACCATGGACTATGGGAGAGTAAGTTTGTTTGGTTTTAATTCTTTAAGTTTGGTTTTACTTAAACAGATATAAGTGTCATTTCTCTGCAGTGTGTTAAGTGCTATATGCAGGACAAGAAGTGTAAGACAGAGTCCCTACCCTCATGTAGTTCATAGTCAAGTTTGAATACTTAAAAAACACATTTTTATAATCCAAACATATGAGTTAGTTTCTTTTACATTATTTACCCTAAATAGAAAACTGACAAAGTTGGGAGAGGGGGGGCGGTGGGAAACTTAGAAATCATTTAACCAACATTCTTTTACGATTGGAAACCAGAGTCTGCAGAGATTAACTTCCTCAAATCACATAGCAAGTTAATGGCAAAATCAGGTCTAAGACTCAAGGAGAAGATAGTCTAGGTGGGAAAACGGCATTGGACATGAAATAAGAGTAACAAATGGTGATGTTTATTCTAGTTATATGTAAGTTAGTTGGCCTTGTTATTCATTCATGTAGGACAGAAAGGAAATAAAGCCTGCAAAGTTAAGTTGAACCTAAGATTTCATTTACGCTATGAATGAACCACTGGATGTTTTTCAGCAGGAAGCATTTGAAGACTGGCATTTTAGAAAGATTAATTTTAAAATACTATGCAAGATTCATTAGGAGGAGAAGAGTCCGGAAAGGGAAATAAATTATGTTATTAGAATAATTCGTTTGTGAGAACGAACTGAAAAAGAGGGGCGTGGAATTGAAATAGAAAGGAAAGATAATAAGAGAATCCAACAGAGAATCAACAAGACTTGATTACTGATAGATGGGGATGTAGGTGAAATTTGCAAGCCAAGGTGGGTGGAATGACTTGGAGGAATCAGTGTAGATATACACCCTAGGGTTAGCTACATTGCCTTTCCTGCAATACAGAACCACTTTGACGACATCAGCACCAAATGTAAGTGTCTCTCCTTAACATCCTTGCAATGACAGGGAGCTGCCTGGCTATTTGAAATAATAAATTCCTAAGGTGTTTATTTGACAAATATGTATTGAACACCTAGTATGTGCTAGTATATAGGTATATCATAATACATATAACAGATGTAGAACTCATGGAACTTACAGCTTGGTTAGCAATTAAATGAAGACACAAATATATAGTTAGTTACTTCAAGAAACACTATGAAGGAAAAACAATAGGAGCCTATGAAAGAGGATAGTGAGAATAACAGTTGGAGGTGGAAGGATATTGTACTCAACTCCAAATACAATAAGAACAAACAGGGATTTATAACCAAAGAGATTGGGGTGGTCACTGGGTGGAAAATTACTAAGAGGAGACATCAGGGTAAGAGAATTCTTTCTAAACTGCCCTAAAAAGAATGTTACTTAAGGCAGACCAAGAAAACATCAAGAGTGACGGATGAGGAGCTGGATTCGATCTCAAGGGTAATCAGATATTGGGAGGTAGGGTGAGATGATGAAGCGGTGGTGGTAATAGGTGTCTTAGCAGGATTTTTTGCTCAGACTGGTTTCCCAGGCCAAGGACAGGGCCTAGCTCATGCCTAGTTGAAAAGAAGGCTAAGAGGAACCCTGTCTAAAGTTTGGTCCAGGAGAGAGATTGTCAAGTGAGAAACCATTATAGGATGTTAAGCGAAGGGCTGATACCCAAGTGTCATTTTCAGAGATTACTGTACTCTTTGTGTACTGAACTGGAAGTGGGCATAGATGCAGGAGATTGCAGTGGTCTAGTAAATATGATGACGATAGTGGAGGTGCAATGGCAGCTTGGCTTTGATCAGGACTCCTCTGTTAATACAGAACCTGAGATGCGGTTCTGGCTGCCTCTTTGGGCTGGCTCATCCCAGTTAGTAGGTGGTCAGCTAAAACCCAGAACCTTTTTCAAGGTTTCAAGGCTGTAGACCAAAATTTCCCTTTTCTGTGCTTGTGCAATTTATTTGTTCCTAACTACACAAGCAATTACATTTATTCTTGTTTACATTTTTTTATGCATCACTTTTATTCAGGGATAATTTTACATCAAAATTTTAGTTTTTATATTTAATCACATTTTCTCTTTTTAAAAAACTATATTAAAAGTTCCTGAGACTCTTGAGTTCTGACAGCTACTACCTGAATGATATCAGCAGTGTGTCCATAACTATAAACCAGGTTTTCTTTCCTTTGAAGACTTTAAACATTACCAAAGCCGTGCAGTTTGGGGATATGGTTTTAGTAATATAAAATTTTTCATTCTCTTGTATATAAATACAGTTTAGGTTACCAGTCTCCTTCTATTGGATAACTGGTGATATATGTCTGATCATTAATCAGCCTGTTGCTGTTGAGGATAAATCAATATGATGCTTTGGTTTTAAGCATTATACTGAATTTAAGATGCAAATTTGCAGTCTTTAGATGTAAAACTGCATCTCCTTTTTAGACTATGATTTATGTGACATATGCAGTGAGCACAGTGAGTTTTCTTTTAATGAATGTTAGATTTTATGTATGTGAGTTTATGAGACGAGAGGAACATTTTACCTAGTGATTTAATACTGTTAGGAAACAAATGTTTTCATGAAACAGTACTAACTCTTACTGTGTATTCCTTTCCACCCTCTTGTTTTTAAAATTGGATCATAGCCCACCATGTTGAATTTGCCACACTTTGAAAAAATTTGCTCTAGGGTGTATACCTTGGAGTGGATATGCTACATCTTTTTGGCTTTTGTGTGATTTTGTGATAAATTATTTGCTGAAGTGACAGTACCAAGTTACTCTCCCATTACCAGTAGAAAAGATTTTAGAATACCCACACTTCTTAATGTTTGCCTCTCAAGAGGTCATAAAGGTTTTACTGATTAGTAGTGAGTTTAAACAAGTTTTCATGTGTTTATCAGCCATTTGTGTTTTCCTTCTGAGAAGTGATTGTTTCTGTTCCTCATTTTTTAATGGGTTGTCTATCCGTAGGGGATATTTATAGATTAAGATTCTAATTATTTAATGCATGTTAAAAATACCTTCTTCTAGTTTTTGGCATGTTTTGGCACTTTATTGAGGATGTTTATATTGTTGAATTTATCAGTCTTATTTCAAGTACTTTTTGTCTGGTTAAAAAAATTCTTCCTGACCCCAGCATTATAAAAACAACTCTCCTGTGCTTTCTTCCTAAACATTTTACTTTTCCATTAAGACTTATAAACATATATTGATTTCTTTTTCATATGTTATATGAAGTAGGAATGCAGTTTCACTTTATTTGATTGACTTGCTGTCCTAGCACCATTCTCTCTCCTGCCTCACTGGTTATGTTGCCGTCTCTGTCATATAAAGGTTCCATACATGTGGGTCTATTTGTGATCTTCCCTTTTTCTCTTTTATTAATTAACTTTTCTATCCCTGGACCATTTCCATACATTGACTACTATATTTAATTAATAAGTCTTAAATGGGCTATTCTTAATTTGGTGCTCTTATGTATAAATTTCTGATTCAGCTTGTTAGGTTACTTGAAAAATCCTATTGGGACTTTTTGATTGGAATTGAATTCAGTCTTCAATTTACTGAATTCAGTCTTCAATTTATTGAAATCTTTATGGTTATTTGAATCTTCTTATCTATGAATATGGTCTACTTTCTGCTTATCTAGCTCTTCATTTATCTTTCAGTATAGTTTTCTCATAAAAGTCTTGTACATCTTTTATGACTTTTTAAATGTCTTATATTTTATTTCTATTGTAAATGACACCTTTTTTAAAAATTAGTTTAATTACTACCAGTGTACAGAAAGGCAATTGGTTTTTGCATACGGAGCCTATATCCAAAAATCTTGTTAATTTTTCTTATTCTGTAGATCTTAAATTCTCTATGTAACCAGTCACCTTCAAAAGAATTTGTTTCTAGTTTTTATACATGTTTCTCTTCTCACTGTGCTCAGTACCTATAGACTTTATTGTATCATTCCTGGTTTTAAAGGGAATTCTTATAAAATCTCACATTTGAATATAATGTTTCTAAAGATGTTTTGTAGGCATCCTTTATTAGCTTAAATAAACTCTTTTTTATCCCTAGTTAAGAGTTTTTAATCATACCTAAGTATTGAATATCATCAAATGCTTTTTCTATCCCTGTTGAGATGATCATAATTTTTTGCTTTTGACCTGTTAATATAGTGAATTAGATTAATGACTGTTCTAATGTTATAATCCACTTGGCATTTGAAAGACAAATTTTAAGTGGTTATGGTGTATCATCAACTTTTCTACATTATAAGTTTTGGATCGCTAATATTTTGCTTAGAACATTTAGATCTTTGTTCATGAACAAAATGAAGTTATGATTTCCCTTTCTTATACTGTCACTGTCTTCATGTCCAAGTTTTACTGCCTACATAAGAGTTACTGCCTTTACTTACATATTACAGGAAGAGATGGGGTACTATATACCTTGAAAGATATGCCCTGGACTTTTCTTTCTGGGAGGACAAGTATAGAACTATTTTGGCTTCCTGTTGTTTCTAGAACAAAAATTTTCTTAATTACACCATTTAGGAATTAGGCAGACTAAATGAAGTTTTTAAATGTATGGACATATGTTTGAACATAGACTTTATTTTAAAGCAAATGAACATGTCCAAGGCAAGCCATTCAATATAATAGTAGTTCAAGTCTGTGCCCCTACCACCAATTCTGAAGAAGCTGAAGTTGATCAGTTCTATGAAGACCTAGAAGAACTCCTAGAACTCACACCAAAAATAGATGTTCTACTCATTGTTGGGGATTGGAATGCAAAAGTAGGAAGTCAAGAGGTACCTGGAGTAACAGGCAAGTTTGGCCTTGGAGAACAAAATGAAGCAAGGAAAAGGCTAACTTAATTCTGCCAAGAAAATGTACTGGTCATAGCAAACACTCTTTTTCAACAACACAAGAGACGATTTACACAAAGACATCACCAGATGGTCAGTACCGCAATCAAATTGATTACATTCCTTGTAGCCGAAGATGGAGAAGCTGTATACAGTCAGCAAAAACAAGACCTGGAGCTGACTGTAGTTCAGATCATCAGCTTGTCATAGCAAATTTCAGGCTTAAACTAAAGAAAGTGGGGAAAACCACTAGGCCAACCAGGTATGACTTAAATCCCCTATGAATATTAGTAGAGGTTATAAATAGATTCAAGAGATTAGATCTAGTAAAGAGTGTGCCTGAAGAACTGTGGTTGGAGGTCTGTAATACTCTACAAGAGGCAGCGAACAAAACCATCCCAAAGAAAAAGAAAAGCAAGAAGGCAAAGTGCTTATCTGAGGAGCCCTTACAAATAGCTAAAGAAAAAAGCGAAAGCAAGCGAGAAAGGGAAAGGTACATCCCACTAAATACAGAGTGTCAAAGAACAGCATAGAGAGACAAGAAGGCCTTCTTCAATGAACAGTGCATAAAACTGGAAGAAAACAACAGAAGGGAAAGACTAGAGATCTCTTCAGGAAAATTGGAAAATCAAGGGAATATTCTGCCCAAAGATGAGCACAATAAAGGACAAAAATGGTAGAGACCTAGTAGATGCTGAAGAGATCAAGAAGAACTGGAAGGAATACACTTAAGAACTGTACAAGAAAATCTTAATATACTGGATTAATAGGATGGTGTGGTCAGTCACCCAGAGCCAGACATTCTGGAGAGTGAAATCAAGTGTGCAAAAGGAAGCACTGCTTTTATTTTATTTTAATATAAATTTATTTATTTTAATTGGAGGCTAATTACTTTACAATATTGTATTGGTTTTGCCATACATTGACATGAATCCACCATGGGTGTACATGTGTTCCCCATCCTGAACCCCCCTCCCACCTCCCTCCCCATACCATCCCTCTGGGTCATCCCAGTGCACCAACCCCAAGCATCCTGTATCATGCATTGAACCTGGACTGGTGATTCGTTTCATATGTTATACGTGTTTCAATGCCATTCTCCCAGATCATCCCACCCTCGCCCTCTCCCACAGAGTCCCAAAGACTGTTCTATACATCTATGTCTCTTTTGCTGTCTCGCATACACTGTTATCATTACCATCTTTCTAAATTCCATATATATGTGTTAGTATACTGTATTGGTGTTTTTCTTTCTGGCTTACTTCACTCTGTATAATAGGCTCCAGTTTCATCCACCTCATTAGAACTGATTCAAATGTATTCTTTTTAATGGCTGAGTAATACTCCATTGTGTATATGTACCACAGCTTTCTTATCCATTCATCTGCTGATGGACATCTAGGTTGCTTCCATGTCCTGGCTATTATAAACAGTGCTGTGATGAACATTGGGGTACACGTGTCTCTTTCCCTTCTGGTTTCCTCAGTGTGTATGCCCAGCAGTGGGATTGCTGGGTCATATGGCAGTTCTGCTTATTTAACTTACATGCAGAGTACATCATGAGAAATGCTGGGCTGGAAGAAGCACAAGCTGGAATCAAGATTGCAGGGAGAAATATCAATAACCTCAGATATGCAGATGACACCACCCTTATGGCAGAAAGTGAAGAGGAACTAAAGAGCCTCTTGATGAAAGTGAAAGAAGAGAGTGAAAAAGTTGGCTTAAAGCTCAACATTCAGAAAATGAAGATCATGGCATCTGGTCCCATCTCTTCATGGCAAATAGATGGAGAAACAGTGACAGACTTTATTTTTTTGGGCTCCAAAATCACTGCAGCCATGAAATTAAAAGACACTTACTCCTTGGAAGAAAAGTTATGACCAACCTAGATAGCATATTGAAAAGCAGAGACATTACTTTGCCAAAAAAGGTCCATCTAGTCAAGGCTGTGGTTTTTCCTGTGGTCATGTATGGATGTGAGAGTTGGACTGTGAAGAAAGCTGAGTGCCAAAGAATTGATGCTTTTGAACTGTGGTGTTGGAGAAGACTCTTGAGAGTCCCTTGGACTGCAAGGAGATCCAACCAGTCCATTCTGAAGGAGATCAGCCCTGGGATTTCTTGGGAAGGAATGATGCTAAAGCTGAAACTCCAGTACTTTGGCCACCTCATGCGAAGAGTTGACTCATTGGAAAAGACTCTGATGTTGGGAGGGATTGGGGGCAGGAGGATAAGGGGATGACAGAGGATGAGATGGCTGGATGGCATCACTGACTTGAAGGACGTGAGTCTGAGTGAACTCTGGGAGTTGGTGATGGACAGGGAGGCCTGGTGTGCTGCAATTCATGGGGCTGCAAAAAGTCAGACACGACTGAGCGACTGAACTGAACTGAACTGATGGCAGTTCTATTTCCAGTTTTTTAAGGAATCTCCATACTGTTCTCCATAGTGGCTGTATTAGTTTGCATTCCCACCAGTGGTGTAAGAGGGTTCCCTTTTCTCCACACCCTCTCCAGCATTTATTGCTTGTAGACTTTTGGATAGGAGCCGTTCTGACTGGCGTGAAATGGTACCTCATTGTGGTTTTGATTTGCATTTCTCTGATAATGAGTGATGTTGAGCATCTTTTCGTGTGTTTTTAGCCATCTGTATGTCATCTTTGGAGAAATGTCTGTTTAATTCTTTGGCCCATAGTTTGATTGGCTCGTTTATTCTGGAATTGAGCTGCAGGGGTTGCTTGTATATTTTTGAGATTAATTCTTTGTCAGTTGCTTCATTTGCTATTATTTTCTCCCATTCTGAAGGCTGTCTTTTCACCTTGCTTATAGTTTCCTTTGTTGTGCAGAAGCTTTTAAGTTTAATTAGGTCCCATTTGTTTATTTTTGCTTTTATTCCCAGGATCCTGGGAGGTGGGTCATAGAGGATCCTGCTGTGATTTATGTCAGAGAGTGTTCTGCCTATGTTCTCCTCTAGGGGTTTTATAGTTTCTGGTCTTACGTTTAGATCTTTAATCCATTTTGAGTTTGTTTTTGTGTATGGTGTTAGAAAGTGTTCTAGTTTCATTCTTTTACAGGTGGTTGACCAGTTTTCCCAGCACTACTTGTTAAAGAGATTGTCTTTTCTTCATTGTATATTCTCGCCTCCTTTGTCAAAGATAAGGTGTCTATAGGTGCGTGGATTTATCCCTACGCTTTCCATTTTGTTCCATTGATCTATATTTCTGTCTTTGTGCCAGTACCATACTGTCTTGATGACTGTAGCTTTATAGTAGAGCCTGAAGTCAGGCAGGTTGATTCCTCCAGTTCCATTCTTCTTTCTCAAGATTGCTTTGGCTATTTGAGGTTTTTTTGTATTTCCATACAAATTGTGAAATTATTTGTTCTAGCTCTGTGAAAAATACCGTTGGTAGCCTGATAGGGATTGCATTGAATCTACAGATTGCTTTGGGTAGCATACTCATTTTCACTATATTGATTCTTCCGATTCATGAATCAGAAGTACTGCTTTTAATAAAGTAAAGGGATGCTGTGGAATTTTGATAGAAGTATTCAAACCCCTAAAGGATGATGCCATCTAGGTGTTGCATTCAATGTCAGCAAATCTGGACTACCCAGCAGTGGTCACAGGACTAGAAAAGGTCAGTCCTCATCCCAACTCCTAGGAAGGGTAGTACTAAAGAATGTTGTAAACATCAGACAGTTTCATTCATTTCCTGTGCTAGTCAGGGCTCAGCAGTAAGGAATCTGTCTCCAGTGCAGGAGACCTGGGTTTGATCCCTGAGTAGGGAGGATCCCCTGGAGGATGGCATGGCAACCCACTCTAGTACTCTTACTTAGAGAATCCAATGGACAGAGGAGCCTGGCAGGCTGTAGTCTGTAGGGTTGCACAGAGTCAGACATGACTGAAGTGACTAAGCAGCAGCAGCCCATGTTAGTAAGGTCATGCTTAAAATCTTGCATGCTAGGCATTATGCAAACCAAGAACTTGCAGATACCCAAGCTGGGTTTAGAAAAGGAAAGGAAACCAGAGGTCAGATTGCCAGCATTCACTGGATCTTAGAGAAAGCTAGGGAATTTCAGAAGAACATCTACCTCTGTTTCATTGACTGTGCTAAAGCCTTTGACTGTGTGGACCATAATAAACTGGAAAGCCCTTAAGAGAGATGGGAATACCAGAACATCTTACTTGTCTCTTGAGAAATCTGTATGTGGGTCAAGAAGCAACAGTTAGAACCCTGTATGGAACAACTGACTGGTTCAAGATTGAAAAGGGAGTACGAGAGGGCTGTCTGCTGTCACCCTGTTTGTTTAACCTGTAAGCTGAGCACATCATGAGAAATGCTGGGCTGAATGAGTTACAAACTGGAATCCAGATAGGCGGGAGCAACATCAACAACCTCAGATATGTGGATACCACCACTCTAAGTCACTCCAGTTGTGTCACTTCACTTCAGTTGTGTCCAGCTCTTTGTGACCCCATGGACTATAGCCCGCCAGGCTCCTCTGTCCATGGGATTCTCCAGGCAAGAATACTGGAGTGGGCTGCCATGCCCTCCTCCAAGGGACCTTCCCCACCCAGGGATTGAACCTGGGTCTCATGTCTCCTGCACCTGGGATATTATATATATATATATCCTTAAAAACCAAAGCTTTCTTATAGCTTCTCCAATGTTAAAACTTTATAGTCTTTGAGTATTTGTAGTTTGAATGTGGCTCTTACCTGTGTTTGGGGAACAGGCGCTGCTCCAAATGTCCCTGCTAGTTGTTTACCTGTTTCTGTTGATGTTTTTCTTATGCTGTTTTTTTTGCCCTCATTACTAGTTTGGAAGTTATACTTTCTGTTTCTAGTCTTTAATCTTAAAAAAAATAGATATCAGTTTGTATAGAAGGTTTTTGTTTTTAATTTTATTTTATTTTTAAACTTTACATAATTGTATTAGTTTTGCCAAATATCAAAATGAATCCGCCACAGGTATACATGTGTTCCCCATCCTGAACCCTCCTCCCTCCTCCCTCCCCATACCCTCCCTCTGGGTCGTCCCAGTGCACTAGCCCCAAGCATCCAGTATCGTGTATCGAACCTGGACTGGCAACTCGTTTCTTACATGATATTTTACATGTTTCAATGTCATTCTCCCAAATCTTCCCACCCTCTCCCTCTCCCACAGAGTCCATAAGACTGTTCTATACATCAGTGTCTCTTTTGCTGTCTCGTACACTGGGTTATTGTTACCATCTTTCTAAATTCCATATATATGCGTTAGTATACTGTATTTATGTTTTTCCTTCTGGCTTACTTCACTCTGTATAATAGGCTCCAGTTTCATCCACCTCATTAGAACTGATTCAAATGTATTCTTTTTAATGGCTGAGTAATACTCCATTGTGTATATGTACCACAGCTTTCTTATCCATTCATCTGCTGATGGACATCTAGGTTGCTTCCATGTCCTGGCTATTATAAACAGTGCTGCAATGAACATTGGGGTACACGTGTCTCTTTCCCTTCTGGTTTCCTCAGTGTGTATGCCCAGCAGTGGGATTGCTGGATCATAAGGCAGTTCTATTTCCAGTTTTTTAAGGAATCTCCACACTGTTCTCCATAGTGGCTGTACTAGTTTGCATTCCCACCAACAGTGTAAGAGGGTTCCCTTTTCTCCACACCCTCTCCAGCATTTATTATTTGTAGACTTTTGGATCGCAGCCATTCTGACTGGTGTGAAATGGTACCTCATAGTGGTTTTGATTTGCATTTCTCTGATAATGAGTGATGTTGAGGATCTTTTCATGTGTTTGTTAGCCATCTGTATGTTTTGTAATGCTTTTATAGATTTAACCACAGTGTAACTGTTTGTTACTCCTCGCATCTCAGATATTCTATCTGGGATCATTTCCTTCTCTCTAATGTATGGTTCTTAAAATTTCTTGCAGCGTCAGCATAGCAGTGGCAGATGTTCTCAGATACACTTAATCCAAAAGTGTCTTTATTTTGCCTTCATTCTTGAAAGATTGTTTTGCTGGATGTAATTCCTTGTTGACAAGAATTTTCCACAAACATTGTGGAGATTTTATTCCACCCTATACTGGCATCAGTTGTTACTGTTAAGCCTTTACTTTCAATCTAGTTGTCATTCCATTATATTAGTAGGTGACCTGTCTTCAGCTGCATTTTTAAGACCCTGTCTTTGATATTTCGCAGTTTCACTACGGAATATCTAGGGTTTTTTTGGTTTTAATCCTATTTAATTTACAGTGTGCCTCAGTCTGTAGCTTTGCATTTCTGATCGGTTTGGAAAGGTTCTCAGCCATAGTCTCTTCTGAGCTTGCTCTTCCTCTGCTCTTCCCTCACTTTGCATGTGTGTTAGACCTTCCGAGTCTGTGCTCTTCTTTGTGCCAGCATTGTTGGGCTCTGGATGTCTTCAGGTTCACCTTCCAGTTCATTAATTCCCCACAGCCTTCAAAGGTATCTAATTGACTAATATATTTGCCTAGTCTTCCTAGTGGTCTCAAGTTTGTTTTGACAGTCAGTTCACAGAGCACTACAGGTTTAACTCAGCTCCTGCTTGGTTTAGCTTTGTAGGGAGCACAGCATGTGTGGCCCAGACATTGTCATCAAGAGTTCTTGCTGCGCCCCCAAGTGCAGCTCCCAGGCCACCTGCACAGGGGCACTGGTTGTCAGTGGGAGTGAACTACCCCGGCACAGAGAAGGCTTTCAGCATGGGGAACCCCTTCAGCTTTTAATTCAATCCTGGTAACCCCGGCCCTCAAGATGTGTGTGTCAGACTCATTCTTCTCAGTCTAGATGTAATTCTTAAACTAGGGGATTTATAATACATAGAATTGATGAAGGAGTGTTAAATAAACATTTGCCCTCAGAGCATCTTGGTCTTTTTAAGAAAGTTCCACAAGGCTCTCAGGTAGAGGGCCTTTTTTTTTTTTTTTTTGGTAGTAGCTGTTTGGGGACTTTTTTGTTTTGTTTCTGTTTGTGAATTTTCCCCTACATTAAGTGAGCTCAGTGATTAAAAACTGTTTTATGCAGGATCTTTGTTTTGTTCTTTCAGAGTATCTAGTTAGTGATACTGTCTGGAATGATATATAAAGGCCAAGCTGGAAAGGAAACTAAATCCTAAATGTAAATATTATTTTCTCAATACACTTCCATATATACAAGCCTACATGTAATTTATTTGTTGCTTGGTTTTTCTTCCAGAAACACACAGGGACCCACTTCCATTCTTTTTGTTCCTGTTCTGTGCTGCACTACTCAGCAATTTGAAATTGGACATAGAAAGGGAAATCTTTCAGATGTCGTTGTTACATAATTTAAAAAACAGTATTTAAATAATGTGTTTGCTTCCATCCACATTCTTCCCCAGTAGCCATTTAGAATGACTAAATTAAAAGGATTATTCTTAAAAGGAGTAGATGTGTGTATATGTATAATTGAATCACTTTGCTGTACAATTGAAACTAACAACATTGTAAATCAACTGTACTACAATAAAAATAATTTTAAAAATTAAACATAAATATGGCATCATTTGTCAAATGATTTTAATTTGGGGGCTTTGGAGAAAACCTGATAGTATGAAATGAGTAACTCAAATGCTGAATTATTTTTCTTTGACAGAGTATTGCTGTTTAGATGCAAACTGGGTGTATTACAATATACAGTTGTCAGACCATTCACCACCATCATTGCTCTGTAAGTACACAGAACGTACATTATTGTTTTTTTTCATTCTCACGCTCTTACCTAAGTGAAACAATTGAGTAGAAAGCATGTAAAACTTGTTGCTTGTTTATAACACATCTCGTCTTTTATAAAAACAGTATGTATAAACCCTACTATGTTAGAATAAATAAGGTGACCATAGGAATGGTCCAAGGAATCACCATATAATTTTTTTAAATAACATTCCCTGTGGAGATTTCTAGAAAGCATTTTCAAAATAGTCTTTTTCAAGTATTCACACAGCTTTACAGAAACATCTAGTACATGAAGTATGCCACTTGAGATTCATTACATGGCTTGATTTTCTAAATGAATACTGTATTTTAAAGAGGAAAACATATCTTTCCTTTTTAAAAATTCTGTCAAGTCTTAGCATTTGAGGTAAAACGGGGCATCATTAACCTGCCTGGTAAAAACTATTCCCTAAGAATGTAAGAGCATCAGATAGACTGTGTGTCTCATCTGCTTGTCATGCTAGCCTGCGGTCTGCTCACAAGAATGGGAAGAAAGCTGAAGGAAGCATCCAGCTCTTTATTCTGCTTTTGTGCTAGCAGTTCTTTAGCAGCATTTGCCTTGGAATTAAGATTAATTTACCTTTTTTTAAGGCTACTTTATTTCTCTGCTGTTTAGAAATTGGGTAACCATACAAGTAAATACTCAGATCTGGGTTATCATAAAAGTTGCCTGCAAAACAGTTTGGCAGAAAAACATATAGTTTAGTTATAAAGCTGCATTACATGTTTTTAAAATTAGGCAGCATCATTTTTTTTAATCTAATAATTACCCTTTCTAATTCAATGTTTTTGTCTTTTGGATTTATTTCAGATTGGAGGGATAATCATATGGTAACATCTCTAGAAAAATGTTTTTAATTTTTGAACCACCTCTATGGCCAAAATCAAGTGATTATCTACAGAAACTTTGAAATAATCTTACTTCTAAATTTAAGTATTGGGGCTTCCCTAAGCGGGCCAGTGGTTAAGACTCTGCACTCCTACTGCAAGGGACATGGGTTAAATCCCTGGTCAGGAAACTAAGATTCCTCATGCCATGTGGTAGGAGAAGGCGATGGCACCCCACTCCAGTACTCTTGCCTGGAAAATCCCATGGGCGGAGGAGCCTGGTAGGCTGCAGTCCATGGGGTCGCTAAGAGTCAGACAGACTGAGCGACTTCACTTTCCCTTTTCACTTTCATGCATTGGAGAAGGAAATGGCAACCCACTCCAGTGTTCTTGCCTGGAGAATCCCAGGGACGGCAGAGCCTGGTGGGCTGCCGTCTGTGGGGTCGCACAGAGTCCGACATGACTTAAGCAACTTAGCAACAGCCATGTGGTACAGCCAAATTAATTAATTAAAGTATTGCTGTCATTGTTGTATTTTAAAATATATTTTTGACATATTCATAAAGTCTCATTTTTACCATCTTTTTTAGAGTCTGTGAGTTACTTGATATATATGATGAAGGGAACTTTAGCTTTTCAAATGCTTGGACTTACTTGGTTATCATAAACAATATGTCTCAGCTGGTAAGTAAATATTCATCTTAATTGTACTTAATTTACATCTATAACTAAAATTTTTTAGGGAAAGTTTCTTCTGGAATAAAGCTTAATTGTAACTTTAGTATTGAACTTGATTTGTAGGAAGAACTTGAAGAAACTTTAATATAAGTCTGTATACATATGTAAAGATATCATATCTGTTAATTATCTTGTGACTTATACATTGAATTTTTATGTAATGTGGCTCAGGGGCACAGTGTGTTTTTTTTAAACACCAAAACCATTTTGTATTGGGGTGTAGTCAGTTAACAATCTTGTGATGGTTTCAGGTGAATAGTGAAGGGACTCAGCCATACATACACATGTATACATTCTCCCCCAAACTGCAATGAATTGTTGATTGTATTTTTTCATTGGTTCTGGTATTCATTGCATAGTTCTATGGATATGTCATTAATAAAAGCATAATGCCTCTCCTTAAAATAAAAATCCTAGGTATATTCAATAAAAAAAAGTCTTACTGGTATATGACAGTGTAGGGTTTTAATAAAAGTGGGAGAGTAAAATTCTCTCATATATTTGGAATTGAAAATTGAGAATGCCAAGTTTTTAAAAATGTTATAGAAACTGAAATGAATCCTTTCAACTTAAGGTGCACTTTATTGAAAATCTTTTAATGTAAATGTTGAGATTTTTTAAATTGTAAGATAATTGCTTTACAATGTTGTGTTGGTTTCTGCCATACAACAACACGAATCAGCCGTAATACACACAGACACACACACATCTTCCCTCTCTCTAGAGCCTCCCTCCCCCTCCTGTCCCGCCCCTCTAGGTCGTCACAGAACACCACTGTGCTCCCTCTGTTACACAGCAGCTTCCCACTTGCTAATTATTTTACACATGATATGTATATGTCAGTGCTACTTTCTCAGTTCGTCCTGCCCGCTCCTTCCCCTGCTGTGTCCACAAGTCAGTTCTCTACATCTGAGTCTCTGTTCCTTCCCTACAAATAGGTTCATCAATACTTTTTCTAGATTCCATATATATGCATTAATATACGATATTCATTTTTCTCTGACTGACTTCACTCTGTATAACCAACTGTGGGTTCATTCAGCTCACTACAACTGACTTTAATTTTCCCCTTTTTATGGTTGAGTTATATTCCATTGTATACATGTATCACATCTTTATCCATTTATCTGTCGATGGACGTCTAAGTCGCTTCCATGTCCTGGCTATTGTAAATAGTGCTGCAGTGACCATTGGGATACATGTGCCTTTTTGAATTGTGGTTTTTCTTGGGGTATGCCCAGGAGTGGGATTTGCTGGGTCATATGGTAGTTTTATTCCTAGTTTGTTAAGCATTCTCTATACTGTTCTCCATAGTGGCTGTATCAATTTACATTCCCACCAACAGTGCAGTAGGATTTCCGTTTCTCCACATCCTTTCCAGCATATGTTGCCTTTACTTTTTTTGATGATGGCCATTCTGATTGGGGGAGAAGGCAATGGCACCCCACTCCAGTACTCTTGCCTGGAGAATCCCATGGATGGAGGAGCCTGGTGGGCTGCAGTCCATGGGGTCACTAAGAGACACGACTGAGCAACTTCACTTTCACTTTTCACTTTCCTGCATTGGAGAAGGAAATAGCAACCCACTCCAGTGTTCTTGCCCGGAGAATCCCAGGGGCGGGGGAGCCTGGTGGGCTGACGTTTATGGGGTCACACAGAGTCGGACACGACTGAAGTGACTTAGCAGCAGCATTCTGATTGGTGTGAGGTGTGCTGAAAATCTTTAGTGCTTTCTCCAAAATATTAGTTCAGGTACAGTGGCATGCATGTGAGTTATTAGAGATTTATAATAAAAATTAAATGCTTGTGTATTCAAAGCTTTTCCACATGTTTGTATTTTCTGGAACCAATAATTCAATTTTGGGGAATGCCTCAAGAAATGGCCAGAAGTACTTTTGCTTTCAATATGTTTGTATAGAAGGCCTATTGTTTGCAAAAGCCTGGAAACAGTCCAAAGTCTAGTGATGAGACCTGGTTAAATATTCTGTGTCCTTCCATTGGTCAAAACATTAGGCAGTTATTTAATCAAATATATGGAAAGGGGTACTTTAAGTGGGAAAACATAAAGCAACAAAATTTTATATTTACGATACCTGTTAAAAACCATATTATGTGTAGAAAGGAATGGTTGGATGATGGGGCTATGAACAACTTTATACTTTACTGCTTTCATATTCTAAAATATTATAAATAAGCATTTTACAGTGGGGAAAGTAAACTTTTAGAAAAATGTTTATTGCTGTGCAATGCTAATTACAACTGATTTTTTTAAATAATTACTATCTTGAGCTGCTAATTACCTTTAAAAAGTAAATTCAGCAGGATTAACACACTGCCCTCAAGAAAAATGGTCTCCCTGATTCCTTACTTTCTGATTTCACGGGCATAGTTTTACTGAAATAGTACTTATTTAACGTGTTCACTTACAAATAATATATGTACAGTTAGTGGTAAGCTCAACCCTTATAAAATGAATGGTAACTTGTATATAAAAGCTGTTAATAAGCAGACAGTGTTTTTATTTTGGTTAAATGAGAGCCTTTTCTTCCATTCACGTTAGTCACTTCTTACTGTGTTTTTTGTGGGCCCTGTAAATGAACAATTAAAATCATTTTCAGAGATGATGTTACACGTCTCTTCTGAGAAATTTCATATTGGATATTTGCATCCATAGTAAACTATTTAAAAGCCTCTTGTTAATCTAAAAGGAGCATAATAAAGCCTAGAAAATTTTGCCTGAAAAATTACTCTGTGCCAGGTCTGGTCTGTGATTTTGATATTTCTAATACCAAATTTATTTATTCTTACTGAATATGTTTGATTGTTTCTAGTTCGCCATGTATTGTCTCCTGCTCTTTTATAAAGTGCTGAAGGAAGAGCTGAGTCCAATCCAGCCTGTTGGCAAATTTCTTTGTGTAAAGCTGGTGGTTTTTGTTTCTTTTTGGTAAGTGTTGCTTTCTCTTGCATGTTGCCATTTTCTAAAGGGCAGTTTAATGAGAATTTGTAAGTCTTAATATGGAAGAGGAATTAAAATGTCTACTTCCCTTTTTAAAAGTTCATTCTTTTAGCCGCCCTTGGTTTTTCATAAAGAAATAATCAAATGGTCACCTAACATTTATAAGAAGAAAATAATTTGAGACACTAAATGTCAACACTTAAGGGAATCATTAAAATAAGTCATGGTTTTTTCATATAGTACAGTTTGGAAGATACACATGATATAGAATACTTAATAATGTGAGAAAATATTCATTAGTAAAAATTTTAAAACAGACAAAACTGTTTAGTAAAGGGGGGTGGGTGATAGGGGCCTGGAAACAAATATACCAGATGTAACAATATACAAATAATACAAAGAGGGGGAAAGAAAAATCCTTGCAATCCCACCACCCAGAATGAATGACACTGTGCTCCACGTCATTTATAAAACCACAGAAAGAGCGTCATTCTATAAAAACCTGTAAACTCAGTGTTAGTATACTGTAGTTAGAGTTCTTTGTAAATACAGTGAGAATATAGTTTTGTTACTGGGTTTTTTGCTTTTGCCACGCACAGTATTCTAATGTATGGATACAATTTTTTAATTTGTTTCTTATTGACATTTAGGTTGTTCCTAATTTATTTTTTTACTATTACAAGTAATATGGAAGTGAATATTCTTGCATATAGATATATGAAACCTTATCTCATTTTAGCTGTGTAACAAGACTGGTTCCAAAAAAAAAAAAGACTGGTTCCAAAATGTTCTTTAAAATAATCTAAATAAACAGTTGTGTGCATAAATTAACATTTAAGTATCTTTCCTTTATTTCATTTTAAATTCCTATTGTGTAAGGTGTTAGGCATGGTCTGTGTATAGGACCAACTTAAAATATAATGACTTATGCACACTTTCAAAACAGAAAAAGACTATAAACCAAGTCCCGAAGTTCTAAGAATACAAAATCAAAATTCATTTGATGAAACTGTACTGGACGAGTCAGTGTGTAAAGCAGACGTATCTAATGCAGTTATACAGTGTCTTCGGGAATATGCTGAAAAGCAGGGTGGTCGTGGGCCACAGGTTGTGCTGGGGTTTCACTTTTTAAATGGCATATTTTTTAAACAACTGCTGGTTTTATGCTTGATATAGATTTGGCGTTTACCTTTTCCTAACATATAGGCAAGCAGTAGTTATTGCTTTGTTGGTAAAAGTTGGCGTTATTTCTGAAAAGCATACATGGGAATGGCAGACGGTAGAAGCTGTGGCCACAGGACTCCAGGTAAGCAGTGCCCTCTGACTCCCAGCAGAACTTTGCTTTGTTACGGGTTTTTACATATTCTCTCCTGAACCCGACAGCATGCGCATATGCAGGCTGTGGGGCTGGTGTTACCTCACTTTACACATGAGGGAACAGGGAACCCCACAAAAATTGGCCCTACTTCCTGGTTCTTCTACAAATTAGTAACAGAACCTAGATTTTGTTATTCCTACTCAATTTCTTTTTTCTGCATTTCTCCTCTAAGTCCTTGGATACTGGAAGAGAATACATTGTACTTGGCCAAGAAATACTTGTGGTGATTGAAGTAGTACAAAATTGAGTTAAACTTCTGGCATTTTGTGTTTTTATGAAGAGGTCAAAAATCGTTATTTTGGAAAATGAAAATAGGAGGACAGTCTTGTGAGGGAAAAAATAGCTGTTGATACATTTTTGAAGAGAGACATAGTGCTTTTTGCCTGCAAAACTAGATTTAAAATCCAATATGCCTGCTGATGATGTTGATGTTGTTGTTGCAGGACTTTATTATCTGTATTGAGATGTTCCTTGCTGCTATTGCTCATCACTACACTTTCTCATATAAACCGTATGTCCAAGAAGCAGAAGAGGGCTCATGCTTTGATTCCTTTCTCGCTATGTGGGACGTTTCAGATATTAGGGATGATATTTCTGAACAAGTAAGGCATGTTGGTAAGTACCAGCCATTTTATTTATTCGAATAGGCTATTGTAGTTCTCCTGTCCAGTCTGTAGAAGAAGTTTTTGAAAAGACTTTGTGTAAATCGGTACCACAATAAGGCTCTCCAAATTGGGAGGGGGAAAGGAGCTTAACGTTTAGCATGGCAACATCTTAGTAGATTTAAAAATAACCTAACTTTTGGCTAACTTGGACACTTTTATTTTACTTTAAAGGAAGGACAGTCATGGGACATCCTAGGAAAAAGTTTTTTCCTGAGGATCAAGATCAAAATGAACATACAAGCTTGTTGTCATCATCATCACAAGATGCACTCTCCGTTGCCTCTTCAGTGCCGCCCTCACCCGTGGGTCACTATCAAGGGTTTGGACACACCGTGACCCCCCAGACTACACCGACCACAGCTAACGCATCTGACGACACAGGTAACGATGCTGCAGGAGCGAGAGAGGAGCCGTCAGAGAAGCCCGTGGCCTCCTGAGCAGTGTGCAGAAGCAGACTGTGCTGCTACTGTGTTACTTCACTACCTGGTGTCCCGTTGCTCAGGATCTTGTGCTTGGGACAAGCCATTAATGATGGAAAATTTGAACACAACGGCAAAAACCAGGTACAACCACCGGATTTATACAACTAGGTTTTGTATATCTCAAATAATCAGTCTAAATATCCTAGACTTAGACTTAACACTACAGAGTATCACATACTCAACTGGTAGACGATGACTACTAACCATTCCTGACGTTACGTTATCAAGAGGAGGACATTTTAAAAAACCTGTGCTTCCTACCACTGCTGCATGAATACAATGCTCTGGAACTAGCAGAAAGTATAATTCAGAAATGCGAGTTAGTGGACCTCAATCATAATCATGTGCCATATATGCTTACCTAACAATTATTTCTCTATTTCTCAAATGAATGTCTTTCAATAAATGAGAATTTATCATTTATTTTCTGCAACCTTTTATGTCTCTTGTGATTAGAAGCACAGCAGAAAAACTTAAGCCCCCCAGATTAAAGGGTTGAAAATCATATACCTACAATTAGAGATGCCTGTGTCTTACATTCCTACTGGGAGAAATGTCTAGGACCTAATCTATTAATCTTAAAACAACTACTGTCTAAAAAATCATTATCTGCACCAAGGCGAACAGATTAATAGGTTATCTAGGACTTGGAGATGAAAAGAATAAACTGGACGAAATAGTGGAAGAATAAGAAACTTGTGATAGAAACAGAGTCTGCTTTTCTTTAGGGCTACTAAAGGTGTCAGCAAATGTAAATCTGGGCTGAGTAGTCCTGTTTATCAAACCACAGTCACAAGACTTGCAGATACTCTCTGGGAGAAATTTACTACTTAGGTTAGATAGAGTTCCTCTAATTGTTAATCACAACCCCTTGCGCCTAACATTTTACACTGAAAATAAATATAGAAAGTGCCAGAGCAGTATGTTGCAAATAGCAAGCGTAGTATTTATTTCTCAAAATCTATGCTTTATATATTTAAGCACACACACACACACACACACACACACACACACACACGCTGGTACACAGTAATTAGGTACAAAGTTTTTATTGGCTATCATAAACGAAACATTTCTACTGAAAGTAAAGTTGGGCGGTATAATCCTAAAGGCAAGGAGAACAGGCAGTGTGGAGAGAAGAAAGGCACATCTTACTTTCTGCGGGGCTTACCTACAGAGCACACAGTATACACAAAGCGTGATAATCTTTATTAATCTCCCTATTTCGGGTCTGGACTAATTTTTTTTTTTCTTACTGTGTATTCACATCAAAACCTTTAAAAATACTGGTTTAGGTTTAACTCTTTCTGAATTTATCAGCTTTAAAATTTTTCTTTGCCAAAGGCAGACCAGGAAAAATGCTGCCTCCTAAGATTTCTTTTGTCCTTCTTTTACTCTGTAATTACATTTAGGCTGTAGCTTAAAAGTCTTAACACAAAACTGAGAAGGTGGCTCAGAAGTATTTCAACATTTACAAGAAGCAAGCTGAGAATTTACAGGTAAACATAAACCCTCAATCTTCAGTGGAAACCAACTTTTTGAGGTATCCTCACCAAAAGTTCAGATTTAAGGAAAATAGCCAAGATGTCTAAAAAATGGATAGGAGACTCAAAATTCCTTATCTTTACAGCTTTAGAGTACAGACTAACAAGTTTGGCAAATTTTAAGTAAAACCAAGCAATAAAAAGTTCTTAATTTGAAAAATTAATGACAGCCTTTGCCAGAAAGGAAGTCTGCAGTAAGATTTTTGTAATAATGCTACTCTTTAGTTAGGGTGTTTAAATACACTTTATTAATGTCAATGTTTTAAAAACATTTGACCATTTCAAGGACTTAAATACACCTGCATTTTATGGTTACAATCCCACTACTAATTCAGACTAGAACTGGAAACCCACTGCTCTACTTCCACACTTTTTCATTAGAAATCTGCTCTTCATTGCTTTATGGTGATGCTGACGTTGCTTTTGTGGTGCTGGATGCTGAGTACAAGTTCGTCTCCCATTTCCACTTGGATGGGATTATCTAAAACAACTGCGGCCTGCTTCCAGTGAGAGGCTTCACTCGAAGTATCTAACCTAATCTCATCGTCGAGGTACATATGATACCAAAATGGAATGGCGGTCACTTGTCCAGATTTACAAATGCGTACCTATGAAAATTAAGAAATCGCAAGAATTTCATCAGATGGAGTAGACTTGGATAAGTCTTTGTCTTTTTAGTAAGATTTAGATCCAAATTTTACAAAGAAATACATTTAATTACCCAATTCAAATTAATACCAACCCATTCTAGTCACTGATATTTACCCAAACTCAGGTCTGCATACTGTTTAGAAAGTAACATTTAAATCCGAAGAAAGTAGCTAAAGCTATTTTAAGTATGTAAGGTATTACATAATTTAAGATAGTTCTGAATATGACAAGAATAATCATTTTACCTTCACTTCTCTGTTAGAGGTGTTCAGATATGGCGTCATTAAGTCTAGTCTTAAGAGTTCCACTGGTTTGCTTAAAGGTATACAAGGCAATGAGGCCAGGTCCAAAAATACACGTACAGGTACCTAAACAAAGTATAAAATTTTTGCTTTTAATTCAGTCCTTTTTGTGACCCAAGTTTCTTGTTTTGTACTTAGCTCAATGATATGGTGCTTTTTATATCAATAACCTCATTTAATTGCCATATCAACCTTAAAGCAAAAAAAGACTTCCACAATTCCGGTTGTACAAGAAGAATGAACAAACCAAGTTCTAGGTTTGTTAAATAATTTTCTATGATTTCAATTATCTGTAGATTCTTTGCTTGGATAAAAGCAGATTAAACAGCTCCCAAAACTGTTAAACAGGGATGTGCTTATGTGTAAAGATGAACTAATAAGCAAACAGCACAACATTAATTATTGTACTATTTAAGAAAATATGCCAAATTCTACTGAACAATTAATAGTAGATTTCATTTTGAAAATTGTTTATTATCTAGAAGACAGTGGTTCTCAACTTTGCAAATTATGATTTAAAAAAAAAAAATCAATCACTTCCTTAGTGGCTCAGACAAGTAAAGAATCTGCCCACAATGCAGGAGACCCAGGGTCTATCCCTGAGTCAAGATCCCTTAGAGGAGGGAATGGCAACCCACTCCAGTATTCTTGCCTAGAAAATTCTATGGACAGAGAAGTCCGGCAGGCTACAGTCCACGGGGTCACAAATAGTGGGACATGACTGAGCAGCTAACACTATGACGAAATCTGTTGCATCAGTTTTAGTAACAACTGAGAAAGTGAAAGTTGCTCAGTCGTGTCCGACTCTTTGTGACCCTACGGGGTATACAATCCATGAATTCTCTAGGCCAGAATACTGAGTGGGTAGCCTTTCCCTTCTCCAGGGGATCTTCCCAACCCAGGAATCGAACCCAGGTCTCCTGCACTGCAGGTGGATTCTTTACCAGCTGAGCCACAAGGTAAGCCCAAGAATACTGGAGTGGGTAGTCTATCCCTTCTCCAGTGGATCTTCCCAACCCAGGAATCGAACCAGGGTCTCCTGCATTTCAGGTGGATTCTTTACCAACTGAGCTATCAGGGAAGCCCTTAGTAACAATGAAACCTTCCTATTAACTTTAGCCGTCTCATTTGAAATAGAGGAGAAGGCGATGACACCCCACTCCAGTACTCTTGCCTGGAAAATCCCATGGACAGAGGAGCCTCGTGGGCTGCAGTCCATGGGGTCACTAACAGTCGGGCCCGACTGAGCAACTTAACTTTCACTTTTCACTTTCATGCACTGGAGAAGGAACTGGCAATCCACTCCAGTGTTCTTGCCTGGAGAATCCCAGGACGGCTAGTGGGCTGCCATCTAAGGGGTTGCACAGAGTCGGACACGACTGAAGCGACTTAGCAGCAGCAGCACTTGAAATAGAAAGGAAACTTGTTTTAAAAGTGCCCTCTTAGGGGTTCCCTGGTGGCTCAGTGGTAAGAAATCCACCTGCCAATATAGGGAACACAGGTTCAATCCCTGATCTGGGAAGATCACACATGCTGTGAAGCATCTAAGCCCGTGTGCCCCAACTACTGAGCCTTTGCTCTAGAGCCCGTGTGCCACAATTATTAAGCCTACATGCAGCAGCTGTTGAAGTCCAGGCACCCTGGAGCCCATGCTCTGCAACCAGAGAAGCCACCGCAATGAGAATCCCACACCCTGCAACTACAGGGTAGCCCCTACTCTCCCACACAGTAATGAAGATCCAGTACAGCCAAATCAATAAAAGCCCTGTGTGCTTTGAGTAATATAGTAGAGAACAGCTGTTTGCAGGGAAACAGGACACAGATCCATCCACCTCTCCCTGGGCATCCCACCTTCCCTACCCGTAGAAACACACAGCAATTCCATGCTCTTGCCAGGACTCCTGCCCTGTGTCACTCTCATAACCTGCACGCTAACCCTCACAAGCTGCATCCATTCCTCATCATCTGTCCTCATTTCTGTTTCTCCAGCAGCCTACTGGCTTCTCCTGTCATCGTTGCTAATCTTCCTAGATTTCCAATCCAGAGCTCATCACTTTGTGAGTTCTCTAGAACTTAGTTCTTGGCTTTATATCCTCTTTCTACACATCCCCAAAGTGCTTTCATCCCAGTCTTATGCTTTAAACATCTGCCAAATCTAACTGCCAAATTTATATCTCTAGGCTAGCTATTTCTCTGAATTCTTATCCAACTGTTTAATGAACCCATAAAAACACAAGCACAGCCTGAGCCTCCTGCTATTTTCCCCTTATCAGGATATGTAACTGTCCTTCCAGGCGCTTCCTCATATCCCAGGTCCAACCTGTCACAAAACCTACCTTCAGAATACGCCAGCAGTCTGAACTGCGCACCACGTCCATTGCTACCACTCAAGTCTAAGCCACTCTCACCTCTCCCCTGGATTACAGTAATAACCTCATGCCTTTTGCCTGGTGGCTACAGTGGTCTCCAACACAGCAACCACAGCAAGCCTTCAAAACAAGTCACACCTTATCCCTCCTCTGGCCAATACCCTCCAGTTTTTCCCAACCCCTTTCAGAGTAGAAGCCAAAACCCCACGATGCCTATAGGAGGCTCCACAGGATCTGGCTCCTGATACTTTTCTTACCACATCCTTCACCTGACTCTTCCTCATGGTTTCTGCCATTTTTGAGAACTCTAATCATGTTCTGTCCGCAGATCTTTGCACTCGCTGATCTTTGGACTTTTATATGGTTTGTTCCTGATTTCTCTCTGATCTCTGCTTAAATATCACCAATTATCCATGAGTCCTTTCCTTAGGCATTACCGAAATAAAACAAATATCCCATACCTCCACCTCCATTATCCTCTAACCTCACTTCTCATTACCTATCATACTAATCTTTTCACTCCTTTATTTACTGTCTGTCTCTTGTTTATTTACAATCAATTTGAATACCAGCTCCATGAGGGAAGAAACCTCTCTAATTTCATGACTATATTCCCCAAACCTAAAAGAGCACATGGAGTCTTAGACATTTGTTGAATGAATAAATTTCTGCTGTTTTCTGTATAACTTTTTTTTTTTAAACTTCTCGTTCTGTCTTGTTGGTTCACTCGGTTGTCAGTGTAGTAGTCAGCTAATCATCACATTAGATTGGAGAAGGGCATGGCAACCCACTCCAGTTCTTGCCTGGAGAATTCCATGGACAGAGGAGCCTGGCGGACTACTGTCCATGGGGTCACGGAGTCAGACACAACGGAGTGACTAACACATTCATACAGTAAGTGGGGCTTACAGGTGGCTCATGGAAAAGAATCCACCTGCCAGTGCAAGAGATGTGGATTCGATCCTTGGGTCGGGAAGATCCCCTGGTGGAGGAAATGGCAACCCACTCCAGAACTCTTGCTGGGAAAATCCCATGGACATAGGAGTCTGATGGGCTACAGTCCATGGGGTTGCAAAGAATGGGGAAAGCCCAAGTGACTGAGCACACCACAGAGAGGAGACGAGACAAAAGCTCAGAAAATGAGTGAGCGGACTAGGAAAGGTAAAACTGCCCAGCAAATCTATGGAGCCTCCTGAGATGACTGGTCATACGTTGAAGCTACAGTCAACATGCTCAGCTCCGGGGGTCCCGGTGTAGAGAAGGCAGAAAGTTGGGTTTAACCAAGGTGGGACTGCCCCCAGGCCAGCAGAAAAATGGCAGGGAAAAGATACATGAAAAATGTATCGACCGTGGAATATAAGCTGTTGAGGATATGAGGTGGGAGGCAGGGTGAAAAGATGGCAGGATTAAAATATTGTAGATTCTGATGGAATCAAAGAACTGTTGACGTCAGGATCAAAGAAAAGCTAGACAGACAGTAGAAGGTGGTATTTTTGGACTACAAACTTAAACTTATGTCTTCTGGTAAGTACACTTTCTTTATTAAACTCTACAAAAAACTGAGATTAAATAAACTCCAAAACTTTAGCCTGCTCTGAAAAAAATCATTTCCTCAAAAAAATTATATTTGTTGAGCAAATACTGTTCATGCAAGACCTAACAATGCATATTCAAGAGCTTACTACCACCCATAGGCTTTAGATAGCACTCCTCTAATTCAGTACTCAACACCCCACTTCCCAAAGTGCTGTTCTGGCTTACTCAGAAGATTCCACCTCTTCCCAACCCCAAGCCTCTTCCCTAGACATTCCATCCATTCCACAGTTACAACTGACAAATTCTACTTTGCTGCTGGTACTTTTGCCAGCACTATATCCTTGTTTTCCAGACAGTAAGCACCCCTTTTCCTTGAGCTCCTCCACTCACTCCTGCTCCCTGCAGTCTGAATGCCCGGACATGAGCTGCTCCCGCCTTTCCCTGCCAGCCTCCAGTCTCAGTGTGATTAAGGGCTCATGTTGAGAACAGAGGTCTCCTGGTGGCTGCTTTTTTAAGACAAGGATCATAATTTTTCATAAACCCGGTACCCTATTTTCATTTACAACATTGGTTCAGAACAAGAGTTGTAGGCTTCTGTCAGGAACAACAGAATTCTTGGCTGTACTAACCCCAAGGTTTGATTTTTACCACTAGTAAGTTCCTTGGCTCTGGAAAACAGTACCAGAGCAATCCAGTTAAGCACAGTGACTATAAACCCAGAGAGAGAGAGAGAGAGACTGTGGGTGACGGCCCCCGGGCGGAACTTCTGTTGGAAAGGCTCACCTGAAACTGGTTAATGAAAGGCGCTATGTTGAAGCCAAGAGTTCGTTCTGCGCCCTGCACGGCACTCTCCTCCATCAGAGTCTGCGATTCCACGAGCAACCCAAACATCAGCACGTACTGGGGAAAGATCTTGCCTCCAGACTGTAGCAAACACCTGGAGGAAGGACAAATGCTTTTAAAAGCATCTTGATGCCCTACATTTTATAAATATCAGTAACTAAATCATTGGGGATCTAAGACAGTATACAGTGTAATGGTCTTTAGACTGGTAGCTGGCTGGTAGTTCACAATGGCAGACTGGTAGACCCCCCTGAAAAGTAACCAGTGAGCTGCATGAGTACAAGTTTTCAGGTTCAGGAAGAGTCGTCAGTGGCTTTTAAAACTAGAGGCTGAAAGTTTAATTAGGACAAGGATATTTAAAAGTCTCAAAGTTTCACCCCCATAAATGACTTATTACAAAGGGAAAATAGCAACTAAAGAGTGGAAAAACCTGATGGATACAACTTAAACCAACTGATCTAAATTCACATCCACAGATCTAGGATAAAGCAACATATATGCCTCCTAATGTGACCAAACTTCTGTGGTCTCTAAAATGAATAGTCTGACTCTAGTAAGAAACATGAGGAACCTTCTACAAAATAAAAGGCCTCCACTTTTCAAAACTGTGAATGTCATGAAAGACTGAGGAGCTGTTGCAGAACAAAGGAGACTGAGACTAAATGCAGTGTGTGACCCTGGACTGAATTCTGGACCTGTGAAGGGCATTCCTGCTACAAACGGTGAAATATCTGAGTGAGACTGTTTCCCTTAGATATCAGTACTATAACCATAGAGATTTCCTCGTTTTGATAAGTGTGTGATGATTATATAAAATGTCCTTTTTCTTAAAAAATACACACCGAAGTATTGAGGGGTACAGGAATACGGTATCTGAAGCTTAAAGTGTTCAGAGAGAATACTAAAGCGTATGTGGCAATATAGTAACAATCTGTGACCCCGGATGTAGGGTTCATGTGTGATTTTTTGTACTATTCTCTAACTTCTCTGTAAACTTGAAATTATTTCAGAATAAAAAACACTCTGAAAGGAAAAAAAAAGTGATTAAAAATCCAAATACTCTAAAGTGTATGAATAAAGGGCTAACACAACAGCTTCTCTTCCTACATTATCCTGGATTCACTTTGTTTCCCTGGAAATTCTATAAAGGTGGAATGTCAGCTGAGTTATCAACAACACTTCTTATGATTAAAAAAAGAAAAGTTTTTCCATGTTCTTAATGGGTAGATGCACGTGGACTAAGAAAACTGTAAACTACAGACGCCTGACGGGAAGGTGCACCAGCTCTGGGCTTCCCTGAGTGGGGGTAACTTGTAACCACGTGTTCCTATTGCTCGAGCTTGGAAGCTGTGCCTATGGGAGAAGTTCCCATCTGAAATATGAGGCTCTTAGGCCAAGGCAGCGCCCACGCCCACATACACAGTCTTGTTTCCACAGCCCTGAGCTGTGGGAGGTGTGAGCGCAGTGTGGGGTGGGGGTCTCCTGCTGCCATCAAGTGAACCAGACGTGGAGGATACTTTAAGGTACTTTAATCATTTGCCACATTTGAAATCAAATGTTAAATCCCTCATCCTTACTGAACAATCCAAATCGGTTTCCACTTGAACTTCTAGACAGCTGGACTGCATACTCTCATATATACCTTTCATAGTAAGCTTTTACTCTTAAATATTTCTAGTCAGTAAGGATCTATTTATAAAAATACAGGACAAAGTTTTTGACCAATACATTTGTGCATACCTAAAAAATTAGTTCCTATAAGTTTCTAAAATTGTTTACTATGCAGTTTTCCTGAATAGATCATTAAAATCTTGACAAACTATAAAACACCACATTCCTCAAAACCACTTTGGCACTTTGGCTCTTAGTTTAAAATTATTTTAATATTAATTCTATTTTTACTAAACTGATTATCTCAACGATTTAAAATGATCTAAAACCAGAATATCAACTGAATAACAGTCAAAGGACATGGCAACTAAATGTAATACAGACCCCTTGATTAGAACTCGACTGGGAAGAAAAAAAAGCAATAAAGAGTATTACTGGCATAAGCAGGGGAAATTTTAATACAGACTATCTGTTAAATAATAGTATTTGATCAGTGTTAAGCTTCGTGAGTGTGGTCTTCTTACTATGATACGCAGGGGAAAGCCCTTGTTCTAAGGAGACAAGTGCTGAACTGTTAAGAGGGAAGGTTAGGAGGCCAACAATCATCATATGGTTCAACAGAGAAAACAGTCTTGTGTTTGCTGCTCCTTTTCTTGCAATTTTTCTCAGGTTTGAAATTTTTCAAAGTAAAAAATTGACAGAGAAGTTTACAAAAGTTAAACAGGCTGCTCTTATAACAACTTTCCCTAAAGACTAGCTGATAGGGAGCCAAATCATAACTAGGTCATTTCATGAGCAAAGAATCAGCAGAGAGAGAGAGGAATACTGAGTGTAATGGCATCAGACTGACTGAGACAAGTCTTCATCAGAAATCAGAAAGCTGTCTTCACTAAACATACATGATCATTTAAGTTGTGAAATTAGCCTAAAAGGGGCCCCTACTGACCCCAATGCTTTACTCATTTTCATTATTCCTGTCCTACCAACTTTTTTTTAGCATTTTGGGTAAAGTCTAGTAGACACTGAATCTCTACACAATTAGTAAAATTACATACCTCAACAAAATCACAACTCACAACCACACAGCTCTTAACAAAATTCCAATCTATGCCTTTACCAAATCATATACAATTTTAACATCTCCCTGAAGAACTAAAAAAACTTACCCATTTCCCTCAAATGGATCAAGTTTAATCCTGACAACTCACGGTACTAAATTTTCTGAACTGAAGTTCTCTGCTAATTGTGATCCATTTAAAGGAAACCAGATCTAATTTTTCTTAAGATCACCAAGTCTTAGATGAGATACTAAGCCACAGCACTGCATGATGCCTGACTAATTCCCCCCACCCCTATACAGCCACAAGAGGGTGGTGTTCCATGAAATCAGGAAACAAAAAGCACACAGATCTGTAACAGCCAGCCTGCTGCCGTGCAATCTATAGGAGAGAGAACAGGAGAGAGGGTAATACAGCTAAACCACTTAGGGAGCAACCAGAAAATCAGGCCAAACAAAGTAAAAAATACATCAGGTGATACCTAAAAAGAAAGGCTGGATCACGTACTAAAAGCCATGCCAGAGATAAAGACTCCACGAAAGCAAGTATGCAAAGTATTTTAAAAGGCCATGTTCACACTATTTTAATCTAAAATCTTGTACAAATCCTTCTTCCTCAGTGTTAACCATTACTAACTGGAATGTGTCTTAGTTATGTGTAGATAAAACAGTAACTCCCTGAAGGTCTGCTTGGCTTTACTGACACTGTTTTGTTGTCGCACCAAGGCAGCTGCCAGACTCCTCAATGGAATCCTCTGCAAAGCCAATAATATTTCTGAACCATCTGTGCCTTCAAGGAAAAAAATAAAAATTGTTCCAACTCAAAAGTCTAACCATAAATGGCAAAAATTCTGAAGAAACTCTTCACTGTTTCCTTGTGATAAAACACAAAAGTGTTTTAAAACGGGTTTAAATTTTAAAAAGTTCACCAAGCTTTTAAACTGTCTCCTGTATTTTAATGTAGTGGGACTGAAAAAAAAAAAAAAGAATAAACATTTTAAAACAGTAACAACAAAGGAACTTAATAGTTTGTGAAATGGCTGGTTTTTTCCTTGACCTTTCTTTAGGAGGGTTGGTATCCAGTGATGTGACAGACGCCTTTTATCCTTATCCTAAAAACAATCTCTCCTCCCAACCCTGAACTTCATCCTCTTTGGCCGGTCCTGAGGCCTCTCTGCTGTCAGTAACTAAAGATGATAATGAAAGGCCTGGGTGAGAGTCTGCACACCACTGGCCCCACGACCAAGGGAAGCTGTGTCCACCTCCAGAGGAGCTGGTAAGGAGCCCGTGCACAAGCTTAGGCTGAAGGGACGGACGCTGGTTCTCTCCTGTTACTCAGCAGGTGTCCGAGGGAAGAGCGGGAACACTGGCTAACACGCTGATCAAAGGGCTACGGGCCTTTTTTTTTTAATTGATTTATTTATTCTTGGCTGTGCTGGGTCTTTGGCACAGGCTTCTCTCTAGTTGCAGAGAGTGGGCTTCTCACTGCAGCAACTTCTCTTTTTGCTGAGGACGAGCTCTCGGGCTCTACAGCACAGATTCAGCAGTTGTGGTACACGGGCCCAGATGTTCTGCTGCATGTGGGATCTTCCCTGACCAGGGATTGCACCCATGTCTCTGTACTGGCAGGTGGATTCCTGGCCACTGAACCACCAGGGATGCTCGCTACTAGCATTCAGTTCCCAGAGGTGCCAAACATCCTGCAACACACTGTCCCCCTCCCACCTCTCCCAAAAAGCCGTCCCACCCAAGCCACTAGGAGGACCCTCCCTCTACTCAGAGACATACCAAAGAGGAATTGTGGGCAGCATATAAATTGTTTCCCACTAAAATAACTCATCAGTCCATCTATGTGAGGATAAGCAAAATGCGACAACATAATACATACAAAGGAACATTATTCCAACTTAACAAGGAAAGAAATTCTTACATGTATTACAACATGGATGAACCTGGAGAATAATATGCTAAGTGAAATAAGACAGTCATACACACACACACACCCCCCCCCAAAAAAAAAACTGCATGATTCCAGTCATATGATGTAGAGTAGTCAAACTCACAGAAGCAGAGAGTAGAATGGTGGCTGTAAGCAGCTGTGGGGAGGGTGGGGTGAAGAATTATTGTTTAATGGGTATAAAGTTTCAGTTTTACAAGATGAAAAGAGTTATGAGAATGGCTGGAGGTAATGATTGCACAATATTACTAAAATATTTATAATAATAATACCGCTGAACTTAGAGATGGCTAAGATGAAAAATTTCATGTTATGTTCATTTTACCACAATAAAAAAAAATCAGAAAAAGAATTAAATCAAAACTAAAAATAAACTGTTAGGAAAATAGTACATCTTTCCACGGTGATTCTGCCAAATAAGTCAAACCTCATTTATGTGACAAATTCGGAGAGCTAAACTGCCTTCAAAGTCCAGGACCCCTCATTTCATAACTGGAGACAAGAGGTATTAAATGGCTTACAGAAAATTTTACTACTTTAGGAATTCAGGGACAAATTCGAGACTAGATTCTAACCCTTTCAGCTCCTTGTTCTACAATCTATCTAAAGTACACCTGTTTAAAATTTTGAGAGAGAGAATGAGTGTATATTTCTATGTATGCATGTATGTCAGACCTCTATATCCCCATAATCTAGGGTATGTACAAGTTTGTTTTAAAGAATAGAAAATGGTAGTGATTTTTACTGGTTACCTCATATGAAAGGGTAAATGTGGTTAACAAAAGAAAATGCATATGAAGCCTAAAATATAGTTAACTATATAAGCAAACACTTTTTCCCTAACAATCTGCCTTCTGCTGCCACAATTTGGTCTGTATTCTCACCAGTGCTCCTATACTGTTTGCATAACACAAAAGTTAAAACCTATAAATTCAGGGGGGATTCCTTTGGCGGGGGGGGGGTACTCAATAGTAACATGCACGGAAAAAGAAAGACATGAAGTCACAGGTCCTGAAAAGCAAAGCTTAAGGAACACACAATGATCATGACTCATTCATGCAGTTACACTATTAAGGAACTAAAAGAGTTTACAAGAAGTCTGAGCTCACATAATCCACAGGTTGTATTTTGGTGTTTTACCTGGATATTGCAGCCTTTTCCATTATTTCCTGCTGAATGAGTCCAGATGGCTCAATGACATCCAATATAATTATACTCCACAACTTGTCTGATTTTGGCCTTTGCAACACAGCAGACTCATCTTCCACGTGTCTCAACCAAAACTCAAGTGTGTCTTTAGGAAAGTGATTGGCTTCACATATGATGTCCAGAGTCGCACGATGCTGGTCTTTCTCCACAGAACTGTAAGGTTTAACCTGCCCGAGGGTGCCAGCAATTACAGGCAGAACAGAGAAGCCCTCAGACACGTCTAACACATACAAAGGCTCAGGGGTGCTCTGGTCAGAATTACTCGGTCCACTTTCATAGCTCATCTCGTTATTCTGACACTGAGTATCCATGGCCTGACCCAGTTTCTCCGGAGTCAATGAAGACAACACTTTCTTCATTGCCATTTTAAAGCCTTCGTGGTATGGGATGTTATTAAGCAGAGCGATTTCTGTGGATTCCAATACACATAGCTGCTCCACAACATCTGGCTTACTGGTCTGAAGGTTGGCCAGAGCGCTACAGAGTTCAGCCTCATTTCCGAAAGACAGCAAGTCTTTATTCCTGGTAAAACTTTTCCCGACCTCCATCTCATGTTCTGAATGGAAGACACTGATACTCTGGATTCTTAAGTAACAATCTTGACAAGACACTTCCATTATCACCTCGTCCCCAAGCTTTATCCAGTAGTCTTTGTAAAACAGGAAGAAAGAAAAATTAAAAAAAAGTAATCGATGACTATGAGTGTTTATAAGCCCAAGGATCACACAAACACCTCGGTCCTCCCTCCATTTTTTAAACAACTACAGGAAAGACTACATTTATTTACTTAATTACAATTAAGTGAATTAATCTATGTTTAAAAAAAAAAAAAACTAGGGAAACGCCTTCAGCTTTACATAAGGAAAAAATGAGGTTTGAAGAGCCAATTAACTTAACAGCAAAACAGATTCAACAGCTCATTATTTGACCCTACCTAACAGCATTATAGTGCTTTTACTGTAATCACTACGTATCATCAATGACCCCAAAATAGAGGGTGGGGGAAGGACTACAGGAGACTCCCAATCTTGTTAATGAAGCCAGCAATCACAAAGATAAATGAAATTCAGAAATCAATACCAAACCTCACTTTAGCTTAAAGGGACATTCTTTTCTCTAGAGAAATTTCTGAAAGAACAAGGCAGCATTCAATAGCACCTTATCAGTAATATTTCTTAACTGTATTTAGATATCCTTGAATGTTTAGAAATTTGAAAATGTAAGGAAGGACTGAGTCCTACAATAAAAACTACATCGTGGACTTCCCTGGTGGTACAGTGGTTAGGAATCTGCCCGCCCATGCAGGGGACACAGGTTCGATCCCTGAACCGGGAAGATCCCACATGCCATCGGCTCTAAAGTCCAGCACCACTGAGCCCACGCTCTAGAGCCTGTGAATTGCAACCACTAAGCCCACAAGATGCGACTCCTGAAGCCCATGCGTCTAGAGCCTGTGCTCCATACAAAAGCAGCCACTTGAACAAGAAGCCTGGGCACTGCAAAAAAAGAGTAGCCCCCTCTCATCACAACTAGCAATGCGGACCTAGTGCCACCAAAAATAAATAAACAAAAGTAATAATAATAAAAAAACTGTATTGAGCTTTCACATGTGGTAAAACTTTAAAGTGTAAACATATAATTGCTCCTCCTTCTCAGCCATAGAGCCAGCTGAAAATACAAGTTGCCTTTCTTGTGTTTACACGCTTAAAATATCCTTTCCTTAAGGATTTTTTTTTAACGCCATCTAAGTTACTGAGAGTTAGAATAAACAGAATTTTTAAATGTTACTTATTCGGCGCTAGTCACTATGGTACGCCTTTTACCCCTGGGATGTCTAATAACTCCACAACAATCCTGCAAAGTAGACAGCACTGTCACCCCCTCACTTTTCTTTTTTAGCACGACTGCAACACAGCTTACAGGACCCTAGTTCCCTGACCAGGGATTGAAACCGGTGCCCCACGACAAAAGCTGGGGGTCCTAACCCCTGGGCCACCAGGGGATTCCCAGCACCCTTCCGTTTTTATAAATCACATAACAAAAGCTCTAAGAAATAACCAGCAAGACCAGCGAAGGAGTCAGTGTTAGCAAAGATCCAATTTCAAATTTACCTGATTGACTCTCGAACCATACTCTGCCACAATACTATACTGATTCCATGACTTAATGGCCTTGCCAAATTAGATCCTTGATTGAGAGACTATACAGAAGTAAATATTACCTTCCAGTTATAAAACAGTAGAATTTTTCTATGTAATACAGCTGCTGTAAACTATACCGAACCACATCAAATTACTACTAAAAACTTTCTTTATAACAAAGTTATCTTTGGGACTTCGCCTGGTGGTCCAGTGGCTTAGACTCCATGCTCCCTAATAAGGGGGCCCAGGTTCGATCCCTGTTCAGAGAACTAGATCCCATATGCCACAACTAGGAGATCCCACATGATAAAAAATAAATATATTTTTTAAAAAATAAGTAAATAAAAGGGATCTTTAACATAAGACTTCCCTAGGTAAGTCCATGGATTCATGAGCTCTAAACTGCAAGATTCTGTATTTATGTGAGTGTGCATATTTTTAGGGCCTGGGGCTCCACAGATGCCATCAGATTCTGTGAGCGATAAGAACTTCTGCTCTGTAAGTAATATTTCTCCACTGTGTTCCAAAAAAGTGGACTAGCATTTCTCTCATCTACTCCTATCAAGAGTAATAAGAGCTGAGACATGATTTAATGATAGATGTTTTTGAGTGGTATGCAGCAGATTTGTGTTTTCACCTTTTTTTATTTAAAATATTGGAGTATAGTTGATTAATAACGTTGTGTTAGTTTCACGTGTACACGCGTCTATTCTTTTTCAAATTCTTTTCCCATTTAGGTTATTACAAAGCATGCAGCAGAGTTCCCTGTGCACTGCAGTGGATCCTTGTCAGTTACCTAGTTTAAATACAGCAGTGTGTACATGTCGATTTTAGTCCCTCTTCTTAACCATACATATTACTTAAAACTACTTTTAAAAAACAAAGAGCAAATTCTGAAAGATTTAACCAATCTTCCTTGACTAGAAACTTCATATTCAAAGTGAATTTTTGATACTGACTCAAATGCTTAGACGATTAAGACAACATGTTTTTTTAAAAGAGAAAAACAACAAAAAATTAGACAAGATATACCTGCAAGATCATGAACAGGGTATACAGCCTGTTCCCAGCACGTTTCCTCACTAGGACTTGTGGATAGACTGTGTTCGTCATCAAGCTGGAGTACAAACCAAACCACAATAGCATCAAGTACACCTTCTTTAATAACAGGGACGCCAATTTTATCAGGTTTTTTAGTTGCAAGGCTTTTTAATTCCTGACAAAAATGTAGAAGGAACAAGAGGATTTTAGACATTTAATCCATGCATGCCCCAGCGTCATATCACTTCCCATCAGCCCCGCCCAGAACCCTCGGGATCAGTATCACAGCACAACTACAACCAACTAAGCACAATGGAGGGGAGAGCGTGATGTACAGTACACGGCACTGGACACCGTGAGTTACTACAGTGAGGCAGATACATACTACTGATGCAGAAAACGTCCACGATGCACTGCTGAACAAAGGCAGCCAGTGCTGAAGCAGTCGGGGTTATTCTATCCTAAAAAATGTGTGTGTGCATTCGTGCGTGTGTGTGTGTGTGTGTGTGTGCAGGTTAGAAAAACAAGTCTGAAAAGAGATATTTCAAGCTGGTGACCTGGGGAAAGAAGGACCTAGATTTTAAAAAGGAAGATACATCCTTTTTTCTTCTTCCTTCTTAATGTATTACTTGAAAATGTTAAACAGGCAGATATTACTTTCAAATTTAAGGTCTTAATAAGGTGGTTTTTTTGGGGGCGGGGGGCTGTTGCAGAGAAGAAACATTAAAATATTGGAACACTTGGTGAACATGTGGAGATTCGAGGAGCATGATGCTCTTGGGGACGGCACGGGAGCCCTGCTTGCCTTCGCTCACCCCTATGCCTATGCATCTCCTCCATGTGACTGTTCCCAAGGTACATCCTTATCTAATAAGCCTAATAAGTAAAATGCGTAGTAAGTAATAAGTAATGCTTAAGAGCCTAATAAGTAAAATGCTTCCCTGATTCTGTGAGCCACTCTAATAAATCAATAGAACTCAGATCATTGGAACTTAACGATTTATGGACTATCACTTAGTAAAGAATCCGCCTGCAATGCAGGAGACCCCGGTTGGGGAAAGGTCAATTCCTGGGTTGGGGAGATCCACCAGAGAAGGGATAGGCTACCTACTCCAGTGTTCTTGGGTTTCCCTTGTGGCTCAGCTGGTAAAGAATCCACCTGCAATGTGGGAGACCTGGGTTTGATCCCTAGGTTGTGAAGATCCCCTGGAAAAGGGAAGGACTACCCACTCCGGTATTCTGGCCTAGAGAATTCCATGGACCGCATAGTCCATGGGGTCACAAAGAGTCAGACATGACTGACTTTCACTCACTTTGAAGCACAGATGTTAACCTGGGTTTGTGTCTGGAGACTGAGGTGGGATGGGGGGAGGGGTAAGGACTGAGGAAGGGAGGTGTGTAGTCATGCAGGGATGAGGACTTAAAAGAACAACAACAAAAAAAATTGTAACACTGTTATAACAGAAAAGAAATGCTGACAAAGCTCAGTCTCAGCAATGCCAAAGTATTAATTTAGTTCCAGATCACCTCAAAACAAAACAAAACAAAAATTAACAATTAATAGGGGAAAGCTTTTATTAAATTATAAAGATCTTAGGCGAAAATGACACAAAGTCTTCTGTCCCCTGGCAAGTTTCACCTCAAGATCTTAATGTACTTAAGGTTAATATACTTAAACATTTAGCCTTACTTAAAGATCACCAGAGAAAGACTTGATGTAACTTTCTCCAACTCCCTGGGCTCTTTCTTTGCTCAGCGCAGGGCCCTCACACACACACAGACACATCAGGATGATACCAGCTTGTCCTGGTTTGCCCAAGACCGTTTCTCAGGAGCTGCTTAGTCCTGTGCAAGCCAAGGTGGCTGGTCACCCTACCACACAGACAACCTAGAGATCTGAGTTATGCTTCATTTCAAGGAATACTGCTAATCTGAAATGAAAGACAAAGAGAAAGCCTGGAAGACCTAGGTTATGATCACTGCCCTTGCATTCATATCTGGGGGGTGGGATTAACGTAACGGCACAAGGATAATTGTAACTGTTGCAGTGCTGTTTTAAGAGCAACCTCAGGACTTCCTTGATGTTACGGTGGATAAGAATCCGCCTGCCAACGCAGGTGAAACGGGTTTGATCCCTGGTGCGGGAAAATCCCACGTGCCGCGGGACAACTAAGCTCTTACGCGGCACCTACTGAAGCCTGCAAGTCCTCGGGCCTGTGCTCTGCCACGAGAGAAGACACTGCAATGAGAAGCCCATGCTCTGCAACAGAGAGGAGCCTCCACTCGCCGCAACTAGAAGAGGTCCACGCGCAGCAACGAAGGCCCGGAACAACCAAAAAACACAGAAATAAACAAGCGAGCCTCCTAGGAATACACGTGAAAGTGCCAGGTACACTGTACAGTCCCAAAAACCTTAGGGATTGTTTCCCTCTGTATTTAAAAGTAAAGCAAATAATCATTTTCATTACATACAGTAAGTGGAATCCCATGCCTACTCGTAAGACTGTCCTATGTATTAACTATTTTAAACAATGCGTGAAATTTAACACTTAAAACCAGTAACTAAATTTTTATTTTTACCTGAAGATTGTTGAAATCTACTGTCATAATTTCAAAGCACTCTGTAAGAGCCAAATATCCTCCAGGAACTCGACTCATCTTTTCAGTTGTATAAGGTTCAATTGTTTCTTCTCCATCTACAGAAGAATAAGCTGGGCTCTGAAATTTCACATTGGTTGGCAAACTGATTCCAGCAACGTCCTTAACACCCACCCTGGTGAGAAGGGGAATGAGAGAGGAAAGGGAAAAAGATGAGTTGTTTGTTTTTTTTTTTTCTTTTTAAAGAATCAAGTAACACCGTCTAATACTGAATCCAGCAAAAATAAGCATAAAAATACAATAAAACATGATAGACAAAGGTTTCTTAAACACAGTGACATACACAATCACTAACTATAAACAAAAACAAATAATAGGTGTACATTAAAATTAAGAACTCCACTCATCAAAAGATACCCAGGAAGAATGTTAAAGGCAAGCCACTGAGTAGAAGAGATTTGTAATGCATCTACTCAACAAAGGACAAATATCCAAAATACATTTTTTAATCCCCACAATAAAACCAAAAATGAGCAAAAGACTCAGACACTTCACAAAAGAACAAATAGCCAATATGAAGAGTCAGTCATGAGGGAAATGAAATTAAAGCCATGCTACCCAACGAACAGAATGGGGAAAATAAACAGTCCATATCGAGTATTGATAAGAATACAGTCTTATATACTACTGGTAGGAATATAAAATTAAAAAGACCACTCTGGAAGAGTTTCATAGTTCCTGTTCAAGTGGAACGTGACTATTATTTTAGATTCAGTCTTAATATGGGAACCTCAAGGTGTCTGACATTTGCACTTCCAGAAACATGACCAAGGGAAATTCATACACACAACCACCAAAAGAATGTTTAAGAATGTTTACAGCTGTGCTATAAACACAATACTCCCCAAGCTGGATATGACCTAAACATCCATCACCAGCAGAAGGAAGGAATGCACTGTGGTGTATTCGTACAACAGGCATAGTCCACAGCAATGAGAACCAACAAACCACACACAAGAACACAGACGTGCTGAAATAAGGCAGGCAGGCATGAGCATTCACAATGTAGGATACCATTTGTATGGAATTCAAAACACGCAAAATAATCTATGGTGTTAGAAGTCAAGACAGTAGATACTCCTGGGGGTGTGGGGCGCTGGTAACTGGAAGGGGCTTCTTCCTAAGGACCTGTTGGGGTGGGGGTGGTGTTCTGGACCTTGATCTGAGCACTGGTACACAGTGTATCAACTTCATGAATCCACCGTAAATGTATGGTTTATGTGCTTGCTCTAACAATGTTTGATGTCAGTAAAAATTTACACTGAAAAAAAAAAAACACTTCACTTCATGAGCATTTTAGAAACACCATCTTGTAACAGGAAACACTTCGACCTCTTCTCATACACACTCATTTATTAGCCTGTCTTTACAGGGCTTGAAACAGTCGACTACTAGAAATTATTTTGTTATATTCTAAAAAGATGGATTGTCAAATGGAAGTATTAATGAGTTTAACAATAACTAAATGAGAAATCACAAGTTATAGAAACAAAAAGAATGTGACAAGTTCCCTTTCAATTTCTTACCAAATACATGAATATAAATTTATTGTCAAAACTTCAAACAATGTAGTAAAAAGTGAAAGTCCACCTTCGCAGTATCCATTTCTTCTGTTAGAAGTGTGCTGTGTATCCCTCCCACCTTTTCTTTACGTGTGTAATAATAACCTGTGGATACTGCCTCAGACCCACTGTACTTATTTTCCTCTGCTCTTAACTCTTTATTTTGAAAATGATTTCAAATTTATAGAAAGGCTTCCAGTGTCGTCTAAAGAACTCTCACATCCTTTAACCACGGTCATCGAGTTTTTAATAGTCTACCACATTATTTTTATCATATTCTCTCTCTCTCCACATATATTCTTTCTTCTGAGCCATTTCAGAGAAAATTGCATTCATCATACCCATTTATCCTTTCATATATATACTTCCGTGTATCTTTATTATAAACAAGGATACTTTAATCATAAGTTATCAAATACAGTATTATTTCATCTTCATATTAGAATATATTTCATATTCTGTATTTATTAACTGAATCAATAAATCAAAACTAACTCCCCCTGACCAGTCCCAATACAGGATCATGATTTCAATTTAGCTGTCCTATCCTTTGACAATTTTATTTTGTTTTGGCCATACCATGTTGCTTGCAGGATCTTAGTTCCATTTATTAATCTATTTGTTATAAATAGGGATTTATGGATTCTTACTTTATTCAATGGAACTGCCCTTATATATCTTGGTGCTTAAAATGTCCAAGATTTGGCTAGTGGGAGACACTTCCAAACATGCTCCTGTGACCTTTAACCACCCACATCATTTTCTTCGGCAGTTCCTTAAGTTTCTGCCCCAGTTATTTCACAGTCATCTTCAGTCTGTTCTGCCCCAGTCTGGGAAGCAGCCATTTCTCCAGAGTTATAATTCCCCGTGGTGAGGCATGGTATGTAAAAGCCAAGAGCTCACTGCTCCTAGAATTGTGGCTGTCTTTTCACTAACCGTCACTAACTTCTTTCCCTCTCTACATATGCAGCTTACCTGTCTCCTTTTCTCACCTGCAAAGTGAATGTTTTATCAGAGTGCAGTAAGTATGCAGATGGTTTTTTGTTTTGGTTTTTCCAATTACAGTGTTATAGTAAGCATCCCTGTACACATGTTTATTTATTAGGACAAATTATCAGAAGTAGAAACATCACGTAAAAGACTATACACACCTTTAGTTTTGTTAGATAACGCCAAATTGAGCTACTAAAATGTTGCACCAACAGGGTATACAGTCTCCCATATCTAAGAGAAAATAGGCTTCCCTGGTGGCTTAGTGGTAAAGAATCCATCTGCCAACACAGGAAACCCAGGTTCAATGCCTGGGCCAGGAAGATCCCCTGGAGAAGGGAATGGCAACCCACTCCAGTATTCTTGCCTGGGAAATCCCACGAACAAGGAACCTGGTGGGCTACAGTTCATGGGGTCTCAAAAAAGTCGGACACAACTCAGTGACTAAACAACAACATGAGAAAGTAGGATCTTATCTCTTTTTTGGGCCACACTGTGGGGCTTGCAGGATCTCACTTTCCCGACCAGGGATCAAACCTGGGGCCTCGGCAGTGAAAGTGTGGAGTCCCAACCACTGGGCCACCAGGGAATTCCCCTTATCAATCATTTTTAATGTTTTAGAATGTAAACAGTTAAAAATGTTATTCTGTTGATTTAATTTCCATTTCTCTCATTAATAGACAATTGCAAATATGTTTCAGTTCAGTTCAGTCGCTCAGTCACGTCCAACTCTTTGCAACCCTGAGGACTGCAGCACGCCAGGCCTCCCTGTCCATCACCAGCTCCTGGAGTCCACCCAAACCCATGTCCATTGAGTCGGTGATGCCATCCAACCATCTCATCCTCTGTCATCCCCTTCTCCTCCTGCCCTCAATCTTTCCCAGCATCAGGGTCTTTTCAAATGAGTCAGCTCTTCCAATCAGGTGGCCAAAGTATTGGAGTTTCAGCTTCAACATCAGTCCTTCCAGTGAACACTCAGGACTGATCTCCTTTAGGATGGACTGGTTGGATCTCCTTGCTGTCCAAGAAGACTCTCAAGAGTCTTCTCCAACTTAGCTTTATTCTAAAAGTTGGAAATTTTACCTCAGCTTTTCATCTGCCTTTTAACTTTATACTATCTTTCACCAGATATACAATTTGTTTTTTAATGTGTTAAATTTGTCAATCTTTTATGGCTTCTAGATCCTCCCTCTGTTTTGCTTTGGAAACCCTTCACCACTTAATGGATTTTTTACACTTAGATACTTAATTCATTTTGGAATTAAAAGTAAAGATCTAACTTTAACCATATGAAGGACAGGGAGGCTGGCGTGCTGGAGTCTATGGGGTTGCAAAGAGTCAGACACGACTGAGCGCAAGTGAAGTGCTTCATCTCCACTTACCGAATAGTTTATCCTTTCTCCACTCATCTGAAATACCTCATCTGTATCACACACTAAATCCCTATAAATTCAAAGGTGTATCTAGAGTCGTTATTGTGTTATACTGATCTTTTTTTTTCTATATCTGCATCAATAAATTACTTTTTATTTCTAGTTTTTATATCTAATAAACCAAGCTTCTTAAAACTTAAAACCTCTAAACTCTGGGAACTGTAACACTAGGAAACTGACTTTAAGAAATCATGAAGCAAATCTATTAACATGAAGAGGCTCACTAAAGCTAATATATTTACTGATATTTTAAAATATTTACTGATACTGATCATTTTTACTGAAGCAAAATTTATACACACACACATTTACTTACACAGAGCTGACAACCAATTATCTAACTCTAATTCAGCCAATCTGCTGGCAAAGGCCACTTTTTGGTTAGTGCCTGTTCCCTACCAATCACTAACTACTTTTACTTATCATCCCGTAACATGCATTGAGGAGTGTAAGGAAAAATATACTATAAAGATGAACAGTAGTTTTCTACCAGTGAGGCGTTCAGGATGATTTTTATTTTCTTCTTTCAATCATCAGTATTTCCTAAAATATTTATGTGTTACATTTACTACTACTGAGTTATCAGATGGAGGGCCTCCTTAAAAAGTCCTGAAACAATATGGATCAATACTTTAGCAAAATAAAAAATTCATTAATGTTCAAGAAAAAGAAGTAACCAAGAAGTTTTTATAACTAAAAAAAGTTTTCACCTGTATCACACTGCATAAATCTCAGAATCTCAAGGGTACAAAGATCCTGAAATTTCATCCCACCCACCAACAAAACATAATACTAAGTTATTAAGAACAGAAAACTGGGAGAAATAAAATTATTTTCACATGGAAATTTTTATTTCACTCTAAAATTAGTTTGAACTTAGTATATTTCTCAGGAATCTATCACACATCAAAAGGATACTATGTTGTTTCAAAATTAAATTTTCCCCTAGAAAATTGAAAGCTGACTGTTAATCTAAGAGTCTTAGTTTTGAAGAAAGTTTTAAAGATGCAAAAAGAAAAAAAAAAAAAGGCAAAAATAAAATTAAGACTGGAATAAATATCATGAATTTAAAAGTCAGAAGATGATACGTTCTCATCCGAATGTCCACTAAATAACCTTTTAAGTACAGGCAACTCCTCAAAATTACTGAAATATTTTTTAATATTTACTATTTAAATAATCACTTACCTATGATGTCTTCTTATCTCTGCACATTCTACTGCTATCCCAAATATAACAGCACTTGCTGGTATAACTTTCCCATATTTTTCACAATCACCATTTTCACCTTTGGTCTAAAAATACAACAGTAAAAAATTATATTCTGCTACATTGATGTCAAAATATTTTTGTCAAAATATGTGTGTATGATGGCAAGCTATGAAAATTTATAAGAAAGCTTAGAAAAACAATAGTTAATGATAAGCAGATTAAGGGTTTCTTTTCTTTAAAAAGTTTACTTCCATTTTTTTATATATATATATGAATATATATGTGTAAGTATACATATATCATATATACTCATGTGTGTGTGTATATACGTATAAATTTTTTTCTTTTTTTAAGTACTAGTAGGAAGAATGGGAAGGAGGGAGGTGGGAGCTAGAAGCCTCTAAGTTTGTACACAAGAAAAGATCTTTGGGAATGACTTTAATGAAGAGGCCAAAATCACCATTACCTACTTGAAAAACAAACTGCTCTTCTCTCAACCTTTCATTAGCTATTTTAAATCCAAATGATTTTCTGTAAGTAGTCAATTCTTATGACATGTTAAAATCCTTTCTTTCATAATACATATATCAATATATACACGAAAGCTACAGTTTATGGGCCACAGTAGAGGATTTCAATGTAAAATACAACCTGGCAACTATAACAGTCAATTCTGTCCAGCCTAGGTCCAAGTGGTACCTTAAAATCATACCACACAAGTTACCCACTACATTCTCTTTTGGTAAATTTTCCAAATATACAATTCGAGCAGTGAAGCTGTAAAGCTCAAAATACTTCCATTTCTCAACCTCACTCAAGAATTCCAGAGTCAATCCCTTCATCACATAACCTCAATTCCTAAGAACTCCTTCCTGGAGTATTTTCTGCCTGCATACCCCATTTGGGCACACAAGAATACACTGCACTATGTTATTAAATGTTTTTGTTCACACGGATCTCTTGCCAGCTATACAGTATATACCTCAACAGTGAGACGCATCTCCTACTGCTTTGCAACTATGCTAGGGGCTCAATGAACCGTCTACTGAATAATGAATTCTTAATCAAATTTAAGTGTTTTCAAGCTGCTTACCTTTGGCTGCAAAAGTAAATGTTCCCATGCATGAATCAAACTCTCCACAATTCCTTCTCCAAATAAACCTGCATCGACAGTTTCTGTTACAACTAGGGACACTCTATAGAATGATTTTTTAAAGATATATGTAAGTAAAATATCATGCTATTTACGTAAAAGATGTCAAAGCTGAGAAAAGGAAGAATATATTATAGACACAGCACAAATATAAAATTTTCTCATACATTTCATGTTTAACATCTACCCTTGCTGCTGCTGCTAAGTCACTTCAGTCGTGTTCGACTCTGTGCGACCCCACAGATGGCAGCCCACCAGGCTCCCCTGTCCCTAGGATTCTCCAGGCAAGAACGCTGGAGTGGGTTGCCATTTCCTTCTCCAATGCATGAAAGTGAAAAGTCAAAGTGAAGTCGCTCAGTCGTGCCCGACTCCTAGTGACCCCATGGACTGCAGCCTTCCAGGCTCCTCTGTCCATGGGATTTTCCAGGCAAGAGTACTGGAGTGGGGTGCCATTGCCTTCTCCGAACACCTACCCTTGAATCCTAAGGAACTCTAATGTTCCTCTAAAGCTCCTCTGTTCTCCACTGGCAGCTTCCTGGCTGGGAAGGTCACAGACAACCTTCACTTGACTTGCTGCCTCCTGGGTTATTCCTTCATTGCCTAAACCCTAAGGATTGGTTCATATCCATTACTTTTACCAGTCCCCCTCCTTAACCCTGAGTTACTGGACATCTATCCCCAATATTCTGTAAAAATACTTTCTACCATCAATGACTCCCTACAGACAACAGGTAGTGCAGTGAGAAAGCCTGCCCCCCAAACCCCTCCTCCACCTCCATCATCCATGTGTATCTCTCATATGTTCACTGCCCCTCTCCCATCACCACTCGTGCTTTACCCACACCTGGACTTTTCACCAAAGCCTAACCCACAGACTTCTGGTCTCTGTCCATTCTTTCTAGAAAATCTCATTCAAAAACACACCCTAAAAAAATCTCTCCCTTCGTCGAACTTCTTTAGTACTCACTGCCAGTATCATTCATTTCTGTAGTTACAAGGAAAAGGTATTTTCAAGAATAATCCTTATCTTCCTGTCTTGACTACAGCTGCCTTGGTAACAGAAAGCAACTTTAGTATCTTCTACTGTGCCCGTGGGCTTCCCAGGTGGCACTAGTGGTTAAGAACCCACTTGCCAATGCAGGTTAGACGTAAGACAGGTGGGTTCAATCCCTGAGTCGGGAAGATCCCCTGGAGAAGGGAATGGCAACCCATTCCAGTATTCTTGCCTGGAGAATCCCATGGGCAGAGGAGTCCGGCGGGCTGTGGTCCATGGGACCACGACTTCAGTTGGACACGACTGAAGCACAGTATGGCACTGTGCCTAAACCCAGTAGTGTATACACATACACAAGATTTTCAGTATTTATGACTGCATATATTTAGAATGCAAAAAGCATCTCAAATCATCTGATATCTTCAAGTCTCCAGATTTGCCCAAGGTAAAAATAAATCATTATTAATTATCGGGCTTCACTGGTGGCTCAGCAGTAAAGAATCTGCCTGCAGTGCAGGAGACATGAGTTCGATCACTGGGTCGGCAGAGCCTCTGGAAAAGGAAATGGCAACCCGCTCCAGTATTTTTGCCGAAGAAACCCCAAGGAGAGAGAACCCTGGCAGGCTACAGTCCACAGGGTTGCAAAGAGTTGGGCACAACTTAGTGCCTAAACAACAACAAATTATTATTATTATTATAAACCATATCTCTTCATTCAAAGCCAATACATCCTTTCTATAATACTATGTGTGAGAAAAAAGTGGATTAAGGTAATGTAACTGATTCACACTATGTACTGAATTGGGTACCAACCAAAAGTCACATTGAAGCTCTAACCCTCAGTATGACTATATTTGGAGATAGATCTTTACGAGGTTAATTAAGGCTCAATGAGGTCGTAAGAGTGAAGTCCTAATCCGATGGGACCTGTGTCCTAATAAAAGTGGAGGTGATCACAGCAGTGATCTCTCTCTCCCTGCGGCCACAGAGGAAAGGCCATGTAAGGACAGAGCAGGATGGCCATCTGCAAAGCCAGGAAGAGAGCTCCTGCCAGAAACCAAATTTGCCGGCACCCACGATCATGGACTTCCAGCCTCCAGAGCCGTGAGAAGATAAACGTCTGTAGTTTCAGCCACCTAGGCTGTGGTATTCTGTTAACCGCAGCCTGGTCAGTCTAAGACAATTGAGGACGCTGATTCTATAAAATGTGTTTAATATCTGCCTAAACAATCCAACAGGACTTCATGAAAACAAATAGAGACAACTGAAAAGCACAGCTATCATGTAAAGTTAAATATTCTTATACATAGATGGAAGAAGACTTTTCAAAATCAGAGTCCCATGTATGACACAGTATAAACAAGCCCTGTTTCAACGTGAACTGAATTTCAGTAAAATGAAAAGAGAGACGACCCAGGGGAGGTAGTAACACAAGTGCTGCACAGAGAAAACTGTATCTAAGAATGACAGTTGGTGGGACCAGACGATTTTTCAATCCCCCCTAGCTCTAAAATTCCATCCCCTTGTGATATGGATCAAAATGAAATAACACTAAAAAGCTGAGACTTATGACATAATAGTCAAAGTATTTGAAGAGGGGAAGTCAAAATACGTCGACAGCTGATGCTTCCAAAGCTTTCATTTTAGCCAAGAATATTAACACCAAATGTGATTAAGTCCATCAAGCTTAATCAACTCTTGCATTATGTTTACAATTTTTAAACAGCTATGGACCACAGAGGAGGTATGATCCATTTCCACAACTGAAATACTAGAATGAACAAAGATAAAGTAACTTGCTAAAGCTGAAGTTTATTGATTGAATCCCTTGCTGCATATTTTTCTCAAGATCTTTAAATCTTCTTTGTCAAGAATATGACCTTATTATGAAAACCCATCTTATGCTGAACTATCCTGTATCTGTACCTTCACAATATAAAGGTCTCAGCATTTCTATTTGGACTAGAAGCTAGAAATGTGAATATCTTAATTCTTAAGAAATAAAATAGTGGGCTATAAACAGTAAAATTAGTGCATGGCGTAATACCTTTCAGGAATGTGTTTTGGAATTTTTATGTCAAGCGACTTCATGTGCAAGAGTTTGATCCCTTCTTCCATCTCGTTTGCTGCCACTACATCACAGGCCAGTTCATACATGGTCTTGGATAACTCACAGGCATACACAGAATGTGCTCCAGCTTTCCTGGCAAACATGCTACAAGGGGAAAAAGTGTTCCGTTAAAAAATAATCTACTGTTTTTAAATTTCAGTGAAATTATGAAACATGGAGTTTTCCTTTTATTCTTCACCACAACCATTATTGACTCTGCATTTGAAAAAAATGAACTAATATTCTCACCAAGAAACAAATCAGACAATAAATCATAACATCCACCTTATTAAGACAACTGTCATGCAGAATGCTAATTAGACTTTTAAAAACTAGACTCAACCAGAACATTAATGAAAAACCTACTCGTAAAAGGATTATGCAAAATTTCAATAACTCCAAATGTTTCTTGGTGGCTATGTCAAGTTCTTAATAAAGTAAAAGTTATAGCAAAAATGACAATAATAACAGTTGCATGAATAATCATAACAAGATTATAAGAAATTAATCTATAGATTAATTTATACTAGATTATTAAATTTCACTGTCAAAATTTTCCACATTTGATAAAATCATTAATTTACATTAGTATACATCTATATGTAATTAAAACACAATGCCAACAAACCTTAGTATTCCAGTTCCTGCTCCAATATCCAAAACACTTTTGGAGCCTGAACACACTGCCTTCTGGATTGCTGCGTTATAGATCGTATTCCTTTTGGTGTCATTAAGCATGATAAAGTGCCAGCGTTCCACCAACCAGTTTGCAACACGATAAAAATTCTCCTTTGCATCATTGAAATCAGGGTTTAGCTTCACTGCTTTATGAAAATACCCAGCTGCTTCATCTCTAAAGCCCATTCTAGAATGGAAAATGACAAATGAAACATTCAACTATACACTATCAATGCCATTGTTCATGTCACTTATCTAGCCTGAGAACCCCTCTCCAGCACCCCAAATCCTACCCAACGCAAGTGTCGTCTCCTTGGGAAGCCTTCGGTGAGGACTGTGAGTCTCATTTACTTCTTTCCTTTCTGAATCCCTATTGTATTTATGCATTCCAGGACACTAACAAGGACCTGACTATGAAATACTGCTTTACTGTCGTGTAGTAGAAGCTCTCCTGGTCATCTTCCATTTAAACAACTTTCTAGAACACCAGGATTCTAAAAACCACTTCCACTGTAAAAGATACTAACGCCTATGGCTAGCAGGTGCCTCTCTACTGTGCTTTCAACTGAGCAGAATGGTCATCAAGAGTTAGCCATATTTGCAGCCAGACCAATTTACACTTGTTACTAAAATTATATATTTTAATTAAAAATAACAGAAACCAAGTGAATATGACTGCAAAAAGAGAGTCATTGTGTCCGAAGGAAAAAAAATCAAAGGTGAGTCACCCAAAAATTACTACTGAATTATATGTGAGCAAATCAACGATAAAAGACGGAAGGAAAAAACTATCAAACCACCGTACTTCTTAAACCATCCAAAAACTCCCTCTCTTTGTAAAATAGCTCCCCATCTGTAGACCAACACACTTGTACTGCACAGAGTTAGCTGCTGTGTAGCTCCCACAAGAGATTTCAGAGTGGTCCATACTCTCCTCAACAAGTGAGTTACCTGACCACGTGCTTGGATTTACCGCAAACTGCTATTCAAATTTCTAAATGTTTACTCACAATTTCTATTTCTATACCTCTCTGTTCAGTTCAGTTGCTCAGTCGTGTCTGACTCTTTGCGACCCCATGAACCGCAGCACGCCAGGCCTCCTTGTCCATCACCAACTCCCAGCGTCCACCCAAACCCATGTCCATTGAGTCAGTGATGCCATCCACCCATCTCATCCTGTCGTCCCCTTCTCCTCCTGCCCTCAATCTTTCCCAGCATCAGGGTCTTTTCAAATGAGTCAGCTCTCTGCATCAGGTGGCCAAAGTACTGGAGTTTCCGCTTCAACATTAGTCCTTCCAGTGAGCACCCAGGACTGATCTCCTTTAGGATGGACTGGTTGGATCGCCTTGAAGTCCAAGGGACTCTCAAGAGTCTTTTCCAATACTACAGTTCAAAAGCATCAATTCTTCAGCACTCAGCTTTCTTTATGGTTCAACTTTCACATCCATACATGACCACTGGAAAAACCATAGCCTTGACTAGACAGACCTTTGTTGACAAAGTAATGTCTCTGCTTTTTAATATGCTGTCTAGGTTGGTCATAACTTTCCAAGGAGTAAGCATCTTTTAATTTCATGGCTGCAATCACCATCTGCAGTGATTTTGGAGCCCAGAAAAATAAAGTTAGCCACTGTTTCCACTGTTTCCCCATCTATTTGCCATGAAGTGATGGGACCAGATGCCATGATCTTAGTTTTCTGAATGTTGAGCTGACTGGTAATTTATGCATCACACTAGTGTGTGGTCCACATGATGAAGAGAACTGAGTTAATAGAACCCTTTCATACTCATACTTCTTTGCAAGCACCTCTAAGCATTCCACCAATTTTAAAGAAACGGAATCAGACTATTCATTTTGGGTATGCTGCTGCTGCTGCTGCTGCTAAGTCACTTCAGTCGTGTCCAACTCTGTGCGACCCCATAGATGGCAGCCCACCAGACTCCACCGCCCTGGGATTCTCCAGGCAAGAACACTGGAGTGGGTTGCCATTTCCTTCTCCAATGGATGAGAGTGAAAAGTGAAAGTGAAGTCGCTCAGTCATGTCCGACTCTTCGAGACCCCATGGACTGCAGCCCACCAGGCTCCTCTGTCCATGGGACTTTCCAGGCAAGAGTACTGGAGTGGGGTGCCATTTTGAGTATAGTATAAGCAAAAAAACCATTCTAGAACCCAAACAGTGAATTGCACTCTTACGAAAGGAAATGGCAAGTTTCCAGGAAGTTCTGGAGAACAGGTTTACAAGACGTTTCCCCAGCAAGGGACCACAGTGACTTCTCTGCCACCCTGGGAATCAGGCTATGTCCTCTCCAAGAAGGTCTGTATATCTCAGCCCAGGGAAAGGAACTCTTTCATGGATACCTGATCTCAGCCCCAAGGGCAGCAGCTATTACTCAGTATATGATGTAAAATTATTATATACTGTATCTACTATTCCTATATGCTTTTGAGTTCTCTTTACTTCTCCCTAGCCAAGTCTCTAGTCTGATTCCTTTAAAGTTAATAATTCTTTGGAGTAAACTTTCCCTGCTCAAATTACCGTACTATGCATTTATCCAATCCAGACAGATCCAGAGTAGTTCTGAACTTGTAATACTGAAACCACTGCATACCTGAAGAGATGCTCCCCCATACTGTTGCAAATCACTTCATCATCAGGAAACAGTTCCAAGGCTTGCTCATAGCAGCCAAGTAGGTCTTGTGTTCGACTGAGAGCATCAAGTTCTTCAGCCCACCTGAAGAGCGTATACTGAAAAGTTTCCTTCACAAAAGAGAACAAAAATTAGTCAACATAAATGATGAAAGAACGTTCAACATGGGTTGAAGAGTCCACAGAAAATAAAACTTAATGACAATTGAAAATCACCTTAAGTCTTATTTGGCTTTAAAAGACCGTGTTTGCTGAATAAACAAATGCATAAATGAGTATATATATTTTTAATACACACTGTCCCTGTTTTATAAGAGGAAACTAAGGAACAAAGAACTGAGGAAAAAGCATTTGGATGGATCCATTATTTTACACCTGCCTACCTAGAAGAGCAAACTCAATCTCAAAGTAACACTTTCTCCTCCTTGAGGCTAGCTGGTCCTGAAATTTACACTAAGTTTTTGTGAACTATAAATGTCTATATAAAACTGACATCTATTGGGAAGAAGTCGGGGAATTCTAGGATCCTATCCAAAATATCAATAGTCTTGAGGTTGAGAAACCTTGCATGAAATAAAGCGAAGTAGCTTCAGGTTGAAAACTGAATGCAAAATTAAACTAAATCATTTTTTGAAATTTTTCTAAAATAACCTGGGCGGGGTGGGGGTGGGGAAACGTACAGAGCTTCAACAGAGTAACTCTCACAAATAATCTAATAATTGAAACTTAAAAGAATGCATCACCAAATGATTACTTCAGGCTAACTGCAAATTTAATTCAGCATTCTCTCCACCCAACAGTAGACAGGAGAGACAAGTGCAAATGCCCTGGGGCGGGAACTTGCTAGAATTAGATACAGGAGATGACTGAAGATCACTGAACGTGTGCAATATAACCTTTGGAATTTGAATGAAGTGAAAGTTTTGTAATAGAGGAATGACACCATCTGGCTTTTGTTATGAAAAGCTCACGTTGGCTTTGTTGCAGAAGACAGTCTAGTTTCCCGAGCCAAAGCACACTGCAAAAGTCAACAGGAGATGATTGAGGCTTGACTCAGGGTAGTAAAAAAGGAGGTGGTGAAAAGAAATACGATTCTGGATGTAAATTTCGAGGGTCAGCAAACAATATTTTCTAATAGGCTGGTTGTGGTTGCGAATAAAAGAGTCAACGGTGACCAGTAAACATTAATAACAACCACCAGACACTTAGAGTCCACACTCCCTCCTCCAACTACTGCTGCTGCTGCTAAGTCACGTCAGTCGTGTCCGACTCTGTGCGACCCCACAAACTGGTGACCACCAGGCTCCCCCGTCCCTGGGATTCTCCAGGCAAGAACACTGGAGTGGGTTGCCATTTCCTTCTCCAATGCATGAAAGTGAAAAGTGAAAGTGAAGTCGCTCAGTCGTGTCCGACTCTCAGCGACCCCATGGACTGCAGCCTACCAGGCTCCTCTGTCCATGGGAGTTGCCAGGCAAGAGTACTGGAGTGGGTTGCCAGTGCCTTCTCCGCCTCCAACTACCTACGTATTCATTTACTTATACAAGAACAGAGGATCGACCAGCGAGAAAAGGGCCCTCCTCACCTTTACATCGTCTTTCAGCTCCGGCGCCAGGCTGAGCACGAGGAGGTAGTGGGCATAGGCGGTGCCAAAGTCCTGGGAACCCAGGCAATGCTCTGCGCTCTGCAAGGACCGCGACACCAGCTCGTCCCGCCCAGGTGCCCCGGCGCCACTCCCGGCCCGGCGGGGCCTGGGCCGCGAGTTCGGCATGACAGAGTTACCGACCGAAACCTGAGCCAGTATCACCAAAGGGAAGATGTTCTGGTAAACGGAAGGAGCAAACAGTCTCGGTAACACCACTTCTACGTAACTAACAGGAGCGCCAGAACCTGCGCAGGTAACCTGTTCCCTGGCCACCACAAGCTCGCCCACCTTCGCCAGGCAGAAGCCCCGGAGGGCCGGGTCCCATTGGGTGGAGGCGCACGCTGCGCGAACGTCAGCACGCCCGACGTGAGCACGTCGCCCCCTCCCCCGTTTAGGCGATAAGGCGCGAGGCGTCCACCGCGCGTGCGCGTAGGGGGCCTTCGTTAATAACTTCTTTCTTGTTCGGGCGTCTGACGAGAAACAATAATAGCTTTCTTCCTCTTTCCTGACTTCAGGAGTGTGTGACTTCAGCTGGGACACCTAAACTCGGCCGACCCAACCAAGCCGAAGCTGCACCCTCCCGCGAGGGAGGTGATACGTATTAGAGACGGTCAGGTGTTTATGGTGATGTGTAAGGCCTTTGAGTCGTTATCACCACATCTCGAAGTGGCGAAAGTGAAAAGAACTCGGAAATAGCAAAAGCACCCCAAATGGGGTAGAGGAAAATGCTTTCACCGACGTTTTTAAAATCATCCTCACAGAACCTTGTGAAGTGTACCTCTGGATTATTCTCATTTTACAGACTGGGAGGGATATCCTGAGATGGTACTTGCCCAAGAAAATCACACACAGGCAGGGCTCAAATTCGAGTCCCTGGCTTCCCGTTCAGTTTTCTCTAAAACGAACTTAGGATTTATGTCAACTCTTCGGGGTTATCACTACTGGATACCGGGTACGTTATTACATTGTAAAAGTTTTTCTGCATTCAAGTGTGGACCCTAAGGGGTAAATTCAGAACTTTTAAACCCGAGGGAGTCAGTTCTCTTCAGTTCATTCGCTCAGTCGTGTCCGACTCTTTGCGACCCCATGGACTATAGCAAATGTATGTTTAAATAGGCCAGAAAGCAGGCTGTTCTGGTTAGCACAAAGTTTAAGTTAAATCATGTATAAGCAAGAATGACTTCCCCATACCTCAGTATGTGAAAATTTCTTCCTTCATCACTTCATGCAACTGAAATGTTAAGGGCTCTTTTGTCCCAATAGAATGTAGTAGAAGATGAAAAGACTACTTAACTGAAAAAAAAAGTACATTCTAGTCCAAGCTTGGTCCTTCCTGGCCCATTCAAGAACCATTCCTTAAGAGTATTTGAAAAAAGACCTAACAAAGCTGCTTCTACTTTGGACACAAGATGGACTGGACCATCAAATGAGATGGTATTTGTATCAGCAGTATGTATATAATATACATTTAATGCTATGCATTATTACTCATATAGACTCTTTTAAAACATAGCTGGCTTATTAAAAATTAGATCACTAACACTTTTAAGCATTTGATCAGAAGTCTAGACAACTCATATCTTTTAAGAGACCATTGTAATAGACTACTGGGACCTGTGAGACCTCTAGAGCCTGTGCTCTGCAACAGGAGAAGCCATCACAATGAGAAGCCCTTGCAACCCCACCAACAGAGTAACCCCCACTCACCACAACTAGAGAAAGCCCACTTGCAGCAACAAAGACCCGGCAGGGCCTAAAAATTAATTTTAAAAAAGAGCACTTGAAGCTTAAAAATGATTGCTAAAACTAAGAAAAGTGTCACAGGGAAAAAAAAAGTCAAATATAATTGGCTGGACTCTCTCCAGAAAGCAGAGGGAGACCTCCTAATCGTTCTCTCCAGAGATTTTGGTTTGGGGGAATCACTTAGACTTTACCATTCTGTCACCTCTGGGAGTCCCTGCTTCTGCTGAATCATGCAGTACTGCATTTTACAGGTGATCTTGTACCCCAGGGTATGCTTTCCCATTCCACAGGGCAAGGTTTCTTTTCTCTTGTTTTGCCTTGTTTTGGTGTTTTGGTCTGTTTGGTTTGTTAAGATAACCAAACTACTTAAAACATTTAGACCACATGAAACTCAAAGTGGACATATTATTACCAAGTCAATATAGGCTGAGATGGAGGGAAAACTTGACAGGAAGTGAGACAGGGCAGAAAAGAAAAGAAGCCGACTTCATTTGTTTCATCATCTCTAATATCAACCTGTGGGCAGTGACTACTGCTAAAAAAAAAATGCTAAGGATGCTTCCTGTCCTTTCTGAAAAACTTCAGATAACTTTGTGAGCTACTAAGTCTAACTTACACTGAATGTTCTAGATAGAGAAATCACAGGTTATTTGCATTTCTTTGTGGTTTAACTTAGACACTCTCTTAGACACTAGGGAAAGTCACTTGAAAAAAAATGGAACTGACACAAGTAACATGGGACATTTGCTCACCACAAGAAACTGAGATAGAAAACATATTTTAAGTACTATTTTTTCTTCCTTTATTACCTCATTCATGAGACTTAGAATTCCTCAAGACTATATATGTTTATTGAAGGCTAATTATATTTATTGACATTACTTTTCAGTTGTTTTGCAATGTACATTTTACTTCTTGGTCTTTAGTCAAAGGTTTCTTTGAAAATATTGAAAGCATCATTCCTTTGTTCACAATAGCCTTCCTCTTCTCCAACCAAAACTGTAATCTTTAACGACTCTTAAGAGTCTTATTCCTTCATTTATATGTTATTTTTTTCACCCTCTTTTAAGGTTCTAAGAAAAACCTCACTGATGGGGAAAACCACTGCTGACTCAGAAGCAGGTTTAATTGTGGTTATCTTTCACCGTGTTCTAGGCAGCTTGTCAACAAACCACATATGCCAAACAAGGAAGCAAAACCAACTGAAGGGGTCTCAGCTTTCCAGTGTGCAAAAGTTGAAGGTTAACAGGGGGAAGAAAGCTTACAGGAACTTCATTAACAAGGGATTAAACAGTTTACTGGACACAAGGTATCTTGGGTTTATATCTTCAGAGGAGACTCGTATGTTTTTCGCGCGATCTTGTATGTTCTATGGTTTGGAGTCTTGTTCTCAGCTCTGCGCATTTTAGGGTCATTTTGGCAGCTTTTAAACAATATCCACACCTGGGCCTCATTTCCAAAGATGCTGGTTTAATTGGCTTGGAGTGGAGTCTGGGAATGAGTCTTTTTAAGAGCTCCCTGGAGAGGCTAATGTGCATACCAGGAATGCAGGGTATGGGGCAGGTTGTTTTCTTTTTTTTAATTGGAGTATAATTGCTTTACAATGTTGTGTTAGTTTCTGCTGTACACCGAAGTGAATCAACTATATATATATATATACACACACACATATATCCACTCCCTCTTGAACCTCCCTCCCAACCACCCCCATCCCACACCTCTGAGACAGGGCACCTAACTGAGCTCCTTGTGCTGTGCACTGGCTTCCCGCAAGCTATCTGTTTTACATATGGTAGTGTATAGATCGGAGAAGGCAATGGCACCCCACTCCAGTACTCTTGCCTAGAAAATCCCACGGATGGAGGAGCCTGGTGGGCTACAGTCCATGGGGTCGAAAAGTCAGACACGACTGAGCGACTTCACTTTCACTTTTCACCTTCATCCATTGGAGAAGGAAATGGAAACCCACTCCAGTGTTCTTGCCTGAAGAATTCCAGGAACGGTGGAGCCTGGTGGGCTGCCGTCTATAGGACTGCACAGAGTCAGACACGACTGAAGCGACTTAGTGGCAGCAGCAGCAGCAGTGTATAGATGTCAGTCTTATTCTCCCTGTTCATCTCACTCTCCCGTTCCTTGGGGAAGGCTTCTATAGGGTTGCTGGTATGTTTGAAGTACATGGTGTAGGCAGTATAGGCATAAAGGCAATTTGGGGAGTGGGAATATAATTTGTTTATGGCTTAACAAGAATTGTGAAGAGCCAACTAAATTCTTTGGAGTTGAAGTGATTGTTGTATGATGAAAAATAAAATGTTCATCATATTGAATTATTTTTGGAGAGAAAATTTTATAATTGAATCAACAAAACACTACAGCCATAGTACAACTGCTTGGCTATTAATATTTGCATTAATGGATTCTCGCTAAATATTCCCAGTTCCTTCCATTTTTAAAAAAGCTTTTACTGTAATTAGGATTCTTGTTGCTGTTGTTTTACATAACTCTTTCTAATTGTTCCCTGTACATTTCAAAATCTAGAACTCAAAGTTAGATGTAAAACTAACAATGGCAAAACCAATGCTGAGTTGAAAATCTGAGTGTACGGGGGCCTATAGTAGTGTGACAACAGTGTTCACAGGCAGTGAAAGAGAAAATCCAAGTATCAACCATGCTTGGTTCTGGAGAACCTGCCTGAGTCTCCTGCTGGAAATACCAACCAAAATGTTGGTGCCAGAGATGGATTCCAAGTAATCTGAATAGAGCATGTCCTGACAAAGCATTCAGAAAAATGCTAAAATCCACTTAGAGGAAAAAATCTAAACCTGGGAGTCACCTCAGCTCTTTGCACTCCTCTCCCTATTCCCCATCAATCATGACTAGTCCAAGTCCCAGCAGGAGCAAACTCAGAGGGCTTATCAATTAAAGAGAATTTAATCAAAGGACTGTTGACAGAGGTCAGGGAGGTTCAGGGAATCAGCAAAGCTTGTGAGGTGTCCAGACACCAGCAACACCTGGAAGCTACTACCATCCTTTGTCCTGAAGAAGCAGAAGGAGAGGACTACTACATTACCAGAACCCAGAAAGAGTTGTAAGTATGGAAGAGAGGCCCCCTAACTAGAAGTATTGCCGTCGGCAGAGGAGAGAATTCCCTGACCTTTTTCTCCCCCTACCTACCAGTCTCTTAGTGATGGCTCCTACTAGCAGAACCCAATCCAAAGTGAGCTAGTATAGAATCTTAGATGACACAGTCCAGAGAGTCAGTCACCTTCCAGGACACAGAGCAGGACAAAGAAGGGTAGAAAATGGTTCTGTAGCAAATGGAGGATAATCAATGAAATCACCAAGTTTTACCTCTTGACTTCCTAAATTTAAAAAAACCTTCCCCCTCCTCTGATTGCTTGCTGCCCCTGCCTGCATTCATCTTTTTAATCTTTCCCCTTGTCTGTTATAATGGCCTCTCCTCCCCCAGGCTTCAGTCATGCACCTCTTAAATTCATCCTTCATCTTCATTGCTGTAGCTGAAATTATCTAAAAAGCAAATTTCACAATTCATTGGCTCCCCAACACCTAGAGCTGTGTGTTATAAACTTCTTAAGAAAGTAAGTTGTGTGGAGAATAATTCTAAATCCTAATCAAAGGTTTCCCTCAGGAGAGGAAAGGCAAGAGTCATGTTGAGTGTGTAACTTTCCACACTGAGATTGTACTAGATTGTACTAAGTGTGGATTGTACACTCCACACTCAGAATGTACTATTTGAGAATGCATTAAAGATCTGGGGTTCCTTAGTAGCTAAAAGGCCCAAGAATGTCTACTTATAGTGTCCTCCCTGAGCAAAATAAAATAGTTGACCCAATTATCGAGTTTAGACCTGTGGAAGTAAATGAGTTGATAAGGGCACAGTTTCAACTTCTTTTTGTAGCAACCTTGGAGAAGAAAATGGCAACCCACTCCAGTATTCTTGCCTGGAGAATCCCATGGACGGAAGAGCCTGGGAGGCTACAGTCCTCGGGGTCACAAAGAGTTGAACACGACTAAGTGACTTCTCTTCACTTCTTCTGGAGCCCGGGAGCTGCAACCGCTGACTGAACGAGAGAAGGCACCACAATGAAAATCCCATGCGCTGCAACTAGAGAGCAGCCTCCACTCACCACAGCTAGAGAAAAGCCCATGCCTCAGGAAGGCCCAGAGCCCCCAAAAGAAAAGGCCAACCCCAGGTCCCAGGCTAGGCTTTCTGGTGTTGGCTTTTTACACCTTTTACATCAAAGGGCTCTCTGTAAGGAGATGTTTTAGCTCAGTGATTGTCAGGGCACGTAACAGGAGGCTACTGTCTGAATCTGAATCCTAGCTTGCCACTGAGGCATCTTGAACAAGTTAAGTTACTTAACTTCTAGACCTGAATTTCCTTATACATAAAATGAGGATCACATGGTACCTATCTCTTAGCTTTGTTGTAACGATTGTAGTAGTAGCTTTGTTGTAGTAGTAGTAGTGTTAGTCTCTAAGTCAGGCCTGACTCTTTGTGACTCCACGGACTGTAGCCCACCAGGCTCCTCCGTCCATGGAATTCTCCAGGCAAGAATACTGGAGTGGATAGCCATTTCCTTGTCCAGGGGAATCTTCCTGACTCAGGGGTCGAATCCGAGTCTCCCCATCACGGGCAGATTCTTTACTCTCTGAGCCACCAGGGAAGCCCACGGTTATAGTACCCAGATCATGTTAAGCCCTCAGTCAGAGTTACTTGTTCTTACTCTAGCTTCCTCTGGAGGGGAACTCATCATTCTCAGAGAAGCGAGGCTCCCACCCAAGAGGAGCTGTAGCGCCTGCCAGTTACCTGAGTCTTACTTGGACCTGGAGACCTATAACGGGGGTTGGGGGAGGGGGGAGAAGGGAAAGGAGACAAGAAGTCTTTCCTCCTCTTCCTACTGCCTCCCAAATAAACTGACATCTGCCTTAAGAGCTGTAAGTTCTTAATTCAGTTTTCTCCCATGATTGAGTTAAGGAAAGGAAGCAAATACAGTGTTTTTCTTGGTGCAATATAAAGGATAGATCTTAAATTGTGGTGACAAACCCACAGGTTTTTTGAACTTAGTGGAAAGTAATGATCACAGAAGATTCCAGTGACCTAGTCTTTGTGCAAGGTACTCACTGGATGTGAATCAGATTATTACAGGCTCTGGGGAAATAGTAACTCATCTTGTGATCTGTCTTCAGAGCAGTTGGCTTAAACTATTCAGGACTCATGCTTTCCAAGCCAAAGATACCCTCTCCATCCCCCTTACGTGTAAGATTTTGATCAATACCCAACACCTTTAGGTCAGGGAACTATTTTGCATATGATGGGATAATGGTTAGGAGGCTTCCCATGTGGTGCTAGTAGTAAAGACTCTGCCTGCCAGTGCAGGAGACTCAAGAGACTCGACTTCCATCCCTGGGTCAGGAAGATTGCCTGAAGGGAATGGCAATCCGCTCCAGTATTCTTGCCTGTAAAATCCCATGGACAGAGGAGTCATAAAGAGTCAGACACGACTTAGCAACTGAGCAGAGGAGCAGAGGGATAAAGCTTAACTGAGCTGGTCCCATTGAAATAGACGTCAGAACCGAAGCTATGACACCCAGTTGGCCTTCCATGCCCTCTTCCAAAGCCTGAGGGGCTTTGTTGAGCCCAGTTTGAAGCCACTCCCCTATAAGATTAAGTCTAAGCTCCTTAAGTAAGACCCGGCTACATGATTTGGCTCCTGCTTAACCCCTCTAGCCTCAGTCTCCAACGTTTCCTGCTTCACTGTCCTCATTCACATTTTTGCTAAGGTAGTTCTCCCCCCCCTTTATATAATGTGTTCCATCTTAGTATGCTCTGCTCACTCCATATCATCTTTACTTAGTTCAAAATTCCCCACTTCTCCAAATTGCTAATTCAGGCAAAGTAGTCTTTCTCTGATTTCTCATAGTCACCTATCCATAACTCCATTTTAGCACATTTGGTTTTGGTTTTAGTCACTGCTACTGCTGCTACTAAGTCACCTCAGTCATGTCCGACTCTGTGTGACCTCATAGACAGCAGCCCACCAGGCTCCCCCGTCCCTGGGATTCTCCAGGCAAGAACACTGGAGTGGGTTGCCATTTCCTTCTCCAATGCATGAAAGTGAAAAGTGAAAGTGAAGATGCTCAGTCATATCCAACTTTTAGCAACCCCATGGACTGCAGCCTACCAGGCTCCTCCGTCTATGAGATTTTCCAGGCAAAAGTACTGGAGTGGTGCCATTGCCCTCTTGTGTCCAATTCTTCTGTAACCCCATGGACTGTAGCCTTCCAGGCTCTTCTGTCCATGGGATTTTCCAGCCAAGAATACTGGAGTGGGTTGCCATTCCCTTCACCAGGGGCTCTTCCCAATCTCCTGCATCTCCTGCATTGGCAGCCAGATTCTTTACCACTGAGCCACCAGGAAAGCCCCAATTGTATAAGTGAAATGATGTGTTTATCCTCTTGACTAGAAAGTGAGTTCCTGGGACTCAGGAAATATGCCTTATTCATTCTTTATCTGCAGCATTCTGAATAACAGATAGAATTAATGAAGTCATTAAATGTCTGATGGGGACTATCCTGGTGGCCCAGTGGCTAAGACTGCACTTCCAATGAGTTGCTATGACTAGCTGCTACTGCTAAGTTGCTTCAGTCATGTCCGACTCTGTGCTATCCCATAGACAGCAGCCCACCAGGCTCCCCCATCCCTGGGATTCTCCAGGCAAGAACACTGGAATGGGTTGCCATTTCCTTCTCCAGTTCGTGAAAGTGAAGTCGCTCAGTCGTGTCTGACTCTTAGCAACCCCATGGACTGCAGCCCACCAGGCTCTTCCATCCATGGGATTTTCTAGACAAGAGTACTGGAGTGGGGTGCCATTGACAAAACTAGAATGGCTTCAGTGCAGAAACCAAGGGGTTTCCAATGCCCATAGATAAAGATTTGCCCAAGCAAATTCTAGAGGACATGTACATAATTTCAAGAAGTGAGCTGCAAATGCAAGAGAGTTTGGGTCCCGTTAATGTGCACCTTTAAAACAGAAGTTTCATAAACATTCTTGAAAAACATCTGCTTCTCTTTTCCAGGTACTTGCAACCTCAAATAAAGCAGCACAGAAACACAGCACAGGAAGAGCTGGCAGGCAGCTGAGTTTTCTCTGAAAAGATACCTGGACCAGAAAGTGTTGGTTCTACCCTATCTGCCAGAGACTCACCTAAATCCGATTAGGGTAGCAGCATACAGAATAAATAGAATCTGAGGAAGATGAATAAATTATGTTTTCTCAGTATATTGTAATTCACCTTTATAATGAGAAATTTTTGTGACTCACTGAAAGTGGGAGTTGGACAGTTAGAATTTTTTTTCCTAGCCACACTGGGTCTTTATTGCTATGTGGACTTTATCTAGTTTCAGTGAATGGGAGCTACTCTTCCTTGTGGTGTGAGGGCTTCTCATTGTAATGACTTCTCTTGTTGCAGAGCACAGGTTCTAGACCTTGAGCTCAAGAGTCATGGTGCATGGGCTTTTGACCATGGTGAGTGGGATCTTCCCAGACCAGGGATTAAACCTGTGTCCCCTGCATTAGCAGGTGGATTCTTAACCACTGGATCACCAGGGAAGTCCAGAAAGTTAGCATTTATTGATGTTTCTCAGGGGTGTATGTATTGAATGCATTCTATATTGGTGGGACTGTTTTTAATAATTTAATGTTTCACCAATCAGCATCTTCCCTCTCTTTTTCTGGGACCTGTGTTAGCTTTCATCAGGTTATTGGGTTTCCCAGGTGGCTCAATGGTAAAGAATCTGCCTGCCAATCTTGGAGATGCAAGAGACTCAGGTTCAGTTCTTCAGTAGAGAAGATCCCCCGGAGGAGGGCATGGCACTCCACTCCAGTATTCTTGCCTGGAGAGTTCCATGGACAGAGGAGCCTGGTGGGCTACAGTCCATGGGGTTTCAAAAGACTTGGACACAACTTAGTGACTAAACGACAACAACAATACAATTTACCACACTTTTCTTCTATTGTCCTGCTTCCCTGGTAGCTCAGCTGGTAAAGAATCCACCTTCAATGTGGGAGACCTGGGTTTGATCCCTGGGTTGGGAAGATCCCCTGGAGAAGGGAAAGGGAATCTTTCCAGTATTGCAGCCTGGAGAATTCATGTCACAATGAGTTGGACACAACTGACCAACTTTGACTTTCACTTTCTTCTATTGTCTTAAGCCCCATAGATCCTGTGGGAAAATGGCATGTTTTTTTCAAGTTCCCAATCCTTTGGCCACAATTGATTTCTTCAGGCTTGAGGGTATAACACAAATATTTTCTAATAGGAAGTAAGAATGAAAGGGGAAAAAAGTAGACTCTCTGATAGCCAACTTCTAAGATGTAAAACCTGGGAGTTTTCAGTGACCATGTTCCTCATTATATGGAGGAAACTAGCCTACAGTTGCAGGGGACAGAGCTAACAGAGTAAAGCTGAACAGGGACAAAGAGGAAGGTATTATGGGGTGGTTGTTCAGTCATTCCTTGGATTCTGTGAGTCATGAAGTTTTCCTTTGTGTCTAAGCTAAAGCTGAATTTGTTTCTGCTATTTGTAATGAAATGATAATTCATGCACCTGTGTAATTCCACTTAATCCTAACACCAATACTTTTAAGTAGTGACCGTAATTGACATTTTACAAATGAGTCCCAGAGTTAGAGATGGACGTTCTCCCTGGTACCCTATCTTGAAGAAATATTTTACAGTAACACCCAACTACATTATTCTCAGACCATCAGCTCCTTATTGCAAAATTCATGCTAAAGTTGAAGAAAGTAGAGGAAACCACTAGGCTATTCAACAACAACAACAACGTGTGTGCTCAGTCATGTCCAACTCTGTGGGACCCCATGGACCACAGCCTGTCAGTCTCCTCTGTCCATGGGATTTTTCCAGCAAGAATACTGGAATGGGTTGCCATTCAGGTATGACGTAAATCAAATCCCATATGATTATACAGTAGAGGTGACAAATAGATTCAAGGGATTAGATCTGGTAGACAGAGTGCTAAAGAACTATTAGCGGAGGTTCATGACAGTGTACAAGAAGCAGTGACCAAAACCATCCCAAAGAAAAAGTAACGCAAGAAGGTAAAGTGGTTGTCTCAGGAGCCTTTACAAATAGCTGAGAAAATAAGAGAAAGACAAAGGAGAAAGGGAAAGATATACCCAACTGAATAAAGAGTTCCAGAGAATAGCAAGGAGAGATAAGGGCTTCTTAAATAAATGGTGAAAGGAATAGAGGAAAACAATAGAATAGGAATAACTAGAGATCTCTTCAAGAAAATTGGAGATATCAAGGGAATATTTCATGCAAGAATAGGCATGATAAAGGACAGAAATGGTAAGGACCTAACAGAAGAAGAGATTAAGAAGAGGTGGCAAGAATACACAGAAGAACTGTACAAAAGAGATAACCACGATGGTGTGGTGGTCACTCACCTAGAGCCAGACATTCTGGGATGTGATGTCAAATGGGCCTCAGAAAGCATTACTATGAATAAAGTTAGGGGAGGTGATGGAATTCCAGCTGAGCTATTTAAAATCCTAAAAGACAGTCCTGTTAAAGTGCTTCACTCAATATGTCAACAAATATGGAAAACTCAGCAGTGGCCACAGGACTGGAAAAGGTCAGTTTTCATTCCAGTTCCAAAAATGGGCAATGCCAAAGATTGTTCAGACTGGCATGCAGTTACACTTATTTCACATGCTGGTAAGGTTATGCTCAAAATCCTTCAAGTTAGGCTTCAATAGTACATGAACCGACAACTTCCAGATGTGTAAGCTGGGTTTAGAAAAAGGCAGAGGAACAAGAGATTAAGTGGCCAACATTTGTTGGATCATGGAGAAAGCAAGGAAATTCCAGACAAATATCTACTTCTGCTTCATTGGCTATGCTAAAGCCTTTTGACTGTATGGATCATAGCAAACTGTGGAAAATTCCCAAAGAGATAGGAATATCAGAACACCTTACCTGTCTCCCGAGAAATCTGTATGCAAGTCAAGAAGCAATAATTAGAACCAGACATGGAACTACTGACTGGTTCCAAATTGGGAAAGGAGTATGACAAGGGTATATATTGTCACCCTACTTATTTAACTTCTATGCAGAGCACATCATGTGAATTGCTGGGCTGGATGAATGACAAGCTGGAATCAAGATTGCTGGGAGAAATATTAGTAACCTCAGATACGCAGATGATACTACTCTAATGGCAGAAAGTGAAGAGGAACTAAAGAGACTTTTGATGAGGGTGAAAGAGGAGAGTGAAAATGCTGATTTGAAACTCAACATTCAACAAACTAAGATCATGGCATGCAGTCCCATAACTTTAAGCAGTTAGAAGAGGAAAAAGTAGAAGCAGTGACAGACATTTTTCTTGGGCTCCAAAATCACTGTGGGCAGTGACTATAGCCATGAAATTAAAAGACACTTGTTCCTTAGAAGGAAAGCTATGACAAACTTAGATAGCATATTATAAATAAAAAGCAGAAACATCACTTTGCTGACAAACGTGCATATAGTCAAGGCTATGGTTTTTCCAGTAGTCCTGTACAGATGTGAGAGTTGGACCATAAAGAAGGCTGAAAAAAAAAATGTAGTCACTCAGTCATGTCCCACTCTTTGCAGCCCCCTGGACTGTAGCCCATCAGGCTCCTCTGTCCATAGAATTCTCTAGGCAAGAATATGGGAATGGACTGCCATTCCCTTCTCCAGGGGATCTTCCTGACCCAGGGATCAAGCCCGGGTCTCCCACATTGCAGGCAGATTCTCTACCGTCTGAGCCACCAGGGAAGGATGAGTGCCAAAGAATTGATGCTTTCAAATTGTGGTGCTGGAGAAGATGCTTGAGAGCCCCGTGGACTGCAAAGAAATCAAACCAATCAATCCTAAAGGGAATCAATCCTGAATGTTCATTGGAAGGACTAATGACGAAACTGAAGCTGAAGTTCCAATACTTTGGCCACCTGATGTGGAGCCAACACTTTGGAAAAGACCCTGTTGCTGGGAAAGATTGAAGGCAAAAAGAGAAGGGGCAGCAGAGGATGAGATGGTTGGATGGCATAGCCAACTTGATGGACATGAGTCTGAGCAAACTCCAGGAGATGGTGAAGGACAGGGAAGCCTGGCGTGCCTCAGTCCATGGGGTTGAAAAGAGTCAGACACAACTTAGCAACTAAACAACAACAACAACAACATTCTACCTACCCTGCTTGCCAAGCAATTTTTCAGCTTGCTCTCTTCCAAAGGTACACATGCACTGGGAAACAGTGACTCCAAAATGATCAGATGTTGATTGTCCTGCCAGTAACAGTTCACATTATGAAATAATTTGTTGATATTATTATTTACAAATTAGTTTATTATGAGTGGTTAGTATGAATCATTTCTGAGAATTGGACATAATGCTTTAGAGTTTAAGAATCCAAAAAGTTGAGGGTCGTATTAGACTAAACCTTCTTAGGGACTGGTTTTGCCTAGAACACTTGTACAAACTCTTTCTGGACATCTTAGCTGCACAGATGAAAACTAAGATTCCTCAAGATGTCAAAGATAGAGGTTCCATTAACAATTGAGTCCTAGCCACAAAATTGAACTCTCTAGTCAGTTGTATCACAACAAAGATTTTTTTTTAATTATTAGTTTCCTACAGTATTTTTTGTCTCAAGATTAGCTATTATTAAGGTTTCAAATGGGCTGAGGTGACATCAGTAAAAATAGTAAAATGAAGAACTCCAAATTCCACCCCTCCATAAGAGCAATGAAAACTAGACAAAAGACTGTCAGAATCAACTTTCTTTGAACTCTGGAAATTAGCCAAAGGCCTGCAACAACCTGGCAAAAATATTTTTTCAAGGAAAATAGCTGGTTCTTAGTAAGTACTCGGAGAAGGGGATGGCACCCCACTCCAGTACCCTTGCCTGGAAAATCCCATGGATGGAGGAGCCTGGTAGGCTGTAGTCCATGGGGTCGCTAAGAGTCAGACACGACTGAGCGACTTCACTTTCACTTTTCACTTTCATGCATTGGAGAAGGAAATGGCAACCCACTCCAGTGTTCTTGCCTGGAGAATCCCAGGGACGGGGGAGCCTGGTGGGCTGCCATCTATGGGGTCGCACAGAGTCGGACACGACTGAGGTGACTTAGCAGCAGTAAGTACTAATGGGATTCCAGTCCCGTCTCCCACTCCTTATATCAGCAGTAGCTGGGAAAATAACAGCCTGCATTTCTGGTACCAGAGTGAGTAAAGAATTGTTATTAGTTATTTGTTCTGATATGCCTGGTGGCTCCCTAGAATGGTGACTCAAAGGCATATATCTATTTTGCCTGATTCCAACTTCCCTGGTGGCTCAGTGGTAAAGAATCCACCTGCCAATGCAGTAGACACAGGTTCGATCCCTGGGTCAGAAAGATCCCTTGGAAAAGAAAATGGCAACCCATTCTAGTATTCTTGCCTGGGAAATCCCACAGACAGAGGAGCCTGGTGGGGTACAGTCCATGGGATCACAAAAGAGTCAGACACAACTTAGTGACTAAACAAGAACAACAGCAACTAGCCTAGTAGTGCTAAAGCTCCTTCCCAGGGGTATTTGTTGAAAATCCTTATAGTCTACTGCCTTAGGTTGCTGCTGCCAAGGTGATCATTAATAACTGGGGCAAACAGTAGACCAAACAAAAAGCTTGTGAGGAAAATGAGTGTCCTGTAAGGACTTGCAAGATGGGCAAACAGTGAAAACAGTGTCAGACTTTATTTTTGGGGGCTCCAAAATCACTGCAGATGGTGACTGCAGCCATGAAATTAAAAGATGCTTACTCCTTAGAAGGAAAGTTATGACCAACCTAGATAGCATACTCAAAAGCAGAGACATTACTTTGCCAAAAAAGGTTCATCTAGTCAAGGCTATGGTTTTTCCTGTGGTCATGTATGGATGTGAGAGTTGGACTGTGAAGAAGGCTGAGTGCCAAAAAACTGATGCTTTTGAACTGTGGTGTTGGAGAAGACTTGCGAGTCCCTTGGACTGCAAGGAGATCCAACCAGTCCATTCTGAAGGAGATCAGCCCTGGGATTTCTTTGGAAGGAATGATGCTGAAGCTGAAACTCCAGTATTTTGGCCACCTCATGCGAAGAGTTGACTCATTGGAAAAGACTCTGATGCTGGGAGGGATTGGGGGCAGGAGGAGAAGGGGATGACAGAGGGTGAGATGGCTGGATGGCATCACTGACTCAATGGACATGAGTCTGGGTGAACTCCGGGAGTTGGTGATGGACGGGGAGACCTGGCGTGCTGCGATTCATGGGGTCGCAAAGAATCGGACACGACTGAGCGACTGAACTGAACTGAACTGAGAAGGTCAAAGGCCAAATGCATGCGTAAGATTGTATGCATGCTCAGGAAAACCAAAAAAAAACCTCTGAAACTCTCACCTTCTACTTTACAGCTCTAAGGCTAGTGTTGAAAGTAAGCCACAATAAACACATATGGGGCCTCTGCAAAGACTGGAAGGTTGTTTGGTTCCAGGTACTGCTGCTGCTGCTGCTAAGTCGCTTCAGTCATGTCGACTCTGTGCGACCCCATAGATGGCAGCCCACCAGGCTTCCCCATCCCTGAGATTCTCCAGGCAAGAACACTGGAGTGGGTTGCCATTTCCTTCTCCAATGCATGAAAGTGAAAAGTCAAAGTGAAGTCGCTCAGTCGTGTCCCACTCTAAGCGACCCCATGGACAGCAGCTTACCAGGTGTCTCCGTCCATGGGATTTTCTAGGCAAGTACTGGAGTAGGGTGCCATTGCCTTCTCTGGGTTCTAGGTACAGGCATACCTTATTATGTTTCAATTTATTGCACTTTGCAGACATTACATTCTTTACAAATGGAAGGTTTGTGGCAACCCTCCATCAAGCAAGTCTACCAGCAACATTTTTCCAATAACCTTAGCTCATTTCATGTCTCTGTGTGTCAGGAAGATCCCCTGGAGAAGGGAATGGCAACCCACTCCAGTACTCTTGCCTGAGAAATCCTGTGGACAGAGGAGCCTAACAGGTTACAGTTCATGGGGTCACAAAGAGTCAGACATGACTGAGCACAGGCACCCTGATGTCACATTTTAGTAAGCTCACCATTTTTCAAACTGTCTCATTATTATTATGCTTCTTATAGTGAGCTGTGACCAGAGATCTTTGATGTTACTATTTTGTTTTGGGGCTCCATGAACCATGCCCATGTAAGACAGAGAACATAATCAATAAATGCTATGTGTGTTTTGACTGTTTCATCAGCCATCTTTTCCCTATCCTTCTCCCTTTCCTAGGGCCTCCCTTTACCCTGAGACACAACAATTTTAAAATTAGGACAGTTAATAACCCTACAATGGCATCTAAGTTTTCAAGTGAAAGGAAGGCTTTGTCACTAAGTCATGTCTGACTCTTTGCAACCCCATGGACTGTAGCCCACCAGGCTCCTCTGAACATGGGATTTCCCAGGTAAGAGTAAGGGATCAGGGTGCCATTCCCTTCTTCAGGGGATCTTCCCAACCCAGGATTGAACACATGTCTTCTGCAGCTCCTGGATTGGTAGGCAGATTCTTTACTACTGCACCACCTAGGAAGCCTCATATGTTTCTCAATTTAAATAAAAAATTAGAAATGATTAAGCTTAGTGAGGAAATCATGCCAGGCTGAAAGCTAGGCCTCTTGAACCAGTTGTCCAAGTTGTGAATACAAAGGAAAAGTTCTTATAAGGAAATTAAAAGTGCTACTCCAGTGAATACATGAATGATAAGAAAGCAAAACAGCCTTGTTGCTGCTATGGAGAAAGTTTTAGTGAATCAAACCATCCACAACGTCCCCTTAAGCCAAAGCCTAATGCAGAGCACAGCCCTAACTCTTCAGCTCTATGAAGGTTGAGAGAGGCACGGAAGCTGCAGAAGAAAAGTTTGATGCTAGCCGAGGTTGGTTCATAAGGTTTAAAAAAAGAAGCCATCTCTATAACATAAAAGTGCAAGGTGAAGTAGCAAGGACTGTTCTAGAAGCTAGAGCAAGTCATCAAGATCTAAGATAATTAATGAAGGTGGTTACACTAAACAACAGGTTTTCAATGTAGATGAAACAACTGTATATTGGAGGAAGATGCCGTTGAGGACTATCATAGCTAGAGAGAAGTCAATGTCTGCCTTCAAAACTTCAAAGGACAGGCTGACTCTTCTGCTGGGGCCAGAGAGCTGGTGACTTTAAGTTGAAGCCAATGCTCACTTACTATTCTGAAACTCCTAGGACCTTTAAGAATTATGTTAAATCTACTCCGCCTGTACTCTGTAAATGGAACAATGAAGCCCGGATGACAGCCTATCTGTTTACAACATGGTTTACTGAATATTTTAAGCCCAATGTTAACAGCTATTGCTCAGAAAAGAGTTTTCTTTGAAAATATTCCATTCATTGACAATGAACCTGGTCATCCAAGGGTCTCTGGTATGGATTTACAGTGAGATTAATGTTATTTTCTTTCTTTTTCAACAAATTCTTAAAATTATTTATTTAAATTTATTTTTATGAGCTTCCCAGGTGGTGCAGTGGTAAAGAATCTGCTTGCCAATGCAAGAGATGCATGAGACTCAGGTACAATCCCTGGGTAGGGAAAGTCCCCTAGAGAAGGAAATGGCAATCCACCCCAATATTTTTGCCTCGGAAATCCCATGGACAGATGAGCTTTCAGGCTACAGTCCACAGGGTCGCAAAGAGTTGGACGTGACTGAGCACCACCACCCATTATTTATTTGGCTGTGATGGTTCTCAGTTGGCACTTAGAATCTTTAGTTGTGCCATGTGGGATCTAGTTCCCTGAGCAGGGATCAAACCCAGGCTCCCTGCATAAGGAGCAAAACGTCTTAACCACTGGGCCACCAGGGAAGATTCATATTGATTTCAACAATGTTGTGCTTACTAACACATTTAATTAATTTTGACTTCTAAGTCTTATTTTAGAAATACATTTTGTAAGGCTATAGCTGTCGTAGATACTGATTCCTCTGATTGATCTGGGCAAAGTAAATTGGAAACCTTTTGGAAGGATTCACAGTTCTAGATGCCATTAAGAATATTTGTGATTCATGGGAAGAGGTCTTAATGCCAACATTAACAAGAAGATAAAAGAAGTTGATTCCAGTCCTCATGGGTAACTCTGAGGGATTCAAGACTTCAGTGGAGGAAGTAACTGCAGATGTGGTAGAAACAGCAAGAAAATTAGAATTAGAAGTGGAGCCTGAAGATGTGACTGAATACTGCAAACTCACAATAAAACTTTAATGAATGAGGAGTTGCTTCCTAAAGATGTACAAAGAAAGTGTTTTCTTGAGATGGAATCTACTCCAAGTGAAATGTTGTTTGAACAACAAACTATGAAGTTTGTTGAACAACAGGATTTAGAATATTATATAAACTTCATTGATAAGGCAATAGCAGGGTTTGAGAAGCTCGATTCATTTTTTTAAGTTCTGCGGTGGGTAAAATCCTGTCAAACAGCGTTACATGCTACAGAGAAATTGTTCATGAAAGGAAGAGTCAATCAATGTAGCAGACTTCATTGTGGTCCTATTTTAAGACTTTGCCACAGCCACCTCAGCCTTCAGCAACCACCTCTCCGAAAGGTCAGCAGCCACCAACATTGAGGTAAGACCCTCCACCAGCGAAAATATTACAACTTCCTGAAGGCTCAGATGATGGTTAGCATTTTTTAGCAATAAAGGTTTTTAATTAAGGTATGTACATTTTTGTTTTTTTAGACATAATGCTATTGCATAATTAATAGACTACAGGGTAGTGTAAACATGACTTTTATATATACTGGAAATCAAAAAATCTGTGACTAGTTCTTTTGAGATATCTGCTTTATTGCAGTGATCTGGAACCAAAGCTGCAATATCTCTAAGGTGTGTATATATTCAAGGAAGCTCTGCCCAGTCATTAGCTGACCACTAAGACAATATAACAGAGACCCCAGGGGCCACATAAAGCAAAGAACAGACTATAGAATTAGTCTGTTTAGAAATGGATAAGAAAGATGTGGTACATATACACAATGGAGTATTACTCAGCCATTAAAAAGAATACATTTGAATCAGTTCTAATGAGATGGATGAAACTGGAACCTATCATACAGAGTGAAGTAAGCCAGAAAGAAAAACACCAATACAGTATACTAACGCATATATATGGAATTTAGAAAGATGGTGACAATAACCCTGTGTATGAGACAGCAAAAGAGACACTGATGTATAGATCAGTCTTATGGACTCTGTGGGAGAGGGAGAGGGTGGGGAGATTTGGGAGAATGGCATTGAAACATGTAGAATATCATGTATGAAACGAGTCGCCAGTCCAGGTTCGATGCATGATACTGGATGCTTGGGGCTGGTGCACTGAGACGACCCAGAGGGAGGGTATGAGGAGGGAGGAGGGAGGAGGGTTCAGGATGGGGAACACAGGTATACCTGTGGCGGATTCATTTCGATATTTGGCAAAACTAATACAATATTGTAAAGTTTAAAAATAAAATTAAAAAAAAAAAAAAAGAAAAGTTACTAACCAGTAGCAACTACAATAAGCAGCAACAGCAACAAATCCTAGGGAATGGAGAATTAACACAATTATTATCATCCAAAGTCTATAATTTACAGTAAGATTCATTCCTGGTGTTGTACATTCTATAAGTTTTGACTAATGTATAATGACATGTATCTGAAATTACAGTATTGTACAGAATGGCCCTAAAATTCCTCTGCGCTCTGCCTGTCCAAACTTTCCTCCCTCTAACCCCAGGGCAGTCGCTCATCTCTTTACTGTCTCCATAGTTTTGACTTTTCTAGAAGGCCATATAGTTGAAATCATATACGATATAGCTGTTCCAGATTAGCTTTTCTCACTTAGTAATATGTGATAAAGTTTCCTCTATGTCCTATCCTGGTTTGAGAACTCCTTTTCAGTGCTAAATAATATTCCATTTTGTGGATGTACCAGTTTATTTGTTCACCAATTAAAGGGCATATTGGATGCTCCCAAGTTTTGGCAATTATGAATAAAGTTGATATAAAAATCCCTGTGCAGGTTTTGTGTTAACATGAGTTTTCAACTCCTTTGGCTAAATATCAAAAGCATGATTGCTAGATTTTGTGGTAAAATTATGTTTAGTTTTTAAGAAGCCACCAAATGTTTCCAGAGTGCCTGTCCTATTTTTCATTCATGCAAGTATTGTATGGGACTTTCTAGGTGGCACTGGTGATAAAGAACCCATCTGCCAATGCAGGAGGCATAAGAGACATGGGTTCAGTCCCTGGGTCAGAAAGATCCCCTGGAGGAGGAAATGGCGACCCACTCCAGTATTCTTGTCAGGATAATCCCATGGACAGAGCATCCTGATGGGCGTCATGGGCTTGCAAAGACTTGGACACAATTGAAGTGACTTAGCACACATGCAAGCAATATATGAGAGTTCTTGTTGCTCCATATCCTCAATAAGTTTTGTTGTTCTCAGTATTTTGAATTTTAACTATTCATTAGAATAGTTAAATAGATGTATAGTGATATCTTGTTTTAATTTTCAAGTTCTCAATGAAATATGATGTTGAGCATCTTTTCATATGATTATTTGGTAACTGTATATCTTCTTTAGTAAGGTATCTATTATATCTTTGGCCCATTTATAATCAAGTTTTGTATTGTTGTTGGGTTGTAAGAGTTCTTCGTATATTTTGGATAAAAGACGTTTAACAGAGTTGCCGTGTACAAATATTTTCTCCCTCTCAATGGCTTGTCTCCTCCTCCTCTTCATGCTGTCTTTTGCGGAGGAGAAGCTTTTAATTTTAATGAAGGCCAGCTTATCAGTTCTTTCATGGATTTTGCCTTAGGTGTTATAACTAAAAAGTCCTCACCATACCTAAGGTAACACAGATGTTTTCCAGTGTTATCTTTTAGGAGTTTTGCAGTTTTGAGTTTTACTGTTAGGTCTGTGATATATATACTTTAGTTAATTTCCATAAAATGTATAATGTCTGTGTCTAGATTCATATTTTTATATATCGATGTCCAGTTGTTTCAGCACCATCTGTGGAAAAGTTAATCTTTACTCCATTGTGCTGTCTTTGCTTCTTTGTCAAAGATCAGTTGCTCGCATTTATACAGATATAATTCTGAGCTGTCTTGGCTCTTCCATCAATCTACACATCTTTCCTTTTGCCAACACCACACTATCTTGATTACTGTAGTTTATAGTAAGTTTTAAGTTCAGATTGTGTCAGCCCTCTGATTTTTTTTTCCTTTTCCTTCAATATTGTGTTGGCTATTCTGGAACTTTTATCTATGTACATTTATTTACTTATTTAAGTTTCTTAAATTTTATTTCATTTATTTATTTTGGCTGCACTGGGTCTTCATTGCTGCAGGGGGGAGTGGAACTAGAGGCTTTCTCTCGTTTTGGGGAGCAGGGGTACCACACTCTCTAGCTGTGGTACATGGGCTTCTCATTGTGGTGGCTTCTCTTGTTGCAGAGCACAGGCTCTCGGCACACAGGCGGCCGTGCAGCACACAGGCGGCCGTGCAGCACACAGGGCTTAGCAGCCCTGTAGCATGTGGAATCTTCCTGCAGCAGAGACCCCCTGCACTGGCAGGAGGATTCTTATCCACTGGACCACCATGGATGGCCTCTGTGTACATTTATAATCGATTGTTGATATCCACAAAGTAACTTCCTAAGATCTTATTAGGATTGCATTGACTCTATAGATCAATGTTGAGTCTTCCTGTGCATGTATATAGAATATCTCTCCATGTATTTAGGTCTTTGAGTTCTTTCATCAAAGACTTGTAGTTTTTTTAAGTAGATGTTGCACATATTTTGTTAGATTCATACCTAAGTATTTCATTTTAGAGGTATGCTAATGTATGTGCTATTTTTATAAATTTTAAATTCCACTTGTTCATTATTGGTACATATATACTTCTATATGTTAACTTTATATCCTGCAGCTTTACTACAATTGCTTATTAGTCCCAGAAAGATGTTTTTTGCAGTTATTTTAGATCTTTTGTATAAACAATCATGTCATCGGTGAACAAAGTTCTATTTCTTCTTTAAACTCTGTAACTCCCAATTCCACGCTCCCCTCAGCTGCTGGCGACCACTGTTCTCTCTCTGCTACTCTGAGTTCGACTGCTCTAAGTACCTCATGGAAGTAGAATCATACAGTATTTGTTTTTGTGTGTGTCTTTAGCATAATGTCGTCCAGATTAATCCATGTTGTAGGATATGTCAGAATTTTCTTCCCTGTTAGGGCTGAGTAATACTCTATTGTATGTATATTTCACATAGAATGTATTCATCCATTACTGGACACTTGGGTTTCTTTCATGTTTTAGCTGTTTTGAATAATGCTGCTATGAAAATGGATACAAAACATCTCTTTGAGACCCTGCTTGCAATTCTTCTGCGTATATAACCAGAAATGAAATTGCTGGATCACATGGTAATTCTATTTTTAATTTTGGGGGGAACTACCGTACTTTTTCCACAGCAGCTGTACCACTTTACTTTGTCACCAACAGCACCCAAGAGTTCCAGTCTCTCCAAATCCTTCCCAGCACTTTTTATTTTCTAGTTTTTCGATAGTAACTGTTCTATCGGGTGGGAAATGGTATCTCATTTTAGTTTTAATTTGTACTTCCCTAATGATTAATGTTGTTGATCTTTTTTTAATGTGCTTATTGGCCATTTATTTATCTTCTTTGGAGAAATATCTATTTTCTCCAAAAGTCCTTTGCTGATTATTGTATTGGATTGTTTGGGGGGATTTTTTAATGAATCTTAGGAGTTCTTTATATATTCTGAATATTAATCCCTTACCTGATATATGATTTGCAAAATATTTCTTTTGCAAACATTGATCTATAAAGACTCAACATTGATCTATAAAGTCAATGCAATTCTAATAAGATCTTAGTAAGTTACTTTGTGGATATTTGCAAACCACTGTGTGGTTGCCTTTTTACTCTGTTGATATTGTAACTATTATTATTACTTGCAGTAACATCAGTTACCTGTGAAGTATACAGTGTAATGGAAAGAGCAGGGTACTTGATTTCAAGTCCTGTTCACATTTATTCCCTCTGAGGTACAGAGTCCTGGGCTTGAATTCCAGGTCTACCACTTATTAGTAATCTGAACTCAAGAAGAATTTTGAAACTTGGTTTCCAGATTCCCTGGAGAAGGGAATGGCAACCCACTCCAGTATTCTTGCCTGGAGAATTTCATGGACAGAGGAGCCTGGTGGGCTGTAGTCCACAGATCTCAAAGAGTCGGACACGACTGAGCAACTAACACTTTCCTCATCTGACAAATGGATAATATAATAAATCCCACTTTGTATGTTCTTGTGAGATTAACAATACTATATATAAAGCACCTGGCACATAGAAAGTGATTATTATTTTGTATTATTTTAGTGGGGTTTTTTTCCCCCTTTTGAGCTGTTTTAATTGTATAATTTAGTGGTGTAGGGTGAAATAATTCTAGAGTGGTTTTTATCCCAGTGAAAAATAATGAGACCACTTAGTGCTGTCCCAAGGTATAGAGAGAAAGACTGGGGCATGGGATACAACTTCATGGGATACTTTATCTAGCTTTTTGATAAAAGAAGAGAAGGAAAAGACAGAGGAGTCAATTATGTTTAATTTTGGTTTAAAAGTTTCCTTCTTAGTCCAACATGTTTGGTTTCAAGCCATATGTTTAATGACACTGACAGAAGGAAGGAGTAGAGATTCCAGACTGTTCTTTGAAGCAAATGGAAATATAGTAAGAAGAATAATTTAATAGCAAGTCTGTGTCTTTCTCTATGGCATATTTGTTTTTTGTTGTTTAGTCCCTGAGTCGTATCTGACTCTTTTGTGACCCCCATGGACTGCTGCTGTCCAGGCTCCTCTGTCCATGGGATTTCCCAGGCAAGAACACTAGAGTGGGTTGACATTTCCTTCTCCAATGGCATATAATAAATATATTAATATATATGAATCTGAAAATTTTATTGGATGTTCAAATGTATAAACTATCAAATTACCTTCGAGTGTGAATGTGGTATACAAATAATATTTTAGAAAAATATTAAAAACAATATAAATATATATTAACAGAGCTATAACAATTGTCCCTCTGATAGAGATGATTAAAAAAACAATCTATAGGGGTGGGGTGAGGTGGAAAGTGGGAGGGAGGTTCAAGAGGGAAGGAACATACGTATACCTATGGCTGATTCATGTTGATATGTGGCAGAAACCAATACAATATTGCAAAGCAATTATCTGCCAATTAAAAAAAATAATTTTTTAAAAATAAAAATAAAAAAGAAAGTATAGAGCTTTGTTTGATAACCCATCATGTCCATTTTGCTCCTAAAAACAGTAAATATTTTAAAGTATAAAGAGTAATATTTATATTCCATAATAAAATTTTTAGTAAAATGGATGAAACCAAAGAAATCAGATTATATATACATATATAACAATCATAAATTCATTAAATATCACCATGTATAACATATTTTTATGAAAAATAATTGTAGTTTCAAAAAAAATTGCAAAAAGAGTGGCATTGTTTTAGTTTTTTTTTCCCCTAATTTTTGGCCTTGCTGTGAAGTATGCAAAATCTTAGCTCCCCCACCAAGGATCAAACCCGCACCCCCTACAGTAGAAGGGCAGAGTTTAACCACTAGACTGCCAAGGAAGTCCCTGTTTCACATTTTCAAATCTTATTAATATCTAACATAATCAAGCATTCTCATATCTTCCTATTTTATGAATGCAATATGTTGCTTTAGTAGAGTTTTATAAAGAAAACCCAGTCTGACACAAATATGTCGCTATAAAAGTGAAGAGTAATAACATTTTTGTATATTTGAGGATATTTTTATTTGAAAGAGTATTCAACAAGGAATAGTTTCTTAAAGACTAGTTACAGCATGAAGTCTGAAAATAGATCAATGAACTTAAAAAAAAAAATCATCTGGCTAGAACCATTATCATTTCAGAAATAAGCATCCTATGTAATTTGAGGTGAATAGCATAGTTATTGGAGAAGGAAATGGCAACCCACTCCAGTGTTCTTGCCTGGAGAATCCCGGGGACAGGGGAGCCTGGTGGGCTGCCATCTGTGGGGTCGCACAGAGTCGGACACGACTGAAGCGCCTTAGCAGCAGCAGCAGCATAGTTATATCTGGATTACTATAACAAATATCTGTCAGAAACAACAGTCATCATCTCAATAATCAAACACATTTATTTTACTCATCAAGAACTTCCACAAATAATTCTTCTGTATCAAAAAACTTACAAATGTCACAAGAGAGTTAAGTAATGGTCTACACAGGAGAAAAGGAAAATTCTGCCAAGGAAAACTCTGAAGAAATTTTTTTCCCCATTACATTTTTTATTGGTATAATTGATGGAGAAAGCCTAGTTTTTCCTTCCTTTTTAGGCTTCCCTGGTTGCTCACATGGTAAAGCATCTGCCAACAATGCAGGAGACCTGGGTTCAGTACCTGGGTCGAGAACTGCTGGCGAAGGGAAGGGCAACCCACTCCAGTACTCTTGGCTGTAGAATCCCACGGACAGAGGAGCCTGATGGACTACAGTCCACGGGATCACAAAGAGCTGGATGTGCGTGTACTTGCGTGCATGTGTGTAAAGTGGCTTCCATCGTGTCCAACTCTGTACGACTCTAGGGACTATAGCCTGCTAGGCTCCTCTGTCCCTGGGATTCTCCAGGCAGGAATACTGGAGTAGGTTGCCGTGATGAGCAACTAACACTTTGGTGCTTAGTCTGAGAAGGAACACAAGAAACTAATTCTTAGAATTAAGAACTGCTTTCAAAATCTCAAATGTAAGCCACAAATAGACTTTTTTATATTTATTTTTATTTATTTACTTATTTGGCTGTGCCAGATCTTAGTTACTAACATGTGGGATCTAGTTTCCTGACCAGGATTGAACCTGGGCCCCCTGCACTGAGAATACAGAGTCTTCACGACTGGACCACCAAGGAGGTCCCACAGACAGGCTCTTTGATAAAAACTTCAAAGCTTAAAGAGAGGAGAAAGACAAGTATGTATTCTATAAAGTATTTCCAAAAGTTCAGCAATTATAAACACACCATATGTATATTTGAAAATACAATTTTCATGTTTTGAATATTTATCCTGAGAAAAGTTTTGACTATTATGTTCTAGAAGATTCAAAAATAAAATTTACACATATATAATATATATTATGTATCCAGGACTATGGATATATTATGTACATCAGGAATTCTCCACGTGATTAACATTCTGGACTGTCCAAACAATGTCAAACAATGAGAAATCAAACATGACCACATCTGTATTAAAAAAAAAAAAAGCACTGAGAAGGAACACTGGAAGAATGAGTCACCTATGTCTGTGTTTTCTGCTCCATGCTTTTGATAAGTTCAGGGGACAAATGTAAAAAGAGCAATGACTTTTTTGTTTCCAGACAGCCAGGCCCCTCTCACTGGCTCACCATAGTTATACAAGTTGTTGTTTGGTCACTAAGCTGTGTCTGACTCTGGACTGCAGCACGCCAGGCTTCCCTGTCCTTAAATACCTCCAGGAGTTTGCTTAGGTTCATTCCTGTTGAGTCGGTGATGCTGTCTAGCCATCTCATCCTCTGTTGCACCCTTCTCCCCCTGCCCTCAATCAGTGTCAGGGTCTTTTCCAATGAGTTGGCTCTTTGCATCAGGTAGCCAGTGTACTGGAGCTTCAGCATCAGTCCTTCCAATGAATATTCAGGGTTGATTTTCTTTAGGATTGACTGGTTTGATCTCCTTACAGTCCAAGAGACTCTCAGGAGTCTTCTCCAATGCCACAATTCAAAAGCATGTAGTTCTTCAGTGCTCAGCCTTCTTTATGGTCCGCACTCACATCTGTACATGACTACTGGGAAATACATGAAAGTGAAAGTGTTAGTCACTCAGTCGTGTCCGACTCTTTGCTATCCCATGGACTGTAGCCCACCAGGCTCCTCTGTCCATGGCATTCTCCAGGCAAGAATACTGGAGTGGGTAGCCATTCCCTTCTTTGGGGGATCCTCCTGACCCAGGGATCAACTTGTACTGCAGGTGGAATCTTTACCATCTGAGTCACCAGGGAAGCCCAGAAAAGTCATAGCTTTGACTATACGGACCTTGGTTGGCAAGGTGATGTCTGCTTTTTAATACGCTGTCTAGGTTTGTCATAGGTTTTGCTCCCTCCGAGGAGCAAATGTCTTATAATTTCATGGCTGTAGTCACAATTCACAGTGATTTTGGAGTCCAAGAAAATAAAATCTGCCTCCGTTTCCACTTTTTCCCCTTCTATTTGCCATGAAGTGGTGGGAGTGGATGCCATGATCTTAGTTTTTGAATGGTGAGTTTTAAGCCAGCTTTTTCACCCTCCTCTTTCACCCTCATCGAGAGGCTCTTTAGTTCCTCTTTACTTTCTGCCATTAGAGTGGTATCATCTGCATATTTGAGGTTGTTGGTATTTCTGCCAGCAATATTGATTCCAGCTTGTGCTTCCTCCAGTGCTGCCGCTGCTAAGTCGCTTCAGTCGTGTCCGACTCTGTGTGACCCCATAGACAGCCCACCAGGCTCCCCCGTCCCTGGGATTCTCCAGGCAAGAACACTGGAGTGGGTTGCCATTTCCTTCTCCAATGCATGAAAGTGAAAAGTGAAAGTGAAGTTGCTCAGTCATGTCCGACCGATCCTCAGTGACCCCATGGACTGCAGCCTTCCAGGCTCCTCCATCCATGGGATTTTCCAGTACTACATTCTAAGTATTTGAAGAAAGTCTGCAGTTGATGCTTTACTCCTCTCCGGTCTCTATGTCACTTAGGACATTGCTTCTTAATATTCTGCATTCCAAAACAATTCAGGTAAGCACAAGCTTACTAATTTTCACTTAACCAAATACATTTTAAAATAGAGGAAACACTTCACTTCTCACAACACAAACCTTAGTATTCTTATTCACTAAAAATGTTATAATTACCAAACATGAGAACTGGGGATGTGTTTGTTTATTTGGCTGAGAACTACTAAATTTATTTTCTGAAAGAAAACCAGGCCTAAAGTAAATGGAACATTTGAAAATGTTGAAAAGTTCTTTTCATACTGTTACATTAAAATTTCATGTGTGTCTCACAACTTTAATGGATATTTAACATATCATGATTTTGTAGCATCATGCATTGGTCATTTGGAAGATAGTTCACTGAGCTATGTAGATCTTCCAAATGTTGGTACACTTCATTACACAACATTGAAAAATCCTATTTGCTAATATTGCCACCAAGCTTATCAGAATTTTTGTGTTTTGGGAAGCTATTAAACTAACAGTGGTAGATACAGATTTTTTTCAAAATTCTATTTTTTGCTTGAAAGTTTGAATTTTATCATTGGCAACAAAAACTGCCAGTTATTTTCCTGGAAGTATCAGAATGACTTGGCTCATTTCCAAAAAAAAGTCTGCCCATTTTCAAGTCTAGGAAACCATAGTTCATTGTTCAGTGTTTTTAAATGAGATTTCATTTTAAAAATTGACTAGTTTTGCATACAATTCAAATAATCACATGTGATTTCCTCAAGACAATCATTGTGTATAAAAGTTAATAATTTGTATTGCTCTGTAAATGTCTGCTTAAAGGTAACTGGCTTTTTTTTTTTTTTTTTCTTTTAACTGTGCAATAGGGGAGAATACAGTAACTTCTAGCAATTGGCACCACAACCTTGATTCATGCTAAGGCACTTAATTTAACCCACCATTTTTGGGGGTACCATCAGCGCAAATGTGAACACACTGAAAAAGTCAAATTAGTATTATTAATAAAATGTTTTGACCTTTTGGATACTCTGAGATATTTTTCAGGGACCACACTTTGAGAACTGATAATCTAGAATGTGAGCTCTGTGAAAACATTGAGTTTATTTTGTTCACTGTTATGTTTTCAACACCGTTGTATCTAGAATAACGCCTGACACACAATAGATGATTATAAATATTTCCTGAATGTATTAATAAAACAAGGAAAGATGAGAGATTGATCCTTTGTGAAAAACAGAATAACAAAATATACGTATATATATTTTACTATATAGCTCAATAATTAACCAACACTTGCCACAAAATGATATGGTAATCTAGTTTCATTAGTGGCATTTCCTCAAGAGTCCACTTACTTCTAAATTATTAACAAAAGAGACTAAAGGACCTTTGTCAAGAAAGAAATGTAAAGTGTGTCCAGAACGCAGAACAAATGCTATTTTTTTTTTTTTTTTTTTCTGTAGAAGCACAGAGCTGACATGCCATTAGAGATCATTTAGCCTCATGCTTTCATTTTTACAAATGAGAAAACTAAGCTGACCATGGGGTTAAAAGACCGGCCCAAAATCATGGTTATCGACGAGACTAAAATATAGGCTGTTTCACATTTTCTCTTGTACACAGCAATAATACAAGTCGGGATGAGAAGAAGAGAAGAATTTTTGTAAATTTTATGTGTAGGAGACTGGTCAAGCAAGCTCAGAGGCAAAAACTCAAAGCACTACGCGGGTGGAAGAGGAACGGGAAATTAAAGGGTGGAACAACTAAATGTACCTCCCGATCCAGCATCTTGCTCCTCCCCGAAACAGCTCAGGTCGGAGAGATGCAAGGACTACCTGAGGACTCAAGCTAGTCCCATGGATTGTGGGCAGGAAAGGAGTCAGGCTCTCAGAGGTGAGCAAAGAGGGCCCTAGAGCCTTCCTGTATAGTAAGAGAGATGGGACCAGAGGCTGGAAAAGCCCCCAAAGAATGTCTTTGGCATTTTCCAGCAGGGAACTATTGGTATTTTGCATGGCATTCTCCTGCAATCGCAGGATATTTACCATCCTCACCCTCACCCACCAAATCCCTAAGTCACTGTGACCACTAAAAATGTCCTGCATGTTTCCAAGTGCCCACTAGGGGGCTCCTATCACCCCTGATTACCGTTTCCCCCTTTACTTAATCAATAGCAGTCATCACTCTAGAATGAGTACGCATAGCCCACAACGAAGAGGACAACTAAGTTTCCAAATAGGATTTTAACATCAAAGCTGAACTACTAGGCTTTTCTTATAGGGCGGGTTTCTTGAAAGAGGAAACATGTTTTTTTTGAGTTCTACATGAATAAACACTTCGGAGGATGCAGGACGTTTACATCGTAAACCAAAGAGAAAGTATAAAGTTGGCTATAGAAAGGAAACAAAAAGAAGAAAATCTGAGGGCAGGTGACTAGAATTTAGAAGCTGATAGGTGCCTAAGGGGCTTCCCTAGTGGCTCAGATGGTAAAGAATCTGCCTGCAAGGCAGGAGTCCCGAGTTCAATCCCTGGGTCAGGAAGATCCCCTGGAGAAGGAAATGTCAACCCAGCATTCTTGCCTGAAGAATCCCCATGGACAGAGGAGCCTGATGGGCTACAGTCCATGGGGGCACAACTGAAGCGACTAACATTTATACTTAGGTGCCTAAGAAAAGATTGTACCCTCTGTCTACTCTCCTCAGTTAACTGAGAAGATGAGAAAGTCCCTGCAGAACTTGAGGGTAGAGAGGATCCTCAGCTTGCTTCTAGCAGGCCTCCGTGGATGACTAAGACATTTCCCCGCACCCTGCAGGACAGTGAGCATCCAGCAGTTTCCTGAGCTCCCCAAAGCACCCAGGAGTGGCTGAGAGAGGGATGGCAGAACGGGAGGGGCCCTGTGCTCAGGGCAAACTTGGCAGAGGTGGATGGAGAAATGGGGCAGCAAAGCACGGGAGCTGGCAACCAGACCAGGGAATCACCCAGCTCAGCAGATCCTGGACCAGGGGCCTCTGAGGTCAGAACAACATGTAAATCCCTGGAAAAGAGAAGGAAAATGGAGAGGGGGGGAAGCCCTGGATTGACTGAGTTTAATCTGTGAATTGCAAAGTTCACACAAAAGGTTAAGTTTTAGGCTTTTAAGTGGAAAGGGGACTCAGCAACTAAGTGCAGTAATAAGGACAGAGTCCAAGAAATTCTCTCTCTGTCTCTGTTTTCTTTGCCAGTGTGGCATGCAGGATCTTAATCCCCTAATCAGGAATGGAATCCATACCCCCTGCAGTGGAAGCGCAGAGCCCTAGTCACTGACATGCCAGTGAAGCGCCCCCCCCCCCGCCCCCCGCAGCAAGAAATTTATTTTCAATACATTAATGAATATTCCAGAGACTAGCAAGGAGAGATAAGAAGGCCTTCTTAAATGAACAATGCAAAGATATTGAGGAAAACAATAGAATGAGAAAGACTAGCGATCTCTTCAAGAAAACTGGAGGTATCAAGGGAACATACCATGCAAAGATGGGCACAATAAAGGAAAGAAACGGCAAGGGCCTAACAGAAGCAAAAGAGATTAAGAAGAGGTGGCAAGAATACACCAAAGTGAAAGTGAAAGTGAAGTTGCTCAGTCGTGTCCGACTCTTTGCGACCTGTGGACTGTAGCCCACCAAGCTCCTCCGTCCATGGGATTCTCCAGGCAAGAATACTGGAGTGGGTTGCCATTTCCTTCCTTCATTTTCCATCTAACAAAAATGTCTTAATGACCTGGATAACCACAATGGTGTGGTCACGCACCTAGGGCAGGACATCCTGGGGTGTGAAGTCAAGTTGGCCTTAGGAATCATTTACTATGATCAAAGCTAGTGAAGGTGATGGAATTCCAGCTGAGTTACTTAAAATCCTAAAAGATGCTGCTGCTATAGTGCTCCTTGGAAGGAAAGCTATGACAAACCTAGACATTGTATTAAAAGTAGAAACATCACTTTGTCAACGAAGGTCCATATAGTCAAAGCTATGGCTCTTCCAGTAGTCCTGTACAGATGTGAGAGTTGGATCATAAAAAAGGCTGAGCACTAAAGAACTGATGCTTTAGAATTGTGGTGCTGGAGAAGACTCTTGAGAGTCCCTTGGACTGCACAGAGCACAAACCAGTCAATCCTAAAGGAAATCAGTCCTGGGTGTTCATTGAAAGGACTGATGCTGAAGGTGAAGCTCCAATATTTTGGCCACCTGATTCGAAGAGCGTACTTATTGGAAAAAGGGATGCTGGGAAAGATTGAAAGCAAAAGGAGAAGGGAGTGGCAGAGGATGAGATGGTTAGATAGCATCACTGATTCTATCCATTCATGTCCATGCATCAGTGAACATGAATTTGAGCAAACTCCAGGAGATAGTGGAGGACAGAGGAGCCTAGGGTGCTGCAGTCCATGGGATGGCAGAGTCAGACACAACTTATGACTTGACAGTAGTAAGCCTTTTTAAGTTCAGGATGTATCTAGGGGCCAAATAAGAGTTATTCAGTTTGTTTAGGGTTAATTATTTGTGTGGCTTTGATGACTGTATATTGGCAAACAGGTGCTCCTTTCACTCCTCTGTGATTGCAAATATCACTGAAGTAGCCCCTACCTACACAGAGGATGCAGATCTGTTAATTTTGCCATTATTGATGGATGAGAGACTTGAGCTGGAATTTGTTCATTTTTCAATCAGTGAAATATTTATTCTCTATTTTGTGCAAAGCTTAATTTTAAAATTCAGCTTTGGGACTTCCGTGGTGGTCCGGCGGCTAAGACTCTGAGCTTCCAGTGTCTAGGTTCAGCCCCTGGTCAGGGAATTAGATCCCCCATGCCACAACTAAGAATTCAAATGTCAGAACAAAATACTTGGCACAGGTAAATTCAACAAGTAAATACCCTTTAAATTTTAAAAGTAAATAAAAGTAACTGTCATGAAGAAAACAAGCAACTTAGACTTTAGGATAGTTTTCTTATAACACCCTCCAAAGCATTATAATTCCTAATGGAGAACCATAGTAAATTCAGGGAGAGAAATTCCACCTTAGATTTGACGAAATATCTAGGAGCAAATGATTTTCTCTTTGTTCTCTCTCTTAGAGAGGTTTTTACTGATGTCATTACCATTTTGATTTTTTTATTTGCTAGATACACCCAGGTGGCTCAGCATTAAAGAATCCACCTGCAATGCAGCAAATGGGGTTCAGTCCCTGGGTCGGGAAAACCCCCTGGAGAAGGCACTAACAACCCACTCCAGCATTCTTGCCTGGGAAATCCCATGGACAGAGGACCCTGGTGGGCGACAGTCCATGGGGTCACAAAGAGTCGGCCATGACTACTAAACAACAGCAAAAATAACAAATGTGGTATACAGACTCAACCCACCTATGCAGACGAACCAAATGGGCACCCTTAGCCTTCTGCGTACATTCACTCCAACTAAGCCTGGAGCTGATTTCCTTGTTTTGATACTGATAGAACCTCACTTTCTACATTAGGTAATTTCTACCTCTCTCTCTTTCTCTCCAGAAAACAAGAGAATTTTAGTTTGTTCTCAAAGAATGCCAGATGAAAAAAATAAAAAAGAAGAAGAAGAAAGCCTTAAGCTCATAAGCACATAATCAGATCTTCCTGCCTTTCATGCGGACCGTTGTTTGGTAAATTCTGCTTTATGTTCCAAAAGAACAAAGTGGCAATGTTCTCACACAATTCTAGTTTTGCAACAAAGTCTGGTGAAATGTCATGTTCTCAGTATTCAATATGTGGGTTTTTAAGGGCAGTCTCCTTGCCTTAATGTCAAAAGCAAGTGGTAAAACAAAGGAATGTGCTGAAGCCAGCCTATTTACTGCATACCTGACACCTTTGTGGTTGACCTTATTACTTAATTCATGAAAAAAATTGCAAGCTTGGCTTTTGGGTCATTTCTGAGTGCCTTGTGGTTTCTTCTGCTGCTTAGGAACTTCGTATTCTGTTTTTCACTTGTTTGTTTTCCTTTTCAGTGAAAATGAGTTGGTAACTTGAATAGTACCTATGCTTCAGTTATGTAAAGAAGAAAGAGAGATGACTTCTTAAACTTCTGAATCGTATCAGTGTGTTCTTGGGTGAAGATCTCTGAGGCCGAATAGAAAAGAAATGTAGTTTTGAACATAGAATTTCTTTTCCTTTGATCACTTCATTCCATAAGTAACAAGAAACCCATGAAACATAAAATTCTAAGAACTAACTCAACGTTTAAAAATCAAACTGTAAATTAGAAACTGGATATTAGTCACCGAGCTTGCGAAGCATCTTATTTCCTGCACTTGTAGCTACTCTTTTCAAACAGTTTAAAAACTGATAAGAAGCTTAGGAAACTCTTATCAGTCATTGCAAAAAAAAAAAAAAGCTTAACCTGTTCTGATCTGGCAAGACTTAAAAGGCCTAAATTCCTTGAAGTATTAGGGGATGTATTTATTTTTTCTACTTGCTAAGTATGCAGTATAAGAATCATTTTTGTTACCATAAATTCAGATTTAAATATCTTCTTATCTATGTGATATACTGTCTGAATGCATCTAGAGGCTATAAAAGAGACAGTTGCTTAAGCTGATATAGTAGAATGTGCAGGAAGTGCTCATTAGAATTTGCACATTTGCTCTGAGTTTGTGAATTCCAAGCAGGTTTGCTAATAGGCCACGGCTAATAGGCCACGGCCACCACCTGTGTCTGTTTCCTATGGATGACACCCTTTGATATTTTGGTGCATATCCTTACTGTCTTTTTCTCTCTTTTCATATACACTTTTTAATTTGCAAAGTTAATATCAGACTGTACTGTTAGTTCATAATCTTTTTTCATTAAAAGTGTGTTACTAATTAAAAATATATATATATAGTCAGGGATTTCCTGGTGATCCTGAAGTTAAGAGTCCACCTTGAAATGTAAGCGACGGAGGTTCAATCCCTGGTTGGAGAACTCAGATCCCACCTGCTTTGGAGCAACTAATTGAGATCACACCTTATGGAGCCCGGGTGCCACGACGAAAGACCTCGCAGTGAAAGATCCCACATAACGCAGCAGAGACCCCCTGTTCCTCAACTACGACCTGACACAGCCAAATACATAATAAATAGATAAATTTAAAAATTTAAAAGATAAAGTCACCCATGCCAGCTAACCCATCATTTGCTATAATGTAACTGATTAGGCTACACTTGACCCTTGACTAACACAAATTTGAATGGCGCAGGTTCACTTACATATAGAATTTTTCAAACAGGAAGTACCACAGTACTACCTGATCCACTGTTGGCTGACTCTGAGGATACCGAACTGTGGATACAGAGGAACCGTGGATGTGGAGGAACCACGTGAGAGCAGGGTCGACAGAAGTTTTATTCAGATTTTCTACTGCAAGGAGGGTCAGCAACCCTAGCCCCATAATTAGTCAAGGTCAACTGTACTTTCCTATTGTTAACCACTTAAACTATTTCCAATTTTTACCTAGTGTAAATATTGTTGTGACTAGCATTCTTGAACATATATCTTTGGGCATATCCTATTATTTCCTGTAGACAAATTACTAAGAGTAATATTGTTGGGTCAAAAGGCAAATAGTTTTAAATAATCACATGTAATATTACAACCCTAAGATAACCCCTGCCAACAATTTGATGCATATTTATACAGTCTTTTAAAAAATTAATATGTATGTGCAGGAATACATATATAATTTCTGAAAAGTTGTTATTGTGTTCTGTATGGGAGGGCACCTACTGAAGAATTTTAAGCAGGGGAAAGATACAACTTGATTTTTTTTTTTTCTTTTGGCCACTCCATGTGGGTTGCAGAATCTTAATTCTCTGACCCTGATTGAACCCCTGCCCTGGCAGTGAAAGCTGTGAGACCTAACCACTGGACCACCAGGGATTTCCTGGTTTTCTCTTTAGAAGAAGCAATCTGGCTGACCTGTTGAAGACAGACTATCAGCGAGCCAAAGCAGAGGCAGAACCCAGGTAGAGTCTGTGGCAGTGACCCCGGAGAGAGGCCACAGTGGCTTGCAGCAGGGGGCAGCGCTGGGGGCGTGAATGGTGGTCAGATTCTGGATCTCTGCAGGAACACAGACGGTATGTGGAGGACGAGAGAAAGAAAGCAGTGCAGGTTAACTCCAAGTTCTGGTAGCCTGAACACTTGGAAGGATGGTGTAGACGTTGAGTGACAGGGGAAATGCGTGGGGAGAGGCAAGAACAGGAGTCCATTTGCAGAGAGTGAGTTTGAGATGTCTAGTACATAGCCACGTGGAGAGGTCCAGGAGGCTGTTGAGTATGAATCTGGGGTTCTAAGGTGAGCAGGTGCTGAAAGTATATATTGGGAATCATTGGCACATAGATGATATTAAAAGCCAGGAGGGTGGGTGAGATGATCAAGGGGTGAGTATGGACCAAGAGAAGAGGAAACACAGACTGGTGAAGGGGAGCGGGGCAGCACGGCAGCCCTTCTGCTGCACCGGGCACTCTTCTACATGTTTTGCAGAGATTACAGGGTGACTCATTTAATCTCAAAAGAAACCTCAGTGAAGGGGTACAATTATTATCCCCATTTTACAGAGGAATCTTGAGGTCCAGAAAGATTGAGTCAGTAAATCAATATTTCCTATTATGAACTGATTAAATAAGTTTTAACTACCTTTTTAAATAATGCAAACACTTTGAAATAAATCATGTGAACTTTTTCTGCACAGGGTTTGTTCATCATGTCTCAGAAATCTTAGCAATTATACATTCCAGTTATACTTTAAAGAATCAGCATGACTACTCTGTTCAAAGGTGCTTTTCTTTCCATTCTTTCCAGCTGACAACACATTCTAGAGTGGAATATTGAGCAGAGACCAAAAGGAGAAAAAAAAAAAAAAGCTTCTGTTCAAAGAGGAGAATCATTTTTAATGTCCAACATTTCTTTCTCTGTTTTTGTTTTGTTATTAGTTTTTGGCTGCACCTTGTAGCATACAGGATCCTAGTTCTCCCACCAGGCATCAAACCCACGCCTCCTGCAGTGGAGTAGAGTCCCAACCACTGGACCACCAGGGAAGTCCCAGTGTTCAATATTTCTTAAGGATATTTTCTTTGCTTTCATGTGTTTCTCCCTCAAGGATCATGCATTCCCTAATTATATTTGAAGATGGGAGAGGCAAGTTGATAAAGGAAAACTGTCATCATTCCTACCACCTCACCTCAACATATTCAGACTATCTCAATGGGACACTTTCTAAGGCCATTGTTACTTTTAACAGAAATGTGAAAAAGATAGGGAAAGACAAAAGCACTTTGGTGGGTTAATCATTACAGAAGGCTTCCAGAAAAAATATTTGAAATTTCCCCCAGCTATCCTGGAGAATCTTACATCTCAGAACAAGGACGCAGATGAACAAACTTGCAGGATGATTTTCTGCCTTCTCCTCTTCTTTGGGAAAAGGGTTATTGTGAATGGGGAGGTGGGCAGGAGAACTTGTAAGATAGCTTTTCAAACAGATCAATTTTAGGCAAAAAACCAAATGGAAACTGGGGATCTGGAAATAAAATTTTCCCTGCCAAAAGTAATTTTTGGGAAATTTTTACATACTCTTGGGGTCCATGTAAGTCAAGTTGAAGATGATTGTCTTAAATAATTCCAGTAGGGGGATTTCCCTGGTGGACGCATGGCTAAGACTCTGCACTCCCAGTGCAGGGGGCCTGGTTTCCATCCCTGGTCAGGGAACCAGTCCCCATATGACAAAACTTAGAGTTCCCATGCCACAATTAAGACTGGGCACAGCCAAATAAATGAATACTTTAAAACATAATAACTCCAACAGGAAAGAAAGAGCAATATCTTCAAAAAACCAGAAGTGGCTGCAGACGCATTCCTCTACTGTGCCAAAAATATGAGATAATGGATAGATGTGTACATTTATCTAAATACCAGTGAGCAGTATGTTATTTAAGCACGACCCTTAACTAGCAATATCTGAAAAAGCAGATCCAGAATGAGCTTAGAGATGTGAAAAATAGCAGAAAAACAAAAAGGGTCCTTTTAAGGTCATGTTCATAGCAAGAACAAAAACACGAAGACTCTGGGGAAAGATGATGTAATGTGAAAAAGATAACAGAGAAGCAGAACTAATGAAACTGTCTTTTTCTCCATTCTTCTCTCAATAATTACCTTCAGATGGAAAGAGGAAAACGAGTTATGGCAGGACAGAACCAAAATGCAAGAAAGGTAAGAAACAGGAGGAGATCTTCTTGAAATTTATTTTAACGAGTTTGTTTTTATTCCCAGATAAATTGTATCCTGAGATATTTAGAGAACTTTTAATTGTAATCGTGCAACCATGGTTAACAATCTTAGAAAATAATTTCATGAACAGAAAGTCAGCATACATTCATCAAGAATAAATACTGGGACTTCCCTGACGGTCCACTGGCTAGGAATCGCCGTGCAACGGAGGGAACTCAGCTTCAGTCCCACATTGGGGAACTAAGATTCCACAGGCCACAACTAAGAGTTTGCATGTAATTACGGAAGCCCGCACGCCACAACTGAGAGCCTAGACAACCACATACATGAATACAATTCAAACAAACAAACAAACAAACAAAAATCAATACTGTCAAACGAAACTTATATCTAGGAACTCACTGTTCAAGAACAAAGGCTTGTATTTTTTTCACTTAATATTATATTGGAGCGGTTCTCCAGAATTCCTCATTAAACATTCGTCTGTACTACAGTTCTAAACAGGTTCATCAGTTCAGTTCAGTTCAGTCACTCAGTCGTGTCCAACTCTTAGCAACCCCACAAATCACAGCACGCCAGACCTCCCTGTCCATCACCAACTCCCAGAGTTCACCCAAACTCATGTGCATCGAGTCAGTGATGCCATCCAGCCATCTCATTCTCTGTCGTCCCCTTCTCTTCCTGCCCCCAATCCCTCCCAGCATCAGAGTCTTTTCCAATGAGTCAACTCTTCTCATGAGGTGGCCAAAGTACTGGAGTTTCAGCTTTAGCACCAGTCTTTCCAATGAACACCCAGGACTGATCTCCTTTAGAATGGACTGGTTGGATCTTCTTGCAGTCCAAGGGACTCTCAAGAGTCTTCTCCAATACGACAGTTCAAATGCATCAATTCTTTGGCATTCAGCTTTCTTCACAGTCCAACTCTCACATCCATACATGATGACTGGAAAAACCATAGCCTTGACTAGACGGACCTTTGTTGGCAAAGTAACGTCTCTGCTTTTTAATATGCTATGAAGGTTGGTCATAACTTTCCTTCCAAGGAGTAAGCATCTTTTAATTTCATGGCTGCAGTCACCATCTGCAGTGATTTTGGAGCCCCAAAAAATAAAGTCTGACACTGTTTCCACTGTTTCCCCATCTATTTCCCATGAAGTGATGGGACCAGATGCCCTAATATTAGTTTTCTGAATGTTGAGCTTTAGGCCAACTTTTTCACTCTCCTCTTTCACTTTCATCAAGAGGCTGTTTAGTTCTTCTTCACTTTCTGCCATAAGGGTGGTGTCATCTGCATATCTGAGGTTATTGATATTTCTCCCAGCAATCTTGATTCCAGCTTGTGCTTCCTCCAGCCCAGCGTTTCTCATGATATACTCTGCATATAGGTTAAATAAGCAGGGTGACAATATACAGTCTTGACGTACTCCTTTTCCTATTTGGAACCAGTCTGTTGTTCCATGTCCAGTTCTAACTGTTGCTTCCTGACCTGCATATAGGTTTCTCAAGAGGCAGGTCAGGTGGTCTGGTATTCCCATCTCTTTCAAAATTTTCCACAGTTTATTGTGATCCACACAGTCAAAGGCTTTGGCATAGTCAATAAAGCAGAAATAGATGTTCAATTATATGAATATACCTTAAATTATATGACCAATCCCCTGTGGCCCACTGTTTCACATTTTTAGCTTTTAAAAACTGTGCTGGAGTCATTATAATTTTATATGAAACTTTATAAGTTATTTTTTAAATTTTAGGTCAAATTTCCAGAAGAGGAATAAATGAATCAAAGGGCTTCCTACGAAAGGCCTTGTTTTTATCACCAAAATTTCATCCAGAAAGAAGTACCTATTTATTTTTTCAACAACAATATATGAACGCCTATATTTCCAACCCATAGCATTACTGGAAGATTTTGATAGAAAAAACTTGGGGTTATTTTCTAATTGTGGCAAAATATACAAAACATAAAATTTATCACTGAAACCATTTTTAAGTGTACAACTCAGTAGCACTGAGAGCATTCACAATGTTGCTCAACCATCATCACTATTTCCAGAATTCTGTCATCATCCCAAACAAATCTCGGTGCCCATTAAATAAAGAAGACTTTAAATTTTTTGAAAATTGGCCTTCTCTTGCATATATATATTCAATCCTATTCACGACATTCTTCCCCCTGCCTAAGATCTTGGAATTCTTCTGTGTTAGAATAGGAGCGGCTACACCATGGTAACAGTCAACTCCCAGATCTTGTTGCTTACCCCACAAGAGTTTATTTCTTACTCAAGTTACCTAATCTATGCAAGTCAATGAGTGCATCCGCTTCTCACAGTCTCTCAAGGTTCAGGCTCGTGGAGGCCCAGTCATCTCATTGCGTCGCATTTTGGAATACGAGGACTTCGTGGTTGACAAGACAGAGCAAGAAAGTACAGTGGAGCCTTGCTCCAGGAATTAGATGCTCCAATAGATAACTGGGCTTCCCTGGTGGCTCAGTCAGTAAAGGATTCGCCTGCAATGCAGGAGACCAGAATTCTATCCCCATGTCGGGAAGATCCCCTGGAGGAGGAAATGGCAACCCGCTCCAGTATTCTTGCTGGAAATATCCCATGGACAGAGGAGCCTTGGAGGCTACAGTCCATGGGGTTGCAAAAAGACACAACTTAGCAAGTAAACAACAAACAGTTTTCTACTCTAGCTCAGCCAGATAACCAATTCCAAGTGCCCTACAATTTCCCTGAAGGTCCATTGTCTTCTACTGCCAATGTAGGTAAATACCATTCTTCCTGGGTTGCGAAAAAAACACACCCTGATTTTGGCAACTTAAGCAAAGTATGTGGGGTGCTAAAGGAAGACTGAAGAACCATCCTGGGAATAAGAATGTGGGTAGCCTGCCAGGCAGCAGGTCTCTTTCGACACACTTGGCTGGACAGACAGTAAAGCCGGTCTGTGTTTTCCTAGGCTCAAGAGTCAAAGTCCTGGGAAAGAGAGTGTGGTTGGCTGAAGGCAGTCACATGCCCAGCCTTAGGCAGTGGCAGGCCTGAGAGGAGGGATTAGCAGAAGGAGCCTCCACAGCTCTCTTTGGGTTTCCTGGTATGAAGTAGGCACACGCATTCTACCGAGATACTGTGTTTTGTGGGAAAATGATCACCCCGGTGGAAATCAGAGTGCTCTGGGGAAGTGGGAGTGCAGGCAACCTTCCAGTGTCCACTACCGAGAGCAAAAACGTGATCATATCAGTGGCATCACAGCCCATGAACACGTGAGTCTGCTGAGATGATATCTGCTGATTTAATATTTTCTATTATTAGATTGATTCCTTCTTTTCCTCTGCAACAAATAGCCTTAAGTGTGTATATCTAAAACAGTTATTTTGAGACTTCCCTGACAGTCCGGTAGGTTGACTCTTTGCTTCCACTGCAGGGGGCACAGGTTCAATCTCTGGTCAGCGAACTAAGATCCTGCATGCCACATGGCGGAACCAAAATAAATCTTTTTTCCCCTTGGGACAAATTGCCGGGTCTGGAATCACTGCATCAGAAGACATGAGTATTTATATGTTCTCATTTTTTATTTTACTGAAGTGCCCATGGACTCTGAGAATATGCCCTTATTCATGGCAGATCAGTTTCTAGTGACAGAGTGACTGCCTGGTTGAAGGTCACCCTGCGGAAAGCTCTCTCTGGGTCATGCCAGGGTCACTTGGGCTAGTGGGGAGAAACATACTCTTTAGAGCTCTTCTTCCTTCCACATATTTTTTTGATAACAATTACTCTCTGGATAAAAGATACGGCAAGGCCACTGGCTTGGGTCATTTAACCCACACGTTATAGGAAATAGGGCAGCATTTGCCTGAGGGGCCCAAGGGCAGTGGGAGTGCCTCCTGATATTGCATCAGCAAATGCAAGATCGCCTACCCAGCTCCCTGTTCTCCACAGCAGGCCTCTCCAGAAGCTGGGGCAGGGGAAACAATGATTACACAAGGGCAGGGCATGCCACCTGGGGAGGGCACTGCCTGTGTGCTTGACACGGGTCTCTGAGCCGGCCCGGTTCTTCTAACTCCAATCTTGAAAAGATAATTGTCCCATATTTCTTCAGAGGATTTTAACTCACATGTGACAGAATTGGAAAATCTCTCTCCCTTCCCTGCCAACACACTAATTTCCAATTCCCCCATCCCAGCTTCACTGGGAACATCCATTTCTCAGCCAGACCACCACGCTGCCTGGGCCGAGCAGCAGGGTGCTTTTTTTTGTAATGACCCGTGGGTCAGCTTGAGCACGTTAGATTGTAAACATGTTGAGATTGGAGGCTGTCTGGCTTTAGTATTCCTTGCAGGACTCTCCACAGCGCAGTGCCCACTCCAGGTTGCTGTTCAGTTTCTCAGTCATGTCCGACTCTACAACTCCATGGACTGCAGCATCCCAGGCTTCCCTGTCCTTCACTAGCTCCCAGAGTTTGGCTCAAACTCATGCCCACTGAGTCAGTGATGCCATCCAACATCTAATTCTCTGCCGCCCCCTTCTCCTCCTGCCCTCAGTCTTTCCAATGAGGAAAGATGCTTTTTCCAAATGCATCAGGGTCTTTTTCCAATGAGTTGGCTCTTCACATCAGGTGGCCAAGGTATTGGTGCTTCAGCTTCAGCATCAGTCCTTGCAATGAATATTCAGGGTTGATTTCCTTTAGGACTGACTGGTTGGATCTCCTTGCAGTCCAAGGGATGCTCAAGAGTCTTCTCCAACACCACAGTTCAAATCAATATTTGCTGACTGAATATCCTTAGTTAAGTAGAGTTGTTCTAGAACTTCCTTGGGATTCCAAACTCTTCCAAGTTATGATGTCTAGGAGTGTTGGGAAAAGTGAGCTCTTCCTAGAAGCAATCAGGGAACCCTGGAGGGGTTCTGAAACCCAGGCTTAATGTTGTTGAGTGAAGAAGAGAGCCTGGTGCAGGAGCCGAGGGGAAGGGCCTTCGCGCCATCTTGGGGCGGCTGTAGCTCAGCCTGTGGTGCTTCAGCCCCAGGGCCTCTTTCAGTTTCCTGTGGCCAAAGTATTGGAGCTTCAGCTTCAGCATCAGTCCTTGCAATGAGTATTCTGGGTTGATTTCCTTTAGGACTGACTGGTTTGATCTCCTTGCAGTCCACGGGACTCTCAAGGGTCTTCTCCAGCATCACAGTTCAAATCAATATTTGCTGACTGAATACCTTTCCCTGGGGACGCTTCTTCCCTCCGCAGGTCTCAGCCATTTTGTTTTTACCCATTAACTCCTCATCCCACAGTTGTCAGTTCAATCGTTAGTTCCTCAGTACCGTCTCAGGATAGGCCAAGTTACCCTGTTTAACACCTGTACATCTCTTCCTCAGCACTTATCAGGATTTTCATGAAGTACTTATATTTGTGTTTGTAATTGTTTGATCCATGCTTTCTCTCTGACTGGAGACTGCTGCTCCATGAGGGCATGTGTTCTTGTGTTCACTGTTGTCTTCCTGGTTCTAGCATATTTCCCAGCATATAATGGAAGGACAGTTACTACTAGAGGCAGGAATAACAATTTTTCTATACCACGTGGGTTTACCAGCTGCAAACCTGGAAGATACAGAATGTAGTAGTCAGGGTTCTCTAGAGAAGCATAATCAACTAATAGAAGATAAGATATATCTATGTCTATATACAGGCTTCCCTGGTGGCTCAGCAGTAAAGAATCTGTCTGCTAATGCAGGAGTCACCAGTTCCATCCCTTGGTCAGAAAGAGCCCTGGAGGACAAAATGGCTACCCACCCCAGTATTCTTGCCTGAAAAATCTCCATGGACAGAGGAGCCTGGAGGGTTACAGTGCACAGGGTTGCAGAGTCGAACAAGACTTAGCAACTAAACAACAAATATCTGTGTATCAATAGATATCACTATATTAATATCAATGTATTGGTATAGATGGGCTTCCCCAGGGGTTCAGTGGTAAAGAATATGCCCTTGTAATGCAGGAGACGCAGAAGACATGGGTTTGATTTCTGGGTTGGGAAGATCCCCTCGAGGAGGGCATGGCAACCCAGTCCAGTATTCTTGCCTGGAGAATCCCATGGACAGAGGAGCCTGATGGGCTACAGTCCATAGAGTTGCAAAGAGTCAGAAACGACTGAAGTGACTGAGCGCTGCTCAGTACAGACATAGATATATATGGAGAAAGGGAGAGGGAGAGGAAGGCGCATTGATTGGCTGTGATTTACTATAGGAATTGGCTCATGCAGTAATTATGGAGGTCAAGAAATCTCACAATCTGCCATTTGCAGGCTGAAGATCCAGGAAAGCCTTGGTGTGAACCCCAGTCCAAGTGTGAAGCCAGAGAACAAGGAGCATCAGTGTCTGAGGGCAGAGGAGGATGGCGGTCTCAGCTCGAGAAGGAAGGGAGGGTATTTAGCCTTCCTCTGCCTTTTGTGTTCAGCCCCTCAGTGGGTGAATGATGCCCACCTGTACTGGTAAGAGCCATCTTTCTCACTCAGTCCACTGATTCAAATGTATTGACACACCCAGAAGTAATGTTTACCAGGTCTCTGAGAAGCTCTCAGCCCAGTCAAACTGACACACAGGATAACCATCACACAGAGATCCTGGCTGGACTCTCAGCAGAGTTTGTGCAATGTGCTGCTCTCAGAATAGAATTTCTCAAATTGCATTAGCCACATTGCTGGTTCACGAACTCTCAACAGGGTTCTGTGAAGAAAAAAGTTCTTTTAAAAATACAGATGTAATGAAAATACCAAGCACATTTAGACAGCTATTATTCTGTGATAACTTCTTTTTAAGAAAACATACACTCCAAACTGCTAACATTGGTTACATATAGGAAGGGGGTCTTTCACTTTTCCTTCATTATGCTTTATTGTTTCTTTTTTTTTTATTGTGGGGAATGCACATTATAAAATTTACCATTTTAGCCATTTTTAAGTGTACATTTCAGGGTACATGTCAATAGATTAAGCATTTTCATATTATTGGACAACCATTGCCGTTATATTTTGTAGATTACTAGTTCACAAAATTCATTGTGTACTATCTTCATATCTTGGTGAATTAACCCACCCCCAACTCAAAGGGTGGCCTCTGGGTTGTCTGAAGCTACTTGGAGTTACTCCATTTGCCCCAGTGGTTAGTTGAAGGACAAGCCTCCAGGTTTGCTTTTTTAAAACATTCATTTATTTTTTTGGCTTTGTCAGGCCTTAGCTGTGGCACGCGGGATCCTTGCTGTGTCCTGTGGGATCTTTCCTTGTGTGCACAGACTCTCCAGTTGTGGTGCGCAGGCGCAATAGTTGTGGCGCATGCGCCTAGTTCTGCCACGCTACCCCCACCCCCTAGCTGGGACATGTGGGATCCCAGTTCCCCTACCAGGGAAGGAACCCTTGTCCCCTGCACGGCAAGGCGGACGCTTAATCACTGGACCACCAGCAAGCCCCTTGGCCTACAGGTTTGAGTGAGTGAGACTTGGCAGGCTCCTAAACTCGTTCAATGTCCAGAGTGAAGTAGTTACGATAGGCAGCATCTTTCTAGCACTGGAAGGGATACTATTTTATAGGTAAATCTGGAAACTTTGAGGCCATTTGGTTCTCATGAAGGAAGCTTTCTGGAGACTGAAGGTAACACCAACAAGGGGGAAAAGCTGAGAGAATCATACAAAAATAAAGCTGGAGTGGTGACAACTTCAGAAGCCTATACCCTACTTCTCCAGGGAGGTTTTCAGTGTTATGATCCAATAATTTCTTGTTTATTTTGGCATTTTCCCTCTTTAATACTTGTGAGAGAAACCAGCCTAATACAGGTTGGAAGATACTCAAAAGATTAATATTCTGTTTCTTCTCATCATATCATTTATGTTTTGCCATAACTATAATCTATGTACCTCACTGATGAAAGTGTCAGCCTGAGCCAGAGGCTCCCAGGTTCCGGCTCAAAATTGATTGTCTCTTTGTAAGAAAATTCAGATTTCATTTAGGGTGGCGGTGTACATGGACAAAAGACCACACTTTCCATTTTCCCTTGTAGGGAAGTGTGGTCATGTGATTAAGTTCTGGCCAGTGAGATAAAAAGCAAAATGTTGTGGAAGACCTGCAGGAAGGCTGAGAAAAGATGCTGATTCAGCTGCGGGAGGTGGGGGGGAGTTTATCTTTTCCCTTCCTCCTTCACAACAGGAATTCTAGGAGACTGGGGACTATGGAATCAGGTTAGATTATTTACTCATGGATGAAAGAGAGACATAAATTTTTTATTGTTTAAATCACTGTTACTTTGGATTTTCTGTTATAATCTGAACCTAACTGACTCACTGCCTGAAACATATTCAAAGATTCAGGAGAAGCCACATTTGACTTTACAGGTAGCAACTTTGTGACTCATCAAGCAGACACTACCGTATGTAGCGGAACCTAGGGAACCTGCATAAAGGGAAGGTTTCATCTGAGTTAACATCTGTTTTATCTAGACAGAGGAACCTGACCAACTTTCATTGATTCAAATCCTTAACTCAGGACTTCCCTGATGGTCCAGTGGTTAGACTCCACATTCCCAAGGCAGAGGCTAGATCCCACATGCCACAACTGAGTTCAGATGCCGCAGTGAAAGATCCCGCATGCGGCAACTAAGACACAGGGCAGTTAAATAAATAAATAAAAGACTTCCCTGGTGGCCCAGTGGCTAAGACTCTTCGCTCCCATTGTAGGGGGCCTCGGTTCTATCCCTGGTAAGGGAACTAGATCCCACATACCACAACTAAAGATACCACATGTTACAGTTTAGACCTAGCATCATCAAAATAATTTTTTTTAAAAATTAAAAAAAAGATAAAATTCTTAATTCTTCCAGGCACTGAGTGAAGCATAAAAATGCCTACCTGACACACGTACTTGCGTCTCTCTCAGGCACCTAATGAGTCTGAAATTGAAACTGATTTTGCCCATCCCAGTTACCACCAGCACATGAACTTCTATCCCTGGTTTTCTTTGCAGTCGATGTTCAGTAGCGTTCATAGCCATCCACCTAACTTATGCCAGGATCCTGGGGCCGTCTTTGTCGCTTTCTTCCTCATTTCTACATCCAGGCTGCGGTCAAGTCCCAGTGTGCTGTGTGCTAATTAGTCACTTCAGTCGTATCCAACTCTTTGCAAGGACTGTAGCCCGCCAGGCTCCTCTGTCCCTGGGATTCTCCAGGCAAGAATACTGGAGTGGGTTGTCATGCCCTCCCCCAGGGGATCTTCCTGACCCTGAGTCTCCTAGGTCTGCTGCATTGGCAGGCAGGTCTTTACCACAAGCGCCACCTGGGAAGCCCTATGAAGTCTCAGAATCTCCCTCTTTTGATCCACTACTCTCTGTCTCCACTGTCACTTGGGTGACAGCTCTACCATTTCTTGCCCAGACAACTCCAAAAGCCTTCCCTCTGGATTCCCATTCCCCACATAGCACCCGGAGAGGAAACCCAAACCAGATCACATTACCACCATGCTGAAAACTCTTCATAGGCTCCCCATAGCATTAGGATATAATCCCGAATCCTATTGGTGATGAAAATAATCAATACACGATCTACAGTAGGAAAAGAAAAGAGTTTTATTTGAGCCAAACTGAAAATTATAGCCCAGAAGACAGCCTCTCAGATAGCCCTGAGGAACTGCTCCAAAGAAGCATGATGTTCAGCACAGTTTTATGTCTTGTCAGAACAAAGAACATCATATAAGTCAGGGATACATTCTTTCAATGTCTCAAGAAAAATGAAACAAACCAGATCAGCAGGAACTCAGTGAGTCAGTGCAGCCTTGGCCTGGGAAGGGAGTCTTATCATTGAAGGAGTACCAGCACAGGCATCCCAGAAAGGGAGGCGTTCAATCTTGATTTTTTTTTTTTTTTGGCTGTGCCGCCTAGGCATGTTGGATCTTAGTTTCTCGACCAGGAATCATCGGCTGCATCCTTCAGTTGGAAGCACAGTCTTAACCACTGGACCGCCAGGGGAACCTCCTGAATCTTTATGTTTAACATGGACATTCTTCACTTCTGGTCAATGCACCCTTTTCTTTAAAAATTCAAGCAGATGAACAGTGTATGTTTGGTAGGCCACAAACAGGCTGTTTTAGCATAAAATTTGAGTTAATTCATGTAAAAGCCAATATGACTCCCCCAAACCTCAGTATGTGGAAATTTCATCACTGTATACGGCCTGTGAGACTTTGCCAGGTCTGACCCCTGCTCACCCTCTAGCACCCAGCATCATCTTGAGCTAGTTTCTCTCACTTACTGAGCTTGATGCCTGATCTTCTCTTTTAGTCTCCAGAATGTACCAGATTCCCAACCCAGGGGCTTGCACAGGCTGCTTTCTTGCTTAGATTCCTCTGCTCCCATCTGCTATTTTGCAGCCAACCCCTACTGATTCTTCTCTTCACTGTTTAATGACTCCTTCCATAAGACCTTGAGCCCACTCCCGATTTATATCCGGACACTTCATACTGAATAATATTACACGTTGCATTCTGTGGCTGGCTTCTTTCACTTAGGATGGTGTTTTCAAGGCTCATCCTGTTGTAGCATGCCTCAGTACTTCACTCTTTTTTATTGTAGATGAATTATTCCATTGTATGTGCATGCGTGCTAAGTCGCTTCAGCCTTGTCTGACTCTTTACGACCCCATGGAACATAGCCTGCCGGGCTCCTCTGTTCATGGGCTTCTCCATCAACAATACTGGAGTGGATCTTCCCAACCTAGGGATCGAACCTGTGTCTCTTAGCCTCCTGCATTGGCAAGAGAGTTCTTTACCACTAGCACCACCTGGAAAGCCCATTTCATTGTATGTCAAAGTGTATGTGAAAGTGTTAATCGTTCAATCCGACTCTTTGGAACCCTGTGGACTGCAGCCCACCAGGCTCCTCTGTCCATGGAATTTTCCAGGCAAGAATACTGGAGTGGGTAGCCATTCCCTTCTCCAGGGGATCTTCCCCACCCAGGGATGGAACCCAGGTCTCCTGCCTTGCAGGCAGATTCTTTACCATCTGAGCCACTAGGGAAGTCCATTCCATTGTATAGATACAGATTTATCCACTCGTCAGCTGGTGGACATTTGGGTTGAGCCCACTTTTTGCCTATTATGAACACTGTTACCGAGAACAAGCATTTGCGTGGACAAGTGACTTAGCGTTAGCATATGTTTTCATTTCTCTTGGTTATATGCTGAGGGAATGGAGTTGCTGACTCAGATGTTAACTTGGAGGTGTCAGCAGCCCCTTTTTATGAGGAAAGGTTTAGGATTTTGTCCAAATGACCCGGTGCCTGTCAGTGTTTGGCTGTTTGGTTAACAGCCAACTGTTTGCATCCCTCCTATTCTTGTCTTTCCCTGTTTTATTTGTCTCTTTTCTTTTCTGTAGATTCCAGCTCCCCTGCAGATTGTAGCCAGCACCCGGATTTTCAAGGGGTAAAAGTTATTTGTAAAACATTTGGAACTCTCTGGAGGATGGACATTAAAAGTAATAATGTTTATCTGTTTAATCTGTGGGCTAGCCACTTGCAGGGTGTTTTGTAACAAAAAGAGCTTATTGAGTAGGAGGCTTTTTAAACTAGTTCCTGAGAGTAACACTCCTACAACAAACTGCTGAGTCTCAACTACCCAGCTAGCAATCTGTGCCTTTTAAAGAACCACTTTGAAGTCCCTTGGTGATATTAACATCACAAGTGAACCTATATATGTAAACATATGTTGTTCCTGAGCTTGTAAAAATGTATACAGAGTTCCTGGTGTGTGCCTGGCAGATAATAATTGCTTAATAAACTGTTGTTGCTGTTGTTTAGTTGCTAAATTGTGTCCGACTCTTGGCAACCCCATGGACTGTGGCCTGCCAGGCTCCTCTGTCTATGGGATTTTCCAGGCAAGAATACTGGAGCGGGTTGCCATTTCCTTCTTCAGGGGCTCTCCCCAACCCAGGGATCGAACCTGGGTCTCCTGCATTGCAGGCGGATTCTGTAGCAACTGAGCTACCAGGGGCCCCCTAATAAACTATTAGCTGCTATTATTAAAAGTTACTCTAATGAACAATCGGTTTCTTTGAGGTAAGTATTTCAATCATTCAGAACGTTTTATTAACATTTTGAGGGCATATTGAATTGTTTGAGGACACATTGAAAAGTACCCCTTTTCAGGGTGCACTGACAAATTCTCATTTGATCGTTAGGCCCACCTGGTGAAAACCACAGAGAACCTGGCAATTGTTCTCAGGTGCTCATTTTTGGTATGATAAAGATCCACTCAATCTACCCTGGCAAATTTAATCTGCTGATTACAGCAGAAATGACTCTACCGTGATCTGACACCCTCTCCCCTACACCAAGTCGTTCGGTGTGATTACACAGAAGAGTGTAAGAGCAGCTGCCCGCCCCGCAAGAAAATGTTCCTTGCCCTTAAAAAGCTTTCAATCTAAGGTGGAGATTTACAGGCATTTTACTTCAGACGAGGGCCGAGAATGGGGAAAAAAAGAGCCCTTCATGTGCGTCCATTCACAGTTCAGGGTCCGTCCCGAGAGGAAGAAACCTAGAAGTCAAATCGTCAAACCCAGCAAATCAGACCTCAGAGTCAAGCCGCCCGCTGAGGAGTATTACAGATGCTCTGAAGATGCCCCTTCCTGGTCCCGGTCAGGTTCCCCCGCATCCGGGAGCCGCCAGTGAAGCCAAGAAAAGGGGAGGCGCTCGCGCCTGGGGCTGGAGGTGAGCCGCAGGGCGAAATTATACACCAGGGAAGCCTCGGAAGGAAGAGGAGGGGCCACTGCGCGTGGGGAAGAGAAGGAAAAGAAGGAAGAGACGTTCGGGGAAGGCAGGGAGAGGAGGAAGGAGGAAGGCGGAGGAACAAGACAGGGGCGCGCGCGGGGCGGGGCGGGGCGGGCCCGGGCCTCCGAGAGGGCGTGCGGCGCGGGGCCGGGCGGGGCGGGGCCGCGGCGCTTGAGCTTCGGCGGGGGCTGCCGGGATCCCGGCGCCGCGCTCTCGCTCGCTGCCGCCGTGCTGTTGCGTGCGGGCCGGCTCCGGTCCTCGGGGCATGTCCGCGCTGCTCTCGCCGCACGCCCGGGGCTCCTAGCTTCTCCGGCGCTTGCTACGCTCGCGGCCCCTCACCTCGCCCCGGCGCCCGGCTCGGGCTGTGCGCGCGGACCGCCGCAGTCATGGGGCTGCAGCCCTTGGAGTTCAGCGACTGCTACCTCGACAGCCCGTGGTTCCGGGAGAGGATCCGTGCCCACGAAGCGGAGCTGGAGAGGACCAACAAGTTCATCAAAGAGCTCATCAAGGACGGCAAGAACCTCATCGCCGCGACCAAAAGTAAGCGGGGCCCTGGGGCGCGGCCAGCAGGAGCCTCTGCCGGAGGGACACCGACCATCCTGTGCCTGGGGCCGGCAGCCGGAGGATCGGGGGATTCATCCGGCACCGCGAGGCCCCGGGGTCGTTCCTCCTCGGCTCCCCGGGCAGCCGGGGGCGAGTCCCTTTCCCGCCCCTGCCCCCGCGCGGCGTCCCGAGCCGGGAGCCATGCGCGTAAGCTTGCCGCCCGCCAGACCCCGCAGCCCCGGCCGGGCGCCCTCGGTGCCTGCGTTCTCCGCCGGACCCGCCGGAGGGCAGGTTCTCTTGCCCCCTAGAGCTGCTCTGTCTCGTCTGAAACACATCAATTTCACGGGTCTTGTCTCGTGATCCTTCAGAAGAACTTGCCTGAGGATTCTTTGCAAACCTGCTGAGTTGGTCAGAAGTCCCTTGAGCCGTACCCTTTCTGTGTCTTTTTCGGATCCCCTGCGACAGTCCCGTCTCAGGCGCCTTTCTATGCTAAACCCGAAAGTCCACCTGGCGTTGTGCAAGTTCCTTCCCTCCTCCTGCGCCGAGGAGGTTCAAAGATTGGGGCTTGTGAGGCTGAGCAGACAGCCTGCCCTCTAGCCCCGGCGAGCCCTGCCTGCAAATAGGGAATTCCACCCCGGCCAAGCTTGATGCCTTCCAACCCTGTTCATCACTATCTTTTGAGCAACTCAGAAGTGGCCACAGGAAAATAAGAGATGTATCCTCATATAGCGTTTGAAAAGAGTCTAGGCGGCAGGTGGCCTGAAATGCATGCTGAAACACTGAGTTGGTGATGCAGGTGGAAATAGGAAAAAATTAGCTTGAGTGAGGAGCCGGGCAGCCTGAGCACACATGTAACCTATACCCCATTCTGAGGATGCCGGATGAGTGTTGGCTTTTCCCTCTTAAAAAGACCTATCCATGCAGCAGTCTGGGAAAAATATCCCATGTCACCGCGCCCCGCCCCCCCGCCCCCCCCAGTCCCCATTTTGCATTAAGGAAGATGGAAACCTACTGACTGAATTGTCTCAGGTACCCGGCCCAGAGCCTGGAACAGTGCAAATTCAATGAATGAATGAGTTGAAAGAAATATGATTTCATGGGAAGAATTCAGTGAGTGAGCCATCTCTAATTTTAGAAGCAAGTCACTCAACTTCTCTGGGTGATGACCAGGGTTCATTTTGGTTCTGTGACCTCTTTGGTGTTGCAGAATGAGGATTGGGAATCACTTTGGAACATGTGGCTGGTGGGCTATTGGGTTGGTGGCTCTCCCAGTGTCTTGGCATTGTGTGTGTGTTGGGATGAGGGTGGGGAGGGGCTGTAAATATGTAGGTGTAAACGGAGAGAGGAGGAGACGAAAAGGACGTGGGATGTATGTGTGTGTGTGTGTGTGTGTGTGTGCAGTGGACATGAGGAGAAGGACTCTTTCCTTTTGTAGCTTGGTCTTAACTAGTGTCGCTGGCTGGGGGAGTGTTCTTTCTCACTGGCTCTAGCAGCTCCCTCTGGCTCAAGGGGTATGAGGAGGGAGGCTTTGGTGTGGAGAGAGGCAGATGGCAAAGCCAGTCTGGCCACTGGCAGAAAGCTATTTATGTGACTGCATATTCGCTCTTCTGCCAACAGGACACACGCCTGTGTTCCAGCAGCATCCAGTGCATCTGGGGGCCCAGCTGTCAGCCCTTCTCTCCAGAATGTAGACTTTCTGGCATTTGTGAATTGACTCCCTGCTCCTTTTGATTCTTATCCTTTACTGTAAGAACCATAACTTATGCTTATGCTCTAGAGGTCAACCAAAGTTTCTTTTTTCTCCTTTTCCAGAGAAGGTCAGGAACACAGCGTTAGCTCACATGCCTTTGGCAAGTTAGGAGGGACCTGGCCTTTGTCCAGCTTGCCCCATAAAGTTCACATGGAGTTCATATCAAGACTAAGATCGCAGGATGTAAGTTAGGACACCTGAGTGTAAGTTGCTTCACTGTTAGGGCCTGGCTGCAGGAAAATGAGGCAGGTCACTTTTGTGTTCTGTTTCTCTTCTTCTACTTCTAAGAGGCATCAGTAAGATTCTGCAGTGTTCAGCAGTGACTTGATTAGGTAATTAGAAATTACAGTCGAGGTCAATCATTGGCATAATCAGAGTTGAGCTTTTCTAGAACATCTGAGTGAAGAGGTTGAGGAGAGACCTGAGACAGAGGGAGGAGGTATGGAAAGGGGAACAGTCAACTAGCTCAGACCGATTGTGTTTTCTGACACTTTAGGCTTTGTTTTGCAAAAATGGCATTTTCAGAATTGTGCCTTTAAGGTGTTTCTGCTTTTAATTGCCCTGTGTGATGCCTCCTGCATTCACTGAATACTTGTCGGGTTTATGTAACTTTGTTTTTGCTTTTTTTTTTAAATGTCTTGGTCGTGTGTGAATGCGTAATCTCTGAAAATTATGAAAACTCCCCTATTGCCAATACATTTCTAAATACAAAGCTGACGACCAAATTGTTACTTCTGTGAAGAATGTATTGAGGCTTTGAGTAATCCACAGATGATTAAAGAAGTTGGAGTTGAGTTCTGTAGGGCCTGAATGTTTACTCCTGAGTTTAGTTATGTAGCCAATCAACAAGTACTTCTCATCTACAGCTTGAGTATCGGGCTGGAGACACAGAGAGGAATCCAAGCGGAGGCCCTTGTCCCTGAGGTTACTGTCCTGTGGTTAAAGTTCAGGTCAGTCTAGGAAATGTATTTGAACTCCTGTACGCATTGTGCCTAGTTCTTGAAGAAACAAAGGGTACACAGACACACAGGTTAAAAGATTCAGAGGATTCAGTGACAGGTTTTCTAACTTGGACAGAAACAAGAGCATGTTGCAAGTTAGAGTGGAAGTTTGGGAATTCTTTGGTATTTCAAGGAAGGAGTAGAACCTGGTCAGATTGGAAACAGCTGGGTCTGAGTAGGATGAGGAGACCAGTTTGGCTGGAATGGCGATTTCATTTGCGGGAGTAGATGAGATTGGTGGAAAGGTCAGTTTCCAATGATTGAAGCCGTGAAAGTGGGCTTGGAATGTAGGCTTTATGCTGTGGCGAATCACTGAGGGTTTTGCAGCAGAAGCCTTACATAATGGGAAAGAGCTGCTTTAGAGGGACGGTTTGGTGTCTGTCTACGTATCGGGGGTAATTTTGGAGATAGCAGTGGGGGTGGGGAAGAGCAGAAGAGAGAGTCTGGGATCATTGATTTATGTGATGGATTTGGAGATCTTTCACTGAGTTCAATGGACTCTTTGTTTAGATGGCTTTTTTAGCCCTTTTCCTTTTTTTCACTCCTTTCTAGAATAATCAGTGTCTTCTTTCAATACAGTTTAAACTTTTGTAAGCCTTTCCTGTGATGTCTGTGTAGTTTCAGATGCTTATGTTTCCTAGTGATGTGTATTTACCAGAAATGGCAATAAGCCTTATATGCTTTTGCTGTAAAGTTTATAATTAGGCATTCCTGAGAGAATATGTTCTGTGCTAGAGGAAGCCATGTATGTTTTAAACAGATAGTCCTTACAGTCCTTAAGCACTTACATAGCTGAGTAGCAGGCTCTTTAGTAAACTCAGATTGTCTGGGGGGGGGTGTGTGCGTGCGTGTGTGTGTGCGCGGATGTGTGCATGTGCGGGCATGCGAGCGAGCTGGAGGGGCCCTCATTAGCCTTCTTTCATCACAGACCTGGGGAATCGTGTTACTGGTGGCCAGAACTAGAACTCAAGTCTTTCAAGTCTTGGTTTTGGTACTTCTTTTAGGCCTTGATATTTTGATGATTTTACTTTGGTTTTCTTAGGAGCATAAAAGTCCCCTTTTGCTGTCTTTGTGTTTCTTGTTCCAGAGACACGGTTCACATGGTAATTCCTTTTGGGGAAGTTTCTCAGGTTCCTATTGCATGGAAGCATAGGGAGATTTGGAGGACTTACAAGAATTTCATTTGGTAAACTTGAGCCTTAGTCTCATTTGTAAAACGGGGTTGTTGCCTATAGCCTTGAGCTTGACCCACATGTGCAAGTGTTTTGAAAACACAAGTGTGAAGCGGTTGTGTAGGTGTTATGGTTTGCCCAGCTAACGTTTTTTTCCTCTGACAAGCCAAATTTTGTTCAGATGTCTACGCTATTTCCCAAATGACTTATAGAAAGGTGTTTAGGGATGATTCTGGTTAGCCTGACTCAGTGGTTCTCAATCCTAATCCTGGTTGACCATTAGGATCACCTGGTAGGCTGCAGTCCATGGGGTCATGAAGAGTCTGACACGACTGAGTGACTTCACTTTCACTTTTCACTTTCCCCGCATTGGAGAAGGAAATGGCAACCTGCTCTAGTGTTCTTGCCTGGAGTATCCAGGGATGGGGGAGCCTGGTGGGCTGCTGTCTATGGGGTCTCACAGAGCTGTACACGACTGAGGCAACTTAGCAGCAGCAGCAGGGAGCTGTGAACACGCACGTTTAGGGTTGAGAAGTGCTGAACTCTTAACAACTCAGCATGGTCCACCTGTTTTCTGGGCTGGTAATTAGATGAATGAATGATTGGTATCTCACTTCTGACCGGGGAGACCTGATAGGAAGTCTGCTGCAGACACTGGAAAAGGTTTTCTTTTCTGAGAGAGGAGACTCATATGAAGGGTTCTTGCCTTCTGCGATGTGTGTCTGTATTGCCTGGAGCTGTTCCCGCCATCTCGGGAGGGCGAGTAGAACTAAGATAAGGAGTGGTAACTGAATCTGGAGTTTTGATGCTGTAATGAGAGCCACAGATGGTTCTGTGCCTGGCTTTCTGGTTCTTTAGTTGCTAAGTCGTGTCTGACTCTTGCGATCACATGGACTGAGGCCGCCAGGCTCCTCTGTCCATGGGATTCTCCAGGCAAGAATACTGAAGTGGGTTGCCATTTCCTTCTCCAGAGGATCTTCCCAACCTAGGGATCGAACCTGGGTCTTTGGACCGCAGGCAGATTCTTTACCGGCTAAGCTACAGGGGAAGTCTAACAAAATGGCAAGCCAGTTTCAGTTGGGTTTTCTGCTACTTAACACTCTAACTTTTTTTGTTTTTTGGTTTTTTTCGGCTGCTCCTCATGGCTTATGGGCTTCCCTGGTAGCTCAGCTGGTAAAAAATCCACCTGCAATGCAGGAGATCCCAGTTCAATTCCTGGGTTGGGAAGATCCCCTGGAGGAGGACATGGCAACCCAGTCCAGTATTCTTGCCTGGAGATTCCACATGGACCGAGGAGCCTGGCGGGCTACAGTCCATGGGGGTTGCAAAGAATCAGATACGACTGAGTGACTAAGCACAGCAGACTACATGTCTTGCAGAATTTTAGTTCCCCAACCAGCTATTGAACCTGGATCCTAACTAAGCTTTGAAAGCGTGGACTCCTAACTGCTGGACCACCAGGAATTTCCAACATCCTGATTTTGATGAAGTGGGATAACTGTAAATTGTGGGCTGATGCTCTGATTAAGTAGAATTTAGAGAGGCCTGGAAGTAAAATGCTATTTAAAAAGTTAATAAATTAAATATAATTTTACTTTGAACGGAGGATACTCATCTGTATTCTTTGCCCCAAAGGAACTACTGTGGATCCCCTACAGTTCAGGGCATCACCTGGGGGTAAGTCTTAAACTCTCACTTGGGGTTTTACTACTGACCTGGTCTCTAGTGCTAGGGTAGACTTGCCATGAAAAAAACTCCTATCAGTCTTGACCTGGAATGTGGACCCAGACAGGCTTTAAAGGTTTTCAGTACTTTACTCACTGCAAAGGTGGTCCTTGTCTCCATTTAGAGTAGTTCCTATTAATATTCAGCACCCTCCACCAGCCAGCCCTGCTTGTGTGGAATGTCTGCCTGGTCAGTGAGTCATCTGCTGCTCTGGGTCTTCCTGCCGAACTGCTTTTTCCCTGCCCTCCATTTGCTACCTTCTACTGAACTTTCTTTGACTACCTCCTCTTCACTCTGTTTTTTGGTGGGGGGACCAGAGAGCATCATTGACTTCCGGAAGAGGCAGAAGGCAGAGGAGGACATTTTTGTGTTTTAATTTTTAATATAGCTGGTGAGAGAGTATAGTATAGGAGATTAAGAGCACAGCCAAGGCGCTACCACTTATTCACCCTGGGACCTTAGTCATGTTGGTTAGCTTTTCTGTATCTGTGTTGTCATCCATAAAATGGAGATGATGAGACTTCCCCGGCAGTCCGGTGGTTAAGACTCTGTGCTTACACTGCCAGGTTCACAGGTTCAACCCCTGATCAGTGCACTAAGATCCCACATGCTGCAAGGTATGGTCAGAAAGTGAAAAGAAAAAAGAAAATGGAGAGTGTTTCAAACAAGCACTCAAACGTGAACAATTATGATGTATTGTCTAATTTGCAGGTATACATTTTTTAAAATATAAATTTATTTACTTGGAGGCTAATTACTTTAAAATATTGTATTGGTTTTGCCATACATTGACATGAATCTGCCACGGGTGTACACATGTTCCCCATCCTGAACCCCCCTCCCATCTCCCTCCCCATACCCTCCCTCTGGGTCATCCCAGTGCACCAGCCCCAAGCATCCTGTATTATGCATGGAACCTGGACTGGCGATTCGTTTCACATATGATAATATACATGTTTCAATGCAATTCTCCCAAATCATCCCACCCTTACCCTCTCCCACAGAGTCCAAAAGACTGTTCTATACATCTGTGTCTCTTTTGCTGTCTCGCATATAGGGTTATCGTTACCATCTTTCTAAATTCCATATATATGCGTTAGTATACTGTATTGGTGTTTTTCTTTCTGGCTTACTTCACTCTGTATAATAGGCTCCAGTTTCATCCACCTCATTAGAACTGATTCAAATGAATTCTTTTTAATGGCTGAGTAATACTCCATTGTGTATATGTACCACAGCTTTCTTATCCATTCATCTGCTGATGGACATCTAGGTTGCTTCCATGTCCTGGCTATTATAAACAGTGCTGCGATAAACATTGGGGTACACATGTCTCTTTCAATTCTGGTTTCCTCAGTGTGTATGCCCAGCAGTGGGATTGCTGGGTCATATGGCAGTTCTATTTCCAGATTTTTAAGGAATCTCCACACTGTTCTCCATAGTGGCTGTTCTAGTTTGCATTCCCACCAACAGTGTAAGAGGGTTCCCTTTTCTCCACACCCTCTCCAACATTTACTGCTTATAGACTTTTGGATCGCAGCCATTCTGACTGGTGTGAAATGGTACCTCATAGTGGTTTTGATTTGCATTTCTCTGATAATGAGTGATGTTGAGCATCTTTTCATGTGTTTGTTAGCCATCTGTATGTCTTCTTTGGAGAAATGTCTGTTTAGTTCTTTGGCCCATTTTTTAACTGGGTCGTTTATTTTTCTGGAATTGAGCTGCAGGAGTTGTATATTTTTAAGATTAATTCTTTGTCAGTTGCTTCATTTGCTATTATTTTCTCCTATTGTGAAGGCTGTCTTTTCACTTTGCTTATAGTATCCTTTGTTGTGCAGAAGCTTTTAATTTTAATTAGGTCCCATTTGTTTATTTTTGCTTTTATTTCCAATACTCTGGGAGGTGGGTCATAGAAGGATCCTGCTGTGATGTATGTCGGAGAGTGTTTTGCCTATGTTCTCCTCTAGGAGTTTTATAGTTTCTGGTCTTATGTTTAGATCTTTAATCCATTTTGAGTTTATTTTTGTGTATGGTGTTAGAAAGTGTTCTAGTTTCATTCTTTTACAAGTGGTTGACCAGTTTTCCCAGCACCACTTGTTAAAGAGATTGTCTTTTCTCCATTGTATATTCTTGCCTACTTTGTCAAAGATAAGGTGTCCATAGGTGCGTGGGTGCAGGTATTCATTTTAGTATGCAGGCTGTTTTCTTGCCCCACAAAATGGCTGCTCTGGCCCAAAGATGAGGGTCTAATCTTTAGTGCCTGTTATCCCTAAAAATGTATTCGTCCAAATCATTGTGACCAGTGACCAAGAAAAAAGACTATGTGGTCTAAGGCTGGTAAGGCTTCCAAAGTTTGAATGGAGCTCAGGATGCTAAGAAATCTGGCAGGTTGTGAGTGGATGAATCAAAGCTAAGTGGTGTCTTGGGAGAGTATGTCCCAGAATTTGTTTCTGATTCAGAAAGGCCTCGGAGAAGGCAAAGGCACCCCACTCCAGTACTCTTGCCTGGAAAATCCCATAGATGGAGGAGGCTGGAAGGCTGCAGTCCATGGGGTCCCTGAGGGTCGGACATGACTGAGTGACTTCACTTTCACTTTCATGCATTGGAGAAGGAGGTGGCAACCCACTCCAGTGTTCTTGCCTGGAGAATCCCAGGGACGGGGGAGCCTGGTCGGCTGCCGTCTATGGGGTCGCACAGAGTCGGAAACAACTGAAGTGACTCAGCAGCAGTGTCAGAAAGGCCTGAGGGTGATGTGGAAGGTGTCACTAAGAATGTTGGCGATCTAGCCCAGTTGTCTGCAACTAAGGCTCAGGCAGGCAGCCCCAGGCCTGCCATCCAGGGGATTGATAAGACAGAGCCCAAGAGGGCAGGAAGAGCTCTGCTTGAGAAGAAAGGATAACATCGTCAGAGGTTGGAGCCCGCAAATTCTTGAAAATCACAACGGTGTTTTTAGAGGATATTCATCTTAGTGTCTAACATGCAGGAAACCCTAATAATTTAGTGGCTAGTGTTTGTGTTTGCTGTGGGAAATCCACCAAGATTATACAGGGCAGCCAGAGACAGTCTGGAGGAGTTGTTACATAACCTATTTTCTGCCAAACGATACTCCAAGTCCCCTGGACAGATTTCCAAAGAAGCTGTTTTAAATTCTGACTCCAGTAGCTATTTATTACCTTTTGATTTTATTTTTTGGGGAAGAGGTCGAGAAGCAAGAATTATGAAGGAGATACAAGTATTGTGTAGTCCTCTAAGTACTGTAAGTTGTGCTTAAATGATTGCTGACTGTGTGTAGTCGTGAATAGGTCCGAGTGTTTACCTCTGACCGTGGGGCTTCCCTGGTGGCTCAGAGTGTGAAGAATCTGCCTGCAATGTGGGAGACCCAGGTTCAATCCCTGGGTCAGGAAGATTCCCCTGGAGAAGGGAATGGCTACCCACTCCAGTATTCTTGCCTAGAGAATTCCATGGATAGAGGAGGCTGGTGGGCTACACAGTCCGTAGGGTCACAAAGAGTCAGACATGACTAAGTGACTCACACTGTCACTTTACGTCTGACCATAGTTAATATCATGTGGTGTCTGTTGTCACTTTTTAAAAGTTTAATGATAGAAATGTAGCTATGAATGCACTGCCTTTTGGGATTCAGTATTATCTTGTATTGCCTTTGATTTTTCTACAAATTGTTTAAAGAAAACTTGTCAAGTTGGCTTTCTTCAGGAATTGTAGGAGAGTGTTTAGATATTTGTAGATTCTGATTGACTGTCTTGGATGTTTTTTGCTTGGTTCCTGTTTTTTTTTTTTTTTTTTAAGATTGTGTATTTTTGACTGCGCTGGGTCTTCGTTTCTGCACAGTTTCTCTATTGCGACGCGTGGGCTTATGGCGCTGGCTTCTCTTATTGTGGAGCCCAGATGGCAGGCGCGCCAGCTCCAGTAGTTGCGGTTACTAGGTTACTTTAACGGAATTACCTATCAGAGACTAACAGGCAGTTTACAACTTCAATCAAAAACTGTTATTTGAAATGAATGTCATTTAAATGATTTTAACAATGGTAGCTAACCTTTATTAAGCATTTACAGTTTGGTTTCAGTTCAGTCACTCAGTTGTGTCCGATTCTTTGCGACCCCATGAATCGCAGCGCCAGGCCTCCCTGTCCATCACCAACTCCCGGAGTTCACTCAGACTCATGTCCATCGAGTCAGTGATGCCATCCAGCCATCTCATCCTCTGTCATCCCCTTCTCCTCCTGCCCCCAATCCCTCCCAGCATCAGGGTCTTTTCCAATGAGTCAACTCTTCTCATGAGGTGGCCAAAGTACTGGAGTTTCATCTTCAGCATCATTCCTTCCAAAGAATACCCAGGACTGATTTCCTTTAGAATGGACTGCTTGGATCTCCTTGCAGTCCAAGGGACTCTTAAGAGTCTTCTCCAGCACCACAGTTGAAAAGCATCAATTCTTCAGTGCTCAGCTTTCTTCACAGTCCAACTCTCACATCCATACATGACCACTGGAAAAACCATAGCCTTGACTAGACAGACCTTTGTTGGCAAAGTAATGTCTCTACTTTTGAATGTGCTGTCTAGGTTGGTCATAACTTTCCTTCCAAGGAGTAATTTAATTTCATGGCTGCAGTCACCATCTGCAGTAATTTTGGAGCCCCCCCAAATAAAGTCTGACACTGTTTCCACTGTTTGCCCACCTATTTGCTATGAAGTGATGGGACCAGATGCCGTGATCTTAGTTTTCTGAGTGTTGAGCTTTAAGCCAACTTTTTCACTCTCCTCTTTCACTTTCATCAAGAGGCTTTTGAGTTCCTCTTCACTTTCTGCCATAAGGGTGGTGTCATCTGCATATCTAAGGTTATTGATATTTCTCCCGGCAATCTTGATTCCAGCTTGTGCTTCTTCCAGCCCAGCGTTTCTCATGATGTTAAATAAGCAAGGTTTCTGCATATAAGTTAAATAAGCAGGGTGACAATATACAGCCTTGACGTACTCCTTTTCCTATTTGGAAGCAGTCTGTTGTTCCATGTCCAGTTCTAGCTGTTGCTTCCTGACCTGCATACAGGTTTCTCAAGAGGCAGGTCAGATGGTCTGGTATTCCCATCTCTTTCAGAATTTTCCACAGTTTATTGTGATCCACACAGTCAAAGGCTTTGGCATAGTCAATAAAGCAGAAATAGATGTTTTTCTGGAACTCTCTTGCTTTTTCCATGATCCAACGGATGTTGGCAATTTGATCTCTGGTTCCTCTGCCTTTTCTAAAACCAGCTTGAACATCTGGAAGTTTACGGTTCACATATTGCTGAAGCCTGGCTTGGAGAATTTTGAGCATTACTTTACTAGCGTGAGTGCAATTGTGTGGTAGTTTGAACATTCTTTGGCATTGCCTTTCTTTGGGATTGGAATGAAAACTGACCTTTTCCAGTCCTGTGGCCACTGCTGAGTTTTCCAAATTTGCTGGCATATTGACTGCAGCACTTTCACAGCATCATCTTTCAGGATTTGAAATAGCTCAAATGGAATTCCATCACCTCCACTAGCTTTGTTCATAGTGATGCTTTGTAAGGCCCACTTGAATTCACATTCCAGGATGTCTGGCTCTAGGTCAGTGATCACACCATCATGATTATCTGGGTCGTGAAGATCTTTTTTTTACAGTTCTTCTGTATATTCTTGCCACCTCTTCTTAATATCTTCTGCTTCTGTTAGGTCCATACCATTTCTGTCCTTTATCGAGCCCATCTTTGCATGAAATGTCCCCTTGGTATCTCTTAATTTTCTTGAAGAGATCTCTAGTCTTTCCCATTCTGTTGTTTTCCTCTATTTCGTTGTATTGATCGCTGAGGAAGGCTTTCTTAAACAGTTTGGTTTACTTTGTGGTAAATCCTCTTATTTATTGTGAAAACTTCCTCAATGAGGTATGTTTTTATTTACCCTGTTACAGATTTAGAAACTGAATTTAGCAAGCTTAACAGCTTGTTCCAGTCACGTGGTCTGTCAGTGGTGGAGCTGGAATGTGAACCCACATTTGTTGGATTCCAAAACCCTTAACCACAATAGTAAGCTGTCTCTCTAAAGGGGTGTACCTGTGGTCTTCTGTTAGGAGAAGTTACTACAGTAAGACCTGCTCATCTGGCAAATGTTATACATTTCACGATCCAGTTAGGAGACTGTGCTTTATTAGCTCAGGTCAAGGACCATGTTTTAAAATTTAAGGCCACCTGGGATGGCTACTGTAAGTAAAACTGATTGTTAATTTGTGTAGTAAGTGTAGATATTCAGAGATTGGGTTGATTTAGGATCAGTTGCTAGTTGCAGATGTCTCTCTTCCTGCCTCTTAATCTCCATCTCTTCCCGTCTCTTAGTGTCTCTTTTCCTGAAGAGTAAATTTTAATTTTGTTACATATATATGTATATACGTATATATATGTGTGTGTATATATGTATATGGGTTTCCCTGGTAGCTCAGATGGTAAAGAATCCGCCTGCAATGTGAGAGACCTGGGTTTGATCCCTGGGTTAGGAAGATCCCCTGGAGGAGGGCATGGCAACCCCCTCTAGTATTCTTGCCTGGAGAATCCCCATGGACAGAGGAGCCTGGTGGGCTGCAGCCCATGGGGTTGAAAAGAGTTGGACATGACTGAGCGACTAAGCACAGCACACATATATGTATATACGTATATGTATTTATGTGTGTGTATATATATTGTTTGGCCACACCACTGGGCTTGCAGGATCTTAGTTCCCTGACCAGGGATTGAACCCTCAGCAGTTGGAAGTGTGGAGTCCTAATCACTGGACTGTCAGGGAAGTCCTTTGTTCTTATATTTTAGTATTAGGCTTTTTCCTTTGCAAAAATGTTGGGTCAGTTTAGAACTGTAAAATGATACAGAGAGTCTCATCCTAAACCTCTCTGTATTTGCCTTTCAGCTTTGAAATAAAAGCTTCCTGTCTGCCTCTTCCCAGTGGCACCCTTTCCCTGAAGAGGTGCAACTATCTCAAATCTGGCATACATTATTCCCAGGTATTTTAACTCATTATTGACTGGAGAATTTTTGTGGAAACTAATGCCTGTGGCTATCGATTTGTTATACAAGTGATATTGGTATGTTTCCGATCAATAATGTTCTGGTAACAAAAGATGTATTAATACCTTTCCTGTTAATAATGTGTTAATACATTTGCACACATTCCTAAATAAAAGATAGTGTGTTTTGCGTGTTTTTAGACATCATATAATGGATTCATATGACATGTGTTCACGTGTGCTCAGTTGTGGCCGACTCTTTGCAACCCTGTGGACTGTAGCCCGCCAGGCTCCTCTGTCCATGGAATTCTCCCAGCAAGAATACTGAAATGAGTTGCTATTTCCTTCTCCGGGGATCTTCCTGACCCAGGAATTGAACCTGCGTCTTTTTCATTTCCTACATTGGCAGGTGAATTCTTTACCACTGCACCACCCAGGAAGCCCACATAGGTTCTTCTGCAACTTTTTTCCCCTTGACATCCTATTTGTGAGATTTATCCACGTGGATACATGTAGCTCCATTTCATTGAGTTTGACCTTTTTCCTACAAGTGGTATTTAAAAAGACTTGGTTAATTGATGTTATGTAGATATTCTACGGAGAAGGCAATGGCACCCCACTCCAGTACTCTTGCCTGGAAAATCCCATGGACGGAGGAGCCTGGTAGACTGCAGTCCGTGGGGTCGCTAAGAGTCGGACACGACTGAGCGACTTCACTTTCACTTTTCACTTTCATGCATTGGAGAAGGAAATGGCAACCCACTCCAGTGTTCTTGCCTAGAGAATCCCAGGGATGGTGGAGCCTGATGGGCTGCCGTCTCTGGGGTCGCACAGAGTTGGACATGACTGAAGCGACTTAGCAGCAGCAGCAGCAGATACTCTAAGGTGTTTTATGGTGTACCTTATTTACGTGCAGTTTTTGGATTATGAGACAATATATTTGGAGAATTTATTCAGTATGAAAGCCCTGTTGTTAGTTTTATAAACTTTGAAACACTATCTCTGGGGACTTCCTTGGTGGTCTAGTGGTGGGACTCTGTGCTCCTAATGCAGGGAGCCTGGGTTCAATCCCTGGTCAGGGAACTAAGATCCCACATGCCGCAACTAAAGATCCTGCATGCCGTGACTAAGACCCAGTGCAGCCAAATAAACTAAGACAATCCAAACACTAACTCTAATAACCAGTAGATAAAGAATTCATGAATTTTAAAGATACTTAATAAAATTTCTGTTTGATATTTAATGTTACCAGCTTGGCATGGGCAATCAGAACAAATCAGTTTAAATTTCAGGATTGGAAAAAATAACTGGCCTGAGTCACACAAAATCTTCAAGGGCCTTTTTGCCTCACTGAAATTAGATTTTCAGTATTAGCATGTAAAAAAAAAATGATCATCTTCATGAACACAGTGCTCTTTAAAGCACTCTGGAAACTGTCAGTCTGGTTAGGTCAGATGAACATAATTTTTAAGGCAGGGATTGGTTGGTATTTTGATAGGCCTCTGTGCAAACAGCCTTTTATTTAATTACCCTAATGTAGGAAATGTAGGGACATAATTTATAGACTTGCCAGGGGGATGCTTTTCTAATTAGAAAGCTTTGACATCCTTCTCTTTAAATAAACAGGCACACTGAAAAAAACCCCTGACACTTGACATTTTAAGAGCAGGCATCTCTTTAAGCCCCAAGATCTGCTGGGATTGCTGCTGCAATGCTGCTGCTAGGCCTGCCTCCCTCGTCAGACTAGAATTTCCTTCCTGTGCTTTCTGAGGAAGGTGTTAGTCTTGTGCCACTTAATATTTCAATGGGGAGTGTGAGTTTTCCTTCCTTGTTGCCTGGTTCACCCGCCGGCACTGTCTGCCCTTTGCTCCGAGGTTCCATCACCTTCTGGTAGCGGTTGAGTCACGATTGGGTATGTGACTGGAGGAAGAATCAGTTTGGCCCTAGTGATTCAGGTCACCTCTGGCCTGAATACTGGATATATTTTGGATTCTCATTAAGAATGTGATTTAAAAAAAATTCTGACTGTAAAGTTAGCTCCACCACTGATTAGGTGACCTTGGGCAAGTTAGTGAAACCTCCAGTGGCTGATTTTCTGTTTGTTAGTAAAATGGAGATTCCAAGAACTCAAGGGATAGTGATATTTAATCCTCATGTTACTTACGAAAGGTCTTAGAGCTTTGCCTGGCCCGTGGTAGGTACTCGTCATCACCATCATCCCTCTGCTCCCCACCATCATTATCATTGTCGGGAGATGACTTTCTTTGGCTGAACTTGAATACGGTTGTGGCTTTACCCGTAGTAACTGTGGAAATCGTCTGTGAGCACATGTTCTCTTCTGTCTTTGAGGCTCACGATGTTTTGAAATGCAGGGCTGATACAGGCCTCTCATTTATTCAGCAGGAGAAACCTTCTGTAACAGGTTGTTGAAATCCAGCATATTACTGAAGATCTTGGCTTGAAAGTTTTGGAAGCAAAGCCAACAAAGTACAAGGGAGTGGAGTGTCATCGACACGTCATTTCTTATATTTGAGAACCTGGCAGGTAGTACTTCTGTCACTCTGACAGATAGTTTTGTTTTTCTTTTGTGAAATGCAGGTCAAAGGCAGCCCAGCCAAAATGTTAACAATCATGATGTTTGAAGTCAGATCCATTTACTGTGTGACCTTGGGTGACTTGGCTTAACTTCTTTGTGCCTTAATTTCCTCCTCTGTCAAATGAGGATAGTAATTTTATCTCCCTGAATGTTGCTAAGATTAAATTAATTATTTGTAAAGCACTTAAAAAGACGGCCTGGTCCATAGTGAGCCCTATATGTGTTTTCTAAGTCTAGGGAAAAAATTTAAAAATCTGTTTACTATTTAGTTATCACTATAATAATCTCATTTATGACAGTGGAAAAGGGGTGTCATCTGAAGCCACTGAACTCAACCTGTTGTGGGGTTAGTTGCTAGAGGGTTAGGGGCTTCCCTGGTGGCTCAAAGGGTAAAGCGTCTGCCTGCAATGCGGGAGACCAGAGTTCTATCTGTGGGTCGGGAAGATCCCCTGGAGAAGGAAATGGCAACCCGCTCCAGTATTCTTGCCTGGAGAATCCCATGGATGGAGGAGCCTGGTAGGCTACAGTCCACGGGTTGCAGAGTTGGACACGACTGAGCGACTTCACTTTCACTTTCATAGCAATAAAGAGACCTGGTATATCTATGCAGAAGTTAGCCTTCTCATGGGGGAGATAGATTAATTAAGCAGTATCATTCACACTGTTGAGTGAGAATGGAGAATGGGGTACTGTAGCCATAGTTAATAGGACTAATTGGTTGAGGGGGTCAAGGAAGACTTCAAGAAGTTAGAAACTTCTCAGAGACTTCCTTAGTGGTCCAGTGGTTAAGACTCTGGTCTTCCGCTGCAGGGGGATATGACATTGGTCCCTGCTTGGAGAGCTAAGATCCTACATATGCAAGGTGCAGCCTAAAAAAAAACAAACAAGAAAGAAGTTGGTAACTTCTACGCTGAGACCATAAGGAGGTCTGTGCTGTGGGTAGGGAAGAAGGATAGGGAAGAAGGATGTTCCCAGAGTAGTAAAATGCAGGCGGGTGGCCTGGAGGCAACAGACAGCACATGGGTGTGGCTCCCGGACCAGCGCGGATGGGGTGGGGCCTGGAGGTGGGGCTGGAGGAGGTCTTTTGTGGGCTTGGGAGCAGGAAGAGGGGGCTACGGTGCAGGGGCAAGGGGGAAGGGTCTGGTGAAGCAGGTTGGGGACTTCAGACCCCTTATCCAAAGGACGGTGGAAAGCTATGGTGATATTTTGAGCAGGGGATTGGCCACATCTGAGTTGCATCTTAGAAAGGTTTAGGAAGCCTGCAACCGGGAGAATGGATTTGAGGACTGCAGACCTGGAGGGTGGGCACTTACTCATCCAGGCCGGAGACTTTGGTGGACGAGGCAGGCTGTTAAGGAGCCAGGATTCTGGGGCTTTGGTGGGTGCTTGGGTTGGGGGGCTGAGGGAGGATGCATTGGAGATGACTCCTGGCTGCCTGGCCTGGGCAGTGAGGGCCGTGTGCTGAAGTGGGCCAGCCAGAGGAACGGGTTTGGTGGGAACGAGGAGGTGTTCGTGGTTCGGGCTGCGGAGGCGGAGGTGGTTCCGGGTTCTCCTCTGGCTGTGCTTGGGAGGTATTTATTTCTTTTATGAGTGCGTATTGCAGAACATCTACTTCTGCTTTATTGACTACGCCAAAGCCTTTGACTGTGTGGACCGCAACGAACTCTGGAAAATTCTTAAAGAGATGGGAATACCAGAGCACTTGACCTGCCTCTTGAGAAACCTGTATGCAGGTCAGGAAGCAACAGTTAGAAATGGACATGGAACAACAGACTGGTTGCAAAGTGGGAAAGGAGATCAACAAGGCTGTATATTGTCACCCTGATTATTTAACTTATATGCAGAGTACATCATGAGAAACGCTGGACTCGATGAAGCACAAGCTGGAATCAAGATTTCTGGGCAAGGTGACAAATATCAATAACCTCAGATATGCAGATGACACCACCCTTATGGCAGAAAGTGAAGAAGAACTAAAGAGCCTCTTGGTGAAAGTGAAAGAAGAGAGTGAAAAAGTTGGCTTAAAACTCAACATTCAGAAAACTAAGATCATGGCATCCTGTCCCATCACTTCATGGCAAATAGATGGGGAAACAGTGGAAACAGTGAGAGACTTTACTTTTTTGTGCTCCAAAATCACTGCAGATGGTGACTGCAGCCTTGAAATTAAAAGACACTTACTCCTTGGAAGAAAAGTTATGACCAACCTAGACAGCATATTAAAAAGCACAGACATTACTCTGCCAACAAAGGTCCGTTTAGTCAAAGCTATGGTTTTTCCAGTAGTCATGTTAGAGTTGGACTATAAGGAAAGCTGAACGCTGAAGAATTGATGCTTTTGAACTGTGGTGTTGGAGAAGACTATTGAAGAGTCCCTTGGACTGCAAGGCTGTCCAACCAGTCCATCCTAAAGGAAATCAGTCATGAATATTCATTGGAAGGACTGATGTTGAAGCTAAAACTCCAATACTTTGGTCACCTGATGTGAGGAACTGACTCATTGGAGAAGATCCTGATGCTGGGAAAGATTGAAGGCGGGAGAAGAAGGAGACGACAGAGGATGAGATGGTTGGATGGCTTCACTGACTTGATGGACATGAGTTTGAGTGAACTCCGGGAGTTGGTGATGGACAGGATGCCTGGCATGCTGCAACCCATAGGGCCACAAAGCATCGGACATGACTGAGCGACTGAACTGATTGCAGAACAGGGTTCACAGCTGAAGAGACTGAAGACATAGCATCCAGATAGGAAATGACACTGGGCAACTGGATCACCAACCTGCTGGAGAGAAAATGTGGAGGAAGAGGCAGGGTGGCTCAGGGCAGGTCCTGGAGAATGGAACTTAAAAAAAAAAATTTTTGTTTGGCTGTGTTAGGTCTTAGTTGTGGCATGTGGGATCTAGTTCCCTGACCAGGGATTGAACCCAGAGCCCCTGCATTGGGAGCTCAGAGTCTTAGCCACTGGACCACCAGGGGAGTCTTGAGAATGGAATTTCTAAGGAGTGGGTAGAAGAGGCTGAGAAAGATATTTAGGAATAGTAGCTATTGAGAGGGAGGCAGCGGGTGGAAAAACCCAGACAGGATTGCATGAGCAGAAAGATAGTTTTAGAAAGTAGGAGGGAGTAGACAGGGCCATGCTGCGGAGAGGTCAGGTCCCAGGAGCCCAGGTGACACTGTGTTAGCAAGAACAGCGGTCGTTGACGCTCCTATATATGAGACGGCTAAGTAACAATGACTGCAGGACAGTGTGGGGAACTCTGTAATCACCTGTATGGAAATAGAATCTGAAAAAGAGTAGATACATGTATAGCTGATTCACTTTTCTCAAACCAGCACAACACTGTAAATCAACAACTGTACTCCAATAAAACTTTTAAGAAAACAACAGCATTTTTTTTTTTGAGGTTTATTTTTATTTTTGCTGTGCTGCGTCTTAGTGGCAGCATGCAGAATCTTTTTAGTTGTGGTATATGGGGTCTAGTTTCCTGACCAGGGACCGAACCTAGGCCCTCTGGATTTGGAGCGTGGAGTCTTAGCCACTGGACTACCAGGGAAGTTCCCATGGATGGGATTTGAACATGCCAATTTAAGTGTTCAACAGAGAAGAGGAGATGGAAGGTTCAGGGGATAGTCCAGCAAATACAGCGCTTCTGAACAGTATAGAGGTTGGGATTCAGATTCCAGGTGAAGGGGGGACGCGTCTACTTCAGTAACAGAAGGGGTGGAAATGATGGGTGCAGACCCAGCTCCGTTTGTAGGTTTGTGTCAGGACATTGAGGAAATGACGACCTGATGGATTTATGTTCTCTGAAGTAGACAGCAAGATGATTTCGGTAATGAATTCTGTTAATTTTTCCCCAGCACATTCTTTTTCTGCTTAATCAATAATAGACAACTTGTAAAAGTTTTGTCTCTTTGAACTGGGTATGATGGAAAATTGTTGCAGAAACGAATGCCTGTGGCTGGTGATTTGTTGTGTAAGTGACTATTGATATATCTCTGGTCAATAACATTCCGGTGACAAAAGATGTAAGCAGTCAGTGGAGAGGCCACTGACTTTTTTTTTCTTTTTCACTGAGGACCACTGCTGATGTTTCGGTGTGATCGCAGTGGAGTCATGCTGGTTCTCTTTGAATGTCTGCAGAGAAGAAATTTCTCTTGGCCACATTGGAGAAGAGATTCTAGGATTTCAGGTTCAGAAGAGAACCTGTAAGAATTAAAGGTTGTAGTCAGTATCAGTGATCGGAACATTTCTTTTCTAGTTAACTGCTTAGTTAGGTTCGAACTAGTTTAAGAAACAATTCATGGCCATCCCCTTCCCTCAGGCCCCAGATGAATAGACTCTGGGCACCGGGTACCATCAAAGTTGGGAAACTGGAGACTTTCAGGTTCTTCAGTGGGAGGGCTTCTAGGACTTCGTGAAGTTCATTGCCTGTGCTAGAGGCAATGTGCTAGAGGCAGTGTGCCTAGAGCTAGAGTTGGTGGCCTGTTCTTGTGGAAAGCAGTAGGTTAGGGTTCCCATTAATTTTTTTTCCTCTTCTTGACAGTTCAGAATTTTGGCATAAAACATGCTGTGTATCCTCATGCATTGCCTTCAGTAGCAAGTGAGAGAAATCCAACTAAAACTAGTTGAGGCAAAAAAAGACTTTCTGGCTCATGTGAGCCAAGTCTCAGGAGTGGGCCTGCTTTAGATACATAGGCAGCCAAGGGTTCAAGCAATGTCATCTGGTCTCTCTTTTTGCATCTTAGCACTTGCTGCAGTTGGCTTGACCCCAGTGGGTGCTCTTTCCCTAAAGTGGTGATAGTTTAGGGTTACTTGCTCCGTACTTAAAGTTACTTTTTAAAAGGGATTTCTTTCTTTGTTGGCTGTGATCAGTCTTCATGGTCGCACGCAGGCTCTCTGGGTGAGGCGAGTGCAGGCCACTCTTCTTGGAGTGCTCAGGCTTCTTGTGGTGGCTTCTCTTGTTGCGGAGCACAGGCTATAGGCTCACGGCTTCAGTAGTTGGAGCATGTGGGTTCAGTAGTTATGTTACATGGGCTTAGCTGCCCTGTGGCATGTGGGATCTTCTGGGACCAGGGATAGAACCTGTGTCCCTTGCATTGCAAGGCGGGGTGAATTCTTAATCACTGGGCCACCAGGGAAGCCCCTGCTTGTCTTTCTCATTGTTCCCGGGGTTCCAGAGAACAATGCCTCCTTTTCCTTAGGGCGGTTGTTCTCAAACAGATGGTTTTGTGATGCCCTGGAGACATTTTTGTTGTCATAATTGGCACAGATGGCTGCTGGCATCTAATATGTAGAGGCCAACGATGCACTGAGGAGGGAATAGGCTTTGATGCACAGGGGCTACTGCCCCTGCTTTCCCTGCCCCCGCCACAAGAGCTTTCTAGCTCAGAGCTACTTGCACTGAGGTTGAGAGAGACCATGTATTGTCTCTATCAGGATGCTTTTGGGCATAAAATTCTGCCAGTCCAACAGGCATAAACTGATCTTGTCCTAGGTGAACCTGAACATGTGGTTTCCTTCCCTGAAGGCCCTGTCTCTCCTTGGTCATTTGTCTAGCCTGGAGCCATCACTCAGTGTGGTGGGACACCTTGGCCAGCCTGAATCCCATGCCTACCAGTGGGGAGAAGAAGCAGGCGACCAGTGATGATCTGCCTCACCAGAACGCCATGGGTCCTAACGAGAGATGTGCAGACCGTAGAAAAAAGCTCTGTTCAGTGTGCAAGAATATATGCATTTTCTAGAAGCTTTCTAAGTTCTTTTTAAAAAAATTTTATTTTTGTTGTAGTTGATTTACAAAGTTGTGTTAGTTTTAGATGTACAGCAAAGTGTTTCAGTTATACATGTATATATATATATATATTTTATATATATATATTTTAGATTCTTTTCCCTCATAGGTTATTAAAGAATATTGAGTATAGTTCCCTGTGCTATTACAGTAGGTTCTTGTTGGGAACGTGCATCTTGGGAAGTATCTTTACTAGATCTGGTTTTTCTGGGCCTAAGGGTATGTATGGTGATTGCAGCCATGAAATTAAAAGACGCTTACTCCTTGGAAGGAAAGTTATGACCAAGCTAGATAGCATATTGAAAAGCAGAGACATTACTTTGCCAACAAAGGTCCGTCTAGTCAAGGCTATGGTTTTTCCACTGGTCATGTATGGATGTGAGAGTTGGACTGTGAAGAAAGCTGAGCACTGAAGAATTGATGCTTTTGAACTGTGGTGTTGGAGAAGACTCTTGAGAGTCCCTTGGACTGCAAGGAGATCCAACCAATCCATCCTAAAGGAGATCAGTCCTGGGTGTTCATTGGAAGGACTGGTGCTGAGGCTGAAACTCCAATACTTTGGCCACCTCATGCGAAGAGTTGACTCATTGGAAAAGACCCTGATGCTGGGAGGGATTGCGGGCAGGAGGAGAAGGGGATGACAGAGGATGAGATGGCTGGATGGCATCACCGACTTGATGTACATGAGTTTGGGTGAACTCCAGGAGTTGATGATGGACAGGGAGGCCTGGTGTGCTGTGATTCATGGTGTCGCAGAGTCGGACACGACTGAGCGACTGAACTGAATTGAAGGGTTTGTGGCAAAGGGCTCTGTGAGATTATCGAGTCAAGATAAGAGTGGCTTCTCTTTTTTTTCCTATTGCTTGGTTGATTCATTTTAACCAAAATAGAGAAGGATGGGAGAGATGAAAGGGTGGAAACAAAGACTCCGGTCTGCACAGCTCCTCTGGATACAAAGTCAAAGTTGTTGATTCTCTGCTGTGCTGTGTGCTTGTCTGTGCTGAGCAGCATTTAATCTCTGAGCTCTGGAGTAGCTCAGACACTTGCCGTCACTGTGGGAAAGCTGAAAGTAGTTAAGGTTTATAACATCTTGTTAGAGTCCAAGGAAACTTTTTGCAAGTTAAATAGTGATTTTTCTGGCGTTGTTTAGATTTCTGATGCTCATAGTGTTCTTGTTTAGTTTTGGAGAAGGTATTATTAAAAAAAACACAACTGATCTTTGTGAGTGTAATTCATCTGGCAGAAGGATTGAATAATTTTATGTTCTTTTTTCCTTTTTAAACAAACAAAATTCTTGAAGAGAAACGAGGGCAGATTTTAAAAACTTCTGATTTTCTGTATTCCTGGCTTAATTTTAATTTTGAAACCATTTGAGAAATCCTGTAAACACCTAGAAAAGTTGTCCAAATTATTTTCTTTTGAAATTGTGTGATGGTCTCTGGAAATACTTTCCTTGTCTCTGTTTTATTGTGTGTGTTGCTTAGTATCTAAAACAAGAATTTGAAAGTAGGTAAGTGACCTATTTGGACTGTTTTCTTAGTAGTCTAGGGGAGTTGAGATGGTTAAATGTTTATGATGTGAACTCTGAAATCTTGTAGAATTGACTGCTCTGTCTTAATGGCTGAAAGGCTTGCAAATTAACCTGGTAAGGAGCAGTCCCGCATCCACACACTGGATGTATCACTTAACCAGAGTTAACAGGTTTTTGTTGCTCTGGGATGGTCCAGTGCCTTTTGACAGTGTCTCGGGGACTGATTTATCTTGACACTTGTCAAACAAAGTGGTTTTTATAAGTGCTCTTCTGTCCAGAGACAAAGAGGCAATTTTGTAAAGACCTTCACATTTTGTGACTTCGAAGCTTTCATTTCCCAAAGCTTTAAAGCTCTAAGTAGAGTTTGGAGTTAAAGGCACTTCCTCAGTGTAATGTCTGGTGAGAGCATAGCTGGCTGGGGTGGTGGTGGGGAGAGTGGAGAGGACTGGGTTCCATGGTGGGAGCTAGTGCACTGGTGAGCATTTGACCTTTGGAAGGTGTGGGAGGGCATGTTGGAGCAAAGCCTGCTAGACTATGGCATGGTTAATGCCTGTGAACCCAAACCCAGAGTTTATATTAGGAAGAAAAGATGGAATGGAGTGGAATGAATGCACATCCAGCTCTTTGGGCTTACATGGTGTGTGTGTGTGTAATCTAATCACTCTTTAGATGTAACTAAACTGGAGGGGTCAGAGATGGTTCCTTTATTCACTCCTAACCTATTTTTTGTGTGTATGTGAATATCCATTAAATTTTTAAAATTGAAATACAGTTTTACAGTGTATTTCAGGTACACAGCAAAGTGATTCAGTTATATCAGATTCTTTTCCATGACGGTTTATTACAGGATATTGAATACCGTACAGTAAACCTTTGTTGGTTTTCTATTTTAAGTATAGTAGTATGTATCTATTAATCCCATACTGCTAATTTATGCCATCCCCTTCTTCTTTGGTAGCCATAACTTTGTTTTCTGTGTGTGTAAGTCTGTTTCTGTTTTGTAAATAAATTCGTGTCTTTATGTCTTTTGGTTCCATGTGTAAGTGATATATTTGTCTTTCTCAGTTGGGCTTCATTTACATGATAACCTCTCGGTCCATCCATCTTGCTGTAAATGGCAGTCTTTATTTCTTTTTAGCATCTGAGAGATATTCTGTAGTGTAAATGTGCTGCATCTTTATCCGTCTGTATCTGTCGATGGACATTTAGGTCGTTTCCATGTCTTGGCTCCTGTAAATAACGTGTGATAATGCATTTTTATCCACTGCTGCTGCTCTTCAGTTGCTTAGTCGTGTCCGACTCTTCGCTACCCCATCAACCGTAGCCTAACAGGCTCCTGTGTCCATGGGATTTTCCAGGGAAGAATACTGGAGGGGGTTGCCATTTCCTTCTCCAGAGGATCTTCCTGACCCAGGGATTGAACTTGCTTGGCAGATGGATTTTTTTTTTTTTTTTTTACTACTGAGCCACCTGGGAAGCCCTTTGTATATCTTAGTTGGTTAGATGAAGGTGCACGTAAAATATCTAAAGTTTGAAACAGCAATGGGTAGATTACTACAGTCTCTCAAATTAGAAGTATTAGATTTTATTTTCATTTGCCTTATAATCTATTTATAAGTTTAGCTCTTGGTAAACATCTGAGATGTACTAACACAAAGTTTAAGTTTCCTAGAAGTCTTGATAATAATAGTGGTGGTGGTTGTATTTGTGGCAGCAGTCAGTAAGGTTTTAAAATTTATTTTTTAACCCCAGTGTAAGGGGACAAACCTTTACGTTAATTAGCATTTACTTCTCACAACAGTCCTGTTTGGTGGCTACTCTTACAGTAGATACTATTTTGCAGTACAGGAACCTGGGTTTGGATGTGTTAACAAGTTTTTTTCCCCAGGGCCCTAGCCTGGAAAGCCATGTGGCCTCCAGTTTCACACTGTCTCTGAGACCTTTAGTTTTCTAGAAGAGCAAACATGATTGCCGTTGGTATAGTATGTATTTCACAAGCCTTATTTGTGGTGCTATCTTGTATAAAGGCTTGGGGGAGGGGATTATATCTCCAAAGCACACTTTAGGAAATTTAAAAATTTCCCATGAAGGTGATAAAAGCTTCCTTTAAGCTATTTAAAGTCACAGGAAAGGAAGTCATTTTCAGATGATCTGAAATAGTGGCTGTGGGATTCAATTTGTATTGCATAAAATGAAAAGGATTTTGCTATTGCTTGCTTTTTAGACAAAGCAGAATCTCGAGAGTAATGCCATTGTTCATGATCCACAGGGCGCACTGGGTTTGAACGGTGCTGACAGACTGATGTTGCCATTTTCAGCTTCCATGTCTTATCGATGATCGACAAAGCATTTCTCTCCTCAAAGGAAAAAACTTTGCTTGTTTTGTGAAATGCATGCTTTACTGTCAATGCCAGTTTGGACCCTTGTTAAAATTTGCTGCTTATCTTACTCTCCCAAACTGTACTGCTATTTAATTTTCTTCACAAATAGCTGTTCCCTTTCTTTCTATCCTTTTCTCTTTATGTATTCTTTTTTTTTTAAAATTTTATTTTATTTTTAAACTTTACAATATTGTATTAGTTTTGCCAAATATCGAAATGAATCCGCCACAGGTATACCCGCGTTCCCCATCCTGAACCCTCCACCCTCCTCCCTCCCCTCCCCTCCCTCTGGGTCGTCCCAATGCACCAGCCCCAAGCATCCAGTACCGTGCATCGAACCTGGACTGGCGACTCGTTTCATACATGATATTATACATGTTTCAATGCTATTTTCCCAAATCTCCCCACCCTCTCCCTCTCCCACAGAGTCCATAAGACTAATCTATACATCGGTGTCTCTTTTGCTGTCTCGTACACAGGTTTATTGTTTCCATCTTTCTAAATTCCATATATATGCGTTAGTATACTGTATTGGTGTTTTTCTTTCTCGCTTACTTCACTCTGTATAATAGGCTCCAGTTTCATCCATCTCATTAGACCTGATGCAAATGTATTCTTTTTAATGGTTTCTAGGTGCATGTTCATTCTTTTTGGTGCTGGTGTTCTGCATGTGTTTACCCTGAAATAAATTTTCTCCTGGTTCACTGGGGAGGAACTTGCTGCCCAGAAGATTAAGAATTTTGCCCAAAGCCAGATGGCAAAGTCGGAGACAGTGTTGATGAAGACATTGGAATTGATTTTAAGAGTTTCGGGGTTTGTCTGATCTTTGGTTTAGTGAATCTCAGTTTCCCTGTAGAATGCTGGAGGGCGAGTCCTGCTCTCCTGACTCTTGTGGAGTGGGAAGGAGTGCCCAGTCCTCTTCCTCTACAGACGAGGAGACATGACCCACGCGCCCACTCGGATAGTCTGTTGGTTTCATGAAGCTCATTTGTAGTGTTGAGTCTCCATTGAGCTCATTTTTCTTCTCTGTGTATTAGCAGTATTAGTGAATAAATAGTGAGGAAATCCTATTTAAAGAGTGTTTCCTGCCCCCTTTGGAAACAAATTATTTCCGTGATGCTCATGTTGTATTCATGTTCATCAAAAATTTAGATACGGGGACCTCCATGGTGGTCCAGTGGCTACTACTCCGTGCTCCCCATGCAGGGGGTCCGGATTTGATCCCTGTTTGGGGAGCTAGACCCTGCATGCTGCAGCTAAGACCCAGTGCCCCCAAATAAATTAAAAAAAAATTAAATCTGGAGGAGAGAAAATACAAGGTCAAGAGGATGGTTACGGCATGCCAGTACGGTTCCTACTTTGAAGGAGGTTTGGAGTAAAGCCTCTCATCTCTCTTTGTGACCCCATCGACTGCAGCCCACCAGGCTCCCCTGTCCATGGAATTTTCCAGGCAAGAATACTGGGGTGGGTTGCCATCTCATCTCTCAGGGTCTCATAAAAGCTCCTGACCTGACTATCACTATCAGATACTTTGCAAATATTAATTATACTTATGTCTCCTTCTATTGAGATAAGAGATACTGATCCCAATTCTCTTATCTATAGGAGTGCATAAACTACCTTAGTCCCAAGCATTAAGCCTAGTCCAATAATATATGCTGTTTTTAATCTGAGGTTCATAAAGACCTTCAAAAGGAATCCTCAACCTTCCACCACTGAATTATTCCTATGAGTGAGAGCCCTTCCTCTTGACACCTCCTTTGAAGTTGAAGTAGAGAAATGAATGAGTTGGACAGAGATGATGTAACGTTGGCATTGTTTTGTGCTTGGGGCTTCCATTCACCTGCTGTGACCGATGCTAATAAAGCCTAGACATTCCTGAAGATGTCCTGCCACTCACCTTGCTCCTGTTCCAGGATGGTGAGCCCCTTGAGGGCAGTGTCTGATTTTGGTCCCCCACTAGTGTCGAGAGCTCTATCTGGCTCTGAGGTCTTGGATTCATACTTGCTGAGTAGATTTCTGTCTGGCTCCTTGCATATTGGAAGCCTTTGAGGTTCAGAGGTTGGATGATATCAGGAAAGACGCAGAGGAGAAGATGAGAATCAAGGGCCTCTGATGGCAGGCCTGTTCCTGAGCCACAGATGAAAGTGGAAACAGCCTTCTGTAACTTTGGACCAAATGTCACCATCTCCCATCTCAGCTCCTCACAGATTCCTGCCAGGATTCTTTACCTCTGATGAACACAGTCAAAATCAGAACTCTCAGGTGGCGAGAGTTAGAAAGTTGTTTTGGCCTGAGTTGAACTGATAAATCTTCAGAGTATGAAGACAGGTCTAGAAGGAGTTAGGGCATAGTTTGGGACAGCATTCAAGGTTCCAAACTGCCTCCAGATGGACAGAAAAGCTCAGAATGTGGTTAGTGCTTTATTTCTTTTGGCTGACTTTCTATTGTCATTCCTTAATAGCTGTTTATATTTAATATGATGCAAGTTGTATATTGTATACAGGTTATTCTTTAGCCTGTCTCTGTATAGAGAGAAACAGGATTGGTAAATTTTCACTGTTGCACACGAGTGAAATAGGGTGTTAATGTTTCATTTGTTTCACATCAAGTTAAATAAAAGGGAAAAACACAAATAAAGATAGTGATTTTGCTACATAGTCCAGTTGTACATTCTTTTGTTAGATTTAACAGAACAAGGTCCATGAAGGAATGTTAAAATCCGTTCAAAGTGATAGCTTTAAAACGTTCCCAAGCAGTCAGGATAAAATACAAGCAGTTATACTATTGAACTGGGATATTAGAAGTCCTTGTTATTTTAAGTAGAGCACAATGTCATATTTTTCCTTACTAATTTTTTTTTTGTTACATAGCGAACTCTTGTGATAAACTTGGTCTGGATGTTCTGTGTTCATGGCATCACTTTCCATTTGATTTCTCCTAGAAAATTAGGATGCATTCCATTCCTCTGGCTGCTTTGTACATGGTGATAGCTTAGCGTTGAGACTGATGTCAACCAGGGGCATGGCCTCTGGTCTCAGCGGGCAGGGACTCTGGCTGTAGGAAGGGACCCCAGGACCATGTTATCCTAAAGAGAGAGGGCTCTTTTTGGAAACAGTGACATCACTGGCCTTTTCCTTGGTAAGCTGCTGGTAAAATATTGTAGGGAGTGGCTCTCCTTTTGCTCACATAGAGGAGAAAGAGGCCGCCCTCTTGTGTGGGTCTCTTGCCCTTATTAAAGAACAGGGGATATTTTTCTCTGTCTCCTTTAGAAACTAGACTGTCACTGAAGAAGGTAGGGCTGTGTGGGGGTGTATGTGTAGTATATGGTGAGTTAGCCTCTGTGACTGCTTGCTGTGTATTTTGTCCTTGGTTTATAGTATGTCTTTTTAAAATAATCTCTTTTTAAAATGCATATATATTGAGTCCAGAAGGGTGGTACTGATGAGCCTGTTTGCAGGGCAGCAGTGGAGATGCAGACAGAGAGAACAGACTTGTGGTCACAGTTGGTCAAGGAGATGGTGGGACGAATTGGGAGCATGGCATTGAAACATATACTTTGCCATATGTAAGATGGATGGCCAGGATGGTGCAGGGAGCTCACCGGTGCTCTGTGACAGCCTAGATGGGTGGGAGGCTCAATAGCGAGAGAGCGTGTATATACTTACGGCTGATTCATGTTGATGCATGTCATAAACCAACACCATATTGGAAAGCAGTTATCTTCCAATTAAAAAATTTTTTCTTTCTTTTTAAAATTGAAGTATAATTGATAAACCGTGTTCTGTGAGTTTCAGGTATACAGCGAAGTGATTCAGTTACACATATATACATTTAAAAAAAAATGCTATTTTCCAGTATGGTTTACCATAGGATATTGAATACAGTTCTGTGTGCTCTACAGTAGGAACTTGTTGTGTATCCATCCTGTATGCTGTTTTTGCTGTTCAGTTGCCCAGTTGTGTCTGACTTTCTGCGACCCCATGGACTGCAGCGCACTGTTGACTAGATAATAATCCTTTAAACCTGTTCGTTACCTCTTTGCGTATTCATAGGGGATTTGATTTAAGTCATACCTGACTGGCCTAGTGGTTTTCCCCACTGTCTTTAGTTTAAGCCTGAATCTTGCTATGAGGAGTTGATGCTCTGAGCCATAGTCAGCTCCAGGTCTTGTTTTTGCTGACTGTATACAGCTTCTCCATCTTCAGCTACAACGAATGTCATCAGTTTGATTTCGGTATTGACCCTTTGGTGGAGTCCATGTGTAAAGTCATCTCTTGTGTTGTTGAAAAAGGGTGTTTGCTATGACCAGTGCATTCTCTTGGCAGAATTCAGTTAGCCTTTACCCTGCTTAATTTTGTTTTCCAAGGCCAGACTTGCCTACTAACTCCAGGTATCTCTTGACTTCCTGCTTTTTGCATTCCAGTCCCCAACGATGAATAGAACATCTGTTTTGGTGTTACTTCTAACAGGTCTTCTAGGTCTTCATAGAACTGATCAACTTCAGCTTCTTTGACATGCATGGTAGGGGCATAGACTTGAATTACTGTGATGTTGAATGGCTTGCCTTGGAAACACACTGAGATCATTCTGTCATTTTTGAGGTTGCACCCACATACTACATTTCAGACTCTTTTGTTGACTCTGAGGACTATTCCATTTCTTCTATGAGATTCTTGCCCACAGTAGTAGATATACTGGTCATCTGAATTAAATTCACCCAATCCTGTCCATCTTAGTTCACCGGTTCCTAAGATGTTGATGTTTCTTCTCCTGCTTGACCGTGTCAAGTTTACCTTGATTCGTGGGCCTAGCATTCCAGGTTCTTATGCAGTACTATTCTTTGCATCAGATTTTACTTTCGTCACTAGACACATCCATAACTGAGCATCGTTTCTGCTTTGGTCCAGCCGCTTCTTTCTTTCTGGGGCTATTAGTAGTCATCCTCTGTTCTTCCCCAGAGCATACTGGACACCCTCTGACCTGGGGAACTCATCTTTTGATGTCATATCTTTTTGTCCTTTAATACAGTTCATGAGGTTCTCATGGAAAGCATACTGGGGTGGTTTGCCATTCCCTCTCCAGTGGATCACGTTCTGTCAGAAATCTCCACTATGACCCGTCTGTCTGGGGTGGCCCTACACGGCATGGCTCATGGCTTCATTGAGTTAAGCGAGCCCCTTCGCTACAACAGGGCAGTGATCTGTGAAGAGGGGATCCATTGTCTATATAACAGCTTAAATCTGCCAAGCCCAAGCTCCCATTCCATCCTTCCCCCATTGCAAAAGGAGGACCCTTTTGCAATGACAAGTCTGTTCTCGATAATTTTGGTTCATAGGTAGGTTCATCTGTGTCATTTTAGATTCCACGTATAAGTGATATATATGGTATTTGTTTTTCTCTTTCTGACTGCCTTCGCTTAGTATGATGATCTGTGGTTGCATACATGTTGCTGCAAATGGCATTATTTCATTCTTGTTATGACTGAGTGTTCCCTTGTGTGTGTGCCACATCTTTGTTACCAGTTCCTCTGTCGATGGACACTTAGGTAGCTTTCAAGTCTTGGCTCTTGAGGACAGTGCTGTTATGAACATAGGGATGCGTGTATCTTTTTGAATTAAGAGTTTTGTCTGGATATATGCCAACGAGTAGGCGTGCCTGATCACACGGTAATTCTATTTTTAGTTTTCTGGGAACTTCTATCCTATTTCCCATAGCGGCTGCACCAATTTACATTCCTTCTAACAGTGTAGAAGGGTTCCCTTTTCTACACACCCTCTCCAGCATTTGTTATTTGTAGAGTTTTTGATGATGGCCATTCTGACCAGTGTAAGGTAGTACCTCCTTGTAGTTTTGAGTTGATTTCGCTGATAGTGATGTTGAGCATCTATTCCTCTGTCTGTCTGGCCAGACAGACTGCTTGGCTGTTCTTAGATCTGGTGCCAATCCCTGTCTGGCCAATTGTTAGCTGTCATAGAGAACGGATTTGCCCAAGACTGCCCGCCTCGCCCGGGCCTGGGAGAGGAGGACTGGGCTGGCTAGGGGCTCGCAGCGCACAAGTACGAACCTAGTCCGTGTGCCAGAGCTGGCTTGGTGTTTTGTAATCATTTCTTTATCAGAGGGAGCTGTTTTCCTTCTCACACTATACAGAGTGTGGTGCGGTTACATATGAATAAACTTTGACTAATCTTTTTTTTGGTATTTTTTAACAGCTTCACTGGGACATAATTCACACACCATATGATTCACTCAAAGTGTACACTTCAGGGACTTCCCTGGTGGTCCAGTGATTTGGACTCTGCCCTTCCACTGCAGGGTCACAGGTTCAATCCCTGACTGGGGAACTACGATTCCCACATGCTGTGCAGCTCGGCCAATAAGTAAATAAGTGAATACTAAAAAAAGTGTACAATTCATTGTTCAGTTTCTGTGCTCACAGATTTGTGTAGCCATCCCACGCCAGTTTTAGAAAATGTTCATCGCCCTGAAAAGAAGCCCTGTATCCCTTGGCATAATATTTTTTGATGCTGATAACGGGTACCATGCTTGTCTACTGCCATGCTGTTCTAACGAGGCCTCCGACTTTCCGTATTCTCCCTTCCTTGTTCTTCCTCCCTCTTGCTGACTGTTATGTACCATTGTACTTAGCACTTTCTGTGTGTTTTTACATTTCTATTTTTTTTTAATATAACCTGGAAAGTCTTTTTTTAAAAACCACTGTTAATTCTATTACTTTTAATTTTTTTATCTTTGGTGGTGCTGGGCCTTCGTTGCTGTGTGCAGGTTTCCTCTAGGTGCAGTGAGCAGAGCGACTCTTCCTCGCGGTACACGGGCTTCTCATCTCCGTAGCTCCACGGGCTTCTCATCTCCGTAGCTCCTCTTGTGGCGCACAGGCTCTAGGGCCCTGTGTTTCAGTAGTTGCGGCATGTGGGATCTTCCTGGACCAGGGTTTGAACCCATGTCTTCTGCAGTGGGAGGCGGATTCTTTACCACTGAGCCACCAGGGAAGCCCTTTACATTTCTGTTTTAATGTTTGTTTTTCTCAGAATGTAAACTGTATGGAGGCAGGGATTTTTGTCTTGGTTTAGTTCAGTCGCTCAGTCCTGTCCAACTCTATGCTACTCCATGGACTGCAGCACGCTAGGCTTCCCTGTCCATCATCAACTCCTGGAACTTTCTCAAACTCATGTCCATTGAGTCGGTGATGCCATCCAACCATCTCATCCTCCTTCGTCCCCTTCTCCTCCCGCCTTCAGTCTTTCCCAGCATCAGGGTCTTTTCAAATGAGTCAGATCTTCGCATCAGGTGGCCAGATTATTGGAGTTTCAGCTTCAGCATCTGTCCTTCCAATGAATATTCAGGACTGGTTTCCTTTAGGATGGACTGGTTGGATCTCCTTGCTGTCCAAGGGACTCTCAAGAGTCTTCTCCAACACCATAGTTCAAAAGCATCAATTCTTCAGCGCTCAGCTTTCTTTATAGTCCAACTCTCACATCCATACATGACTACTGGGAGAGCCATAGTCTTGACTAGACGGACCTTTGTTGGCAAAGTAATGTCTCTGCTTTTTAATATGCTGTCTAGGTTGGTCATAGCTTTTCTTCCAGTGAGCAAGTGTCTTTTAATTTCTTGGCTGCAGTCACTATCTGCAGTGATTTTGGAGCCCCCCAAGTAAAATCTGTCACTCTTTCCATTATTTCCCCATCTATTTGCCATGAAGTGATGGGACCAGATGCCATGATCTTAGTTTTCTGAATGTTGAGTTTTAAGCCAGCTTTTTCACTCTCCTCTTTCACTTTCATCAAGAGGCTCTGTAGTTTTTCTTTGCTTACTGTTCTTGCCCACAGAGGTAGATATAATGGTCATCTGAGTTAAATTCACCCATCCCAGTCCATTTCAGTTCACTGTCTCTTAAAATGTTGATGTTTACTCTTGCCATCTCCTGTTTGACCACTTCCAATTTGCCTTGATTCATGGACCTAACATTCCAGGTTCCTATGCAATATTGCTATTTACAGCTTTGGGCTTTACTTCCATCACCAGTCACATCCACAACTGGGTGTTGTTTTTGCTTAGGCTCTGTCTCTTCATTCTTTCTGGAGTTATTTCTCCACTGATCTCCAGTAGCATATTCAGCATATACTGACCTGGAGAGTTCGTCTTTCAGTGTCCTATCTTTTTGCCTTTTCATACTCTTCACGGGGTTTCTCAAGGCAAGAATACTGAAGTGGTTTGCCATTTCCCTCTCCAGTGGACCACATTTTGTCAGAACTCTCCACCATGACCCGTATGTCTTGGGTGGCCCTACACGGCATGGCTTATAGTTTCATTGAGTTAGACAAGGCTGTGGTCCATGTGATCAGTTTGGTTAGTTTTCTGTGATTGTGATTTTCAGTCTGTCTGCCCTCCGATGGATAAGGATAAAAGGCTTATGGAAGCTTCCTGATGGGACAGACTGACTGAGGGGGAAACTGGGTCTTGTTCTGATGGGCGGGGCCATGCTCAGAAAATCTTTAATCCAATTTCCTGTTGATGGGCGGGGCTGTGTTCCCTCCCTGTTTGACCTGAGGCCAAACTATGTTGGAGGTAATGAAGATAATTGCGACCTCCTTCAAAAGGTCCCCTGTCCAGGTCCCATTTTAGATAGCTTTTTGTCTTAAAATATCTAGAATACCATAAGGGTTCAGATATTTGCTGAATGAATGATGAGTGATCAGTTTATTAATTTGTGCTAAGAACTTGCTTGAGAGCTACTGTCTTTATTTTATTCCCATAAGATTTTCAGCTCAGAGGTGAAATAACTTGCCCCAAGTAGGTAACTGGCAGAGCAGACTGGTGAATCAAAGTTTAGCTCATTGCTGTCTAGTGACGATGTAACGTCAGCCACCCATGGGGCTTCCCAGGTGGCTCAGTGGTAAAGAATATGCCCGCCAGTGCGGGAGATGAAAGAGACAAAGAGACACAGGTTCCATCCCTGGGTCGGGAAGATCCCCTGAAAGAGGGCGTGGCAACCCACTTCAGTATTCTTGCCTGGAAAATTCCATGCAGAGGAGCCTGGCAGGCTACAGTAGTCCCTGGGGTCGGAAAGAGTCGATCACAGCTGATCACTGCTCATGCACTCCACACACATGCAAGCCAGGCATATAATTTACATTTTGTTAGTAACATAATTAAAAAGTTGAAAGAAACAGGTGAAATGTATAGATTTCATTAACCTAGGACATTCAGAGTATTATCATCTCAACATAAACCTTGTAATCAGTATAAAAATGGTCTTCTGCTTTTTTTTCAAAGCAAATCTTTGTAAGCCGTTGTGTATTTTATGCTAATGGTAACTATCCATGGAGACACATTTCTGGGGCTGAAGAGTTGTACCTGAGTAATGACTTTTCTGTTGGGACCCCAGCTCTAACTGATGTCAAATCTCATGGTCCTGCCTCCGTCCCTTGCTGCTTCCCAGTGTTCAAGCTGACACTCCTTTCCAGTTTGGGAAGAGGACAGCAGGACCCACACCTGACGTTTCTCGAGGCTGACCTCATGCAGATGGTTTTGGTCACGTGCTTACTAACACCTGTGATTTTCAGAAGAACTCAAGGGGGTCAGTATGTCAGGTTCCAGATTTTGTCCAGTCAGTAGAGTTGCGGCATGTGGGATCTAGTTCTATGCATGAGTGCTCAGTCGTATCTGACTTCACGATCCCATAGACTGTAGCCCGCCAGGCCCCGCTGTCCATGGAATTTTCCAGGCAAGAATACTGACCAGGGATTGAATCCAAGGCCCCCTGCATTAGGAGCGCAGGGCCTTAACCAGTGGACCTCCAGGTAAGTTGTCTCCTCTTGTTTAAACAGTTCCTCCTTCTCTACTGTAATCCACTTGTTGGATTTCTTTTTTCAGACTGGGTTCCTGGTAAGGCTTTCTTATTTCCCCAGATTCTCCCCTGGAAGTTCCCTGCCCTGTCCCTTTCATGACAAATAAGTTCAAACAGTCTTTTGAGAAAAACATATGTTAATTTGAGGACTTGACTCTCTGAGGGCCGGTTCATTAGTTGGCAGCACAGAACTAGGTGAAAGAAAGATTTCTCCTTTGAGGCTGGTTCCTTGCCTTCTCTGCTGGAGGGGGCTCTGTGGGTGTCTTCTGGGCGGGAGGGGCGAGCCTGCAGCTGTGTGGGTGCTGGGTGGAGTTTCAGGGGTTGAGAGCTGGCAATTCTTGCCAGGCTTGTGGAAACTATGTGGATTGGAACAAAAGGCTGGGTGTAAAGTTAAGAACCCTGAGCTGAGAGCTGGCAAAGAGCTGCCTGTGGGTGATTGTGTCTGAGAGGCAGAGTGTTTGACACGTTGAGGTTTCCTCTTTCCAGTATCCTGGAGTTAAATGTGTTGAGCACAGTTTAGGTCTTCTCTTGGGTTTTCCCTTTTAATAAGTAGTTTCTTCACTGACCTCAGATGAGTTTTGTGTATGTGGCTGGGGTGGGTGGGGCAACAGCATTTAATTCAAACCACATGAATCTGCAGCGAGACCTAGTAGTTCCTCTCTGGTTGAAAACTTGGTGTTTGGATTTATTCCACATTCTCTGCATCGGAGAAGCAGCAGCCTTTCATGAATGGAAGGAACACTTTGGATAGGGGTTAGTCATTGCATCAGACTTTTGAATTAATCCACTATGAAATGGAATTGCATGGATTTCTGGAGCATATAAAAGCAAGCAGCATGAATTGGGAAATCGGTCCATTTAGGATGTGTGGATTAGTTTGCCTTACATAATATTGGGCTCTTACTAAGATTTTGTGCAGATTAGTGCTGATTTTAAGGTGGTTTTAAGCAGTTCCTAGGACAGAAGGAACAAAGCTGAGTGAGTTCACTTGTAAGTTGCATTTGCTTTTGTCATTTGAGCAGCAGCCTCTTTTCTTGGGTCCATTCTCTTGACTCTGATTTTCACGCTGATGCTTAGATGGGAAACTGCCAGATTCTCCCCTTTGAGAAATTCATTCCTTTTGAAATAGAAAATGGTACCAATTAATGCAGTTATCTTGTAACAAATTACACTTTTTAGTGATGGTGTTTTTTCTTTTTCAGCTTCATTGAGGTAGACAATATTGAGCAACCACTCTGACTGCATGAATCCACTTACACATAGATTTTTTCTAATAAATATTTACTACAGGACTGAATGGTCTGTGATTGGTTCTGAATCTGGGGATGAAGAGTCACCTGTGTGGAGAGTTGACTAAAGTTACATGAAGGTTTTAACTGCATGGTGGTTAGCACCCCAAACTCCCCACGCTGTAATTGACAAATAAAATTGTAAGATATTGAAAGTGTGCAACACAATGATTTGATATATGTGTACATTATGAAGGGTCCCCCCTCTGAATTGATACATTTTATTATATAAAACACAATATTTTAATATAAAATATTATAAAACAATATTTTATATAATATAGTATATATTATATAATATTTTTATATTATATGTATCTGCTTCAAGTGAAGCAGGATGGTAACCTGATAAGGGTGTCACGTCAGTTCAGTTGCTCAGTTGTGTCCAACTCTGTGACCCCATGGACTGCAGCACGCCAGGCTTCCCTGTCCATCACAACTCCTGGAGCTTGCTCAAACTCATGTCCATTGAGTCGGTGATGCCATCCAACCATCTCATGCTCTGTTGTCCCCTTCTCCTCCTGCCTTCAATCTTTCCCAGCGTCAGGGTCTTTTCCAATGAGTCAGTTCTTTGCAGCAGGCGGCCAAAGTATTGGAGTTTCAGCTTCAGCATCAGTCCTTCCAATGAAAATGGAAAAGGAACGTCAGTGAGATTGGTGAGACTGCCCCAAAGATGAATGATTTTTTCATTTCTTCAGTAAGTGAACTAAACATGGGGGAATAGAGGGTATTGTTACTAATCAAAGAACCGATCTGGGCTACTCATCTATTCTCTGTTGCATTCCCTGGGAATGCTAAAGAATAACAATAACTTTTAACAAAAACCTTGACAGGACACAAGCACAAAGACATAACCAGTCAATGATATTATATAAAAAGATCCATATATAAAAGAAGATGCATATAAGGATGTATAAGATTTACTGCAAGATGAATATTATAGAACAGTGGCTTTCAGCCTTCACTGCTTTAGAATAAAATGGAAAACTTAAAAAAAAAATGCTGATGACTAAAAAAAAAAAAAAGATTGAGCGATTGTATTCAACTTGTTTTGGGATGAAGGCTGGGCATTTTTGAGAGCCCCCGAGGTAATTGAGAATAGTGTTGAGAATAACTGGGATGGGTCTTGAGTGGAAGCCTTTTATAGAATGTGGTTCTTGACATTTAGGGAATCGGAAATACTGAGAATGCAGCTTCCTGGTCTTTGTTCAAATTCTGTCCTGGGTCTTCTCTGTTTGAGAAACCCTCTGGTAGGTGTAGACTGTTGGGTTATGAGGTCACTGGGCACTGAATGGAGTTGGACAGGTTTCATGAAAAGTGGGGCATGAACAAGTGTCTAAGTAACGTGTAGAATCCAGGAGAGTGGGTGGGAGAGCAGAAGGTATGTTTGGGGCACTGAGAGAGTTGGTTTCGGTGGAGGAGTCATGTGAGATGAGGTTGGGAAGGTAGAGGGCCTTCAGCGCTCTTTTCCGCAGCTTAGGTTTTACATTGTTAGGCTTGGGGAGACTTGAGTTTGGAGGGCCTGGCCTGAGCAAGCCAGGTCAGTAAACATGCCCAGAGGGTAGGTGTCCTTGACACAGGAAGGTAGTGGTTATATGGTAGGTGACTTGGAAAGTACGATCTTATTTCACATTAGCTCCCAGGATGTCATAAAATGGTGACACTTGAGCTAAAATTCTCTAAATTTGAAATAAATTAAGCATTAAAATTTTTTTTTTTTAATGGGAGTATTTTTTAATTTTTTAAAAAAGTTTTGGCCGTGCCATGTGGCATGTAGGATCTTGGTTTTCTGACCAGGAATCAAACCCACACTCCCAGCACTGGAAGTATGGGGTCTTATCCACTGCACCACCAAGGGAGTACTTCAACAAGCATTTATTAAGTGCCTTTTGTACAGCAGATATGCTGAAGCACTCTAAGTTGTTTTCTGAAAGCATGCTGGAATGCTTTGTTGGTAGCATATTTATATATTAATTCCTACAGACTCATCAGACCCCAGTCCATCAGACCATGGAGAAAAATAGCAACTGTGACTTTTATTTGTGCAACAATTCTAATGTCATGGTCATGGCTCATTGGAAATGCTTTACTCAGGACATTTCACAGTGGTTTGAGGATCTTGACACATGCAATTGTGTCAATACAATACAATATGACTAGAAGAAAGCTAGAAGACTGCTGGCCTGTTGGGAATGTTTTAAAAATATATTTAGGCCCATGAATCCTTTGAATAGCTAATAAGAGCAAGAGCTGCCTTTCTACAAAAACCCATGGAGACATATAATCTTGCTTATAATTTTAGGACTTTTAAATGTTCTGAAATTAGTTCATAACCCCTGAAGGTCTCATAGACTCCAAGGTAAGGCTTGGAATAGACTGTGGAGTAACTGTGATGTCACTTACGTCTAGGGGAGTGGAGAGGTACAGCTGTCCCAGTCATTTTCTTTTCTTTGATTGTTTAGCCATAATTCATCACGACCTATGAGTAATTCAATACCTATTTAACAAATAGTTTTTTGATGAAGCTGGCATAAGCCACAGCTAAGTGTTTTCATATTTTAGTACTATAATTAAGTACATATCAGAACATCGGGGTGTGTGTGTGTGACTTACGCCACATCCATTTTCACTGACAGGCTGCAGAGGAATGGGCATGTCTGTTGTTAGGCCTTTTGAAGTAACACACGAGATAGGAGCTAATCCAGCAATTCCCAGTGTGTTTTCGGGGGTGGGATGCGGGAATGCTAGTGCTGATAGAAAGAAGCTGCTTGAAATCAGCATCTGAAGTAAACATCGTCCTGTAACCCATGACGTGTTCTGTAACTCATGACTCGTGGTGTCCTGTCTTGGGGATACATAGTAGATGTGATTATATTAAAGGAATCTGGCAGTAAAGAAGCCTGTTTAGTGTGGTTTAAGCTGATTGATTCTTAACTTTATTTAACTAGGACCTCTTTTCTCAAACCTGTCTAACTTCTCAAAGATAAATATTGCAGAATATTATTTTAACTTATAATTAAAGTTGACTGCATGAAATACACATGAAGCCTTAACATTGTGTGAGCTGCATTTGTTTTCTCACCCTACATGGAAGGAATTATGTAGACAGTCTGGATGATAACTTTGTCTCTCTGCAAATCTAGTGTCAGAATTTTGAGTAACCTTGTGAGATGACTGAGATCTGCCTATCACTACTTAAAAAAAAAAAAGAGCTGTACTTGTTTCTGTAAAGACAGAATATTTCAAGAAGTTATCAGGAATCATGTTAAAGATAGAATGAAAAACTTGACAGCTTTCTTCTTCTAACCTATGGCTTCTCAGCTGGAGTCTTTTCTTTCCCCAGCGTGAATTGCAAATTTGAAAGCAGTCATAATGGGGGTAGGGGACTGGAGAATAACATATTTGCATGCTCAAGAGAACTGGTCTTAAATAATAAGACCAATAAATTTGAGTATTTTATTTATGAAGGAGCCCAGATAAAAGACGATAGAATCATAAGTGTGTTATTTATAAATATACTGGGGTATGACTCCTCCCCTCAAAATGGTGTAAGTCTTAAGGCATGAAAATTACAGTGTAATTAATGGATTATTCCTTTATTATTATTATTATTATTTAAATGTTTGGCTGTGCAGGGTCTTAGTTGTGTTGTAAGGGATTTTTCCTTGTGGTGCATGGACTCCATGACTGTGGCTCTCAGGCGTAGTTGGTCCATGGCATGTGGAATCTTAGCTTCCTGACCAGAGGTTGAACCTGTGCGACCCCTGCATTGGAAGGTGGATTATTGACCACTGGATCAACAGGGAAGTCCCAGATTATTTCTTCTTAATAGTTTATTTATCAACTATTTTAGGATGATTTTCAAACATCTAATGGATTAGATCACATATCAAACCCTGGATAAACATCTGTAATTGAGCTGCTGAATATGCAGGGAAGGGTAGGATCTGGCTCCTGCCCCCGAGAGGCTCATCATTTTGGTGGAAGTTGCTTTCTCCATGCAGTGTTCCTCCGGGTGGTGTCTTTTTCCTCTCTAGGCACTCTCTTCTTCAAACCCCTCCTAACCGCCTGCCCTCTGCCCGCCACAAGACTATTGCTCACAGCTGTTGCCAGCCTGATTTCAGGCTGAGTGGGTTATATAGAGAGGAGTGTGGCAGTATTTTGCGTTCTTGTATTGTCCAACACTTCTTGATGGTTTTCAGTGTCTGAAAACATTGTGATACGGCCAAATAATCCTAACGGGCCTCTGTTTTAACATCACTGTACGGACGTGTCAGTGACCGACCGTGGATTCCTATCACAGCAGTCTCCCTGTTTAAGAAAAAGTCTTTCCAGTTTTGGATTTAATGAATTTTGCTTACTAAGTTTTCTCAGGAAGAAGAAACTTGAGCATATTCTCATTATGAAAGTGTTCATTCCAGGAATCTTCTCTGCCAAGTTTTCTGTTCTTTTTTTTTTTCCCCAAACATACGTTTGCCATTTTTGAGTTGAAATGGGTGATGGAAACTGTGGAGACTGAAAGACTGATGTCAACTTTTATGTGTTGTGAACATTTTGATTTAAATATTGTATCAGTACTTAAGTACTTAAAAATAGGGGAAAGTAAGTTATGCGGTGGTGATACCATCATTGCTCTCAGAAACTGCAGAGTAGCCTAAGGTACCACTCATCTGTTTCAGCGATGAGGCGTTTTTCTCACGAGGATAGTAGTTCTGGTCTTCAGGGGAATTACGCAGTAAATGTGCTTGAGGAAGAAAGGGAAAATGAAAGTTACCCATCATGGCTCGTAATTTTAAAGTTAAGGTAAATCCCTAATTAGAAATTAAGTATACATTTTATATGGATCTAAGTCTTTATATATGACCGTATTCTGTATTGTTTTAATCATAAAAGTGAAAATGAAGGTTGCTCAATCATGTCTGACACTCTGCGGCCCTATGGACTATACAGTCCATGAGACAAACATTAAAAACAAACCACGCATCAAGTCTTTTCTTTTAAATGCAAGCCACAGAGCTTTGCTTTGTATAGTAAAGTCCCTGTTAGCTGGCACTCTGTTACCTGGAATTTCCCTGAGTTGAGGTTCTTTCTGTAGTGATGATTAATACTTATAATAATTACCCCGAGGATCTGTGAAACCTCTTTGAGTCATCAAAGATTAAGTTATATTCAGTCCTAGCTGTCATGACACACATTTAATGCCTTCTAATGGTTTGAAAATCGAAAATCTGTTTGTGATATTTTTTTTTCCTGGTTGAAATGCGCCATTTGCTCGCATAAGAAACCATAGGATGGATGCCTCTGGTGGAACTGGTGTTCCTTCGTTATCGTGGTTAAAAAAAAGCAGGGGCTGGAATTAAGAACTGTTCTGAGGTAAGAAAACATGAGGAAATGAGGAGCCTGAAGTGCCTCCCACCTCTCCCTGACCGTGGTTTGTGGAGTACAGCTTTGGACTAAGAGTGATTGAAATGAAGGGGAGTGGATCCTGTCTTTTGTGCACAGATTCCAGATCACAAGGTCCCGAAGAAAGCAGGGGAAATTATTGTGCAGCTGTCACCTCTGATCGCACGGAGATGGAGGCACGCAGCAGCGTATGCTCGCTATGTCCTGTCTGCTCACCTCACGCGCTGGGTCTCACCGGTGTCACCTCATCAATCGTGTGATGGGGGCATCTCCCTCAGTTCTGAACTTAACTTTAAACGATAGAATCACGGATGCAGTTGTTGTTGTTATTTAGTTGCAAGTTGTATGGGACTCTCTTGTGACCCCCATGGACTGTAGCCCGCCACGCTCGTTTGTCCCAGGCAAGAGACAGAGGTTCTCTAGGCAAGAATATTGGAGTGGGTTGCTATGCCCTCCTCCAAGAGATCTTCCTGACCCAGGGATTGAACCTGCATCTCTTGCATCAAACCTGGGTCTTCCTGCATTGCAGGCAGATTCTTTTCAAGATACTGTACTGTAATATTAAAAATGTTTTCTTTATTTTTTGTTTTTTTATGTATTATTTGTGTAAAAAGTATTATAAAGCTAGTACAATACCTTACTAAATAGCCTGTTGTGTTAGTTGGGTATGTAGGCTAACTTCGGACTTAAGAACAAATTGGACTAATGAACACGCTCTAAGATCGGATCTCATTCATATGTAGGGGACTTACTGTACATGTGAATAATGAAATCATTTTGCTGTATGCTGCTACTGCTTCTAAGTTGCTTCAGTTGTGTCCGACTCTGTGCGACCCCATAGATGGCAGCCCACAAGGCTCCCCCGTCCCTGGGATTCTCCAGGCAAGAACACTGGAGTGGGTTGCCATTTCCTCCTCCAATGCATGAAAGTGAAAAGTGAAAGTGAAGTCGCTCAGTCGTGTCTGACTCTTAGCGACCCCATGGACTGCAGCCTACCAGGCTCCTCCATCCATGGGATTTTCCAGACAAGAAGAGTACTGGAGTGGGGTGCCATATACCTGAAACTAATACAACATTGTAAAAAAAAAAAAAAAGTGGCCAGTATTTATGGAGCACTTGCTTTGTGCCAGGCAAAGTGCTCAACTTGGAAAGAGTGGTCTGAGTTTTGACCTGGATTCAGGTTCCAGCTTTGCTCTGTGACCTTATCCAGGGACTCAGCCTCTCTGAGCTCTGCTGTCACTTTCTGGAGAGCAGTTGTGTTGGTTTACTTGGGCTGCCTCAGCGAAGCACCATGGACTGCCTGGCTAAAGAAGCACAGGTTTGTTTTCTCCCAGGTCTGGAGGCTGAAAGTTCAGGGTCAACGTGCCTGTGCAGTTGTCTCTCTTTGGCTCGTGCGTGGCTGCCTTCTCCCCATGTCTTCAAGTCTCTTCTTTCTCTGTGTGTCTAGGGACAGTTGTCTAAAGACCCCAGTCATACTGTTGGAGTAGGGCTCACCCTGATGATCTTATTTTAACTTAATATCCTTTTAAAAGCTCCTGTCTGCAAATAGACAGTGGTCACTTTCTGGGGTCCTGGGATTTAAGTCATTGACATGCATTTTGGGGGACACAATTCAGCGGACCACAGCAGCAGTGAACGTATTTATGTGCGAGTATGGAGGTATTGTTGTGAGGATTAAATGAAACAATATATGCAGAGGCCTGGCCCAGCAGCTTAATGCCCACTCACTATTAACTTTTTTGCTCGAGGTGTGGGTGGAATCCTGCTTTCTTTAAATTCCATCCAAGTGTGAACTGTACACATTGCTGAGGTTGTGTTTTGAATACCTCCTGCCTTTTTTCCATTGGATTCTTTTTCTTTTCCCTCCATTCATGAAGTCAAATTGGTGTTGTGCTCCATGGCTGCTTTTCGTCTCTCCTGTGTTTGTGTGTGTGTTCTGATTCGCTTCAGTCACGTCTGACTCTTGGTAGCTCCATGGACTGTAGCCTGCCGGACTCCTCTGTCCATGGAGTTCTCCAGGCAAGAATACTGGAGTGCATTGCCATGCGCTTCTTCGGGGGATCTTCCCGACCCAGAGCTTGCATCAGCCTCTCTTTCATCCCCTGCGTTGGCAGATGGGCTCTTCACCTCCAGCGCCACCTGGGAAGCCCCTCTGGTCTCTCCTCGGACGTTAGTTCTCTCTGCCTAGTTAGTTCTGCTCCCTGTCCACCCGGGCAGCATTGCTTCCACTTTCACCCCAAGCTGGGCTCTTCTTTCCTTGCAAGTTGGCAGGCGTGTCCGAGACTTTTCTGGTACTCAGCACTGGACTTGAGCTCCTTCTCTCCCTGGATTCTTTCACCATTTCCTCCTGGCAATAGTGTGTATCTGCCAGTGGACACTTTTCGGATCTCATGGTTTGTGTTTTTTGGACCCTACTCTGATTCCCTCTACCTCACGCGACTGTATTTTTTACCCCCTCATCTTATTTCTGCACACAGATTGGAAGGTTAAGGCGAGGCGTGGAGTGGAAAGGAAAATGAGCCCCGGGCTCCGGATAACTTACTGTTTTAGTTCAGACCTGCATCCCGTGGCCCGGGACTCATGGTGAGTGAGCTGTAATCCCTCTGGGAATGTTCCCTTGGAGGATAATGTTTGACCAGGCATTAGCAAACCATCATCATCCCAGGAATTCCCGATAAACACACGTGAGTTTAAAATCCCAGGGTATAAATGGTCCCCAAATTTTACAAACCATTTACTTCTAGGAGAGAAAATGTATTTTATAAATGTCACTTAAAAAGCTTCTGCGGGCATTTTCACTATTACCTAAAGGGAGTTTCCATGCTGTGCTCCTCTCAAGTTGAGAAGGGTTAGTACTCAGTGTCGTTTTCCAACTGGAGCCTGGTTTCCTGAAAGCTATTCTTGGTGTGGTGTCCAAGCGCAGCTGTTCACATCTCTTAATATTTCACTTTGAGTCTTTGGGTGGGCAGAACTGATTAGAATTCCAAAAGCAATAGACACAGGCAGTTAGTGGAACTCTCTGGGAATATACTTGGAGAGATTTTTGAGGGAACCCCTACGTTCTGAAATTACTTACGTGGTCAAAAGAAGACTTTCTGTACAAATTATCTGAGGAAGTGTCTTTTGCATTTTGCCTTGGTTTTCTTCTTAGATTGGTGGGACGCTTTTCTTTGTATATTAAGGAACTGTTAAAATATGTTGTCAAGAAGGCATTCTCTGGGACTTTCCAGTGGTCCAGTGGTTAGGACTCTGTGCACTCGCTGCAGAGGGGCACAGATGTGATCCCTGGCCAGGGATTTAAGGTCCCACAAACTGCACAATATGGCCTCCTGCCCCCAAATTAAAAAAAAAATAAATTAGAAGTTTGTATTATTAAATAAAAGAAAACATTCCTTGAAATTATTGACAATAATGTTTCCCTTCCTAAAATAGGCTTATTTATTGTGGGTTGTTGTTGGTGGTTTAGTTGCTAAGTTGTGTCCGACTCTTGCAATCCCATGGACTGTAGCCCACGAGGCTCCTCTGTCCATGGAGTTTCCCCAGCAAGAAAACTGCAATGGGTTGCCATTTCCTTCTCCAGGGGATCTTCCCAACCCATGGATTAAACCCGAGTCTCCTGCATTGTAGGCGGATTCTTTATCAAGTGAACCACCAGGAAAGAGGGTTATTGTGGGTTAGTAGAGTTGGACACGACTGAGCAACTGAACTGAACTGATGACCTTATTTTCATGAATGATCCTGTGTACATACAAAGCATTCTCATTTTTTCTCTTAAATACTTTACAGAGCTTTTATAGTTATTCCACCCCGCTTATCCCAGGTTTGAATTTTGCTTTTTCCCAAGTACTACTTGAGAAGAGAAGTTAAATTTATGGGGTGGAAAGTAACTGTGGAGCTGGCTAGTATAAACATCCTTCTGGACCGTTATCCAGAATAATAGAGACAGGGCTGCAGAAGGCTTCAGAATGGAGGGCTCCAGCTGGCCAGGGACAACTTGGGAAGCGGTGTTATTTTTTAAAGTTTGCATTCGGAATCAACTCAAAACCATATGTGGGCTGGAAGATTACTTTCTGAGTTACGACATAACTGACATTGTAGTGTTTTCTAGTGTGTGGTTTCCAGGGTTGCTCTGATGTCATCAGTAAGGCTTTAAAAACAGATCTGTTTTTCACAGGCAAAGTTTAGAACAGTGTATTCAGAAGCATGTGCTCTGTGCAATACAAGCCGTCTGTCAAAAGTATTGCATTGGCCAAAAGTTCGTTCAGGTTTTTGGTCTCATCTTACGGAGAAACCTAGATGAACTTTTGGGCCAACCCAGTAGAATGTTGGGGGATCCCTGGGGGCTCACGAGGAGAGAGGGTTCTTGCTTCCCCACCCTGAGTCTTCAGGATCTGAGCACGTTAAGAACCTGGGCAACTCTGAAACAGGCACGTTTTAGAGACTGTAGGATTGAAAGCCCCTTTGTGGGATTGGTTCCTTTTCTCAGTCCTCCCATCTCTGCTCACTTCTGGAGCATGGCATGAAATAGGTCTTGAAGCTGTTCATGAGGCAGCACCTCTGGTTAGGAGCACAGGCTGGAGAATCTGCTGGCCGGGCTAGTGCATACCTGCTTCTGCTCTGCGGCCTGGGGCGAGTTATGTACATATCTCCCATAGTTGACTCTCGTCACATCAGGTCGATTCTCCATTCCTGACCTAATTTGTCTTGGGTTCTCCACTGAAATCTAAGATCCCCAGGCTAGGCAAGTATTGTCGTCTTCTCAGTGGAATCTCTCTGGCATCATTTGTTTCTGCAGATATCTGAGGTCGTTTGACAAGTTTGGTTCGTGGGGATGGGTGTTAAGTGGAGAGCCAGCCCTGGGTCTGTGCTGTAGGGTGTAAAGTATGTCTTTAGGATGAGGGATATTAGGGCGATTTTGAGATTAAAGTTTTTTTTTTTTTAAGCTTTTTCCTTCCAGTGTTCTCTCTTCTATGACATACTTAATTTGTCTTTTTTTTTTTTTTTTTTTAACCTTTAAGGCTCAGCCTCTTTTTTCCTATGACTTTATTTTGTGGGACAGTGACCATCTGGGAGTTTGAAAGCTTGGGGTTTGTGCATAACAGTTTGTGTAACATTCGGATAATGCTTTTAGCTAGCCACTTGTGTGTGTTTTATTTCTTTACTTGGACTTGTGTGAAGAGGCAGAGATAAGGTAAACATTTTGGCATTGTCTGAGCCCCAGCAGGACTCAGAGTTGATGTCAGCTGCAGTCCGTGGGTCTTCACGGTAATACTGTGGTTCTTTCCTCCTCGATGGTCCTTAACTGCCCTCTGAGTCCTCATTTCTTCATGGAGGTCAGGTGCAAATCTTCCATACATCCTCCCAGCCAGTCCTGAGCCCTACAGAAATAGATGGGCCTGCTTTGGGCTGCTCCAACTCCATCTTGGGCCGACAGAGATGGCTTTTCTGCAGAGACTGAGCTGGCAGGTGGGAGCTTTCTGGAAGAAAGCACCGCCTGTTGTCTCGGCCTGTGTGAGGGCCAGTGATGGTTAAGACCTTTTCTCAGAGCTGTGTCAGGGTTCTGGTCTAAACCTTGTTTTCATGTGAACTGAATCAGCATGTTATAATGTGGCCTGGCCTAATGGAGAAGAACGATGATTAGCATCTATTCCAGCGATCCCCAGCCTTTTTGGCACCAGGGACCAGTTTGAAGGAAGGCTGTTTTTTCCACGGATGGCAGCAGGCTGTCGTTTCAGGGTGATTAAAGTGCATCATCTTTATTGTGCTCGTGTGAAAATCTAATGGTGCCGCTGACCTGATGGGAGGCAGAGCTTAGGCGGTGATGGGAATGATGGAGAGAGGCTGTAAATACAGGTGAAGCTTTGCTTTCTTCCCTGTTGTTCACCTACTGCTTCCTAACAGGCCACAGACTGGTAACAGTCCACGACCAGGGCACTGAGGACCCCCTGGTCAGTTCCCATGGCTTCTGGCTCGTTTCTATTTGGCCAGGAGGCAGAGTGGGAATATGGGAAGATGACAGGCAGACGTGGGTTTGAATTAAATAGAGACAAATAATAACTCGTACTGAGCCTGTTTTCTACTCTGGAGCAGAAGGCAGGTTTCTCATTTTTCTCACGTGTATGGTGTAGAAACACCTGGAATGTGCAGCCCACCTGGGTAGTGGCAGACAGCGATGCTGGTGGTATTGTGGGTATTGATAGAGGGCTTGCTTTGTTCCAGGTATCGTCCTCAGATGTAACGTGTTTTATCACTTGAGCGCCACCAAAACCGCACCTCCGCTTTGCACATCAAGGCCCCTAAGGCACAGAAAATGAACACAGCACATTGGCACTGAGAACTGGATTTATTTCCGGGTCCTCAAAAGTTTGCTCCTGCCGTCGTCCAGGTGTATAACTTCTTTTTTAAGTTTATTTTTGGCTGTCTTTGTTGCAGCAAGTGGGCGCTTTAGTTGTGGCACGTGGGTTTGATTGTCCCGTGGCATGTAGAATCTTAGTTCCCCAACCAGGGATCAAACCCGCGTCCCCTGCATTGGAAGGGGAATTCTGGACCACACAGAAAGTCCCCAGATGTATAACATTTTGATTATTCTGAAGGCTTTTTTTTTTTTTTTAAAGTATTTATTTGGCTGCGTTGGGGCTTAGTTCCTGCATGAGGGATCTTTAGTTGTGGTATGCGAACTCCTAGTTGAGGCATGTGGGATCTAGTTCCCTGACCAGGGATCAAACCTGGGCCCCCTGCATTGGATGTGCAGAGTCTTAGCCACTGGACGCCCCGGGGAAGTCCTCGAAGAGTTTTGACATTAGAAACTAGAGCGACTTCTCAATTCTCTGTCACCAGATAACACTTCCTTGGCTGCTACGTTCACCTCCTGGAGACCCCCCTGAGGGCCACAGAGACAGCCCACTGATGAGAAAACGGCCCTGTTGCAGAGCTGATGGATGTGGTTGAAAGGGCTGTCCCTGTTCGATGGGAAGCATTCTCCTCCCCTCAGAGACCGAGGGGAGTGCCCCCCACCCCGCCATGGATGACACACAGGCTGGGAACCATTGCCCTTGAACTTTTGATGAGTCTCCAAAGCCTTCTGGCTTCCCTGGGCATCTGTGCTTCATCCAGGATGTCTTGGGGCTCCACTGCTGCTTGGAGGTGCGACTTGACGGGGAGCAGCTGGTCCGGGGCTGTGCCCTGGGGCCTGGACGGTTTCTTATCTCCTGTGAGGCTCGGATGACGTGTGGTTCGTTCTGCTCCTGCTCAGCATTGGGGGGACTTTTGCCAGGGCCTGGTGACAGCCCTAGGGTGCCTCCTCTGTGTGTGAGAGCCAGTGTCCTCTCTCTCTCCTAGTGCCTTCCCCAGGCTTTAGAGGAAGACGTTTGGCTCTCTTCATCCCCGGCCAGTCTGGGAAAACACTGGCTGGGCTTGAATCTGGCAGCGCCAAGCCCTGCAGAGGGCTTGAAAGCTGTCCTAGTCGGTTCTCTTCTTCCAGACCCAAGTGTGTGTTTATGTCAAACTGTTGGATGGTCTGAGTCTCAACTCCGTATCCGTGTCTGTTCCCACACCATTAGGAAATTGAATTTTCTTGCCTTTGGCCAATTGAATGAAGGTTTGTGTGGCCGGAAAGAGTTGTCTGGCTAGGGTGTGTTGTTCAAACTTGGCCTTGTGCTGAACCTACAGCTTAGAGATGGAACCTTCCTGTCAGACAGGCAGATCTGTGAATCACACTGGCTGGGCTGCAGGGTGATTCATGAGCCTGTCATCCCCAACTGGGTCATTACTACTCCCCAGGTAGGGACGTTTTGCTTCTGTAAATGGTGAATGGGGAGCAAGGGGAGAGTGTTCTCTGCTTTTGATTATCTGAGTGACACACACGAAGTTATACAGTGGAATTCTTGTTCCATAAACAGTACAAGAATAGTAATACGATGACCTAAGTTTCTTTTTTTTTTTTTTTTTAATTTTTTTTTGGCTGTGCTGGGTCTTTGTTGCTGCTCAGGCTTTTCTCTGGTGGTGGTGAGCAGGGGCTGCTCTCGAGTTGCTGTGCACGGGCTCTCGTTGTGGTGGGTTCTCTTGTTACAGAGCATAAACTCTACCTGCGCGGGCTTCCGGACTTGTGGCACACGGGCTTAGCGGCTCTGAGGCGTGTGGGATCTTCCCGACCCGGGGATGTAACCCGCATCTCCTGTGTCTCCTGCATGGGCAGGCAGATTCTTTACCGCTGAGCCCCCGGGGAAGCCCCCTCGGAGGACGTGTAAGTGAGGTTAAAAACAACATAGATTTGTAATAGGGAAGACTTGGTTAGAAATGTTTGTTAACATTGGCACCAAGAGGAACAAATGGTTTGAAATAGATGGAACTGTTACCTCTGAGCCTGACTTAGACGTGGTATTTTTGTGTGGCTTTCTTTAAAAAAAAAAAAAAAAAAGATTTGGCTGTTCCAGATCTTAGTGGTGGCTTGCAGGATCTCTAGTTGTGGTGTATGGGATCTGATTCCCAGACCAGGGATATAACCCTGGCCCCCTGCATTAGGAGTGTGGATTCTTAGCCACCAGACCTCCAGGGATGTCCCTGTGTGGATTTGTTAAGCAGAGGGAATTTGGTGTCATCTGCCAATGATGGATGTTACTGTTATTGACAGGAAATTTCTTTGTTTTTTGTTCCTCACGTCACCCAGGGGAGCATACGTGTGGAATTCTGGAGAAAATTTAGATATGCGTGGTGTTTACCGTGTGCTTTAACCTGGGGCGTCACATGCTCGGTCCGCAGGCCCTGGGCTGCTCTCTCGCAGATGTATCAGAGGCAGACCTGTCGTTATGTGCACAGGCAGTGGACCCTGCCCCCTGAGTGCTGCTTACTGCAGTCTGTTTTGTCTCTGAGTCTTTGACAGCCCTTTCCCCCATCTCAGCTTGGGTTCAAACCCTAGAGCAGGAAAGAGAGGTCAGTAAATACGCTATTGCTCTCCTCCAGACCTCCCAAGGAAACTGGCATGTTGCTCTTCGAAATAGCGTTTTCCTACCGGGGTAGAGCATCAGAGTCTTTCAGCACATGTGATTCCTGGCTGCAACTTCCAGTTTGGCTTAACATTGGCACATTTTACGACGCCTGTAATCCCTACCCTAGAGGCTGGAGGTGGCGTCATCTTTTGGCTGTGTTGAGCGAGATGACAGAGTCACATGTTAGGATCGCATGTTAGGGTGATCAGAAAAGAGCTGCTGGTGGAAGAAGGGCTGGATCTGTGCCCTGAAGGACAGAGACGGTTGAGATGGATGGATAGTGGGGAGGAAGTTGTCCTGTGAACATCGGGACAAGAGCTGGAAGGAAGAACAACTGCTAAACTGGCGATGGTGAAGAAGTCAGTTTGAGAGTTTGAGAGGGTTTCTGTGGGGCGGTGGTTCTTGGTTTCAATGTATCAGTCACCTCCGGGCCCCATCCCCAGAGTTTCTGGTTTAGTAGGGTCTGCAGGAGGGCCCGTGAGTTTATATTTCTAACATGTTTCCAGGTGATGGTGGTGCTGTGGGTCCTCCCCAGCATCCGGGGAGATCAGATGCTGCTGGAGGAGTCACCCTCGGGTGGTGGTGATGACTGGGGCCGCACCGCTCCCAACTCCAGGGAGCACCATTCCCACGTGTTCTGTGTTCCGGGTTGGCCCTGGGCAGCAGCCGTGTTGCGGTCTGGAGCGAGCCTAAGTGTAGGTTATGAGAAGCCAGGGGAGGATTTTATCAGGATCTCGTTATTGGCATTAGCCTTTTGTTAATTTGGTGGCAGATGGGGAAGTGGCCAGAGATGTTTAGACAAGTTGAAGGGCAGTGCCATGTCCAGTGGGTGGGTCATTTCAGCAGTAGACTTGAGAGGAAGATCTGGAAGGAAAGAAAGAGGAAGAATGCAAAGGTGACCCAACGTTTCCTTCAGCTTGGGAGCCTGGCGAATGGTGCTCACATTGGCATAAAGGGGAAATCAGAGCCTGGGCTGCTTTGGAGGGAACGTCTCAGCTATTTTAAAACTGAGTTGAAATTGCTCATCTTTTCTTCCAGGAAGATTGTTGTTTATTCAGTTTTCAAAATGAAAGGTCTTTGTCATGTTCTGTGACTTCCAATTGTTTTTATCTTTATTGTCCAAGCATTCCATGAGCTAAACATGCAGTCACTTGTCTCCTGAAACAATCTCCTCCTATACCAAGGTTTAAATGGAAAATTGTTTAGAAATATCTTTGCCATTCCAGTATAATTTTTTTCGATTTTTATACCCTTATGGTCTTGCTTGTGGGCTTCCCTGGTGGCTTAGCTGGTAAAGAATCCTCCTACCAGTGCAGGAGATGGCAGAGACATGGGTTTGATCCCTGGCTTGGGAAGATCCCCTGCTGGAGAGCAGGGCAACCTACTCCAGTATTCTTGCCTGAGAAATCCCGTGGACAGCAGAGCTTGGTGGGCTATAGTCCATGGGGCTGCAAAGAGTTGGATACAACTGAGCACGCACGCATACACACAGTCTTGCCTCAAATATGAGTAAAATAGTATTGTTAAAAGTCACTTGTGTTATTAGCAGTAGAGCCCTGATTACCTTGGGTTGCATTGTATCTGTTTTATTTTTCTGTAAGCTACCAATTTCTTGTGATCCTTGAGATCTTCTGTGATCCTTGTGAACACACAGGACGTTACTTTTGGATCTTTCCTTTTTTCAGTCATCTTCCAAATTGGAGAATTTTTGGAACATAGTTCATTTCATTTGTTCAATCATGTCCGACTCTTTGCAACCCCATGAACTGCAGCACACCAGGCTTCCCTGTCCATCACCAACTCCCAGAGCTTGCTCAAACTCATGTTCATCGAGTCGGTGATGCCATCCAACTGTCTCATCCTTGGTGTCTCCTTTTCCTCCTGCCTTCAATCCTTCCCAGCATCAGGGTCTTTTCCGAGGAGTCAGTTCTTCGCATCAGGTGGCCAAAGTATTAGGGCTTCAGCATCAGTCCTTCCAATGAATATTCAGGATTGATTTCCTTTAGGATGGACTGGTTGGATCTCCTTGCAGTTGCAAAGGGATTCTCAAAGAGTCTTCTCCAACACCACAGTTCAAAAGCATCAATTCTTCGGCACTCAGCTTTCTTTATAGTCCAGTTCTCACATCCGTATTAGTAAGAGTTTAATTAAAGAAGAATCAGCCGTGAATTCTTAAGTCATGCCTTTGCACTTGTCCATCCCAGTCTCTCCATGGCTATGTGTGCTTGGCAGCCATTGGGACCTGCATTCTCCTGCCCCTCCTCTACCCCATGACCTGGCGACCCCTGCGTTTTGCCTGGAGCCACATGACAGGGAGCGACAGTAGGAAGCCAGATGCTGACCTGGACAAGAAAGGGGTCTGGGGAGCAGGGCTGGAAGTAAAGAGGGCCGTGCTTGGGGCTCTGATGGGGCCGGGGAAAATCAGACTCAAGAGACTGTCGCAGCAGGATTCCCCCACCTTGTCCACAGAGAGGGATCCAAGAAGGGAAAGTCCCTTACTGATCATGCAAAGAGAGAAGGAAACATTAGGGGTCGGTGACTGGCCAGCCTTGGCTTCCCTGCTGGTTCTGACAGGAAAGAATTCGACTGCAGTGCAGGAAACATGGGTTCAGTCCCTGGGTTGGGAAGATCCCCCGGAGGAGGGAGTGGCAACCCACTCCATATTCTTGCCTGGAGAATCTCCCATGGACAGAGGAGCCTGGCAGGCTATAGTCCATGGGGTAGCAAAGAGTTGGACACGACTGAGGCAACTTAGCAAGCGTGCATGACAGGCCAGCCCAGCCCGGGGTGGCTCTGGCAGGACAGCGGCCGCATGTGGAACAGCACAGGTGACAGTAAAGGTAGGTAGTGACAGAGCTGAAGGTGCAGCTGGGTGAACACATGCCCAGAGGGCGTGCTGGAAGCACTCCGAGAGGGGACCCAGGGCTGAGTCAGCAGCCTGGCTTCACGAGGGTGAGTCCTGTCCTCTCCACCTCTGCCTTTGGGAGCTCCAGAGAAAAAGGAGGAGGAAGGGCTCAAGTCTTTGTTTGGTTGTAGGAGCCATTGACTGTGCAGACTTAGGGAATGCCTGAGAGTGACCTGACTTAGGGCCCAGAAGCTGCTGGGGCTTGGGTGTGGTGACCATTTAATCTGTTGACCAAACTGGGACAGTGTTAATATTTTCATTGGGACTGGTAGGCTGGGATCACCCTAGATGTCAGGGCTATTCAGGTCACACTGACATAGTCAGAGACATGTAGGAACTGTTTCTATAGCTTAAGTACCTCCTTCCCAGGGCCCTGAACTATTTTCATATGTTGGCTTTTTTGTTATGTCTTAAAAAAAAATAAGGATAGCAGTACTTTATTAGAACTATTTTGCTGTACTAAATATCTTACCAAAAATATTGTAATGGCTAGTTGGGTTTTGTTTCATAAATGTATCACAATTTTATTAATTTTATCATGCTATTAATCCATTCCAGTTGTTTGCTACTCTGAATGATAGCAAAATAAACAACTCTTTGTATATATCTAAATATTTCCTCAGAAGTGAAATTCTTAGAGCAGCTGGGTCCGATTCTACAGTTCTTGATAGGTGTTGCCCCTTCTAGGCATTTATGTTAAATCTGAATTTTTCAGTTGAAAAGTTCTGATGGTTGAGCCACCAGGACTTGGAAACACTATGAAATACATGATTTTTACAAAAAGTCATTAAATAATTTTTACCACTTTGTAGTCCAGGGTCACAAGAGAGCTACTAAGGGGTAATTCAGTGAGGAAACAGCTTAAATAAAGAAAACATTTTTGGGAAGTTCCCTGGTGGCCCAGTGGTTAGGACCCAGCGGTTTCACTACCAGTGCCCAGGTTCAGTCTCTGGTTGGTGCTGACTTAAAAAAAAAAAAAGCACAATGTGAGAGTTGTAAGTTGTTTTATTTGGGGCAAACATGAGGACTATGGTCCAGGAAACAGCGTTTAAGATAGCTCTGAGAAATTGCTCCAAAAAGCTAACTAAGGTCAGTGTAGATGTGATGCGGAAGTACATGTATTCAAGCAGGTATTTTTTTTTGCTGAAGGTTGCTGCTAGTCACGAGGAGCGGTCGTCACCAAGAAGGATTTTAGTGCTTTTCTAGATTGAGGAGATGCAAGAATTGGACTCATGAACTTGTCTCTTGAAGATATCTAGCTCTGCGAAGACCTCTTCTGCCTGTTTTTCCCAGAGTAGAGCGCCTCATTTCTACTCTCCACTCAGAACTCCTTTCAGCAGGTGTTGAAAATCAGCAGCTGCAGGGACTTCCCTTGTGGTACAGTGGTTAAGAATCTGCTTTCCAACGCAAGGGATGTGTGTTGGATCCCTGGTTGGGGAGCTGAGATTCCACACGCCACAGGGGAGCTAAGCTCCCACGCTGCAACTGCACCCCCACGAAGACGCAGTGCAGCCGCCTGCCACCCTGTGCCCTCTCCCCCGACTAAGTCAGCAGTGGCAGCAGCACATGATTTAATCCTCACAGAGGTTGGTGTGTGTGCACTCAGTCACTCAGTCGTGTGCCTATGGAATGTAGCCTGCCACGCTCCTCTGTCCATGGGATTTCCCAGGCAGGCGTACTGGAGTGGGTTGGCATTTCCTTCTCCAGGGGATCTTCCGACACAGTGATCAAAACTGCATCTTCTGCATCCCCTGCGCTGGCAGGAGGATTCTTGACCGCTGAGCTATCGGGGAAGCCCTATAGCAGTAGGTGGCAAGTGCCAATTTGTAGTTAACATTGGGGAAATAAGATCCTGCAAACCTAGTGGTATGGCTGAAGAAAAAGGGGAAAAACACATTTGTGGGGAGGGGGCTTTATAAATTAGGAGTTTGGGATTAACAGATACATGTTACTACATATAAAATAAATAAAGAGCAAGGGTCTATTATATGGCACAGGGAAGTATATTCAATATCTTAGAATAACCTATAATGGAAAAGAATCTGAAAAAGAATATATATGGAGATATGTATGTATATCACATATATATCTCCATATATATGTGAAACTTTTTTACATACACTGAAGCTAACATAGCGTTGTAAATCAGCTATTCTTCAAAAATGTTGTTTTGGGGGAAGACATTTCTGTGGACAAAAGTAAACATTTTTTTCACGTTGTAAAACAAAATACCTCCCACTCCCACTTTTATTGCTAACGCAACCTCTTTTCACATTGCCATGGAACAGAAGTCTTAGACTGGATTATACTGAATTTAACTGTAATGTGTGTATGGGGGATGTGGGCAAAAACATATTTTCCGGTGAAAAATCCCTCCTTGCTTTATTGACACTTGGCACACCATGGTTGAAAGATCAAGTACTGGCTGTGTTGAGCTCTGTGTAGTTTTCAGGAGGAACATGATTGTCTGTATCTGCTCAGTGGGTAAAGAATCTGCCTGCAATGCAGAAGACAAGGGATGGAGGTTTGATCCCTGGGTCAGAAAGATCCCGTTGGAGGAGGAAATGGCAACTGACTGCAATATTCTTGCCCGGGAAATCCCATGGACAGAGGAGCCTGGCGGGCTGCAGTCCAAAGGTCGCAAAGAGTCGGATAGCCTGAGCACGCACACACGTGACGACAGTTTCAGAACATCATGGGGAGGCCAGTGACGTTTCCTGTGTGGCACGTGGATCATACCAGCATGAAAGTAGCACATTTTCAGCAATGGGTTCTTCCATTGTGAATCAGCCACGCAGCTGACTAGTCAGCTACTAGTTATAGAATAATGGTGGTCAGCAAAAAACAAACAAACAAAAAAAACAACCGAGTCTGCCTGACCTCAGCGAGAACTAAAGCTGGAAAGTTGGGTTTGAGAGAACCATGCATGCCGGTCATGGGGTTGGATAAAATGAAGGCGCTTTGTGGAGGCTGCATGGTAGCTGGTTCAGTCACTGCTTCTATCTCTGTGCAGTCCGCCAGCCTGTGTCTGGGGTGCACATTACCGACTATATTACAGCTTGCTCAGAGGAGTCAGATCAGTTTGCAAACAGGAAAGAAGAAGCATCTGCAGAGTTCAAATGTGAAGATATCCTGGTTAGTTTGAAAGCATTCCTCAGTTGTTCCCAGCTCAACTAGTCTGTAAAGAGTCAATAGACCCAGGAAAGATGTCCTTCAATTTTAAATATGAGAGACTGTAGTCCATTCCAGAATGATGAAGTGTGCAGGTGATTATGTGGTAACAGTCCAGAAAATAAAATGTTACTGTGTGTAGACACTCAGATAATATTGCCTAAGTTAAAGGGGTCAAATAACTTTGAATTTTATTCAAATGATGCCACCCTTATGGCAGAAAGTAAAGAGGAACTAAAGAACCTCTTGATGAAAGTGAAAGAGGAGAGTGGAAAAGCTGGCTTAAAACTCAACATTCAGAAAACTAAGATCATGGTATCCGGTCCCATCACTTCATGGCAAACAGATGGGGAAACAATGGAAACAGGGAGAGACTTTATTTTTTTGGGCTCCAAAATCACTGCAGATGGTGACTGCAGCCATGAAATTAAAAGACACTTGCTCCCTGAAAGAAAAGCTATGACCAACCTAGACAGCATATTCAAAAGCAGAGACATTACTTTGCTAATGAAGGTCTGTCTAGTCAGAGCTATGGTTTTTCCAGTAGTCATGCATGGATGTAAGAGTTGGACTAGAAAGAAAGGCAAGTGCCGAAGAATTGGTGCTTTTGACTTGTGTTGGAGAAGACTCTTGAGAGTCCCTTGGACAGCAAGGAGATCCAACGAGTCCATCCTAAAGGAAATCAGTCCTGAATATTCATTGGAAGGATTGATGCTGAAGCAGAAGCTCTAATACTTTGGCCACCTGATGCAAAGAACTGACTCATTGGAAAAGACCCTGATGCTGGGAAAGATCAAAGACAAGAGGAGAAGGGGGAGACAGAGGATGGGATGGTTATATAGCATCACTGACTCAATGGACATGAGTTTGGGCAAACTCTGGCAGGTAGTGAAGGATAGGGAAGCCTGGCGTGCTGCGGTGTGTGGGGTCACAAAGAGTCAGACACAATATAACAACTAAACAGAACTATCATTGATGGGCTTTCCAGGTGGCTCAGTGGCAAAGAATCTGCCTGCTAATGCAGGAGATTCGGGTTTGATCCCTGGGTTGGGAAGAACACCTGGAGAAAGAAATGGCAACCCACTCCTGTATCTTGCCTGGGAAATTGCACAGACAGAGGATCCTGGCAGAGTACAGTCCATAGTGTTGCAGAGAGTCAGACACGCCTGAGTGGCTGAGCCTGCATGCACTATCATTGCTAACTGTGACTTTGGTCAATTACTGTGGGTTTTTAGCAGTCACTTCATATAAGGAAGATTGGACTCTGAAATTTTGTTACACTAGGCTTAAAAATATCTATAAAGGCTTGGCTCATAGATGACTGTTAGCTGACACTCATCAGCTAACTTAATGATAATTAATACACTTAATCTTTTAGGTATGCAAACCACTCCCTATTTTCATAATCTGATCACAGAATACATTTTTTTTTTCAAAGTCCCAAATTAGTAGTGAGAAACGGAACCTTTGAATTCCCTTTATAGGATAAACTTATTTCTGATCTTCAGAAAATTGAGGTTGGTCTGTTGATGTTTATTGATAAGAATTTTATGGGGGCTGGGTTATTTAAAAATTGTTGGTTTCCAAATTTTCCGTGTGCGAGGTTGATTTTGGTGAAAGATAAGGCAGAGGGAGACCCTAGGCAAAGGAGCTGTGACAGTTTAAACTACCTGAGAGTCAGATGTTCGTGAAACTAGGGCTTCTCAGGTGGTGCTAGTGGTAAAGAACCCACCTGCCAGGGCAGGAGGCATAAGAGACATTGGTTTGATCTCTGGGTGGGGAAGGTCCCCTGGAGGAGGAAATGGCAACCAACTCCAGTATCTTGCCTGGAGAAACCTGGGGACCCTGGTGGGGCTGCAGTCCATGGGGCTGCAAAGAGTCAGATATGACTGAAGCAGCTGAGCACAGCACAGCACAGCCTTAAGGTGACTGGAGAGCCTTGAAGCCTTTCTTAAACTGATTTGTATTGATGTTTGGACAAAAAGCAGACCAAGTAGGGTGTTTCAGTGTATTTGTTTTTTGAATCTGGCAATATCAACGTTAAAGTTGTGTGACCCCCTGAATAATTGTGCTGTGGGCATGGGAAATGCAGCACTCCACTGAGGAATCCAGAAAGTGAAACTCTGTCCCTTCCTGTGACAGGGAAAAGGGCATCTCAAAATATATAGGAAAGATTTTTTTTTTTCCTCTTTCCCATCAGTGCATTTTCCTTAACCTAGATGGTGTCCCATCTGCGGGAACAGAAAGGAGAAAACATTCCGTGAAAACGTTTTGGTTTGTGGGATGATAGGAAAAACAGTGTAATATTTCAGAAGACAGCTGAGGATTAAGTGAGGATAAAAGACTGCTTCAGGTCTGGTGTACTGCGTGGCACAAGTTAGTTTTGTGCTTGAATTCGTTTATAGCAATAATTACTGTCCCTTTTATTGTGACCGCGCTGGGTCTTCATTGTACGCCCCGGCTCAGTAGCTGGGGCAAGTGGGCTCCAGTTGTGACTCATCGCATGTGGGATCTCAGCTCCCCTACCAGGGATTGAACCTGCATACCCTGCATTGGAAGGTGGATTGTTAACCACTGGGTCACCAGGGAAGTCCCAATAACCACTATCTCTTTACACATAAGACCTCTTGAAGCTGTTTGGGGGTGCGGATGGTGGAAAGCTGGGATGATAGTGAATCTACATTCAGTCCCCATTTCCTTCTCTGCCTACTCTCTCTGCTCAACTCATTGTGTGTTCTTTGCTCTCCCCACTCTAGTGATGGTTGTCCTCTCCAAGGTCATGCCTCTGATCTCCTTGGACTTGGCGTAAAACGGATACTTTTTTACTTCTTATCTTCACCCCTTGGCAGCATGTGCTGTGTTGAAAGTCACTTCTTTGTTCTTGAAGTGCCCTCTTCGGAAGGATTGCTCAGTCCTTCTGCAGAAAAGTTTCTCTCTTGTTCACTAGGCTTATCGCCCCGACACATACTCCAGGTGGAAGCTAGGAGATTGGAGTATACACATATAAGGTGCTGTCAGCCTTTATAAGACAGGAGGGAAACTGGGGGACTAGGTATGAATTCCTGGTAGAAGCAGCATTGAATTTTTTTCCCTCTTGTTTAAGTGGGCTTTGAGAGGCACTTGGCACTGTGGGGGCTCAGCATTTGAATGAACAAAGGCAGGGTTTAAACAAACAGATTGGATCTGGGAAGAGTAGTTTCAGTGTAGGAAACAGCATGAGCCAAACAGTCAGGTGAGGGAGACGATGGAGTCTGTGAAGGTGAAAATGAATCACTCTTGGCTGGAGGCGAGGCGCTGGGAGGGGACGGGGCAGGGGGAGGGCAAGGCTTCGGATGCCAGCCAGGGAGTTCCGGGTTGTGCTCCTAAGGCAGTGGGTGGAGGGGAAGGACTCTGAGCCGGAGCGGCTGGAGGCATTGGGCAGATTCTGCAGCAGTGCGTTGGAGGGGGTTAGGATGAGGAAAACCGCATTTTGGTTTCTCACCTCTGGACTCTTCTCAGGCATATTGCTTCGGAGGGTCCTGTCCCAGCCACTGCCTTCCTGCTGCCCCGGCTCAGTCCTCTTGTCCTTTGGTCACTGCATCTGAGCCACCTGGTCCCATGACCACTGACTTCCTATCACCTTGTGCCAAGCACATCAAGTAATAATGGCCTTAACTCTGATCTGATAACAGGCACACTAATGCAGTAACCTTAGGAGCAGTCTTGGTGGGAAATACAGCAGGGTGTCAGTGGAAGAGAGTCTGTGATGTAGGAAAGAGCGTGTGAAGGGCGTGGGCCATGTGAGCTGGGTGCCTGGGATGGGAGTAGGGATAAGGGGCATAGGGTGAAATCAGGCCTCAGTGTTGGTCTTAAAACCCTACTTTGTAAATAAATGGGATTCCCAGGTGGCTCAGGGATGAGGACTCCACATGCCAATGTAGGAGACACAGGTTCGATCCCTGGGTTGGGAAAATTTCCTGGAGAAAGAAATGGCAACCTACTCCCATATTCTTGCCTGGAGAATCCTATGGACAGAGGAGCCTGGCGGGCTCCTGTCTGGTTGCAAAGAGTTGGACATGGCTGAACACACATGCACAGACAGGGAATTGACTTTCCGCTCTTCCTCTGCAGGACTCCTTTCCCCACAAACCAAACACACCTTCCCTCAAACGTCATGTTGACATCATAGTAACCTGGTTTTTCTTTCCTTTAAAAGAGTAAGTACTTCTGAGGGTAAGGGGAAGTGTGAAGGAAACATGTAGAAAGCCTTCATTTTGTCCAAACCTTGGGGTACTTGGGGGCCATGACCAAAGGTGGAGTGGCCTATGCCTTGGGCTGGGAAGGATAGGTTCTCTCTTCTTCTTCACCTCCACCAGCCTCTCTCTCCCTGTGTGCATGGGAGTGTTCTGTGCGCATGACTTGAACAGCGAGTGGCCAGCAGCCTGCCTGCCTTATCTCAGTAAGTGTAATCTGTGTTAGGTCTTTCTGCTGGGTAAATATGAGAAAAAACAAAACAGTGTCATTCTGAGATATTGATGAAGTGTGATTATAAGTGTTTTGGTGGATTCCTGCGACACCAGGAATGTGAGATACTTAATCTTAACGCTCAAGAGAATATTCATGTGTCATTGATATTTATTTCATGCATCATTGGTATTTATAAGCTATAAAGCAACATCTGGAAAATCCTTCAAATGGACTAAAGCTGAAATAGGTTAGAATTTCAATTAATGTTGTGATCATCAATATGATGCCAATGTCATAAATTGATTTGATTCTTAAAGCTGCAGGTTTGCCAGCTACTTGAAATTTTCTCTGACCTGCTGACCTGAGTGCAAAGGGGTGGCTATGCTGGTGAGAGCAGATTTCCCTCTTAGCAGCCCCAGCTGTCTCTGAGGTTGAGCCTTGGAAAAAGAGGCTCCTGGGATAAACATTACCTGTGTTCCATTTGTGGAAGTCAGTTTAACAATAATCTTAATTCAGCTTGGTAAATCTAAGCAGTATTTTGTTCAGGTATATGTCTGTGTGTGGATTGAATGCCACTCGATTGCCACATTTTAAGCAAGAGAGTCAGAAATTCCTAATTAGTGTAACATCCTAACTCTGAACCTGAAGAGACTCTGGTCCTTTGGAGCACTCTGGTGCTTTAGATGAGTGTGTCTGGTCATAAAGAGGAACTGAGTTGCCCAGTGTCATGCAGGGAGGTGGTGTCAGATCTCAGACCTCACATATTTTCACTCCCTAGTCAGGGCTTTCTCCAATAAACTACTGTTTTTCTTTGTAAAACGGTAATGGGAATCGTTTAAAGTCAGAGCATTCCTGTTGGTTCAGGGAGACGGGACCCACATGAAATATGGGCATCTTATCAGCTCCCCTTGGTAGGATTTGATGCTCTTCTATTAGCAGTTCAGAAGGTGTGTTCTTCATGAGCAGAGACGGTTTTTTTGTTTGTTTGTTTGTTTTTAATCCTACTGTGTTAGCTTGGGTTGCTGTAACAAAATGCCATAGGCTGATTGGCTTAAACAACAGACATTTGTTTCTCAGTTCTGGAGGCTGGGAAGTCCAAAATTGCGGTGCCAGCAGATTTATTCATGGTGAGAACTTTCTTCCTGAGCACTTAAGCTCCGGTGTCTTCCTCTTATAAGGTCTCTTCCTCTTATAAGGGCACTAATCCCGTCAAGGGCCCCACCCTCATGACCTCCTGAAGGCCCTTTCTCCAAATACCATCACTTGGGAGGTTAGGGCTTTACCATATGAATTTAGGGTAGACAGAAACATTGGGTTCATAACACATAGTGATACTGTTTTTAAAATAAGCTATCTAGTAGAAGATATGTGTTCTAGAGAAGATGCAGTGTATCAGTAATTATTATTCAGACTCATAAGTATTCAGCAATTAGATACACTGTATTTGAAAATCTTCAGAGATGACTTGATTAATAGTTTGACCTTTTTTTCTACCTGCTGGTCTAGTTATTGAGCAAATATTTATTTGAGCACATTTTATGATTCAGGCCCTCGGCTGGTTTCTAGGCCGAAATGATAAGAAAGCTGTAGATAGGGGAGCCCACATTTGGTAGCTGGTATTAAAGGTGTTTACAAAGAGTTATTTTCATCCAATCTTCTTTCAAGTAAATTTTATTAAATTGTAATCTTGTCCTGTTTTTTCTTTTCTGTGTAAAATTGTGAACATACATATTAATAATATATGAAAGTGAAAATGTTAGTCGCTCAGTTGTGTCTGACTCTTTGTGACCCCATGGATTGTAGCCCACCAGGCTCCTCTGTCCATGGACTTCTCCAGGTGAGAATACTGGAGTGGTAGCCATCTCCTTCTCCAGGGGGATCTTCCTACCCGGGGATTGAACTTGGGTCTCCTACACTGCAGGCAGGTTGTCTGAGACACCAGGGAAGCCCATTATAATATATTGATAATATAATGAATACCTAAGTACTCACACCTGGCTTTGCCAGATCTTAATATTTGAAGGAAACATGTCAAAATATTTGTTAATATGAGAAATGAATATCACCTGGAACTCAAGACCGCTGTGTGCCTCTCCCTGTCCTGTGTGTCTCTGTCCTCTTCTAGAAGCAACCACTCTGCTGCATTTTCCGTATATCCTTACTGTGCCTGAATTTATGCTTTTATTATGCACATATGAGTTTAGGAGCAATATAAAATGCCACTTTTTAAAACTTTATGAAAAAGATAGCAAACTTGTAGAAATTTTTCTGTGCTTTGAGAGAAAAAATAACCATAAAGTTATTTTTGAGTTTTATTTGTTATGAAACATAGCTCTAGTTCTTTTCAAAAACTGATGTATACGGTATTCCTTTGTATGATTAGTCTGTATTATAGAAGTTTGTTCTCCTGTTGTCAGATACGTTTGGAATGTTTCCGAATTTTCAGTGTTTTAAACATCGTTGCTGTGGACGTTCTTGCTGATGTGCCCTGCTGTTTGCGTGTGTGTGTTCCTGGGGACACATGCGAGTGTGGAGTTGCTGAGTGGAGCTTGTCTCCAGCTTCGCCAGAGAATATCACCTTGCTGTCCACAGGAGCCAGTTTACCGTTCCCTTCAGTGCCTCTGTGATCTTGTTGAACCGCATCTTCTCTAGTACTTGATATCATCAGACTTTGGAATTTTTGCTCATCTGTGGGATGTAAAGTGATACCGTCCTGTTTCTAGCTTTCACACTGCCTTTCCCTGATGGTGGTGAGGTTGATTATCCCCTGTGACACATCTGTTGACCTTTCAGGCTGCTGCTTCTCTTAATTGTTCATAAGGCACTCCCTTTTCTTTATTGGTGATGGAAACTGGGTGCAGAGAAGCAGATCGACCATAATCTTTATCATGACACATGATGATCATTGGGCTTTCTGTGACTTTGTTGTTTATTCATATTTTTAATGTAATGGATACCTGTGAATGCATCAGCGTCTGAAACATTACCTACAATTTCCGTCTCCCTGTGTTTCTCCCTGCTTCATTCCTCTGCCTCTCCTTTCCCTCCAGTTTTTTTTTTTTTTTTTTAAATGTATTATCCTGAGCTCTGTGATTGCTTCTTATCTAATTCTGGGAATGCGCTTTGCTCTGGGCCTTGCTTTTCTCATTCCTTGTTATTAGGATAGTTTATCCTGGCTGTTACCTTGACTTTGGTCCATTCATTTTCACTGTCCTGTAACATTCCCCAATGTGATTATTTTTCCGTCATTTCACCTTTGAGTAGCATTTGGGTTATTTCCAGTTTTGTTGTTATGAACTATTCTTTTATGATTTTTCATTTATGTGAGTCTTGCCGGCTGTGATCAGGAAGGCCTCTTGAATACTATCTGGGACAGGAAATGCTGGATTAGATATTCTAATTATAATTTGCTTAGCAAATTCCAATTCTGCACCCCCCCATCCCCCGCCCCGCCAAGTTGTACCATTCTTGTTCCCACAAGCAGTGAATAAGGTTGTTCTAGAGCTTCTTCTCAACTTGCAGTTCTTTTAGTGTGTGTAATTCTCTTGAACAGACATCTGTTGGTTTGGTAGAATTGGTAGTAAGATTTGATTTCCTTGTAACACACCAGCTGCTCTGAAGCAGGCAGAGGAGGAACCCATCAACCTCCTTGGCTCACTGCTGGGGTCTCCCATTATTTGTGAAAAGAACCTGATATTGGGTGGCCAAATGGGTTGCAAGGTCATTTGCAACGTTTCTCTTCCTATCTCATAGGTCTGTTGTTTAAAGTCGAAGCAGATTGAATCCCTTCAGTTATTTACTTATGGTTGTGCTGCGCGGGGGCTTTCTCTGCTTGTGATGCCTGGGCTTCTCATTGTGGTGGCTTCTCTTGTTGCAGGGCACAGGCTCTAGGGCACAGGCTCAGTAGCTGTGGTGCATGGGCTTCCTTGACCCAAGACATGTGGGATCTTCCCAGACCAGGGATCGAACCTGTGTCCCCTGCATTGGCAGGTGGATTATTAACCACTGGACCACCAGAGAAGTCTGAATCCCTGCTGTTTTGTAGTATCTGCTCTGTTTTGTTCATGGTGGGGTTTTTTCCTTGTGTGTGTTTTAGTTTTGGCTTGTGAGGTCCTTTTTGGTTGAGTTTTCTCTGTTAGAGTCCTAGGAGAGCTATGACTAAGATGTATTACAAATATAGAGGAGGGGTTTGATTGACTAAATACTTCACAGTGTTGGGCAAGCTATAATAAACAACCTTTAATGCATAGATGTGATTGCTTAAAAAATATGGGAAAATCCCTTGAGTCTGACAATGAGGAAAAGATGATTCCAGACAGTATATTAGGTATATACTGAACTTTCAGCAGAGTCAGAAGCAAGATGCTTGATAGCTTCACACCAACACAAGAAGAGAGAAGGATGCTTTGGGCCAGGAGTGGGAGCTGTGGTCTTCCTCCCGGTCTGGTTTGTCAGGACTGTCCTGTGGCTGCAGCCTTGGTGAAGAAATGGACCGAAAACCCCTGCCTGCCAGCACAGAAGTTAGAGGTTTATCCATCTCAGCCCGGACTCTGGGTAGGAGCTCCACGTGCTCTGGTCTCTTCCTTAAGTTAGAAAGCATGGGTGGTTCCCTCACCTCTTAGAGTTCACAGGTATGCTGCCCAGGTTTTCTAGGAGTCACCAATTCAGAGAATTAGCATAAAATCCAAGGAGTCACCGACTCAGGGATTTAGTCTAAAATCCCTCTGCAGAGGTACCTCCCAGAAACGAATTATGCCTGTTTACACATCTTCCTGAACAGTAAGCTTCTTGGAATGTGGACACAGGATCCTGTGTACCTGTGTACATCATTGTGTTTGTGGAATGAATGAATGAGTGAACAAGTGGAAACGTGGACATGATTAAACCTACTTAAGATTTACCTAGTAGGTAGGTTTTCAATATGTTAAAAAATAAAGCTTAGCTACCGTGTGACCCTACAGTCCCACTCCTGGACATGTATCTGGAAAAAAACATCCGAAAGGATGCACGCACCCCATTGTTTATTGCAGCACTGTTTACAATAACCAAGACAGGGAAGCAGCCTAAAAGTCCATCAAAAGAGGAATGGATGCAGAAGATGTGGTACATATATACAATGGAATATTACTCAGCCGTTAAAAAACCGAAATAATGACATTTGCAACTACATGGATGGACCTTGAGATTTGTCATACTGAGTGAAGTCAGACAGAGGGGAAATATTGTATGACATGTGGAATGTAAAAAGGAATGATACAAATGAACTTACTTGCAAAGCAGAAAGAGATTCACAAAGAGATTCACAGACGTAGAGAAGGAATTTATGGTTGCTGGGGGGAAGGGATGGTTAGGGAGTTTGGGATGGACATGTATACATGGCTGTATTTAAAGTGGATAACCAACAAGGACCTACTATATGGCATATGGAGCTCTGCTCAGTATTATGTGGCAGCCTGGACCGGATGGGAGTATGTGGAGAATGGATACATGTATATGTATGACTGAGTCCCTTCATTGTTCACCTGAAACTGTCACAACATTGTTAATCAGCTGTACTCCAATCGAAAATAATTTTTTTTAAAAATAAAACTTGGAAGGGTTGGTATTTTGCAGTTTTTTTTTTTAACAATTTTTAAATAATTCTTCCATTCTTAGAATTGTCTTCAGATCCCAGAATCAGCAGACATTTATTGAGCCTCTGTGCTGTTCTGTGCATTGTGAAGGATACACAGATGACCGTGTGCTCTGCCCTTAGGGAGTTATAAGTGTAGGCAGTGACAAGCTTGAATGTAAATTGTTATGTGCAAAGTGCAGAATAAGTGCTATAGTAAATTTTTACTGTAGTTTTGGGATGGCAGAGGTTGGCAGTGTTTCATTTCACCTTAGGGATTTGTTCATTCAGTGAGCATTTACCGGAGCTTCTCATGTGGTCAGCACTGGGAAGATTACAGGAGTACCTAAGATTTAATGTACTCTCACCCATGGATTAGGTCACAAGCACTTTCTATACAGTTAATGTTTACAACACAGTTAAATTCTCACAACATCCTCTTGAAGAGGAGCCTATAATTATCTTCATTTTCAAAACTTTTAATTGAAGTTTAGCATATATGGAGAGAAATACACTTTTTTTGGGGGGGCTGCATGGTACGGCATGCAAGATCTTTGTTTCTGGAGCAGGAATTGAACCTGCATCCCCTGCAGTGAAAGCCAGGAGTCTTAACCACTGGACCACTGGGGAAGTCCTGAGAGTATGCTTTCATCTGTATACACCTGGGTGGATGTTCATGAATTGTACACATCTGGGTAACCAGCACCCAGAGCGAGAACAAACCACACATTACAGACGCTTCAGAAGCCCCTCTGTGCCTGCTTGACTTCCAGCAGCAATTTTTTCCTCTTTCTGTATTTTCTAGAAATGAAATCACGTAGTATGTATTCTTTTGTTGTGTTGTTCTATTGTATGGAATTTTAGATGATTTATTCCCATTTGTGCCGAGTATTCCATTAGCCCCATATTCCAGATGAGGAGACAAGGCTGAGAGGTCAGAGTACCCCAAGATCCTGCCAGTAGTGACCAGTGTATTACAGTGCGCTTAAGTGTTTGTTTGAAACATGAATGTTCGTTTTCGCACTGTTGCCTTTCTGTCATGTAAGTTACCATGGTAAATTTAGCCCCAGTGAATTGATGCTTCTGATGACTGTGTGGGTTCTCTCCAGCATGTCATCTTTGTGTGTCATGGGTGCTCGGTCGTGTCCAACTCTTTGCGACCCCCTGGACTGTAGCCCGCCAGCCCCCTCTGTCCATGGGATTCTCCAGACAAGAATACTGGAGTGGGTTGCCATTTCCTTCTCCGGGGATCTTCCTGACCCGGGGATCGAACCCGTGTCTCCTGCATTGCAGGTGGATTCTTTACCACTGAGCCATTCATCAGGGAAACCATCATCATAGATACTTAACCGTGAAAGGAAGTATGCATTTCAGTATTCTAAGTATCCAGTCACGTTGCCACTGACAGTCAGGTCCAGGTAAGTGCGGAGCTAACAAAGCATTAATTTCCCCCATGGCCTCCTTTGTGAGGTAGCAGCTGCCAGTCGGGTGGCGTTTGCAGTTTTTGTGGTCTACTTTTCTTTCGAAAGTACCTTTTAAAAGGATGTAGTGTCCTTGCTTTTTTCCTTTTAGCCTAGTTATGTTGTTTTCTTCCTACTCCCATTATTTTCCCTTTAAAACTTATTAGATCATCTCCGTTCTGCTGTAGCCCCAAATTCCTTTGCCTGAGGGCCGGCGCTTGGCCTGCTCATGAGACCTTCAGGGGGCTTTCTAGGGGTTATGGGTCTTCAGAGGACATAGAATTTTCTTTCTTCTTCTTTTTTATTGAAGTATAGTATTCATATATATACAGGTATACATGCATATATAATATGTATACTGTACTTCACAGTTTTCCCACTTTATTACGAGATATTGAGTATAATTCCTTTTCCATACAGTTGGGCCTTGTTTATCTTTTGGAAGGAATGAGGCCAAAGCTGAAGCTCCAGTCCTTTGGCCACCTCATGCCAAGAGTTGACTCATTGGAAAAGACTCTGATCCTGGGAGGGATTGGGGGCAGGAGGAGAAGGGGACGACAGAGGATGAGATGGCTGGATGGCATCACGGACTCAATGGACGTGAGTTTGGGTGAACTCCGGGAGTTGGTGATGGACAGGGAGGCCTGGCGTGCTGCAATTCATGGGGTCACAAAGAGTCGGACACGACTGAGTGACTGATCTGATCTGATGTATTAGTTTCTATCTTGTTTATCTATTTCATAGGTAATAGTTTGTATCTGCTAATCCTTAACTCCTAATTTATCTCCACCAACCCTTCCCCTTTTGGTAACTTTAAGTTTGTTTTCTGTCTGTGAGTCTGTTTTGTCAGTAAGTTCATTTGTATCCTATTTTAAAATTCCATCTATAATATCATATGACTTACTCTCTGACTTCACTTAGTATAATAATCTCTGGGTTCCTCCATGTTGCTGCAGATGGCATTATTTCATTCTTCTTTATGGCTGAGTGATATTCCATTGTATTACATATTCATTCACTTGTTGATGGATGTTTAGGTGGCTTCCACGTCCTGGCTGTTGTAAATGGTGCTGCAGTGAACACTGGGGTCAGTGTCTTTCCAAGTTAAGGGTTTTGTCGGGGTATATGCCCAGGAGTGGGGTTGTTGGATCATGTGGTGACTCTTGATTTTTAGTTTTTTTAGGATACCTCCATACTATTTTCCTTCCTTAGTGGCTGTACCAATTTCCATTTCTACCAGCAGTGTAGGAGGGTCCTCCTTGTTTCACCCTTCTCCAGTATTGATTGATTGTAGATATTTGATGATGGCCGTTCTTCCTGGTGTGAGGTGATGCTTCCTTGCAGTTCTGATTTTCATTTCTCTTCTAATTAGCAGTGTTGTTTCTTTGCATGTGCTTATTACAGACATTTCTCTGTGAAGCAGTGTTTACTACTGCAATTGACGGGGAGCTTCCGGAGTGTGAGCTCCTGGAAGGTGGGAGCTGTGTGGTAGTCACCATGGCACCTTGGATGTAGCTGATGCTCAATAAATGGCTCGTGGAGGACCTGCTGGAACCTCAGGCTTGTATTCTTTTGATTGAACGTTATAATGCCGTCCTTTATGTTTTGCGGGAACATGATTAATTTTCTCAGACTTTTTAGTCACAGATAGAATACCCGGAGCTGTTTATTTAAATATTTTCTCTCTGTTCTGATAGTAGAGGAGGAATGATTTAAGAATGCACTAGAAAGTAAATATACAGTGGTTTTGCTACAATATGGAGTTTCCTATATTTTCTCCATTTTTTGATGTTTATTGAAGCCCTACCTACTGACTGGCATGCAGTAGACATACAAAGGTACATATAAATTATGCCTTTGGGGAACGTACTAGGAGAGACTGACACGTACATTAACGTAATACAGTGTGGTAAAATCAGTCAGTATAGCTGTGAGTAGATTTTGGTTTCTGAACATGGTGGAAAGGGAGACCTCAGCCTAGTGAGTGGCGAGGCTGTCTCAAGGGTCCTCTTGGAAGAGATGCTGCCAGAACAGATTCTTAGGGAATCTGTTCCTACTTAACCTTCCACCCAAACCCTACTCCACCTCTTTCCTCCTCTATTTCAAGAGTGGAGATACTGCCCACTTTTTACCCTTCTTAATGTAAAAACCTCATTCTTGTCTTTTCCTTCACATCATCTGGCTCTTCTCTCACAGGTTATGCTGATTCTCGCTTTGAAATGAGTTTAGAATGTGGTTTCTGCCTTCTTGTCCTTTCTGTCCTACCAGGGATGCTCTGGGTTTGGAAGACAAGAGAGAGAAGTCAGTTGTCATTGTGTTTTAAGCATCTGACCTGGAGCCTTGCACGTTGTGCATCCAAACTTCTGTTGGATCAGAATCCACTGAGTGATCTTAACTGATGCTCCTTCCTCTTGTCTCTTTTCCTTCCCTTTGATTCCATATAGGGTCCTCAAAATTAATAAATCCACCCCTCCCCAGTATTATTCCTCTGCTTAAAATTCTTCTGTGACTCCTTCTCACCCTCAAGATGGAAATCCAGTTTCCCGGCCCAGGTCCTTACCACTGACCCAGGCTGCATGAGGCGTGCCTCATCCTCCCACTGCCCCACCATACTGCATATCAGAGCACACCTCGAGATCTTAGTCATTTCCTGGCCCCATGTACTGACTCTCATTTTTTTTTCTGATGTGTCATTTCTGTGTCAGGTATTAAGATCCAGCTCAGCTGTCACCACCCCTGCAAAGCCTTCCCTGCCTTTCCCAGGAAGGTGGTACCTTCTGCTGGGTTTGCTGATGACTGTCCAGTCAGTACTCTTCTGGGCTTCTTCTACCCTGTTTCCCTCTGCATCGCTCCCATTACACTGAGGACCAGGAATTGTGCCTAATTCTTCTGTCCCTTGGTCAGGCTCTTATCACATGTCAGACAAATAGATCCTCCCTGTAAACACACTTGCCACTTCCCACCTCTTTAGTTCTGCTTGGGTAATTTTTTAATGAGGGACACACCCTTTCATTAGCTCTATTTAAATGCAGTGCATTGTTCAAGGGCCATCTTCTCATCCCTTGGCTGTGAAATTTTTCTGTCATTATGGAAGCCCAGAATATGGGCAACTACCTCTGAACTGTGTGTGTGTTAGCCATTGGCTGTGGCATTTATAGAACATCTTCAATTATTATTGACACTTCTGTTGTGTATGGGTCATCTCTCCCTACTTAGATTATAAACTCTGAAGGTAAGAGGTGGTCTTATAAATAATTTTGAGTCGTCTCTGTAGAAAAATAGAATTCCTTAATTAATACTCATTTGTTGTTTAAAAGTAGGTCTGTTAGTGACACATTCCTTTAGTTACCTTTGAGAATGTTCATTTGCCGTTCGTCCCTGAAGGATACTTTTGTTGGGCATGGAATTTTCAGTTGAAAATTCTTTTCTTTCAGCACTTAAAAAATGTGCTACTTCCTTTAACCTCCATGGTTTCAGATGGAAAGTTCATTGTCATTTGAACTGGTGTTCCCTTCCTGATGGCGTGTCATTTCTCTCTGCCTGCCTTCCGGATTTTTTGTCCTTAGTTTTCAAATGTTTATGTAGGATGTTATAATATTTTGCCATTGACCCTAGCTTCTGCGTAGGTTTCTTTGGATTTATCCTGACTCAAGAATTTGCCCAGCTTTCTTAAATCTGTATGTCTGTGACTTTTACCAAATTTGGGAGGTTTTCAGTCATCATTTCTTTGAACACTCTTTTAGCCTCATCCCATTTATCCTCTCCTCTCTGGGACTCGGATGATACAGATGTTAGTTAGCTCTTTTGTTGTTCCCTGAGACTGTGTCGGTCCCTGAGACCGTGTTCATCTTTTCAGCATATTTTTTGCTGTTTTTCAGATTGCGTTAATCCTGTTTGTTTTTTCCTCAAGTTCATAGATTCTGTTCTCTTTCATCTCCACTGTACTATTGAGCCTATTCTGTGAGCTTTTACTTTTATTACTATATTTCCCAGCTATATAATCTCTATTTGGTTATGTTTCTATCTCCTGTTTCTTTGCCAAGAATTTCTATTATTAAATTTGTTGTAACAGAAGTTGTAATAGATTCTTGAAGCACTTTTATGACTTTTATGCTTTAAACCCTTATTAGGTGCTTCCAGCAGCTCACTTGTCTCTGGATTGGCATCAGTGAATTGGCTTTTGTCCTTCAGCTTGTGGCTTTCCTGGTTCTTGGTCTGACGGGTGATTTTTCTGTTGTGTCCATCCATTTTGCTTGGACAGATTAGAATATTCTGGGTCTCACTTGTGTATTTTAGCCAGCAGTCACCCTCTTTAGTTTTAGCACATTTGTGGGCTGTGGTTCCAATGATCAGTTAATTTCAGAGCCTTTTCAGGGTTAATTAATCTCCTTGGTTGACCAGGTATCACTGGAGCTCCTTGCTCTTACTGGTTGAGGGGGCAGAAGGGGTTTCCCTAAATGGGGCCACTGAGCATGTCTTGATGGAGGAAGGTAGACTCAGCTGTCTGGGGACTAGAAGCTTCCTTGAAGGTAGTGGCTCTCCCCTGCCTGTGGGTGTAGGGGGATAGATAGCTTTTCTTGATCTGGTGGCTTGTTGAGGTGAGACATCTGCAGGTGCTGCATGGCCCCTCTGAGGTCTCTGGGCAGGGGAAGTGGGGTGTCTGTGGAGCCAAAGAGGCTTCCTGCGCTGGGCCGTGCGTGGCTGGGTTCGTTGTGTGTCTGCCTGTTGTAGTTTCTGGGTCTTGGCTCCCCGAGTTGCTTATTGCTGGTGGGACTTCAGATGGACCCCCTTTTGGATGGTGTGGGACCTGCCTGATGTTGCTGTAGGGCCTCCTTCCTTTGGGGTAGGACTGAGCCTCCGTGTGTGGTCTGCTCTTGTTAGAATGGGGGTTGGGACCTGGTGGGTTCGAGCGGACGCCTTCTTCAGTCCTTTGCTGTGTGGCTCCTTGAGTCTTGGAGTCACAAACTGATTTGCTTTCTTCCTGCCACCTTTCAGAGTTCTCCTCTGGCTTTTCTTCTGTTATTTCCAGGGTTTTTGTTTTTGTTTGTTTATTGGTTGCACTGGGTCTTCATCGCTGCTCAGGCTTTCTCTCGTTGCGGAGAGCGGGGGTTACTCACTAGTTGTGGTGCGTGGGGCTCTCTTCAAGGCGGTTCTCTTGCTGTGGACCACAGGCCCTAGGGTGTGCGTGCTTCAGCAGTTGCAGCTCGTGGGCTCAGCAGTGGTGCACAGGCTTGGTTTCTCCATGGCTTGTGGGATCTTCCTGGACCAGGGATCAAACCTGTGTCTCCTGCATTGGCAGGCAGATTCTAATCCACTGACCACCAGGGAAGTCCTCTAGGGTTTTTAGGATTTAGCTGGGAGGATCAGGGGAAATAAGTCTATGTTATTTTTATCCCTAAGCATCCATGGTTAAGTGTTGGATTTTTTTCAAAGGAATTAAAAAATGTCAGGAAAATTAGCATTGCTTTTCCTGCATTGGCCACGACATATCATTGAGCGCTCTCATTTTATATTGATAATAGATCAGGAAACTTGAGACCCAGTCAGGTTAGGGGACTGATTTCAGGGGTGCTGTTCCTAGTTAATTGCGTAATCCAGATTTGACTCAGGTTCTTAATGAGAAAGCCAATATGTGTTTCCTTGTAGCAAATCAGAGAGTTGTCTGGAAGAGAAGTGACCTTTGCAGTGCTGCAGGGCTCTGGGCTTTAGAACATTAACCCACCAAAGAATTTATTGCCCAAATGAAAAACCTATCTGAATACAAGAGGAAAATAATCTAGTCTTACATTACATTACATTGAGGTTGAATACCATGCTGTGTATTTGTCCCCATTTTAATAGTAATCATTTCTTATAAAGTCCAAGATAATCATGGGCTTCCCTGGTAGCTCAGCTGGTAAAGAATTCGCCTGCAGTGCAGAAGACCCCGGTTTGATTCCTGGGTATACCTTCTATTTTTACTATAAAACACCTGAGTAACCTTACAAAATGTTCCTTCTTGCAAAAGAAAAGTCTTCTGCTAGTTATCACCATTCATATTCTACTTCAAAGAAAGTGGAGAATGGAACAAAGATCGAAGGTGCTGCCCAAACAAATTAATATTATAGCTTAGCATTCTGTGTGGTTTGTTAACGTGTAATCTCTGTATCCTCCATCGACATTAGATACTTCTAGTGTTTCCCTGGGAAGCTTTTTCCTGTATGGCAGAGTTGGAGAAATGGGTCAATTCAGACGTTAACTCTTTGGTTGGTTGTATTTTTTTTTTTTTTAAGTCTCCAAGGTTTTACAGACTATAATCTGTATAATACAGGGTCAGAGATGAACTGATGCCAAAACTCTTTGGAGATCTGAGAAAGGAAGCGTTTACTTTTCCCCCTAAGACTTTCCCTGAGGCTCCACAAGAATGAGATACGATAAACAGGGTTAAATGCGGGCTCTTTTTAGTGCTGCTTGGGTAGTAATGACCGTAGAAGCCTGAAGAAAGGGCGACGCTCGCTTGTACCCGTGTACTTGTTTCTCTTTTTCTGCTTTTTTCTTCCTCTTTCCTACTCATGGATTTTTGCTGAAAAGGTAAAATCTGTGATCCCTACTGAAGAAAGAATTAAACATATTGTGCTTTGTAGAATTTTTCCAATCACTTATGATAAAACACTTGCCTCGGCAATCCATGTGCTAAAATCATTTGCTGGGAATTTGGAGTAAAATTTCATTAAAAATTCCATATACCATAATCATAAAAAAAAGCCTATGCAGTATAATGGTTAGTTTTTCAAACCCGCTTCTCTGATCCATGATGCATGTACTGTATTAATAGTTGAGCTCTGATGCCACTGGTGAGATAGTAGTATGGATGCTAATAGTTCACTGTTGATTGACTTGGAATCAGAAAATGTTAGCATTGGACAGGGACCCTTTTGGACCCCTGTTCTGACCTCCCATCCTCAGCAGTATCTCCATGATACAAACAGTGAAGAGGTCTCATAATTGTTTTCAGTGAGGAAGCCCATTGCATTACAGTTGGCAGGTTCTGCTTTATCCTAAACCAGATCTGCCTCCTTTAGCTTCTTCCTATATTGGGTTTTCTAGATCATGTAGGGTGAATCGGAGAATTCTTAATTAACATCCCCCACAATTCAGGAGGGGGCCCCCAGGTGGCTCAGTGGTAAAGAATCTACCTGCCAGTGCAGGAGACATGGGTTAAATTCTTGGAATGGGAAGATCCCCTGGAGAAGGAAATGGCAACCCACTCTAATATTCTTGCCTGGGAAATTCCATGGGCAGAGAAGCCTGGCGGGCTGCAGTCCATGGGGTCGCAGAGAGCTGGACGCCACTGAGGACTGAGCACACCTTCACAATTGCGAAACCGAAGTTGTGATTCTACCTTTCTAACAGCGAGTCTTAATCAGTGGGGTTTTTGGACTCATCATCCTCTTAACTTTTTTCTGGATGTTTGGTTTTGCCAGTGTCCCCTTCAAATGTGGTCCAATCAAAGCACAGTGCCCCAAAGTTTTCTTAGTGAGGCAGGGGATATTACTTCTTAAAACCTCCCACTCCTGGGCATATATCCAGAGAAAACTCTTAATTCAGAAAGACACATGCACCCCAGTGTTTATAGCAGCGCTATTTACAATAGCCAAACTAAGTGTCCATTGACAGATACATGGATAAAGATGTGGTTCATATATACAATGGAGTATTATTCAGCCAAAAAAGAATGAAATCATGCTGTTGGCAGCAGCATGAATGGACCTAGAGATTGTTAAACTGAGTGAAGTAAGTCAGAGAAGGAGAAATATTGTATGGCATGTGGAATCTAAAAAGAAATGATACAAGGGGACTTACTTCCGGAATCACTTTGCCGTACACCAGAGACCGACGTGGCATTGCAAATCAACCATACTTCAATTAAAAAAAATTTACTTCCTCTCTCAACTTCCCTTTTTGTTGTGTCACCCAGACAGGATAACTTAGTAATCTTTGATTGAATAATTTCCTTTGCTGCCATTTGTTATAGAAAATCCAGGATTATCCCCAAGTTGTCAGTGTTGAAACTGAGGGTTGAATGGGTGGTCACTTGCCCAGGTTCACCCAGCTGGTCACCACTGATGCTAGTGTGTGAGCCCGTCTGTCTGACACCAGAAGTCACGCTGGTGCTTGATTCACTGTGCTTTTCTGTCTCCAGGGAGCTTTGTGACCGGACTTTTTCAAAGAACAACTAACTGTACTTTGTGGACTGTGTCAGATGTTCAGAGGTTGGCATATCTGCTGTCAATACTACTTATACTGGCTATCTGAGTGTTTGCTCTGGAAATGCTGCTCATATGATATCTCTTTTGTGGATGCAAAAGAAATTTGTCATTTTGCAATGCCAGATTATTTACATTTTCCTCTTTTGCGGGGAATAAGGGAGAACCCCAGGGACGGGGGAGCCTGGTGGGCTGCCATCTCTGGGGTCACACAGAGTTGGACACGACTGAAGTGACTTAGCAGCAGCAGCAGCAGCAGCAGCAAGGGAGATGTGGCAGTAGTGGGGTGAAGGTTCTTCATTTCTTTATTTCTACGAGTATATGAAAGGGCTCATCCATATACTTGCAGAGATTGAATTTTATGGTTTAAAATAGTGTTGGCCATCACGTGTAAAAGCTGTGACTTAAAATTTCCTTTCATCACTGGTGACACTGAATTTGTGTGTGTGTGTGTTTATTTGTGGATGGATGGTGTCCACCCACACGGGGGAAAGCCATCTGCTTTGCTCAGGCTGCCAACTGGAATGTAAGTTCTTCTGGAAACACTTTACAACGAAGCCTAGAAGTGAGACTTAATGTGCTAACTAGGCATCCCCAGGCCCGGCCCAGGTCACACGTAAAATAAACTGTCACAGACAGGCATGCTGAGATCTCTGCCCATCCTGATGATCAGCTGTCAACTGTTCTTTGGTTTTGTTTGACTTCAGCTTGCTTTTTTCTGATCATAAATTTAAGTATTGCTAAATGAAGATTATTTTGAAACTGGTTATGATTTTGGTGGGGGGCTTACCTTCTAAACTGTTTTGTGGGCACGTGGGTACCTTCCTCAGGCTTTAAGCAGCTTCACGGGTTGACCGTGTATCTTCTTCCTGTAACCTCCCTCTGTGAGCAGGGCGTTTGTGGGAGGTCCCTGTGTGTGGCAGGGTGGCCCTAGAGCCCTGGCTTGTGTGGGGTCTGCTGCCCGGGGTCCTGGCGCATCTGCTGGCCCTCCTTGAGGAAGCCTGAGCTGAGAGGCAGCCCTCACAGGCCTCGCCGCCCAGCCTGCACACTGGTTTCCTCACAGCTTTTCCACGTTTGCTGTTTCCTCCTTCCTGTTGGCTGGGGCTTCCTCTGCAGAGCTCGTTCTCATCCCGGGAAGCTTTCCTCTCCTGGGGGCTGGCCCAAAAACCTTTACTGAAAATTCCCAACCCCTCCTCAACATTTCAACACCATCTAGAAAGCTCTTTGATTATCTGTGTGTGTGTGTTGTAAGGGCATTGTGAGGAAAGCAGCTCGTGTCCACGTTGTGGTGGCCTCTATAGTTTGTGTCTCCTGCGATGCGGTAGCAGATGCTGTGTGTGTGTTTTCTTTTCCCAGTTTTTTAAAAACTTTTTGGCTGTACCTGCTGCCGTGCCAACCAGGGATTGAACCTGTGCCCCCTGCATTGGAAGCACAGAGCCTTAACCACTGGACAACCAGGGAAGTCCCAAGGCAGCAGATTGTGATGGGTTAAAACGAAAGCTGGCTCCTGGGTTCAAATCCTGGCTCCATGACTTAACACTCTGTCTTCTTGCGCTTGTCCATAACATGCCGTGGGAAATGCTTACCCACTTGGGTGTAGGGAGGACTGAAGGAGCTAATAACATGCAGAGTCTTTCCTTGGAGCAGTGACCAGCACATCTGAAGTGCTCCATAAGTACTTGATGGTGAGGCAAACACCTCGACCATTTGGGCATGCTGAATTGCAAATGCTTTTCTAGTCAGTGATGTATGTTGAGCATAGTCCCTTACATTAAAATTGCCCATCTGTGGACTGAGGCCCTGCCTGTTACACTTTTTTCAGTGGGCTGGTTTCTGCCTTTAGGGACTTTTTTTGGTGGAATTTTATATGATAACATGGAATAACCTTCAGAATTAATTTTGGCCTTTAAAGATGTGGTGTTTTTTCTGTTTTTTGTTTGTTTGGTTTGTTTACGGTTGTACCATGTGACATGCAGGGTCTACATTCCCCACCCCAAAGACTGAATGCCTAGCCTTGCAGTGCGAGCATGAGTTTTCATGCTTGACTGCCAGGGAAGTCCCAAAGATGTGGTTTTTTAAAAAAATTATTTTTTCAAAAAAAATTGAACTTTTGTTCATTTACAGTATTGTGTTTGTGGTGTACTGCAAAATGATTCAGTTGTATATACATATATATATATACACACACACACACATTCTTTTTCATATTCTTTTCCATTATAGTTCATTATAAAATATTGAATATAGTTCCCTCTGCTATCCTATAGGACCTTGTTGTTTATCAGTTTCATATATAATAGTGTGTATCTCCTAATTCCAAACTCCTGGAGGTTCATGACATTGTACGGGAGATGGGAATCAAGACCATCCCCAAGAAAAAGAAATGCAAAAAAGCAAAATGGCTGTCTGAGGAGGCCTTTCAAAAAGCTGTGAAAAGAAGGGACGTGAAAAGCAAAGGAGAAAAGGAAAGATATACGCATTTGAATGTAGAGTTCCAAAGAATAGCAAGGAGAGATAAGAAAGCCTTCCTCAGCAATCAATGCAAAGAAATAGAGGAAAACAATAGAATGGGAAAGACTAGAGATCTCTTCAAGAAAATCAGAGATACCAAGGGAACATTTCATGCAAAGATGGGCTCAATAAAGGACAGAAATGGTATGGACCTAACAGAAGCAGAAGATATTAAGAAGAGGTGGCAAGAATACACAGAAGAACTGTACAAAAAAGATCTTCACAACCAAGGTAATCACGATGGTGTGATCACTCATCTAGAGCCAGACATCCTGGAATGTGAAGTCAAGTGGGTCTTAGGAGGCATCACTATGAACAAAGCTAGTGGAGGTGATGGAATTCCAGTTGAGCTATTTCAGATCCTGAAAGATGATGCTGTGAAAGTGCTGCACTCAATATGCCAGCAAATATGGAAAACTCAGCAGTGGGCACAGGACTGGAAAAGGTCAGTTTTCATTACAGTCCCATAGAAAGACAATGCCAAGGAATGCTCAAATTACCACACAATTGCACTCATCTCACATGCTAGTAAAGTAATGCTCAAAATTCTCCAAGCCAGGCTTCAGCAATACATGAACCGTGAACTTCCAGATGTTCAAGCTGGTTTTAGAAAAGGCAGAGGAACCAGAGATCAAATTGCCAACATCCGCTGGATCATGGAAAAAGCAAGAGAGTTCCAGAAAAACATCTATTTCTGCTTTATTGACTATGCCAAAGCCTTTGACTGTGTGGAACACAATAAACTGTGGAAAATTCTGAAAGAGATGGAAATACTAGACCACCTGACTTGCCTCTTGAGAAATCTATATGCAGGTCAGGAAGCAATAGTTAGAACTGGATATGGAACAACAGACTGGTTCCAAATAGGAAAAGGAGTACGTCAAGGCTGTATATTGTCATCCTGTTTATTTAACTTACATGCAGAGTACATCATGAGAAATGCTGGGCTGGAAGAAGCACAAGCTGGAATCAAGATTTCAGGGAGAAATATCAATAACCTCAGATATGCAGATGACACCCTTATGGCAGAAAGTGAAGAGGAACTAAAAAGCCTCTTGATGAAAGTGAAAAAGGAGAGTGAAAAAGTTGGCTTAAAGCTCAACTTTCAAAAAACTAAGATTATGGCATCCAGTCCCATCTCTTCATGGCAGGTACATGGGGAAACAGTGGAAACAGTGTCAGGCTTTATTTTTTTGGTCTCCAGAATCACTCAGATGGTGATTGCAGCCATGAAATTAAAAGACGCTTACTCCTTAGAAGGAAAGTTATAACCAACCTAGATTGCGCATTCAAAAGCAGAGACATTACGTTGCCAACAAAGGTCCATCTAATCAAGGCTATGGTTTTTCCAGTGGTCATGTATGGATGTGAGAGTTGGACTGTGAAGAAGGCTGAGCGCTGAAGAATTGATGCTTTTGAACTGTGGTGTTGGAGAAGACTCTTGAGAGTCCCTTGGACTGCAAGGAGATCCAACCAGTCCATCCTAAAGGAGATCAGTCCTGGGTGTTCATTGGTGGACTGATGTTGAAGCTTAAGCTCCAGTACTTTGGCCACCTGATGCGGAGAGCTGACTCATTTGAAAAGACCCTGATGCTGGGAAAGATTGAGGGCAGGAGGAGAAGGGGATGACAGAGGATGAGACGGTTGGATGGCATCATCGACTCAATGGACATGGGTTTGGGTGGACTCCAGGAGTTGGTGAACAGGGAGGCCTGGGATGCTGCGGTTCATGGGGTCGCAAAGAGTTGGAAAGGAGTCAGCAACCGAATTGAACTGAATCCTCCCCCATCCCCTTTCCTCTTTGGTAACCATAAGTTTGTTTTCTGTTAGTCTATTTTTGTTTTGTAAATAAATTTATTTGTGTATTTTTTTTCTAGATTCCACATATAAGTGGTAGATGATATTTGTCTTTCTCTGACTTCACTTAGTATGATAACCTCTAGTTGTATCCCTGTTGCTGGAAATGTCATTATTTCATCTTTTTTAATGGCTGAGTAATATTCCTCTGTGTGTGTGTGTACCACATCTTATCCATTCATTTATTGATGGACATTTAGTTTGCTTCTTCCGTGTCTTGACTATTATAAATAGTGCTGGCATGAACATAGGGGTGTATGTTTTTTCTGAATTAAGAGTTTTTTCCCCTGGGTCTGTGTCCAGGAGTGGGTTTGAAGGATCATACGGCACCTCTAGTTTTTAGTTTTTTAAGGCATCTCCATACTGTTCTCCATAGTAGCTGCACCAATTAACATTTCCCCCAGCAGCATAGGAGGATTTCTAAGGGAAATGTTTTGTACTCACTGGCCTTGCATGTGAGTCTCACTCATGTCCTCTGCCAACTACCGCATGGCTCTTAGCAGGGAGAGAGGCTCCGCCTCTGTGAGGGGGTGTCTCTCTGAGGACCTTGGGCTGTCCCTCCTCTCCTGTCCCTGGGCTGGCTAATGTCGCTGGGGAGGGGCCTTAGACAGCTGCGTGTGTCACGTCCTTCCGTGGGAAAGAAATGAGCAGGGCCGTTTGGAGTCTCCTGAGAATTTCACTTTGGGAACGAAGATGGGAAAAGCAGTGAGAGCTGAAGTTGAAAGAATGCATCTGAGCTGTTGTGAGGATGCTGGAAAGGCCCCGGCCTTCCAGGAATGGCCAGGCCGTGGACCCTGTGGGGCAGCAGCAATTCCGACAAGAGAAATTGTCGTGAAATAGAAGAAAACACCCCATTTCAAGTGGGAGGAAAGTAAACACTCGGAGAGCAGCCGCGTGGTGTTAACGGCAGAGAGAGGGTCCCAGGGCAGACTGTACTGCAAGTTCTTAGGACAAGTTGTTCCCTATTTTTTTTCCCTGGCTCTTTGCAGTTATGTTCTCGTGACTTTATTGCTTGCATTCAAAGGCCCTAACTTACATAGGGCACAGAATAGATGGAGTCCTCTTTCCATCGCGAGGACTCACCTCCTTTTGTTCATGGTACCTCACTGTCTCCCCTGTGGTTTATGATATGAATTTAACTCATTTTTGGGGAACCCTGTTCACCACCCCCACCCCATTCTTTGCTGTTTTTTTCTAATGACTTTAATTTTTTTTTTTTTTTTTAAGTTTGTCTTCTGCTGAACTCCACTGGAATGTGTCATTTTGACTCTTTGCAGAGTGGATGGTGATCGCCCATCCAGTGGGGGCCGTGACTCCCTTGGTCGGCCGTCACGTCGTCGTGTTATTTTATCCCACGCCCTGGGCCGTGCCGAGTGAACGGGCAGTGCAAGTCATCGGGCATTTCTTGTGAAATGCTTAATTTGGGGTACAAACGGGGAGGTGTTAGGCCTTCCTTAGAGTGAGTCATGTTTGATTCAAATAATTTTATTTTAAAGGAAATGAGAGACTTCCCTGATGGTCCAGTGGTTAAGGCTCTGGCTTCCAGTTCAGGGGTGTGGGTTCAGTTCCTGGTTGGGGAAGTAAGATTTGACATGCTGTGTGGCATGGCCAAAAGTTAAAAAAGATGAAAGATATTAAAGGAAATGAGTATTTGTTTGTGAGAAATGGGAGACTTAAACTGCAACTCTTGGCTTTGGTCAGCAGCTGAGTATCTAGTCCGTGCAGTGAAGTGGTGACACACTGGCTGAAGGGTGGGAAAGCTTATATTCTTTCCGTCAGGTGAACACTCTGACATCTAAATCCTGGCTGATATTTATTTTGGACCTTAAGCATATGCTGTGGTTAACAAGGCAGCTTGTCTTGACAGTATTCCCTGTATGTGGTTTTATTTTTCTTTTCTGTCTCCCCTTCCTTAAGATATTTTGGAAACTGCTTTGTTTGCCAAGTTACTATATTCAGTTCCGAAATGTTTGAATAATATTATGTTTTGTCATTGAGCTTAAATCCTCGATCTGGGAAAACAGTACTCGCAAATAGTGTTCTTGTCTTCTGTATATTACCTTGCACCTCAAGGTTACCTATTTTTCTTAAGAAAAAACTATCATGGTGTATTTGTTTCCTAGGGCTGCCATAGCAGAAATCCCACAGATGGGGTGGCTGAAGCAATGGAAATGTACTGTTGCACAGTCTTGGAGGTTAGAAGTCCAAGATCAAGGTGTCAGCAGAGGTGGTTCATTCCCGGAGCTGAGAGGGAGGAGCCTGGCCCAGGCCTTGCTCCTTGGTGGTAGATGGACCTCGTCTCCTTGTGTCTCTTCACCTTGTCTTCTCTCTTTGCATGTTTCCGTGTCCTTTTTTTTTTTTTTTTTAAAAGGACACCCGTCATTGAACTAGGATGCGTCATAATGACCTTGGGACTCCCCACACGGCACTATTGGTAAAGGACCCGCCTGCCAGTGCAGGAGACTTAGGAAACTCGGGTTCAATCCCTGGGTCAAGAAGATCCCCTGGAGGGCGGCATGGCAACCCACTCCACTATTCTTGCTTGTTGTGTTTTTTAGATTCCACATGTAAGTGATACCGTACAGTAGCTGTCTTTCTCTGTCAGACTTGCTTCACTTAGTATAACAACACCTGCAGGTCCATCCATGTTGTCACAAATGGCAAAAACGTCATTCTTTTTAATGGCCGAGTAGTAATCCGTTGTGTATTTCTACCACACCTCCTGTATTCCGTCATCTGTTGATGGGTACTTAGGTTGCTTCCCTATTTTGGCCGTTGTAAATAATGCTGCTGTTTACATTGGGCTATGTGTATCATTTTGAATTAGTGTTTTCATTTTATTTTTAAGATATCTACCCAGGAGTGGAATTGCTGGGTCATATGATAGTTCTATTTTTAGTTTTTTGAGAAGCCTCCATACTGTTTTCCACAGTGGATGCACCAATTTTCATTCCTACCAACAATTTACGAGGGTTCCCTTTCCCCCACATCCTGGCCAACATTTGTTATTTGTGATCTTTCTGATAATAACCATTCTGACAGGTGTGAAGTGATATCTCATTGTGGTTTTAATTTACATTTCTCTGATTAATGATGTTGAGCATCTTTTTATATGTCTGGCCATCTGTACATCTTTGGAAAAATGTCTATTTAGTTCTGCCCATTTTTTAAATCACTTTAAAAATATTGAGTTGTATGAGCTGTTTATATATGTTGGATATTAACTCCTTATGGGTCATAAGATTTGTAAATATTTTCTCCCATTTAGTAGGTTGTCTTTTTGTTTTGTCAGTGGTTTCCTTTGCTATTCTAAAACTTTGAGGACCACTGGTTTTTGTTGCTCAGATTTAGGTACTTCTCTGGATGTGTCAATGATCCTGCTGCTGCTGCTGCTAAGTCACTTCAGTCGTGTCTGACTCTGTGCGACCCCGTAGACGGCAGCCCACCAGGCTCCCCCGTCCCTGGGATTCTCCAGGCAGGAGCACTGGAGTGGGTTGCCATTTCCTTCTCCAATGCATGAAGGTGAAAAGTGAAAGTGAAGTCGCTCAGTCGAGTCTGACTCTTCGCGACCCCATGGACTGCAGCCCACCAGGCTCCCCCGTCCATGGGATTTTCCAGGCAGGAGCACTGGAGTGGGTGCCGTCGTTTTCACCATACATTCTCGTTATTTAGCTTTGTTGGTCCATCAGCATTTCTTGTTTTTCTTGTTTTCTCATGTGATTAGAGAAGGTAGAAGTTGAGCGGGTGTTAGCCTGGTTATTCTTTCTCATACTTAAGCACTTCGCCTTATCCCACAGCATGTGTATGCGTGCACACACGTGTGTGTGTGTGTGCACGTCCTTTGCGGCTTCTCTCCGGGACGTGCTATTCAGCTGGTGGACCATGTGTCCCCCACTAAGAGTGTACCTGTCACTGCCATTCTTTGCCTCACCAGGCTAAACCAAGGCTGGATTCTGTACTAAAATCTGGATTCTAGCGAGTGCTCTCCTTGAATTAGGTGTGTGAAATTGAGCTAGTTGTCCACAGCTGTGCTTTCTTCCCTGCCTGTAGAGTGAGGGGAAGACTGTGATTTTCAGATTGACTCCCGTGGGATCTGGTCTCACTGGGGAGCACTCAGTGGGAGATGGGGGCGCCTCAGGCAGGGTTCTTCATCCTGCCTCCACCTGGGCAGTTGTGCGTACCTCTTGGTTCCACTGTTGACTGGTTGTGTGATCTTGGCTGAGGTGCTTGACCTGTGTGTCTCAGTTTCCTCCTCTGTAAAGTGGGCATGATGACAGAACATGCCTCTCGGAGTTGTGGTGATACCCAGATGAATCAATGAACACAAGGTGGTTAGGAGAGTACCCGACATTATCAGGTATGGTAGGCAGTGTAATGACTCTCCAAAGATGTCCCTTCCTAATTACCGGATAACCTGTGAATGTTAATTTTGGTGGCAGAAGAGACTCCGCAGTTGGGAGTAAGGATCCTGAGGCGGTGAGATTATCCCGTGTTGTCATGGTGATCCCATTGTAGTTACGGTGGTCCTCAAGAGAGTAAGAGGAGGAGACGTAATGACAGAAGCAGAGGTTGGAGGGATGTGATTGACGGCTGGGGGGCATGAGCCAAGGATTGTGGGCACCCTTTAGGAGCTTGAAAAAGCCGGCAAATGTATTCTCCTCTAGGGCCCCAGAAGGAATACAGCCCTGAGGGACCCGTCTGGACTTCTGACCTCTAGAAATAGAAGATAATAAGTTGGTGGTGTTTTAAGCCACTCAGTTGGTGGTAGTTTACCTTAGAGCAGCAGCAGGAAACAAATATAGAAGTGTTAGCTGCTTAGATGTGTGGCCGAAGTTTGAATGAATGTCGTTCTCATCTGACAGCCTGCGGTGGCAGCTCCTCTCTCTGTACAGACACCCTCACCCAAAAAGACTCCCCACGTTTGTAGAGGTGTGCAGCGTGGCTGAGGTCTGGAATGCGGCAGGGTGTGGCGGTGAGGATTGGGTGGTGGTCTGCCTTGGGTGGTCAGGCAGGAAGTGTGCCTGCCCCGTGGGATTCTCTGCATTGCCCAGATCATTCCCCTCTGAAGCGTTTTTCGTAATGACGTGATCACTTTGGTCAACAGTATCTGGTTGTCTGTCATGCTCCATATTGGGTCTTTTTTTCTAGTTTTTATTTATTTGTTTTGGGCCGTGCAGGGTTTTTTGCTGCTGTGTTGGCTCTTTAGTTGGCAGCAAGTGGGGGCTGCTCTCTAGTTACAGGTGTGCAGGCTTCTTATTGCAGTGGTCCCTCTTGTGGAGCGTGGGCTCTAGGGCACGTGGGCTTCAGCAGTGGCAGCTCCTGGACTCGAGAGCACAGGCTCAGTAGTTGTGGCCCACAGGCTTAGTTGGGCTTCCCTGGTGGCTCAGATGGTAAAGAATCTGCCTGCAGTGTGGCAGACCTGGCTTCGATCCCTGGGTGGGGAAGATCCCCTGGAGGAGGGCATGGCAACCCACTCCAGTATTCTTGCCTGGAGAATCCCCATGGACAGAGGAGCCTGGTGGGCTACAGTCCATGGGGTAGCAAAGAGTCGGACACGACTGAGCGACTAAGCACAGCACAGGCTTAGTTGCCCCACAGTATGTGGGATCTTTCCAGATCAGGGATTGAACCCATGTCTCCTGCATTGGCGGGCAGATTGTTTACCGCTGGGCCACCAGGGAAGCCCCTCCGTATTGGGTCTCGAGTCCTGGTTTATGCATTTGTTTTGAGGCATCTGCATCTTTGTGGACTCGGCTTGTGTTCCTTTACCCCCGGCATTTGTCAGTTCAGGCCATTCTATTACTAGTGACTTGAGGTGGGGTTTATTCTGTGATTAAGAAGAACTCTGCACAAGCATTCTAATTGGGTTGGATTGGAGAGTTAGGGCTAGGATGGCTTTAATGTAAGAGTTGCACAGATGGTACTGGCCCTTGAGCTGCTTGAAGTATAGCCTGTGATGTGGCCTTCAGGCCATGACTAGCCCAGTAAGGCATTCTGGGCTGGAGAGACATTGCACCACTTAAAAACTATCAGATGAGTTGTTTTCTTTCTTTTTTGACTAGTATAGAGAGGCCAGACGGCTATTCTTGTACACAGTGCTGTAGTCAATTCTGTAAATCTGGAAAAACACGAAGGAAAAATGAGAAGCCCGTCCACAGTCCTGGAGGAATTTTGTTTCACTTCCAAGTTCCTTGGATTAACATCAGCATTATTTCCTCGGCATGCATCTGACGTGAAAGAAATGAAGTTCTTAGAGTCTGCACCCTGTTCTTCTCTAAATAAAACACAGAGGAATTTGGGGACGTGTTTTGATGTGCAGAAGGGGTGGTGGCCCTTCCCTTGGCAGAGCCGGTGCATATTTGATAATGTAGCGATTTCAGTCTCTACATGCCGAGGAATGTGAGCTTCTGTGTGCAGTTTGTCCGTTTGGAAAAAGAGTTTAGGATTTGATATGGTGAAGAATCCTGACTTTCAAATTTCGCGAGTGAGAAAGGTACATTTATTGGCTGCTTCATTTTCCATCTCAAACCGGGAATTAGAGAGCATGCCACGGTTCCTCAAGTGTGCCGTTTAGTGGTTTGGTTGATGGGATGGGAAGTTGCAGAGAGATCCTGTGGTTACAACGTTATTCCCAGGGCCAGTCTTGTCACTTCAGGGGCTCTCATGTACCCACAGGGCTACCTGGCAGTGACGTAGAACAATCTGAACAGAGAGGTTTCCCTTCCTTCCAAGTGCTGTATGTGTCTAATCGTTCAGAACTATTAGGTGCATAGGTGGCTGTGCTGTAAGAAATAATCTCGTTTGTCAAACCATCAAGGATGAGTGGGGCAATTCCAGCCAGCGTCTGGAGGCTCTCCAAACCTGGATTTAAACTGTGGTTAGGAACTTCCTTGGTGGTCCAGTGGCTAAGACATTGCACTCCCAATGCAGGGGACTCAGGTTCGATCCCTGGTGAGGGAACTAGATCCTACATGCTACAAATAAAGTGTGGTTGGATCTCTACATGTGGAGTTCTGCCCTCAGACTGAGTAGGTCTCAAATACAACTCCTCATCTCTCAAATTTCTTCCAACCCTGGCTGTATTTTTCTCTTCCATTTGTCTGCAGATTGAAGACCTAAAAGTTCCACTCTGGGAGACTCTGGAAGCGGCAAGTTCAGTTGAAAGACTGCAGATCCCTTTAATTCTTTTAAGTCAGCTATGCTTTTTGTGCACACAGGCATCATATTGGGCTTCCCAGGTGGCTCAGTGGTAAAGAATCCACCTGCCAAGGCAGGGAGACACAAGAGATGTGAGTTTGATCCCTGGGTTGGGAAGATCCCCTGGAGAAGGAAATGGCAACCCACTGCAGTATTCTTGTGTGGGAAATACCATGGACAGAGGAGCCTGGTGGGCTGTAGTCCCTGGGGTCACAAGAGTTAGACATAACTTAGCGACTAAATAACACCACCGACAACAAAGGTTTGGTCTTATCCAGTAGTATGTGCCAGCCTTGAAGGTGTTCCTAAAGAGTAGTGCTAATTTACCATCCTTGGGAATCAGCATGCAGGAGAGGATGAGGGACATGGAAACATATGGTATATGAATTTTCCATTTAGTTCAGTTCAGTCACTCAGTCGTGTCTGACTCTATGTGACCCCATGAACCGCAGCACGCCAGGCCTCCCTGTCCATCACCAACTCCCGGAGTCCACCCAAACCCATGTCCATTGCGTTGGTGATGCCATGCAACCATCTCATCCTCTGTCGTCCCCTTCTCCTCCTACCCCCAATCCCTCCCAGCATCAGGGTCTTTTCAAATGAGTCAGCTCTCCACATCAGGTTGCCAAAGTATTGGAGTTTCAGCTTCAACATCAGTCCCTCCAATGAACACCCAGGACTGATCTCCTTTAGGATAGACTGGTTGGATCTCCTTGCAGTCCAAGGGACTCTCAAGAGTCTTCTCTAACACCACAGCTCAGAAGCATCAGTTCTTCTGCTCTCACCTTTCTTTATGATGCAACTCTCACATGCACACGTGACCACTGGAAAAACCATAGCCTTGACTAGACGGACCTTTGTTGGGAAAGCAATGTCTCTGCTTTTTAATGTGCTGTCTAGGTTGGTCATAACTTTCCTTCCAAGGAGTAAGCATCTTTTAATTTCATTTCAAGCGTCTTTTAATTTCATTCAGTCACCATCTGCAGTGATTTTGGAGCAAAGCCAGCCACTGTTTCTACTGTTTCCCCATCTATTTGCCATGAAGAGATGGGACAGGATGCCATGATCTTAGTTTTCTGAATGTTGAGCTTTAAGCCAACTTTTTTACTCTCCTCTTTCATTTTCATCAAGAGGCTCTTTAGTTCTTCTTCACTTTCTGCCATAAGTGTGGTGTCATCTGCATATCTGAGGTTACTGATATTTCTCCCGGCAATCTTGATTCCAGCTTGTGCTTCTTCCAGCCCAGCGTTTCTCATGATGTACTCTGCATATAAGTTAAATAAGCAGGGTGACAATATACAGCCTTGAGGTCCTCCTTTTCCTATTTGGAACCAGTCTGTTGTTTCATGTCCAGTTCTAACTGTTGCTTCCTGACGTGCATACAGGTTTCTCAAGAGGCAGGTCAGGTGGTCTGGTATTCCCATCTCTTTCAGAATTTCCCACGGTTTATTATCCATTTAGTTTGAGCCATTCAAGAGAACTAGTTGAGATCTGTGCAAAGGCTCTGGGAATCATGTCAAATCTCCCGAAAAGTCAGAACAATGTGATGGAGAAGACATCAGTAGAAGCTTGAGAGACCAAGGAGTTGATCCTTTGCCTCCAGGTCATAATATGAGCAGTCTAAAGAGGTCTGTGAGTTTGATCAAGTCACTAATCTATCTCTGAACCTGCTTAACCCATCTGTAACTTAAGGTAACATCAACACTCACTCTTCAGGCTGGTTATAAGAAATAAGTGAAATATTATTTGTAAGTCCATTAGCACAGAGTAGGCACTCAACAAAGGCAGTCGCATCTGGTGGGCCCTTCATTACCTTCCCCTAGCAGAGGAGCACTGCCAGCCATTGTAACTGAGACTGGTTGAGTTTCATGTGCTATGATAAACCTTTATCTTTGGCACAGAGCATCTTTGTACTTTTTTAATGGACTGTGTAAATGTAGTAAAGTGTCTTATGATTTTGTTATGTCTGAAAAGGCAGCAGAGATCTCTCAGAGTATAAACTACATGGGAGAGTGTGCTGTGCTTAGTCACTCAGTTGTGTCCACTCTTGGCAACGTCATGGACTGTAGCCCACCAGGCTCCTCTGTCCATGGGGATTCTCCAGGCAAGAACACTGGAGTGGGTTGCCATGCCCTCCTCCAGGGGATCTTTGCAAGCAGAGGTTCAAACCCGGGTCTTCCACATTGCAGGTGGATTCTTTACTGTCTGAGCCACCAGGGATTTAAAATGTACTTTAGAGACTTCCCTCATGGTCCAGTGGTTAAGAATCCATCTTCCAATGCAGGGGACATGGTCGGGGAGCTAAGACCCCACGTGCCTCAGGGCAGCAGTGCCTGGGAGCCACAACTAAGACCTCATGCAGCCAAAAACAAGTAAATATTTAAAAAATGTACTACACAACAGAAAAGGTGATAAATTTGTGATGATTAAATGGAACTGGAGTTTAGAGTGGTGAAATTTTTAAGCAATAAGAAGTTTTTTTAATGAACTCTTAATAACACTAGAAAGAAGTCAGTGAAGGGGAAAAATGATTATATTCTAAAGTAAAAATAGATGTAACTATAATACCTAGCACAGAGGTAAGAGAGAAAAGTATGGTATTTACATAGGAAGAAATGTATCATATTAGCTGTGCAAATATGATTCAGTTCAATTCTGCTGTTATAAATAGTTTCAACTAATGAGATTAGGAATTGAAATAAATGTTGAGAAATGGATGCATTTAAATTATAGCTTTCTGGAGAGTATCTTGCCCTGACATTATGAAAGCATGATTCTTGAAGTATTTTTTTGACATGGTAGTTTTGGATAAAATAAAGGAAGAGACTCCAGAGGGGAAAAATAGATTTTATACCAGCATTTATGGTTCTGTGGGCTTCTCTGGTGGCTCAGATGATCAAGAATCTGCCTGCAATGCAGGAGACCCGGGTTCAGTCCCTGGGTAGGGAAGATATCCTGGAGAAGGGAATGGCAACCCATTCAACTGTTCTTGCCTGGAGAATTCTTTGGACAGAGGAACCTGGCAGGCTAGAGTCCATGGGGTCATAAAGAGCCTCTGACACGAGCGAGTGACTAACATGGTTCTATATGTATAATATAAGCATTTATATGTTGTTTATATATGGCATATATAAATAAGTACATAGAGATTTACATAGATAAACACACAAATGGAACCAATTACATGCCCCTGTTGAGAACTGGCAAACATTAGCAAAATGGAATACGATAAAGTTATTAAAAATGATAATAAGCCCACACACTCACTATTTGGAAACAGCTGCATGAACTAAAAAGCAAAAACTGTCTGGTCCCTGTTTCAAAGATAGAGGGAAGCACAAGGGTGCCAGCTGCTGCCTCAGGGCTCAGATAAGCTGAGGTGGGAGAAGAGAGAACCCCGAGAAAATACTGATTAAATGAGGCAGTTTCAGGTGAGCAGCGCTGTGAAGGTCGCACGCTGTGGAACAGAGCGGGGTGTAGGGCACAGGGGCGATGATTCTGGGGAGGGTGGTGGGAGGGGCAGGTTTCTGTGAAGGAGCCAGCCAGACGGGGGTGCGGGCGGGGAAGGAGCCCTTCCAGGACGGGACAGCACTTTGAAGCCTGGTAGTCTGGAGTGATTTGGCTTGTGTACACCAAGAACAGGCCGTCATGGCCAATCCTAGGGAATAATCCTATGTTTGCCTGGATTAACTCTGGACTGGCCTTGATAGCCAGGGTTTATATTTTTTTTTAGAAGATATATACCTTTATTATTTTATTTATCATGCCCCTTGGCATGTGGCATATTAGTTCCCTGACCGGGGATCGAACGTGTGTGCCCCCCTGCCAGCGCAGAGCTTAACCACTGGACTACCAGGGAAATCCCCAGGCTTTACATTTTTATGATTTAAACATTTTTATTGTTTAGATGTGAAATTTTGGTGGAAATACAGAAATATGGGAACCAGGTGTATGCTTTAAAGAAGAATGAGAAAGCAAATATCCGCAGACTCACCAACTAGGTTATGAGCTAAAATAACCTTTGAATCCCCTCGTAGCCGTCTGTTGCATCCTCTGCCGTTGTCCCAGGTGGTGAAGATCATGTGACTTTTGAGAGAATGATTCACTTACCGTTCTTAGTTGTTCTGTAATTTTGTGACCCGTGTATGCAACGTACACATAGGGTTTAGTGGAGCTTGCTTTGAACTTCATGTGAAACAGCCATACTGTGGATTCTTTCGGGACTTCCTTCCTCCTCTCCACATTGTGAGGTTAATCTGTGTTGACGCGTGGATGTATGTTGTAGAAAGTACGCATCTGTAAGTGCACGTGTGCTGAAGTTTATCTTAGGAATTTACCTGGAAGGACAGTTGTAGGTTCTAGGTTCTTACCGAACTTATTAGATAATGCCAGAATACTTGAAAGGTGATTGTATCAATTTTTGGGCTTCCCAGGTGGCTCAGTGATAAAGAATCTGCCTGCCAAGCACGAGATGCGTGTTCTGTCCCTGGGTCAGGAAGATCCCCTGGAGAAGGAAGTGGCAACCCACTCCAGTATCCTTGCCTGGGAAATCCCATGGACAGAGGAGCCTGGCGGGCTGCAGTCCTTGGGGTCACAAAGAGTCGGGTAGGACCTAGCGACTAAATCACCACCACCACATACCCATTCTTACCCTTGCTGGCAGTAAGTGAAAATTTGTGTTGCTCCACACACACCAACTCTTGAGGTTGCCAGACTTACTGATTTTTGCCAGTCCGATGAGTGTACTGAGGTGTGTTGAGGTTTTCTTTTCACTTTTATAATCACTAATGAGTTTGAGCACCTTTTCATGTGGTTTTGGGCCATTTGGATTTCCTTCATTTTGTTTTGCAAAGAGCCTATTCAAATGTTTTGCCCAATTTTTTATGGGACTTTCTGCCTTACCTCAGTGATTCATAGCTGCTGTTTGTACCTTTGGGGTATGTGCTTTTTCTTTACTCTTTAATGTCTTTAAAATTTTAATACAGTCAAATTTCATTAACCTTTCTATATTAGTCTATTTATTACTTAGTAACAAATCACCCCGTGTCTAGTGGCCTAAGCAGCAGTCTTTATGTCAGTTTGGACTCTGCCCATTGGGCAGTGTGATCTCATCTGGGCTACCTCCTTTAAGGCGGGAAGCTCTGCTTCTATGGGTGGGATGTCTGACCGATGGGGCAATAAGTGGGGGGCTTGGGCCACACATCTTTTACCGTTCAGGAGGCTAGCTGGGGCTTGATCACATGGCGGTCAGAGGCTTTCAATGGCGTGGAGCAGGGATGCGCAAAGTTCTGAAGCTGGAGGTTCCGAATTAGCAGTGTCCTTTTCATCACGTTCTGTTGGCCACAAGACCAGCCCAGATTCCGGGGGTGGGATAAAACTCTCCCTATTGCCAAAGGAGCTGAAGAGTCCCATTAAAGAGAAGCCTCCTACAAAGGAGGGGTGGAGAAGGAGACCATGCTTGCACCCATCATGTTTTACATGATGATTGTGCTTTTGTTCTGTACTCCAAGGGTAAGAAATATGATCCTGTGTCACTTTCTAAAACGTTTCTGGTTTAGCTTTGGAAGAATGAGGTTTCCAAATCCGTGACAGTGGAGGTTGTTGATAATGAGGGAAGCTATGCATATCAGGGCAGGGGTTCTAGGGAAAACCTTTCCACCTTCTCCACAATTTGCTGTGAACCTGAAACTACCCTAAAATAGAAACTGTTAAGAAAACATTAAGAGGCCTTCCCTGGTGGTCCGGTGGTTAAGAATCCACCTGCCAATGCAGGGGATGCAGGTTCCGTCCCTGGTCTGAGAAGATTCCTCATGCCACATGCCACCGGGCAGCTAAGCCCGTGAGCCACAGCTAGAGAAAGGCCACATGCCACAGTGAAGACTCAGCGCCGCCAGAAAGAAAATAAACAGCCAGACTGTGAGAGCGGCTGGGAGAACTGGGGAGGGTTCGTAGGAAGTTTAAGAAGTGAGAAGCAGCAGCTTGTCAAGGAGGGCATTGGGGAACCATTGTGCTTAATGAGTGGAGGTAAAGAGTTGGTTAAAAAGTTTTTTTTCCCAGTGTAAAAATAAGAAATTTTTTCTTTCATTCCTTGCTTGTTAGCTGTAATACAGTGACTAAAAAAGAGAAGCTTTTTGCTGCTACCATCTTACACCATCTTATTAAAAACAGCCCTCAGTGTTCACGTCCAGTGCTTCGATTTCTTGTCCGTATTTATTTTTTGTGTAAGCGCTCTGGTCAACAGTTATGGACTGGTGTTTTGCTTTTTCAACTTTTCTGTTTGCTTGACAGGAAGTGTTACTTTAACCCAGTCTGTCAGTATTCATTGTAGTGAGCCAGGAGCCGTACGTCGGGGAGCAGCAGCTTCTAAACCTTTGGAAGCAATCAAACCTTTGCTGCTGTACTAGCTGTGTGACTTAGTGCTAACATCTCCATGGTAAAATGGGGATAACCTTGATTCTCTCTTTAGAGCATTGAGAGAGGTTTAAAGAAATATGTATCCTGTAGTATCGTGTGTGGCCTGTAACATAACTGTTGAAAGTGAATGAAAGTGAAGTTGCTCGGTCGTGTCTGACTCTTTGCGACCCCATGGACTGTAGCCCTCCAGGCTCCTCCGTCCATGGGATTCTCCAGGCAAGAATACTGGAGTGGGTTGCCATTGCCTTCTCCAGGGAATCTTCCCCACCCAGGGATTGAACCCAGGTCTCCCGCATTGCAGGCAGACTCTTTAACCTCTGAGCCAAACTGTTAGCCTGTTACAGAAGAAGAATTTTCCACTATTTTCTATGAATCACCAGTTTAGAAAGAAAAAATAGATGAAGCCCTATAGATCTTTTGGAGAATGAATTCTTTCTGCCATTTAAGCTTGGCCTTTGGCTTACCTGGCTGCTGCTGTTTGCTTTGAAAGCTCTTTGAATCCTCTGGGTTTCTCCAGCCAGAGCTGGAGCATCAGTTCAGGGCATCTGGTGGGCTGACTGGGCTTTGAGATGTCTGTGTTTGAAATCTTGGCGCCTAGTTGGATGTCACCTAGCCTCGGGAGGTGCTCTCAGGTGCAGTGTGCCCCTAATGACGGCTGGAACTTGACTTAGCCCACGTTCTGACCTGAGTGAGTAGAGAACGGGAGACTGCTTTTGGGAGCAATATAAATATTTCTCCAGCAACTGCTCCATCCTAGAATGTAGCAGACAAACTCCCTGGGCGTGCCCAGGTGGGATGCCGGGCCCCTTGGCTGAGGTGCTGGGTTGTGTCTCGTCACAGCTCATGTGGAGGGCAGCTCCACAGCTCTGCCATCTGAGGAGGAATCAGTTCATGCTAAACTTTGACTGGAAGCAAGGACGCCCGTGGTCACTCCATCTTTCTTTCCAGCTCTCTCGGCAGCCCAGCGGAAGTTTGCGCACTCCCTAAGAGACTTCAAATTTGAGTTTATCGGTGATGCAGAGACGGACGACGAACGCTGCATAGGTACGTAAAGACGAGGTTTTCGTTGGCTTTCCTTTGCTTTGGCCACGAAATAACGATGCCTTTCTCCTTACAGATGCTTCCTTGCGTGAATTTTCTAATTTTTTGAAGAATCTGGAAGAGCAGAGGGAGATCATGGTGAGTGGTGGGGTGTTCATGAACACATCCGTCTTTAGATGGGGGGAAATCTGGGTGTACAAGCTGGCTCTGGTGGAGGTTTTGGTGCATTTATCTGTGGATGAGTAGAACCTGGTAATGGAAAGAAGCCTGGGTGAGGTTTGGGGAGCCTGGATTTCTAGTACCCCAGTGGCGCCACTCATGGGGAGATCTTGGACAAATTTCTGAACCTCTTGACCAACGCTCTGTGTCTTCATCTGTAAAAAGGTGCTTTGAACTGTATCAACACTTCCTAGATTTTTGTTAGCCCTGGAGCAGTTGCATTGAAATCAAGTCTCATGAAGAATCATCTTAACATATCATGAAGACAAAAGCAGGAAACTTATGGAAGGACTTATCTGGTGGTTTGGTGGTTAAGAATCCATCTGCTAATGCAGGGCACGTGGCTTTGATCCCTGGTCTGGGAACTAAGATCCCACGTGTCTCGGGGCATCTAAGCCTTTGAGCTGCAACTGCTGAGCCCACGCCACAACTCCTGAGCTTGCGTACCCTAGACTGTGCATGCTGCAACAAGAGAAACCACTGCAGTGAGAAACCCACACGCTGCAACTAGAGAGTGGCCCCTCCTCACCCCAGTTAGAGAAGGCTCATGTGCAGCAACAAACAGCCAGTGCAGTCAAAATGTTCTTTTCTTAAAAAAACCAACAAAAACAACAAGAACTTATGGAGGTGCAGAGGGATAGCAGGGCAGTGTTGGAACTTGCCTCATTCGGTGGGTTTCTAGGCTGTGTGCAGAGGAAGAGAACTTGAGCCTGCGAGACTTTAAAGTCCCACTTTGCCTTGAAATACACTGTCCCAACAGGAGTAGTAATAGCTCCCCTCCGTGGAGTGCTCGCCACGTGCCCAGTGCTGTGCTGAGTGCATTGTGTGCGTGATCTTACTTCACGTGAGTTCTGAGGGCGTTGAATAGTATTTACCAACATTTCTCAAACACTTGCATTTGTCTCCTGACATTCATTCACTCAACAGAGATTTACAGCAGAATCCCCACTGGATTGTGATACACTGTACTGTCACCAGTTTTTTCAGGCCTTAAAAAAAAGACAGGCTATTTTTTCTGTGTTCTCGAGAATGAGTACTTCCTAGAATTATGTTAAAGGGTAAGTGTATAAGCTGGAGGAGGAAGTGGCAACCCACTCCGGTATTCTTGCCTGGAGAATCCCATGGACAGAGGAGCCTGGCAGGCTACAGTCCTGGGGGTTGCAAAGAGTCAGATGTGACTGAGCGACTGGGCACGCACACGGCAGTGTATGAGTGAGTTCAGCTGTGGTGGTAATGCTCCTGAACATGACAGCTAAGAGAATTGACCTTTACCCTGTGCCTGGTACTGGTCTAGGCTGTGTACCTGTTACTCAGTCCTTTAATTCTCATATCAGCCTTGTGATATAGACCCTGTGATTGCCCCCTGATTCACAGATGAGGAAACAGGTGCCGCGCCTTGCCCAGGATCACGTGGTGCCTGAGGGCCGGAGTCAGGTCAGGGTAGAACCAGACACTCTGAACTGCCTGCCAGCTTCCTAGATGTTGCTGTCACAAGGCCAATTGCTGGTCGGGATTTTTAGCTGGTAGGATTGTAGTAGGAGAAGGAGGAGCAAAGTGCTGATTGTTTTTACCCCCAGTTGCACAACCAAATGTTGTTTATTTTTAAAACCTATTTTTATTAAAATTTTTTATTGGTGTATAGTTAATTTACAATATGGTATTAATTTCAAGTGTACATCAAAGTCAATCAGTTATACATACACAAATATATCTACTCTTTTTAAGATTCTTCTCCCATATAGGCCATTACAGAGTATTGAGTAGAGTTTTTGGTGCTTGCTATACGGGAGGTCCTTGTTAATCTATTTTATATACAGTAGAAAGCACTAATTTTTTACTTAAAATAACAACACCCAGGGCCTCTAAAGGCTTTAATGTAATTCCCACTGCACCCTGAATTCTGAGATGATTTGTGTCTGTTGGAAATACTGAAGCGGGCACAAGAAGGTACTGTGTTTGCACTGGGTTCTTTTCTGGCACAAACTGACATATTCAGCTATTATTAATATGCCCCTGTAGTCACTGATTTTTCAGTTCTTTAGAACAGTCTAAATGTCAGAGTGCATAAAAGTAGTGCCATGAAATCACCCTGTTAGGGCATGAAGTGGGTGTGGGCGTGGGCGTGTGGGTGGGGAAAGCGCATGTTCTTAGTTAACGTTAATAGTATCAGTTTTCTGTTCTCAACCCGCTTTGACCTTTAGTCCTATTTTCCTGGGATCCTGAGCATTCTGCATACGTGTTTGTTCTGCTTTTATGCTTCAGGTACTGTTGAGAGTTTGAGCACACAGAGGCAAACCAAGCCAAGTCCCTGCCCTCAGGGAGGTTACATTTTGGAAAGGAGAGGTGATAGACAAACTTATTGTCAAGTAGCAATAAGTGCTACAAGATAAAATTGAGGGGATTCCCCGGCAGTCCAGTGTTTAGGACTCTGTGCTCACTGCTGAGGGCCTGGGTTCAATTCCTGGTCTGGGAACTAAGAGCCCACAAGCCACCTGATGAGGCAAAAAAAAAAAAAAGAAAAGAAAAACAAAATTGAGAAGGGCAAGGAGCCAGGGAGCAGGTCGGGGCACCGTTACCTCTAGAGTGGCGTGGGAGGGAAGTCTTTGCAGTGGAGAACTGTGACAGCATCTTGGTACCCGGGGGAGGAGAACTTTAGGCAGAACCGCGCTGGAGTTTACCTCTGCAGAAACACAGGGTGATATTCTGTAGCTGGTGCTCTGTATTCGTGGAGTTTGCCTTTGCAGATCAAAAATATTTGAAAAAAGATTCCGGCAAGTTCCAAAAAGTAAAACTTGGATTTTCTACATGCTGAAACTCTTTGTCTCCCGTATACATTGTAGTCACAGCTATTTACATAGCATTTTCGTTAGGCCTTATTGTGCTTTTCAGATACTGTGTTTGTATTGCATGTTGGTGGTGACCTTAAGTTAAGCAAGTCTTTAGGCCCCATCTTCCCAATGACATTTGCTCCCTTTTTGACTTGGTCACATTTTGATAGTTCTTGTTAAAGTTCAAACTTTTTCATTGTTAACACATTTGTTGTGGCTGTCTGTGATCAGTGATCTTTGATGGCACTACGGCAAAGAGATCACGACTCACTGAAGGCTCAGATGATGGTTAGCATTTTATAGCAGTAAGATATTTCTAAATTAAGGTATGTACATTGCTTTTTAAAGATATGATGCTATTGCACACTCAGTGAACTGGTGGCTTAGATGGTAAAGAATCTGCCTACAATGTGGATGACCTAGGTTTGATCCCTGGGTTGGGAAGATTCCTGGAGAAGGAAATGGCAACCTGCCCAAGTATTCTTGCCTGGAGAATCCCCTGGATGGAGGAGCCTGGTGGGCTACAGTCCATGGGGTCACAAAGAGTCGTACACGACTGAGCAACTAACACTTTCACTTCATATTAAAAACATAGCTGTGTATACTGGGAAATCACAAAATATGTGTGACTTGCTTTATTGCAACATTTGCTTTTTTACAGTTATCTGGAATTGACCCTGCAATTCCAGTCTGCTAAAATTGAACCTCTAAGGTCTGTCGGTTTGTATTATGTATTGCAAGTCATCTAGAGATGATTTCAAGTATATAGGAGGATATGTATAGGTTATATGCAAGTATTATGCCATATTTATGTAGGGGACTTCAGCATCCTTGGATTTTGGTGTCCATGGCCATCCTTGAACAGTCCCCACTGGATTCTGAGGGACAACTGTACCTCTGGTTTCTGTGCCTTGAGATGAATTGGCAGGATTGTGGTCTTAGCTCCAGGCTGTCTGATAGAAAGTGTGGTTCTCAGAGCTGTTGGGAAGCTGACCTGTTGATTGAATCTTCAGCGGTGCCGGGGGTTGATTGGGCCTCTGTCTCAGGCAGGATGAGGGTGACAGGGCTGGGTTTCCAGTGCAGGGTAGAAGTAAGAACGGGATGGTGACTGTATAAGGCCATGAACCTCAGAAAGGAATGGGACAGCATGTCACAACCCCTGTGTGGGGATGGCAGCTCCCAGACGGCAGGAAATGAACCAGAGCCAGGAAGAAGTGGAGGGTGGCTGCCACAGACCACGGAGTGCAGCAGGCACCTAATGCTTCCTTAAAGTTAGTATCTAAACTGTTTAGTCTGGAAAATTGTGAGCATGTGCAGATGGAGAACTAGAATTAAACTACCCATCCTCAGTGGTCACCTTCAGTGGGCACTGCCACACGGCCAGGCCTGTTTCTCCTGAACTCCTCACCACCCCACCCCCAGTATTTTGACAGAGAGTCCAGTATTATATTGTTTTATCATAACTCTCAAAGATAATACTCTTTTGAACCACAATATCCTTGGTCAAAGATGGGCTTGATAAAGGACAGAAATGGTATGGATCTGACAGAAATGGTATGGACCAGAAGATAAGAAGCAGTGGCAGGAATACACAGAAGAACTGTACAAAAAAGATCTTCACGACCCAGATAATCACGATGGTGTGATCACGCACCTAGAGCCAGACATCCTGGAATGTGAAGTCAAGTGGGCCTTAGGAAGCATCACTATGAACAAAGCTAGTAGAGGTGATGGCATTCCAGTTGAGCTATTTCAAATCCTGAAAGATGACGCTGTGAAAGTGCTGCACTCAATATGCCAGCAAATTTGGAAAACTCAGCAGTGGCCACAGGACTGGAAGAGGTCAGTTTTCATTCCAATCCTAAAGAAAGGCAATGCCAAAGAATGCTCAAACTACCGCACAATTGTACTCATCTCACACGCTAGTAAAATGATGCTCAGAATTCTCCAAGCCAGGCTTCAGCAATATGTGAACCGTGAACTTCCAGATGTTCAAACTGGTTTTAGAAAAGGCAGAGGTACCAGAGATCAAATTGCCAACATCTGCTGGATCATCGAAAAAGCAAGAGTTCCAGAAAAACATCTATTTCTGCTTTATTGACTATGCCAAAGCCTTTGACTGTGTGGATCACAATAAATTGGAAAAATCTGAAAGAGATGGGGATACCAGACCACCTGACCTGCCTCTTGAGAAACCTGTATGTAGGTCAGGAAGCAACAGTTAGAACTGGACATGGAACAACAGACTGGTTCCAAATAGGAAAAGGAGTACGTCAAGGCTGTATATTGTCATCCTGCTTATTTAACTTCTGTGCAGAGTACATCATGAGAAAAGCTGGGCTGGAAGAAGCACAAGCTGGAATCAAGATTGCCGGAAGAAATATCAATAACCTCAGATATGCAGATGACACCACTCTTATGGCAGAAAGTGAAGAAGAACTAAAGAGCCTCTTGATGAAAGTGAAAGAAGAGAGTGAAAAAGTTGGCTTAAAGCTCAACATTCAGAAAACGAAGATCATGGCATCCATCCCATCACTTCATGGCAAATAGATGGGGAAATAGTGGGAATAGTGGCTGACATTTTTTTTTTTTTTGGGCTCCAGAATCACTGCAGATGGTGATTGCAGCCATGAAATTAAAAGACACTTGCTCTTTGGAAGGAAAGTTATGACCAACCTAGACAGCATATTAAAAAGCAGAGACATTATTTTGCCAACAGAGGTCCATGTAGTCTAGGCTATGGTTTTCCCAGTTGTCATGTATGGATGTGAGAGTTGAACTATAAAGAAAGCTGAGTGCCGAAGAATTGATGCTTTTGAACTGTGGTGTTGGAGAAGACTCTTGAGAGTCCCTTGGACAGCAAGGAAATCCAACCAGTCCATCCTAAAGGAGATTAGTCCTGGATGTTCATTGGAAGGATTGATGTTGAAGCTGAAACTCCAATACTTTGGCTACCTGATGCGAAGAACTGACTCATTTGAAAAGACCCTGGTGCTGGAAAAGATTGAGGACAGGAGGAGAAGGGGACGACAGAGGATGAGATGGTTGGATTGCATCACCGACTCAATGGACATGGGTTTAGGTGGACTCCGGGAGTTGGTGGTGGACAGGGAGGCCTGGTGTGCTGCAGTTCATGGGGTCGCAAAGAGTCGGACACGAATGAGCTACTGAACTGAACTGAATCTTTATCACACCTAAAAATAAACAGTAGTTCCTTGAGATTACAAAGAATTAGGCCATATTCATTTTTCCCCCTGATACTCATTTACATTTTGTCTCTCCTATTACCTCCTTCCCATAACAGTTGGATTTGTTGGAATCTGGATCCAAAGACACTGCATTTGATTGATAAGTTTCTAAGTGCCATTTAATATATAGATTTTTCTTCCTCTCTTTCCCTCTTGACTGGAATTCCTGATATTGTTCCATTTGTTAATAGCACTACCACCTGAGTTATCAGTGAGTTATAATAATTAAATGAATGAATGTTAAAATCAATGGCACTTAACCCATGTTGGCGTTATTTGGTGTTTCTGTCTAATCTTTATAGATAGTGGTTACTTGTTTTTTTAACCATGAAAATTGCATGGCATCATTATGGCTACTTTCGTTATATAACCTTTGATCGCTTAGTCAACAAAAAAACTTTGATGCTTTACCAGACTCCAGCCTGAAACTTTTGAGTAAGAAAAGATAGCTCCCTCAACAAGTGTCCAATGTGGTCTTGAGTAAGTGTTAAAAAGTGAATTAAAATATATCATAGTAAGTGCTAAACAGAAATACAGGGTGTTGTTGCCTGGAGAAGCGAGGAGTGGAGACTGTGCTTGCTGGGAAGGGCATTATGAAAGAAGTGGTATTTGAACTGGAGTTTGTGGGGATAGAGACTTGGGGGTGAGGCTCTTTGTATAGTTTAACAAAGTCATACCCGCAAACACAATGACAAGGAAATTCAGGAGCTAAAATGGATGCCAGTACTTTCTGAGAACTTTGGAAAACTCTTGTTTTTCTTAAAATTGTTACAAAACAGCAGCATGTTAAAAGTCATATATTAAAAAAAAGAGCATGGAAAATGACTGCTGTGAAATAGAGGTAGACATACTCTGAAATTGGTTCCAAGAGTTTAACAAAGTCCTCATGTCACTTAATCTTTAAAAGTGATTAGTCAGCAGATATGTAGAAAAGACGCTCAACGTCACTAATTATTAGAGAAATACAAATCAAAACTTACAGTGAGGCATCATCTCATACTGAGCAGAATGGTCATCACCACCATATCTACAAATCAGTGTTGGAGAGGGTGTGGAGAAAAAGGAGCCATCCTGCATGGTTGGTGAGAATGTAAAATGATATAGCCACTATGGAGAGCAATATGATGGTTCCTCAAACAAATAAAAATAGAGTTCCGATAAGATCCAGAGATCCTACTGCTGAGCATCTATCTGGACACAACTATGATTCAGAAAGGTATATGAACCCCTGTGTTCACACAGCACTGTTTGCAATAGACAAGACATGGAAGCAACCTAAATGTCCATTGATGAATGAATGGATAAAGAAGATGTGGTGTGTACACATACACACACCCATACACTGGAATATAACTCAGCCATAAAGAAGAACAAAATAATGCCATTTGTGGCAACATGGATGGAAGTAGACGGTATCATGCTAAACGAAGTAAGTCAGAAAGAGACAAATATCGTATGATTATCACTTATGTGTGGAATCTAAAACAGGACACAGATGAACCTGTCTATGAAGCAGAAACAGACTCATGGACACCAGGCTTGTGGTTGCTGAGGGGAGTCGGGGGGAAGGATAGACTGGGAGTTTGGCATTAGCAGATGCAAACTCTTACATACAGACTGCATAAACAACAAGATCCTACTCTAGCACAGGAACTATATTCAATATCCTGAGATAAACCATAGTGGAGAAGAATATAAAAAAGAATATGTATGTATAACTGAATTACTTTTCTGTTCACCAGAAATTAACAGTGTAAACCAATTGTACTTCAATTTTTTAAAAAGTGATGAATATTTCCTGGTGTCCTAAATTAAATGATGGTGTAGCATAGTATGTAGATATTTACAATTAAGTCATTAATATAATCTGTATTTTAGAAGGCAAAGACTGGTAGCACATATTTTTTAAAAAGCTTTCCATCTCCTAAATAAATGTTAAAATATGTTTTGGGGCTTTAAGGGATAAAGACATGAGACTGGATGCTCAGCAATCAGGAATACATGCTTCTCTGTTTTGAGGCGCCAGGTATGTATGATCACATGCCTCATGTATGCCTCAGTGGGCTGGATACATGTATGTAGTTCGGCAAGCACTCTGTGTCAAGTGCCATCAAGACAAAGGCGTAGTTCTGAGCCTTGAGTGGTTAGTGCTGCACTGGGGAGATTGTCCAAAGTGTGCATTGTGGAAGGTTACTGGGGAATTCGGGGAAGGCGCTTTAGAGACATTGTTTCTGGTCTGAGTTGATATATTGGAGTTAGCCTGGGATGGAAAGATGGAAATGAAGCCTGTTTCTTTTCTGCTTTTTTTTTTTTTTTAAACACTTACTTATTTGGCTGCAGTGGGTCTCAGTTGTGGCATACGGGATCTTTAGTTGCTGCACGTGGGATCTAGTTCCCTGACCAAGGATTGAGCCCGGGCGCCCTGCATTGGGAGCGCAGAGTATTAGCCGTTGGACCACCAGGGAAATCCTCAGTTTCTTCCTTAAGGGAAAATGGATTGAATGTGGGGAAGAGGGAAGCTGTGTTTGCATATCCTCCCCCCACCAATGGTGTCCAGCTCTGTAGCTGTTAAAATGAAGTGTTAGAAAGTGGAGAGAATGCCAGTCTAGGAAGTCAGTGGTTCCCTCCACACGTGAAAGTCAAATTTCTATGAACGGATGTGCCATGTCCTTGAAAAGGTCAATATTGCCCTTTTTCAGGACAGTGTTTCCAAGTGAGTAGTTTTTTCCTGATCATGTTGCCAACTGTTGAGGTGGAGAGCCAAGTCCACGGGATGCCTGTGTCACTTCCGTGCATGTCCCCCGAGAAAAGTCCTGTGTGGTGTTCCCCTGCCAGAATTCCGGACATGCTCTCCCTGGCGGGGCAGGACATGCTGTACTTATCTGCAGTGGGCAGCTGGCCAGGAATTTAGGGACGTTTAAAATAGTGCTGTTGTGTTGATGATGTTCTTTTGAAAGCCCTTCATGTTGTATTTACTTCTCTGCGTGAGTCCTGTCATCCTGCGTTTTTAATTTTTGTCCGTTGCTGTAAATCGGGGAGTTTTCAGTGACGCTGAGTATATGGGAGTTCTGGTACATCAGGGCAGTTGCCTGAGGCCCAGAGGTGCAGGGAAGCTTGGGGAAGGCGGGCGTGTCTGGAGAGAGAAGTGAGAGCTTGCCCAGTGGTGTCCAGACGTAGGCGGGCATCTTGTCCCTCAGTTGCATCCTCTTCCCCCTTGAGCTGTCTCTGTGTACACAGAATCTTCAGGCTTTTGAGACCTCTTCCTTCCTTCCTTTCTGTTTTTTCTTCTCCATGTTCTTCCCCACCACAGATTTTACTCTTGTGAACACACTGGGCCAGGAAGCACTTGCTGGGTGCTGGACCCTGAGCTTATGTCCTGATAAAGAAAGCACTGGGTTGAGTCTTGAAGGCTTTAGTTACTATTGGGTTGGCCAAAAAGTTAGTTTGGGTTTTTCTGTACGCTCTTACAGACCCAGTGGACTTTTTGTCTGACCCAGTAGTTTGGATGCTTCCAGGCAAGGCAGGATGGGTGTTCCCTCAACTCATTCTGATTTGCTTCACTCCTTTCTCATCATTCTTACCTAGTCTCAAGGATCTTCTGGAAGCATTTGGTTATGTGATTTCTGTATCTTTTGGGGGTTTTGACACTGATTTTGTTTCAAACTTTCTATGACAATTTTAAAGTTTCAAAAATGCTTCATGGGGTTATTAAAATAATACATGTTGGTTGTGTGTGTGTGTTAGTCACTCAGTTGTATCTGAGTTCTCTGTGACCCCACAGGTTGTTGCCCATCAGGCTCCTCCATCCATGGAATTTTCCAGGCAAGAATACTAGAGTGGGTTGCCATTTCCTTCTCCAGGAGATCTTCCTGACCCAGGAATCAAACCCGGGTCTTCCGCGTTGCAGGCAGACTCTTTACTGATTGAGCCACTAGAGAAGCCCATGTGTGTTAACATGAACTAAGTAGCTTTTACCACTGGGGAGAAACTTCCGTGACATTCTGTCTTTAGTACCACCTTGGGTGGTGGTTCTCCAAGCTGGGTCGGTGGACCAGTAGCGGAACTGGGAACTTGTTTGGAAATGCAAACTTTCGGGCGCCTGTCCAGACCTACTGAATCAGGAACTCTGGGGTGGGACACGTCAGGCTCTGTTTTGATAACCCTCCAGGTTGTTGTGCAACATTTCTACAACTGCACCACTGGCCCCGGGTGCTCGTGAAAGCTCCACTGGCTTTCGTGGTCTTGGAGCCAGATCTGTCTGAAAGTTTTTGTTGTTGTTGAGTCTCTCAGTTGTGTCCCACTCTTCGTGACCCTATGAACTGCAGCAAGCCAGGCTTCCCTGCCCTTCACTATCTCCTGGAGCTTGCTCAAACTTATGTCCACTGAGTCGGTTGTGCCATCCAACCATCTCATCCTCTGTCACCCCCTTCTCCTCTGGTCTTTGATCTTTCCCAGCATCAGGGTCTTTTCCAGTGAGTCGGCTCTTCATATCAGATGGCCAAAGTATTGGAGTTTGAGCATCAGCCCTTCCGTTGAATATTCAGGACTGATTTCCTTTATGATTAACTGGTTTGATCTCCTTGCTGTCCATGGGACTCTCCAGAGTCTTCTCCAACACCACAGTCTGAAAGTTGGAGCCACTCTGAATTGCTTTTTGGTGACTTTGTGCCTCTCAGGAGGTTAAAGTAGTCTTTACGACCCTAAGTTTTCACTTGTCATTTCCAAAGTATTTTGAACTATATCTCATTTATTTTAATGGAGCAGATTTCTGCTGTTAGAAATTTTACGTATTTCTGTATTTGCATCAGGTCTTAGGTGCAGCTCGCGAGATCTCTGTTGCATCTTGTGGAATCTTCTGTTGAGGCACCTGGGCTTCGTAGTTGTGGTGCAGGGGCTTAGTTGCCCCTCAGCATGTAGGGTCTGGTTCCCTGAGCAGGGATCTAACTCAAGTCTCCTGTAATGCAAGGTGGGTTCTTAACCACTGGACGACCAGGGAAGTCCCTCTGCTGTTAGGAATTACAGTGTTCTTTAGCTTGTGTTTAGTAATTGCTTCCGAATTCCTGTAAAGACATTACATGCCATTAGAAAAACTGCCTTTCATGTCATCTATTTATATTTTATACAGTATATCAAACCTAATTTAATTAGTTGTGTTACAGATAAATGACACATTTTTATGCAGCATTCCCTTGGCAGGCACAATTCAGGGGGGAGAGAATCCACCTTCAACTTATTTATGAAAACTTTTCTCTGTTCACTGTAAAAACTGTCAGTGATCTATATTTATGAAGAATTTTTCTCATAACTGACCTTTACAACTTGACAACACTGTTTTTCTGGGAAATCCGCTATAATTCAGCCGGACGCAGATGTCATAGTGAAGCTTGTTCTTCTGGAATGCACCTTTTGAGGCTTGGATTTTTTTCTGACCTAGAAGCCTGTAGAGCCGGGGTCCCCAACCTCTGGATCTAATGCTGATGATCTGAGGTGGAGCTGAAGTCATAGTCAAAATAGAAACAAAATGTACAGGAGATGTAATGCGCTTGAACCATTCTGAAACGGCCCCTGTGACTTACGTGTGGACACCCCGGGCGGGTGGCCGGGGCTCCTCCCGGGCCCTCTCGCGGGAAGCCTGGCCTCCTGACTCAGTGTCCTCACTCCTGGTGACTCAGGGTCATCTGTGGCCTCGCAGCCCTGTCATCGTCAGATGCTGCTTCCCTCTTGAAACTTGCGGTTCCTGAATTTCAGCTCCTTGGGCTTCTCCTCTGCTTCTGAGGAATCAGCCAGCTCTTGGGATAAACCACTTAGTACTGATGTGAAGGAGTAAAAAGCAGGCATGGACCCTTCCACTTGCCCCCCCCCCCGCCACACACACACAAACACACACTCGCTACACACATTCGCCCCCAGCAGACACACACACACACACTCGCTACACACATTCACCCCCGACAGACAGACAGACACACACACACACACACACACAGACACTCGCTACACACACATTCACCCCTGACAGACAGACACACACACACACACACACACACACACACACACACACACACACACACACACAGACACACACACACACACACAGACACTCGCTACACACATTCACCCCCAGCAGGACCAGAAGGTAACCAGCCTGCTCAGTCAGCCGTCTCGTCCCCATTAGTGGGAATCAGTTCAGCTGCACCCACAGTTTCCTGAGGGAAAGACTTTCATTCAGGTCCTGTCGTGTAGCACTTCGCAGTAAGGCTTTGGCTCCTAAAACAGAGATGAGGGAGAGCTTAGGGAAACTTAGGTGTTATCCCATCATTCCAAAAAAGGAAAGGAAACGGAAACTGGAAGAGGTGGAATGATTTGACTTGGGCTTCCTGGTGGCTCACACGGTTAAGAATCCGCCTGCAATGCCTCAGACTCAGGTTCGATCCCAGGGTCAGAAAGATTTCCCCTGGAGAAGGGAATGGCAACCCACTCCAGTATTCTTGCCTGGAGAATTCCATGGAATGACTTGACTTATATCACAAAGTAAGTTGGTGACAGAGATGCAAAGAGAATCTTTATCCTATCTTCTGGTAGTCCAGTGACAGTGTTCCTTGCCTTTAGCTCCTCGTAAGATTGAACACCCCCACCTCCACCTTTGAATATGGGTCAGATGTATGTGTATTCTTACAGCTGCTGCCCTCCCCCAGGCAGCAGTCAGGAAGAAACGTGACTTTGGTTGTTACCTGGCCTGTTTGGACAAGAGTAACCTCTCACTATTTCAGTCAACAGACCACTTAAGGACCGCTGAAAGAAAAAATATAAATTCTGCTGGTGGTTGGAGCACCCTTGAGGCCTTCTGGGTGGGTCAGGGAAGTGCCAATATTATTACCTAAAGATCGCGTGCCATCATTTTGAAAGAAAATCTGGGTACCATAGTGGAGCACTCCTTAAAGAAATGATTCAGCTGTGAGACTCCTGATGGCACAGAAGGAAAAAAAAATACATGGGGAAAACCAGATATTGGTGACTCAACTGAAACTGACTGAGAAGAGTTGGACTCTGAAGAAGCTTTAGAAATATCTGTGATATATTTTGCCTTTTGTTGTTTTAAAAATGTATGCCCAAGAAGGGAACATGAGGGGCTTCCCTGTGGTTCAGTGGTTAAGATTTCCATGTAGAAGGTGGAGGTTTGACCCCTGGTTGGGGAACTAAGATCCCATATGCCTCACGGCCAAAAAAACAAAAACATAAAACAGAAGCAATATTATAACAAACTGAATAGAGACTTTAAAAATGGGCAATGTCAAAAAAAATCTTAAAAAAAAAAAGATGTATTATAAAAACATATTTGACTCCCAAAGATCATTTTTAGTAAATATAAAAGTACTTAGGGTTGATAGTGAATGATGTTACTAGCAGCATTTTTTTAATAGTATGGGAAAATATGGAGTGTCTTAGTTTTAGTGGCTTGTTAGATTTAATGAAACATAGTAGTACCGTGGTGGTGGCGACTGTTAGAGGCCCAGGGGAGAACCACTGGAAAGTGTAGTGGAAGGAATATGGAATTGGAAGCAGTGGAAGACATGATTTCCCGTTGCAGGAAGTGGAATCCTCCACTGGGCCTCATTGCTGTGAGGTTCCATCGCTGCATTAACGTGGAGACCAGGGTTCCCACGTCTGCCCCCAGCCTGTGAATGAGCAGAGCAGAGGTACGAAAGTAGGCTTATCCCTGGAGACTGGAGTCCTCTGGCAGGCAGCCAGGGCTCAAGGAGTCCCTGACGGTCTAGTCGAACTTTTTCTAGAACTGCACTGCAGTCTAACATGCACCCACCCCACGTTTCTTCCTTCCTTGACTCCTTTCCTTGGGGCCAGACGTTCATGGATATTGGATGACTTCCAGCCTCCCCTGTCTCCTTCCCCCTTTTCTCTCATGAACATTTCTCAGATATCTTGTCTTTCTAATCCTGTCTTGGTGTCTGCTTTTTAGAAGACCTGGTCTAATACAGACACAGACTGTTCTGAAGGAGAGAGAATGTGTCCATATGTTGCAAGAAGGGGGGCCCCCGTCCAGAACCTGAGAATGGGTTCTTGTTTAACACTCAGAAGTGAATTATTGAAGACACCCATACTGGCAAAGCAAGAGACTTTATTGGCAAGGGGCGCCCGGGTGGAGAGCAGCAGGGTCAAGGAACCCAGGAGGATGGCTCTGCCATGTGGCTCCCAGTCTTGGGTTTTATAGTGATGGGATTAGTTTCCAAGTTGTCTCTGGTCAATCATTCTGACACAGGGTCCTTCCTGGTGCTGTGGGCATCACTCAGGCAAGATGGGTTCCAAAGAGGAGGATTCTGGGAGGACATGCGGACTGGCATCTCCTGTGTCTTTTTACCTTTCCTGAACTCTTCCAGCTGGTGGGGGCTTGTTAGTTCCACGTTCCTTACCAGGAACTCCTGTCGCAAATGGTCACTATGGTGCTTGGCCACGGTGGGCGGCTTCAGTCAGTGTTTCCCCTAACACATGTAGGAAACTCAACTTGGGCATTCGTGGCGACTTTATCACCAGCAGCAGAAAATTGATCCAGAAATGCTGTTCTCTGTATTATATAATTTTGTGAGAGAATCTCGCTTTGTAAAACAAACACGTTTGAATGCCATTATGAGCTGGGCAGAGTACTCGCACCTGAGGATACAGAGAGAACCTAGGCCCTATTCCAGGATGAGGTGCTTAGCTCGTGGCTGTGCAGCAGAGAATGAGTTATCAAGGGCCCTGCTGCCCCAGGCCTCACAGAAGGGGTGGACAGCTCACCTCTTTGTCACTGGTCAACAGTGTAGGTGCTCTTTTCTGACTATTCTCCTTTCTCCCTCTCTCTCTCTGTCATATTTTCTTTATTCAGCAATTTATTGTCTCCTTGTTCATGACATTCCATTTCTAGCTATGCCACTGAGTTATACTGTTTACCTCAGAAATTAACATTTTCTTATTTACAGTTAAAAAAAAAATCCCCCTAATTTTCTCAAGATACTTTTACAGCTTTTTGACAGGTTTAACTTTCACTCCTGTGGCATTTTATTCCTTCTCATGATGTTCTGCCCAAGTATTTATTTTGTCTGAAAAATAGAAGCCAGGTTTTTGTGGTCCCTCAGGCACAGAGGGAATGAGTTTCAAGGCTAAACATCCACACATCCCTATTAGGCTGTGCTCAGTCGCTGAGTCGTGTCCTGCCCTTTGAGACCCTGTGGGCTACAGCCCCCCAGGCTCCTCTATCCATGGAATTTTCCAGGCAGGGACACTGGAGTGGGTTGCCATATCCTCCTCCAGGGGCTCTTCCAGACCCAGGGATCAAACACACATCTCCTGTGTCTCCTGCTTTGCAGGTGAATTTTTTTTACTGCTGTGCCACTGGAGTAGCCCCTTATTAGGTAAAACCCAATAGCTTTTGTTAGAAGATTCTTGATTTTTCCTAAGTATGAAAAGCAAACAAAAAATAAACACTAAAAAACCTTTCCTGTTTGACTTAAACAATCTGAATAAAATTGGTACTTTATTTTGGTTAATGCCCTTCAAAATTGATGCTTCCCTCCCCCCACCCCCAAGCAGTCCCCAAACACTAAGATATTTGTTTTTAGAAAATAGGCATTAAGTGCATCTTAAAATTTTGTCATAAAATGACTCAACTTCTTTTTTGAGAGCAAAAGTGAAAGTCGCTCAATCGTGTCCAACTCTTTGTGACCCCACGGATTATGCAGTCCATGGAATTCTCTAGGCAAGAATACTGGAGTGAGTAGCCTTTCCCTTCTCCAGGGAATCTTCCCAACCCAGGAATTGAACCTAGGTCTCCCCCATTGCAGGCGTATTCTGTACTAACTGAGCTATCAGGGAAGCCCCTTTCGAGGGTGAGGTGGCCAAACATCAGGGGCACTAACGCAGAGCAGAAGTGGTCAGACCTTGAGCTCAAACCCTCTAGCTTTGTTAAGTTTCAAGCTGTTTAGAATTAGGACTGAAAGTTGAAGAACTTTTATTCTTGAATTGTCTGAATAAAAGCACAAGCGTGGTAACTAAAGTCATGCATTTGGAATATATATCAATATTTTACAAATTATGGTTCCTAGGCTTTTAAGTGAAATTGCCGTGGTCTGAAAGAATCAGACATTGAAGGAACCATCTCATATTAATTGGCTTCTCATTTTCAGGTCCAAACCCTACAGAATTAATGTGCAGACCCTCTGCACCTATGTCCCAATTAGAGCTTATTTTACAGGTCCATTAAAATGCTCTCCAATTCTTAGCTGGTGAGTTCGAGCTATTACCACTAGAAAATTTAATTTCATGTTTTCCCATTAATTCTTTTTTCTGACCAGGAGGGATTAAGTTAGCTTGTACTGTGCTTAGAAATAAAATAACATCCAAGGATTTATTTATTTTGAAGTTTAAAATTGCTTCTAGCATGATATCCTCTTCCTCTTTTTACTTAACAGTATTAAGTAGGCAGAGAGCAAGTAATGTCCTTCTGTATTGTTGAGAATACACAGGTAACAAAAGAAAATTGTTTTTCCTGTGGTCTAAAAACAGAACTAGATAGCATATTCAAAACCAGAGATATTACTTTGCCAACAAAGGTCCTTCTAGTCAAGGCTATGGTTTTTCCAGTGGTCATGTATGGATGTGAGAGTTGGACTGTGAAGAAGGCTGAGCGCCGAAGAATTGATGCTTTTGAACTGTGGTGTTGGAGAAGACTCTTGCGAGTCCCTTGGACTGCAAGGAGGTCCAACCAGTCCATCCTAAAGGAAATCAGTCCTGAATATTCATTGGAAGGACTGATGTTGAAGCTGAAACTCCAGTACTTTGTCCACCTCATGCAAAGAGTTGACTCATTTGAAAAGACCCTGATGCTGGGAGGAATTGGGGGCAGAAGGAGAAGGGGATGATAGAGGATGAGATGGCTGGATGGCATCACCGACTTGGTGGATGTGAGTTTGGGTGAGCTCCAGGAGTTGGTGACGGACAGGGAGGCCTGGCCTGCTGTGATTCATGGGGTCTCAAAGAGTTGGACACGACTGAGCAACTGAACTGAACTGAAAAACAGAACTAGTTAGCTCAGAGCCTAAGTGAGGAAATGCTGGCCTCGTATTTATCTCTGTGGCAGGACTCTTAGCAAAACCAGCTGTGAAACTTCATCATTTTTTGCCAACATTAGAGCCTTAAAAAAAAAAAGGGCGGGGGGGAGGACTTTAGTGTTCATTTAAATTTTCCCTTTAAGATTTGAGCCTTAATTGATAGGGGGAAGGTACAGTACAGGGAGAGACTGGCTAGAGGGAGAAAGAGGAAGCGAAGGAGCATGTGGATGGGGAGTAATCTAATTAATTAAAAGAGAATTGGTTTAATCAGGAGAAAAATCTTGTTTTGGAATATGGAGAAGGATAGCACTGAAAGCAGTTGGACAAGATGGTTTCAGGTTCTGAACTTTAAAAAAAATATTAGTCTAGATTCTCACTTTCTTGGTCTAGCTTTTCTGAACAGAAAGGAGGTTCATTGTTTGTTTATTTGGCTGCCTTGGGTCTTAGCTGTGGCACACGGGGTCTTCATTGCATCATGAGGGATCTTTTGTTGCAGCACTTGGACTCTAGTTGGGGTGTTCGGGCTGAGTTGTTGTGCTGTGCAGCCCTTAGTTGCTCCATGACCTGTGGGATCTTAGTTCTCTTAGTTCCCTGACCAGGGATTGAACCCTCATCCCCTGCATTGCAAGGTGACTTCTTATCCAGTAGACCACCAGAAAGGGAGTTTATTAAAGAATAGTAGTAGCTTGCAGTATCTTTTTGGGAACTGGGAATGATGCTGAGGGTTGTACCACAGAGTTGGGCTTGAAGACGGCCGCTGTTGCCACCACACGATGAGTGCACCAGCAAAACCACTGCCCCTGGTGGCTGTTGGTGGAACTGCTGCGCCTGGGAAAGAGGCGTTGCTCCCACCACCAGGACTTGGTTTCTCAAGTACTGTTGCTCAGATGCTCAGTCGTGTCTGATTCTTTGCGACCGCGTGGACTGTAGCCTGCCAGGCTCCTCTGTCCATGGGATTTTCCAGGCAAGAATACTGGAGTGGGTTGCCATTTCTTCCTTCAGGGGATCTTCCCAACCCAGGGATCGTGCTAGTTTCCAAATCAAATTCTTGAGTGGGGGTCACTGAGTAGTGGAACTCTGGCCGGGCGCCAGGACCTCACGCAAGATAGCAGGGAAAGCAAGTGTCTGTCATTTTCAGCCTTTACAGTGGAAGATGGGTTTTGTCCTATTTGGGAGGAGAATTTCTCAAACATAGAAAGGAGGTTTCAAGTATCCAGTAGCCGAAAAGGACAGATATCCACTACCTATAATGTTTATGCCTGATGGTAATGCAATACCATTTTCCCATGAAAAGATTAAATGAGAAATCTTTGTATAGCTTGAACTTACATACTTTTTAAGTATGCATGTATGTGTCTGCCAGATAATCAGATGTATATTATCATGATTTAGTTGATTAAATGTGTGTCTGTATTTAAAAATTAAATTACCAGTGTATAATTTAGGAATATTTCCCATATTTCATGAAGAAATTATTCCAGGTTATTCCGTTGCCATTAATGTAATAATTATGATGCATTCTGAATTTTTCAGCACAGCTTTCCTTGTGGCCACGTCAGTCTGAGTTCTTTGACATACAGACCTCTTTAAAATGTCTTTTCTGATGCTTTCACTGGAAATTTTATCTCAAGCTACAATTTTATCTTACAGCACATTTGGACAGTCTCACTTAAAAAAAATTATTCCTGAGATGAATTTTCATGGCTTTCTGTTTTTAAAAATTTACTTTATTGAGGTGTAGGTGATTTACAAAGTTGTGTTAATTTCTGCTTTACAGCAGAGTCATTCAGTTATACGTATATGTACATTCATGACTTCCTTAATGTAATCACTTAGCTTGTTCTTCTAGAGTGGTTTTTATGAAATTACTGAACATCTCCTGAATGATAAATAAATCTCTTCAATTTCTTAGCTTCCCCTCGTGCTTGTAAGTCAAACCTGTTTGTGATCTCTAAGCAGCTGAAACTAGGGGTGTTCAGGGCTGTTTTAGGCTAAGATTCTTGAAATAATTCTTTGTTCATCAAAATGTTGGAAAGTGCACTCCTTTGGGAGGCTAAGAATTCTTATATAGGGCTAAGTCTCTTTTTTTCCTGAGGGGAAGTTTGAGAAACACAGTCCTTATGATCAGATATATATGAGAGTTCCTTGACACCTTTTCTCAAGGTTCTGTTCAAGGAAAAATAATATGTCTTTGCCGAAAGGTTTCTCTGCTGCTCTTCTTGACACTGGAGTTGGAAAGTCGAGTTTTTGCTTCAGTCTAATGAAATGGAAGTCTCTGGAAGGTCATGGGAGAAAAATAGTGGAAATTCTCCCTTGCTTTCAGATTATGCATTCCTCTGGGGTCAAGAACACTTGGAATCCAGGCTTAAAATAACGAGAGCCATGGGGAATGGTCATAATTCCTTCTGTTTCATTACAATCTGTCTGTCCTTGTTAGAGCTGAGTGATTAGGAAGGCAGGGCGTAGTGAGGCTACTGGCTGATGCATTGTTTGACCTGGACTGAGACTTAAAAAAAAAAAAAAAGAAATTACTAAAGATATCCTGGGATGCAGTTCTGCCTTTGTTGCCTTTTTACTGAATATGGGTTTCTGGTCGTAAACCCTCTTCTCTTTAGAATGTATATCAGAACTTCGCCTTGAGAAGGGATAGTTAGGGAGTTTGGGATGGATATGTAAATGCTGCTCTAGGTGAAATGGATAACCAACAAGGACTTGCTGTTTAGCACATGAAGCTCTGCTCAGTGTTATGTGGTAGCCCAGATGGGAAGGGAGTTTGGGGGAGAATGGATGCATGTATATGTATGGCTGGGTCCCTTTGCTCTTTGCCTGAGGCTGTCACAACATTGTTAATTGGCCATACTCCAATAGAAAATAAAAGGTTAAAAAAAATGAACTTCACCTTTGACGTCATACGTGAGGGAAATTGAAAGCAGTGGCAGTGGTTCTTCCCAGTAGAGCCTGATCTCTTCAGGTCAGCTAGTATTGTCACGGGAGTCTCAGCTCTGGCTTAAACTGCAGAGGGAGATAAAGATACCACTCTATCATTCCTTTTTAAAAAATATTTATTTATTTGGCTGTGCTGGGTCTTAGTTGCAGCACAGGGGATCTTTAGTCGTGGCATTTCAACTGTTAGCTGTGGCATATAGGATCTCCTTCTCTGACCAGAGATTGAACCCTGGCTCCCACCCTGCACCGGGAGCCCAGACTCTCAGCTCGGACCACCAGGGAAGTCCCATCGTCCCTTTCCTTTTTAGACGTTTAAGCTCTCAGATCCTAATGGCTTACAAAAAGGGATTTCAGGCTTACCTAGTGAGAAGAATTGAATCCTCCACACTGTTACCTGATACTCTGGTTCTCCGACTTTGGATTGTGGAGTTCTGATGGGTCTGTGGTTTGTCATCATGACACAAGTGTGTGCGTCTGCCTCTTGCATCTCATGCTGAATCCCAGGTGAGAGAGATGGTGGGACCTCGAGGTCTCCTTGGCTGAATCTGCGGTAGTGTCTTAGGACACGGGCCATCTTGCTTCAGTGAGTACTTGTTGACGGGGAAGGAGCCTGGGCGTCACACTACCTGGTTGGGTCCATCGTAGTTCGTACTGAGTTCCTCTTGGGGGTGAACCCAAATCTGCCCTATAGCTTTTCTTCGTTAGACGTCATTTTGTCCTCTTTGAGCGTATCAAAGTGATTTTTCCTTCTCTCATACTGTACCCTTTTAAATATTTGAAAACAGCTTACATCTTGTTCCCTCGAAATGTTCTTTTTCTCCCTAATCACATTAAACACTTTTTTTTAACCTGTTCTTCTAAACATTTTTAGCCTTCTCATCTCAGATTCCTAATATGCACCATTAGAGAATGTCTCTCTCTCCTTTTTTTAAGTTTATTTTTTAATTGAAGGATAATTGCTTTACAGAATTTTGTTGTTTTCTGTCAAACCTCAACATGAATCAGCCACAGGTATACATATATCCCCTCCCTTTTGAACCTCCCTCCTACCTTCCTCCCCATCCCACCCCTTTAGGTTGATACAGAGCCCCTGTTTCAATTTCTTGAGACATACAGCAAATCTATTTTACGAGAATGTCTCTCTTCAAATGTGGTGAACCTGCTGTTGAGATAGTTTCTGATCTTACAAGACACAATTGAATGATTGTCTTATTTGGATTTGAACAATATATGTAGCCTACATATGTGTTCATTAACTTCTAGGGTGCCTTATGACAACTTCAGTTCATGCTGAACTTTTAGTTCACTCAAACTTTTAGGAGCCACAGCCCCTGCTAAAGTCCACTATTAAATTTACATGAGCTGTTGTTAAGACACCTTTCACACTTGAGCATTTGGCTTTCAAGACTGCCTGGTTGGTTGCTTATCTCAGGCAAATACTGCAGCAGTGCTTTTGAGTCCTTTTCAACTTGAGAGCTTCTTGAGCTGTGATTTCCTTATCCAGCATTCAACCTTCCCTCCCTACTTTGGTGCCCTGCAAATATGACAAATGGATATTTAAAAAAATATATAATCAGCTAAGAGTAAGAAGAACAGCTTACGCCCAAGGTGATTCTCTGAGGCAGGGTTGAGTCACCCGGGGTCCATAGGCCCAACACAACTTGCCTCTTGTTTTGTAAATGAAATTTTGTCAGATCACAGCTACACTCGTTCGTAGGTATACTATGTATGGCCGCGTTTTTACTGCTTGGGGCAGAGTTGAGTAGTTGCATCTGAGGCTGCACAGTTCAAAACCTGGATTATTTACTACCTGACCTTCTATAGAAAGAATTGTCTGACCCCTGCTGTAAGATGAGACCAACTGATTTATTAACATACTTTATGTTCACATAGATACATTCTGTTTCTAAGCAAGACTGTCTCAAACTCTTTCCATGGCTCATTAGCAAGGCTTCTTATGACATTTTTTGTGTGTCTGCTTCAAGTATTTCATGCGAAAAATACAGTTATAAAACTGTATACATGGTTATAAAATCACATTCTAAATTTGCTTTCTCTGTTTTTAAAAATCTGATTGATTTTTAATATTTTAGGATTTGAAAACTCTTCTCCATACTATTACTTCAGTTGTTTCTTTCAAATTGGGTAATTTCCCCATCAGGAATTGCCTCAGTTTTAGGCACATTCCCTGGAATTGGTATACGTTTATCTCTAGGGAAGAAGACTCACTTTGGCATTAGAAAACTTCCATAACATTTATTACTCACAAATATTATATAGTATTTTTGTGAAATTATAGAAGGAACAGAGAGATTTCATGGAGTCTCTATTTTTAGAAAAAGAAGAAAACCATCTTTGTCGTTCAACCCACATTGCCTTACTCCGAAGCATTTAGCAGCTACTTTAGGATTTTGTCTTTGAATAGAATTGCTCAGTTCAGAAGTTACATAATCAGGCTTTTTTTTTTTTTTTTTTAAGTTTATTTATTTTTGGCTTTGCTGGATCTTCATTGCTCTTTGTGGGCTTCCTCCGGTTGTGGTGAGCAGAGGCTCCCTTCGTTGCGGTGCGTGGACGTCTCTTCTTGCAGAGCACAGGCTCTTGGCACGTGGGCGTCAGCGGTTGCACCTCGAAGGCTCCAGAGCACAGGCTTCGTTGCTCCATGGCATGTGGAATCTTCCTGGACCAGGGATCAAACCTTTGTCTCTGGCATCGGCAGGTGGATTCTTAACCACTGCACCACCAGGGAAGTCCAGACTTTATTATAGAAGAAAAATGATAGTGGCGTTTAAGTTAAAAAATTTTGATCAAAACACTTTGATCAAAGAATTGGGTTGCAGTGATGCCTGCCGTAACTACTATTTCTGTTATTTTGGAAATAATGCTTGTTGACCTGCCAACAGTAAGGTGGAAGCCCCTTATAATTTTTGTCTACACTAGTGCTAGCCCTTGGAAGTTAGATATTGCATCAATTCTCTCGGCTAAGGATGGATATAAAATTGCTCATGTGGAATCTTTGTGGCATGATCCTTTTGTGAAGGACAGTGCTTACTCCACAGAGTTTGGGGTTTCAGGGTTCTGATTTTAAAGGGTCTTCACGTAGCTACATCATCGTTGCCACGTTTAGTGTTGATTCAGCATCTCTAGGTCGCATCCTGGTGACTTCTGGAGCCCGTCAGACTTCTCCAGCCTCCTCCCCTGATTTCTGATTTCTTCAGGGGCTTTAGTGACGCTGAATTGCTGGTGGTTCCATGCTAAGAATCACTGGTTTCCCCTCTTTCTTTTATTCTTATCCTTTGACCTGAGAACTCCCATGCCTGTTTCAGGCTCAGTTCTGTATTATCCCTTCAGGAAGTCCTCTGTCTCCTAAGCACCTGTTCTGGGCCTCACCCACACTGCACACACTACATTATATCATCTTATGCTGATGGGCTCTCAGAAATAGTCTTACTAGGATGAACCCAACTGCTCACCTTCTTCATGCCTCATTGGAGACAGTCGCACAAGGCCCAGTGGAGGTCCCATAAACTCCTGCTTACTTCTCAGCCAGGAAGCCCTGTCCCCACTGTTTGTAATGATTCCTTCTTTCATGCTCCTCTTTATGCGCACTTTTCTCCGCACCCGAAATCTTGAGAACTGACTTTGCCTTGTATGGAAAAAATAACTCTCTGGTAGCAAATCCCACAGCTTCTGTTCATGAAATCCACACACCCCTTTGTTTGAGCCACTGCTTGTTCCTTGCATCCTGTCTCCACCCCCATTAGAGACTTTAGACCATCTTTTCTGTATTCTTAACAGGGTGTGCTTTAATCTTTTTAATTTATTTCTTCGGCTGTGCCGGGTCTTCATTGTAGCGCATGGGACCTTCGCTCCTCGTTGTGACATGCAGGATCTAGTTCCCTGACCAGGGATCGAACCCAGGCCTTCTGCTTTGGGAGTTCAGCGTCTTAACCTCTGCATCACCAGAGAAGCCCCTGCTTTCACCTTTGAAATGTCGACCTTACTAAGAAAACAAACACACACGCCTTTGCTTTATGTCGTGCTCCCTTTCGGCCGCCCTCCTCTCATCTCTGTCCTTCGTGGCCATCCTTGTGGAGAAGGGCTGTTCCCACAGATGTCCTCGCTTTTTAGTTATAAGCCAGCTCCAGTCTGGCCTTTTCTGTCTCCTTGCCTTGGGTATTGCTGAGGCCTTGTTCCTTATTTAATTTCTCTGCGGCTCATGCGGCTAAAACCCTGTCTTCATCATCAGTGCCCCAGTAGCTTCTTTCCAGTGTCTGTTGTCGTCTCCTCCTCCTGTTTGTCCCTTTCTGAGCATCCTAAGTGCCTAGTCTGAGACCTCTTGTTTCAATCCCCTACCACATCCTACTTGAGTTCTTTGGCTTCCAATACCACCTACTTGTAAACGACTCTTGCCAGATGTATATTTTTGATCTAGATGTCTTTCCTGGACGTTGCACCAATGTCTCTGGCAGCCTCTTTTACTCATCTTTTGATCGTCTCTCAGCATCTCCAATGTAACATAACCCTGGAGTGCTTCCTCCCAATTGCCTTTCCTCAGAAGCTTCCTCTTTCAATAAATAAATGAATAATATTGTTGTCCATTCAGTTGCAGATGGCAGAAATCTAAGAGTCATCTTGGAAACCCTTACCCTTTCCACGTTCAGTCCATCACCAGTTACTTTAGTTCTGCCTGTACATATCTCTGCAGTCTATCTGCTTCTCTCTAGTTTTGTTGTCACTGCCTTCAAGCCATCATCCTCTCTTGCCTGTGTTGCTCTGGAAGCTTCCTAACAAATCTTTCTCCTTCCAGTTTTCCTTACCTCTAATCTCTCTTTCTCAGAGAGCCAGAAAGAGCCAGAATCTGGTGATTAAGACTTTACCTTCCAATGCCGGTGTTGTGGGTTCAATCACTTGTTGGGGAGCTAAGATCTCACAAGCCTTGTGGCCAAAAAACCTAAACATAAAACAGAAGCAGTATTGTAGAAAATTCAATAAAGACTTTAAAAGTGGTCCATATTAAAAAAAAAAAAAAAACTTAAATCGGAGTCATCTTTGAAAGATCATTGTAATAATTCTGAGCTTAAGGTCCTTTGCTGCTGCTGCTGCTAAGTTGCTTCAGTCGTGTCCGACTCTGTGTGACCCCATAGATGGCAGCCCACCAGGCTCCCCCGTCCCTGGGATTCTCCAGGCAAGAACACTGGAGTGGGTTGCCATTTCCTTCTCCAATGCATGAAAGTGAAACGTGAAAGTGAAGTCGCTCACTTCACTTTCCGACCCTCAGCGACCCCACGGAGTGAAGCCCACCAGGCTCCTCCGTCCATGGGATTTTCCAGGCAAGAGTACTGGAGTGGGGTGCCATTGCCTTCTCCCAGTGTGAGAGTAATAGTGAGTTTCTATTAATCCCAAAATAAAATAGCCCTTTCCCTGGACTCCCAGGCATAGCTTGTTCTGGTCCCCTGCCTTCTCTCATCTCTCTGTTCGCTTGCTTGTTCTCTGTGCTTCAGACTCACTGGTCTTTTGCTGTTTCCTGAGATCCTCACCTCAGTCCTTTGCCTCTGCTGGCTTTAGGCTGCAGTTCCAGCCTTGTTCTTTGCACCACTAATTCTGTCTGATCGTTCAGACCTCAAGCTTAAATATCACTTCTTTGAGGAAGCCCTCCCAGAGCTCATTTCTCCCTCTATCTCCTCTAATAGATTTGTCAGCCATGGGCCTACATTTCTCTGTTGGAACGAGTTACTGGACCTCTTTCTGCACATTTGCTCATGTCTTCATGTGTCCACTGTCTATCTCCCCACCTAGACAGTAAGTTCCACAAGGGCAGGGGCTGCACTTGGGCTATGTGTTCATAGTTGTGTCTTTAATACATGGTACTTGGCACTGAGTGTTCAGCACGTATGTGTCTCATGAGATAGTTTATTGATATGGCAGCTTGGAATGGGGAGGTGCCCATTTGGTACTTGGTGTTGCAGTACTGTATGGTAGTTAAGGCCAGGCTAGGCTCATGCTTACTTAATTTTGCATCCTTGTTCCTCTGTGAACTTGAGCAGTTATGAGCCCCTGTGGTCCCAGCATGGAATTCTGGGCTGACTTCTTTCTTGAGTTGACCAAGCCTCCAAGGATGATGTATCATATCTGGGTTTACTTAGGACCACTAGTAGGCTAGGTCCAGATGTGAAAGCCTAGGAGATGGTATTTGTGCTAAGAGAAGTGAGCCTTAAATTATTTTGAGATGGGACTTCCCTGGTGGTCCAGTGACTAAGATTCCATGCTCCCATGCTGGGTCTGCGGTTTGATCCCTGGTCAGGGAACTAGATCCCAACTAAGAGTTCATGTGGTACAACTAAGAGCCAGCTCAGGCAAATAACTAAGTGAATGAGTGAATGATTTTTGAGCTGTCGTATGTCGGTTGAATCACGTTGAAAATTTGCGGCAGAGCCTCTGATCTGCTTTCCCAGTGGACTTGGGGCTTCCATATTGTTTAGAGTCATCAGGGTTCCTGGCATGACCTGCTCTTTCCCTCTTCTGTTCTTTGGTTTGGGCTTGTTGTGGGTCACGTGGCCTACAATGTGGACAGGATGAGATTATCGTGTTTTGAAGGTGATCCCTTTCCTTTGACTTGTGATTGCTCTTAATTCTGTCTTTTGCCTAAACTCTTCAACACCCAAGTAACAAATTGTCAGGGTGGGAGTGAGTGGAGCCCAGTAGCTGGCCTGGGGAAGAGAGTTCAAGCAAGCTCTAGTCATCTCGAGTGTGGACAGGATCATTTTTTTGAGGATTCTCTAAGGGGCTTCCCTAGTGGCTCAGATGGTAAAGAATCTACCTGCAATGCAGGAGATCTGGGTTTGATCCCTGGGTCAGGAGGATGCCCTGGAGAAAGGAATGGCAACCCACTCCAGTGTTCTTGTCTTTTTTGATTCCATGAATAAGTGATGTGTAGATTCTGTATTAAAATGACTTTTCACTTACATCTCACTGGATGAATCGTCTCTGGGAGAAACCCTTACGTAATGAAACAATGCAAAGGAGCATAGGGGGTTAAATGAAGATTGGTTTCCTATTCCAAGTCACTTATTTTTTTTTCTGTAATCTTAAGTTTGGATTTCTGGGGACCTTTATTGTAATAAGAGGGGGGTGATACATTGTTGTAAAGTGTCTTGAGGTTCTACTGAGATTCTATTCTGGACCTTTCTGGAAATGGTGAGAACACTACTCACTAGCATATTGTGGTTAAGTACATTCTCCTTAGGTAAATATTCCCTTGTGCATTTTCAGCATTGTTGTAGATTTTTAAAAATTTTTATTGAAATTAAAAAAATTAAAATATAGTTGATGTGCAGTGATATTATATGTTACAGGTGTATAGTATCGTAATTTACAATTTTAAGGTTATGTTTCATTTATAGTTATTAAAAAGCACTGACTGTATTCCCCCATATTGTATAATATGTTCTTGTAGCTTATTTTAAACCTAACGGTTTATACCTCTTAATCCTCTAGCCCTGTGTTGCCCTGCCCCTTTCCCTTGCCCCATTGGTAACCGCTGGTTTGTTCTTTGTATCTGTGAGTCTGCTTCTTTTTTGTTTATTCACTAGTTTACTGTCTTTTTTGATTCCACATATAAGTGTTGTGTAGATTCTGTATTAAAATGACAAGCCCCAAATCAGCCAATATAAGAATGAGTGAGGTTGTGGGTAGCATTCATGTGTGGTTCCTGTCACCGTGACCTTGCCAACTCCCCTAATATTTGGACGACTGACTGTCCTGAGCTCCAAGTGACTCTGTTTTGCTGGCACAGCCTAAATCCTATGAGAAATTTTCAGTGATGAAGGGCAGTCTGAGTACATTTAAACTTGTAGCCACAAACCTAGCTCCCTGTGTAATGTAGTCTGATCACTAATAAAGGAACGTCATTGACTTTTAAATTTCTGAGCTGAGGGATTAAAACAAAAAACAAACCCTCAAACAGAAGTGTTCTGTTAATGAGTGTGATAGACCCCTTTGTTGTTTGAAGCCAACCCTCTTGCTGTGTCTCTGAAGAAAGGGCTGTGTTGGGGCTGGGTTGCACATTTCCCTGGCGCTTTGCCCCACCTCCTCTTCCCTGAAAATATTTATGGAGATCTGGTGTGTTAATAAATGTAGAAGTGATTTAATGGCCTCATTGGCAGGGTGAGATAAAGCTGTTCAGTGTGTTGTTCGTTTTGTTTCTGGGCGGGGTGGAAGAGGGGAATGGAAAGCTCACTTTTTCCCTTTTGGAAACCTAATGCTCTGCTCTTTTGTTATCGCTCTTGTTCTCTAGGCATTAAGTGTCACCGAAACCCTGATTAAACCCTTGGAAAAATTCAGAAAAGAGCAACTCGGAGCTGTCAAGGTCGGTGTCTAATCTGAGCACACTTGTAAACAGCCAGCAGAGACACTTCTGCCGCTGGAGCACACACTCGCTTCACACTCGACAGCCGGGAAGGGGCTGTTGGAGACTAATGTCTGTTGCTGAATGTTTCAAATGTATTGTATCCCCTTTGGGGGAATCTGAAAGCAAAAACAAAGCAAAAACACCTGGACTAGATGGTAAAACCTCTCGTACTTGTCTTGGCTACACCTTTTCGTATAGAGTTTTAAAAATACCTTTCACCAAACAGCACATTTACGCTGTGCCAAGCATCTTAATCTTTGTCAAGAGGGCACTGATTTCCGTGCCCGCCTCAGTTGGGTGTCAGAGTGTAGCATCATAGGAGGGTTTAAGGTTGGAGTCGCTGCTACACCGGCCTGCCATTGAAACTAGAAAGAGACTACTTGGTTATTCTGATACACTTTTCCTGTGCTTCTGTTAAGTGCTCGTGTTGTCATGGGTGCTGGGGATTTAGAAGTCTGAGTGAACCACAGACTCAGCTTTCAGAAGCTCTGAGATGTAGCCAGGATTTCTGGGAGTACTGCAGCAATTTTGCCACCAGGAGCCTGGGATGTATTTAGCAACTTTTAAGGTTTGCAAACTGAGCTTTGAAATTAGTTCAGAGAAATAGTACCCACCAGCCTGTCCTGAAGATAGTGCATGTACTCGAGGGAGGAAAAAGTAGCATCTGTGTGTTGTTGACCATTTTTGGCTTGGCCCAAGGAGAAGGGAATAAATAACATCAGTTTTAAGTAGAAAAGAGAGTTTTTATGTTTGTTTTGTTTTTTCCCTCATACCTTGGGGATGTGAGTTTTTTTTTTTTTTCCCCTTCGAAAACATACTATTAAAATCCTTTTCTGTAAATAAACATTGTGGTCTCCATGGCCATAGCTATACAAATGGGCCCAGAAAGGGCCCCTTTTTATGGATTCAGTTCTTCAAGTGACCTGTTAACATACTAGACACTGCTTTTCAGCATAGTTTTCAATGGAGGGCTTTGTGTGTTGAGTGGAGGTCAGTAGGGATACCCCCCCAAAGTCTCAACCTAGGATTGTTTGCTGAGCTGCGCAAAGCTACTGACTTGTAGCAGGACTTTGGGGGTCTGGCTTCACATTTCTGTCCTCGGGCAAGTAATTGGCTTTAGTTTCTTACTTGTAAAATGACAGACCAGGGATCTGACTTCTCTGCTTTGCAGTTTAGTGATTCTGTTTTCTCCAGTCTTCCTAGACTATTTTGAAACTTGAATGTCTTGGTACTTTCTCTTTGAACATTTCATTGGCAGGCACTGAATGTAAACATTGGGTGGTGGTGGACAGATATTATATTATGGAAATGAAAAATGGATGTAACTTTATTAATAAATATATTTCCTTTCCATTTATTTACCGATCAGATTTTTAGAAATTTCCAGCCTCAGAATTTCTCTTGATTCCTTCTTCTCAACACACCGGCCCAGCTTCTCATGCTGTGGTCATTCAAGGTGTGGTTGACCCTTGAACAGCTCAGGTGTGGGCTGTGTGGTTCTACTTGGATAGTTTTCACTAGTAAAGACTGTCGTACTACAGGATTTGCGGTTGGCTGCATCCGCGAATGTATAACCTTGTATACTGAGGACCAACTATAAGCTACACTTGGAATTTTGTCTGCTCCTGTGTTGATGTCCCTGACCTCCGATGTTCAAGTCTCAGTTGTATAGTCTGCAAAGCAGTTTGCAAAAAAAAATTGCCATATCAAATGATTTAATTATTTTAACGCTTTTAGTCTATGTTTTGAGCTATTCAGTGGCCAAAATCTACCCTGGAGTCCCATTTCTTTCTTTCTGTGTTCCTGACTTCAAGTTTATGAAGGGTGTACCCTACACTCTTGTTCAGTACAGTGTGTGTGTTGACTGTCAGTGATGGAGGCCCCATCATTGTGAGTCACAGGGAGTAGCCTTTTTTTTTTTTTTGGACTGGCTACTTCTGCTGCTGCTAAGTTGCTTCAGTTGTGTCCGACCCTGTGCGACCCCATAGACGGCAGCCCACCAGGCTCCTTTGTCCCTGGGATTCTCCAGGCAAGAACACTGGAGTAGGTTGCCATTTCCTTCTCCAATGCATGAAAGTGAAAAGTGAAAGTGAAGTCACTCAGTCCTGTCCAACTCTGAGCGACCCCATGGACTGCAGCCTACCAGGCCTCTCCGTCCGTGGGGTTTTCCAGGCAAGAGTACTGGAGTGGGGTGCCATTGCCTTCTCTGCTTATTATAGTAAAAAGGGAAAGATAACTTTCTAGGTTATATAGTGACATATACGCATCTATCTTTTTCATCACGTTGTTAAATCTTTAAGAGAAAAGACTATGCTTATTTATTTTCCACTTCCTCCCATCTATTTTCCATGAAGTGATGGGGCCAGATGCCATGATCTTAGTTTTCTGAATGTTGAGTTTTAAGCCAGCTTTTTCACTCTCCTCATTCACCCTCATCAAGAGATTCTTTAGTTTCTTTTCACTTTCTGCCATTAGAGTGGTATCATCTGCATATCTGAGGTTGTTGATATTTCTCCCAGCAATCTTGATTCCAGCTTGGGATTCATCCAGCCTGGCATTTCACACAATGTACTCTGCATATAAGTTAAATAAGCAGTGTGACAATATTACAGTCTTAATGTCTTTCTTTCCCAGTTTTGAACCAGGCAGTTGTTCCATGACTGGTTCTAAAGGTTGCTTCTTAACCTGCAAGGTTTCTCAGGAGGCAAGTAAGGTGGTGTGGTATTCCTGTGTCTTTAGGCATTTTCCTCAGTTTGTTTGATCCGCACAAAGGCTTCCACCTAGTCAATGAAGCAGAAGTAGATGGTTTTTTTTTGGAATTCCCTTGCTTTTTCTATGATCCAGCAGATGTTGGCAATTTGATCTCTGGTTCCTCTGCCTTTTCTAAATCCAGCTTGTACATCTGGAAGTTCCCAGTTCATGTTCTGTTGAAGCCTAGCTTAAAGGATTTTGAGCATTACTTTGCTAGCATGTGAAATAAACTAAGATTGTGGCATCTGGTCCCATCAGTTCATGTCAAATAGATGGGGAAAAAGTGGAGACAATGGCAGATTTTATTTTCTTGGACTCCAAAATCACTGTAGATGGTGACTGCAGCCATGAAATTAAAAGATGCTTGCTCCATGGAAGGAAAGCTATGACAAACCTATGCTATGCTATGCTAAGTCACTTCAGTCGTGTCTGACTCTGTGCGACTCCATAGACGGCAGCCCACCAGACTCCCCCGTCCCTGGGCTTCTCCAGGCAAGAACACTGGAGTGGGCTGCCATTTCCTTCTCCAATGCATGAAAGTGAAAAGTGAAAGTGAAGTCTCTCAGTCGTGTCCGACTCTTAGCGACCCATGGACTACAGCCTAACAGGCTCCTCCATCCATGGGATTTTCCAAGCAAGAGTACTGGAGTGGGGTGCCATTGCCTTCTCCGATGACAAACCTAGACACCCATTTTAAAAAGCAGAGGCATCACTTTGCCGACCATAGTCAAAGCTATGATTTTTCCAGTAGTTGTGTATGGATGTGAGAGTTGGACCCTAAAGAAGGCTGGGTGCTGAAGAATGGATGCTTTTGAATTGTGGTGCTTGAGACTTTTGAGAGTCCCCTGGACAGTAAGGAGCTCAAACCAGTTAATCCTAAAGGAAATCAACCTTGAATATTCATTTGAAGGACTAATGTTGAAGCTCCAGTGCTTTGGCCACCTGATCCGAAGAGCTGACTCAGTGGAAAAGACCTTAATGCTGGGAAAGAAAGAGGATAAGAGGAGGAGAGGATGAGATGGTTGGATGGCATTCCAACTCAATGAACATGAATCTGAGCAAGCTCGGGGAGACGGTGAAGGACAGGGAAGCCTGGCGAGCTGTAGTTCATGGAGTCGCAGAGTTGGACACAACTTAGCGACTGAATAACAATGATTCCTTTGTTTTCTACCAATCTCCATTCTGACTGACTTTAAGTTATCTAATAAATAAATCAATTCTACCCTTAATTCTTTTCCATGGGGATGGTCTTAATCCCTGTCTCCTATACAATGTCACGAACCTCATTCCATAGTTCATCAGGCACTCTGTCTATCAGATCTAGGCCCTTAAATCTATTTCTCATTTCCACTGTATAATCATAAGGGATTTGATTTAGGTCATACCTGAATGGTCTAGTGGTTTTCCCTACTTTATTCAATTTAAGTCTGAATTTGGCAATAAGGAGTTCATGGTCTGAGCCACAGTCAGCTCCTGGTCTTGTTTTTGCTGACTGTATAGAGCTTCTCTATCTTTGGCTGCAAAGAATATAATCAATCTGATTTCGGTGTTGACCATCTGGTGATGTCCATGTGTAGAGTCTTCTCTTGTGTTGTTGGAAGAGGGTGTTTGTTATGACCAGTGCATTTTCTTGGCAAAACTCTATTAGTTTTTGCCCTGCTTCATTCCATACTCCAAGGCCAAATTTGCCTGTTACTCCAGGTGTTTCTTGACTTCCTACTTTTGCATTCCAGTCCCCTGTAATGAAAAGGACATCTTTTTTGGGTGTTAGTTCTAAAAGGTCTTGTAGGTCTTCATAGAACCGTTCAACTTCAGCTTCTTCAGCGTTACTGGTTGGGACATAGACTTGGATTACTGTGATATTGAATGGTTTGCCTTGGAAACGAACAGAGATCATTCTGTCATTTTTGAGATTGCATCCAAGTACTGCATTTCGGACACTTTTGTTGACCATGATGGCCACTCCATTTCTTCTGAGGGATTCCTGCCCGCAGTAGTAGATATAATGGTCATCTGAGTTAAATTCACCCATTCCAGTCCATTTGAGTTCACTGATTCCTAGAATGTCGACATTCACTCTTGCCATCTCTTGTTTGACCACTTCCAATTTGCCTTGATTCATGGACCTGACATTCCAGGTTCCTGTGCAATATTGCTCTTTACAGCATTGGACCTTGCTTCTATCACCAGTCACATCCACAGCTGGGTATTCTTTTTGCTTTGGCTCCATCCCTTCATTCTTTCTGGAGTTATTTCTCCACTGATCTCCAGTAGCATATTGGGCACCTACTGACCTGTGGAGTTTCTCTTTCAGTGTCCTATCATTTTGCCTTTTCATACTGTTCATGGGGTTCTCAAGGCAAGAATACTGAAGTGGTTTGCCATTCCCTTCTCCAGTGGACCACATTTTGTCAGATCTCTCCTCCATGACCCACCCGTCTTGGGTTGCCCCACGGGCATGGCTTAGTTTCATTGAGTTAGACAAGGCTGTGGTCCTAGTGTGATTAGATTGACTAGTTTTCTGTGAGTATGGTTTCAGTGTGTCTGCCCTCTGATGCCCTCTTGCAACACCTACCGTCTTACTTGGGTTTCTCTTACCTTGGGCGTGGGGTATCTCTTCACGGCTGCTCCAGCAAAGAGCAGCCATTGCTCCTTACCTTGGATGAGGGGTATCTCCTCACTGCTGCCCTTCCTGACCTTCAGCGTGGCTATTTCTGCTTTATTGACTATGCCAAATCCTTTGACTGTGTGGATCACAATAAACTGTGGAAAATTCTGAAAGAGATGGGAATACCAGACCACCTGACCTACCTCTTGAGAAATTTGTATGCAGGTCAGGAAGCAACAGTTAGAACTGGACATGGAGCAACAGACTGGTTCCTAATAGGAAAAGGAGTACGTCAAGGCTGTATATTGTCACCCTGCTTATTTAACTTCTATGCAGAGTACATCATGAGAAACGCTGGGCTGGAAGAAACACAAGCTGGAATCAAGATTTCAGGGAGAAATATCAATAACCTCAGATATGCAGATGACACGACCCTTATGGCAGAAAGTGAAGAGGAACTAAAAATCCTTTTGATGAAAGTGAAAGTGGAGAGTGAAAAAGTTGGCTTAAAGCTCAACATTCAGAAAACGAAGATCATGGCATCCGGTCCCATCACTTCATGGGAAATAGATGGGGAAACAGTGGAAACACTGTCAGACTTTATTTTTTTGGGCTCCAAAATCACTGCAGATGGTGATTGCAGCCATGAAATTAAAAGACGCTTACTCCTCGGAAGGAAAGTTATGACCAACCTAGGTAGCATATTCAAAAGCAGAGACAGTACTTTGCCAACAAAGGTTCATCTAGTTGAGGCTATGGTTTTTCCTGTGGTCATGTATGGATGTGAGAGTTGGACTGTGAAGAAGGCTGAGTGCCGAAGAATTGATGCTTTTGAACTGTGGTGTTGGAGAAGACTCTTGAGAGTCCCTTGGACTGCAAGGAGATCCAACCAGTCCATTCTGAAGGAGATCAGTCCTGGGATTTCTTTGGAAGGAATGATGCTAAAGCTGAAACTCCAGTCCTTTGGCTACCTGACGCGAAGAGTTGACTCATTGGAAAAGACTCTGATGCTGGGAGGGATTGGGGGCAGGAGGAAAAGGGAACGGCAGAGGATGAGATGGCTGGATGGCATCGCTGACTCGATGGATGTGAGTCTGAGTGAACTCCGGGAGTTGGTGATGGACAGGGAGGGCTGGCGTGCTGTGATTCATGGCGTCGCAAAGAGTTGGACACGATTGAGCGACTGAACTGAACCCTTAATTCTTGGCTTCTCAGGTGGCTTAGTGGTAAAGAATCAGCCCAGCAATGCAGGAGATGCAGGAGACGTGGGTTCAATCCCTGGGTCGGGAACATCCTCTGAAGAAGGAAATGGCAGCCCACTCTAGTATTTTTACCTGTCAAATCCCATGGACAGTGGAGCCTGGCAAGCTGTAGTCCATGACGTCACAAAAGGTCGGCTGCAAATGAGCGACTAACACTTTCACTTTCACCCTTTATTCTAGAAGAACTAGGAAAGGGTTTATAATCTGGATATTTGATTTTCCCTATCTGTGTTTCCTAAACACCAATCAAGAACAATCGCATGTTCTTATTCTATTGGTTTGTTTACTTACTTGGGATACTTAAAAAATAACTTTATTCTCTTAGCATGATGATCTTTTAGAAAGTACTGTGAAGCAGTTTTCACGTGGGGGAGAAAAAACAAAAGTCTTTAAAAGCTGGCCGCAGCAGAAGTTTTTGGATGTCCTTGTCAAAATGTTCATCTTCTGCTCCCTATCTGGAAAGGTTGCTACCTTTTGACTTTGTATGGAAGCTTCTTTCAGTTCCCTGTGCTTCCGTCTCCAGTTTCCAGAATCCCAATGACATGGGAACTTGTGGTTTTAATGTAATCGAAACTGCCAGTTGGCTTTTATAAATGGGATTTTTTAGGAATCACTGGACCTTTCTTCTCTGCTGTTTTCTCTTCTGTTTGGATATGTTCTCCATCAGTTGTCTGTTTGAGCTTCAACTTCCATCCTGTAGGTTCTGCCACTTTTTCTCATGTGCTTTCCACGTTCTCACCTCCGTGTAAAGAGACCCAATTCCCACTGCAGGATGCAGGTGGTTCTGTGCTGTGTCCTGTCAGTTTGGAGTTTTCCTGTTGATGTCCCTCAGCTTTATGTCCTCTGAAACTCTTCTCCCTTCTCTAGAAGTTTGTCACTTATTCCCAAGTGTCTGCATACACTTTGTCGATAACCACTGCTCATTAACTGTCGGTTTATCCACAACTAATCCAGGCACCAGACAGCATCAGGGCCAAGTGCATTGTGTACAAACTCCAAGAAATACTAGAGCTTGCTGAGGGTTACAGTGGGACAGTATCAGTGGGGAGAACTTAAATGTGCTCTTTTTATGAACGTGGCAGCATGCAGGTATCAGATGGATACAACAAAATGCTATGGATAATTTATAGAGCCTATTCAAACTCTGGGGCTTCCTGGTGGCTCAGTTGGTAAAGAATCTGCCTGCCAATGCAGGAGACCCATATTCGATCCCTGGTTCGGGAAGACCCCCTGGAGAAGGAAATGGTGACCCACTCCAGTATTCTTTCCTGGAGAATCCCAAGGACGGATGAGCCTGGTGAGCTACAGTCCATGGGGTCGCAGAGAGACAGACTCGACTGAAATGACTTAGCATGAAAAATTTCCTGTTTTATTCAAAATAGAATAAAAAAATTAACCTCAAGAGTTAAAAAATGTTTATATCATAAATTAAAACTTAGCAGCCCAGCCATTACCAGACTCACTTTTTTTTCATGGAGAAGGGAATGGCACCCCACTCCAATACTCTTGCTTGGAAAATCCCATGGGTGGGGGAGCCTGGTAGGCTGCAGTCCACGGGGTCTCTTAAGAGTCAGACACGACTGAGCGACTTCACTTTCACTTTTCACTTTCATGCATTGGAGAAGGAAATGGCAACCCACTCCAGTGTTCTTGCCTGGAGAATCCCAGGGACGGGGGGCCTGGTGGGCTGCCGTCTGTGGGGTTGCACAGAGTCGGACACGACTGAAGCGACTTAGCAGCAGCAGCTCTTTTCAAGGCTGTGTTTAGGGAATAAACGTTGAATAGAAATCGACCTCCTGAGAGTCTGTAAATGACTCCAAAATATAGGTAAGAAAGCAAATCTGAATAATTTCTCAATTATGTTTGATAGAGCAGAAAAAGTGTGACTTAATCACATTTCTTTCATTTCAGTATTACAATAATAAAACCGCTTATCAGGCCTATTTCAATGGCACAGTATGAGATATATGGTAAATATATCTGGGATATACATTAAGTCCCCTACTTAGGAACCTTTAAGTTGGAAACTTTGAAGATGTGAATGTGCGTTCCATCAGCATGAGGCTTGAGTGAACTTGCAGCTTGCCCTCCATCTCATATTGCTGACGATCCTTCAGCACTACCATCTCCTACCTCCTCTGTCTCCTCTGGTCAGTAACACTTTTTGCCTGTTCACTCCATGCCAGCCCCCGTATACCAGCCAGTGTCCTGTACTTCTGTGCTTTTCACGATATTGTACTGTAAGATTAAAAATGTTTTCTTTATTTCTGTGTGTGTTGTCTACGTATTTTTTGTGTGACGAGTATTACAAAGTTATTACAGTACAGTACTGTTTAGCTGGTTGTGTTAGTTGGGTATCTAGGCTAACTTTGTTGGACTTAGGGACAAATTGGACTTAGGAGCATGTTCTTGGATAACAGCTCATTTGTTTGTAGGGGACTTACTGTACAACTGTGAATTAAAACACTGTCCAGGCTTCAAGAAATTGGCGAGTCTGTGGGGAAGATGTTAAACAAAAATAAATAAAAATGCACTGTGAAAAGTGCCCTAGGGCTTCCCTGGCGGCTCAGTGGTGGGGAGTCTGCCTGCCAGTGTAGGAGACCTGGGTTTCGATTCCTGATCAGGAAGGATCCCATGTGCCACGGAGCAGCCAAGCGCATGGGCCACAACTAACGAGCCTGTGCTCTCCAGCCCGGGAGCCAGAACTGCCGAAGCCTGAACGCTCTAGAGCCTTTACTCCACGAGAGAAGCTGCCAGTGAGAAGCCTGTGTGCCGCAACTGGAGAGTAGCCCCGACTCGCGACAACTAGAGAAAAACCCGTGGAGCAGGGAAGACCCAGAACAGCCAAATATAAATCAGTGCTAATAAATACAATGAAAAAAAAGTGCTCTATCAAGAGAAAGCATCAGTGCTCTGTATGGGTGGCCTGTCATCTCAGTTTGGGGCCTGATTGTCCCTTGTTTTGAGTTGGCTTTCTGCCCCTTGAGTATCTCTGTGATTTGGGACAAGTTACTTAAGGCCTCCAAGGCTCAGTTTCCTGGTCTTTAAAATGGTACCCATCACACCTGTCCCCGAAGGTTATTGCAAGGCTTCGGAGCCTTTGATGGCATATTTCTGGGGTCTAGTGCAGGGCCTGGCATATACACAGTTGCAGTTTTTTTATGATCCCCTTTGTGACTTGCTTTGTATCGGCTTGCTAACAACAACTTCTTAGGTTTTACTCCACTCTTTGCCCACCAGGTTCAAGCACTGTGGCTTGTGACCCTCCTGGTCAGACTGTGCTCAGGTGGTGGATTGGTGACTTGGGAGCACGTGCTGAGGAGCCAGCAGGGGCAGGTTTTCAGTGTCGGTGCCTCTGCAGCCATAGGCTTCCACCTTCCTGTGTTCTCTGACCATGTCCCCTGGGCATCTACCAGGTTTGGGGATAAAGGCTGACTTCTCAACGCTTTGGAGAGGCTGAAAGAGCTTAAAGGCAGGAGAGGGTGTGGGTTGGATAGGGCAAATGAACGTCAAGGAGGAGAGGTGACATTGGTGCAGGAGTTGAGGGAAGGGGCTGTTTCCCCACTGGAGAAGTCAAGGAGCGCTTCATGGAAGAGGTGGCATTTCACCTGGCTTGTAAGGTGTTGGTGGACCAGCGGAGAAGAGTGGGGATTTCAAAACTCTGGTTGGCCTGGATGTGCAGGAAGAAGTGCTCCTGCCAAGTGTGTTTCATGTGCTATGAGTTGCATTTCTTGTAAGTGTGGGCATTACCGTTGGGCTAAGTCGCTTCAGGCGTGTCCGACTCTTTGTGATCCCATGGACTGTAACCTGCCAGGTTCCTCTGTTCATGGGATTTTCCATACCAGACTACTGGAGTGGGTAGTCATTGCCTTGTCCAGAGGATCTTCTCTACCCAGGGATTGAACCCAGGTCTCCTGCTCTGCAGGTGGGTTCTTTACCATCTGAACCACCAGGGCAACCCACGTGTGGGCATTCTCCCCACCTTTTTATTTAAATAAAAAGAGAGTTGGAATCTTTAAGAACGTATGTAAGCTCTCATCTTGACTAGTTGGGGCTTACTTTTTGCTGTTCATAGTCTGAAAATAAAAGTCTTTTCATTTCCTCATCCTAGAAAATTTGTAAAATACCAAAAATACATAAAAAGGAAAGTTACCTGGTAATTTAAAAATTTCCCCTTTTTCTAAGATGAAACAAAATATTCTAGTAAATGTGGATAGTTTACAGGTATTTTCAAACTTTTGTGAATTTTCTGTATTCTTTACTAATTTTTCTGTGGAAATGTATGCTTTGAGCAAAAAAATTGCTTCATAAAGAATATTTTATGTGTTATGAATGTCAACTCCCTTTCTTCCATATTAATTGTATCTTTTCCCTGCCAGTTGTTGACTTTTTGCCTTATTTATTGTATAGTTTTGATATCTTAAAGTTCTTGTGGCTTCTTCCATTTCCCTTTTCTTCATAAATTCCTTCTCTGTTCTGAGATCTGATGAAATGCTCTTTTTTGGTTTCATTTTTTACTTGTGACTCTCTCAGTCCATCTGGAATTAATTTTGATTTGAGACATGGTTCTCTTTTTATTTCCAACTACTTAACCAGTTATACCACACCATTAGTTGAATAATAGTTTTTTATTCCATGATTTGTTATGACACCTTTAAATATATATACTATATATATGTTTTTGGCTTCCCTGGTGGCTCAAGTGGTAAAGAATCTGCCTGCAATGTGGGAGACCCAGATTTGATCCCTGGGTCAGGAAGATGTGGAGGAGGGCATGGCAACCCACTCCAGGATCCTTGCCTGGAGAATCCCATGCACAGAGGAGCCTGGTGGGCTACAGTCCATGGGGTCACAAAGACTCAGACAGGACTGAGCGATTAATGCTTTGACTTTTCTTTTCTTTCATATGTATGTTTATTTCTAATATATTAAAAAAACCTGAGTATTTGTTTTGTTTCTTAGATTTAAAAATTTCTCTTCCATTTACATAGTGTGCATCTTATTTGGCTGGTTATTCTGTTTTAAGTAACAGCTGTTCTTCACTGTTTTTTATTTTTTGCATGTGAGATTTTATAACAGATTACAAACTGACTTCCCATGAGCCATCTTTACCTTGTAAACATTTTGTTTGGCTTACTCATGTTTGGCTTACTGAAGTTGAATGCTTCTATGAAGACCTATAAAACCTTCTAGAACTACCACCCAAAAAAGATGTCCTCTTCATCATAGGGGACTGGAATGCAAAAGTAGGAAGTTAAGAAATACCTGGAGTAACAGGCAGATCTGGTCTTGGAGTACAAAATGAAGCAGGGCAAAGGCTAACAGAGTTTTTCCAAGAGAAGCACTGCTCATAGCAAACACCCTCTTCCAACAACGCAAGAGAAGACTCTACACATGGACATCACCAGATGGTCAATACCAAAATCAGATTGATTATATTCTTTGCAGCCATAGATAGAGAAGCTCTATGCAGTTAGCAAAAACAAGACTGGGAGCTGACAGTGGCTCAGATCATGAACTCCTTATTGCCAAATTCAGACTGAAATTGAAGAAAGTAGGGGAAACCACTAGACCATTCAGGTATGACCTAAATCAAATCCCTTATGATTATACAGTGGAAGTGACAAATAGATTCAAGGGATTAGATCTGGCAGAGTACCTGAAGAACTATGGATGGAGGTTCGTGACATTGTACAGGAGGCAGTGATCAGGACCATCCCCAAGAAAAAGAAATGGAAAAGGCAAAATGATTGAGGAAGCCTTACAAATAGCTGAGAAAAGAAGAAAAGTGAAAGGCAAAGGAGAGAAGGAAAGATATAAACATCTGAATGCAGAGTTCTAAAGAATAGTGAGGAGAGATAAGAGAGCCTTCCTCAGTGGTCAGTGCAAAGAAATAGAAGAAAACAATAGAATGGGAAAGACTAGAGATCTCTTCAAGAAAATTAGAGATACCAAGGGAACATTTCATGCAAAGATGGGCTCAATAAAGGACAGAAATAGTATGGACCTAACAGAAGCAGAAGATATTAAGAAGAGGTGGGAGGAATACACAGAAGAACTATACCAAAAAGACCTTCATGACCCAGATAACCATGATGGTGTGATCACTCACCTAGAGCCAGGCATCCTGGAATGCAAAGTTAAGTGGGCCTTAGGAAGCATCACTGTGAACAAAGCTAGTGGAGGTGATGGAATTCCAGTTGAGCTATTTCAAATCCTGAAAGATAATGCTGTGAAAGTGCTGCACTCAATATGCCAGCAAATTTGGAAAACTCATCAGTGGCCACAGGACTGGAAAAGGTCAGTTTTCATTCCAGTCCCAAAGAAGGGCAATGCCAAAGAATCTTCAAACTACCACACAATTGCACTCATCTCACACGCTAGCAAAGTAATGCTCAAAATTCTCCAAGCCAGGCTTCAATAGTACGTGAACTGTAAGCTTCCAGATGTTCAAGCTGGTTTTAGATAAGGCAGAGGAACCAGAGATCAAATTGCCAACATTGGTTGGATCATCGAAAAACAAGAGAATTTCAGAAAAACATCTACTTCTGCTGTTTGATTATGTGAAAGCCTTTGACTGTGTAGATCACAACAAACGAGAAAATTCTGAAAGAGATGGGAATACCAGACCACCTTACCTGCCTCCTGAGAAATCAGTATGCAGGTCAAGAAGAAACAGTTAGAACTGGACATGGAACAGCAGACTGGTTCCAAATCAGGAAAGGAGTACATCAATGCTGTATATTGTCATACTGCTCATTTAACTTATATGCAGAGTACGTCATGAGAAACGCTGGGCTGGAAGAAGCACAAGCTGGAATCAAGATTGCCAGGAGAAATATCAATAACTTCAGATATGCAGATGACACCACCCTTATGGCAGAAAGTGAAGAGGAACTGAAGACCCTCTTGATGAAAGTGAAAGAGGAGAGTGAAAAAGTTGGCTTAAAGCTCAACATTAAGAATACTGAGATCATGGCATCCAGTCCCATCCCTTCATGGCAAATAGATGGGGAACATTGGTGAGAGACTTGATTTTCTTGAGCTCCCAAATCTCTGCAGATGGTGACTGCCGCCATTAAATTAAAAGATGCTTGCTCATTGGAAGAAAAGCTATGACCAATCTAGACAGCATATTAGAAAGCAGAGATGTTACTTTGCTGACAAAGACCTGTCTAGTCAAAGCTATGGTTTTTCCAGTAGTCATGTGTGAATGTGAGAGCTTGACCATAAAGAAAGCTGAACACCACAGAATTGATGCTTTTGAAATGTGTTGTAGAAGACTCTTGAGAGTCCCTTGTGCTGCAGGGAGATAAACCAGTCAATCCTAAAGGAAATCAGTCCTGAATAATCATTGGAAGGACTGATACTGATACTCCAATACTTTGGCCACCTGATGTGAAGAACTGGCTCATTGGAAAAGACCCTGATTTGGGGAAAGATTAAAGGCAGGAGGAGAAGGGGTGACAGTAAATGAGCTGGTTGGATGGCATTACCGACTTGTTGGATATGGGTTTGAACAATCTCTAGGAGTTGGTGAACTGGGAAGCTTGACGTGCTGCAGTCCATGGGGTTGCAAAGAGTTGGACAGGACTGAGCGACTTAACTGACTCTTGTTAAACCTAAAACATAAGTTTTTTTTTTTCTTTTTTTTTTAAATTTTAATTTTTAAACTTTACATAATTGTATTAGTTTTGCCAAATATCAAAATGAATCCGCCACAGGTATACATGTGTTCCCCCATCCTGAACCCTCCTCCCTCCTCCCTCCCCATACCATCCCTCTGGGTCGTCCCAGTGCACTAGCCCCAAGCATCCAGTATCGTGCATCGAACCTGGACTGGCATCTCGTTTCTTACATGATATTTTACATGTTTCAATGCCATTCTGTCAAATCTTCCCACCCTCTCCCTCTCCCACAGAGTCCATAAGACTGTTCTATACAACACTGTCTCTTTTGCTCTCTCATACACAGGGTTATTGCTACCATCTTTCTAAATTCCATATATATGCGTTAGTATACTGTATTGGTGTTTTTCCTTCTGGCTTACTTCACTCTGTATAAGAGGCTCCAGTTTCATCCACCTCATTAGAACTGATTCAAATGTATTCTTTTTAATGGCTGAGTAATACTCCATTGTGTATATGTACCACAGCTTTCTTATCCATTCATCTGCTGATGGACATCTAGGTTGCTTCCATGTCTTGGCTAATATAAACAGTGCTGCGATGAACATTGGGGTACACGTGTCTCTTTCCCTTCTGGTTTCCTCAGTGTGTATGCCCAGCAGTGGGATTGCTGGATCATAAGGCAGTTCTATTTCCAGTTTTTTAAGGAATCTCCACACTGTTCTCCATAGTGGCTGTACTAGTTTGCATTCCCACCAACAGTGTAAGAGGGTTCCACCGTTTAAAAATCATTGAGTCTTTCAGCTGTTCTAGAAAAATCAGTGGAGCGGCCTAAATACTGGGCTTATAGTTCCACATGGCAGAAGTCTGCTGGGGTCTGTCGTGGCTGCCTGCCTCTCTCTGTAATACAGATGTGGGCTGGCTGGCGAGCCCTTGCCTCCACTTTTCCTTACTGACTTTACTTCCAGCTTGACCCAGACTCACTGGAGTAATGCTGTTTCAAAAACAGTTTTCATTGTAATAATTTGATCCTTGATAGAGCCTTTTGTGTCATATTACTCTATTTTAGTTTTTTATTGGAGTATGCTTGCTTTACAGTGTTTTGTTTGTGTCTGCCGTACAGCATTGTGAATCAGCTATATGTATACACATATCCCCTTTCTGGTGCCCCTCCCTCCCCTCTCTAGGTCATCACAGAGCGCCAGGCTGGGCCCCCTGAGTTATATGGCAGCTCCCGCAAGCTGTCTGTTTTATATATGGCAGTGTATATATTTCAGTGCTACTTTCTTGATTTGTCCCACCCTCTCCTTCCTAATCTGTCTCCACAAGTCTTTTCTCTATGTCTGCACCTCTATTCCTGACCTGCAAACGGGTTCATCAATATTTATTTTTCTAGATTCCACATATATGTGTTAATATCCAATATTTGTTTTTCTGACTTACTTCAGTCTGTATCACTTCAACTGATTCAATTTTGTTCCCTTTTATGGCTCATTTATTTTATATTTCTGTGTGTGTGTGTATATGTGTATATATACACGTACATATATATATCTGTATACATCCATATGTGTGTGTATCCTATATTGCAGTGTTGAAGAAAAGACTCTGTTCTTTATTGAATGCTACTTGAACACAGCCCCTTTTAAACTTCAGAATTAAGTGCCCAAAGTCATATGAGTACAGAGAAACAGAATATTCTATAGAGACACTGAGGAAAAAAATGCAAAGAGAGACAGTTATCTGAGTCTTCAGATTCAAAACAAAACACAGCAGCATTTGTATAGTGTCATACCAAAGATGAACAAGTGTATTTTCACTCAAATCGGTGGGCGTGATGTTGTTTCTTGGCTAGATTCTTTCTTCACAGAGGCTCGATAGCACCGTTTTCTTTCATTCCAGACTTAACCCACGTCCTCATTTACATACCCCACTATTTCCGCATGGGCTGGGCGTTTTGACTGCCGGCTGTAGCATCGTTGCTTCCTTTGTCCCCTTCTGTGATTCAGATGAAATCAAAGGAGTAAACACGTTTTCAGTATTCTCTGAATACTCATCTGCAAAGATAGTAAGCATTTTTAACCACATGATGTTGTGTTGCCGTGTACTTGTGGTAAATGCAGCTGTGTTACCTCCATTCCCGTCTGGTTTTAAACCTGAGAAACTGATGCTCAGAGAAGGCTGTGACCCCGGGGGCAGAGCCACAGGGTCATAGCGGCCACTGGAACCTGCGTCTTCTGACACCTAATCCAGTGCACACTCTATCGTATGAACTTGTAAAAATAGTGGAGACTTTAAAGTAGTGGCCATATGTTCCATTTAGTTTATTTTCTGTTAGTCATTAACATCGTATAGGAAGTACGTCATAGTAAAAAGCAGAAGAGAGAGAGTAACCATGTAATATTAATGCGTTAGGCATAAAAAAAAGCTGTAAATTAAACCTAGGGCATAAAGGAAAAAAATGCCTCCATTTCAGTGAAAGTTTGACCATTCTCATGTATAGGTGAACGGTAGGATTACAGAATTTTAGGATTGGTTCTAAGAATGAACTAGGACAGAACTGAATTCCTGATTTCTTTTTTTTTTTTTTTAATAGGTTTTATGACAGTGTTTTTTTTTTGGCCACACCACACAAGGGCATGTGGGGGCTGTGTGGGGTGTTAGTTCCCAGACCGGGGATGGAAGCCTCACAAGTGTGGAGTCCTACCTAACCACTGGGCCACCAAGGAAGTGCCCTGATCTTTTAAACAGAACAACTAAGGTTTTATACTGTTAAGTGTTCTGTTTTGTTTTTGCCCTTGAAGATGTGAGGCTAGTTGGTAATTAAACTTGAGGTAGAAACGGGAAGCAGCATCAGTTCTGAGTCTTGTGCCGTCGTCAGCGTGGGGGTTAATTCAGCCTTTGGGTGAGCGGGCAGAGCTTCATTCCCAGTGTCTCACACGGTCTGTAGTCCCGTGGAGTGAAAAAAATGATGATAAATGCAGAGAAGTACAATTTTTGTGCTTTATTTACCCCTTTTGCTTAATAGGAAGATCATGCCAGAAAAAGCTGGGACAGTTCATTACTTTTGACTTCATAAAATAGAAGCTGGAAAATAGGGAAGGGAACGTTCCTTTCTAGGAGGCCTTGGAGAGTTGGGGAGAGTCTGACGTTAATAGAAACATTTTGACAGCAGGAGAACATCACGTGAGCTCACTGGTGCTCAGAAATGTTTATGAAAAATCTACTTATGTTGGCAGGCAGTTTTAGGGGAGGTTGTCTCCGCCGTATTAAAAAAAAATTGGTTCCTTGTTTTCTCTAAAAGCTACTCTAGCAAAAGGAAAACAAATACTATTTCTTGGCAGTGCCTGAGAAATGTTTGTAATGTTAACCAAAGGATCTCAGTAGAAGTATGTCAGTATTATTTTAGGCCCTGTGGACCTATTGATAAATATTCTAGACAGTGTTACAGAAATCACTGCTGAAATTTGGGTAAGTAGTTGACATTTCTGATCAGAGGATTTTATTGTTATATTAGACAATTAGGGAAGATTTTTTTCCCCAAGATATGTGTTTTTTTCCCCCCTCCTCCTAATGGTGATTGTAAATAATTTTAAAATGTAGATCAAAACTTACTCAGTTTTATGTGAATTCCATTTATATGCCAAAATCTGTAGCAAATTTGCTTTTTTAAGCTTTATGGTCTTATTATGTTTTCATCCTAAAAAAATTTTTTTTTTTAATGGACAAGTGAATGGCATTAATTCCAAACACTGATAGGTATGAGGGACTGAAAATAACAGGCTAGGAAAAAAGTTCATTAAAGGAAAAAGCAAAAAGGTAAGTGACTCTTCAGTCCAAATGCTGTCTTGATGATTAATAAACAATGGCCAGGCTGCAGAATGATTTTCCAGATAACTTTTTCACACTTCATGGTACTTTCTTTTTGGATATTTTTCATATTTTGATCTTCCTAGTAGATTGACTGTATACGCCTTTCCCCCCCTCTGTTTAATCATACTTGTCTATGTTTTTCTTATTTGTAGGAAGAAAAAAAGAAGTTTGACAAAGAGACTGAAAGGAACTATAGCCTAATTGATAAACATTTGAATTTATCAGCAAAAAAGAAAGACTCACATTTACAAGAGGTATTGTTTTTATTTTTCTTTTAACTTGTTTGTAAAATTTAATAATCAGTGCATGTCTTATTTTTAATGAGCTTTTCTTTTGAAAATGTTTCATCTAGGTTTATTAGAGATGGAAAAAATGACTAGGTATCACCATGAATTTAAAAAAAAAAGCTCTTTTGGAATAAGACAAAATAAGATCTCATAGAGCGATTAATGCAGTGTGGATTCAGAGTGTTAGAAGGTTTGGTTCTGAGTATATTTTCCCAGGAACAACCATTTTAACTAGGATAACTGAGAAAAGATATATTATTTTCAGGAATAGGTTATTAATTAACTTTCAAGATGTGTTGAAAAAGTGAATTGAATAAGCTCCTATACCATTTGGCTTTTATGTGAAGGCAGAATTAATCTTACCTAACGCTGAAGATTCAGGAGTTTTTCAGCTTCTTTGGAAAGAGAGCATCTGTTTTACTTGTGTTAATAGACTTGTTTCTTTTGGAGGGAGCCATATGTAAGGAGAAAGGAATTTATATCTTCTGTCTCGTTTTCGCTTTCTGTTTTTTTCTACATTCCCTGCCACTTGTTTTTCCTCACTCACACCCTGGAAATTCAGTTGTTTACAATTTGGAACATATGCTTTCCTTAAACATAATGCTGTTTTCATCCCACAGAAGTGTGACTTCTTCCCCGTGCATTTGTTTATTTTTAAACACATAAGGGATCCAGGCGTAAGGTGCCACTATAATAGACACTTGGTGAAGTATCATCAAAATGACAATGTTGTAGAGTAAACCTGGGTTGTGTTGAAATGTTACAGATTTAGTTGCAAACGCTGTGTGTATGTGTGTGGCTATGTTGACATGAACCACATGTTGCATCTTCTTTTGTCTCTGTAATGTGATTGGCCGATGTTTACATGGTGTTTGGTGGTCTGTAGAAGAGAAAGGCCCTTTTGTACCGTCTAATCCTGACTACAGTACTGTTTGCAGGCGGTCCTGCATTCTCTCGTTTTCCATATTGTGCAGAAAGCCATGCAGTTGCTACACGTGCTCCCTCACCTCCTGCCCTCTGGCAGTTTTGAAGGGACAGCTGTTGCCCGTAGAGGCTCTCTTTATGCCAGCAGTTTTCCACTTCCTGTTCTACTTGATCTCTGTTTCCAGGTATCCTGATGGGATTTCCATGCCCCAAGTCAATTTCCATCTCCACCTCACTCTCTAATTAGATATCATTCTACCTGTTGCTAGGGCAAAATCTGTAACGTCATCCTTGGCTTTTTCTCTCTTAGCCCATCTACTCAGCCTAGGTCTTCTTCAACTTCAGGTTATTCTCAGAATGTGGCCAGTTCTCCTAGCCTGCAAACCTGTCACTCTGGCGCAGGTGGTGGGCATTTCTCACATAGGTGACTATAGAAGCCTCCCGGCTTTTTACTCAGGGATCTCTACAGTTTATTTTCGTTTTCAAGTTATTTTGCATTCATTTATGTGTATATGCATGCAGCTTTCTCTGTGGCTCAGACTGTAAAGAATCTGCCTGCAGTGCAGGAGACCCTGGTTGGATCCCTGGGTCTTAAAGATCCCCTGCAGAAGGGAATGGCTCCCCAGTCCAGTATTCTTGCCTGGGAAATCCCATGGACAGAGGAGCCTGGATGGACTACAGTCCTGGCACTGACTCAAGGAGTCAGACATGACTGATGACTAACACTTTCACTCTTTCTTTATGCACATGTGCATGCATGTTACTCTGTGTAATGACGACACAGGGATCGAACCCCTGTCCCCTGCATTAGGAACATGGACTCTCAACCCCTAGACTGCCAGGGAAGTCCTCTTATGGTTTATTTCCTATATGGCAGCAGAGTCAGCCTTTGTCTTGCTCTTCGTCTCCAAATGCTCCTAGAAGCTCTGTCAGAGGCCCCCAGTCCACTCCGCCTTCTCTCATCCCACATGGCAGCCTCATTCTGGCTTGGCTCCATGGCTTAGCGCCTCAGTGCTTGTCCTTCTGCCAGATCCGCATGACTCACTTTGTAAATAGTCTTCCAGATAGTCTCCTCTCAGACTTCCCCTGAGTGGAGATGTTGTATCTTATTTAGGGTGCCTTCCTTACTCTGCCTTTTTTGTTGTTTTTTGTTTTTCTTGCTCTTACAACCATTTGACTCATTACGTATTCAGGTGTGGGCTTTCCTGGTGGTTCAGTGGTAAAGAATCCACCTGTAAATGCAAGAGGCATGAGAGACTCAGGTTCGAGCCCTGAGTCAGGAAGATCCCCTGGAGTAGGAAGTGGCAACCAGCTCCCATATTCTTGCCTAGAAAATTCCATGGACAGAGGAGCCGGGGGGGCTACAGTCCATGGGGTCACAAAGCGCTGGACCCGACTGAGCACACACGGTACATTTGGGTCTCATGGCTTCTTTCCCTGGGATGTCAGCTCCTTGCAGGCAACAGCCTAGTTCTCTTCAGCACTCTGTCCACAGTGCCTAGAATAAGACCTGTCGGGGAGCAGGCACTCATGAATACTTATTGAATGAACTAGTGTGAAGATTATGAGCTAGACCTTCAACAATTTCATCATTCCCAAAGATAATTAAACATTACATTGGAAATTTGAAGAGACCCTCAAGATGAATCATTTTAGTTTTCACTTAAATTATATATTCTTGGGTCTTCTCTGGTGTTCCATGGTTAAAAGACTCTATGCTGTCCATGCAGGGGGCATGGGTTCGATCCCTGGTTGGGCATCTAAGATCCCACATACTGAGTGGCATGACCAAAAGGATTAAAAAAAATTACATTTTCTTTGCTGTTTTGATTTGTGTGCTCCTTTCAAATGTACAGAACCCCACTTGACCGAGCTTTCAGTTGCAAGAGTGAATGCCTTACGGATGGGGATGCTCCTTAAAGGAAAGAAGGTTAGATGTGGCTTTGGCCACTTCTGGCAGTGGCTAATGCGTTGCTGATCTTCAGTAAATTGAGTTGAGGTGCTTGAGAGATTAATAAAGGTTGCTGAGAGTGGTACTGAACAAAGGCGTGTGTCCTTGTTATCAGCTGTTCTTTCCTCTGGTTTCCAATGAAAATCACAGGAGAGAATTGTGGCCGACAGCAGGCTGGCAGTTTTGGTTTATTCGGACCTTTGCCTCTCGCTCTGTATTGAACGGACACTAGCTTCTGCTCCATCACACCCCCAAATTCTCAATATTACTGTCTGTACTAGAACAGTAATTGGATATTTGAGAAAATTCTTCGACTGCTGATATTTGAACTGTATTTTTGTTTTCTTATGGCAGCTAAAAATTAGCACTTGCCCTCTGCCTCTTTAGATTAAATTCACTAGGCAACCTCTGAGGCCCCGCTCCCAGGCTGTATTCCACATTGTGCCCCCATTAAAACTTGACTCACAACTCTCACATCGTGCATTTTTTTTCCAGTTGAGTACTCAGATAATTATATTTCCGTAAGTATGACCAGAGAAATAGATCCCCTGAAGATCTTTGTGTGAGGGATCTATTCCTGTTATGCGTATTTACAGCAGGCATGGTCAGAAGTGAAATTGATAATCTATTTGAAGTTATATGTTTAAAAAAATGACTTTCGCTTGGTATAGTAAAAAGTATAGTCCAGATGTGTGTTTTTCAATTGCCACCAAGCAATGATCTCAGTTCTGGCACTACCTGGAAATAGCGTCAGATCCTGCAGGTTAAAGGCTCAATCCTACAAGACCGCCCTACTGATGACTGGCAGATGCCAGCTATTATATATAGAATGGGGAAACAACAAGGCCCTATTCAGTATCCAGTAATAAACCATAATGGAAAAGAATTTATATGTGTAACCAAATCATTTTGTTGTACAGCAGAAGCTAACACATTGTAAATCAACTGTACTTCAGTTAAAAAAAAAAGACTGCCCCACTTCTAACACCAAATCCTGGTGTGCTTCTGATTAACTGACTACAAAGAAAAGGTTCCTGTGGCCCCCTCTTCCTTGGGTTTGATTGATTTGCTAGGGCAACTCACAGAACTAGGCAACATTTACTTAAGTTTACCAGCTTATTATAAAAGGTAATCTAGGGGATTCAGATGAGCAGCCAAGAGGAAGAGGTGCAGAGGACTGGGTCCAGAAGGGTCCCAGGTGCTGAAACTTCTGACCGTGTGGAGCTGGGGTGTGTCACTGTTCAGGCAAGTGGATGGATTTACTCATGACCTGAAATGAAGTCTGCCAGATATTTCTCCAGTAAAGACAGGTTTATTCAGGATCAGAAGAGAGTTGCTGTTTGGGGCCTCGCAGCCATGGTGAGCCAAGGGCACGTTCCCACCTGATGCATGAAGGAGATCCCCTTGATTGTGAAGGACCGGGAGTTGAGAGGCCATAGTAAACAGAGGCCATGACTTTTCTTGGGTTGAGTCCTGGCCAGGCGAGAAGAGTCATCTTCCTTCTTTCTCTTGGGCTCTGTTGTCATCGGAAGCCATGAGTGCTCCCACTCTGGTGACCCAGCTCTGTTTAATTGAGTTTTCTGTTTACTGATTTTTTACATTGCTAACCTGGAAGCTTATGAACCCGTGTTCAGGAGTTGCTACAGAACTTAATCTGTAGTGCTTACCCCTTCCTGAGGGCCAGTGGGTGGGGCCAAGGTTCTAACCTTCTGATCAGTGCAGCCTTGGGGCCCCCCAAAGTCACCTTATTAGCACAAACAGGAGTGTTCTCACTCAGGGCTCCTTACAAATGACAGCAGGCACTTCCCTCAGTCCGGAAATTCCAAGGGTTTTAGGAGATTTGTGCCAGGAACCTGGGACAAAGACCAAATACATTTCTTCTTATACCACTTATATAGTGATTGCCTTTCAGACGGAGTCAAGCTAAAGGACTGTGCTGCTGGGTGTAATTTGAATGTCTGTGGTGGTGGCGTAAATGATGGGTTATCTACAGTCCCAGGGATTCTGGTGATAAGATCTCTCCGTGCCTGGCACAGCAGTTCTGAACACTCAGAACATTAGGAGGCTGTGAATAGAAGCTGAGCAGCGATACAGGAGCACAACCAGGAGAGAGAATCCACTCAAAAAAAAAAAAAAAAGAAAACGACCTTGGTAAATGTGATCCTGGTGAAATTTTCTTGAAAGGCATCTCCCATTAACAATAACATGAAAGATTCACCCTTAAATTCCCCCATAGCTCCATTTTAGTAAATACTCAGCACACTTGCATTGTTTTTCCTGGGAAAAACAGCATTGTGCCTGTTAACTGCTGGTGGCTGAGCTCAATCTCTGGTCATTAGAGGCATAAAAAAATCATGATTTCTATGAGTATTAGGTAGAAAATTTGGCTGAATAAGAAACATTTTGACTTAGTCATGTTGGCTAAACAAGTAGTCACAATCTGAAAGTAGAGTTCTTTTTTCGGTGGAAATTATGAGGATTTCCAGGAGGAGAGAGCATCTCAAAGTGATCCTAAGAGACTGCTCCGAGGAGGCGGGGAAGGGAGTCAGTATATATAGAAGTTTGTAGCAAGGTAGGGGTGGCGGGAGGCAGTCTGTTAATTAAGGGAAGCCAGATATCTCAAGGAATTTAGCATTCTTATATGTATGTTGTTATTCAGCTGCTAAGTTGTGTCTGATTCTTTGCAACCCCATGGAATGTAGTAAGCCAGGTTTCCCTGTCCTTCACCACCTCCCAGAGCTTGTTCAAACTCGTGTGCATTGAGTTGATGATGCTATCCAGCCGGCTCGTCCTCTGTTGTCCCCTTCTTCTCCTGTCTTCAATATTTCCCAGCATCAGGGTCTTTTCAAATGAGTCAGCTCTTCACATCAGGTGGCTGAAGTATTGGAGTTTCAGCTTCAGCAGCAGTCCTCCTAATGAATATTCAGGGTTGATTTCCTTTAGGATGGACTGGTTTGATCTCCTTGCAGTCCAAGGGACTCTCAAGAGCCTTCTCCAGCAGCACAGATCGCATGGATCACAGCCGTGTCTTCTGTGGGTGGGAAGACGCAAGTGTAGGCACCCATTTAATTCATTCCTTTCACGCGCCTCTCAGCTGCCTGGGGCCGAATCCTGCTTCTTGATTGTTCATACCCTTAGTGTTTACCGTATGTGTGTGTGTTAGTCACTCAGTCGTGTCCAACTCTTTGCGACCCCACGAACTGTAGCCCACCAGGCTCCTCTAATCCATGGAATTCTCCAGGCAAGAATACTGGAGTGGGATGCCATTCCCTTCTCCAGGGAATGTTTACCATAACAGGTGGAAAATGTGACGGATGGCTGCCTCCTATGCTTTCTTGGCATCCCCCCAAGCCCCTCAGCATACTTAGCCAGTGGCTGGTGCATAGCTGGTATTGTTTTCCTGGGCTCAGAAATTTACATTTGAAAGGCTGATGTTTACACATACAGCAGAAAATATTTCATTTCAAAGTAGGACGCATTTATTATATTTAAACATTAATTAAAAAATGATACGCCAAAAAATTATTACCTGTTACCTTTTTTTCCCCCAAAAACTTAAAATTTTGTTGTGGTAAAATATAGCAGGTGAAGTGAAAGTTGTTCGGTTGTGTCTGACTCTTTGCGACCCCATGGACTACACAGTCCATGGAATACTCCAGGCCAGAGGGTGGCCTTTCCCTTGTCCAGGGGATCTTCCCAACCCAGGGATCGAACCTGGGTCTTCTGCATTGCAGGCGGATTCTTTTCCAGCTGAGCCACAAGGGAAGCCCAAAATATAGCAAGATATGATTTTAACTATGTTCAAGGATATCGTTTGTGCAGTGTCATTAAATACAGTCACCCCCACATTCCAACTCCTAAAGGCTTAGATACGGAAACTCTGTGCTTCCCACTAAACTGTGACTCCCCAGCCCTCTTCCCTCCAGCTCCTAACCATCATTCTACTTCTGTCTTTATCAATTTCACTCTCCCAAGTACCTCATGGAAGAGCAATCATGTGGCACCTGTCCTTTTGTGATTGGCTCATTTCATTTAGCATTGTTGACTAAAATAAATGTAAAACGTTGTGAGTTGAGAGTTGTGAGGAAGTTTTATTTGGGGCAAAGTGAAGAAATTTTATTTGGGGCAAAATGAGAACTATAGCCTGGGAGACAGCATTTCAGATAGCTCTAAGAAACTGCTCCACAGTGGTGGAGGGAAGGTCAGTACATATGTGATTTTGTTGAAGGGGGTGTGCGTGCACTGAAGCATGCGTTTTTTTGTGTGGAAGGTTTCTGGTAGTTTTGTGAGGGTGACTGCTAGTCGCGAGGAGCAGACATCTCCGTGAAGGATTTTAGTGCTTTTCTAGATAGGAAGAGATACAAGAATTGGGCTCATAAAATCAGCTCCTGAAAATACGTAGCTATCTGAAGACCTGTCCTGGCAGTTTTTCCCAGAGCACAGAGTGCTTCATTTCTGCTCTCTACCCTGAACTCCTTTTCAGGGGGTTTTGATGGTCAGTAGCTATAGCAGCTCATGATTTAGTGCTTGTAGAGGTACAAGGTAAGTGCCGTCATGTAGTTGACAGGTTAATGTCCTGAGGCTTCTTCCATGTTAAGCCAGGTGCCGGAATTTCCTTCCAGTCTGAGGCTGAATAATATCCCATTATCTGTGTAGACCAGATTTTGATTATCCCTTCATCTGTCAGTGGGCACGTTGGTTATTTCTCCCATTTCGCTGCTGTCAGTGTGGGTGAGCAAGTATCTGTTTGAGTCCCTGCTTGCAGTTCCTGTGAGTGTATACCCCGAAATGGAACTGTTAAGGTCGTATGGTCATTCTGTCTTTAATTTTTTTGTAGTCATGGCAGCTGAGTCATTTTGCATTCACGTCGGCAGTGTACAAAGCTGTTTCTCTACGTCTTCACCAGTACTTCTCGTTTTCTGTTTTGTTCTGGGGATAGGTCTGTTTTTTGTTTGTTTTGTTTTCGATAAGCGTGCAGTGAGTGTGTGCACCACAGTGTAACCTGCGGTTTTAATTTGTATTTCCCTGATGGTGAGTGATGCTGAGCATCTTTCCATGTGTTTAGATATGGCCTCTTTGGAGAAATGTCCTGGTGAAACCTACATGATGCTGAATAGGAAATGTTCTGAGGGCCAGAGTTTTCTCCACCGTTCCTCTGTGGAGGCATCGCCTCTCCCAGTGCCTTTCTAGTTAGACAAGAGAACGGGTAACCTCTTTTTGGAATAGTCTCCCGGCCATCTGGTGCCTGCTCGTTTCCAAGGGATGGGCGTGTTGAGGGCGTAGGAGCGTGACTACCTGCAGATGGGCGTCAAGCCCAGCCTTGCCTGGGAGCCAAGTTCTTGCACAGGGGCTGTTGCCACTTCTTCACCTGCTGTTTTCACTCAGGAGTGCTGTGGCGACTGGAATTTGTTCAGTCCTCCTTCCCAGGCCGCTTCATGCTTAGGCGATTTGTTAATGGAAACACTGTTTATGTAGTTCGGAGTCTGTGTGTACGGTTCCAACTTGCGTGTTAGTTGTGGTTGGGGTAGGTTTCTCGTGAAGAGCGAGACTGCGTGATGTTCGGTTCTTAGGAGTCAACCTCATCACAGACATGAGCAGGGGTTGGCAAACTACTTCTGCAGACAGTCAGATACTAATAAGTATTCTACATATTTGAAGACCATGAGGTCCCTCTTGGGACAACTCAGTTCAGCTGTTGTAGCAGGGAAGTCCACATCGAAGATACGTTACGGAGTGTTTATGGCTGTGTCCAGCACAACCTCCTTTAGGAAGACAGCTGGCCATATTTGGCCCACAGATGGGAGCTTTGCAGACCTTGGATAAAGAGTTTCACATCACACCATCTCTAATCTGACTGCCTCCTTTGTTTTAACACAGGCAGATATCCAAGTGGAACAGAACCGGCAACACTTTTATGAACTGTCTCTTGAATATGTGTGTAAGCTTCAGGAAATCCAAGAAAGGAAGAAGTTTGAGTTTGTGGAACCCGTAAGTATAAACAGCAAGCTTCTCTGTGAGTCAAATGTCGTGATAGAGAATAGGAGTCTGTTTCTTTCAAGGTCTCATTTATGGTTGCTACAGGCCGTGATGCATAAGCACGACAAGATGTCGTAAACTGTACACAGCGCGCCCAGGTCGCTGTGGAGTCAAAATCCCACCACTGAGTAGCGGTTCTTGGCCTTACTGTGCAGCAGTGGAATGAGGATTATCCCTTTTGCTGCATGGCCGCAAGGACCCTGCAGTCAGGTGCAACTTCTCCCATCCTAGTTGTGATTCCGCCCTTAGCAAGAATTCCCATGAAGTTACTGGAATATGAGTGAGCGTGGGGGTGTTTATGGGATAATCTTTATTCTACCTAAATTTGTTTCTAAGGCAAGTGCATCCATCCAAACCTTGGTACTTTCAACAATGACCGGTAACAAGTTATTTCTAATACAATTCACGCTACTTAGCAATAGCTCAGTTGGTAAAGAATCTGCCTGCAGTGCAGAAGACCCCACTTCAATTCCTGGGTCGGGAAGAGCCCCTGGAGAAGGGATAGGCTACCCACTCAGTGTTCTTGGGCTTCCCGTGTGGCTCAGCTGGTAAAGAATCTGCCTGCAATTCAGGAGACCCCAGTTCAATTCCTGGGTTGGGAAGATCCCCTGGAGCTACCCACAGTATTCTGGCCTGGAGAATTACATGGACTGTATAGTCCACGGGGTCACAGAGAATCAGACATGACTGAGTGACTTTCACTTTCACGCAACCTAAATTAAGAACCAGTATGCAGAACATTTGAAACTACTTTGTGAGTTACTCTGACATTCTTCACACTTATTTTAGAAACACGTGATTTTCATTGGTGCTTATGTAGGTGTACTCTGAGAGCTTCACTTATTTTTATGTTAATGTATCTATGAATATATATCTTCTGAATCAGAACAAAGGATATTTCATACTGTGGGTTTTAGCAAAAAAAAAAAACAAAAAACACAAAAAACAGATATACACTGAGATCCATGATTCTCAAGTCACTTTAATTTTAATATAGTCTATATTGCATGTGATTAAAATAAAAAAGCTTTACTGAGGTATAATTCACATGTCATACAGTTTAATTATTGTATGTATGATGTTGAGAAACAAACTGAAGAACCAAGTAATTGTTAATGAAAAATGAGCATTGGTGGAAGCTATGTTCCAGTGGAGTAATGGAATTACCCTAAGTTAAAGAGAAAACCTCCTTCAAGCTTTCTTCTTATGAGAAATCATAATAATGGCCTACTTTTTTTTTTTTTTTTCTGGTTAACATTTACAGTGCTCTGCCATTGTTTAGGTCATTCTAAGCACTTTTCTGTGATTGTGTGTGGATTCCACACAGTACTCTATTAAGGAGATATTTTAATTATGCCACTTAGCAAATGTAGACATCGAAGTAGAAAAATGTCAGCAATTGGCCCCAGTGGGGAATTGACCTCTGCTGGCCACTGGACGTCAGAGTCCCAAATTCCTCAGCACTACATGATGTGACATTCTGAAGACGGTGGATCCCGGGATTTCCTGAGCTCTCACCTCTAATCATTCTCACTGTAGATTTGCTCACACGTGGAGCAGAGGCAGCTGCCCTCTGGTCAAGAGGGTCGGGGGTTTGTAGGAAGCTCGGGGTTTGATGACTGCCCTGCCTTTGCACTCTCTGCCTCAGTCATGGAGCATCTTTGTCAACAACAGAGAGGGTGCCCTACACTGGGTGCCCTTTGAAAGAGCTTTTGACTCTGATCTGTATTTCACTTTCCTTATAGGTTCTATTGGCCTGTAGGGAAGAGGTTTCATTTTAAATGAGTATAGGGATTCTCTTGATTAAAAAGGACAAATGAGGGCTTTCCTGATGGCTCAGTGCTCAAGAATCCACCTGCCAATGCAGGAGACATGGGTTTGATCTCTGGAATGGGAAGATGCTACATGCCGTGGAGCAGTGAAGCCCGGGGGCCACAACCGTTGAGCCTGTGCCCCAGAGCCCGGGGTCCGCAACTACTGAGCCCACGTGCTGCCAGTACTGAAGCCCGTGCACCCTAGAGCCTGTGCCCTGCGGCGAGAGAAGCATGCACCCCACAACCAGAGAGTGGCCCACGCTCATCGCAACCAGAGAAAAGCCCACACAGCAACAAAGAACCAGTATGGCCAGACATAAATAAAGATTTCTTTTTTTTTTTTTTTTTTAAAGAAAAAGGACAAAGGGGTGATGTAGAATTCCATTTCTTCTTACAGCATACTATAAAAGCTATCTAATGGCTCTGCTATTGAGGGAGAAATCGCAGATCCTTCATTCTTTTTTTATAGGGAACAATTAATGAACAAAATGCAGTTAGATTTAGTTGAATTCTAGTGACTTGCTTTGAATTATTTTCCATTGATAGAATCATAATGAGATGTGGGGAGACATGTGGCCGTTTTATTTTTTCCCCTGAGGGTTTGTGTGTGTGCGCACTAATGTTGTCTTTTCTCCTTTGTTTTAGATGCTGTCATTTTTTCAGGGAATGTTTACTTTCTATCATCAGGGCCATGAACTTGCCAAAGACTTCAATCACTACAAAATGGAACTACAGATCAACATTCAGAACGTAAGGAAACGAAAGCTCTCGCTTTTAAAAAAAAGACGTTTGAGAGGTGTAGTTGTGATTTCTTTGGTGTATGAAAAGCCTTAGGAGCAGGCTGAGCTGTTGGTGCTGGGAAACCGAGGCTACGCTGCCACCTTCTGGTCAGTTCTTAGTATAACAGCTGCTCGCCCGCTAATGGAGGCTCAGGACACTGCCACCTAGCGGCTGCTTTTTTAAAAGACGAATTCATTTTCCATAATTAATTTTCCTCTCTTATTTTCCAAAAAGTCATGAAGTATGTTGTTATAATAAAATCTCACATAATTTGCCTAATTCCCTCCCCAATTTTCTTGAGATATAATTGACACACAGCACTGTATAAGCGGTACAGCTTAACAACTTACTAATTGCAAGATTATTTCCACTTTAGTTAACATCAGTCACCTCCTGTAGTTAAATTTTTTCTTTTTTACCTTGTGACGATAACGTTGAATGCCTACTCTCTTAGCAACTTTGAAACATGCCGTATAGTGATGTGACCTAGTCATTCTACATTTTGTAAGATGGTTCTAAGGATAACTTTTTCGTGTAATTCTAAGTTTGATCTGTATGAAAGACAAAACCGTCCTCCAGGTCTGATTTAAGGCATTTCAGTTGTAATCTAAATTTCTTCTGTTCCCTGTATGACTTATTTGACTTTTATTCCCACATAGGCTCTCAGTTCCAGTGGAATTTCTTTCCTGTGTTTTGTGCGTATTCACTAATATATTGGTGTTCATAGTTGCTGTTGGTCCTTTATTTTCCTGGAAGAGCTATACTGTCTGTTAGGTCTTGAAGAGAGATTTTTTAAAGAACCTAATCTGTTAAATGGGTTTCCCAGGTGGCACCAGTGGTAAGGACCCTGCCTGCCAGTGCAGGAGGCTTAAGAGACTTGGATTTGATCTCTGGGTCAGGAACACCCCCTGGAGGAGGGCGTGGCCACTCACTCAGTATTCTTGCCTGGAGAATCACATGGACAGAGGAGTTTGGTGGGCTACAGTTCACAGGGTTGCAAAGAGCTGGACACGATTGAAATGACTTAGCACAGCACAACATAATCTTTTAAACAGTATATAGTATGTGGTTTTGATCAGAAGGTGGTACATATTTTTCATTTCAAAACTTTAGTTGATTTGGGAAGTTGGAAGTTTCTTCCTTGAAAAGCTATTCAAGTTATGTTTAGTATAATGTCAAATGTTGTTGAGAGTATAGTGAGTGAGTTTTGGGACAAACTCCTAGTGCATCCTGAAAGACATACCAGGAGAAAGATGGGAATCTCTGTACTGTTCTTATAATCTTAGAAATTGAGAATGAGGGGTTTTTGTGTAGATCTTGTTTCTAAGTTATTTTGGTATAGTTCCCTACACTTGGGAATACAGATAATGAAATCTCTCATGTTTTGTAATTCATGTGTCAGTTTGTATTTGAAGATCGTACATTCTGCTGAGTCATATGACTAAGAGTCGATTCCTCCCTTCACCCCCACCACTCCACCCCCACCCCAATATCAGTGACATAACATAACACAGTTTAAAAATATGTCCCCGTGTCTGCGTGTGGGTTAGTCCTAACTTCAAAGCTGCCTCTGTCAGTAGAACACTCAGTCTAACGACGCTGGGATGTATCAGAAGACTTCTGCAGACCGCGGAATACAGTGTTGTGAAAAGCGTGTTCCATAGTTAGTTTAGAAGATGAGGTGATTATCTTGATTTTTTTGTTTGTTTTTTCTCCACTACCTGACTGTGTAACTGTGTCTGTAGCTCACCTGTCAAGGGCAGGGCTGGTCTGGATGAGAACCTTCAGGCAGAACTAACCCGTCATTTGTGTAAAATGAGGAGGCAGGCCCCCTTATTCCAGAATGAAGAATTTCAAGGCGGCCACGGTAGAGCATTAAATCCAGCGCCCAGCCACCTGCGTGCGGGCCTGGGTGACAGCTCAGGCACCTGCCTGAGGAACCGCCGGCCCTCCGGGTCTGGGGCGAGGTGTGGGGACATGTCGGCCTCTCCTGGGGGCTCTGGAGGAGCCGTCCCTGCAGTGCTCGCTTGTGTGGACCCCCGGGGTCAGGGGGCTATAGTTAGCTTGTTGCTGTGTAGGTGCTAAGCAGTGTCTGACTCTTTTGCGACCCCATGGCCTACTTTACACACCCCACAATAGTTGGAGAGAGAGTCAGGATTTCAGTGGGATTGAACAGTACTCAGACATGAACCACTGTAAGCAGAGCTTGAAGACAGGCTGCCTGTTGAAATGGTTCACCTGGCTTGTAGCCTTAGTCTATTTAGCACTTAGTGCACATACTTGGTAACCTTAATTTCCCACAAAGAAATGGGCAGAGAATAAGTTACTGGGAAGAAGCCTTTTCCTGTGTCCCCGGAGCGTCAGGATCGTCCTCAGCCAGCTGCCCGAGAGCCCCACCGTCCCTGTGTGTGCTCCTCTGCCTTCTGTTCAGGCTCTTCCCCAGGCCGCTCTGCCTCCGCCTCACCTTCAGCATGGGGACACCTGACCCCGGGAGCCGCCGTGCTCTGCACTTGTGCTTCTAGCTCATTCTTTTCCCTTCAGCAAGACCAGCGCCCGGGAAATGCATGCCACGCACTCCGCCTCACCTGCGGCACCTCAGTAAGGTGCTGTTCTTAGCCAGCTGTCCCATCCCCTGATGATGCCAGCTTACGGTGTACTGGAGACCACACAGTACAAAAGTCCCAGCTGGGCAAGGGCAGAGGACGGTGGGCAGCACCAGGGAGTGGCACTGGCCGTACACGCCGCCATGTGGAAAATAGGTGGCTGGTGGGAAGCGCTTACATCACATGAAAGCCCAGCCTGGTGCCCTGTGACTGGAGGAGTGGGCTGGGGGCACAGGGCAGGGAGGCTCCAGAGGGAGGGGATTCATACGTGGTTATGACGGATGCTGAAGCTGAAACTCCCGTACTTTGGCCACCCCATGCGAAGAGCTGACTCATTGGAAAAGACCCTGATGCTGGGAGGGATTGGGGGCAGGAGGAGAAGGGGACGACAGAGGATGAGATGGCTGGATGGCATCACTGACTCAATGGACGTGAGTTTGAGTGAACTCCGGGGAGTTGGTGATGGACAGGGAGGCCTGGTGTGCTGCGATTCATGGGGTCGCAAAGAGTCGGATGCGACTGAGCGACTGAACTGATGATTGATCCACCTTGTACGACAGAAACCAACGCAGGAATGTAAAGCAGTTATCCTCCAATTAAAAAATAATCCCAGCTGTGTGTTACTCTTTTTGTTTGTTTTTTTAAGAATCTATTTTTAAAATTTATTTTAATTGGCGGCTAATTACTTTACAATATTGTGGTGGTTTTTGCCATACATTCGCATGAATCAGCCATGGGTGTACATGTGTCCCCCATCCTGACCCTCCCTCCCAAGAATCTGCGTTTTGGCTGCTCTGACTTCACTGCGCATACACTTTCTCTGCTTGCTGATCATGGCCTTCCCTTTGCAGTGATTCCTCTCGCTGTGGGTCCCGGGCTCTGGAACTCAGGCTCTGGAGTGTTGGCGCACAGGCTTAGTTGTCCCGTGGCAGGTGGGATCTTCACGGACCAGGAGTTGAACCCATGTCCCCTGCACTGGTAGGCAGATTCTTCTCCGCCTGTACCACCAGGGAAGTCCCTGTTTGGTTTTAATCGATGTATGAGCTGTGCTCAGTCACTCAGTCGAGTTTGACTCTTTGCGACCCCGTGAACTGCAGCCCGCCAGGCTCCTGTGTCCATGGGATTTTCCAGGCAAGGACACTGGAGTGAGTTGCCCTTTTCCTTCTCTTGATGTATAGCGGATTTAAAATGTAGTGTTAGTTTCCTGTGTCCAGCAAAGTGATTCGTACATAGATACAGGTACATTCTTGTTCAGATTCTTTTCCTTTATACATTATTGCACGACATTGAATATAGTTCCTCACGCTGTACAGTAGGTCCCTGTTGTTCGCCGGTTTCATGTGTGCGTGTTAAGTCGTTTCAGTCGTGTCTTACAAAACCCATGGAGTGAAGCCCGCCAGGCTCCTCTGTCCCTGGAATTCCCCGGGCAAGAATACTGGAGTGGGTTGCCATGCCATCCTCAGCGGATCTTCCTGACCCAGGGATCAAACCCACATCTCCTGCAGTGGCAGGCGGGTTCTTTACCGATAGTGCCACCTGGGAAGCCCTTTATGCATCAGATCAGATCAGTTCAGTTGCTCAGTCGTGTCTGACTCTTTGCGACCCCATGAATCGCAGCACGCCAGGCCTCCCTGTCCATCACCAACTCCCGGAGTTCACTCAGACTCATGTCCATCGAGTCAGTGATGCCATCCAGCCATTTCATCCTCTGTCGTCCCCTTCTCCTCCTGCCCCCAATCCCTCCCAGCATCAGAGTCTTTTCCAATAGAGATGTGTATCTGTTAATCCCAAATTCCTAATTCATCCCTCCCCACTTCCTCTTTGGTAAGCATAAGTTTCTTTTCTATGTCTGTGAGTCAGTTTATAAGTAAGTTCATTGTATTATACTTCACGATTCCACATTTAAGTGATAAGATGACAGTTGTCTTTCTCTGATTTACTTATACTGTGTGTGTTTATGTGTTGAAGGAAACGTACCCAGGTGTTGACACCAAATCTTAGAGTTAACTATCTCTGTTCTATAATGTTAGAGATAATTTTGGTCAACTTGTAGGTATTTCCCTGTAGTAAAAAATGGAAAAACAGTTTTATAATTTAAAAAAAAAGGAAAAGTTACTTAAAAGTAGAACAACCTGGTTTTCCCCACCTAGTTTCACCTTTTCTGTAGTAAAAATGGTTAGACCTTTTTTTGAGAGAGACTAGTCTTTTTCCATGTCCCATAATCTAGAGTAATTGATGGGCAGCAAAAAAGAGCAAGATGGCTTTTAAAAATTACATTTTTTTCCAGAAGAATGTAAATTGCGTCAAAATTAAAGGATATTTTAAAAAATTAATTAAAAACATTTTATGATCTCTATCCCCGGAGAGACTAAAATAGAATTCTTCTGGAAGAAGTAGAACTGGAGAAATTTTAGGGTTCTGGAGTCCCTAGAAGATACTAAGAGCAGTTAGTAAAAATTTATGGATACACACACACGTGTTTGTTACAGTTTTGAGAGAAGAGTAGAACACCAAAATAAATTCTGTGACAAAAAGAGAGAGAGGTCGGAAGTGGTTATGAGAAACACGGACGTGATGGTTTCTGAGGGGGAGCCCGTCTGTGGTCACTTTGTAATCCTGTTTGCCCCTCTTCTTGCCTCCAGACAGCGCTGTTCGTGCCCTCTCTCTGTTATAGTGTCATGATTAGCTTTTATAATCCTCCCCCCCCCAAAAAAATTAAAAATGTACTTTCTCTTTCACTCAGATGTAAAGTAATACAATTGTAGTTTTATATTGAAGAATCTCTTCTTTCCTTTGTTAGAGACTGATTGTCACTATTGAGAGGCTTAATTGCAATGAAAATAATAATAACACTTATTTTGTTACCACATGCCATGTGTTACCAAGTGCAATTTGTTTACAATACAAATGTGTCATAACATTTAGTCTTCAGAAATGTCCTGTGATGTAGATCTTAAAATTCCTACTTGGGCAAGTGAGGAAAGGAGGAAAGACAACTTCCTCAAGTCATACTGCTTTAAGGCCGAGTGGCATTGGGACTTGGGCAGGCTTATCCCAGGGCCCAAGGTCACTGATTTCAGACTTAATGTTGGGCTAGAAATAGGTTCACTCATGGAACATCTGGGTCAGTAAATACAGGAGTTGGTGGACATCCTGCCCTGGCCATTGGGCTTCCTTGGACCTTAACGGTTTCTGGCTGACATGGGCTTCCCTTTAATGGTAAGAGCTCAGACTTGGGTACGGGTGGGAAGCCTCAGCTCATGCCTGCCTCTCAGCAGTTCTAACCTGCATTCCCCTCGTCCCCGTGGAAGCTGTCCTTCAGGTGTTTAGACTTGATCACCTGTTGGCCTGGCTTCCATCGCATGCCCCTTCTTACCTGGCCATCTGCCCCTTCATAAGGCTCTTGAGGGGGTGAGTTGGGGATGCGGTGAGGGGTATGTGTGGAGAGCCCTGCCCCTTCTTTTCTGTTTAACTGTTTGGGGAGGTTGCTAAGGCAGGCTCAGGGGACCTACCCCTCATGTTTTACAGCTCCTTCATGAAACCCTCCTCGTATTTTTAATTATCCTCTGTCTTCTTTTGCTCTTTGGATGAGGTCACAGGGCCAGGATGAGAAAGCTTGAATGAAAAATGGCAATCTGAACTTGAAATCGGCCTTTGCTATCTGCCTGTGTGTGCTTTGTGCGTGGTCAGTCACGTCTGATTCTTTTGCGACCCCAAGGGCTGTACCCCACCAGGCTCAGAGCTCTGTCCGTGGGATTTCCCAGGCGAGAATACTGGAGTGGGTTGCCATCCCCTCCTCCAGGGGATCTTCCCGACCCAGGGATTGAACCCGAGTTTCCTGTATCTCCTGCATTGGCAGGCAGATTCTTTACCTCTAGTGCCATCTGGGAAACCTTGCTGTCTGCCTGTTAAGCTTTATTTCTGGGTCAGACTTGCTGTGAGCAGTGCCTTCTCTCCCCTCCCCGCCAGTTTTGTAAATACTCTGATGTATTTGAATTCCTGCTCAGTCCCCGCTTTGAATCCTCCTCCCCCCAACAGGTAATGTAATAATATATTTATTATGAGACTTAAGACTCACCAGTTTTGAAATGTGTGTGTGTGTGTGTGTGTGTGTGTGTGTGTGTGTTTAACCAAAGCATGCAAGGAAAGGAAATACAGCAATGGTGTTTTATAAGATCAGAGATGCTAGACTCTGTCATAGGTTATCGTGAGGATTAAAGCACTGTAAACTGATTTCGCAGCCTGCTGTGCTATAGTTCACGGGGCCGCAAAGCGTCGGAAACGACTTAGAACTGAATGACCAAAATCTCATGTGACCTAGTAATATTTATAGTCTAACATTGTTATTATTCGATGATCTCTTCCTGTACACCTGGAATTTAGAACCAGAAATTGCTAGATTCCAGGCACTGTTCTCTTGCTGTTGCTAAGTTGTGTCCAGCTCTTTTGCAACCCCATGGACCATAGCCCACCAGGCTGCTCTGTCCATGGGATTTCCTAGGCTAGAGCACTGGAGTGGGTTGCCACTTCCTTCTCCAGGGGATCTTCCTGACCCAGGAATTGAACCCACATCTCCTGTTTTGCCAGGTGGGTTCTTTCCCATTGAACCTCCAGGGAAGCCCAGCCATTCTATTACTTGGGCTCTGATTTTTTTAAATGTAAATTCATAATTAACCTAAAATGACACATTAAAAATATAGCTAACCTTTTCCCTTCCCGGTGTAGAGTCACTGGCCTCGGAGGCAGGAGGGCAGTGAGGGTGGGAGGGTACAGAGGCAGAATGCAGAGGAGGGGCTGGAAGATTGAGAGGATTGGCTACATCGGGTGGATGTGTGTGTTGAGCAAATAAGTAAATGTATCGGGAATACTGCGGAGAAGGCGATGGCAGCCCACTCCAGTACTCTTGCCTGGAAAATCCCGTGGATGGAGGAGCCTGGAAGGCTGCAGTCCATGGGGTCGCTGAGAGTCGGGCACGACTGAGCGACTTCACTTTCACTTTTCACTTTCATGAATTGGAGAAGGAAATGGCAACCCACTCCAGTGTTCTTGCCTGGAGCATCCCCGTGGACAGAGGAGTCTGGTGGGCTGCAGTCCCTGGGGTCGAAAAGAGTTGGACATGACTGAGCAACGGAGCATAGCACACAGGAAAATGAAACAGGAAGCGGCTAGAAGGGGTCCCTGCCGGTCAAATCTAGGACAGTTTGAGCATTAACTTAAATAATGAGAGTTTTGGATACAACTCGTTAGGTTAATAGCAGTGTGTGTGTGTGTGCACACACATGTGTGCTAGCATTTGCATATATGTAGCGTGCACATACGTGTGTACATGTGTATGTGTATATATTAGACACAGAGATGGAAAGAAGTGAGAGATGGGGAGAATCTCTGTAAAGTGACAAGGTGACTAAAATTAGGGTATAATTAGCTTTAAGATGCGGCAGGAAACCCCAGAGCATAAGAAACGGGAAGGCGAGAGATGGCCACCAGCAGGTGAGTCCCACCCTCTCTGCAGCCCTGTACATGTTTAGAGTACATAAATGAATTAAAAACAATCTCTCAGCTTGTGTTTAAAATAAGCCTCTGTTAAGTTTCTCCTTTACAGTCTTCATTTATCAGACTTCCCATCCCCCTCTAAAACTGGACCATTCTAACATTTTTCTGCATTTAGAACCCTTGGTAACCCCTTTCATTGTAGGGAGGAGAGAGGAGGAATTTCAATAATAATTTTTCATCTCAGCTCCTCCACAGTTTCACATCAGCAGTTTTTCGGTATTAATACAATTATTTTTGAGTGTAGATGAAAGAAATGTCCGGAAACTTGGTGGTGCTGACTCGGCAGGTTTGCCTGGTAATTTTGTCACTTCACCTTGCATGTCCGTTGGCAGTCTAGCCGTCTGACAGAGATATTGACATCCCGTCTCCAGGGCTTCACAAATGTGATTTGCCTCTTTAGATATCAAAGACATTATTCGTAGGTGAGATTTCTTTCCCCCCTTCTTTATTCTGTGAAGAAATGTCATTTTCAAGTGCAATTACCACAGCCTGGGAAAAATGACACTGAGTTTTAGTAGTTTGCAAAGTAGAATTAAGTTTTTTCAGATTCTGAATACTTAGATATATTGCTGGTAATGAGTCAGGTTGATTGTTGCAAACGAAAGACCTCCTTTTATGGCCTATATATATATTTTTTTTTTTTTTAAATCTAAGATTTAATACTATTGTGAGACGTGCAGACATGAATTCTTATGTTGAATAATGGAATTATTCTTGGTGTTAGAAATCTTCCAAGTAAATAACCTCTAGTAACCTTTGTTCCTATATGTCTGTTAACTACTTAACTAGTTTTTTTCTTTGCGCAATAATCTCAACAAAGAAGAGACAGTGGAAAGGATGGAAACGTTTTGAGAAGTTGGTAGAAAAATGCTACAGATTTAATTATAGCTACCCAGAGACTTGAAAATGTACTTAAGTTCATTTTTAAGTCCTTTTAAAACTTATACCTGTTTCTTAAATCCATTTCAGACACGGAATCGTTTTGAAGGAACAAGGTCAGAAGTGGAAGAACTTATGAACAAGATCAGACAGAATCCCAAGGACCACAAACGAGCAAGTCAGTTCACAGCGGAAGGCTACCTGTATGTGCAGGAAAAAAGTAAGAGACTCTCCCACGGTGGCGACTAACTCGTTAAAAATTATTAAAATCTCTCACTGTAATCACTCTCTGATATTTTGGGAGTAGTTTTTCCTACCAGTTTCTTTGCTGTCTGAAGGTGTAGGTTGCAGTTTTGCGGGGAAAACACATTCCTTCCCTAGGGGAGAATGCTGAGATTAGGAACTCTGTGAGCACCCTGCTTTCCAGCCACAGCCCACCGATTCTCCGTCACACTTTGTTAAAATTTGCTTGCAAGGGAGGAATGACTTGGTAACATCTGAAAGCGAGGTGGGTATTAGCTTTTTCCTCTTTTCTTCTCATCCTTATCATTAACACCAACACCCAGCCACCCACATACTCAAATGCACCTGCACCCTCTCCCCAGAGCCCTGTTCTTCCGTGTTGAAGTCAAGAAGGGCGAATGTCTCTCCTGCTTTCACGTCACTTATTGTGTGCTTTTTCAGAGATCGTTTTTTGTCCTTGTTAAAATTACCAGGGCAATTGCATATTACTATGAAAAAAAAATTCTGGATGACATGCTAACTTACCTCCCTGGATTTTCAGCATTGTTTTTCTCTTAGCGAACGTGCAGTGTGTGAGTCAGTCAGTCAGTTCAGTTGCTCAGTTGTGTCCGACTCTTTGCGACCCCATGAATCGCAGCATGCCAGGCCTCCCTGTTCATCACCAACTCCCGGAGTTCACTCAGACTCAGGTCCATCGAGTCAGTGATGCCATCCAGCCATCTCATCCTCTGTCGTCCCCTTCTCCTCCTGCCCCCAATCCCTCCCAGCATCAGAGTCTTTTCCAATGAGTCAACTCTTCGCATGAGGTGGCCAAAGTACTGGAGTTTCAGCTTTAGCATCATTCCTTCCAAAGAACACACAGGACTGATCTCCTTTAGGATGGACTGGTTGGATCTCCTTGCAGTCCAAGGGACTCTCAAGAGTCTTCCCCAACACCACAGTTCAAAAGCATCAATTCTTCGGCGCTCAGCTTTCTTCACATCCATACATGACCACTGGAAAAACCATAGCCTTGACTAGATGGACCTTTGTTGGCAAAGCAATGTCTCTGCTTTTGAATATGCTATGAAGGTTGGTCATAACTTTCCTTCCAAGGAGTAAGTGTCTTCTAATTTCATGGCTGCAGTCACCATCTGCAGTGATTTTGGAGCTCCCAAAAAATAAAGTCTGACACTGTTTCCACTGTTTCCCCATCTATTTCCCATGAAGTGATGGGACCGGATGCCATGATCTTCATTTTCTGAATGTTGAGCTCTAAGCCAACTTTTTCACTCTCCTCTTTCACTTTCATCAAGACGCTCTTTAGTTCCTCTTCACTTTCTGCCATAAGGGTGGTGTCATCTGCATATCTGAGGTTATTGCTATTTCTCCTGGCAATCTTGATTCCAGCTTGTGCTTCATCCAGCCCAGCGTTTCTCATGATGTACTCTGCATATAAGTTAAATAAGCAGGGTAACAATATACAGCCTTGACGTACTCCTTTTCCTATTTGGAACCAGTCCATTGTTCCATGTCCAGTTCTAACTGTTGCTTCCTGACCTGCATACAGGTTTCTCAAGAGGCAGGTCAGGTGGTCTGGTATTCCCATCTCTTTCAGAAATTTCCACAGTTTATTGTGATCCACACAGTCAAAGGCTTTGACATAGTCAATAAAGCAGATATAGATGTTTTTCTGGAACTCTCTTGCTTTTTCGATGATCCAGCAGATGTTGGCAATTTGATCTCTCATTCCTCTGCCTTTTCTAAAACCAGTTTGAACATCTGGAATTTCACGGTCCACGTACTGCTGAATCCTGGCTTGGAGAATTTTGAGCATTACTTTACTAGTGTGTGGGATGAGTGCAATTGTAGAGTATCCTTATTTTGAAATTAAAGCACCCCACGATGCCTTCAGACTTTGGACAGTGTGGTCTTACTTTAATGATGAGGCTGTTGCGGTTTACCTCCTCAGCTGTGGAGCCTGATTGCCAGTTAGGAGGAGGAGTCGTGGGCTTCCCAGGTGGTGTAGTGGTAAAGAATCCTCCTGCCAGCGCAGGAGACGGAGGAGACTAGGCTTGGATTCGTGGATCAGGAAGATCCCCTGGAGGAGGGCTTGGCAACCCACTCCAGTCTTCTTGCTGGGATAATCCGATGACCAGAAGAGCCTGGCGGGCTGCAGTGCGTGGGGCTGAAAAGTCAGCCGTGATTTGGGGACTGCACGTGCACACACAGGAGTGGTGTGTGAGAATGTTCCTGTATTTCCTGTTTCCCTCCCCTCCGCCCTTAACTGTAGTTAGGCTGCTTTAGAGTTTTCATTTGTCAAGTGTGACTCTTGCAACCGGATTCCCAAACTGACCAGTTTTGTAGCAGAGAGACTCAGGGAACAGCGGCGTGACCGGGTGTTCCTGTTACATGCAGTGGGGAGACTGGTGGTCCTTTCTCCACTTGCCCTTCTTTAATCTGGGCTTAGTCTTAGTGTCTCATGAAGGACAGTTACTGGCATGGCACAACTGTAAATTTGTTTAATTTTTTTTAGTCTCCTCCCTCCCCCCAAAAAAACAAAACTGAGAGGCAGTTTATTTTTACAAATGTTGGTTGAATGGCAAAATCGTGTCATTTCTAAAGGTGCTGTCAGGAACAACAGCTACTGAGCTGTGTATAGAGTGAATATTTCATTAAAAATTTTTTTTACTTGAGTATATATATTTTTACTGGAGTATATACTTTTTTTTTTTTTACTGGAGTAAAATATATGTGTTATTTTACAGCAAAGTGAGTCAGTTATACATATGTTTGTTTTCTTTTTCATATTCTTTTCCATTGTGATTTATCATGGGACACTGAATACGGTTCCCTGTGCTATGCAGTGAATGGGACCTTGTTTATCCACCCTATGTATTACTAGTTTGCTAATCCCAAGTTCTCCTTTCCTCCCCCTCTAATTTTTTTAACCTTTTTAACAGTCAAGTGAAAAATGTCACAAGAATCTTTTTTTAGACTTACAACTGTTGGTTAACTTACTGACTTTGAGAGAGATGGGGCTGAAATTGGACTGAAAAAACCACAGTGACAGAACTCTTCACTTTTTAGCTGTGCTAAACTCTCTATCCATCTTGTTTTATTTAATGCATTAAGAACTCCTATGAATTGTGAGGTGCTGTTATCACCCCGTTTGCCAGTGAGAACACAGAAGCACTGGGGGATTAACAGTGCTCCTTCGATCATGCACCTCCTCAGTGCTGGAACTGCCCGAGACGAGAGTCTGTGTTGGGCTTCCCTCGTGGCTCAGCTGGTGAAAAATCCGCCTGCATTGCGGGAGACCTGGGTTCCATCCCTGTGTTGGGAAGATGCCCTGGAGGAGCGGACGGCTATTCACTCCAGTATTCTGGCCTGGAGAATTCCATGGACAGAGGAGCCTGGCAGGCTGCAGTTCATGGAGTCACAAAGAGTTGGACACGACTGAGCGACTTACACACACACACACACGAGTCTGTGTTACACCCTCTCTGTCATATTGCCCAAAACTTGGACGGCATGGAAAGCTGTCACTAATCTCTGTGCTTAGGGCTGGTTGAGCGGGGTCCGGTGAAGTCGGGAGGGGGTGGCAGCTTAATCAGTGACGCACCCTGATATCTGGGCAAGAGATTCCGAGGTCTGGCTTTGCCATTTGGTCTAAGCCTAAGATTTTTTTAGATTAAAAAGACAGTGATATACGTATCGTCTCTTGAGGTATTTTTCTTGGTGTTGAATGAAATACCTACACAGTATTTTTATGAACCATAGAACAGAGTACACATGCTTGCTGTTGATCACACACACACACACTGAGGGTTCCCAAACTCTGGCCCAGCACTAAGGATGTTTTGAGGTGAGATTTATTGTGGTCTAGTAAGCCCTTTCATCTCCCCTCCACCCAAGGTGATGTAATTTATTTTTCCTAAAGCTAAATGCATTTCTTTTAAATGGGTCCTTCCCCCCGCCCCAAGTTTGTTCTTTTTGATTTTTAGGTATAAAAATCTATATTTTTAGGCTTTATTTATATTTTCAGCTGTGATGATGTTGATCATAGGGTTGACTTTTTTTTTATTTTAATGTCCTTTCTTGATAAAAGAAAAAATTATCAAACTGAATGGGACCTCGCTTTTCCTTTGCTGTGATGGAACCGTTCTAGGTCTCCTGACTTGGGACCATTTTCTTTTAAGAGCCCTGATGGTTGTAGTACTGACCAAGCAAGAGGTAAAAAGTGGTTCCAAAACTGTTCTGGTGCACATGTGGACAACTCACTCTTCTGTTCTAAACACGTCATTTAAATTTAGTTTTACTTTTGGCTGCTCTGGGTCTTTGTTGCTGCGAGCGGGCTTTCCCTACTGATGGTGAGTGGGGGCTGCTCTTCAGCTGTGGCACACAGGCTTCTGTTACAGAACGTGGACTCAGTTGCTCTGAGGCATGTGGGATCTTCGTTCCCGGGCCGGGGATCAAGCTCTTGTCCCCTGCATTAGTGGGCAGATTCTTAACCGATGGACCATCAGGGAGGTCTCATACTTCATTTTAAAGTTTACCTTTGACATCGTTAGTAAGGATAGCTGCTTACAAGGTGCTTTAGTGGGCTTAAAGCACTAGATAGATTTATAGTCTACATGCTTTTCTGCACTGTGATTCTACAATTCTATTATTTTGAGAGGCCAGAATTGAATCCAAAACCATCACATATATCTGGTGGCATTCTTGGAATTCTCACGAGCTATTCATACATAGACAAAAATAAAAAAATGTATAATTTACAATTAGGAGATTTTCATGTATGAGATAGCAGTCTAGCAGATTATGTGAAAAACATGTCTTTAAATTATTTATTTGTTGCTGAGAACTGTTAGGACCTTTTCTCAAACTGTCTATATGAGCCCTCTTATTTCCCCTAGCTTTTCCCTTGTCTTAGATGAGCTGTGTTGCTGATTTGTTTCCTTGAGCTGTATTAGTTGCCATTTCTGGCTTTTTTCTCTTTAGCAATATAGAGTTTTGCATACCTGTTTGTTTATAAGGAAACATGTAAAGTTCTGTTTCTTGTTGAAGGGCCTCCTCCATTCGGTTCCAGCTGGGTCAAACACTACTGCATGTATCGAAAAGCAGCCAAGAAGTTCACCATGATCCCGTTTGAGCACAGATCCGGGGGGAAACTTGTAAGTGTTTCCTTTTTATGCTTTGTACTGGCTGTGAGGTGGTCTTTGAGGGCATCATTTTAATGGTGTTTCCATTAAATGATAAATACCTTCCATTTTGCTTTTAGAATGAAAAGATTGTTTTTTTTTTTTTCCTAAATAAAATCGGCCAGAAAATAATTCCTGTATTTTCTGAATTGCTGGCATGTGGTTTTAAAAAAATATTTTAAAAATGTTTATTTGGCTGTCCCAGGTCTTAGTTCTGGCACGGGGATCTCTTATGTGTGGGATGTGGGCTCTAGTTCCCTGACTAGGAGTTGAACCCAGGCCCCCGGCCTTGGAAATGCGGAGTCTTAGCTACTGGTTCACCAGGGATGTCCTGTTGGCATGGATTTTTATGGTCAGATTTTTTTTTTTTAAAGAAAGAATGATTTGACGTCCCTGTTACTGGAAGATAGAGTTCATACCTTCAGCATGCTTTCCTGACTCAGGGGGCTGACTGCTCAGGATTTATGGGGGAGGCCTGATGTTGTACATGGTGGTGGTGGTTTAGTTGCTAGGTCGTGTCTGACTCTTGCTATCCCCGCCATGGGGATAGCCCTCCAGGCTCCTCTGTCCATGGGATTTCCCAGGTAAGAAGGCTGGAGTGGGTTGTCATTTTCCTCCTCCAGGGGAATCTTCCCAACCCAGAGACTGAACCTACGTCTCTCACAGATTCTGCATTGACTGAGCCACGTGCACACGTAAATGCACATAAATGAAAAGATTACAGAGTAGATGATCTGTAGTGAAGTTTTCTGCTTTTCATTCAGACTTGAACCTTCTCACTTAGACACTCACCATTTAGTTTACACCTCCTGTAGAAATAAACTCCACAGCAACTCGTGATACAGGAAATGTATGCGAGAAGGCCGCAGGAGCTGTCTGGGTGGTCTTTGTTTTAAAGCAGAAGCGGTAGCTCTTAGCAACAATAATAGTCAACACAGAGCTCCTCTCACTAACATTGACTGTAACTGGTGACACATTTTAAGGTTAATTCATTGCTTGCTGGGTGGATGGGCATAATTTTGTTTCTGTGAATACAGAATTAACCCAAGTTCACTTCTGTTTACACGTACTTTGCATCTTCCTGAAAACTATTTAAAGCTGCTTATAATAGAAGCACATTTTTGTGATATCAAAATACACATGGAAAATCGTGGCCATGGTAAAGAAGAGGAAGCCAGGATGTCACCCCTGAAGGGGGATGGCTTTTGTTGTTTTTGTGTTCTTTTTTTTTTTTTTTTAAAGATCACATTCATTTATTTTTGTCAAATGTAACTAAAGTTTAATGGATACAGTCAGGAATAATTTGTTAAGAACATGTCAGACACAGAGAAGGCAAAATTTGTTGGTAAGTGAAGCATCAAATCTAATAAAAGAGCAAACTCCAGGAATGATCAGCAACTGTGCGCAGCTCATTAACCAAATGCTCGTGATTACTTTATACCTCTGAGGGCCACTGATATGATCAGAAGTTGCAGTGAGAGGATAAATATGGATTAGCTTCTGTATCTCTGTACACTTTTTCCAGTTTTTACAAATTTTATATTTAATGGGAGGATAATTGCTTTACAATGTTGTGTTGGTTTCTGCCATACGTCAACATGAATCAGCCATAGATAGACATGTGAACCCTCCCTCTTGAACACTAACTCCCATTCTCTTCAATGACAAACCGAGCATGGGTTGGAGTGCGAGTTTCCTTTCAGAGCCGACTCAAGACCCAGGACACATCTGCTTAGTGGTATCTTTCTGTTTTAGCCCCAAATAACAAATACATTTAAAATACGATGACTGTGATATTTTGAATGTTTTTTACATCTGAATGCTGGTTTAATATTAGAGATCTTCACATTCCAGAAAATACTAAAATATTCCAGAAGTGTTTCTCAGACTCTTACAGTTTCTTACTGAGAACCTGTTTTTGCATTGCTTCTGTCTCCTATTTTCCGCTGCTTTTTAAAGCTCTTGGAGAGGGTGGTTAACTGAGATAAAATGGTACCATATTTAACTGAACACTCAGTAAAGGTAAATTCAAGGTGATTCACTGAGGAAACAGCAAAGCACATAGATGTGTTGGGAAGATCCCCGGGAGAAGGAAATGGCAACCCACTGCAGATTCCTGCCATGCATGATCCCCTGGACAGAGGAGCCTAGTGGGCTGCAGTCCATGGGGTTGCAAAGACCTGGGCACAGCTGAGCACACACCCACATAAATGGAATGGTTCTAGCTTGAGATGATCACAATGGCTGATCCAAGGTCCTTCATGTACTTTTAGGTAGATTCCTATGGAATTAAAGTTTTCATAGGTCAGAAATGGTTACCTGTGGGCTGTTTCATGTGGTATAATGTAATGTGAAATGCAAACACATTATCCTTTTTTTTTTTTAACAAGAGGGCAATAAGAATAACAAATATAGACATGTGGAAACTATATTGCTAATCCACCTTTTAAAATTAGCACTCATAAGGTCTGGTTTAAGGTTACTGTAATTGAAGCAGCGTCTAAAAAATCTTAAGAAAAGGTCAGTGACAGAAATGGCTACAGTTCGAAATAAACTGGTTCCAAAGAGAACAGAATAGAGGAACCTAAGATCTGAACCTTGCCTCCCCTCCCCCCTTCAAGTATAGGATACATAACTCTGTGTATGTGTATACTGTAGTGTTTGAAAATGCTTAAAATGATTCTTCGCAGGGGGATGGAGAGGTCTTCTTTTTGAAAGAATGTATCAGGAGACATACTGACTCCATTGACAGAAGGTTTTGCTTTGACGTGGAAGCTGCTGACCGGTAAGTTATTGGAATTCCTGGACTTCATGGAAGGAGTCGTTTAAGAAAATCATTTAAAAAATAGGTAATTGCAGCTTGGATTTCTGTGGCCTGGGAGACGGTTATCTTTCTGTTTTTCCAAGCTGTGTATTCACTGTGGGCTGTTCTGTGTTGGTCACTGCGTTTGGCTGTGGAATGATATAGCTTAGTCTTGGCCGAAGTTTGCAGTCACTTTAACTAGTGTTGTTGCTTAAACAGTGACCTTGGGGGGTTTCATTGTTGATCCAAGCCTCCTTTTCTGGCACTAAAAGTGTGAGGCGTGAAGATGAGGAAGTAGGTGATGGAGCTAGAAAGAGGTGCTTGTGGCTCTTCACACACAGCAGTATTCATTTTTGCGTGTGGGAATTTTCCATGTGTATATGGAAAGGTAATAGAAGGTCACAGGCAAACTCTGTTTATTCAGACTAGTTATCTTTTTTTTTTTTCTGGCAATATGACTTTTAGTTATAGAGATTCTTCTAGTTAGAAAAGAATCTTTGCTGGAGGGAAAGAAGTGAAAAAAAGAAAAACAAAGCTCATTTGTCAATATTACTACCTGTCTGGCATTTATTTCTGTGTCCTTCCATAGCACTAAGGAAAATCATGGTGCTCATAGAATATTTCTTTTTTAATGACTGATGATGGTATGAAGGTTTCTTGCCAGCCCTAGTTATGGGCAGCAGTGGTCTCTAGATGATGATGTTTCATGTTTGTATAATAAAAGTTTACAATATGAGATTTTTTTAAACACAAGTTCATTTCAGATCAGGACCCAAGAATACAAAAATAGTGTTTCCTCTTCCCTCAGATGATGTAACTGAGTCTCTGGGGTTCATTCAATAAATGCATTGAAGACCAGGTACATAAAAATGTGTGTTTATGTATCATGGTAATATGGTAATACAATGAAAAGGACAAATGGTTTAATAAGCCTTTTGCCAAGACTGTAAAAAAAGAGAACGTCATTGTAAAAGAGGTTAAATTTCAAGCCAGTAAGGATAAGTTAAAAATCTTTAAGAAGAGATTCGGGCTGTATAATACAACTTGAGCGTAAATATGTATGCTGTAAGCATTGACTGAGTTTTCTGTACGTACCAGATAGTGTTCTGAATTCTTCTCTTCTTTACCTCATTTTATCCTCAGCCCAGCTCTGTCAGGTAGACATTATGCTTCTCATTTTATGATGAAAAACGGAGCCTTATGTGGTTCTCCTAAGGTCATGTCGCTAGTAAGTGGAAGAGCTGAGATGTGAATTGTTGCGTTTGCCCCTGGAGCCCAGGCCCTTAACTGCTCTGCTGCAGGCATCAGAGTATAACTGTGTAAGTGTGTTGCCTCTGAAATAGTTGACAGAGGTGAGTCAGCAGTGATGTCTTACAGAAAATGTGTCAAATGAGGTTAATCTGCATTTCTTTAAAAGGGTAATTCTAGTACTTCCATTTATTGTTTTAATTTTGTATTAATTTTATTTTAATTTTGTATTGATTTTTCCCAGTCCTGTGTTTTCTCTAAGACCTTGATCATGCCAAATGCTCTTCTTCATTGATATCCTTATTACAATAACTGTTGAATTGACCAAAAAGTTTGTTTGGGTTTTTCTGCAAGGTGTTATGGAAAAACCCGAACAAACTTTTTGACCAACCCAGTACTTTCCACCCCTCACAAAGGTTGATGAGTGGTTACTGTGGAGTTACTTTCATAATGATGGTATTTTGAATGGAGACCCTCAGAACTGGGGAAGACGTTAGAGGTGATCTATTTTAAAGCAGAGACATTACTTGGTCAACAAAGGTCTGTCTAGTCAAGGCTATGGTTTTTCCAGTAGTCATGTATGGATGTGAGAGTTGGACTATAAAGAAAGCTGAGTGCAGAAGAATTGTTGCTTTTGAACTGTGGTGTTGGAGAAGACTCTTGAGAGTCCCTTGGACTGCAAGGAGATCCAACCAGTCCATCCTAAAGGAGATCAGTCCTGGGTGTTCATTGGAAGGACTGATGTTGAAGCTGAAATTCCAATACTTTGGCCACCTGATGTGAAGAGCTGGCTCATTTGAAAAGACCCTGATGTTGGGAAAGATTGAAGGCAGGAGGAGAAGGGGATGACAGAGGATGAGATGGTTAGATGGTATCACCAACTCAATGGACATGAGTTTGGGTAGACTCCAGGAGTTGGTGATGGACAGGGAGGCCTGGCGTGCTGTGGTTCATGGGGTCACAAAGAGTCGGACACGACTGAGCGATTGAACTGAACTGATTTTAGTCGTTTTCAAACTGCTCTATAGGGATGTCTTTTCAAATAAAAACTTTACACTTTTAGGCATATATAAATCAGAAAAAAAGAGAGTTCCCTTATTAAAGTGAGGTAGGGGGCCCGGAGGGCTTCCTAGGTGGCATTAGTGGTAAAGAATCCACCTGCCAGGGCAGGAGACATAGATAGGTGGGTTCAATCCCTGGATTGGGGAGGTTCCCTGGAGGAGGGCATGGCAACTCATGCCAGTATTCTTGCCTGGAGAATCCCATGTACAGAGAGGAGTCTGGCAGGCTGCAGTCCATGGGATCACAAAGAGTCAGACACGACTGGAGTGACTTAGCATGCACGCATTCTGGGGACCTGGATCTTTACCCTCTCAGCTGCCTTCTTCTTGAAGAAATCACTGATTTACTTCCATTGATGCCCAGAGCTGCTTTCTGGGAACTGGGTGGAGGCAGACCAGTAATCTAGTTTACGTGATTCAAGAAAGGCATAGAGGATCTAACGTCTATAATGATAACTGAAGGTGTATTTGGAGTCAGCTGGGATTGATTGAGACACATTCCAGGCAGAGTGATTAATATGTGTAAAGTTCTGGAGACAGGAGAGCGTGGTCCATGTGAGGTCCCCCTGGGGATGGACACCGAGCATCACTGGGGCAGAGAGCCGGGGACGATGGAGATAAGGCTGGACAGCGGGGGTCAGGGCCTGACCCTGAGGTTTTGAGCTTAATGTATTAAATGGTTTTAAGCAGGGCATTGAGTGGTAGGTTCCTGCTTTTCAAAACCCACTGTGGCAGAGTAGAGAAAGTTTAGAAATGGCAGGAATGGTTGGAAGGGTTATGGATTGGTGTGGCGGTGGCCAGAGTGTCTGTTTGAGGAAGACTTGTAGAGAGAAATTTACAGAAACGTTGGATGTTAGATTCCAGGGTGAAGGAGGAGAAGGTTTCTGGCTTGAGCAACTAGGTGGTGCCGTTTACTACGATGGGAGAAGCAGAAGGCACAAGGATGGAGGAAGATGATGCCTTCTGTTGTGGGCCTGTGGGGTTAGCTTGCTGTGGGCTGTGCAGTGGTACACGTAGCAGGCAATTGGATGTAGCCCTCGGCAGCTTCAGCAGCACTGGACTCGAGCTGACCTTGGACCTCCTCCATCCCGTGACTGTCACCGCAGGGAACCAGGCTGGTCCTCCCCCAGTTTGGGCAACCTGTCCGCTTTCAGCCGTTGCGCCTTACAGAGCTATTTCCCACTGTGGCTTTTGTTTCTCCATCCATTCACATGGTTTCACCCTCAAAGTCTCTCTCTCTACAGTCTGTTCTATTCTTACTTTTTTCCGTGTTTGGAACCGCATGCAGACTTCTGAAGTTCCTTTTGTCCGTGTGCCTTGCTTTTACACTTTCCTTGGTAATTTCAGTGTCACCTCGAGTGGTGCTTTCTCCTTGGACTCCCTCTCCTTCAGGCCTCTGTTCCTCCCCTTCCCTCAGCCATTTCCTGTCACGCTCACTGCTTAGATCTTGTCACCAGGATGGGTACCCCGTCCACCATCTCAATTGTGAGGCTTCCTCCTTCCAACACTGCCTTCTCTTCTTCCCTGCTCACCCTTCCCTAGTAAGTAGTCTTCGCTTACAATCAACTGATCCTACTTTTCTCAGCCCCTCACACCCTCACTTCTTTCCATGTGTGAATGGAATTTCAGTGTGTGAATTTGTCATTTGTTAAAGTCACTCTTTTTACTACACTCAACTCCATTGCCCTTCTCTGCCTTGATTAGACTTGTTTTGCACAGCTCCAAATTAAGGAGGCTTCACCTCTGCCTTCTCTCTTCCTGGAAAGGTGTATTGAGTTGTGTTCACTGGGCTCACTTCAGAGTCATGACCACTGGCCTCAGATAAGCCATTAATCCTGACCACAAAGCATCTTCCATTTTCTTAGTTCCTTCATTCTCCTGGTTGATGAATATTTTATATTTTCCCCTCTCTCTAAGCTTCTGGGACTGCCTCCCTTTGCTGATTTTGTGTCCTATTTTGCTGTGAACTCTGTGAACTTAGAACTCCTTTGAAGAGCTCTTCCACTGAAATGGATGCCCGCCCCTTCCTCAGCGCCAGTGCCCCGCCTTCCCTCCACTGCCCTGCGGACCGCAGCGGCCAGCCTCTGTCCAGCTGTTTCCATCCCCTCTTCGCCTTCCCTCCTTACTTCTCCCGGATGTCACACAAGTAGTTCGTCTTTTTCTTTCTCATTGACACCTGTTTTTCCCTTTCTACTGGACGACTCCCCTCAGTGTACAGAACACTCTTAATTTCATCCATATTAAAAAAAAAAATACCACCGCCATCACCAGTGAAAGAACCCTGTCTTCCCTTTAGTCTGCTGCCCATGTTTCGTTTCTCATACGTAGCAGAAATTCTTTAAGAAGCTCCTGTATTCAGGCCTCCCGCATATTCAGGGCCCTGTCTCCTTCCCCCTGTTCTCATCGGGGCCCAGGGCTCCCGGCTCCTTCCTCCTGTTCTCATCGGGGCCTCGCCTCCACCGTCCGCTGCGTGTTCTGTGAGGGTCGTCGTGGTCTCGGTGCACCACCTCCACCGTATATTCAGGGCTCCCGTCCCCTTCCTCCTGTCCTCGTTGGGGCCCAGGGCCCCGTCTCCTTCCTCCTGCTCTTAGCGGGCCCTCCCCTCCACCCTCCGCTGCGTGTTCTGTGAGGGTCATCGTGGTCTCAGAGCGCCGCCTCCAGCGTCAGTTCTCCGTCTTCCTGTTCTTTCCTGGCGGCAGCGTCTGATGTGGCCGTTCACCTTCCCCTCTGTGATACGCTTGCTCTACTTGGCTCAATAACCTCACACCTACTTGCTTTTTCTCCCACCCCACTGGCTTTTCCATTTTTAGCTTCCTTTGCCAGATTTCCTCATTTCCTGGACTTTTTGTTGTTAGAGTTCTCTGGAGCTCAGTATTTTCTTTTTTTCCTTAAAAATTTTCTTTTTTATCAAAGCATAAATTTATTTAATTTGATTTACAGTGTTGTGTTAATTTCTGCTGTACAACAAAGTGACTCAGCTATACATGTGTGTGTATATGTATATAGTTCCTCTGTCCATGGAATTCTCCAGGCAAGAATACTGGAGTGGGTTATCATTTCCTTCTCCAGGGGATTTTCCTGACCTAGGGGTTGAACCCAGATCCTCCTGCATTGTAGGCAAATTCTTTGCTATCTGAGCCACTAGGGAAGCCCCATATATATGTATGTATGTATCTCTGTGTATCTATCTATCTATCAATAAAGATCTTCATGACCCAGATAACCACAACGGTGTGATCACTCACTTAGAGTCAGACATTCTGGAGTGCGAAGTCAAGTGGGCATTAGGAAGCATCAGTATGAACAAAGCTAGTGGAGGTGATGGAATTCCAGTTGAGCTATTTCAAATCCTGAAAGATAATGCTGTGAAAGTGCTGCACTCAGTATGCCAGCAAATTTGGAAAAGTCATCAGTGGCCACAGGACTGGGAAAGGTCAGCTTTCATTCCAATCCCAAAGAAAGGCAATGCCAAAGAATGTTCAAACTACCATACAATTGCACTCATTTCACATGCTAACAAAGTATTGTTCAAAATCCTCCAATCCCCTAAGCTAGCCTTCAACAATATTTGAACCGAGAACTTCCAGATGTTCAAGCTGGATTTAGAAAAGGTAGAGGAATCGGAGATCAAATTGCCAACATCCATTGTGTCATAGAAAAAGCAAGAGAATTCCAGAAAAACGTCTACTTCTGCTTCATGAGTATGCTAAAGCCTTTGACTGTGTGGATCACAATAAACTGTGGAAAATCCTGAAAGAGATGGGAATACCAGACCACCTGACCTGCCTCCTGAGAAACCTATATGCAGGTCAAGAAGCAACAGTTAGAACTGGATGTGGAACAACAGACTAGTTCAAAATTGGGAAAGGAGTACATCAAGGCTGTATTTTGTCACCCTGCTTATTTAAGTTATATGCAGAGTACATCATGAGAAACGCTGGGCTGGAAGAAGCACAAGCTGGAATCAAGATGGTGGGGAGAAATATCAATAAACTCAGATATGCAGATGACACCACCCTTATGGCATAAAGAGAAGTGGAATTAAAAGAGGCTCTTGATGGGGTGAAAGAGGAGAATGAAAAAGCTGGCTTAAAACTCAACATTCAAAAAAGGAGTATCATGGTATCTGGTCCCATCACTTCATGGTAAATAGATGGGGAAACAGTGGAAACCAAAGTCACTGTGACAGAGACTGCAGCCATGAAATTAAAAGATGCTTGCTCCTTGGAAGAAACGCTATGACAAACCTAGATAGTGCATTAAAAAGTAGAGACATTACTTTACCAATAAGGTCCATATAGTTGAGGCTATGATTTCTCCAGTAGTCATGTGTGGATATGATATTTGGACTATAAAGAAGGCTGAGCACCGAAGAATTGATGCTTTTGAACTGTGGTGCTGGTGAAGACTCTTGAGAGTCCCTCGACTGCAAGGAGATCAAACCAGTCCATCCTAAAGGAAATCAACTCTGAATGTTCATTGGAAGGACTGATGCTGAAGCTCCGATACTTTGGCCACCTGATGCAAAGAGCTGACTCATTGGAAAAGACCCTGATGCTGGGAGGGATTGAAGGCAGGAAAAGGGGACAACAGAGGATGAGATGGCTGGATGGCATCACTGACTGGATGGACATGAGTTTGAGCAAGCTCCAGGAGGTGGTGAAGGACAGGGAAGCCTGGCGTGCTGCAGTCCGTGGGGTTCCAAAGATTCGGATGCAACTGAGCAACTGAACAGCAGCATATATATTTCTATAAGCCCCATATACACATATCTGTATATATTCTTTTTTATACCCTCTTCTGTTCTGGTTTATCACAGGATATTGAGTATAATTCCCTGTTCTGTGTAGTAGTACTTTGTTGTTTTGTCTATCCTATATATATATCAGTACTGGTTTACATCTGCTAATCCCAAGCTCCCAATCCTTGCCTCCCGTTTGGCAACCACAGGTTTGCTCTCTATTTCAGCAAGTCTATTTCTGTCTCTTAAACATGTTCACTTGTGTCATATTTGAGATTCCATTGAGCTCAACCTTTAGATCTCCTCTCTCTAACCATCTTGTCCAGCCTCAGGACTTTACATGCTATCTATATGTCCGTAAAAACTTCCCAATTTATTGTCTATACCCAGATCTCCTTTGTGAACTCCAGGTTTTTAGTAGCCATTTTAATAGTTGCTTCTGGGGTGTGTGCTGGGCATTTCAAACTGCCAGAGTGGGAGTGATTGACTGGTTTTTGTAAAGTTTCCAAGAATTCATGGGGGAAACAAGGTACATACTCTTTATGGGCCCAGCATTTTATATAGGTATGATACTTTAACCTTATCATATAAATACTAATAGTATATAAATCTTTTTTTTTTTTAAGTAGTGTATTCTCATTGTAGTCTTTTTCTCTAAAGCTTTTGGTTTGACTTAGAATGCTTTCCCATGTGTATCTCCTTGAGTCTCTGGGGTCACGTGACTCTTCCGTTGTATTATAGAGTTGTGTTGTCTTTGGTTTATTTCCTCATTCCTGAGCAACCTCAGTCTGTTCAGGTTGGATATTTCCAGTGGATAGTGTATTTGTGGGGCCCTCACTTTCCTTTTACCTGTTGGTCTTCTACTTCTAGAACAAAATCAGGAAGGAGGGAGAGAGAGTCACTACCCTAATTCTGGGGATTTTTAAGGCATAATTTAGCAAAAAGTTTGAATGGGATTGGCTCTTATTTTGTCTCTTTCTCTGATTTGCGGCCAAGCAGACTATTGGGAATTACAGGTAATTTGTTCCTTGTCTATTAGATTAGGAATTCCTTGAGGATAAGAGTCTTAGCTCATGAACTGCAGTACCCAATGCAGTGCTTTATGTGTGGTGGGCATTCCCCAAATTTGTGCTGGATTAAATGAAATTGAATTGTTGCTTAGCAGTGACAGGACCGGGATTGGATTCGGTCAGGCAACAGTCAGTGAACTGTCCTTTTTTTCTGTTCATGCTGCAGCATTGTGGGTGCCCGTGTTTGCATTCTGCATTAGCCCGTCTTGGAGTGTGTGGGTATTGCAGACGGGTTTCTAGTGGGGTGTGTGGCTATTGTGGGCCTTCATACACAGCATTTCACCACCGATTGCATGTTTCATGTGAAGTTACCTTGTTGTCTTTCCTGGTTTCAGTCTTTGCTGGTTTTTTATTCCTTATGTTGGAAAAGCAGTCAGGTTAACACTGTGACAATAGGAAATACTTCTTAAACTGCAAAATGGAGCCTGGCCTTGCATTTGACCTGTGTACATGTAAATCAAGAGCATGCACTTCACTGTCACATGAGTTTAGATCAGATTTGATTGCATGTAACAGAAAAACTCAAAATATAATAACATACGTTAAACAGTGTAGAAGATGAGTTTCTTCTCTTTGTTAGCAAGCCTGAAGGTGATCAGGTCAGAGCTGATACACTTCTTGGTGTCAGTCATGCCCCCTCTTGTGCATTTACCTTGCTAGTCACCTGAAGGCAATCTGCCGACTCACATGTGCCATGTAGCCTTGTCTCTTGTAGTAGGAACGCTTTCCAGAGGAAGCACACGCTGGTTTTGCTCACATACCATTGACCTTGATGGAGTTGTGTGGTTATATCTAGCTGCAAGGGGAGCTGGGAGGTACTGGGACAAGGAAATGTCTGGGAACAAAAGAGAGCAATCCTGGACTTACGTGGTGGTTCCGTGGTCAAGAATCTGCCTTGCAGTGAAGGGAGTGACTTCGATCCCTGGTCAGAGAGCTAAGATCCCACATGCTGTGTGGTGTGGCAAAGAAAAAGAAAAAGATCAACACTGCATTTGCTGAAAATAAGAAAAATGATTATTTAAAAAGAAAAGAGCAATCCATGTGTTGTTCTAATATTAATACTTGGGAAATCTCTTGCTAAGAATGAAGGGGAGAATAGCTGGTGGGTTGGTTTCCAACTTGCTGTTACTGCTTTGGTTATCAGTGGTTAGGAGGGTGTGTGGTTCATTTTCCCTCTGTTCACTGAAAGCTTACTTTAACTGCTTTAGATAAGAGGTAGTTAAGAACACATATGTTAAGAACAACATTAGCAAAGTGAAAAGACAATCCACAGAATGGGAGAAAATTCTTGGAAATGACATATCTGTAAAGGCAGTGGTCCCCACCAGGGACTGGTTTTGTGGAAGACAATTTATCTATGAGCTTGGGATTGTGGGGATGGCTTCAGGATGATTCATGTACATTGCATTTATTGTGCACTTTATTTCTAATCTATTGCTGCTGCTGATCTGGCAAGAGTACCGGTCCACAGCCCAGAAGTTGGAATCTCCTGCGATAAGAGACTTGTATCCAGAATATATAAAGAACTCCTAACTCAATAATAAAGAACAAATAACCCAATTAAAATGGGTAAAAGTTCTAAATGAGACATTTCTTCAAAGAAAATATACAAGTGGTTGATAAGCATGGGCTTCCTTGGTAGCTCAGCTGGTAAAGAATCCACCTGCAATGCAGGAGACCCAGTTCAGTTCCTGGGTCGGGAAGATCCGCTGGAGAAGGGATAGGCTACCCACTCCAGTATTGTTGGGCTTCCCTGTGGCTCAGCTGGTAAAGAATTCACCTGCAATGTGGGAGACCTGGGTTCAGTCCCTGGGTGGGGAATATCCCCTGGAGGAGGGAAAGGCTACCCACTCTAGTATTCTCACCTGGAGAATTCCATGGACGGTATAGTCCATGGGGTCACAGTTGGACATGTCTGAGCGACTTTCATTAATAAGCACATCAAAAGATGCTTAACATCATTAGCTAGTAGGGAAATGCAAACCTAAACCACAGTAAGATATCACCCACTAGGGTAACTATAACTGCTGCTGCTGCTAAGTCGCTTCAGTCGTGTCCGACTCTGTGTGGCCCCGTAGATGGCAGCCCACCAGGCTCCCCCCATCCCTGGGACTTTCCAGGCAAGAACACTAGAGTGGGTTGCCATTTCCTTCTCCAACACATGAAAGTGGAAAGTGAAAGTGAAGTCGCTTAGCGACCCCATGGACTGCAGCCTACCAGGCTCCTCCATCCAGGGGATTTTCCAGGCAAGAGTACTGGAGTGGGTTGACATTGCCTTCTCCCAACTATAAGTGAAAAGTCAAATAATAACAAGTGTTGGTGATGACGTGGAGAAATAGGAACTCTTACATACTGATGGTGGAAATTTGAAATGGTATAGCTGTTTTGTCACTTCCACTGTATAATCATAAGGGATTTGATTTAGGTTATACCTGAATGGCCTAGTGGTTTTCCCTACTTTTTTCAATTTAAGTCTGAATTTTGTAGTAAGGAGTTCATAATCTGAGCCACAGTCAATTCCTGGTCTTTTTTTTTTTTTTTTGCTTATGGTATAGAGCTTCTCCATCTTTGGCTGCAAAGAATATAATCAATCTGATTTTGGTATTGACTGTCTGGTGATGTCCATGTGTAGAGTTGTCTCTTGTGTTGTTGCAAGAGGGTGTTTGCTATGACCAGTGCATTCTTTTGGCAAAACTCTGTTAGCCTTTGTCCTGCTTCATTTCATACACCAAGGCCAAGCTTGCCTGTTACTCCAGATATCTCTTGACCTCCTACTTTTGCATTCCAGTCCCCCACGATGAAAAAGACATCCTTTTTTTGGTATTACTGCTAGAAGGTCTTGTAAGTCTTCATAGAACCATTCAAGTTCAGCTGCTTTGGCATTAGTGGTTGGGGCATAGACTTGGATTACTGTGATATTGAATGATTTGCCTTGGAAATGAACAGCGATCATCCTGTCGTTTTTGAGATTGAAACCAAGTACTGCATTTTGGACTCTTTTGTTGACTATGAGGGCTACTCCATTTCTTCTAAGGGGTTCTTGCCTACAATAGTAGATATAATGGTCATCAATTAAATTCACGCTGTCTTGTCCATTTTAGTTAATTGATTCCTAAGATGTCCGTGTTCACTCTTGCCATCTCCTGTTTGACCATTTCCAATTTACCTTGATTCATGGACCTGACATTCCAGATTTCTGCTCAATATTGTTCTTTACAGCATCGAACTTTACTTTCAGCACCAGTCACATTCACAACTGGGTGTTGTTTCCACTTTGTCTCAGCCTCTTCATTTCTTCTGGAGCCATTTCTACGCTCTTCTCCAGTAGCATATTGGACACCTACCGACCTGGGAAGTTCATCTTTGAGTGCAGGCACAATGAAGGACAGAAATGGTATGGACCTAACAGAAACAGAAGTACTGAGAAGAGGTGGCAAGAATACACAGAACTATACAAAAACATCTTAATGACCTGGATAACCAAAATGGTGTGATCACTCACCTAGAGCCAGACATCCTTGAGTGCGAAGTCAGGTGGGCCTTAGGAAGCATCATTGTGAACAAAGCTAGTGGAGGTGATGGAATTCCAGCTGAACTATTTAAAATCCTAACAGATGATACTGTTAGTGTGCTGCTCTGAATAAGCCAGCAAATTTGGAAGACTCAGCAGTGGCCACAGGTCTGTAGAAGGTCAGTTTTCATTCCAGTCTCAAAGAAAGGCAATGCCAAAGAATGTTCAAACTATTGCACAATTGTACTCATTTCATGTGCTAGCAAAGTAATGCTCACAATCCTTCAGGCTAGGGTTCAACAGTGTGTGAACCGAGAACTTCCCAATGTACAAGCTGGATTTAGAAAAGGCAGAGGAACCAGAGATTGTATTGCCAACATCTCTTGGATCATAAAAAAGGCTAGAGAATTCCAGAAAAACATCTGCTTTATTGACTATGCTAAAGCCTTTGACTGTGTGGATCACAAGAAACTGGAAAATTCTTAAAGAGATGGGAATACCAGACCACCTTAACTGCCTCCTGAGAACCTGTATGCAGGTCAAGAAGCAACAGTTAGAACTGGATGTGGAACAATGGACTGGTTCAGAATCGGGAAAGGAGTATGTCAAGGCTGCATAGTGTCACCCTGCTTATTTAACTTATATGCAGAGTACATCATGCGAAATGCTGATGCACAAACTGGAATCAAGATTGCCGGGAGAAATATCAATAACCTTATGTATGCAGATGATTCTATTCTTATGGGAGAAAGAGAAGAGGAACTGAAGAGCCTCTTGTTGAGGTGAAAAAGGAGACGGAAAAACTGGCTTAAAACTCAACACTCAAATAATGAAGATCATGGCATTTGGTCCCATCACTTCATGGCAAATAGATGGGGAAGCAATGGAAACAGTGACAGACTTTCTTGTCTTGGGCTCCAAAATCACTGCAGATGGTGACTGCAGCCGTGAAATTAAAAGATGCTTCCTTCTTGGAAGAAAAGCTATGACCAACCTAGACAGCCTATTAAAAAGCAGAGACATTACTTTGCCAACAAAGTCCATCTAGTCAAGGCTATGGTTTTTCCAGTTGTCATGTATGGATGTGAGAGCTGGATAATGGAAAAGGTTAAGCCCAGAAGAATTGAGACCTTCAAACTGTGGTGCTGGAGAAAACTCTTGAGAGTCCTTTGGACTGCAAGGAGATCAAACCAGTCAATTGTAAAGGAAACCAGTCCTGAATATTCTTTGGAAGGACAGATGGTGAAGCTGAAGATCCAAAACTTTGGCCACCTAATGCTAAGAGCCTACTAATTGGAAAAGACCCTGATGCTAGGAATGGTTGAAGACAGGAGGAAAAGGGGGTGACAGAGGATGAGATGGTTAGATGGCATCACTGACTCAATGGATGTGAGTTTGGGCAGTCTCTTGGAGTTGGTGAAGGACAGAGAAGCCTGGTGTGCTGCAGTCCATGGGGTCACCAAGAATTGGGCATGACTGAGTGAACTGTAGAACAACAACAAATAGCTGTTTTGAAACTTGTTAGCTCTTTCAAAAATTAAAGTTACATGACCTGGAAAATTCTTTTCCTAGCAATATAAAAAAGAGAAATGAAAACCTAATGTCTAACTAAAAACTTGCACATGAATATTCATAGAAACATTATTCATAATAGCCAAAAAGTAGAAATGATGGAAATACCCATCAACTGATTGATAGATAAAGGTGGTATAGCCATGTGATAAAATACAGTTTGACAGTAAACAGAAATGAGGAGCTAATACATGCTGTGTTTTGTTTTTAGGCAAATTTAATTTAGAGCCTGAGACTGTCTTTGCTTATATTTTATTTAACACAGGTTCATTGTGGGAATAATTTCACAAGCAGTAGCATGTAGGACATGGCAACCCACTCCAGTGTTCTTGCCTGGAGAATCCCAGGGATGGGGGAGCCTGGTGGGCTGCCGTCTATGGGGTTGCACAGAGTCGGACACGACTGAAGTGACTTAGCAGCAGCAGCATGTAGGACGCATAATGTCTCTTTACACATACTGTCTCTAATAGCGTACATGTTGTCTCTTAGCAAATTAATACAGAAATAACATAATCCAAACCAGTGACAGATTAACTCAACTAGCATTCCAGGCAAGGGAAGATGAAGGGAATACATATAGTTGAGGGGTACCTTTTTACAGGTCGGCTCTTGGAAGGAGACAGCTTGACCCATTGAGAGCAAATGTGGAAAGTACTTGGTTCCTAGGGAATGAAGGTGCTGGTGTGGATGGACAAGATCTTCTTTTTGGGGCTGCTGTTAGGTTTTTGCCTCTGCTGGTAAGAGTCCCCTTCACCACTGCTGGCGTTAATGCCCCAGGGGCTTCAGAGAGTTGCTTAGGTCAGTGGAGGGTAGCCTTGCCCAGACCTCACAAACCGCGTGTTGAGTTTGAATCCCCACCATCCCACGGTTCCTTCTTCATGTGTTCTTACTGACAAGCCCCCAGCAGTGCCCTTCACTACTTGAACTACTGAGTGCTTTTGGTATCCACAGATGTGGTTGATGCCCTCCAGATTCACAATTTCACTTTTTCTTTAATTAAAAAAAATTTTCTTGGAGTATAATTGATATGCACTCTTGTTAGTTTCTGCTGTACAGCAGAATGAATCTATTACACATGTATTACATGCATCCACTCTGTAAGATTCTTTTCCCATATAGGTCATTACAGAGTATTGAGTAGTGAGTGTTCCCTGTGCTGTACAATAGGTTCTTCTTAGTTATCTATTTTAATTTAAATTTTTAATTGGAGGATAATTGCTTTACAGTGTTGTGTTGGCTTCTGCTGTTTAACAAAGTGAATCACCTCTACACCAGGGGTCTCTCCCAGAGCAGTATATCTCCCAACTTCACTCTTAAAAACTTTATTTTTGTCATGAACAAGAAGTTTTGAAATTATACCGAACCACTACCATGTGGATGAACCTTGAAAGCAGTCTGCTGAGTGAAACCAGCCAGTCATGAAAGACTGCATACCAGATGATTCCATTTATATGACACATCGGAAACAGCGAAATCTGTATAGGTAGAAAGTAGAGTAGTCATTGTCCAGGGCTGAGTATTTGGAGGGAAATAAAGATTAATGGATAATGGGTGTGGGTTTTTTCTTTTTTGTAGGTGGTGATGAAATATTCTAAAATTGATGTTCGTGATTGTCGTACATCTTTGTAACTGTATTAAAAGCTATTAAACTGTATTCTCTAGGTAAATCTTATGGCATGAATTATATCTCAGTAAAGCTTAAAAACGAACAATGCTGAAAATAAATACTATAACTAAAATCAGGCTTTTAAACGGCTATAAACATTCACTGCTTCACGCCCAGCCACACATCAACTCTCATCGGCTATGAAATGGTCACGTCACTGGTATTAGGTTGGAGAAGAGCATTTTGTATAGTTAGCTCCCCTGTGGCAAGCTCTAGCCTATCAGGAGAGACAGCTTTCCTTCCTGGAGGGTGAAATATCACCTCCCGCCCACACACAATTTTGTTATATAATGTGCTTTTCATTTTCACCGGCATGCTTGCCATATGCTTCACTGTGCTGTGACCCCATACCCTTGCTTGGTAAATAATTACCATTCTGTGCCCTTCTCCCCCACGGCGCATTCAGGCAGCACTTAAAGAAAGCACTTGCTGTTTTGCTGTCATTAATCTAACGTCTCAGATATATGTGTATATTTGGTTTGATGTTGCCTCATTCCCGGTGTATTGCACCTGAGAGGATGCAGGCAAGATACTTCTTGTTTTTATAATTCACCCACTTATATTTTCATGATGATGATAAGATGAAATCACCCCTGTATCTGAAGCAATATGCATTTATACCAGAGACTTTATTTAGCATCTGTGTGCATGGTAATGTACTCTTTATCACTTCAAACGAGGGAGTTAAGACTATACTGCTTCCAGAAGCCCATTGGACTGAATGATAACAGAGATGTTTCTGTAGCACATCAGTTGGCATAATGTTTGCAAGTATTTTTCTAGTGTGTGTCCCTCAGGGAACTAAACAGACTTTGACTGTGTTTGATGCTGAGGATGGGAGGGACAACCAGAGACTAAAAGATCTAACCTTAAGGGAACTCATAGCCTGGGAGTGTTTGCAAACAAAAAGCAGTTTGGAGCTCTGTCCAAGGTGCTTAGGGAGCTGAGAGGCAGTAGGGAATAGGGCTGTCTGCGAAAGTGTGTACTAGAAAAATTGATTGTTAAATTTAATCTTAAAGATTCGGTCAGTTTGGAAACTCGGAGGAAAAGAGACCCGAGATAAAAGGAATCATAGAAATCTTGGGAGAGCATGTTAAGATAATCCTTGGAGTCTGAGTTTCTCAACAGTGAGTGACTTTGTATCTGGGGACATTTTGATTGTTGCCGGTGAATGAGGACGGCAGCAGGGGTGCAGGCTGTTGCTTCTACTGTTTGGTGAGTGGAGGCCAGAAGTGATGCTAACTGTCCAGCCCAGGGCAGTCCTCCCCAAGAGAGCACCGTCTGATCTAGCCTGTCAGTATGGTCACTGTTGAGAAGCCCTGTTTTAAAGCATTTGAAAAGACAACGCCAAGAGTTGGTGCAATTGAATGGAGTTGTACTGTTTTCCTTTACATGTTTACAGGAATGTATTCATGAGGTGTACATTTCAATTACAAAAAGTGTAACAGCAGCATAATTGGTTATAGTGCAGGGGATGCATAAAGACACTGTGCATCATTTAGTAATTCTGCTCAGATACCAGTAGAGAGAAGAGGAATGGAAGTAACTTTTAAAGAATTTTGTAGAATTGGTAGAAAATGGAGTGGGCAGAATTATAGGCAGCATTTCTTGCGTATAGGCTTCAGTGTTTTTCATAGAATGTACGATTTTTTTTTTTTTACCCTAAGGATGGTACTGTTAATAGTGGCATGCTGAAAGCTACATTTTGTACTGGTTCCAATATTTAAATGGAAATCTGAATTGACATTCATCTGAATTTATTCATGGAAATGCATGCTGAAGGACACTGGAGTGTGGATCGTTGAAAAGGTTTTTAGGTTTGTAAATAAAGTTGTAAAGAACAATTGTATACAAGGGTTTTTGTAGACACATGTTTTCATTTCCCTTGGATAGATATCTCTGAGTGGGATTGCTGGGTCTGTGGGCTCTGTGTGTGTATGACTTAAGAAAACTGAGAGTTTCTTCCTACCAGCCATGTATGAGAATTCCAGTCTCTCTATCCTCTTACCAACCTTTGATTGTGTTTGTGTTTTTCCTTTAATTTTTTTTGTGTGTGTGTAATAAAGTTTTATTGAAGTATAAAGGAGATAGAGAAAGCTTCTGACACAGACATCAGAAGAGGGCAGAAAGAGTACCCACTTGCTAGTGTTAACAATGAGGTTATATAATCCAAAGAATGTCTGGAGGTTGTAAAGACCTCATCAGACCTACTCCCATAATTTACATTTTAAGATAACACTGTCCTCAGGCAAGATACATCCATGTAAAGACCAGGTTTACTCCCATAATTTACATTTTAAGATAACAGAAGGTTGAATCCAAAGACTGTCCTTAGGCAGGATATATTATTGTTATATAATCTTAAGTAATGTGGAGAAAGAAAAAAGTTTGTCCTTTCTTCCTCCTTGTGAATTCCAGACCCCTTTCTCCTTGGGGACCCCTAGACTCCCTATCAACCTGCCTAGGAACTGACTCTCTCATTCCCCCCTTTTCTTTTAGGAGAATTTTGTTGCCTAGGGAAAAGGGGCGTCGTTCTCGTTCTATGACTACTTCCGAGCTGACAAGGGGTGTTGTCCCTAAATTGGTGAGGCAACATATTCTCCCAATCCTTATATTGAGGATATATTATCCAGGGGCCCCAAACGTGTTTTTCCTTTAAGCTGGTCATGACTAGTGATGATGATTGAATGCTGTTCCATATGGTTTCTGGCCATTTATATTTCTAACATTATGAAGTGCCTATTAAAATCTTTTTTTTTTTTCTCCATGTAAAATATTTTGTTGGTCTTTTTGTTATTGAATTGTAGGATTTTAAGTTTTCTGGATACTAATCAACCATATTGTGAATATATTAATGTGAATATTTTCTGGGCTCTATGGTTTGCCTCTTCATTTTAACAGTGTCCTTTGATGAGAAAAACATTCTTATTTTGATGAAATTAATTTATCAGTTTCTCGCTTAGTCTCATCCTTTGGTTTGTCTGTCCTTTTTGCCAGTTCTGTAGTACTGTTATTACTGTAGCTTTATAGTAAGTCTTGAAGCCAAGTGGTATGATTCCGCTGGTCTTTTTCCAAATTTGTTTTTGCCATTCTAGATCCTTTCATATAAATGTTGCAATCAGTATAAATTTGTAGGAATTATTTTAAGTATTCTGGATACTAAGCCTTCATCAGAATCCTTCATCCAAAAACCTACAGGCCAATATTATCAATATGGAACCATAATAATTCACATGTCTGACTTTCTATTTATTTAGTCTTAAATTTCAGCAGTGTTTTGTAGTTTTTAATATCAGACCATGGATATCTTTTGTTAAATTTCCCTAAGTATTTTATGCATCTGGGTGCTATTCTTAAGTGTGTTTTATTTTTCATTTTATTTTCCCAATAAACTGTTAGTATATAAAAATGCAGTGCCCTATAATATTGCTGAGTTGATTTATTGCTTCCTATAGTTTCTTTAAGGATTTTTCTTTTGTATACAGTGGTATCATGTGTGAAAAAGACAGCTTTCTTTCTTTCCAATCTGAATGCCTTTTATGTCTTTTACTTGTCTTTCTGCACTGCCAAGACCTCCAACAATATGTTGAATAGAAGTGGTGATAATTGGGCATTTTGTCCTGTTCTCATCTTAAGGGGAAAAGCATTCATTATTCACTGTAAAGGATGAAATTTGGTTTAAGGCTATAGATGCCTTTTATATTGAGGAGATTTTTTTTTTTGTCTGTTCCTAGTTTTAATCATAAATAGATGTTGACTTTTGAAAAAAATGTCGGTATCTGTTGAAATGATCATGAAATATTTTTCTCAAATCTGTTAGTAGGTGAATTGCATTGAATTTTCGAAGTTGAACTAACCTTGCATTTCTGAGATGAACTCTACTTGGTAGTGATGTATTAACTTCTTTGGATATTGCTAATAATTTTTATGCTAATATTTGGTTGATAAGGAAATAAAAGTGTTAGTTGCTCAGTCATGTCTGACTCTTTGCAACCCTATGGGCTGTAGCGTGCCGTGCCCCCCTGACCCCCCAGACTCTGATATCCTATTTTTGTGTGTCATTTTTGATAATTTGTTCTTCAAGGAATTTGTTAATTTCCTCTAAGCTGTTGACTTTATTGGCATCGCCTTCTTCATAATATCCACTATTTTCAAAGAGGATCTATAATGATACCTCTTTTTTAATGCTTGGTACTGAAGACTTATTTTTTTCTCAATAAGTCTTGCCTAGAACTTTATTAATTTGTTACTTTTTTCAGGTGACCCATATTGTCAATATGTCATTGGTTTTTGCTTCTATTTTTATTTCCTTTGGATTTTCTTTTTCTTTTAAACGTTTAAGATGGAAGCATGACTTTACTGTTTTATTTTGAATACAGACATTTAAATCTAAATTTCCTTCTAAAACTACTTTAGCTTGCATCGCATGAACTTCAGTGTATAATGTTTTCATTGTAATCCAGTTCCAAAGAATTCAGATTTTTTGTGATTAGAATATAGGCATTGAGTTTTAACTCAGATGTTATTTAGAATGATGTTTTAGAAATTCCCAATGGATGGAGAATTTCTGTGTACATGCTATTTTTTTTTCCTACTTCTCTTTTGGTCTGATAACATAGTCTGTATTTTATTAATGAGTTGAAGTTTACTAGACTTGTTTCATTGTCTTAAGTGTGACCTATTAGTAAATGATTCATGTGTATGTGAGAACAATGATTTTTCTGCTGTTGCTGGGTGTAATGTCCTGTAAATGTCAATTAGATCAAGTTGGTTGTTACTGTTTCTCAAATCTTTGGTACTGTCTTGATTTTTGATAATGTTCTGTCAGTGACTAAACTAGCGATGTTGAAATTTCTCTTATGAGGACTTGCTTGTTTTCCTTTGATTTTGTAATTTTTGTTTCCTATACTGAATATTCGTGATCTTTTTCTTTGTGTATGCACATTTATGATTGTCTTCTTCAAGTGACCGTTTTATCATTATGAAATGTCTGTTCTGGGATAATCTTTATTGTGGAATCTACCTTGTTTGATGTTAATTATAGCTGCACTAACTTTCCTAGTGTTACTTGGCGTATTTTTTTCCTCCTTTTTCTTTTATCCATTTGTGTCTTTATGCTTAATTTTTTTTGTAAGCAACATATAATTGAGTCCTGCCCTTTAAAAAGTCCAGTGTGTTAGCCTTTGCTTTTTAACCAGGGTTTTAGCTAATGTGTATATAATAGTATAGTTTTGGATATGCATAGGTTTAAGCCCACCATCTTGGTTTTGTTTTCTATTTGTCCTTTTTGCTCTTTGTTTTTCTGTTCCTCCTCTGCTGCCTTCTTTTGTGGAACTGAGTCATTTTTAGTATTCCATTTTATCTCCTCTGTTATATGATTTTTAGTTATAGCTCTTTGTACCTTTATTTGAATATGAAGTGCATTTTATAGTTAACCTATTTTTTACCTTTTCATACGCAGTATAGGAACCTTGCAACAGTAGACTTCTAATGACCACACTTTTGCCCTCTGTACCCTTGTTTTATGTATTTTAATTTTACATACACTTGGAGCCTAGTTGTATGTTACTGCTTTAACTTTATGAGATCAATGATCAGTAATCTTTTGAAAAAAATTCAATGTTTCATTTACATATATAAGGGGGTATGTGTGTGTGTGTTTTCTTGTCTTTTAGTGTCAGTGTATTTATCCATTCTGATTTTCTTCATTCTTTTCTGCAGAACTAAGTTTCTATCTTGTGCTATTTCCTTCAAGTCCCTTAGGGTGATTTAATTTGAACATTACTTATAATGCAGATGCGCTGGAGACTTCTTTCACGTTTTGTTTATCTGAAACTGTCTTTATTTTGCCTTCACTTTTGATGAATGTAGAATTCTGGAGTCATCATGTTTTACCCCCAGCACTTCTAAGAAGTCATTTTATTTTCTTTAGCTTCCATTTTTTTTTCCCTCATGGCAAGTCATCTTTCTTACTGTTCTCTTGTATGTTGTCTTTTTCTCTTGCTGCTTTCAAGATTTTCTTTTTATGACGTGCCTAGATGTGTTTTTCTTTGTTTTATCCTGCTTGGTGTTCTTTGAAGTTATTGGATATGGGAGTTGATAATTATTCTCAGTTTTACAAAATCTTACTCATTAGCTCCTCAAAGACTTCTTCTGCCCCTCTTTCTCCTCCTTCACTCTCTGGGATTCTGATCGCATTATGTTAGACCATTTGGGACTGATTTTAATTGTACCTGCGGGATTTTAATTTACAAAGGTGGCTGAGGGCTGACATGGAGAGGCTAATGCCACTGAAGAGAATTTTATCCCTACAGTTTCCAAGGGCAGAGAGCAAACACACTGTGTCGGGGCACGTGGGGAAACGCCAGGGTTTGGTCAGGAGTCTGGAGGAGCAAGGGAAAAATCCTAGACCCTCTTTACTGGGGTTTCCAAGGGAAGGGCAAGGCAGAAAAAAGGGAAAAGCATAGGATTGGCTGCTTTGAGTGATGTTGGTGGGCTCTAGGCTGTAGGGGTGATTTTCAGTTGTCTGGCCTGGGGGTGACTTAGGGCAAGAGAAATTCTGGCTGGGCGTGTGAGAATTAGGGATATAGACTTGAACTTGTTGCTTTGCCTTTGGAAGTGAACTCTTCACTACTGTGTGGTTTTATTTTATGTTTCTTGCATATCCACTTGTTTCTTTTTAATAGTTTATATCCCTAGATAGCATATTCAAAAGCAGAGACATTACTTTGCCAACAAAGGTTCATCTAGTCAAGGCTATGGTTTTTCCTGTGGTCATGTATGGATGTGAGAGTTGGACTGTGAAGAAGGCTGAGCGCTGAAGAATTGATGCTTTTGAACTGTGGTGTTGGAGAAGACTCTGGAGAGTCCCTTGGACTGCAAGGAGATCCAACCAGTCCATTCTGAAGGAGATCAGCCCTGGGATTTCTTAGGAAGGATTGATGCTAAAGCTGAAACTCCAGTACTTTGGCCATGTCATGTGAAGAGTTGACTCATTGGAAAAGACGCTGATGCTGGGAGGGATTGGGGGCAGGAGGAGAAGGGGACGACAGAGGATGAGATGGCTGGATGGCATCACTGACTCGATGGACGTGAGTCTGAGTGAACTCTGGGAGTTGGTGATGGACAGGGAGGCCTGGCATGCTGTGATTCATGGGGTCGCAAAGAGTCAGACCTGACTGAGCGACTGATCTGATCTGATCCCTTTGGTAAAATTCCTATCAATTTATGCATGTTGGCCAGCTTTTTAAAAAAAATTCATGTATTTATTTGTTTAGCTTCATTGCGGCATCAAGGTCTTTAGTTGAGACATGTGGGATCTTATGTTCCCTGACCAGGGATTGAACTTGGGTCCCCTGCATTGGGAATGCAGAGTCTTGGCCACTGAACTGCCAGGGAAGTCCTTTGGCCACCTTTGACACTGGATACTTGAACATATTCAGATTGGTTTTTAGGTTTCAGTTTGACAGTCTCCCCTAGCCCCCACCGCCTGAATACCTGGGCTATTTCTGGGTCTCTTTCTTCATGATTTTGAGTTACTTTTCTTTGCTTCTTTGTATGCCTTGTAATTTTTTGATGGAATACCAGAGATTGTGTGTCAGAGAGCAGTAGAGACTAAAGGAAGTACTATCCATACCTGGTGAAAGGCACACCCATTTTTCCATCAAGCTACAAGTGTGTAGGACTGTCAGGATGGTTGGCAGTTGAGCTGAGATTGGGCATGGTTGTTGTTAGTCACAGGCTTCCCGCGATTTGAGGATGCTGTCAGAAGCCTGTGCGGAAGCTTGCCCGCCCTGTCCCTTATTCTTATGGCACATACCTCTTTTACCTCTGCCCTCCAGCTGCCCCTGAGCATCTGGGGACACCCTGTGGGAAGGAGGGAGAAGGTGGACCCACATTCTTCCCTTGTCCATGTCTTTCAGAGACAGGGTCTTTAACCTCTGGGTTCTAATGCCTAATGATCTGAGGTGGAACTGATGTAATAATAATAGAAATAAAGTGCACAATAAATGTCAATAAACGGAGTGCACTTGAATCATCCTGAAGCCCTTGTCTGCCCCCATCCATGGAAAAATTGTCTTCCATGAAGCCGGTCCCTGGTGCCAAAAGAGTCGGGGGCCACTGTTGTAGAGGTTTAAGCCATCACACCAGCTCCTGCGCTCAGTCGCTTCAGTTGTGTCTGACTCTTTGCCACCCATAAACGGTAGCCCGGCAGGCTCCTCTGTCCATCGGGTTCTCTAGGCAAGAACACTGAAGGGGTTGCCGTGCCCTCCTCCAGGGGATCTTCCCGACCTAGGAGTTGAACCTGTGTCTCCTGTGTCTCCTGCATTGCAGGCAGGTTCTTACCCACTGAGCCATCTGGGAAGCCCCCCACCAGCTCATACTCTACCTTTAAAACTTTGTTGAAATCCAGTTTTCCTCCGCTCTTATAGCTTCCTCTTCGTCCTGCTCTTCCCGAAGGATGAAAACAGCTGTATATGTGTGTGTGTGCATCCTCTCTAGGAAAGGACTCTTTACTTCCTGTGTTTTAGCGTGGTTTTTTTTTTTTTTGGCATCTTCAGTTCTCAGATGTTTATTAAAAAAAAACCAAACTACTGTGATTTTGTAGGGATTTTATAGGTTCTCCATCTTGTTTAAGTCGTTAATGTAAAAATGATGTTTCCTATAACTCCTGCAGGCGGAGCAGAAGCAGCCGTTCTCTAATGAGAATGGGTTGAATTCACTTTTACTGGAGAAAATAATCCTACTTGTGACTATATCACTGCTTATTTGCTCTGTTTGAAACATCTTTTTGGTGGACCGAAGAAAGTTGTCATTAAGTCCTCCCCCTTAGTAAACTCAGGTTACATGCTTTAACCGTCTCTGGAAAAATTCATAGATTTATATTTAAATTTTTCCCCCCAGCATCTCTTGTGAGAAGCCGATTATGACTGCTACATTTCTAAAACTTTTAAAAGTGTTTTACTTGGCTTTGGCACTTTCCTCTTAGAGTAAAATTTAGTGTAGGACTTGTAATACGCTGGGTTTTTTTTTCCCCCTCTTCCCTTTCAACATTCCTCTTACAAAAGCATTAGAATATTCCTGATTTATTTCCATCATAAGTTTTGGTAGCTGCTGCTTAGGTTTTTTCCCTCTTAACATCTCCGTTTACAATAATATCTCATTAATTGACATCTTATAAATGTGAATGTTTCTCTCTGCGCTTATGTTGTTTTATATTTTCTTAATTTACAGGCTCATTGATCTGTCTTGTAGAATCTAAGAAAAACCCGTGTCTTCCACATGCTTTGACAGAACAATAAAAAATGCAGTTGAAAGAGGATGAATAAAGAGAAGGTCAAATGGAGAATATAGATACTAGCTTTGTAAGGCCGTTTCTCATGCATCAATCTTGGGTTGTGTCTGATACCTGATAGTCCATATTTTTTTTGAATGAATGAATGAAAAGAGATTGAGATGGTGATTTAAGAATAAGAACCTGTTTAACCTGAGTGTTTCTTTCTTCAAGTTTCAGTTCTCAACCTTCGCTGTATAACAATATTGGTTTTAAGTAGACAGACTATCCCAGCCAAGGGCTCTCTTTGGTCTGGTTCAGTTTTCCTTCATGAAGTTTATCCTGTTGCCTTTGTGTTCACCTGGAATCCGCTTTGCCTTGCTGGGCATGGAATAATCTGCAGAGCTTAGGATACTGTCTGGCACATAGTACATACCAAATGTTAATTTGGTTGAATTGATTATTTGATGAAGGAAGAAGAGGAGGCTGTGTCCTCCCCGGGAAACATAACAGCAACATCTGTTCTAGAAAACCAAGTTAGAACATTCTCAATCCTGGTTTCTGGCTCCAGGGAAGTCACTAACGTTCTTCCCTTAGCTTGTCCATGAAATGAAGAGATAATTGCTATTTCTGTCTTTACGTGGGCTTTCCTGGTGGCTCAGATGATATAGAAGCTGCCTGCAATGCAAGAGACCTGGGTTCAATCCCTGGGTCGGGAAGATCCCCTGGAGATGGGAATGGCTACTCACTCTGGTATTCTTGCCTGCAGAATTCATTGTTTCTCTCTTTATGTAAATGTGAACAATCCAGCATTTTGTTGTAAAATTTTCTGTTCTTCACTAGCCTTATGGTCACCAAGTTGTTCTATGTGCCCACTAAATTTTATTAGAAAAGCATGTTTTATCAATAAAAGATGTCTTTCTTTTGAAAACTGGAGAATTTTTATATTTTGTTTCAATGATGAGATCCTGTTAATACTGTAATTTAAAATGTGTCCTTGAGTCTCAGTTTTGCTTAATGATTTCATAGCAATGGATTATTACAAATAAAAGGAAGAAACTTGAGAAATTTTAAATGGTTGAAATGTATTTTAGTGCCTGACGTTTTATTTGGAGGTAGGAGCTGTAGTGGATGGCTTTGGGCTGCTTGTGTGGTAGGATGGGGCTGCTTTCTATAAATCTGGTGACTGTTCCCTGTAAGAAGCATGTGACGAGTGTGAAGTGTTCTGGGGAATCACTGCAGTGTGATGGATTGATTCTCTGAAGTGGAGTTGTTGTGAGTTACTGTGTTATTATTTGTCAAAATGGAAACAAAAATAGAATTCTGTCCTTGTAGGTAATAGATCTCTACTTAATCTCTCATCTTTCAGCAGGTAGGTTGGTTCGTTCTCCGCTGTATTCTTCAGCGAGCCAGGGGGCTCAAGTCTGGATCATTATGCCTTGGAGACAAGGAGTACAATAGTATTTTCATTTTTATGCTACATTGGATTTTATCCAGACATAATGCGGCTGTTTGATCTGAAGCCTGACAATTACTTTTTTATTTACTTTAGTATCTGTAATTCTAGTTTCATAACTCTTCATCATTCAACACTTTTGTCTTCAAGTTATCAGAACCAGTCATTGTCTCTCTTATTTGTTGCTCTTGTACAGTTTGGTTAAGAATATTCAACTGTCTACTGGTGATAAATGTTATTTTCCCTCATGTCTGAATGGAGAACCTTAGGGGAGAGCAAAAAGAAACTAGCAAGTACAGGAAATTTCATCACGATTCAGGGCTGATTTTGAGTATTTGAAGTATGAGTGCATGCTATGCATGCATGCTTGGTCTCTCAGTCATGTCCGACTCTCTGGGACCCTGTGGATGTTGGCCCTCCAGACTCCTATGTCCATGGAGTTTTCCAGGCAGAAATACCGGAGTGGGTTGCCATTTCCTCCTCCAGGAGATCTTCCTGACCCAGAGATTGAACCCATGTCTCCCACATCTCTTGCATTGGCAGGCGGGTTCTTTATCATTGCGCCACTTAGAAAGACCATTCTAAGTATTGGTTCAGGTCAGTCGTGTTTGACTCTTCCCTGTCTATCATCAGCTCCTGCAGCTTGCTCAAACTCATGTCCATTGAGTCAGTGATGCTATCCAACCATCTCATTTTCTGTCATCCTCTTCTCCTCCTGCCTCCAGTCTTTCCCAGCATCAGGGTCTTGTCAAATGAGTCAGTTCTTCGCATTAGATGGCCAGAGTATTGGAGTTTCAGCTTTATCATCAGTCCTTCCAATGAATATTCAGGACTGGTTTCCTTTAGGATGGACTGGTTGGATCTCCTTGCAGTCCAAGGGACTCTCAAGAGTCTTCTCCAACACCACAGATCAAAAACATCCATTCTTTGACACTCAGCTTTCTTTATAGTCCAACTCTCACATCCATACATGACTACTGGAAAAACCATAGCTTTGACTAGACGGACCTTTGTTGGCAAAGTAATGTCTCTGCTTTTTAATATGCTGTCTAGGTTGGTCATAACTTTTCTTCCAAGGAGCAAACATGTTTTAATTTCACAGCTGCAGTCACCATCTGCAATGATTTTTTTAAAATTTTATTTAATTTTTAAAATTTACATAATTGTATTAGTTTTGCCAAATATCAAAATGAATCCACCACAGGTATACATGTGTTCCCTATCCTGAACCCTCCTCCCTCCTCCCTCCCCATACCCTCCCTCTGGGTCGTCCCAGTGCTCTAGCCCCAAGCATCCAGTATCGTGCATCGAACCTGGACTGGCATCTCGTTTCATACATGATATTTTACATGTTTCAATGCCATTCTCTCAAATCTTCCCACCCTCTCCCTCTCCCACAGAGTCCATAAGACTGTTCTATACAACACTGTCTCTCTTGCTGTCTCATACACAGGGTTATTGTTACCATCTTTCTAAATTCCATATATATGCGTTAGTATACTGTATTGGTGTTTTTCCTTCTGGCTTACTTCACTCTGTATAATAGGCTCCAGTTTCATCCACCTCATTAGAACTGATTCAAATGTATTCTTTTTAATGGCTGAGTAATACTCCTTGAGCCCCCCAAAATAAACTCAGCCACTGTTTCCACTGTTTCTCCCTTTATTTGCCATGAAGTGATGGGACCAGATGCCATGATCTTCGTTTTCTGAATGTTGAGCTTTAAGCCAACTTTTTCACTCTCTTCTTTCACTTTCATCAAGAGGCTCTTTAGTTCTTCTTCACTTTCTGCCATAGGGGTGGTGTCATCTGCATGTCTGAGGTTATTGATATTTCTCCTGGCAATCTTGATTCCAGCTTGTGCTTCAAGTATTCTAAGTATCAGTTCAGTTCAGTCTCTCAGTCGTGTCCAACTCTTTGCTAAATATAGAATGTCTTTATTTGCTATGACTGTTTTGGCTTTCACTGAATCGCTTAACTAGTTATTAATGGTATATTGTGAATGATCTGTCTTTCATTGTTTATTCTTGGAGTGATAGCTTTCTTACTCATTATTTTGTTGCCCATAGCATATGGAAGTGCCTCTTGAGTATTTTCTCAGATCCATTCATTTATTTCTCTTTATTTTGGTCATTCTGTCTTATCCTCCTAATTGTCTAACACATTTCTTTTAACCACCCCTGCTCAGCTTCAGTCCATTTGTTACTGAGTAGCCATTGTTCACATACACATTTTTTTTTTTTTACTTTACCGTAAGTTTTTAAATTGGAGTATAGTTGCTTTACAGTGTTGTTACTTTTTGCTTTAGAGCAAAGTGAATCAGCCACAGGTATACATATATCCTCTTTTCCTTGAATTCCCTTCTCATTTACATCACCACAGAGCCCTGAGTAGAGTTCCTTATCCTATACAAAAGGTTCTCATTAGTTATCTATTTTATACATAGTAATGTGTATATGGGGTTTCCCTGATGGCTCAGATGATAAAGTGTGTATATACCAATCCCAATCTCCCATACGTTTGTTCTCTACATCTGTGCCTCTGTTTGTGCTTTGCAAATAAATAAGTTCATATGTACCATTTTTCTAGATTCTACATGTATGTGTTCATATATAATATTTGCTTTTCTCTTTCTGACTTACTTCACTCTGTATGTCAGTCTGTAGGACGTGGAAGCAGCCTAGTTGTCCATCAACAGAAGAATGGATAAAAGAAGATGTGGTACATATATACAGTGGAATATTACTCAGCCATGAGAGGGAACGGAATTGTGCCATTTACAGAGACATGTACATGTTTAATCTGATCATGTTGACCCCCTACTAAAAACCTTCAGTGACATGGAGGATTTGTTTATGTTGTTAAGTCACTTTTAGTTGTGTCCAGCTCTATGGACCGCAGCACGCCAGGCCGCCTCGTCCCTCACTGTCTCCCGGAGTTTGCCCAAATTCATGTTCATTGAATCGCTGATGCTATCCAACCATCTTATCCTCTGCTGCCCTCTTCTTCTTTTGCTTTCAGTCTTTCTTAGCATCAGAATCTTTTTCCAATGAATCAGCTCTTCATACCACGTGGCCAAAGTATTGGAGCTTCAGCATCAGTCCTTCCAATGAATATTCAGGATTGATTTCCTTTAGGATTGACTGGTTTGATCTCCTTGCAGTCCAAGGGACTCTCAAGAGTCTTCTATAGCACCACAGTTCGAAAGCATCAGTTCTTCGGTGCTCAGCCTTCTTTATGGTCTGACTCTCACATCCATCCATGACTACTGGAAAGACCATAGCTTTCACTATATGGATCTTTGTCAGCAGAGTGATGTCTTTGCATTTTAGTACTCTCATCTAGGTTTGTCACAGCTTTCCTTCCAAGGCACAAGCGTCTTCTAATTTCATGGCTACAGTCACCATCTGCAGTGATTTTTGGATACGTAAACCCTCAGCATGACCAAGGAGGCCCTGCGTGGTGGGACCCCGTCTTCCCATGGAGTTGCTCTGCAGCTGGTTTGTGGGACCCATGATGAGACTGCTCCCAACTTCTCCAGAGGGTGCTCTGTCCTTGCTGTGTGCCTTCTCAGCCTAGGGAATGCCATGACCCTCTTGCTTCTATTCGTACATAGCTCATTTATCCTTAAAGTTTCAGATTAAATGTCCCTTCCCCAGGAAAGCCTAACCTCCAGGGTTAGAACAGGCTTTCCTTTCTTATGGGGCTTCCCTGGTGGCTCAGATGGTAAAGAATTTGCCTGAAATGCAGGACACCTGGATTCGATCCCTGGGTCAGGAAGATCTCCTGGAGAAGGAAACGCCAACCCACTCCCAGTATTCTTGCCTGAGAAGAGAATCCCAATGGACAGAGGAGCCTGGTGGACTGGAGTCCATGGGGTTACAAGAGTTGGACACAACTGAGCAACTAACACTTTCACTTTCTTCACTTCCTTTCTTACTCCCAGATCACCTTACAAATCCTAAAGTTGCCCAAAGAGATTGGCAGGTTCACCGACAAGTCTCCTAGACCACAATGATTTAGCATAGTTGAAATTGAAAGGTTTTCTATTTGGGCACATATCTCCTGATGTCCTCCTTCCTCTTTTCCTTCTAGGGAGCTGGCTTTGCTCATTTATACTCACCTGACTCCCTTGCAACAGTCTTTGTGTGTGCTGAGTCGCTTCAGTTGTGTCTGACTCTTTGCAACCCTGTGGACTGTAGCCCACCAGGCTCCTTTGTGCATGGTATTCTCCAGGCAAGAATTCTGGAGTGGGTTGCTGTGCCCTCCTCCGTGGGATCTCTCTGACCCAGGGATGGAGCCCTTATCTCTTACATCTCTAGCACTGGCAGACAGGTTCCTTACCACTAGTGCCCCCTGGGAAGCCCAGCATTCTGTGTACTTGTAGTTAATTGATTATTTATGATTTGTTTATCTTCTGCTTTCTCTGCTAGACAGTATGCTCAGCCCAGTACCTAGCACACCGTAAGATATTTAATAATTCCTGACCTCCTGGGACAAGACAAAGCAGAATAGCTCATCATCCGGTGATTGCTGAAAGGACTAAGTGGTTGTAAACTCTGTCTTTGTATCCCATGTCAGACTTTGCTGTTTTTGGCCTGGAGTCCCGTTTTCTCTGCTGGTTTTGTCATTCCTGGATTAGAAAATCTGTTAGCTTTCTACTATGCATTCGCTGTAGCCCCTCCCTGTCCATTTTATATTTATTTCTTTTGGTTATGTATTAAGTGTTTGAATCCATGTACTTTTGGGAGAGGTCTTTAGATATTTTTTCTGCTTTGCAAGAATGGAGCATTCATGTAGACCTGAGACCCCCCCCGTGTGTAAATATTGTTTTATCACTTAACCGATGTAAAGAAAAACACGCCTGCCATCTGAAGTTTTCCCTCACAATTTTAATTAACTCCCCTGAGCCCAGTGTGGGTTACTAAGAATAAGGGCCAGAATCCCCACATCCCAGTCAAGGCACTTCTTAAAACAGCCTGGTTTTCTGGGCATCTTGCCTCGATTCTTGCTGCAGAAGGATGCTGTGCATAGCAGAGCGAGAGGAGGTGGGATCTTGGTTGTGAGCTCCGTAGTGCCAGGGTGATGGCAACCCTGGGCCATTGCTGAAATGTTCAGGGTAGACCAGTCAAGAGTCATGTTGCTGTTCAGGAGTGCACTTAGGGGTTGAGAATTGATTTTTAATTTTTAGGGTTTTTTTTTTTTGACGTGGACCATTTTTAAAGTCCTTTATATTTGTTGTGTGTGTGTGTGTGTGTGTGTACTTGGGGGGCCGTGTAGCATCTGGGATCTTAGTTTCCCGACCAGAGATTGAACCCCCACCTCTTGTATTGGAAGGTGAAGTCTTGACCTCTGGACCACTAGACACATCCACAAGTTATTTTTTTCCACAAAACTCATAGCCTGGAGAAAGTGGTTGAAGAGGCGGACCCACGAATTGTAGAGACTTGGTAGTGAAGTTGAAGCAGATAACTGCTCAGGCTTTGTAGCCATCATGTGGGGAGAAAGCCTAACACCTGTGGGTGTGAGTTTTGGGAACACAGTGTATTTGCCTTGAGTATGGTGCTTTTGGAGTATTGCATGCTTTAAGTACTTTATAAAAACTGTAGTGGTTCTTGAGTTACATTTGATTCTTGCCACTTGCTTTACTTGTAAAACATTATCCAACTCTTGAAAATGAGGTGAAATACTGTTCCAGGAGTGATAACTTTAAAAAATATTGTATATTCAGTATTAAATGGGAATGGATATTTACTTTCCATTTCAACCATCTATTTTCATTTCCAGTTGTCTGTGGTTTGGAGTATTCTACCTTTTCATCCCTTTCCCAAAAGTTTATTTTTAATACTTTTTGTCAAACATACAAAAGTTGTTTCATTGGAGAAACCACCAAAGTTTAAGAGAAATTATTAATAGCTTTTCTACCTAGCACTCCTTCCCAGCATGAAGAGTTTTCAGGCAGATTGTCTAAATATCCAAAGAAACTGAACTAAGAAAGATCAGCCTTTGGCTCTGAGGACCAACCCAAGGCTCTGAGAAAACACGGAGGAAACCCCCCAAACGGTTGACAGTGCTGGGATGGGATGAAAAATGACTTTCTGGTTTCATTCTGCCCACGTCTGGGTAACAGTGAACTTGTGCCAAGTCGCTTCAGTCGTGTCCGACTCTTTGTGACCCCATGGGCTGTAGCCCACCAGGCTTTTCTGTCGGTGGGATTTCCCAGGCAAGAATACTGGAGTCGGTTGCCATTTCTTCCTCCAAGGGGTCTGCCCCACCCAGGAGCTGGACCTACATATGTCTCCCGCATTGGCAGACAGGGCCACTAGAGCCACCGGGGAAGCCAACCAACATGTGTGTCTTTATAAATAAAAATGCAATCCTCACTACCATCCCACATCCACTGGATGGCGACTTTCAAAGAGAAGGAGAGAGGAAGAAAATTAAGTGTTGGTGAAGATATGGAGAAATTGGAACCCTGTGCAGTGTTAGTAGGAATGCACAATATTAAAAAGAATAAAAATAAAATTACCATTTAACCCCCTGCCTTGTGAGACAAAAAGGTTTCTCCCTAATTACAGAACACACCTGTACTCCAAATGTGTGAGTGTCTCTAAGCAATTCTCTAATTCTCCGTGGAGAGCAAGTGTGCTAAGATTAAACTCAGCTTTGGCACTAGGTGGAGTTCAGGAAGACCCCGCAGATCAAGGCCTCAAGGCTGGCCCCTACCACTGTCCTTGAGTTTGATAATTTGTTAGAATGGCTCACAGAACTCAGGAAAATAGTTTACTGACTGTTGTTGATTTATCTGTGTGTGTGTGCTGAGTCATGTCTGTCTGTCTGTGACCCCGCAGACTGTCGCCCGCCAGGCTCCTCTGTCCGTGGGATTTCCCAGGCGAGAATACTGGAGTGGATTACTATTTCTTCCTCCAGGGGAATCTTCCCAGTTTACAGTAAAGGATATTTTAATGAGAACAGATGAAAAAACCCATGAAGAGATAATAAAGGGCAAAGTATGGAGGAAGGGACTTGGAGCTTCCGTTTCTGCTGTTGGGGTACTTTCCCTTCAGATTTCCATGGGCTCATCACCCTGCCAACTTTCTTGAACCCTAGGGATTTTTATGCGGGCTTCATTATGCAGGAATGATTGATTAAATCATTGGCTGTTGGTGTTGGAAGTCAACCTCCAGTCCCTCCCCACTCCTGGGAGGTGTATGGATGAGATGGAGCTGAAAATTCTAATCCTCTAATCACATGGTTGGTTCCCCAGGCAACCAGCCCACATCCTGAGGCTTTCCAGGAGCCTCAGCTCATTAGTATACAAAATGACACATCATTTTAAAGATTCCAAGTTTGTCCTTCCTGCCTACCCCCTTTCTCTATTCCTCCCTTCCTTCTGCACCACGCGTCATGCGGGATCTTAGTTCCCCAACCTGGGATCGAACCAGTGCCCCTGGCTTCAGACCTTCAGGGTAGTCCCTCTAAGGGTTTTTGGAGCTGTGTGCTGGGAGATGGGGTCAGAAATTAAACACATTTATTATATCACATCCTACAACTCCACTTCTGAGTATGTACCCAAAAGAATTGAAGGCAGGATCTAGTAGCAGCATTGTTTACAGTAACCAGGTGGAAACAAACCATGCATTCACTGATGGGTGCATGGATAGAAAAATGTGGTATATTCATACAGTGGAGTGCTATTCAGCCTTAAAAGGGGAGGACATTCTGACACATGCTACAGCATGGATGAAAATGGTGGATACTTTACCAAGTGAGATAAGCAAGTCACAAAAAGACAAATACTGTATGAGTCTGCTTGTTAAGAGTCTCCTAGAGTAATCAAGTTCCTTGAGACAACAGGTAGAAGGGTGGTTGTCAGGAGCTGGGACGGAGGGAGGGGAGTGGGGACTTGTTGTTTAATGGGTACAGAATTTTAGTTTTACAAGATGAAGAGTTCTGGAGTCTGGACTCAATACTGCTGAACCGTGTCGTTAAAAATGGGTGTAGATGTAAATTTTATGTTCTGTGTATTTTATCTCAATTGAAAATTCAAAAGAAACAATGACCACAATGAAACATTAGGAAGTGGAAAAGGAGGTTTGTTTTTTTTTTAGCAGTCAAGGAATAACCTGATCTGTTTCTGGTGTCTTGCAGGCCTGGTATTTCCTTGACCATGCAGGCGTTTTCGGAAGAAGAGAGGAAGCAGTGGTTGGAAGTTCTGGGTGGAAAAGAAGCTGTAAGATATAACCAGTGGTTGAGTTTTATTTCAAATCCTTTAGAGTTGACTTCTGTTCATTTTCATGTTATTTGTGCTTTATAGTATATGAAAAAAAGTTCCCTGCTGAAGCTGGTGTCTGAATTCCTCTTGGAAGCGTTTGGTAGTCTAGAAATTTGGTTTGAGATAGCAGTGGCACCCTTGAGACTGGCATATCGTTATTTTTTATTTTTCTTGACTTTGTCGCTCAGGTTCGCTTTGCTTGAGGAAGTCATCTAAATTCTCAATTTCTTCTTCCCTACCTGCGAAAGTACTTTGGGTGATGAACACAATAAATGCTTGCAGTTCATTTTGATCTCAGTGGAGATGGAACGATAAATATGAGGCTGTGCAGGCAATATTACAAGTGACTGCTGTACTTATTTGCTTGATTTAACAATTTCTGGTTTAGCCCAATGAGCCACAGTGTGCAGTGTTAGGTAGCCTGAGTGAATGGGCCTCTGTGTTCAGATTGGTTTGAGGAATAAATTAAAGGCAGTGATAGCAATCCAGAGGCATGGGACTTCAGTCCGTTTGCCACTTTATTCAAGCACTGCCTTCCTCTCAGAGGACTGGTGGCGTCTGGGAGTTGAGAACTGGGCAGGTCATATATTGAATGGGGGACTTAACAAGGATAATTATAGAAAACACCATAGTACTGGTTTAAATCAACTCTACTTAAAGTATTATGACTCATAACCAGCTGCCAGTGCAGGTACCAGGTGGGCTTATCTGGCAAGCATTTGGCGTTTCAGCAGGATTTAAAAAGAGGGATAGAGCCCAGTAGAAGAGGGGTCATATGTAGTGAAAAGAGAGGTGTCAGAATAGAGCTTGTGAGATGGGCAGAAGATAATGTTATCTGATGGCAGTGGGCAGTCCCTGAGAATATAATAGGGCGAAGAGGATGGGCAGCAACACATTTAGCAGTCTTGACACGGTGTTTGAAACATGGAAGCCCAAATTACATACTTTAAAAATAGATCCTGTATAAGAAAATGCATCATCCTTGGAGGAAAAAAGCAGTGATCAGATTTGTGTATCATTTTTTTATATTTGATCTACATTTAGCTTCCGTGATTTTAGTTCTGTTTATTCTTAATTTGTCCTTGAAATTTTTAGCTAGGAGTCAAGAGTACTTTCAACATTGGTAGCTGCTGAGATCCAAAACAGTTTATCCTAATCCTCTCTAGTAAAGGCACTGACCTAGACTTGTCCCCCCAGAGATTCAAGAAATGCTTTGGAGAGTGAGTTTGCCTATTTGCATAGCAAAATGGTCATATGGCTAAGTCATGAGGAAATAAGTCTATTGCCAAAGGCAGTGTAACCTTGACACATACATCCTCTCCTTTAGAGTAAAAAAGCCAGGTAATTACTTTGAGATATACAGATAAATGCAAGTCTGCATAAAGAAAATAAATATTCAGCTATGTACTTAGGTAAGGGCACTGAAGGCATTTCAGAATTTTTTTCAGGTGACGTATGTGCCTTGAAGATAATGGGGCAGCACTAGAATTCTCAGAGGCAGCCTGGGATCATCACCTTGATGTTTCAGATGTGGTTATTGAGATTACGGCAGGAGTCATGTCTTTAAGTAAACAGCAGATTTTAGCAATGGTGAATAAATTAGCTTCATCTTCCTAGTTAGAATGCAGGAGTTTGTTTGAGCATTACAAATTTACATGAACTTTCAGTCCTGGCCCTTCATATTATTTTTGCTACTTTGGCAATGCCTTGGTGAGAGGCCAAGGAGACTCAGAGCTCTCCTTTTTGTTACCTGTCTTTGCCTTTGAGCCCATGATAGTGATTAACCAACGTCAGTGTATTATTTGGACAGTCCCTAGGTGTGCCTACTACAATAGAATCATTTTTATGGATTTGCTGAAAAAACTGTTTCCCCTTTTTCTCTTTTACTAGCTCTTCCCTAGTTTTAATAGAGCCATCATCCCAAGACCAGAAGGAAGTAAGTGCTAATGTATAAAAATGACTGTTGTCTCCCTTTCTCATGAGTTACTCTGTTTTTATTACTGATGTCAAACTGTTGCTGGGTGCTTGCTCTCTGTACTCTGTGTCAATCTGCTAAGTGGTGGGTGTCTTATCCACTGAGGACCTCTTCAGACTTTTCTTGACTGCTGAAACTCGCCTTGATCTTTCCCATCTCTGAGCCTTTTTCTTTCTAGTCTTCCTCTACGGAAACCAAAATACTCTATCATTGACTTTGGTATTTGATTTTATGGCCATAAACGAATACACAAGAGTTTCAGGCATGCATCTGTAAGCTTCCTAGGTTATAAACTCCTGTGGGTGGGAACTCCCCACCAGTTCCTAGGCTCCCAACCCCTCTCACCTCCACACGTGGTATCCTTTATCCTTCCAGTCTCTCGGGCGTGGGCTGTACAAATAGTCAGCATTACACCTTAGAAAATAAAACTAATAGCAACCAAATGCATTCAGATATTCTAGGACAATGATCTTCCCTTGCCTTGTATGTCCTACAGGAAAAGGAAATAATCTCTGGCTCTTGTACTCTTGATTTTAACTGGGATAAGATGAAGATGTGATGAAATTTTGTGGATTCTTTATGAATCTATTTTTCATATCTTTGGAAGAATGAAGCCACATTTGTCAGATGTCCACAGTTTGGAGACATTGTTAAATGAGCCACGATTTCAAAGTGATTATGGTGTGTGCATCACTTAACCCGGCCCTGGAAATTCACCAGGTGCCTCGCAAGGTTGTCAGCCACGGAGGCATCTGCTTAGGACTTCCCTCCCTCTTGTCTTCTCTTCTATTGCCCTTTCTCCTCCTCCTTTCTCTTATCCCCTCTTTCTCTTCTCTCTTCCTTTCTTTTCTTTGTACCTGAGAAATGAAAACATGTTTTGAAAAAGTAGTTTTGCTAAGCAGAAAGAAACACATTTTATATAAATGTTGTGAATAGTAGATCTGTAAAAAAGTACACCACTGCCCACTTTTCCTCATTAAAATGCTCTCCAAGCTTAGCTTTAAACCTGCAAAGTTTTTGTTCATAAATTATTCCATGCTATCCCTTCTGAGAACCAAGGGTTAGTATTCCTGCTTCTGAGTTCTAAAGGCGGAATAAAGCATTCACTTTCCCTGAGTGCATTTTTGAAACAAGAGTTGTCTTTTATTAGGGTCCTCAAATACATCAGCCTAATCAATGGCAAAGTATTCATATTAGAAAAAATATAAAATTGTATCTTCAAAATAATTTTTTTTGCTACATGAATCATTCATTATGAAAATAATAAAATATTAAACATTTAGAGCATGATATAAAATGTGAAAAAAGTTTCTAGCTCATCATTCAAATACTATTTTTAAGAGTGTCTAAGAATTTTTTCCTCCTAGGTTAAAAAAGAAAAGTTTTGTGTTATTTCCCCAGCTTGTCAAGTAATTTAAGAACTTTCACTTATGTTTATAATTAAAAAACAAACCTGAGTTGTTGGAATTTGGGCAAAACATTAACTATTTCTGGATAGATTCCTCTAAAGATTAATTGTAATCACTTTCTTTTTCACTATTTAAAATATTATTTTTGTTAACAGCTAGTTTAAATTATGAATTTATTTATATATGTTGGTAATGTTAGTCATATATGGGTAATGTTAGTCGTGTCCAACTCTTTGAGACCCCATGGACTGTAGCTTGACAGGCTCACTGTCCATGGGGATTCTCCAGGTAAGAATACTGGAGTGGGTTCCCATGTCCTTCTCCAGGGGATCTTCCCAACCCAGGGATTGAATCCAGGTTTCCTTTCTGTAGGCGGATTCTTGACCGTCTGAGCCACCAAAGAAGTATCTGTTGTTAATGAAGGTCCTGATACTACAAATGCTCCTCTTCTATGAAATTCTGATTTACGTTATTTAAACAGGGAGTGCATGGCCTTTAGTTTTCTTTTTTTGAAGAAGGAAATAAAAAGTATATTGGACCTAAATAATTTTGTCTTGTTTTTGTCAGCAAGAAAAATGTGAGTATTTGCACCTTTAATATTTTACAACTGTATTTCTTTTAGGTGCACAGTTGGATAAGATGGGATTCACAATTCTTAGAAAATGCATCCGTGCAGTTGAAACACGAGGTAACATGATTGAATCATTTTATTCATGAGAGGCTATAGGTATGTAAAATCTTAGGGTTGTTTCAAATGCTTTTTGCTTGGTTAAGTAGAATGAAATACTTTAATACAAAATGCACCTTCTAGGCATCAGAGATTCAGTTGTTCATTTACTCTGAGCTGGGTAGGGGAGGAGGGTGGCGGGGGTTCCTTTTTATTTACACGTTTCTTCCTTGTGTTGAAACCTGAAGTCAGTGGAAGAATCAGCAGCACTGGACTTGGACAATCAGTCTTAATCACTTCTTGTTTACACGCTAGTAAGGTATTTCCATCTTCACTTGTCTTGTTAGCTTCCAGTTTAAAAATCAGCATCATTGAGATATCTTTTATGTATGGTAAAATTCACTGATTTTAGCTGTAAATTGATAACTTTTGATGAATGTGTTATAGTTGTGTAGCTACCACCACTGTTATAGAAGATTTTTATCTCCCCCCCAAATTCCTTTGTGCCCCTTCTCAGCCTGCCTGCCATCCTTGGCCCTTGGCAACTACTGAACTGCTTTTTATCACTTTCGTTCTTTTTATTTTTTTAAAAAGCTTTTTATATGAATGGAATTATGCAGTATATACTCTTTTGAGTCTGGCCTCTTTGGTTTAGCATAATGCTTTTGAGATTCATCTTTTTGGGTGTACTTTTGTGTGCTCTAAGTTGCTTTAGTCATGTCCAACTCTTCGCGACCCTATGGACTGTAGCCAGCCAGGCTCCTCTGTCCATAGGATTCTCCAGGCAAGAATAACGGAGTGGGTTGCCATTTCCTTCTCCAGGGGATCTTTGCGACCCAGGAGTTGAACCCACATCTCTTACATATCCTGCGTTGGCCAGCGGGTTCTTCACCACCAGCAACACCTAGGTGTACTCTTAGCGCTTTTGTCTTATTGCTAGGCAGAAAATCCATGGACGGAGGAGCCTGGAAGGCTGCAGTCCATGCGGTCACTGAGAGTCGGAGATGACTGAGCGACTTCACTTTCACTCTTCACTTTCATGCATTGGAGAAGGAAATGGCAGCCCACTCCAGTGTTCTTGCCTGGAGAATCCCAGGGACGGGGGAGCCTGATGGGGTGCTGTCTATGGGGTCGCACAGAGTCGGACACGACTGAAGTGAATTAGCAGCAGCAGCAGTATTTCATTTTATGGATATACTGCATTTTGTTTATTCATCCACCTGTTGGTAATTTTTGAATTGTTTCCACTTTAAACTTCAGGAAGATAATCCCTCCCCATTTTGGTTTCCTGACTTAAAAGCTCAAGGGTCTTTTGTTTCTAGTCCTTAAGGAAAAACAGGGCCTTGGTGCTTTGCAGCCATTGTGGCAGGCTTTGGAGAAACTAAATACAATAAATTTGCAAAACAAGCTGTGTCTGGGGGCTGGATTTCTCTTTGTTTAGAGTCTAGTGAAGTATGGATAAATTGAATATTTAATTCCCTCTCATATATTGTTTATCCCAGTCCTACTCTGAATGACTTAGCGGAATGAAGCATTACACTCACGTTTTCTGTCAAAACAAGGTCTTTGTTATAAAGCCAGGACTGCCACCTGTGAAATGAGAGTGTTGGCTAACAGATGAATACGAGCTGTTTTATGATTTGGGGATTTGCCCATCGATAATAAAAACCCAAGCCACAGAAAGCTTTTCTTCCATTCTCCCTTACAGTGGCAATTCAGGCAGTGACACATTTTCATTCATTTCAACCTGCACTGAGGTTGAGCTGACAAGTTTGTTCTTTTTCCTAATGGTTCAAAAATTTCCAAAATGGGGATACTGTGATTTTTCATCTCTCTCACTTCATCATTCATGTTTCTCTTTTTCCTGAGCTTCTTAAGAGCCTTTATGGTATCACTTGCATGGTTTTTTTTTTTTTTTTGTAAATACAATTCTTTCCACAAAGGATATAATTTATATCTACTTGTCTCTGCCTGGGCAGATAGAAATCTATCTAGAATGCTTTCTGATGAATCTGTAATTTTATGGAGTGTTATGTTCATTGGCCTCCCAGGTGGCGCTAGTGGTAAAGAAAGTGACTGCCAGCGCAGGAGATGTAAGAGTCACGGGATTGATCCCTGGGTGGGGAAGATCCCCTGGAGGAGGGCATGTCAGTCCACTCCAGTATTCTTGCCTGGAGAATCCCATGGACGGATGAGCCTGGCGGGCTACAGTCTATAGCGTCGCACAGAGTTAGATACGACTGAGTGGCTTAGCGTGTATGCACATGTTCATTGAATGGAATATGTATAATAGAATCTGCATGAATTGAATGTATTTTATTATAAACATGTAAATTTTTTTATAGAAGAATGAGTCTATATCTTTTAAGTTAGATTTTTCCCATTTACAATGAAAAACAAAAATGCATATAATATTCTTTTCAAATCTGTTGTCCCTCAAGGTCTTTCATAACTAAAGCCTTTTGTTTTTAGTAGAGTAATAGGCTAAAAATAGAGTTAAAAGGATCAACTGTCAGATCATGTTACTCAGTATGATGAGGAACCTTGTGGAATCGCTGAGGTTTTTATCCTAAATTTGGAAGTTCCCTCAGGGAATATTGCTCTGAATGATTTCCCCTAAATCAGCTATCACAGCTATTGATTTTTTTTTTTGCTACCAATGTTGTTGCATCACTTTTTTTCATCAGTCAGGATAAAGCTAGTTTATGTTCCTATAACAGGAAGCTGGAAATTCTCTGCGGGTTAAGACAACAAGACTTATTTCTCACTCAGATAGTTGGTAGGAGGGCTTTGCCCATCACTGCTACCTGGCCTCCAGGTTCCTGGTTGCCTTGCCTGGAGACTTTGGACCATCAGGTGAATACTCTGGCTTTGATGCGAGTTTCATTTGCTCACAGCTGATTGGTTAGAAATGACCACATGGCCTCGCTCAACCCCAAAGAGTCTACATAGCACACCCCTACCAGGAGCCTGGAAAGCAGGCAGAGAGCCAGGAGTATCTGGTGGTGGCATTAATGACCGCTGTGCGTGCTTTGTGGATCTACATGCCTACGGTCCAGAGGCATTTAATGAGATCTGTATGAAGAATTATTTCTGTTCACATTTTTCAACATTTTAAACAAAGACTATCATTTTCTCTGAAAACTACTGTTTCATACGTTTTGGTTAAAGCAGTTAGTGTACCTTTTACCTAACATGTCTTTTAAAAATGACACCTGGGATTTTTATCAACTTTTGAAAGCCACTCGGTCACGTCCGACTCTTTGCAACCCCATGGACTGTGGCCCGCCAGGCTCCTCTGTCCCTGGGATTCTCCAGGCAAGAATACAGGAATGGGTAGCCATTCCCTTCTCCTGGAGAATCCTTCTGATCCAAGTATTTAACTGAGGTCTACTGCATTACTGGATGATTCTTTACCATCCGAGCCACAGGGAAGTGGCATCAATTTTGTGTTATCATTTAAATATGTACAAAGCATCAGACAAATGCCTAAAACTTGCTGTAGTCCTCAGCCCCCTGAGAAAAGGTAACATTTTTACTGATGTATCTACCACACATAGTGATGTAGATAACATATGTACTATGTGACACATATGTAGTGTAATATATGTTGTCCTAGAGGGGACTGTTAGCATTTAGCATTTGCTGTGCTAACAGCCAAAAGCTAACAGCCAAAAGCATCCTAACAAACCCCATTTCACTGTAATGTCAGCATCAGTTAACAGATCCTACTCTTCGTTTCTGTAGAGTTGTTCATGAAGCTAAGGCACACGAGAGAGTCAGATCAAGGGGTCTTTCATCCATTTACTGAGTATTTGTTAATGATCTTGTACTGGCTCTTAATGGATCCAGGTCATCTGACCACCGCTGGGAGCATATTGCTTATGTTTTCCAAGTTGAAGGACTTCCTGAAGCATCTGTTCTCAAACACTGCTGTGCCATGGAATCACCTGAGGTCTTTAAATAATACTGCTGCCTAGCTCTCACCCCCAGTCAGTCTGATTTCATTGCTGTTGGGTGTGAACTAGGAAGCTGGCGTTTTCAATGTTCCCCAGGTGATGCTAATATGTAGTAAAATTTAGGAGTCTTAATGGAAGAGTTTCTTATGTATTGGAGCAACGGGATACACAGATGTTATCTATATAGTGTCCTGCTGGGAGGGATTGGGGGCAGGACGAGAAGGGGACGACAGAGGATGAGATGGCTGGATGGTATCACTGACTCGATGGACGTGAGTCTGAGTGAACTCCAGGAGATGGTGATGGACAGGGAGGCCTGGCATGCTGTGATTCATGGGGTCGCAAAGAGTCAGACATGACTGAGCAACTGAACTGAACATGGGGGACTTTCAACTTCTTTTTTAAAATAATCCAACCTAAACCCAGACAAACAACAGAAAACTTCCAAAGAAAATAGCTCCATGTTTGTTTCCTTCCCTCAGTAACAAATGATTTGTCATAGTTAAACTGCAGTTCTCATGTGAAGCCAGTATTTATGGAGCATTCATGGGGTGAATATAGCCTTGCTCTAGGCTTTTGGGATTCATATTAAAGGTTGGTTACATGTAATGCTCAATCCATGAATGGTAGACAAAACATAGATATTTGTAAGTAATTTAAGGATTTCAGATACTAAAATAAAACTGTTACCAGATTGTGTGGATGAAGAGAATTTGAATATACAGATAGATTGCTGAGTGTGTGTCTCTGTGTATGTTCAGTTGCTAAATCGTGTTCGACTCTTACGATCCCATGGACTGCAGCATGCCAGGCTTTCCTGTCCTTCATTATCTCCTGGAGTTTGCTCAAACTGATGTCCACCCAGTTTTGATGCTATAAACCATCTCATCCTCTGCCTCCCTCTTTTGCCTTCAGTTTTTCCCAGCATCAGGGTCTTTTCCAGTGATTCAGCTCTGCATCGGGTGGCCAAAGTATTGGAACTTGAGCATCAGTCCTTCCAGTGAATAGTCAGGATTGAGTTCCTTTAGGATTGGCTGGTTTGATCTCCTTGCAGTCCAAGGAGCCCTCAAGAGCTTTTTCCAGCAGCACAGTTTGAAAGCATCAATTCTTTGGTGCTCAGCTTTCTTTATAGTCCAACTCTCACAATCTGTACACGACTACTGGAAAAGCCATAGCTTTGACTATATGGACCTTTGTTGGCAAAGTGATGTCTCTGCTTTTTAATATGCTGCCAAGGTTTGTCACAGTCTTCTTCCAAAGAGCAAGCGTCTTTTTCAATTTCATGGCTGTAGTCACTGTCCACAGTGATTTTGGAGCCCAGGAATGTAAAATCTGTCACTGCTTCCACTTTTTTTTCCCTTCTGTTTACCATGAAGTGATGGGATCAGATGTCATGATCTTAATTTTTTGATTGTTGAGTTTTCATCTTAATTGAAGTCTGTGTTTTAGAACAGCCTTCTTTGGATTTATAGGAGTAGAAAAGTATATTTTAGCGTTTAGAGAGACCTCACCAAAGATGTGGAGACAGAAAATAGCCAAATGGAAAGGAAGCATGAAGAAGTAGAATAAAAGCAATACTCAGGTGTTTGCATTTAATTAAGAACCTGAATGAGCACTAGAGGGTGGTGGATAGCAGAATAGCAGGCTTAGAGAGGTAAATATAAAAGCTAGTATTAGTGACCATATGTGGGATAGAGGGGCTGAAGAAGCACGTGGGAGGGAGGGGGGAGCTCAGGTTACTCCAGGAAAGAGTTGCTTTCTGTGAATGATGAGATGTAGGTTCCAAAATGGTGCAATAAAGAGAGGCCTTTCAGAAAGTTACAGGTAGGTACAACTTTTTTTTTTCTTTTTTAACCCTTTCAGGCTCTTAGTTTCTAAAAGACTGTCACTAGGAAGTTCATTCATCCTGTCTACTCCCGCCCCATCTGTGAAGGTCAGAGAGCTAATTTTTTTACACAGTAGATTTTACTGCTCATTAAGTGTATCTGTTTCCTCTTTCTGTCCTTCCCTTGGGTTGTTTTGTTTCTTTTTTAAACTGTTTATTTTGCATTGGAGTATAGCCAGTTATCAGTGTTGTGATAGTTTCCGGCGGGCAGCAAAGGGACTCAGCCCTACATATGCGTGTGTATCCATTCTCCCCCAAACTCCCCTCCCGTTCAACCTTTGGATTGTTTGAATCCTGAGATGTCCGTGTTCCTTCCTTTGGCACTTCTGTTGCCTGGTATTGTTAATTACGTACTTATTTTGTTTCAGAACGTGGAGAATAATTTTCTTTTGTAAATAACTTAAGGAACCGCCTCCCATGCCCAGTACCTGTTTTTTTTGGAGTTGGATGAAACCACATTTTCCAGGTGCATGCACTATAAAATATGCAAAAACAAAGTATAACGCTTGCTGAAAACCTTCTTTCAGTTGCTGTTTTTTAAATAGTCATAATTTAAAACTAAATTCGAATGCCACTTTGGTTTATGAAGTTTCTCTTAAAAAATTCTTCCATATGTGGATAATTTGAATATTCACTTTAATTTCTAGAGCATGGCATTAAGACGTCAGTCTAGGCAAGCTGTCAGTTATCAAATTCAGCTTTGTAACAAGCTGTGAATTCATGGGATAGAAGGAGGAAGCCACATCTAAGATATGACAGTCTTTGAATTGTCTCACGTAAAAGTGAATTTCTCTTCCTTTCGAAAGCAAAGTTTTAGGTCTTTGGGAAAATATCCTGAAGTTGGCTTGAGGACTTTTTCTGCTTCCAGAGCACTTCTAGAGCTGTATGGAGCCTTAGAATGGACCTGGTAGAAGATGATGGTGTACAATTTCAGTATTAATCTTTGTGGGAGGGAAGATGCCCGAAGTGAACTTGCAACATATTTTACCAGCATTGCACATTAATCTTAAATTGACAAGGGCCATTTACGTGCAAAATGAAGAAATAAAGAACAGCTGTCCCTGGAAAATTTACAGCAAGTTAACTAGCCTTTCTGGCTCACTGTCTCTTTTTTAATCAGAATGGGTGTGAGATGCGTGTGGGTGGAGAGAGAGGACGGTTTTCTGTGGGAGGGAGCTGGAGTCCTGTGGTGTCTGCATAATGCAAATACAGAGCTGAAATACTAACTCCAGGCGAGTCAAGACTGACTTTTCATTTTCTCAATTAGTAATCTTAATTGTTTTAAGAATAAGTACGTTTCCAAAGCTATTAGCTTCCAAATGAGTTGTTCTGTAAAATGAATAGCGACAAATGGTTAAACCGTCTTGTTCCTGAGTTGGCACGTGAGGTTTTGTGTGTTTGGCTCACAGTTGGATGAGGTCCGTGGGCATTTTCTTGTGAGCCTGTCTTGGCACTTGGAGCATCACGCTGGAGACCAGGGGCTCAGAAGTCAACCCTGATGAGAATCTCTTTCTCCACTTTTCTCTTTAGCTCTGCAGCCCTGTAAGTGAGCTTGTTAACCTGTCTCAATTTTATCATGAGCAAGACAGGCTAACAGGAGCAACTCCCTTGTAGTGCGGTTGTGAAAATCAGCAATGGGGATTCTTGGGATATTGGCATACATTGAGTGCTTAGTAAATGTGAGTTGCTTAGAAATAAATCTATTACTTGAAGCCAGTCATCATTAAGTGGTCCCATCATTGGTGCAAGGCTCTGGGAACACTAAGGAACTTTGTTTTTTTAATGGTCATTTATATAGGGAAAGAAATCACCTGAGTTCAGCTTGTCATGTAATGCTGTGTGACTTTTGTAAGAAGCAGCAAAATTAACTGGCTTGACTTTCAACCTCTGTCTCTCAGTGCCTTGTAATGGACACTTGAGCAGTTAAATGGCTCGAATGCAAGGAAGAGACCTTGTATATGGAAAAAGAAGAATATGGCTTTAGACTATCTCAAGCTTTCCAAAAAAGAAAGAAAAGAGAGACTGTTCAGGGTAGCCTAACAGTGCTGTTCAGTTGCTAAGTCGTGTCCTACTTGTTTGCAACACCACAGACTGTAGCCCGCCAGGCTCGTCTGTCCATGATATTCTCCAGGCAAGAATACTGGAGTGGATCACCATTTCCTTCTCCAGGAACCTTCCTCACCCAGGAATTGAACCTACGTCTCCTGCATTGGCGGGTATTTTTTTTTTTTTTTTTTACCACCGAGACACCACGGAAGCCCATACTTGAGAATAACCCACAGAAATATGGATATAAAGTTGTGATGATTTTTGACTTGTCCCTGTTGCCACAGCTGCTCTGAGGTGGTGAGGCAGGTGGCAGCAGAGAGACACCACTAGACCTTTTCCAATAATATTCTGATCTCTGTAGAGGACCGATAAAAAAAAAAAAGCCTTCCTAGAACTTTCCCAGTGGCCCAGTGGTTAAGACGCTGAGCTCACAATGCAGGGGCCACAGATTCAGTCCCTAATGGGGGAACTAAGATCCTGCATGCTGCATGGCGCAGCCTAAAAAAAACAAGTGTCTTGAAAATAGCAACTGCCAACTTTTGCTTTAAGTCTGAGTCTCTTTTTAAATTTATGTAAGTAAAAATTTGTAGCTACTTAAACTTGAGCTACATGAGTGCTGAGTTTGAAAAGAAAATGACTCTTACTTAGCAACCCATCCATTCTGGCTTGCTGTACTACTTATCCACTCCTGAGTGTGCACAAGTTAGATGGACTTTACTCAGCACTTTTTGACTTTCTTCAAGGGAAGATATCGGGGTGGGGGGGGCGGGTAGTTAGATGGTAGAGATATGGTTCTTGTTCTTAATTATCACCTTTAGTTTAAGGCAGTGAAGGCTCTGAGATTTTATCTAAGTTTCATGTGAACAGGTTCCCCTGTAGAGTTTCATGGATGCCGGTAGAAAACTCAAGACTCCTGGATCAGGGATCAAGGACAGTTCCTTACTCTCAGTAGGCAGCGTTCTACATTTTGTGTTGGTGTCCTGAGCCCCAGTTCGCAAGGGCATGGCAAAGAGGGTGAAACATATCTGCACACACTGCATTGTGCATTGTGTTGTAGGAGACGAACTCTGAACTTTGGAAACTCGACTGTTTTGAAATGACTGGCACATGGGCCTGCTGTTTGCTCTAGACGGACACTAGCTCTTATTTTCCAAGGCTGCAAACAAACCTGTTCTTTGTGTCAGAGGAAGGTGCTGGCACAGTCGGTGTTCACGCACCCTGCGGTGTTGCTGGCGGAGGTGAGTGGGTGGGGATGGCTTGAGAAGATGCTCAGCAAGCAGTTGAGGCCGGCGTGTGGTAGGTCCTGGGTGTTGGGCTGTGTATTTGTCTCCGTTGTGCAAGCACTGTGAGAGTGACAGATTGGAGCAGAAGGGAACGCCCGAGGAGGAGATGGTTGGACGCCATGACAGACTTCATGGACGTGAGTTTGAGCAAGCTCCAGGAGTTGGTGATGGACAGGGAGGCCTGTGTGCTGCAGTCCATGGGGTCACAAAGAGTCGGACACGATTGAGCGACTGAACTGAACTGAGAGTTGATGTGGGGAGGGGCACAGAAGCAAAGACGGCTGGTTGGATTTTAGAAATAATCCAGGTGAGAGGTGATGGAGGTTTAAAGTTTCCATTGGCAAAGGGAAAGAGATAATGGATTGGAAGAGAGACTCAAGAGAAAAATAGGATCTGGTGACCTTTTGGATGTGTTCAGTTCAGTCACTCAGTCATGTCTGACTCTGCGACCCCATGGACTGCAGCACACCAGGCTTCCGTGTCCATCACCAACTCCTGGAGCTTGCTCAAACTCATGTCCATCAAGTTGGTGATGCCATCCAACCGTCTCATCCTCTGTTATGCCCTTCTCCTCCTGCCTTCAATCTTTCCTAGCATCAGGGTCTATTCCAGTGAGTCAGTTCTTTGCATCAGGTGGCCAAAGTATTGGAGCTTCAACTTCAGTATCAGTCCTTCCAATGAATATTCAGGACTGAGAGATAAAAGTGAAAAGTAAAACAGATAAACAAAAACTTGACTCTAAGGTTTTCACCCTGGTAGATGAAGACATCTTTAGCCAAGACAGAGAATGCAAGAGAAGTAGTAACTTTTGAGGGAATATGAATTGGTTTCAGTTCAGTTCAGTCGCTCAGTTGTGTCCGACTCTTTGCGACCCCATGAATCGCAGCACGCCAGGCCTCCCTGTCCATCACCAACTCCCGGAGTTCACTCAGACTCACGTCCATTGAGTCAGTGATGCCATCCAGCCATCTCATCCTCTGTCGTCCCCTTCTCCTCCTGCCCCCAATCCCTCCCAGCATCAGGGTCTTTTCCAATGAGTCAGCTCTTCGCATGAGGTGGCCAAAGTACTGGAGTTTCAGCTTTAGCATCAGTCCTTCCAAAGAAATCCCAGGGCTGATCTCCTTCAGAATGGACTGGTTGGATCTCCTTGTAGTCAAAGGGACTCTCGAGTCTTCCCCAACACGACAGTTCAAAAGCATCAATTCTTTGGTGCTCAGCTTTCTTCATAGTCCAACTCTCACATCCGTACATGACCACTGGAAAAACCATAGCCTTGACTAGACGGACCTTTGTTGGCAAAGTAATGTCTCTGCTTTTGAATATGCTATCTAGGTTGGTCATAACTTTCCTTCCAAGGAGTAAGCGTCTTTTAATTTCATGGCTGCAATCACCATCTGTAGTGATTTTGGAGCCCAGAAAAATAAAGTCTGACACTGTTTCCACTGTTTCCCCATCTATTTCCCATGAAGTGATGGGACCAGATGCCATGATCTTCGTTTTCTGAATGTTGAGTTTTAAGCCAACACTTTCACTTTCATCAAGAGGCCTCTTCACTTTCTGCCATAAGGGTGATGTCATCTGCATATCTGAGGTTATTGATATTTCTTCCTGCAATCTTGATTCCAGCTTGTGCTTCTTCCAGCCCAGCGTTGCTCATGATGTACTCTGCATATAAGTTAAATAAGCAGGGTGACAATATACAGCCTTGACGTTATTTGGAACCAGTCTGTTGTTCCATGTCCAGTTCTATCGGTTGCTTCCTGACCTGCATATAGGTTTCTCAAGAGGCAGATCAGGTGTTCTGGTATTCCCATCTCTTGAAGAGTTTTCCAGTTTATTGTGATCCACACAGTCAGTCTTTGGATAGTCAATAAAGCAGAAATAGATGTTTTTCTGGAACTCTCTTGCTTTTTCCATGATCCAGTGGATGTTAGCAATTTGATCTCTGGTTCCTCTGCCTTTTCTAAAACCAGTTTGAACATCTGGAAGTTCACGGTTCACGTATTGCTGAAGCGTGGCTTGGAGAATTTTGAGCATGACTTTACTAGCATGTGAGATGAGTGAAATTGTGCAGTAGTTTGAGCATTCTTTGGCATTGCCTTTCTTTGGGATTGGAATGAAAACTGACCTTTTCCAGTCCTGTGGCCACTGCTGAGTTTTCCAAATCTGCTGGCATATTGAGTGCAGCACTTTCACAGCATCATCTTTCAGGATTTGAAATAGCTCAACTGGAATTCCATCACCTCCACTAGCTTTGTTCATAGTGATGCTTTCTAAGAAGACCCACTTGACTTCACATTCCAGGATGTCTGGCTCTAGGTCAGTGATCACACCATCATGATTATCTGGGTCGTGAAGATCTTTTTTGTACAGTTCTTCTGTGTATTCTTGCCACTTCTTAATATCTTCTGCTTCTGTTAGGTCCATACCATTTCTGTCCTTTATCGAGCCCATCTTTGCATGAAATGTTCCCTTGGTATCTCTGATTTTCTTGAAGAGGTCTCTAGTCTTTCCCATTATCCATTCCCCTGGAGTTCATAAAAGTTGACGGGCTTTCAGGTTGCTTCTGTGTCTTGGCTGTTGTAAACAGTGCTGCAGTGAGCACTGGGGTTATGCATCCTTTCAGATTATGGTTTTTTCTGGACATATGCTCAGGAGTGAGATTGCTGGATCGTATGGTAGTTCTAGTTTCAGTTTTTTAAGAAACCTCCGTAGTGGATGCACCAATTTACATTCCCACTCACAATGTATGAAGGTTTCCTTTTCTCCACACCTTCTCCAGCATTTATTGTTTGTAGACTTTTTGAAGATGACTATTCTGACTGGTATGAGATAACCTCTCATCATAGTTTTATGTGTCTTCCTGGTGGCTCAATGGTAAAGAATCTACCTGCAGTGCAGGGGACACAGGAGACCTGGGTTTGATCCCTGGGTTGGGAAGATTCCTTGGAGAAGGGTTTGGCAGCTCACTCTGGTATCCTTGCCTGGAGAATCCTGTGGATGGAGGAGCCTGGTGGGATACAGTCCAAGGGGCTGCAGAAGAGTTGGACATGACTTAGTGACTAAACTACAGCAGCTAGTGATGTTGAGCATCTTTTCAGAAGACAAATTTTTAAGGAACAGAGGAAGTTTGAAACTAGACATTAGGAAAGGGAAGTGGGGAGAGAAGATTTGATTATCACTCTGTGAAGTGCTCATCTCGATTTGAGATAAAGCCATTCTGAAGTTACACCTGCCCTCTTTCCAGATCAGCTCCATCGTGGACCCCTGAGGTTTATCATCAGCCCGAGAAAGATATGTCCCCTTTGCTGAGACTCTGCAGTGCCTCAGAAAGTCTCTTAGTGGCAGATATCATGTCAGTGTAGAAGCTGCATCTGACAATGTTTAAAATCCTAATAGACAGAAGTTTACATTTTCTAGGTGTTTCAAATATGCTACTACACTACTTCACCCAATCCCTATAGAACTCAGTAGGTAGTTGACCACATATATCTTCTTTCTTAGGGTCAGGTGCGTAGTTCAGGAGACAAGTTGAAAGTGACAGAGCTGGAATTCAGATCTTGGTCTCTGATCTGATCCTGGTCTGTGCTTCTTAGAAATGCTGTGTGGTGTAAAGTAAAGTGAGAGGAAGAGTTGGGTGATGGAGCATCTTAGTGGTGGCAGGGATGCTGAATTCTGCCACGAGGTCCAGAGACTGTGCCATGCTGCTTTTCCCAAGGTTCACACCGTGAGGAAAGGCAGAAGGGTGCCTTGAATGAGTTGAAGCTAGATCCCTTAGGTCTGGGACAGCTGGAGAGTGTGTGACCCTGAGCAGTTTTCCTGGCCACACCTTATGGCTTGTGTTCTCTGTATTCCCTGATCAGCGAGCAAGCCTGTGCCCCCTGCAGTAGAAGCGTGTGCTGTGGGCTAAGTTGCTTTAGCCAACTCTGTGCAACCCCATAGACTGTAGCCCACCAGGCTTCTCTGTCCATGGGATTCTCCAGGCAAGAATACTGGAGTGGGTTGCCATGCCCTCTTCTAGGGGATCTTCCCAACCCAGGAATTGAACCTGCACTTCTTAGGTCTCCTGCATTGGTAGGTGGATTCTTTACCACTGACATTACCTGTTAGAGTCTTAACCACGGGGCCACCTGGGAAGTGCTGTCTCCCTGAGCGTTTCTAATGAAATAAGAAACTTCCTGTTACTCTGCAGCTTTCTCCTGCCCCCTCCAGACATTCTGCCTGCTGGTTTGGGTGGTTATACAAGGAATGCAACAAGTCTAGGGGTTTTCTTGTCTGAAACAAAAATTCTTTCTCTTGTTCTCGCCAAAAACTCGAGTTGTGGCCAGTTACCTGGAGTATTGGGAATATTTTGTAGTCCATTTGGGCCCTAATAAAGGTTAGGCCTTAATAAACCAAACACTCTTTATATTCGAGACTTGGATTTGAGAGGATGGCTCATGGTCAGACCTCCATGTGCTGCAGAGTCCAGAAATTATCAGTACTTCCAAAGAAGTTGGCTTGGACCTGGAATTGGAAATTTGCCTTGTAGTTTTTTTGAACATGTCTCACTCCTGCTGGAATGGGTGTGCATGTGACGGCTGGCCTCAGGAGTGCCAGGCTGGCGGGGTTCTGAGCTCAGCCTTGGGTTGGTCTGGGTGTGAAAACAACATGTGAGTGAAATCCTGAGACCTCTCCTCCAGGTGCCTGCGGATAGGGAGGCACCTTGATCCCAGCCTAGAAGTGGATTTATATGGAAAGAGTGTGGGAAAGGCGACATGAAAGCGAAAGCAAGGCTTCACAGGAAAGGAAAAGGCAGATCAGCTCCTGGCAGGTAGTAGCTGTCTGTAATGGTTCTCTATCTGCCGCCCAAATAATTAGCATCCAAGGGAGAAATTCCAAATGTTATTGGTGAACAGGAATTTTATATTTTCCATGAGTCATTCATATTAAATAAACTTTGACTCTCTTCCCAGCATATGCTTTATTTTATGACAGTGGGCTGCAGACTATAAGCCTTCGTTAGGGTGACTATTTATATGCATTGTGCCAAACTGTTTTGATATTAATCTTGAATTTTATGTTACAGTAAGAGATTTTCATGACTGTTATGTAAGGCTTATGCAAATGCTTTATAAACATCATCTCTCTTATTTTCGCAGCAGCTCCATCCCATCATTAACCTCGTTTTCAGATAAAGAATTTGAGACAGAGATTGAGTAACTTGCCAGGTTATACAGCTGGGAGAGGGGAGAGCTGGAAGCTTTCAGAATCTCTATAACATTAATTTGTAATAATTTGTATCTGTAACCCTAAGAAGTTTGTTTCCCAGATGGTTGTATTTTTTTTTAAATGAGGGAACCAAGATCTAGAATGAAGATGTTAGTATCATTTTGAGCTTCTCATCTTTGTAAAGCTGTAGTTAATCCTCTAACTGTCCCAGTGCTTAGGAATGGTCTCCTACCCTGCCTGCTTTTTGCAGTATTTGCTACCTAGTGTTAAAATAATGCATTCGTCTCCTAAAGTTTTAGAATTCTTCAGTTTTATACATAGAGCATCTTAAATTTATGATGTTGAATACGTATGTTCCTTTGATGGAATAGTGAAGCATTATTGGTTTTATATGCTTATATTTAAAACTAATTTAATATAGACACATGTTCTTGACAGAACCTTAAAGTATTATGAATGACACTGTATCTGGGAAGGGTGTCTGTGTATGAACTTGTTTATGTAACTCAGTGTAGTGGATGGCTTAAAAAGCGTTTACTATACTGACACAGACATTTGAACAGAGTGTTTACTTAATGATAAATGTAAGAAACACATTGCCAAATGTTTGTAATTCACCTGTGACCTAAAACAACGTTCATGAGCCTTTTTATTGCTTTTCTTTTCTTTGAATGACTTTAATAACATCTTATTTATTTATTTATGTTTAGAATTGAAGTATAGTTAATTTATGGTGTTGTATTATTTTAGGTGTACAGCCAAGTGATTTGATCATATATAGATATAGGATATAGGGCTTCCCAGGTGAGTCAGTGGTAAAGAGTCTGCCTGCCGATGCAGGAGATGCAGGAGACATAGGTTCGATCCCTGGGTTGGGAAGATCCCCTTGAGGAGGAAATGGCAACCCATTCCAGTATTCTTGCCTGAAAATCCCATGGACAGAGGAGCCTGGTGGGCTACAGTTCACTGGGTCGCAGAGAGTCAGATACAGCTGAATGCACACACACACACACACACACACACACACACGCATAGTGGTGTGTGTATGTATATACTTTTTCAGATTATTTTCCCCTATAGATTATTAAAAGATATGGAATATAGTTCCCTGTGCTACACAGTAGATCCTTGCTGTTTATTTTATTAATCCTATACTCCTAAATAGTCCCTTCCCCTCCTTTCCCCTTTGGTACCCATAAATTTGTTTTCTGTGTCTGTGAGTCTATTTATGTTTGTAAATAAATTCATTTGTATCACTTTTTTAGATCTCACGTATAAGCCATATCATATGATATTTGTCCTTGTTCTGACTTCCTTCACTTAGTACGTGAATCTCCAGATCCATCCTTGTTGCTGCAAATGATATTACTTCATTCATTTTATGGCTAAATAATATTCCACTGGGGGTGTGTGTATCACATCTTCTTTATCCGTTCACCTGTCGATGGGTACTTAGGTTGCTTCCGCATCTTGGCTATTGTAAATATTGTTGCTGTGAACACTGGAGTGCATGTATCTTTTTGAATTAGAGTTTTTCTCTGATATATGTCAGGGAGTGGGACTGCTGGATCATATGGCAACTCTATTTTTAATTTTTTGAGAAATTTCCATACTGTTCTCCATAGTGGCTGCACAAATTCACATTGCACCAGCAGTGTAGAAGGGTTCCCTGTTCTCTGCACCCTCTTCAGTGTTTATTATTTGTAGGCTCTTTGATGATGACCATTTTGATTGGTGTGAGGTGATGCCTCATTGCAGTTTTGATTTGCATCTCTCTAATAATTTGTGATATAGCTGTCATTCTTAAGCTTCATTGTTAGGTATTTCCTCGCAAATTTTTCCTAATCATCTCACCTATGGTGCTCTTTCCCTTTTATTTTCTAGAATCTTGACGATATATAAGACATAAAACATATATGCATGAATATTTATGCTTATTCATTACATAGCCCACAGGGAAATTTGTCTTTGCAGTGCTGGTGGGATATGTACATGTATATTTGTATTTATGCATGTCCATGCATGTATATACACATGAGCCTTGTTAATAACGGCACACTTTAGACTTTTGATGTGAATGTGAACATGAACATTAATGACCTTTCACCCTAGTGGTCAGCATGCACAAATGCAAATAAATGTTTCACTTCCTCTGTAAATATTGATCAACTATCTCAGTTCAGGCCAAGCACTCTGCTTGTTACTCTCAGTAGGTGAGAACTGAATGAATGTTACTTTGTAGACCCATGGAACCTGATCTTAGAATCATACACCTGGAAAGGTCTTTTCAATAATTTTTTGCCTGTTAACCATCAAGTGTTGATGTTTCAGTTTGAGCCTTACTTCTTTGGACAGTTACATCTATTTTTTCTTTTCTTTAAAATGTTTTTGTTTTACATTGGACTATAGGTGATTTACAGTATTGTGTTATTTTTTTCTCATTATAATCTTTTTCGTTTCTTTCTCTCCATGTCTTGTTACCAGCCAGTCATCAAGTTATCACTCACTGGTTCAGTGTATCAGTTGACTCTGTTTCTTTGTTAAAGGTATGCCGTGCGCTCTCAGGCTCAGCATCTGCTGCTGAAGCCAGAGAAGTGCTTTTCAAAAGAAAAGACTTTATGACTGTGTGGGTCCCAAGTTTCTCTCTCTTTTAATTTGAATGCCTTTTTAAATGTTACCCTGTGTCGTCACTGTATTCTACCTCAGTGCCTGAAATATAGTAAGTCCTCAACAGTGGTTATGAAATCAACAGGAAACTAAATGTGATAACAATTTCTAGCCCATGATCCTCTCCTTTCTTCCCCGTTTCTCCTTCCGTTCATTTTATAGTCCTCTTCTCCCTGTCTGCCTTCCTGTGTGCGTGCTTTGAGTACCTGTCTTCTCTCTTCTGCTTCCATGACTCCAGACACCACTGTTTTATTCTTACCATGTTGACTTGGTCAGGTCAGACCTTCCAGCCTTTACTGCTAACCTCTGTTTTTTAATGGAATTTTCCAAGCCTTGAAAGTTTCCTTTTTCCCCTTTTGCATGTAATTTTCTTTTGGTTGTCAGGTGAAGCATCTTCTTTTCTCATGTGATTCTCCAGCCCACCCCCAGGGCCTCTGGGTTGCCCTCTGGGGTTCCTGAGTGCTGTGTGAGTGTTTGCTGGGGCTGACCATTTGGAGAGGGAAGCAGTGAGACAGAGAGGATGATGAGGCCTGACTCATTCCTGCTGCTTGCCCCTCTCGTTCAGGAAGACGTGGGCAGTGCTCGCTGACAGAGCTGTGTGAGATTGGAGGAGGCAGGTGGGGGAAGGGAGACGAGTTTGATTTCACCGTGGCCACTGTGCCCGGGGACAGCCGTCATCAGCTGCTCATCAGTGAACTGGAGAGCACTCCCCATGTCTTTGCTGCTGGTCAGAACCAATCTGATTTATTAAAAAAAAAAGCTGTTGGCCTGTAAATACTCTAATGAGATTCCAGGTTTTTGTTAAAAGTTAGAAAGGATTGTGGTGATGACAGCTGTCAGTGAGCTTTGATATGCTGGAAAAGTTGTAATACCTTGGGTTTTTCTTAAGATTTTTTACTGGAGTATAGTTGATTTACGATGTTGTGTTCAATTTGGGTGTATAACAAAGTGAATCCGTTATGTATATATGTATAGTCACACTTTTTTAGATTCTTTTCCCTTATAGGTCATTACAGAGTATTGAGTAGAGTTCTCTGTGGTGTACAGTAGGTCCTTATTATTGTTGATATTTATTTTATATATAGTACTATGTATATGTCAGTCCCAATCTTTCAATTTATCCCTCTTCTCACTCACCCCTCATGACCATTAATTTGTTTTCTACGCCAATAGCTCTGTTTTATAAATTCATTTGTACCCTTTTTAAAGATTCCACATGTAAGCAGTACCATAATGACATTTGTCTTCTTCTGTCTCACTTCACTCAGTGTGACAATCTCTAGGTCCGTCCATGTTGCTGCAGATGGCGTTATTTTGTCCTTTTTATGGCTGAGTAACGTTCTGTTGTATATGTGTACCACATCTATATCTGTTCCTCTATATCTGTTCCCTGACATTTAGGTTGCTTCCATGTTTGACTATTGTAAACAGTGCTTCAGTGAGCATCAGGGAACATGCATGTTTTTGAATTATGATTTTCTAGGGATATATGCCCGGGAGTGGGGTTGCGGGATCATATGGTAGCTCTAAGTTTCGTTTTTGAAGGAGCCTCCATACCGTTTTCCACAGCTGCTATAACAGCTCCCATCCCACCAAGTGTGGAGGGTGTACTTTTCTCCATACCTTCTCCGGCATTTGTTGTTTGTAGATTTTTTTTTGAAGATGGCCATTCTGACAGTGTGAGGTGATACTCATTGTAGTTTTGATTTGCTCTTGTCTAATAATTAGTGAAGTTGGGCATCTTTTCACTTTTTAGCAGTCTGTATGTCTTCTTTGGAGAAGTGTCTATTTAAATCTTCCACCCATTTTTTGGATACTTTTTTGATATTAAGTTTCATGAGCTGTTTATATATTTTGGAGATTAATCCCTTTTGAGTCACTTCATTTGCAAATATTTACTTCCATTCTGAGAGCTGTTGTTTTGTTTATTAATACCTTGGATATTTGAGTTTTTAGTTCCTAGGTGTAATGTCTGTTTTAGGCCAAGTCCAATCTATATCTGTAGTTCTAAATTAATTTCAAGTCAAATCAACCTAGGTATACTGTTCCATCCTCAACTAATCTATGCAAGGCACCGTGAAGGCTATTGAAAGCAAACACACCAAAAAACCCCAAACCAAAGCTAACCTACTATTTTTCAAGGTAATATGTCTACATATTTGGGGAGAGATGGAGGAACACAGGTCTTAATCTGAGAATTCTGAGGTGGACGTGTTTGAGAAAAGGTGGTATGCGGCATACATTGTCGAGCATATAGCATCTTTAGACAGGTTTGGTGTAGAAACTACTTTTAACATAGTGACGTATGAATATTCATACTGACTGGGGAAAAAGCAGACCGAAATAACCTGATGTCAGGTCAGGCATTGAGATGTTTGATTTTGGGAACTGTGAATGGGAGAATTTGGGCTTGTTTTAAATGTAATCAAATGTTAAAAGGAATTAATAATAAGTCAAATTCAGAAAAAGGGACTATCAGAGGGTGTGGAGAAAAAGGAACCCTCGTACACTGTTGTTAGGAATCTAAATTAGTGCACCCACTATGGAGAACAGTATGGAGGGTCCGTAAAGAAAACTGTGACTAGAATTAGAGCTGCCATATGACCCGTCAGTCTCCCTCCTGGGGATATGTCTAGAAAAGATGAAACTCTAATTCAAAAAAGACGCCTGGACCCCCCAGTGTTCGTAGCAACACAGTTTATAATGGCTGACACGTGGAAGCAATCCTAGTGCCTGCTGACAGATGAATGGATAGAGGACATGGTTCATATATAGAGTGGAATATCACTCAGCCATAAAATGTGATGCCGTCTGCAGCCCCGTGGAGAGACCTAGAGATTATCATACTAAGTGAAGAAGTTGGAGAAAGACTAATACCACTTGTATATGGAGTCCAAAATATACAAATGAACTTATTTACAACACAGAAAAAAATTCATAAACATAGAAACAAACTTAATAGTTCTCAAAGGAGATGGTGGTAGTGGGGGGGAGATGAATTAGGAGTTTGGGGTTAACAGATACACACTGCTGTATATAAATTAGATAAGCAACAAGGACCTACCGTATGGAACGGGGAACTATCGTCAATATCTGGTAATAACCTAGAATGGAAAATAATCTGAAAAAGAATACATATACACACACACACACATACACATAACTGAGTGAATTTGCTGTGTGGTTGAAACAAACACACGTTACAAGTGAACTATAGAACAATAGGAAAAAATGATGGAAAAAGAATACATAAGTTCAAAACAGATAACATTTGTAATTAAAGGAAATATCACTATGTGACAGTGATAGTGACAGAAGAAAGGTGGGATTTTTTTTTTCTAGTTTGAAGTTCTGGATGGGACTTTATCTTGCTCCCTGTTGACTCTTGGGCAGCTAGAATTTTACCCGCCGTGTATTTGATGAATAAATATTTGGCAGATGAGTCATTAATGAAGAGAAAGGGAAGAACTTCTCCCTCAGAGGGGACTTGGGCCTGAGGAGGGGATGAATTTGTTTTTTTGTGGGTAATAGTCAGGGGTCTATTCTGATACAGATGAATATTCTACAATAAATTATGGGTTGGTGAGGTGAGGCTTGTTATGAAGAGTTATGTGTCTATGCCTTACATGCTTGTTCAGCTGAGGAATTTGGACTTGATTTGATGACTTACTCTTAAGTGTGGATGGGAAAGACCTAAAATAATCAAAGTCACTTGAAAAATAAAAAGTAGAAAAAAATGATGGTGTTCAGAATGGATTATGGTTATGTTCGTCCCTATTAGGGGTGCTCAACATACAGTCATCAAATTCAAGGCCATGTTGAAGAAGCAGAGGTTAGTCTGAAGTGTGAAGAAAATGCAGACATTGGTCTGTTGAATTTGGAAAGTGAAAGGGAAGAAGTTAAAGAAAATTTTCAAAATTATAATACTTAGTGATGAGAAATAGTGATCCCTCTGGCTGGAAGAGGGAAATTTGGAAAGAAGTTGCAGAGATTATAAAAATCCTATGACTTGACATTTGGATTGGTAAAAAGCCTCTTGATGAAAGAGGAGAGTGAAAAAGTTGGCTTAAAGCTCAACATTTAGAAAACGAAGATCATGGCATCTGGTCCCATCACTTCATGGGAAATAGATGGGAAAACGGTGGAAACAGTGTCAGACTTTATTTTTGGGGGCTCCAAAATCACTGCAGATAGTGACTGCAGCCATGAAATTAAAAGACGCTTACTCCTTGGAAGAAAAGTTATGACCAACCTAGATAGCATATTGAAAAGCAGAGACATTACTTTGCCAACAAAGGACTGTCTAGTCAAGGCTATGGTTTTTCCAGGGGTCACGTATGGATGTGAGAGTTGGACTGTGAAGAAAGCTGAGCACCAAAGAATTGATGCTTTTGAACTGTGGTGTTGGAGAAGACTCTTGAGAGTCCCTTGGACTGGATCCAACCAGTCCATTCTAAAGGAGATCAGCCCTGGGATTTCTTTGGAGGGAATGATGCTAAAGCTGAAACTCCAGTCCTTTGGCCACCTCATGCGAAGAGTTGACTCATTGGAAAAGACTCTGATGCTTGGAGGGATTGGGGGCAGGAGGAGAAGGGGACGACAGAGGATGAGATGGCTGGATGGCATCACCGACTCGATGGACATGAATTTGGGTGAACTCTGGGAGTTGGTAATGGACAGGGAGGCCTTGTGTGCTGCAATTAATGGAGTTGCAAAGAGTCGGACACAACTGAGCAACTGAACTGATAGTCTTTGAATTTATTTATACGATGTGTTTTGTACATCATGCATGTGCTCATGGGTATAGTTTTTCTGATTATTTAGTCCAGAGCTTTTAAGGACAATGTGACAAGAAACAGAAAATTCTGCATGACTGGAGTATACGTGGTCCATGTGCTGTTTCCAAGTTGCTTTTGTACAAGGTTTATTTAAATTTATTTTAAAAAAGTAAAAAAAAATGTTGAGTAGCATTAATTCCCCCATGCACCTTTCATTATGCATTAGCAAATTAACTCTCCTTCTCTTAGGTTGATGAATGTGAACTTGATCAATTATCTGATCATAATTAGCAGCACAGAGTGATGACTGTTGCTGAAATAACATTCTTACTTTATTTCTCTACGTTTGTCAGGCACTTCTCAGAGGGGCATGTTAGTCTGCAGAATATGACTTGCTCTTTTGGCTTCTGGCTTTGAGGCCAAACTATTTTAGGTTTCTTAAATAGAGGAGTGTTGAAAAAAAAAATACTCTGGTATTTCAAACTCTCTGCACATAGCCTACTAGCCTCTAGGAGAAGAAAGGAGTGAGGCCTGGTCTTTTTTCCTCTGGCAGGTTCAAGCTCTGATTTTTGTGTTTTTTGACAGTGTTTCTAACTCTTGGCAGGGCTGATGTGCATTTTTATCCACCCTCAGCATTTCCTATCACAAAGGTGCCTCTTGGCTACTCTGATTCTTGAGCCTTCTGAACATCCGTGTAGAGACTGAAGGGCCAACCTTGGCCACCCTGGTTCTTTGAGCTCTAGAGGAAATCCAGAAAGAAGGTGTGTCTGTTTACTGGGACCGCCATACTCAAGGACCACAGACTGGGGGTCTTAAGCCACAGAAATTTCTTTTCTCATCGTTCTCGGGGCTGGAGATCCGGGACAGCGTGTTGGCATGCTGGTTTCTCCTGTAGAGCCCCTCCTCTGGGCTTGCAGACGGCTGTCTTCTCCCTCCGTTTCCACAGTGTCTTCCTTCTGTGTGTCTGAGGCTTGACCTCTGCTTATAAGGACACCAGTCTTATTGGATCAGGACCTGCCCTCATGACCTTGTTTTAACTTAACCACCTCTTTTAAAGACTTTGGTTACCAAAACTGTCACATTCTGGGATACTGGGGTTTAGGACGTCAACATATGAGTTTTGGGGGACATGTAACAGACAAACAGGGCATTCAGAAGTTTGAAGCTGAGTGAGGAGACGTAAGGGCTTCCCAGGTGGCTCAGTGGTAAAAGAATCTGCCTGCTAATGTAGGAGATGCAGGAGACTCAGGTTCCATTCCTGGGTCAGGAAGATATTCCGGAGGAGGAAATGGCAACCCACTCCAGTATTCTTGCCTGGAGAATCTCAAGGACAGAGGAGCCCGGCGGGCTACAGTTCTTAGGGTTACAACAAGTTGGATATGACTAATCAACTGAGCATGCACACAAGGAGAAGTAAAGGCCAAAAAGTGAAACAGAAGGAACAGAAACGCTCAGTTTTGTAAGGAGTAATGAAGCATGGTGTATGCGGTGTGTTATAATAAGCAGGGCACATGTATGTATCATTTGTGTTCTCCCAGTGAGACAGACTGGGACCTGGGACCCTTTGCTGCAATGCTTGTACCTGGACAAATGTCTCCTTGAGACAAAGAAACATTGTTTTGTCTTTGTCAAATACAAGGAAACTGTTGTTGTTCAGTCACTCAGTCATGTCCAACTCTTTGTGACCCCCTGGACTGCAGCACGCCAGGCTTCCCTGTACTTCACCGTCTCCTGGAACTTGCTGAAACTCATGTCTATCAAGCTGGTGATGCCGTCCAACCATCTCGTCCTCTGTTGTCCCCTTCTCCTCCTGCCTTCAATCTTCAGGGTCTTTTGCAATGAGTCGGCTTTGTATTAGGTGGCCAAAGTATTGGAGCTTCAGCTCAGAGAAACTGTAAGGGACTGAAAATAACTGCATGTGTGCTCAGTTGGCGCAAATCATGGGCAACAGGATACAAAAAGACCAAAAAAATCCAACTGCTACTTCTGAAGAGCCAGGAAGCAAAAGCACACGCCCCTCTGCACACATGGACACCAAAAGGGTGGGCAGACCACCTAAGCCACCCCCCAACCCAACCTCTGGGCCCGCCCCTACCCTCACCTGTGTAAGGAACCAGCTCTCCCCCCACCTCGGGCAGTGAGCTGGGGAACCTGTTATTTGTTCTTGCTCCCCCATACTACAGCAGGGGCCCCAGTAAAGCCTTGCCTGAATTTCTTGTCTGGCCTTAGTCAGTTTCTATTAATTAAGGAAGGCCAAGAGACCTGGCCTGTATCACCATGCTAGTTAGTACATGGGGAGAGACACTGTCCTGACCTTGGAGGCAGCATTGAGGCTCAGAGAAGGTTCCTGGCCTGCCCTGGGTCTCAGAACTCAGGAGTGACTGGGCTGTGACTTGAATCCAGTTCTTTAGACTCTGGCTGGTACACTTGTCACCATACAGGGAGGCCAAAAAAAAAAAAAAAAAAAAGAGAAAGTTCTCTTGGGTTCCTTGGCCTTTTTGGTGCGGTGTTTTGTTTTGGAAACTGCGGATTAGAGCCATGGTCTCCTGGCCAGCCAGTCCGGTTCTTGTTAGTTTTAGCATTTGTGGTGCAGAAAATAAACACACAGAGTTTCCCTCTTTTAAGAAATAAAGATATTAAATCACACTTTTTGGAAGTCGTGATTTTATTATGGAAATTTCAAGCCCAGAAAAGATAAGAGGGCACAATGAACTCTGCATTCTTGTGCAGACTCAAAAATTTTCAAGATTTTACTAGTCTCCTCATCTTTCCCTTCCTCCTCCTTCAAGCAAATCTAAGATAGATTACTCTTACTCCTTTCAATATGCAACATGAACAATAAAGACATTTTCTTACATAACCCTAATGCCACTCCAAGTTTCCTGATTGCTTAAAAAATGTCCTTTTTTGCCGTGTTCACATCAGAATTCAAACAATCATGTGTCCAACATACTGAGTTACATTTGCTGATACATTTTCTTGCCTTTATTTCTTGTCTGTTGTACTTTGAGATACTTTGTTTCCAGGTCTCCACAGAGGGAGAATGCAGTGATTTGTTTCATTTTGATATATAATTTTGATGTGATCCTCATTTGGAGTTTTAGTGTTTCTCTGGACAATGCATGTACTGCCCTAAAGGAAACACAAAAGAAAACAAATTTTGCCTTACTTTTGATTAAGTGATTTCCTTGGTCTTCAAGAATCATCCAAACAATTTCTTTCTATGTACCAGTCAGCACCATATTATTTTAAAAGGCTAAAACTTGTCAAGAACAATCTCAAGAATACCTAAACATAGGAAATGCGGAAGATACAGTGCATCTTTACAAATTGCATTGGTGTGTGTGACGACTGCTTAGCTAATGTTTTTTCATTTACTGCTTACTCCTTACATTTTGTCCACATGGAACTTTGTTTTATTTTTTTCCAGCTGTAACTCTTGAATACCAAGCTGCTAAGACAAGTTGGTAAACACTCTTGTCAAACATTATTTTTATAGGCGACAGGAATGCTGTTAATGTGAGCTAGCAAGAATTCTGTGTGCAACTGTGTGTCGACAGCTTTTCAGATTTGAATGTCTGTATTTTGCTAACATTTTTTCTCTTCCAATAGGTATAAACGACCAAGGATTGTATAGAGTTGTGGGGGTGAGTTCAAAGGTCCAGAGACTTCTGAGTATGTTGATGGGTATGCCTCTTTTCTAATCATTTTCCATGCGTTATTTGTTGATGTTCGTTGACTTTACAACTTGTTTCATAGTAACATAACTCAGAAATCCATTCTGTTCTACTGCCTCCAGGAGTTTTCTCCTGAGCAGAGTTGGCTCAGATAAGTCGATTAGTGTTTGCTCAGGCCTCTCTTACTAAGAAAGGGAGGAAGAAAAGAAGACCGCTCACGGGTGAATGTCTTCTGCTTGCTTCTCCCAGGAAAGGAAAAGCCAGGCTTCTGATTCGCCTGGCTTCCAAATTGCCTGTGCAGTCTTGACAGTACATTTGGTTGGACAAGACCACAGGGACACGTTCGTTTTTCTGGAGCTCCCCAGCTGTCACTCGACAGCGAGGGTCTGATTCTCAGGGATTCATTGGTATTCACACTGGCTTGTTTGTATCAGGCTCTTCTCCAGAACCATGCCTTCTCCATCTGTGCTGATAACACAGTGTTCTTTGGCACCGCAGACAAGAGGAAGCCAGAAAGTGAATTCATTTCATTACCCCAGACATTATGCGAATGACAAAGTGTTTTTACATTACACTCTGCTGTCAGCTTGGTGCCACCTGTAAAAGGCCCCACTTCTCCCTGCACCCTAGCCCCAAGCAGGCTACCTCCTGGGGGGTGATGAGAACTCATCAGGCTTCAGGGCCCATGTGTCAAACCGATCTGTCATTATGACCTTGCTAAATATTAATTAATTTGCTATCTCACTTTAATCAATATTAACAGTACCCTCAGGTGTTCTATCAATGCATTTAAACCTGTCTACCTCTTAAAGTGTTGCAAAGGCTCACTTTGAGGAAGCTTGAACCGAGCTGCATAAAATCAACTGGGGTGTTACAGATAGCATTGCTCGTTTGGCTGTGTTTGAATTCAGGATTTAATAAGCAACAACCCTTTTTTTAGATATTAACCACAGGAAAAATGGCTCGTCATCACTTGGAAGAGCCTTATTAGAATACATTCGCTTTTCATGAGCTGTTTTCATTTTCTGCCTCTCTGGTTTAACTTGGGTGTGCAGTTTTGGCAGTCAGATTTTCCTTTTTACCATTAGTGGGCTCCAAATTAAATAGACTCAGGTTGCCAGTGGTTCAGTAGCAGCTGGCAGAGTTTAATGGGACAACAGCATCTGCTTTTAGTTAATTTTAAAATTAGAAACACTTCTCTCATTTCCAAGATGGTGTTATAGTGATTAGAACTGGAAGACTTTGTTGGTATCAGAAAGGGAGATTTGGCTGAAAGGCCCACTTGGCAGTGAATGGGTCATAAGGATCCTAGGGTCATTTTACTATCTTCTCGTTCATGTTCAAGGGCAGCTCGAACAAGTGAGTGTCCCTGTGGTCACCCTGAGGTGTTAAGCTGCCTCCAAATTTGTTCTTAATCTCATAAAAGCCCACATGATCATCAGCATCCCTAGACCCGGGTGGTGCTTTGCTGTGCTTGTGGGAAATGTCCCAAGACAGTCCTTCACTTGCAAGGTGTTTAAAATATCTAAACCCTTAAAAATTCATGACCTGGAAAACTGTTTTCACTTTCCATGAGACTCAGGGTAGAGAAGTCCAGGACACAAGCGTGACACCACCACATTTAAGTTGCTGGCAAAAGAAATGCTGTATTTTCAGTAATATTATTCTGCCATCAGAGAAAATCAGAGAATTAACACAAGACAAAGATACTGACTTGTTATTTTTCTTATTAAGTAAAGCATTTAAGGGAACAGTACTAGATAAATTTATTTTACTTCATCTCTAAATAATTCCTAGTATGAATTTGAAGTTGATCAGTCACAAACTTTGGATTTTTATTAGCATTAACATCATTTTTTGTTACTTTGTGTTACCAACTCAAACTTTAGTTCTTAGATTCATTCACTGTTTTCAAATGAATTTCAAGATGGCCTTAAGATGTTTCTTTCCTTTCTTGCTGATTCAGCAAGTGTACAAATTGAACTAATTTATGCTTTTTCAGAAAAAGAATTTTAGAATTTCTGAATAGTTGTGTACATTCTATCCCATAGATGTTTTTTCTTTCCAACTTTTCCCAACCTCTCTACACTGTTTCAAAGGTATATGTGTTAAATAGAAAAAATTGGGTGAGTCTGCCAGATTTTTAACTTTGCTCTATTGTACCAATCTGTTTTTCCCTCGTATAACTTATTAATTATGTTAATTTATTAACTTATTAATTATGTTAATTTTGCCTGTTTGTGATATTAGGTAATTATTTTTTAAAAATATGTATCTATTCATTTATTTTTAACAAACAATTTTTTTTTTATTTTGAAATAGTCTCAAGCCTACAGAAAAATTGCAGCTATTGTACACCGGAGTCTCACAATAACCCTTCCTCAGATTTATTAAGTTTTAACATTTTTAGGCAGTTATTTTTTTAAATTTCTGTTCCTCTAGATAATATTTATTTCAAATTTGATTGTTTTCAAAGTGTTTTTGTTCATAATGCATTTTTTCTTTGCAGAAATGAAGACTAATATAACTTCTTAAGAATCTGAGAAAAAGTTCTAAGTTGTTTTATATTTTCTGACAGGAATTTCTGTGTTTTTTTTTTTTTTTCCTTTGTCCTGGTTCTTTGTCATTCTTAAGAACCAGTCATATACTTTGCTATTATTTTTCTATTATTGCCATTTTTATGTAAAATATTTTTGTGTTTCTGTACTTTTTAAATATTCCTGTGTTAAATGTTTGTGATGGTTTCTAAGAGAAGGGTGCATGCTTAATATCTTGCATGTATTTCTCTGCTTGTTTCTCTTGGGTATGTTTGTAGTCTTCACATTTAAGATTGCAACAGAGGGAAATATTTCTCTCTTCTTCCTCCTCCTCTTCCTTCCCCTCCTCCTCTTCCTCTCCATCCTCCCTTCCCCATTCCTGTTTGCCTCTCCCCTTCCTTCTCCTCTCTCCACCACCCATGAAATCCTGATGGCAGTTGACCATTAAGGCCCTCTAAACAGACACATTGTTTTACTCCTCCAGGTGAGGTAGGGAGGGGGAAGCTGCCTTCCCCCCTGGTGAGGATAGTTGTTTGTCTTGGTCCTTCTCCATCCCCTGGGCAGAAGGTTGCGGGCTGCTGAGTTTTGCAGCAGCCTCCCAGCGTCCCCTCAGACCATGCTTCTTCAGGTTCCACACACACATGCCTCAGTGCCTGCCTTCCCCTTACACGTGTTTTTCTTTTCCTCCTTCTTCCTCTTCTTTTTTCTCTAATAGAGGGCACACATAGTCTGTTAGAAGTTTTTTGGTTGGTTGGTTTGTTTTTTATGAGAAACTCGAGGCAGTTGGGAAAGGCAAGGAGAAACAGCAGATGAGGTGTCTTTGGGTGAGTCATGGTGTTTTAGTAAGTGGGGTGAGGATGTAACAGATGAGCTGTGGTCCCTATTGGGAGGCTGGAACCGAGCTGAGTTACAGTTGTCCTGTGGGCTTCCTTCTGCATGGTAGAGTGAGAGCAGCAGAGCAGTGCTGGGGAAATCAGTGGTAACTTGTGTGTGCTGGTGAATCTTCTGTTTCTAAATTTAATTTGCAGAAACAGCTGGGTGATTTTATTTATTTAAGACATAGAACCACAGAAAGCCAGAAATCAAATTGATTTGGAGTTGTTTTTACCATAAGCCTATTGTGTTGCTTACTTTGTTTGTAGGACAACTTTTCACATAGGTTGAGGGGAAAAGCAAACTAATGGAGCTGAAAAAGATCCTGGTTTGGGGTTATAAAGAATATTCTCAAAACTCATTCAGGCACTGTGCATCTTCAAGTACTTTAGGACCCAAGTCAGTGTCCAGTAAGATGTCAGCACTTCGGGCTGGGCTGCAAGTTTCCAGTTTCAAAAAGAAAAATGACCACTGGTTATGTAATTATGAAACGTCTATCCAAATACAAAGTCAGCTCTTTGTGTCTCTGCTCACTAGTGTAGGTTTTAAACTAATCCATGTGGTGTAATATTCCTTGGCCAGAGAAGGAACAGAATTTCTACCTTATTTGTAGTAGAGCATATATTCTAATTGAACCCTCTAAGTGCATTTTTAAGTTTGAATCCCAAATAAGTTACTAACAAATTTATCTAGTCCCAGTGCATCCACAGATTTTCAAGAGCTGCTAGGGATGGGTGATTGAGTTATTTGAAAACAGTGACAATTTAATGGAGGAGTAATACCATGGACACCATGTAGTCATTGGTTTCTATTGTGACAGCTCCTTTTTATTCCATAAATGCAAAAGGTGGCTTATTTTCCCATAGAAAGACTATGATTCTCAAAATATAAAATAATCATCAAAAGCTGAAAGTGAAAGATTTCCTTTCGAAGCCTCCTGGATTTTAAAATGGTGATTTGCTGGTAGCAAGTTGATTGAAAATGTTATCTGACTTGTATGAGATTTAAATAATTGATTTAATGAGAGAGAGAATATTCAGTTACTGCAGTAATTGGTTGGCAAAGCCTTTAGAGCAGAATTATTTAGTCCTAGTTATGAAGGATTGCACCTTTAATCAGGGTGCTTAATTTGATTTCTTGAATGTATCTGTGGCTTGTCTGACAAGCGCAGTAACAAATGAGTTCTGAATTGTAGGAACCGATCAAAATGTAATCAGTGTCAATTGCCATTGTTGTAGTTTATTGCATCTTGCTGTCAGTTGCTGTAATCAAGAGCTGTTGAAGTGCTTTAAAAAGTCTCTAGACTTTTGAGTAATTGACTTCATATATCTGATGTTACGGCTGTGAAATAACCATCATTTCCTGTTTTACTTTATTTTCGAAAAATTTGAGGGTAGCATTGTGTTGTCACGCATCTTTTCTCTTTTAAGAGGCACGCGTGACTTAATGCACTGTTCCGTTTGAACAGGATTTTCTTTTTTGAGCTTTAATTTGAAAAGGGTATACCAACAAAGTGTTTCCTTGCGTATTTAGACAAATATAGTGCAATGAAGGAAAAAAACCCTGAAACGACTAGTTTTTTGGGGAATCTTAGTTGAAACATTCTGGAATGAGGGGGAAATAAGTCTCTTTCACAAATCTCTTATTTTCTCCTTTGCATGGTTGGAGTGTAGAAACTCAAAGCAGTTTCTGCTGATTGACTGATGTCATTCATCATAACCCATTTACTGCTTCTCTCTTTGGGTAGAATGCTTATACTTTCGGTGACTCAGCTCTGGTGATTACCTGCACATTTAATGATTCATGGAAGTCTGCATACAGCCCTGATTGACTGATGCTCTCAATAGAGCGCTTATATCACCTCCATTGAGCACAGGAAGAGCTGACGTTCAGATAGGTTAGAACTGACTAGAGTGATGAGGCTGGTCAGGTTTGCAGTGGGACTTAAGCCTAGGCATGTGATCCTTTGACGCACTGTCTTCCCTGCCACTGGGTCACAGCCTTCCAAGGCTTGGAGATGCCACCACACTCAGAATGCTTGCTTTCCCCACCATCCTTCTTTTTAAATTTCAGAACTGACTTTTTCCTTTTCAAAACCAACTGTACATTCCATCTCCTCCTCCCTCTCCTGCCCCTTCTCCTTCAACTCTTCTTGTTCTTTTTTTAGTGCATGTTTTATGTCTTTAGAGCTTACTAGGTATTTGAAAGGGCATTTGGAAGAAACACGTTATTAATTAAATAATTTCAGGACAAAGAAAACCAATTTAGCATGAATGTCAGAAATGTTTTGTAGCGGCTTCTAATAAATACCTCCTGGATGAGAGTATAAATTGTAATGTTAATAGGAAAGATTACTCATAAAAGACTTTTTAAGTTTGTGTGTCATCATATTTCTGTTTTGGTTGATCATGTATTAGTCTTTGGAGAGATAGTATGATGAGTGCAAACCTTAGAAGTGTGGGACCAGACTTAGCTTCCTTCTTCTCCACTGAGTTGTTGATCTTCTTGTAGTAATTTTAACATTAAGGGTGCTGTTTCCCCTGTCATAACACAGTGTGATAACAATAATGCCACCCGAAGCAAGTTCAGATATGTAGGCACTTCGTATGTCACATGCTATAAGCCATGGCTGCTGAGTAGCATCTTATAATAGTAGTAGTAATAGCAATCTATGCTTTGCAGTTGTGAATACTGAAATGCTTTTTTAAGATCTTCCATACTCCTAGCCCAACCCTTACCCTTTTACTTTGATCTCCACTACAGATTTTCTGAAGTGCTAGAAATGTCTGAGAATAGAACATGGCTTGTAATATGATAAGAAATTGTATGTAATGTTTTTTATAGGAAACCGCAGAACTCAATATTTGTGGTTTGGCTGTTTAAGAATCTAAGCATTGTCAGGCCGTCAAGAGGGCCTCTGAATGGTCAGGTTTTAATATTTGTTTCTTCCTTGCTTGCTCACTAGACGTGAAGACCTGCAACGAGGTAGACCTGGAGAATTCCGTCGATTGGGAAGTGAAGACAATAACAAGTGCCCTGAAACAGTATTTGAGGTGAGCTTCTCTTGGTAGCGGGGGGAAGAGCAGACTGTGTCTAACACACAGCCAATGTTGACTCTGCATGTGCAACTCAAAAGTGAAAGTTTATATGCAAGTATAAACTATGAGGTACCTAATGTGATGCTCCAGGAAGTGTGGTCCATAGTCAGTGAACATCAGCTGACAGATCGATTGCAACTGAAGAGAATTGGAAGAGACTTGGGTTTTGAAATGCGGATGTGAGTTTTCGGAATTAAATGCTCTGAAACAGTGAGGAAGAAGGCTATTTATTAACATTCATTGAATCTTTTCTTTGTGTTGTAGGCTAAAGTGAAGATATCTTAATTTAAATGTAAACCCTGTGAAGTTAAACACTTATGATAATGACACAAAGATACAAAGCTATTTGAAAAGAAGTTTAATTGATGAGGTGTTTTTTAAAGATGAACTTTGAGTTTCACATTTTTGCTATCGAGTGCCAAGAAGGTTCAGCATTTCTATGAGCATTCACTTCCTTGAAAAAATAAAGGAACTGAGTGATCACAAAGCTGGAGGTTAGATGAAGGACAAGTACATGGAGCAAAGGAATGGGAAATAGTCGCAGCTGTGGTTCCTCGGCTCTGGGTCTGCGGGGGACTTTGATTTTTGTCTGGCAGTCAAATGGCACTGCCTCCCCAGCACGAGTTCTTTTTAACCAACACACAGGATTATTTTTCAGGGAAATGCTATTTGGGTTCCAACAAGCACATTAGAGTCAACTGATAGTACGTATTTTATATTTAAAAATTTCAAACATATAGGCTTGAAGATGAATATAATGACTTCTCATCGCCCCAGTATCCTGCTTCTTCAGTTTTCAACATTCGACACTTCTTGTTTCGTCAGTCTCCCTACTGCCACGTTTTGGGGATAATACTTTAGAGATTTTCTAAACCATCATATTGCTGCACTCATAAATCTTTGAGTGTGTCTCAGAAAAGACAAGGACTTTAAAAAAGGGGCCAAATAGAAAAGACAAAATGTATCATGCTTGTGCACTCAGTCATGTCCAACTCTTTGCAACCCCTTGGACTGTAGCCCGCCAGGCTCCTCTGTCGGTGGGATTCTCCAGGCAAGCATACTGGAGTGGGTTGCCATTTCCTCCTCCAGGGAGTTCCAGTAATTCCCCAAATGCTGGGACAACGAGAGGGTCTCCCCTGCCCCCAGGTGTGCAAAATGTCTCACGTTGGATGAGAAGCTGACCGATGTGGTGACTCAATATAGTGTGTTGTATGTGGGAATCTTGTCATTTTTATTACTGCTTCCCCAGCGTTAACAGTAATAAAACAATAGTTAAGGGGTTTCTGAGGTGGTCTTGTGGTGAAGAATCCGCCTTCCGATGCGGGCCACTGGGATTCGATCTCTGGTCAGGGAACTAGGATCCCACATGCTGCAGGGCATCCAAGCCCATGAACAGTGATTACTGCGCCTGTGTGACACCGGAAATAGCCCACGAGCCACAAGGAAGACCCAGAGCAGCCAAAATTTAAAAAAAACAAACCTAAAAACACCCAATAATTCTTATTTTTTTATGCTGCATTGGTTGGCTAGACATACAGCAATGATGTAAGTAGCATGAAGATATTTAGATACGAATTCATTTTTATTGGAAATGAAGCACTCGCTATGGGATTTCTAAGCGATCTCATCCCCCACCCCCTTTTCTTTTCTTTTCAGAACCCTTTAACTTTCATTCTCTGACAGATAAACAGTTTCCTTTATCCCTCCTTCCTCCTTGATCCCGTTTTGAAGCAAAACCAGAGCTTTGCGTTTTGATTGTGTCGTCTTTTTCTTTATTTAGTCTGTGGTGTAATTCGTTTTATTTTTCTTCTTTGAGTATAGGGGATGAAGGGGAGAGAGAGGAAGCCAGAGAACAGCTTCTCTTCACTAGTGCTTTTCAGGTTTAGTTCTACTGTCTCCAGTTGTCGGTGTGTGTGTGCGCGCGCGCTGCAGCATCATACATTGTATGTAAGATAAAATAGTGGCTGGAGGGGCCTGGTGGAAGGATGAGACCGGTGTTAAAGGGGACAGACCTGTAATGGGAGGTAAACAGGCCACAGAGATGTAATGCACAGTATAACGGCTGTAGACAGCAGTGGACTGTAATTAGGTGATGTGATGAATACTGCTAAATCAGTTATCACATCACAATATATGAATTATCAAAATAACACCCTGTACACCTTCCACTTATCTAATGTTCCAAGTGAAATTTATTCAGTAAAAACTGAAATGTAGGGGGAGCATAGTCTGTAAATATATTTTTGCATCTGTTTTGCAAAGCGGTTTTATTGAAGTGTAATTGATGTACAAGAAACTGCATATATTCATAAAATATCTTTGGACAAGTTTGATGTGCATGTACATCTGTGACGCCGTCAGCAAAGCCCGGATGGTGAACCTGCCATCAGGGGTTCCTCAAGCCCCTTTGAATTCGCTCTCTCTCACTCTTCTCATTCCCTCATCCCTGGGCAAACCTCTTGGCTTGCTTTCTGTCACTATACATTGATTGACATTTCCTGTAATTTCATATAAATGGAGTCATACAGCATGTACTTTTAAAAATCTGGGTTCTTGGACTGTCCTGGTGGTCCAGAGGGTAAGACTAGGCTCTTCCAACGCAGGGGGCACTGGTTCCATCCCTGGTCAGGGTTCTGGGATCCCACATGCTGCATGGCCAAAAAAGTAAAAAAAAATCTGGGTTCTTTCACTTGGTATAATTTGAGATTCACCTGTGTTGTAGCAAGCACCAGTTGTCCATTCCTTCTTGATGCTAACTGGTGTTGCTTTTTATGGATATACCACAAATTTCTTCTTTCATCCATTTACCTGTTAATAGATACTTGCATCATTTGTTGCTTTTGGCTGTTATAAATAAAGCTGCTAAACATCTTTGTGTAATTAATCTTTTGAGTGAACGTAGGCTTCCCAGGTGGCGCCAGTGGTAAAGGATCCTCCTGCCAGTGCAGGGGATACAAGAAACTGGTGTTTGATCCCTGGGTGGGAAGATCTCCTGGAGAAGGAAATGGCAATTCAGTTCAATATTCTTGCCTGGAAAATTCCAGGCACAGAAGAGCCTGGCAGGCTACAGTCCATGGGGTCACAAAGAACCAGACACAACTGAGCACCGAGGCGTTCGTTTCTCTTGCATGAATCCTAAGAGTGTAGTGCCTGGGTCTTATGACAGGTATATATTTAACTTTTGGGGAAACAGACAAACTTCTTTCCAGAGTGGCTATGTTTTTTTGCATTCCCACTTATGATATACAAGAGTTCCATTTCCTTTATATCCTAGCTAGATCTTGTTATTTTGGATACAGATCCTTAGATATCTGCTTTGCAAATGTTTTCTTCCAACCTTTGTGGCTTGTCTTTTTATTCCCTTCAAAGTGTCCTTCAAAGAGCGTTTAAAACTTTTGATGATGTTGCATTTATTTATTAGTTGCTATGGACTGTACTTTTGCCTAATGCAAAGTCACAAAGATTTTGTTTTCTTCCAGGAGTTTTATAGTTTTAAGTTTTACACGTAGGTCTATGATCTATTTTAAGTTAGTTGTTTTATAAGATACAGAGTATGGATATGAGTTCACTTTTGAATGTGGATATCCAGTTGCTTCAGTACCATTTGTGGGAAAAACTATCCTTTCTCCTCTAAATTGTCTATTGAGATGATCTTACAGTTTTTCTTCTTTAGTTTGCTAGAATGGTGGTGGTGGTTGTGAGTTGCATTAATTTTATTTTAATATTAAGGCAGTTATGTTTCTGTGATGGGCTTCCTTGGTGGCTCAGTGGTAAAGAATCTTGCCTGCCGATGTAGGAAATGTGGGTTCAATCCCTGGGTTGGGAAGATCCCCTGAAGGAGGAAACGGCAACCCATTTCAGTATTCTTGCTAGGAAGATCCCACGGATAGTGGAATCTGGCAGGCCACAGTCCATGGGGTCACAGAGGAGTTGGGCATGACTTAGCGACTAAAAAACCAATAATTTCTGTGATAAATCCAACTTAGTCACAATGTATTATCCTTTTATTTATCTTACTGAATTCCAGTTGTTAACACTTTATGTAGAATAGTTGCATCTACATTCATAAGTAATATCAGTAATATCTATAGTCTTTTTGTCTTTAATTTTGGTATTAATACTAAGGTAAATGCTGATATCAAGGAATGACTTAGAAAGTATTCCCTCTTATATTTTCTGGAAGGATTTGCATAGAATTGGTAGTATTCCTTCTTTAATTGTTTGGTAGAATTTATCAGTGAGTCATCTGGGTCTAGAGTTTTCTTATTGGCAGGATGTTTACAAATTCATTTTCTCTAACAGACGTGGGATAGCTGTTTCTCAGAGGAAGTACTTCTTATGGAGTGAGCTTTGATAGTTTATGTCTTTTAAGACGTTTGTCCATTTCATCTAAACTGTTGAATTTGTGGGCATGAATAGTTTCATAACATTTTATTGTCTTTAGAGCCGGCAGTGATTCTTCAGTCACCTCTGTTACTTGTGACTGGTAATTTGTGTTTTCTATCTTTTATTTCCTAATTATTATGGCTAGGCCTCCCAGGTGGCGCTAGTGGTAAAGAACCTGTCTGCCAGTGCAGGAGATGTAAGAACCCTGGGTTCCATCCCTGGGTGGGGAAGATCCCATAGAGAAGGAAATGGCAACCCACTCCGGTATTCTTCCGTAGAGAATCCCATGGACAGAGGAGCTGGTGGGCTGTAGTCCATGGGGTCACAAAAGAATCGGACACGACTGAGTACTGAGCAGCCGCAGACTTAACAACTTTATGGATTATGTAGAACCGGTTTTTGTATTCACTTATTTTCTCTGTTGTGTTTTGTTTTCTGTTTGATTGACTTCTGCTCTGATCTTTGTTTCTGTTTTTCTGCTTATTTTCAGTTTAATTTACTTTGTTTTTTTTTTTTTTTTTGGCTGTTCAGGGTAGAAAGTTTAAGACTTTTTTCTAACATAAGTACTTAGTGGTATAAAATTTCCCCCAAATACTGTTTTACCAATATCCCTTAAATTCTGATAAGTCTTATTTTCATTTTAATTCACAGTACTTCCTAGTTTTCCTTTCTTTGAGGTTTTCTAGATGTCTCTGTTCAGATCAGATCAGATCAGATCACTCAGTCGTGTCTGACTCTTTGCGACCCCATGAATCGCAGCACGCCAGGCCTCCCTGTCCAACACCAACTCCTGGAGTTCACTCAGACTCACATCCATCCAGTCAGTGATGCCATCCTGCCTCTGTCATCCCCTTCTCCTCCTGCCCCCAATCCCTCCTAGCATCAGAGTCTTTTCCAGTGAGTCAACTCTTTGCATGAGGTGGCCAAATTACTGGAGTTTCAGCTTTAGCATCATTCCCTCCAAAGAAATCCCAGGGCTGATCTCCTTCAGAATGGACTGGTTGGATCTCCTTGCAGTCCAAGGGACTCTCAAGAGTCTTCTCCAACACCACAGTTCAAAAGCATCAATTCTTTGGTGCTCAGCCTTCTTCACAGTCCAACTCTCACATCCATACATGACCACAGGAAAAACCATAGCCTTGACTAGACAGACCTTTATTGGCAAGGTAATGTCTCTGCTTTTGAATATGCTATCTAGATTGGTCATAACTTTCCTTCCAAGGAGTAAGCGTCTTTTAATTTCATGGCTGCAGTCACCATCTGCAGTGATTTTGGAGCCTAGAAAAATAAAAATAAATTCAGACTTAAATTGAAGAAAGTAGGGAAAACCACTAGACCATTCAGGTATGACCTAAATCAAATCCCTTATGATTATACAGTGGAAGTGAGAAATAGATTTAAGGGCCTAGATCTGATAGATAGAGTGCCTGATGAACTATGGAATGAAGTTCGTGACATTGTACAGGAGACAGGGATCAAGACCATCCCCATGGAAAAGAAATGCAATAAAGCAAAATGGCTGTCTGGGGAGGCCTTACAAATAGCTGTGAAAAGAAGAGAAGTGAAAAGCAAAGGAGAAAAGGAAAGATATAAGCATCTGAATGCAGAGTTCCAAAGAATAGCAAGAAGAGATAAGAAAGCCTTCTTCAGCGATCAATGCAAAGAAATAGAGGAAAACAACAGAATGGGAAAGACTAGGGATCTTTTCAAGAAAATCAGAGATGCCAAAGGAACATTTCATGCAAAGATGGGCTCAATAAAGGACAGAAATGATATGGACCTAACAAAAGCAGAAGATATTAAAAAGAGATGGCAAGAATACACAGAAGAACTGTACAAAAAAGATCTTCACGACCCAGATAATCACGATGGTGTGATCACTCACCTAGAGCCAGACATCCTGGAATGTGAAGTCAAGTGGGCCTTAGAAAGCATCACTATGAACAAAGCTAGTGGAGGTGATGGAATTCCAGTTGAGCTATTCCAAATCCTGAAAGATGATGCTGTACAAGTGCTGCACTCAATATGCCAGCAAATTTGGAAAACTCAGCAGTGGCCACAGGACTGGAAAAGATATCTCTGTTACTGATGTCTAATTCAGTTTTTAATTGTAAACAGAAATACCCTGTATAAATTGAACCCTTTAAATTTATTGAGATTTGTTTCATGGTCCAGGATATCTTTATCATGATGAGTCCTCCATATGCACTAGGAAAGAATGTGTTTTCTGTTGATTTTGGATACAGTGTCATTTAGGTGACAGGAATACCAATTAGGTGGGCTTCCCTTGCAGCTTAGCTGGTAAAGAATCTGCCTGCAATGCACAAGACCTGGGTTTGATCCCTGGGTTGGGAAGATCCCCTAGAGAAGGGAAAGGCTACCCTACTCCAGTATTCTGGCCTAGAGACTTCCATGGACTGTATAGTCCATGGGGTTGCAAAGAGTCGGACAGGACTGAGCGACTCACTTTCGCTTTGATACCAATTAGGTACATTGATGGTTGGTAGCTTTGGTCAAATCTGTATCCTAATTGATTTTGTCTACTTGTTATTTATTATCTTTTTTTTGTCTACTTGTTTTTATCAGTTACTGAAACAGATGTTTAAATCTCTGGTCATATTTGTGGACTTGTCTTTTTCCTCCTTGTAGTTCCATCGGTTTTTGCTTCATGGATTTTGAAGATCCTGTTATTAGACCCATTAACATTTATGATTGTTGCAAATTCCCTGACAGTCCATTAGGATTCTGTGCTTTCATTGCCGAGACTGAGGGTTCAATCCCTGGTTGGGGAACTAAGAACCTGCAAGTCATGCGGGCACAGCCAAAATAAATTAATAAATTTTAAAAACTCATTTCGGATTGTTTAAAAAATTAGGATTGTTATGTCTTCTTGATGAATTGACCTCTTTGTCAGTATGACATGACCTTCTTTATCCCTGGCATTTTGAATGTGATTTGAATGTGTTTTAAATTTTTTTTCTATGTGTATATATGTCTTTAATTTTTTAAAAAACATTTGAAGAGGAATTTCTGGGCTTCATGATCTAAACGTTTTAAGAAGTTTTTATCTTTTATGTTGCCAGATTGCCCTCCAGAAAGCTAGTGCAGATTGATAACTCATCTTAGTGTTCTTTAAGTGTTTATAGAGTTTGAAGATCTGGTCTTTTAAAATTTAAGATACATATCAATGTTGATTGAACTAACATTCTGTTGACCACAGTATGAAATCTACTATTTATGTAATTTGCTTTGTAGAAAATTAAAATGATTTTTTAAAAGTTGTTATCAATTTTATTTTATATCTTTATTGTTTCATAGGCATATATCAAAATTGAGTACTATATTTTTATAAGAGATGTAAGAGGAGGGGGCTTGATTTCTTTAAGTTTGTTTAATCTTCTCCATATAGTTTTTGTGACGTCTTCGATGAATGCCCTAGGGGTGATTGCCAATATTATGTTTATATTTGGTTGGATAAAATGTTTGACCTTAAATAAATTAGTCTGTGGAAGGAAGTTTTATATATGAAATCAGATGTTTGTAAAGGTACTTTCCTACATTAAATGTGAAATACTATGTGCTTAGATCCGATAGGGATTTGTGACTGCTTGAGCTTTTGATAATGCCTGGTGCAGATAACACTTAATAAAGGAATCCATTTGAATGATGTATTTTTTTTGATATGTAAAATATTTCTTGGAGAGTTTTGCACATAAAGAAACGCATGACATATTGAATATCCTTTTGTAAAAAGTGCAAAGAGAGTTGACCTGTTTGGTAATTCTGAGCTGTCTTTTCCATGTAGGAGTCTTCCAGAGCCGCTGATGACCTATGAGTTACATGGAGATTTCATTGTTCCAGCCAGTAAGTATTGTGTCGAGGTGATAGAAACAGTTCTGTGGTTAACTGTGTATACGCTAAAATTTCCACTAAATGGAAACTGAATTTTGATTTAAATCTCCCTAATTTAATTTCCATTTCAATTTCCACTAAATCTCATTTCCACTAAAATGAGAGATTTGTTTTTGTTATAATCTGTATTAAAAATGGAAATCACTTTAGGAGGTGTTTGACATTTGCCCCCCTTTTAGAAGATGAAAAAAGGAATAATTAATATATGCATTCATAGTCACAGACGTTTATTTATTGCCTACCGTGCACTGGTCCCTGGTAGATTGTGAATATATTGAGCTGTGAAAGGATTTCTGCCCCAGGAGTGAATTCTGTAGCAAATATTGGGGTTCACACACTTCTCCCTAAACCATAATATGTATAATAATGTCATGAGCACAATGTGATGGGAACACAGACATATTTAACTTGCAGAAGGTTGGGGAGATTAGCAGATTTGGAGAGATTAGCAGGTTGGAAATGACTTTACATAGAAAGATATTTAGATGGAAACTGCAGGCAGAAGGAATATTGTGAGCTCATGCCAGAAACCCACACAATATTTGGTAGAGAGTGAATTCTATGTGATAAAACGTTAAATGAAAAAGGCTTATAGTTGGTAGAATTTTAATTTGTGATTACATTTTTTTGTGAGTCATAACTCATTTCTTGTTTTCTTTCTAGTATACCCTCAATTATACCGTGTTATACACACTCAGTTTTTATATTTGACACATGGTGTTTAATCATCATAGTCCTCCTAAATATTCTGGTGTTAGGTATTTAATAGTTAAGGAAAGCAAGGTTGGGATATGTTAAGTACCTTGCCAGGTTATAGAGATCTTTATTTAAAATTCAAAACCCCAGTTCTATTGGCTGAAACCTGCAGTATTGGTTTTCACAGGTGCACTGACGGTAGCTGTAATTGTATTTTCATTTCCGTTTATTTTTTTCCCTTGGATGTATTCCATAGTTTAATCTGTTGAAAACCTTAGAGCAATCCCTTTGGGTCCCATGTTACTGCTGCCCAAACATTGCTTTAAATGTTATCTCCTTGTGAGGTCCCTGCTCCAGCCAGCATGAAGGTTCCTGGGAGGTTGCAGAAAGAAGTAATGGGTCAACCCAGTTAGATTCTGCATATAAAACAGGCGTTTGCAAAAATATGGTCTATTCACTTGTTTTCACATGGAAGAGGATTTTTTTTAAAAAGGGAATCAGTATGATCAAGGAAGTAGGGGAAAGTTTTCTTGGCAAAAACTCAAGCAAATGCTTAGTTGTTTTGAATTCTTGCCTGTGGCATTTCTGGCAAACCGGGGAAAGAGAAATTAAACTCTCGTTGGAGGACAATTGTTTCATGTTGTTTGCCTCCGAGACTGGAAAAAGCAGAAGAGTGCCAGTTTTAATCTAAAATCCTTTGAGAATTGGAGAAAGATAAAGTGATTATGGGGTAAAGGCTTCAGTCACCATAAGTTAGTATCGTTACCGCGCTTTGTAACTGAAGCCAGTATGTTTGAAATTCTAACATCACTGTATTTTTACCAGATGTAGAGGTGGGAGTTCACAAGTGGTTGCTAAGTCCTAGGAGGTGAGTTTCAAGAGTTGTTGAGGCTGTCCTTTCACACTGTGGAGGAAGAGATTGTGTAAGTACAAAAGGCAGCGTCACCTTCTAGGCCAGTGCCTTATTTTTTGCTTCTGGACTTTGTGAGGATCCCACACAGTGGGCTCTCAGTTCCTGACCAGTAATCAAACCTGTACCCTCTGCTGTGGAGGCTCAAAGTCCTAACCACTGGACTGCCAGAAAAATCCTTCCCTTCATTTTTTTCCTTGTCAGTGTCTTTCCTGTAGAGGTCTGTTGAGAACCTGTGAGTTCATTTCTGGAGTATATAATACAAATAGAAATTTTCTCTCTCTGTTGTCATGACAGAAAAGAATTTTTTTTCTTCTTCATTCTTAAAAAACAAAAAACAAACAAAAAAACCCCTACTGATCCATGTTGAATGCATCAAGAAATTAAAAAAAAAATTTTTTTCTTAGTAAAATTAAGAGCATTTCAGCTGATGGAGTTTACTTAAAATTGCTAAAGAAACTGGAAACCATCTGTGTAGGAAAATCACTCCTGTGTGTCTCCTGCACACACACAATACTTCTGGTCACCAAATGTGTGGGTTTCCCCCCATACCAACCAATTCTGTGACACCAGCTGAGCGGCCTGCAGTTGGATTCAGTTCTGATTCTGTCTACCTGGAGTTGGCCTCTGATCCCACAAGTTAAGGACTTGGTCCCACAAGACTGCCTTCCCATTAAGATACCAGTCCGAAGTCCCAGGTTATTTCTGGTATTTTTGACTGACTGGCTAGAAGTCCACTTTCTCATAACCCCCGTCCTGGACAGGAGAATTTGTTAGAGTGCTTCATAGGAGTCGTGGAAATGCAAGTGTCCATTTATTTACCAGCTTATGGTAATGCATTTCATAAAAGATATGATGAAGGATGCAGATACATGGTCAGGTTCATAGGGCAAAGTCCAGATGTCTCGTGAGTGTAGGAGTGTTAGACCCATAAAGCTGGGATGTGCCACCCTCCTGGCATTTAGATATGTTCATTCACTTGGAAGCGCTCTCTCTATACCCTGTGCTAGAGGGACTTTTTATGAAGTCTTCATCCTGTAGGCATGATAGATTATTAACTCCATTTCTTGGCCCTCTCCAGAGAATGGTGGATGGACCTGAAAATTCAAGCTTCTTTCTGGTGCCTACCCGCCACGTAGAATCCCACCAAAAGTCACCTCATTAAAACAAAAGGCATTCTAATCACCCCCAGGTTCAGAGGGACCTGGGAGCTTGGTGTTAGATGTTCTTAGCACTCAGGAAATTGCAGAGCTCCTAGGAGTTCTGTGTCAGGAACTAGAAATATTAGAACATAAGACTCTCTGAGCACCCCCCAAAGACAAGGGTTTTAGGAGCTCAGCATCAGGAACTATATCAGGAACTCTCAGGCACAGAGACCAGTATATGTGTATTTCTTACTATTTCATACCATCCATCTTGTGAGAGAATATAATGGGATTTTAGTATAGGAATTTGTAAGGTGAAAATACAGTTGGCTTGGTCCTGCTGGAATCAGAAGCTTACCCAGCTGGGGGAGACTGGTAGGCATTTACCTGGATCTGTTACTGCTCATGGGGTGTATTTCCTTTGAGAATGTTGTAGTCCTCAATGTGTGTCTCAGCCTTTCAGGCTCACAGTCTTTGATAGATCATATTGGTAAGAATTGGACCCAGGCTTCAGGGTTGTACTCATGCTAAACTTCATTTGAGAATGAAAACTGAAGCCTGGATGCCTAACACGGCATCACTCTAAAACTTCCCGTCTCCCAAATCAGAAATTGTTTTCTTTAGTCTGTGTTCTTCAATTCAGTATGTGTTCTTCCTGTAGTCAAGTTACCTGGGAAGCAAAATCATAAATCACAGAGTTCTGTAGTCATTGGTAATGAGAAGGAAACTATTACCGGAAAGGCGCGAGTGTCTGCCTAGGTAGATTGTTCTATACTTGTTTCTTGTAGGGGAAACAAGACACAGTCATGTTGTCTTGGTGAAGAAGGACTCAGAAATCTGGAAATTAAAGAAATTGGATGCTTAATGACATCAAGCTATCTGAGCCTGATGTATTCAATATCTGGTAGATAGGGTCTCCCCTGGAAGAACTGGATTCCTTGATGTCTGTTAATTGAAGCCCTTTGTCCTGTGGAAAGTACTTGAACATTTATTGCTAATGGTTTCCTAAAATTACAGTATTATTGACTTATGACATTTAAATATTGAATTTAAGTTTATCTGTCTGTGTATCTTTGATAAGCTCCAGTAAGCTACGTTCGTATCTTTTCCAGTCTCCATTAGTTGGCACAGCAACGTAAGCAGATTGACATTAAGTGTTGTAGACACTGATTTGTAGTTTCACAATTTAAAATGCTTTTGCTATTACAGTAAACTCCTGTCCCTGGCAAGTGGCAGGAATTTGGTGTTTTGATGAATTCGGTATCTTAGATTTTTTAAAAAGTTATGTCTTGCATTCTTTGTCAGTTTATATTAGTTAAAATATAATGAAATGCACATGGCATAGGCAGCTAAGGACAGTTTATCTTAGAAAACTCCTTTTGAGTACCTGAAAGTTATTATTATGTTGTAGCTGCATGAAAATGCCCATTAATATAAAGCTTTGATTAATATAAAAATGGAACAAAACGGAGAAAAAGTAGTCTCACTTTAAAAACTTTGTATCCACAAAATCTTCTTTTTTGGAAGAAGGAAAATCAAACTCAGGAAAAAAATATGTGTGTGACTTCCAATGAGATGGGTGTGAGCTGGTGGGACAGGGACTCAGGAAAGGACATGGAAGGTTTAGATTCTGTTTTTCAAAACTGATTATAGTATTTTTAGAAATGAAGAACCTTATCCTTTGAAAGCAGGAAAACTCTTTTCCTATCTTGTATTTCTGAATAAGTGATAAATCAAAAATATTAAAATTAGATTTTCTTTGAAGAAGATGATTATTGACAAGGTATACACATGAATTAGAAGTAGTGTTTTAGTGCAGAGTTTTCAAAAATTTTTAGTTTTTGAAAGTATGAAATTCTTATTGCAGGCAATTTTCCTTTCTTTCCCTGGGAATTTTTGACTGTTTTTGAGAGTCCCTGCTTTAATTTCATTTTTAAAATCAAAGCTGTGAATTGAAAAATGCTATTATGTTTTTATTGCTTTCATTTCCTTCCAGCTTTGATGTAGTAAGGTGTTATCTTGGTTTTAACTCCAGATTAAAAACTTGATTATAATTTATCACCTAACTCTTTAGAGAGTTGTACTTTTACTTTCGATGACAAATGTAGTCTGTATCTAAGAGTCTTTTATTATTTAATAGTATTTGATTAATACTCCTTTATCCTTTTTCCTTTATCATGTGCCTTTTCATTTCTTAGCCTTTTTTCCTTCCTCTTGCTTTATCAACAACATGTCCTGTGTTGTAAAATCTCATTCCTGTTCTCAAACAGTACTACTGAAAGTGTCACATGGAACAAACTCAACTTTACAAACATTGGAAGCAACCTAAATATTCATAAAATTAATGGTGTGCAGTCCATTTAATGACCGAGAGATGTCCGTTATATATTAAATGAAACAATATATGAATATCTCATTGAAAAAAAAGAAGGAAAACTCTGAAAGGATTAAATTTAAAAGTTACTAACACAGCCACTGTGGAGAACAGTATGGAGGGGCCTAAAAAAGTCTAAAACTAGTTACATATGATCCTGCAATCCCACTCTTGGGCGTATAGCTGGAAAAGGTGAAAACTCTAACTCAGAAACTTGTATGTACACCAGTGTTCATAGCAGTATTATTTACTATAACCAGGATGTGGAAGCAGCCTAAATGTTCATCAAGAGATGAATGGATAAAAATGTGATTTGTGTGTATACACACACATACACACACAATGGAATTTTAGCCATAAAAAGAGTGACATAATGACATTAGTAGTAACGTGGATGAACCCAGACATTATCATACTAAGTGAAGTAAATCAGAGAAAGACAAATACCATATGATATCACTTCTCTGTGGAATCTAAAACAAAATGATACAAATGAACTTATTTACAAAATAGACTCACAGACATAGAAAACAAATTTATGGTTACCCAAGGGGAAAAGGGGTAAGGTGGGATAAATTAGGATCTTGGGAGCAACATATACACACTTGTTGTTTAGTCAGTAAGTTATGTCTGACTCTCTTGTGACCCCGTGGACTGTAGCCTGCCAGGCTCCTCTGCCCACGGGATTCTCCAGGCAAAAATACAGGAGTGTGTTGCCATTTCTTTCTCCAGGGGATACTCCCCACCGAGGGATAGATCCCGCTTCTCCTGCATGGGCAGGAGGATTCTTTCCCATTGAGCCACCAGGGAAGCCCATATACACTCTGCTATATATAAAATAGATTAACAACAAGGACCTACTGTATAGCACAGGGAACTATATTTAGCATCTTGTAATGACCTAAAATGAAAAAGAGTTTTAAAAATTACGATTTTATCTTAGGGTGAGGTAAGTTTTATGAGTGACTTGGACTTTTCTTTGAAACATAATAGAAATGTGCACAAATAATCAGTGTGCAGTTAATGATTTTCGGTTAAGTGGAGATAGCTGTGCAGTTAGCCCTCAGGTCAAGAAACTGATCATTGAGGAATTTCCTGGTTAGGACTCTGCCTTCACCACCGAGGTGAGACAGCCGCCCCTGGTTACTGTCCCCCCTCCCCCATGCTCCTGACTTCTGACATCGTGGGAGAGGGTTGCTGCGTTTGACCTGTATGTGAATGGAATCATACAGGATACACTGACGTGTCTGGCTTTCTTAAGTTCATCTAACGAGATGTCTTCCTGTGGAGGGAACCGGCACGTCACTCTCACGGCAGTGCGGCGCCCCGTTGTGTGACTATACGTCACCCACCTTTCTGGTCTTGATGCATAGTTGAGTTGCTTCAGTTTTGGACTGTTACCCAAGGTGCCGCTGCCAAGAACATTCCAGTGTGTGTCCTTTAGTGAATGGTCCTATGGCATGTTGGGATCATCGGGAATGTGTGTGTTCAAGATTGGTGGATTTCGCCTAACCGTCCTCCAAATTGGTTGTACCATTCAGTTATTCCCACCTAGTTAATGCATGACAGTTCCACTTGCTTCATGTCCTTGTCAAAGCTTATTATTCACTTAGAGCCATCCTCATAGGTGTATAGGAGTTTTTATTTGGTTTTAATTTCTATTTTCCTGATAACTAATGAGGTTTGGTGCTTTTGCCATACATGTATGGGTCATTTAACTGTCGTCTTATATTTTTGTTCTACGCTTTCCCATTTTTCTTTCGGGTTGTCTCTCTCTCTTCTGATTGTAGGAATTCTATGTACTCTGATTGCATGTTCTTTTTAAACTGTATGTATTTCCAATTTTTAGTGATTTTTTTTTTTTTTTACTGAATTTTTACTTTATCTGTTTTCTAAAATTTTAGCAGAACAGACTTTTTTTTTAACAGTGATAAGGTGGTGAAACTATTATTTTGAAAAAGCATATTCCCTAAGTCAAGCAGAGAAAGACAAATACTGCATGATCTCACTTATTTGTGAACTTAAAAACAAACAAAAAACCTTCAAGTTCACAGACACTGGGATCAGATGAGTAGTTGACAGAGGTAGAAGACAATGAGGTGAGGAAAATGGCTGAAGAGGGATAAAAGGTGCAGACGTCCAATTGTAACGTAAATGAGTCTTAGGATGTAATGTACAGCTTGATGGCTATAGGTGGTAACACTGCATTGTATGTTTGAAAGTTGTAAGAGAGTAGATCTTAGACGTTCTCATCACCAGGAAAAAAATCTGTAACTATTTGTGGTGACAGATGTTAACTTGTTACGGTGATCATTTTTCATTTTTCAGTGTATCCAAATATTGAATTACAGTGTTGTACACCTGAAACTAATATAATGTTACATGCCAAATATTAAAAAGTTAAAAAAAATTTAAAAGACACACTAAATTCCCCTTTCTTAATCGGCTTTGCCTTTTTTTCCCCGTCTCTGTCCTTTCTCCCACCACCCTCCTGCCCCGCCTTTTTTTCCTTTTTGGCTGAGCCTTTTGGCATACAGCACTTCTCCGACCACAGATCAATCTCGTGCCCCCTGCGGTGGAAACGCAGAGTCTTAACCACGGGAGCACCAGGGAAGTCCTCTCCTATTTTGAAGAGCTGGTTGAAACCCCACCCTCCCTGTCCCGTCAGCACCTCACTCTTTAACCTCCTGCTTCTGTCAGGTAGACTTTGCCGTATCTGGGGCTGCTCCTTTGTGTTTCGATTCCCCAGTCTCTCCTTAACTGCTGATGATATGATGGTACGAGCTACCCGGTCTTCACAGGTTTCTTCTCATTTGACTGACGACACTGAGCCTCCCTGGTCTTCTGGTCTCTTCCTCCTCCTGTGTTTTGCTTGGCTCCCTGTTGGCCTCTCCCCTGTAGGTCTTTGGAGCTCTTTTCCCCACCATGTCCTTTGTTGGCCTCTGGAGTAGTTGGGCAGCATTGGCCACGTGCCCGAGGTCACACGCTTTGGGGAGTGTGGCTAGTCTTTAGCTGTAAAGCATCTTCCCCTTTACAGATACCTGTTAGAGTGCCAGCCCTTGAATGTCACTTACTCCATCACTCACCATTGTCTTCCTCCTCAAACATGCTTTGCCTCCTGGGTTCCTGTCTGTCCATAGAACTAACTCTACTGCCAGATAACCCAGCCGAGAAACGTCTTCATCTCTGCCTCTTCCTTTGACCCGCAGCCGAGCTGAGGCTAGATCCTGTGAATTCTGCCTCTTCTGTAATAGCTCTCACATTAGAGGAACACAGACCGCAACAGTAACACAGATGACATCAGTAATGTTTGCTAACAGTTTGAGTGCCTCTCTCTGCCAGCCACTGGGGCTCAGCGCTTGACACTGGTCACCTCACTGAGTCTGAGCGGCCTGCTTAGATAGTGCTGTTCACTTCGTTTTGCAGGTGAGGAAACAGGCCTAGAGAGCTTAGGCAACTTGCCTAAGGCCACTTTGCTGTTAGTTGGGAGAAGTGATTCTACTAACTGCAGACTACACTTCTTTGCTCTGTTTTCTCATTTGTAGTTCAACCCCTTGCCAGACTTCCCTGGTGGTTCAGATGGTAAAGAATCTGCCTGTAATGTGGGAGACCCAGGTTCGATCCCTAGATCAGGAAGATCCCCCGGTGGAGGAAATGGCAACCCACTCCAGTATCCTTGCCTGGAGAATCCCATGGACAGAGGAGCCTGGCGGGTTATAGTCCACGGGGTTACAAAGAGCTGGACACAACTGAGTGACTAACACAACTGCTTTCCCATCTGCCTGCCCCTTCCTGCCTCGCTACTTCTTGCCCAGATAGCATTTCCCTCTTAATTTGTTCTTTTCCCCATTCAGATTCATCCTCCAAAAATTTCAGGTGTATCTTCCCCTCTGCTCATATTCTTTCTTGCTTTACTTTCAGTGACTAATTTAGAAGCCATCAGTAAAGACAGTTCTTTTTTTAAAAAAATTTTTATGAGAGGGTAGTTGATTCACAATGATGTGTTAGTTTCATGCGTACAGCAAAGTGAATCAGTTACACACGTACACACACACACACGTATATATATATTTACCCTTCATTAGATTCTAGCTCATATAGGCCATCACAGAGTATTAAGTAGAGTTCCCTGTGCTACAGAGTAGGTTCTTACTAGTTAACTGATTTGTGTATAGTGTGTGTATGTCAATCCCAGCCTCCAGTTTATCCTCCCTGTTACCTTTGATAACTACACGTTTGTTTTCTACATCTGTCACTCAATTTTTGTTTTGTAAATGAGTTCATTTGTACCTCTTTTAAAAAAGATTCCGCATATAAGCAATATATGGTATTTGTCTGACGTCACTCAGTGTGACAATCTCTAGGTCCGTCCGAGTCACTGCCGGTGGCCTTATTTTGTTCTTATGGATGAGTAATATTGGTCTTTACAGACCAAAGTTTGGTTGTGACCACCTTTCTATAAGTTGAAGCTGCCCTCTGTGAGGAGGCTGTGTACTTTCTCACACTGTTTGCCGAATGCAGAATGTACCCCTCACCTCCCAGTTCCGCCTGTCCCTGAAACCTTTCCTGTTTTTCAAGCCCCTGCTTCAATGCTCTCCCTTATGTGAAGCCTTCCTGCGCGTCCCTGCCAGCTCTCTGTGAACTTCCACAGCAGTTTGCAACCTTCCTTCCTGATGTGGTAACCTGAGCAGCTAATTCTTGTTAGCCACTTCTTTGACACCTCTGAAAACTCGAGCATAATTTTCGATATTGTGTTTTTTTGTTTTTTTTTTTGATGTGTTCCATGATTTTCCATCAACACAATAAAAGGAATTTGGGGACATTGTTCATAAGAGCCATGGATGATAAGACCAAAGTCTAAGGCATTAAGGGACTATATTTGTTCCCTTAAGCTGCTGTGACAAAGAACCACAAACAGAATGGCTTAAAACAGGAGAAGTATATTCTCTTACAGTTCAAGAGGTGAGGTCCCCAGTCAAGGTGTCAGCAGGGCCTGCTCCCTTGGAAGACTCTAGGGCAGGGTCCTTCGTTGCCTCCTCCACCTTCTGGCGTTTCCTGGCAATTCTCAGTGACCCTTGGCTTGTAGCTTCATCACTCCGTTGACACACAGAGTCTCTCCCGTGTCTGCCTTCACAGTGGTCGTCTTCCCCCATGCTTTTGTTTTCTTATAAGGGCAGCAGTCATATTGGACTTGGGGCTTCCCTGGTGGCTCAGCTGGTAAAGAACCTGCCTGCTAGTGCAGGAGACACAAGAGACCCGGGTTCAATCCCTGGGTTGGGAAGATTCCTTGGAGAAGGAGATGGCAACGTGCTCCAGTATTCTTGCCTGGAAAATTCCACGCACAGAGGAGCCTGGTGGGCAGCACCACATTTCTCCACTGTTGTCTCATCTGAACTAATGACGTCTCCAGTGACCTGTTCTAAATAAGCACTGAGTCAGGCACAGCGTGTGATCCCAATGTTTTGACATCTGGGGCCTGACTGACCCTGGGGAGACTGTCCTTTGCAGGGCTAACCAATTCCTAGAGATATTTAACCTTTGCACAGTTTCCATGTGCGAACTAACCAATCCAGAGCCCACGTTGCCTCCCTGACCCCACCTTTCAGGTTCTGACGTTCCAGGCCAACATTCTCCTGCCTTAGTAACCCCAGGACCAGGTGCCAGATAATCAGGAACAGTCTTTATATCCCTGAGCCTGTTCAAAGATTTGGACCAACCAATCCTAAGCCTGCTTACCCTGCCTTGTTCCTTCAGAAAGAGAGCACAGTAAAGCAGCTTGCCCTCACCTCCTGACCGCCCCTGGTGCTTCACCACATGGCCCTGCCTGGCATTGCATTTCCCCTTATTTCTAGGGATCTGTGAGGATCAGCTTCTTCCTTCATGACAGTTTTCATGTCTGTGTGTCTTACCATACCTGATGAAAACGAGATGGTACATTTAAAAACATTCAACTCTGTGATACCAGGAGTTAGAATTTCAGCACATCATTTTGGGGGATAAAATTTAACGCATCAAAGGAAAGAAGCCACTTGGTGAGATTTTATTTGCATTCCTCTGTGAGGTGGTGACCCATGACTAGAGTCAACAGGTAAGTAAGGAGCAGACTCGAGGAGCAGCATGCCAGAGTGAGAAGCCATGGTCCCTTTCTGTTCTGAAATACCAGCAGAGGGAAAGGCGTTATTTGCCGCTGCACTGAAATTACATCATAGGGGAGGCATAGAAGATTCATAATAGGGAGAAAGATGGATTTTCTTTTCCTTTGAACAGAGGCAAAATGCGTGTAAATTCTGTGCTTGAAGATTTAATGGATGAGCTGTTGCAATTGTTTGTTTTCAGGCCTATATTTCATTCTGAATTCTCTGCTAACTTTTCTGTTTTTCTTTTTTTTTTTTAAAAGAGAGCGGCAGCCCGGAATCTCGTGTTAATGCCATCCATTTCTTGGTACACAAACTGCCAGAAAAAAATAAAGAAATGTTGGATATTTTGGTGAAACACTTAACTAAGTAAGCCTCTTTTTCTTCCTGACTTGCTTTATTTAGTTCTGGGTGCCATGTGGTGGTGTGGGTCTGTAAGGCTTTGAACTGGGGCTGCGGACCCAATACCAGAGCCACACCTGCAAGTGCAGGCTGGACGCTTGCCTCGCTGTGTGTGTTTTGGACAAGAGTGATGAAATGTGATGCTCATGAAGTCGTATAATTATTTGCTTAACTTCACTGCCAGCAACTCAGGGTTTGATTAGAAGTAAGAAAAGAGAATCTTAAACATTTCCCTATACACTGATTCTGGCCATGTGATTATAAGTCTGTTAGCAAATTTAGCTTGGTTTCACACCTTCCTAACTCTGAGTCTGCATGGATATATCCTTGAAGTTTGTTTAATCCAGTAGTAGGCAGTTATTTCATTCAATCCATTCCATTTTTTTTTTTTTCACTCCCTCTTTACAAAGTAAGCAAAATCTAATAATTCAGTGGGGAAATTAGCTCTTTCGTCATATATAAATGGCTCCTAGGTCACTGTAATTGTAGAATTTTAGAGGTGGGAGGAAGCTGAGGAACACTGTGTTTTATAACCTGTATTTCACACACACACACAAGAAACTGAAGGTGAGAAAATATTGTGGCTTCCAGGGCTTCTCCTGCTGTAGAGCCATTCATTCATGTGGCCTGCCAGTGTTTTCTGAGTGCCTTCTAAGGTGTTAGTTGAACACATAGTTGAACAAGATAAAGTCCCTGTCTTTGTGAAGTACCTTCTTTCTAGGAGGGAAAAGATAATGAACAGACTACAAATAAAAATCATGTCAGGTGGCAAATGGTAAAAAGGCTCAGTAAGAGTGAGGGATAAAGAATATGTATTGGGTTTGGGACTATTAAGAGTTGTGATGGAGGGTCTTTTCAAGGATAAGACCTTTGAGTGGAGACTTGAATTGGGTGGCAGGCTGCTGAGAACAGTCGCCCAGGTTGTTGGCTGCACAGTGGAGTATGGGTGTTCTGACCAAGCTCTGTGTGCTCGTGACGATGCTTCTTACAAAGGCGCCGAGTGGTCTGGGAGTCTCTGGAAACGTGTATAACGACCAGGGGAAAGAAGGGGTGTTCTTAGCAGAAAGGAACAGACAGTACATGAAGGCCCTCAGGGACACAGGCTTAGCATAGACACAGAATTATTAAGAATGGTGCTGTGGTTAAACAGAGCATCAAAGAAAAGGAAGGAAGTGGGAAGGCAGGTAGGGTCCCCACCTGTGGTGCCCTGCCAGGCGTGGCTATTACAGTGGCGGACACTGAGGCCAGTTGAGTCCGGCTTCTTGCCTGTAGGGAAAGGCAGAGTTGCAGACATCCCACGGCCACTGCCCCTTCTTTTAACCAGAGACCTTTCTACCCCCTTTCATCTTATTAGTGTTTCAAATCACTCCAAGCAGAACCTCATGACCGTGGCAAATTTAGGAGTGGTGTTTGGACCAACTCTCATGAGGCCGCAGGAAGAGACTGTTGCTGCCATCATGGATTTGAAGTTTCAGAACATCGTTGTGGAAATTTTAATTGAAAACCATGAAAAGGTAAAAGTGCCTTTTTTCTCCTTTCCTTAGGGTAATTCCTGTTCGGGGCTTATTTCCATGTGAGGTACGCCTGTCCTCTTAGTTTTTTGTGTAATGATTTTATGATCCTGATGGCAAGCCTGGTTCTGAGAAGTCCTCACGGAGTTTGTGTCTTTGGTGGAGTTCTATAAACCTGAAGCTTTCCTAGGCTTCTGCTATTCCCCTGGTTTAAGGAAGCACCATTTATTCCAGATGTTGTAGACTGTTTCTTGCGGCCCTGTTCCTCGCCTTGGATTTCCCACGCAGATTCTGTTTTCTGTAACACGGGGAAAACGTGTTGTCGGTCCGTTTCACACTCTCCCCAGAAAACCACACACACCTGCCCCCTCTCCTCAGAGCTATGCCAACAATTTCAGGAGATCCGCATGCATTCTTGAACCTGGGGCCTCCAGGTTGAGAATCTCTGGCTTAAAATGAATAATCTCTTGGGTAACATCCTATTGTTTGTTTCTCTGTATTCAGAGGAATACATGAGTTTTCAAATAAATGGACTCTTTCAAGATCTTTTAGGATTTTTTCCTTCTCTTCTGTTCATATAGAGCAGGACCTAACTTTCCTCATTCTTTTTTTTAATAATTTTTATTGAGGTATAATTGCCTTACAGTGTTGTGTTATTTTCTACTCTACAGCATGATGACTCAGCTGTAGAGTAGATATACATATGTATACAGACATACAGCTGTACAGTAGATATGCATACATATGCATCTGTATGCATATGTATACAGATATACAGCTGCACAGTAGATATGCACATACATGTATCCCCTCTTTTTTGGTTTTCTTTCCCATTTGGGTCGCCACAGAGCACTGTGCAGACTTGTCTGAACTGCACAGTATGCTCTCACTAGTTACGTATGTTATTCATCATGTCAGGAGTGTATATATGTCAGTCCCAATCTGCCAGTTCACCCCATCCCTCTTCCCCACTTGGTATCCATAAGTTTGTTCTCTCCATCTGTGTCTCTATGTTTGCTTTGCAAATAAATTCATCTATACCATTTTTCTAGATTCTACATATATGTGTCAATATACAGTACTTGTTTTTCTCTTTCTGACTTACTTCACTCTGTATCACAGACTCTAGGTCCACCCGTGTCTCTACAAATGTTCCAATCTCGTTCCATTTTATGGCTGAGTAATATTCCATTGTATATACGTACATCTTCTGTATCCGTTCCTCTGTTGATAGACACTTGGATTGCTTCCGTGTCTGACTATTGTAAACAGTGCTGCAGTGAACATTAGGGTGCACAGGTGTTTTTTGAGTTATGGTTTTCTTACTTCTAAGACAGGGAATTGGAAAACGGTTAAGATGATTGGTCAACAACTTTAATTGCTTACTAAATTTTGTAAAACATTGGGATTGCGTTATATGGTAAGCATGTATTAGGTGCTGGGAGGTGAAGACAAGCATTACAACCCCTGATGGAAAGTACGTCACCATCTGGGGGGTTGGAGTCGTGTTCTGGGAACTGTGTCCCACAGCTCACATCCCTAACATCTGGTGCAAGTGTACTTACTTTTCTAGTTGTTACCCATTTCTCTCTTCTAGATCTCTGAGGACAGAGATCTTTTTGCACATTTAGAATAAATCCTGGTACTCCTTAGGCACTCTGTTAATATTTATTTGGTGAATTAATGGATTCAGTAAAATATATGGAGGTCAGAGAAGTGGGAAGGAGACAGAGAGAGGTGTAGTCCCTTTGGCAAAGCGGGGGAGAATGTTCCTTGGATTCTTGTGTCTTCTGCTGCTGGAGAAATTCTAGCTTACGAGAATGTCACTTCCCACTGAAAAGTGAGGCTTGAAACCTAGTTAGAGATTCACTTTAGGAGGGTGGCAAAAGCAGCTTGCTTATGGGTGTCAGACATTGGTGGGTTTTTGCTTTGTTTTGGTTTTCGGCAGCTAGTGGTGCATTTATGCCTCCTTTCATGGTTCCGTCAAACCGTCGTTAAACCTCGTTAGCGTGGACAGTGAGCTGTCCAGTAAGACAGCTTCATGGCACAATGCTACTATTCGTTTTGTGGAAAAGAAATAATTAGACTCTAAGCTTCAAGAAAATGTTTAGGAGCGCAGCTGTCATTAGGTTAAACCCCAATTAGAGGACTTTTATTCAATTTATTTATGAAAATACCGACTCTGGGTCTTGCTCTGGGATAAAAGGCTCCCCCCGCCTAATGCTGCAGCTCCCCATTTTCTTCTCTTATTTGGTGCTGGGGAGATAAGTACCTGATTCTCTTCTGGGAAGTGGTGAGGGCTACTTACCCTGTTAACAAATCTTACAGGAACTTCCAAGCAGCATTGTCGAGCCAATTACAATAGTTACCGCAGATGGGACTGGACCCATGCGTGGAGCTGGAGTTTTATAGAATTAAGTGGAGGGCTTCTGGTCTGCGCTCTCCCCTTTGCTGTGGCCAAGCTAGGTGGTGCTGTGAATGCACAGCTGGTACTCACTGAAGTCCTGAGGTCTCCTACCAAGAGGAGATGAGATACTCAGTTTCAGATTGTTCCCTGAATGTGTGGGCTCATGTTTGGGTCACCCTAAGGGTTGCTTGGGGTGGGGACGTTCAGTTCAGTTCAGTCGCTCAGTCGCTCAGTTCAGTCGCTCACTCTTTGCTATCCCACGAACCGCAGCACGCCAGGCCTCCCTGTCCATCATCAACTCCCGGAGTCCACCCAAACCCACGTCCATCGAGTCGGTTATGCCATCCAACCATCTCATTCTCTGTCGTCCCCTTCTCCTCCTGCCCTCAATCTTTCCCAGCATCAGGGTCTTTTCAAGTGAGTTAGCTCTTTGCATCAGGTGGCCAAAGTATTGGATTTTCAGCTTCAACATCAGTCCTTCCAATGAACACCCAGGACTGATCTCCTTTAGGATGGACTGGTTGGATCTCCTTGCAGTCCAAGGGCGGTTAGCTTGGATTAATGAACATTTTTGAGAACTTAATTTCTCTATTCTCTCTTTTTTCCCCCCTTCAATTTCATCTTTGTGCACTTTTTTTTTTAAAGATTTTTTTTAATGTGGACCATTTTTTAAAAAGTCTTTATTGAATTTGTTAAGATATTTTGCTTTATGTTTTGTTTTTTGGGCCCTGAGGCATGTGGGATCTTGTCTCCCTCACCAGGGATTGAACTGCAGCCCCACATTGAAAGCACGGGGTCCTAACCACTGGCCCGCCTGGGAAGTCCCGCCCGTGTCCACTCTCACTCTCACTCCCAGCTTTTCGTTTCTGTTCGGGCTTCACATAAGAGTCTGTGTTCAGCTCTGAGGAAGGGTATTTCTGCCGACTGGTGGTTTTGTGGAAACACTTCCTGTGGATGTCTGGCCCCACTTGGGCCATACGTTTCCTTGACAACTGATCTCCATATTCCACCTAAAGAGGCTGATGTTTGTCTTGAATGTGGTGAAAGAGGGATATGTTGATAGTTCCTTTTCATGTTTGAGAGCAAAGAGAAAAATGAGAAAGGATAGGAAATGTGAGAAAGAATAGTCTCGTGAGGAAGGAAAAAAAATTATAATTCAAGAAAGAGGGGAAACTAGCAGCGAAATGAAACGGCCAAAATGACAATGGAAGGAAAATGTTTTCTTGTCCTTAGTTACTTATTTTTCTTCCCTAGGAATGTGAAATATGTTAACTCTGACCAGGAAAGTTGCTAAGTCAGAAAAGGAAACTTTCAACAGATAATTAAAGCAAGAAAGCTCCAGATTAATTTTGGAGTTGGAAAAGGACCCCTGGTTAATCTTTGGAGATTACATTTTATCCAAGCCTCTTTGCTGTTTTCATAAAATCCATATGTACTTTATAGGAAACCTAATCCATATGTTTTGGCTTCACTTCCACTCAATACATTAAGATGTTGTTTTAAAAGAAGTGTTCATGAGCCAAAAATATTACCAAGGTCTTTTTTCCTTTGCAAACCAGAAAATTGCATTTCCCAGATGGAAAGGGTACTGTGAAATTCCCAGGGATTTTCAAACAGGGGTTACACCTTAGAATGTGTGAGTTTTGCATTTGTTTTGTTCTTAAAGTATACAGTTGATCCCTTGGTATCTGTGGGGAGTTGGTTCCAGGATCCCCTGCAGATACCAAAATCCACAGATTTTCTAGTCCCTTATATAAAATGGCATAGTATTTGCACATATCCTATGCACATTTTCCTGTGAGACTTCCCTGGTGGCTCAGATGGTGAAGCATCTGCCTACAATGCGGGAGACCCGGGTTCAATCTCTAGGCTGTAAAGATCTCCTAGAGAAGGAAATGGCAACCCACTCCAGTATTTTAGCCTGGAAAATCCCATGGACGGAGGAGCCTGGTGGGCTATAGTCCATGGGGTCACAAAGAGTCGGACTGAGCAACTTCACTATACACATTTTCCTGTATTCTTTACATCATCTCTAGATTACTTGTATTGATAATACCTAATACAATGCAAATGCTGTGTAAATAGTTGCCAGTGTGGGGCAAATGCAAGTTTTGCTTTTTGGAACTTTCTGGAATTTTTTTCTAAATAGTTTTGATATGCTGTGGACTGAATCTGCTAATGGGGAACCCATGGAGGGCCAACTAGTTGAGGATTAATTCAGTACATCTGTCACGAGCGCCTGCTCTGCATCAGACACAGTGTGAGATTTGAGAGAAGTGAAGACAATCCTGTAGGGAAAAGAAGAAATGAAGTGGTGGAGGGTAAGTGTGCTCAGACAGAAGAGAGAAAGCTGCCGGGAGTTTATGAGCAGAGTTTATGTCCAGCTGCGGGGAATCTGGAAGGCTTCCTGAAAAGGTGACTTGAATAGGTTGTAGCATGGAGTTTGAACAGGTGGAGGTGTTTTAAGGGGGCATTTCAGGTATGAGGCATCATGTAATCAGAGAAGCAGCGAGTCGGTGTGTGTTCTGGGAATGCACCTCTTGTTGGAACGCGGGCGAGTGGCACTAGATGAGATTGGAAAGAGATTCAGACCAGGTGTGGGGAGGTTGAGACTGCCACCATAGGACTTGGGGTTTAATTTTGGAGGTACCAGGGCCTCTCATCGTTTTGAAGTGAGCTGCTTAATCTGGCAGCAAGGTTTGCCATGAAAGCAGAGGAGTGAAGGGCCAGGTGAGAGGTCTATGGAACGCTGGTGGGAATGGGGCATTTCCAGGGGAGAGCATCAGTTTGTGAGGTGGAAGAGACAAAATCCAGGTGCCGGATTTGTGGGGCGCCTCAGAGGAAGGGGTTATAAATGATGCTGGGTACTCCATCTCAGGAGAATATTGGTGTTATTAATGAAAGAAGGGAAGAATGTGTTTGGGGCAGGAGTAAGATTGAGTTTAGTTTATAACATGTGGGATTTTAGTGGTTGTCTGGATATCTAGCAAGATCAGCCCAGCATTGGAAAAGACCCTGATTCTGGGAAAGACTGAAGGCAGGAGGAGAAGGGGGCGGCAGAGGATGAGATGGTTGAATGGAATCACCGACTCAATGGACATGGATTTGAGCAAACTCAAGAAGGACAGGGAAGCCTGGACTGCTGCAGTCCATTGGGTTGCAAAGAGTCGGATACGACTTAGCGACTGAACAACAAAGCCCAGCAGGCAGTTGGGCTTTATTTAGTGATGCCAGTTGCTCTCAGGAGACAGGCAAGCTTGAGGGCTAATGGAAGACATGTTTTCTCCAAGAGTAAGATGTCTGTTGAGAGCAGCTTTTAAGGCCGTAAGTGCATGAGTGTTCAGGAGTGGGTAATTAGTCTAGATCTACTTTGGGTGCTTCCCGTGTCACAGAAGGACATACAGGAGGAAAAGTCAGAGCCTTCTTGACAGGGAAGGGAAGGCTGGTGTGGACTCCTGCACCTGCATTGACCATGGCTTGGTCATCATTCTCATACCTGATCTTCTGTTAGCTCACAGCTGGGGTGGGGATGATCCTCAGAGGAGCTTAGCTAAACTAAGTGTCAAGAACCCTCCTGAGTTATAGGGTCTATTTCAGTTGAGCATGTTCTGTTATTTTATATATTTCTAATGTCATAAAAGAAATTTATGTTTATAATGTGACTCCCTCCATGCCTCTGCCCTGATCTGTTCCCCCAGGGCCCTTGAACATTCAGAAGAGCCTTTGAGGATCATCAAAAAAAAGCAAAAATCCTATATCACAGTGGTTTTCTTTTATTGTCTGCTTCATTTTATGTTCTTATTGAAAGTGGCAATTTATATCAAGTGTATAAAGTTACTCTCAAGAAAATCACTTCACAAAGTATGTATCATACTATAGTTATAATCTAAGTTATATTTATCTCGTTAAGGATTTTGGTTGGATTTTCAGTGTGATGGGTTTGCTCTCAAGGTCATTGATTCTGAGGGACAGTAGGTGATGTGGTTTTTTCCTGGTTTTAGCTTGTGTACAGTACAATTTCTGGGGACCTCAAGGTGCTGACAATTACGTTTTGTTTACATAAATCTTTTCCTCTACGAGGATTCCTGTAACTCTGCTACAAGAAGCATTGTTGCCTTTGAAATAGGCTCAGAGTCAGCCTGTGTCATTTTTTTTCTTTTTGATTGTGCTGTGTGGCATGCAAGGTCTTAGTTCCCTGACCAGGGATTGAACCTGGACCCCGGCAGTGAAAGCGTGGAGTCCCAACTACTGGATCACCAGGGAAATCCCTGTGTCTTTTTTTCTTGCTGAGAAAACAGAAGCTGTTGGAGATGGTCATGTGCTGTGGTAAAGGCTGATGTGACGTTCCTGTTCATGAGTTTCTTCAGTAGACTTCCTTTAGCCTTCTTTTTTTGTAACATGGGTTGCAAAGTTCTTGACTAGCCTGTATCCCCGTCACAGGAACCTCCCAGGTGGCTTGTGGTAAAGAATTTGCCTGCCAGTGCAGGGGATGTAGATTCAGTCCCTGGGTTGGGAAGATCCCCTTGAGAAACGGAATGGCAACCCATGCCAGTATTCTTGCCTGGAGAATTCCATGGACAGAGAGAGGAGCCTGGCGGGCTATAGTCCATGGGTTGCAAAGAGTTGGATGGGGCTGAGTAACAGAGCATGCTTGCTGTTTATCACAGAGCATTTAGTAGTAATAAAGGTGAGACGGGCGTACATGTTTCCCCTCAGGTGTGCAGCGCAATCCCCAGATGTTAAATTATATCCCGTGGAGAGGGGTATCTGATGGGGGTGGGGGTGGGGGCGGGTATGATTCACTTCTGCTAACCTTGGGACTGACTGTCTGACCTTGCATCCAGTGGATTTTCCCAAAGCTGGAAGAGTCTGTCCGTGACTGGTGGGATGGATGGCGGGATGGATTCCCTGTTTGGGCCCCACCTGCAGGCCAGCAGCAGCCATGTGAGTTCTGGCTGGGGTATGGGGAGCCCGTTCCTCCATTCCTGTGGATACAGAAACCACACACCCAGCCTGGCCGTCTCCTGATCTCTTGTCATCCTTTAACTCCAGTGAGACCCAAGTGAGCAGCATGCAAACCATTTTTCACAGAGTATGAGGAACCTTCCGGTCTTAGCACACGCTTGTTGTTTAATGGGAGAAAGATTCTTTTTCAAAAAGAACCCAACCTAAAATGCATCTTGATTTAGCTTTGCTGGCACTGGGTTGCTAGGCAGCACCCATTTTCGTGTGCGAGAAAAAGAAATGTCTGAAACCCCAGCAACAACAATAAAACTCCTAAGTTTCTGAAAGTTGAGTCTGCCTGAGTTGTGATCACTCAGAGCAGAGGTCAAACTCTGTGGCAAGACTATTTTGAGAACTTTTCAAAGGTTTTTTTTTTTTTTCTTTCCAGTTTTCATAAATGTTGACCTCCTTGGCATAGCCGTGAAAACATACTTTACTGTTGGATTTATTTTTTTTTCTCTCAACAGGGCAATGCATTTTCTGGAGTGTTTACAAAGAAGCTTTATTATTCTTTTTAATTGGAGGATAATTGCTTTACAATATTGTGTTGGTTTCTGCATATAAATATATATTGAGGAGAAAAAAGTGTTAGTTGCTCAGTCGTGTCTGACCCTTTGCAACCCCATGGACCATAGCCTGCCAGGCTCCTATGTCCATGGGATTTTCCAGGCAATAATACTGGAGTGGGTAGCCATTTCCTTCTCCAGGGGATCTTCCCAACCCAGCGATTGAACCCGGGTATCCTCCGTTTCAGGCAGATTCTTTACCATCTGAGCCACCATATATATATAATGTCTCCCTTCTTGAACACTCCCTCCCCACCAGCCCACCCACTAGGTCATCACAGGGCACTGAGCTGAGCTCCCTGTGCTGCACAGCAGCTTCCCAGGAGCTCCCTATTCTGCACGTGATATTGTATATATGGCACCCCACTCCAGGACTCTTGCCAGGAAAATCCCATGGATGGGGGAGCCTGGTGGGCTGCAGTCCATGGGGTCGCGAAGAGTCGGACATGACTGAGCGACTTCACTTTCACGTTTCAGTTTCCTGCATTGGAGAAGGAAATGGCAACCCACTCCAGTGTTCTTGCCTGGAGAATCCCAGGGATGGGGGAGCCTGGTGGGCTGTCGTCTATGGGGTCGCACAGAGTCGGACACGACTGAAGTGACTTAGCAGCAGCAGCAGCGTATGTATGTCAGCGTTACTTTCTGAATTTGTCCCACCTTCTCCTTCCCCACCGTGTCCATAAGTCTCTTTTCTGTCTGCGTCTCTCTTTCTTCCCTGTAAATAGGTTCATCAGTACTGGTTTTCTAGATTCCATATATATGCACAGATATACGATATTTATTTTTCTCTTTTTGAAGAAAGGAGCCTTAGAAGCACAGGAAACTTGCTTCTTCCTTCCTTTAAGGTGAGTTGGAAAATAATAATGACGTTGTCTTCTGTTCTTTTCCTTTGGCTCCAGCATGAGGCGTCTCTGCTGTGTTGTAACTGTGTAGATGGTAGGCAGTATTTCCCCAGGGGACTGTAGCATGGCTTGATGTGAGAAAATTTGGGAGATGGGGGCCTTTTCTTCTGGAGCATTTTTGTGTCCAGTGGAGATGAGATGCTGGGACTGTCTCAGGAGGATGGAAGAGCTTCAGCACAGAAGAGGGAGATGGGCGAGATGATTCTCTCTTGTGTAAGAAAGCATGCCCAGTACAAGTGAGTGGAACTTGCCGGAAGATGAGTTTTTAATTTAGTAGAAGGAAGAACTCCGTAGGTTTTTGCGATTTACGTATGTATCTCTTTGGGCTGTGCTGGGTCTTCCTCGTCGTGGGGTGTTCTCTGGTTGCCGTGGGTGGGGGCTGCTGTTCGTCGTGATGTGCAGGCTTCTCACTGTGGTGGCTTCTCTTGTCGTGGAAGCACGGGCCCCAGGGTGTGAGAGCTCGGGAGTTGTGGCATGTGGACTTAGCTGCTCCTCAGCATGTGGGATCTTCCCAGACCAGGGATCGAACCCATGTGCCCCAGAGTGGCAGCACATTCTTAACCCTTGGACTACCAGGGAAGCCCCATAATATTTTTAATCATGAGACTGTGTTCCTGGTAGAGATAGGTCTGGGGAGTTGAAGAAAAGCTGGCAGATGGCTGAGGTCTGGCCCAATCTGGAAGTCTTGGCCAGAGACTCTGGAGATGCAGAGCTGCAAAGACAGGTCCTCAGAGTTTGTCTCAGTGCTTGGAGCTTGCACTCAGTCAGTGTTGAAATAGTTAAAAATAGCAAGGAGGATTCTGATCCTTTTGGTCACCTCCCTTTTATGTTGTTTATATTCCCAGCATCATCCAGAGGTCTTGGAAGGGAAGATAAGGATCCAAGTGCTGGGTTTGTGTGGGAGGGCTCTGGAGAAACCACCATCAGTGCCTTTTCTTAGGGGGCAGCAGAGTGTGGGGTGTTTACTGGCTTTTGCGTAGACAAATCTCCCCCTCCCTCCTTTAAATTTTCTTTGTAAAATCAAGAAACCAGACCTGGCTCTTCTGTAACTCTCAAGCTCAAATTTGGTTTGGTTGAGAAGTCATGTCTCTTGTGACCCCATGAACTGTAGCCTGCCAAGCTCCTCTGTCCATGGGATTTTCCAGGCCAGAATAGTGGACTGGGTTGCTGTTTTCTTCTCCAGGAGGTCTTCCTGCAGGATCGAACCTGGATCTCCTGCATTCTTTACCAGCTGAGTCACCAGTGAAACCCCAAGCTCAAATGGAGAACAGTAATAATTCCAGTAGCCAGTATTAACATAGGGGTGATGATGTGCTGGTACCAGGCTCTGCTCCTGACATGACATTTTATTGCAGTAGTCTGCAGACGGGATCACAGAATGCAGCAAAGTGGGCTCGAGCGCAAAATTCCTTGGGTTGGAATCTTAGCTCCACCAGGTATGTGACTTTGGGGCCTCAGGGCCCCCCACTGACCCTCATTGTCAATTTTCTCATCCGTGAAAGAAGAAAAGCTAAAGTATCTATCCAGTTGAGACCTACGCGGGGATGTTGGGAGCTATTTTACAGATGAAGAAAACGAGGCTCAGTAACTTGCTCAAGGGGCTGAGCTGGGGTTTAAACACAGTCTTTCTGCCTCCAAAGTCTTCTCCTAACATCTGTGCTGTAGCTGACTGACGAAGTATGCATAACTCTGTACATTTTATGTCAAACAGCTGTAGTGACTTATTTGTATTTTTGAACAGACTTTGCATATTTTAGAACAGTTTTAGGTTTATAACAAAATTGAGAGGAAGGTCCAAAGAGTTCCCCTACCCGTCCTCCCCCTCAACCCCGTCCCCACACATACACAGCCTCCCTGACGCACGCATAGCTTCCTCCATCGTCGACACCCGCCACCTGAGGGGTCCATCTGTTAGAACTGAGGAACCCACCTGGACACATCATTATCACCAGAGTTTACTCAGGGTTCCCTTGTGGTGGTGTTCCTTCTTCAGTCAGTTCAGTCACTCAGTCATGTCCAACCCTTTGCGACCCCATGGACTGCAGCACCAGAGAAGGCAATGGCACCCCACTCCAGTACTTTTGCCTGGAAAATCCCATGGATGGAGGGGCCTGGTAGGCTGCAGTCCATGGGGTCGCTAGGAGTCAGACACGACTGAGCGACTTCACTTTCACTTTTCACTTTCATGCATTGGAGAAGGAAATGGCAACCCACTCCAGTGTTCTTGCCTGGAAAATCCCAGGGACTGGGAAGCCTGGTGGGTTGCCGTCTATGGGGTCGCACAGAGTTGGACACGACTGAAGCGACTTAGCAGCAGCAGGACTGCAGCACGCCAGGCCCCCCGTCCATCACCACCCCCTGGAGACTGCTCAAAACTTATGTCCATTTCGTCAGTGATGCCATCCAACCATCTTATTCTCTTTTGTCCCCTTCTCCTGCCTTCAGTCTTTCCCAGAATCAGGATCTTTTCCAGTGAGTCTTCTTCACATCAGGTGGCCAAAGTATTGGAGCTTCAGTATCAGTGCTTTCAGTGAATATTCAGGACTGTACCTTCTTGGGTTTGGCCAAACACATTACAAGCTTTATTCATCATAATCATCGGTGTGTTTTCATGGTCCTGGATATCCTGTGCTCAGCCTGTTCATCCCTTCCCTCCCCTACACCCTCCACCCCCGGCCCAGCATCACTGATCTTTCATTGTTTTCACGATGCTGCCTTTTTCAGAATGTCATGTAGTTAGACTCCTACAGGATGAGCCTTTCCAGATTGGTTTCTTTCACTTAGTACTGTGTGTTTAAGGCTCCCCCAAGTCTTTTCATGGCTTGGTAGCTCATTTCTTTTTAGTGCTGACTTGTTTGTAGTTTGAGAGAACCAGGATGATTGTTCTGTAAATGACTATTACGACCAGTAGGTAAGGACTCCTCTTCCCTGACCTCCTTCCCACCCCTAAGATGGCTTTCCTGTGACATACACCCCAGCGGACAGGGTCAGGCCTCTCAGCTTCACTGCTGATAAAAGCTGTAGGTAAGCCCTGGAGGTCATTCTCTTCCTCCTCTTCATCACCATCAAATTGAGAGGAAGGTATCAAAGGTTTCCCATACCTGTTCCCCAACCACCACCCCCACACCATCCCCATGCATGCACAGCCTCCCCCGTTATCAACACCTGCCACCCGAGGGGTCCATGGTTAGAACTGCGGAACCCACCTGGACCCATCGTCATCACCAGGGTTTATTCAGGGTTCACTTGTGACTTACGGGCAATGGCAGCGCTGGGGTTTGAACTGAGGACTGGCTGGCTCGGGAGGCGGAGCTGTCCCGTCTTCTACTCTGCTGCGGCTCCTCCTGTTTTAAATCACTTCCAGTGGAAGGCTTCATGTTCAGGGCCACTAACCAGCAGGGCTGTGATACTCTGATGCTCAGAACCAGCAGATCTGGAGTAAGTCCCTTTTTACTTATGTCAACTTGGTGACATTTTGGTTGCAGCCAAGTCACCTTGGGGTGGTGTGAGAAAATATGTAGTGTAAAGTGCTGGCAGTTTGATGAATTCCCAGGTCGTTTATTCATTAGCTTTGATTTGGCTCAATTTATGTTTTGGTAATTTCAGGTAGTCCCTGCATGTCCTTGAGTCCAGCTGCTCCTTGGGCCCAGTCCTTACGAAAACAGAACAAGTGGGTCTGGTCAGTGTAGCTTTAGGTAGAAACTGGTACTTTGAAGTCACCCAGATTGGAACCTGTTGGTCTCTTCCCAGAATTTTATGACTAGACCTTCTTTAACTTTCTCCTTTAGTTTTCTCATCTTGGACCAAAGTAGAAACCAGAAGTGACTTTCTTCTCAAATCTCACATAAGGTCTTTTTTGCCAGGTGATTGATTTCCTAGGGCTTGGTCTCCAGTATCATGTACCCATTCTTCCTTGCATTCACGACTGCATATGTCTCCCAGCACGAGGGGCCTCTCGTCTACCTTGAGGCAGCCAGTTGGCATCTTAAAGTCTACTCATGTCTCTGACATCCTTTCCCTCTATCTAGAGAAGTAGTTTTGAAGGCATATTACATTAAGACCCACTTGGAAAATTCAAGGAAAGCTTTGGGTCCTTTTCCCAGAAAGTAGTATAGTATCTATACACAGAGAGACATATATACAGTTTTAGGAATTTTGGAGACTCCCAGGTCAAGAACCTAGAACCATAGGGAAAGCCAGAGCTACAGGATGATCCCGGAAGAACTAGGGCCCAGAGCATTTCTTCAGGTTCAGTCTTTCTCCTCTTTTGCTGGTGACCTACTTTCTCTGCTTCTGCTGAGGAACCGAGGTGGGGGCAGGGTGTGGGTAGGTAAGGATTCATACTTTATTTCATCAGTGACACTTGGTTGTTCCTGTCCTCTGCCTGGGGCCAGCCACTGAGGGGACCTTTCCTGAAGATACTGATTGCTCAGGTGGGCCACAGACAGTAGGGACCCCCAGCGAGAGGTGTTTTGTGTCAGTAATGAGAGACAGCCTCTCTGCATTATTTTGAGGTGTGCTGGTGCTCAGACTTCTGCCTCTGGGGGTACAGGGAGGAAATTAGGAGACAGATCGAAGAAGGCCACTCTGTCCACATCAGGACTTCCCAGAGGAAGCCCTTTTATCGCATTTGAATTCTTCCACATTTCCTTGAAGTTAAGCCTGCTCTGAAACCCACTGCTGCATTTAGTCAGTGATGACTGACCGCATGCTGGTGTCTCAGCTTCTGCATCTTTAGAATGGCAAATGGTGACATCTTACCCAACTGATAATGAATGGTAGCCAGGAAATGGCTAAACGAACGGTTGACAGTCTTAGCTCACGATTTCCCGGGGCATAACTGTTGTCTTTCTGCCAGACTTCTGATCCTCCTCCAGTTTCTCTGGGACTACAGGTCACAGTGGGTAGACTGCTTAAGGAAGCAGGCTGCCGTGGGGGGCGGTCCTCCAAATCGAGGCCTTCCCATTAAGTCTAGCGCCTGCCTCCCTGGGTGTGTCCTGGGTCTTTAAAACCATCCCTGTGCCTGGGGCTTTGCTGGAGGGACTCACGGCACACAGCTTGTGGTTGTACTCACAGTGATGCAGTAAGGACTTACAGTGGAGAAGATGACACCAGAGGCATCTGGAAGAATCACGTGGAATCCTCCGTGTCGCCTCACCTCCCAGAGGGGTCACACACAGCAGACTTACCCCCAGCCCTGAAAATGCAGCCACAAGCATAGAATGTGTCTGTTCAGGGATGCGCCTTAGAGACTTGGGGCCTGTCGGGAGGTAGTCACGTCTGCATCCTTTGCCAAGTGGGTACCAAGACTCCCGGGAGAAAAGCCAGTGTTCTGCATCACTCCTGCCTGTGCATATTTATGTGTAGACAGTTGAGGCATGGTGGGCCATCCTGGCCATTTTGGAATTTTTTTTCTTTTGGCTGCATCATTTCAGGAATTTGGCGGGGGCGGGGGCGGGGCGGTGCACCTCGCAGCTTGTGGGATGTTAGTTGCCCGACCAGGGCTCAAACCTGGGCTCTCAGCAGTAAGAGTGTGGAGCCCTAACCACTGGACAGCCAGGGGATTCCCTCGGGAATGTTTTATAGCAATGTAAAGAACTGTTAATTTGCCAGGTTTCTAGATGCCAACCAGAGGCCAGCCTTGCCGACAGGGCTTTCTCAGGATGGCCGGCTCAGCTTTTCTGTTCGCTGGGAATCTTTGACCGGCCACGGTGAGGAACTTGGAGGGCAGCTGTGAGGGTGAATTCCTGTCTTGTCTGTAAGGATGTTCTCTGTCGTTGGGATTCAGAGCCCTTCCTCTTTTGCTTGGAAAATGTCTTCCCCATTCAAGAGGGGAAGTGCCCTGTGGTCAGCCCTACTGAAAGTGCAGGGCTCGTTCTGCCAAGGATTGGAGGAGGGGTGTGGTCAGTACAGGGTAAGCCGTGGCTTCTGATGTCACCGGATGAATTTGGCACAGGATGAAATGTCCCTCAGAATCTCTCTGTTTTAACTTTCTGGTTGGTTGATTTCTCCTTGAGAGTGACCCCAGAAGGCAGGCGCCAGCTTTGTTAGGCGTGTTTGTTTTCACCCTTAAGTTCTATGGAGTCGGGACTTTGGGGCCCCCCGTGTCCTCAAGGATCAAGGTGCTGCCAAGTCTCTCCTGCCCCCCTCCCTCTGCATCTGGTCAACCCCCACTTCTTGTCTCAGCCTGACCTTCCTCAGATATGCTCCTCCCTCTGCTTAATCTGGATTTTTCTCCAAGAAGCCTTCTTATTGCAAACTTTGATGAAATCCCTGCAGCCTTTCGTCAGTATTCCTCAGTGAGCTTTCCATCCGGTATTAACACTGTTTTCCTCCTCCCATGACATGTCTCAAGGTCATTGTTTCTTTGAAGATATTTGTAAAATTACTATCTCTTTTGGGGGAGGATATCTTAATCATATCCATATTGTAAGTACCCCCTGATCCATAGCGGAGCTTCCCAGGGGGTGCTAGTGGTAAAGAGCCCTCCTGCCAGGGTAGGCGACCTTAGAGACATGGGTTTGATCCCTGGGTCAGGAAGATCTCCTGGAGGAGGGCATGGCAACCCACTCCAGTATTCCTGTCTGGGAAATCCCATGGACAGAGTAGCCTGGCAGGCTACAGTTTATGGGATCACACAGAATCTTGGACACGACTGAAGTGACTTGGCACTCATGCACACACTGACCCGTAGCAGTTTAGGGGGATGGTTTGATTTTTACTTCTTGACCATGCAGTGGTGAATTCTGCTGATCTTGGTGCAATAGTGTATGTTTCTTTTTACTCTCGAGATACTAGTATCTAGAATTCTAGAGTTAAGCAAAATTTAATCCCCTAAAGCTACTTAAAGACCTGTACGTACAATCCTTAGCCTAGAATCCTCTTCAAAACAATCTGGGGATATGGATGAACTAAGATTGGTTATCAGTTCGTGACTTGGTGTAGCTCGGTGAGGTGGACAGAGGAATTTGTTATAGTTTTCTTTTTATTTATATACTTGTGTATATATCTGAAATTTGTTGTTGTTCAGTTGCTCAGTCATGTCTGACTCTCTGCGACCCCATGGACTGTAGCACACTAGGCCTCCCTGTCCTTTTTCATCTCCTGGGGTTTGCTGAGTCTCATGTCCATTGAGTTGGTGATGCCATACAACCATCTCATCCTCTGTCGTCCCCTTCTCCTTTTGCCTTCAATCTTTCCCAGCATCAAGGTCTTTCCTAATGAGGTGGCTCTTTGCATCAGGTGGCCAGAGTTTTTAGAGCTTCAGCATCAGAAATGATTGATGATAAAAGTTAAATGATCTGATATTTAGTGCTGACATCATTTCTTTTATTGCAGTTCATTATCCGTTCAATCAGTTGTTAAGCTGCTCCTTGCTTTGTACTGTATGGATAGGCATGTGTGCGCGCACACACACACGCAGGTCTTGCTTTCTAGAAGTCCAGCATTTTAGTGAGAAAAACAGTAGTGAGACTAACTTGGACACAGCTGAAGTCTAGTTCCCTGGCCTTAGGATTGTATGTTTGAGTTTGGACCAATGAGAAGCTAGTTACTTTCTTGGTCCAAAGCCAGGTTGAGACCGTTTTTGCACTTGAATTCTTTGTACTGGGCATCTCTTATTGTTTCTCCAGAAGGTATTCACGCCTTCCATTTTCAGCAGCAAGCGAGACCTGTAGGGGCGGTAGTGTGTGTAATTATGAAATGTAAGGTTCCTTAGCAGACTAGAATATTCGTGAGAGGCTGGGCTCTGAGGGCTTCCCGAGCTCCTGGGGCTCTAGACACTAGTCTGGCTCTAGGTCAGAGCAGAAATCAACCGGCTAATGCTGAAAGGGCAGGGAGTGTGGATTTGTCTGCAGTTTATAGACTTGGGCAAGAATCTGAAGCTTGGGGAGTTGAAAGTAACCAACCCAAGGTCACACAGCTTGCTTTATTCATTTACAGCCTGCGTCGTTCCAAAATGGATTTCAAGCCGTGAAGCCACACAGTTAGAAAGTTCCTTGTGGTCCTTCTACCATCCCAAGAAAAACAAGGCTATATTTTTTTTTCCTTTTTGAGCTTAAATGATGCATAGTGTTTCAGTCAATATTACTGCACGGATAGCTCCAAGTTTAAATTGTGCAAAAGTGCTTATGTATGTCTCTATTGGAATGTGTGGGACTCAGAAAGGAAGTCTCTGTATTTGGTTTCATAAAGTCATGAGCTTTTCATAGTCGCCTGAGCCACACAGGCCAGCGCCTGGTTGTACGCACGAGAAAGTTCTTATTCATCACGGTACAGCTGGGCTGTCGTTTGTCATCGTTAGTCCTCATTCTTAATTACCAAAAGTGCACACGGGCTGCAGACTGTCGATCGTGCCAAACTAAACCTCTGAAGTGGTTGGATTAATAGGTTTGGGGGAAGATTTATAATCCTCTGTAAATGATAGTAATTCTGTGTATGTTCATGGAAAGAAAGAGTGAGTGCACATCAGAAAGTCACTCAAAATCTGGACTGAAATCTCAAGTTTATTATTATTCTCTACATCTGCCTCCCATTCTTTTATTTGTTGAGGAATCAACTTTGCTTTCATTTTTTGTGTATTTAAAATGGAACTTATTTACAGGCTATGCTTTTTCTTTTTGTAATTTTTTTCCGTCTACCTCAGCAGTAAGTATAAGTGGAGACATTCTTCCTCCAGGGAAGGCTTCAAACACTTGGTTTTTCTGGAATGTCATTTCTCTTTAGGTGGAAATGAAGGGAATGACCACTAAGAGGATTAGTTGTCATTTCCAAAACTTAATGAAGGAATTAAGTCATTTGTGATTAATGTGCTTATAAGCTCAGAGTCAGCTGTGCTTATGGACAGATTGATGTGGAAAGGTCCTTGGAGAGAGAATTATTTCATGTGTATAACCATTTTATTCCATGATTCCTACAAGACTGTTTCCTGGAGTGCCCAGGACCACAAACACATACTCAGCAGTTAAACTTTTTTGGAAGTCTGCTGTGGCTTTAGCCAAATTCCATGTATCTTAAAAGAAAATTATTTTAGTTGCCTTTATTTTTCAGATGAATTCAACCTTTTGTAAATTGTCTCTAATTTTCCATTGTTTCCCATTCTTGGCAGCTTTCCTGTTCATTACTCCAGGTCAGTGATTCTTAGCTAGTTTTTTTTGTTTCATACCCCTTTGAGACATTGAAGGGTCACAGACCCACTTTATGAAAAAATACAACTGCATATGTGCCACGTGCATGGGACTTTCGGGCATGTACTAACACTGGGGAGACCTCAGTTAATGAACCCCTGCTCTAGGTGAGATGAACTTGACTGATATTGAACTAATTGAATAAAAGCACGTGACTCATTTAGACAATGTGCAGAGTGGAGAAAGTGAAGTTATAGGTTTCCACATGAGATGGTATATTACTTTTTTACTAATGTATTTACCAGTATTATTTGTCATCCATTTATTATCTAAAATAGGTATCTCAAACATATGCTTCCTCATGACATAAAAGTAAAGACTGGTCTTTAAGAGCGAAGACAGGTCTCATAATCTTGCAATATAAATAAAAAACAGGTTAAAAAGAGAGAAAAACCTTGGTATCAGGCAAATGGAGGAAAAGACCTCAGTTCAGTTCAGTCACTCAGTTGTATCCTACTCTTTGCGACCCCATGAATTGCAGCACGCCAGGCCTCCCTATCCATCACCAACTCCCGGAGTTTACCCAAACTCATGCCCATCAAGTCGGTGATGCCATCCAGCCATCTCATCCTCTGTCATCTCCTTCTCCTCCTGCCCCCAATCCCTTCCAGGCCTAGAGACCACCAAATGGATTGTCCAAACATTGGTGTGGGCCATCTTCATTTTTATCCTAACTTAACCTTCCACAGACCACGGCATGGGGCAGAGATGTATGCAGTCCTCAAAGACACATCCCTTTGAAGTAAAGGGGTAAATTGTTCAGGCAGCTTTGGGTCAAGATGTGCAATTTCCACAGAGGCAGAAGCTCCTCCTGAGCATCAAATTCTTCTGCTAAACTAGCTGGGGCTTTGGCAGATCATACTCCCATCTCAGAGATACTCCCGGATCAGTGATCTCCAGCAAGAAACAGAAAGACAGAAAGAAAACTTCAAAAGGAAAAGAGCTTCTGCAGAAGGAAGAGAGGGGACCCTGAGAGTGGAGGAGTGTCGCTTCCCACTCTGAGAACTTCTAGCGTGAGCACCTGGAAGTCATCATCTCTTATGTGGTCCACCTTGTGCCTGCAGAATGACAGGAAGTGTTCGACAAACTGGCCACCTAAGTAAGACTGATGCTCCTGGTGGGGGCTGAAAGACCACGCCCTCTGCAGGAATCGTGTGCAGCCCAGACAGGAGTGAACACATATGTGGGCATTTTGGCCAAACCACAAAGGTGAGGTCAGAGACTACTGCATCCAGTCCTGGCTGAATCCCTGTCCTCTCCATGCCTGTTGTTATGGGCTGAAGTGTGTGTGTGTGTGTGTGTGTGTGTGTGTGTGTGTGTGTTAGTCAATCAGTTGTGTCAGACTTTTTGCAACCCCATGGATTGTAGCCCACCAGGCTCCTCTGTCCATGGAATTCTCCAGGCAAGAGAATTCTCCTGGCAAGAACCCACTGGAGTGGGTTGCCATTACCCTTTCCAGGGGAATCTTCCCAACCCAAGGGTAGAACCTGGGTCTCCTGTGTTGCAGGCAGATTCTTTATTGTCTGAGCCACCAGGAAATTATATCCCCTCAAAATTGATATATTGAAGTTCTAGCCTCCAGTGTGACTCTATTTGATGGGGATCTTTAAGGAGAGAATTAACATTAAAATGATGTCAAAATGAGGGGCCCTAGTTCAATAGGACTGCTGTCTTTATAAAAAGAGGAAGAGGCACCCAGGATGTGCGTGTACAGAAGAAAGCAAGCGTGAGGACCCAGGAAGAACCATGTACAAGCTAAGGAGACAGGCCTTGGAAGAAGCCAGCCCTCCCAGCACTTTGATCTTGGACTTCTGGCCACCAGAACTGCTGTTTAAACCACCTAGCTGTGGTATTCTGCTGTGGCAACTCTTGTAGAGAAATCCACCATTCTCAGGCTGCAGACACCTGGGCAGGCAAAACTAGAGCATGGAAGAAGGACATCGACATCCAAAACATGGGGCAAGATTCAGGGCGATGTCACCCCAAATGTAGTGGTGTGGAGAGAAAGTGTTGGTCGAGCTGCCCATTTAGAACATTCATATAATTGAAGTAAACCCCAAATACCCAGTGTGGACTCTATGTGAATCTCTTGCAGCAAGAGGGGAAGAAATACAAACTGTGGGTGAGGGATTTATTTTGATCTAAGGAAGAGCAGTGAACTTATTTGTCTCTCTGGGAGAACTAAATATTCAGTAAAATGGGAGTTCAGAAATAGTGATGAGAATTTAAGAAAACAGACTGACACCTCCGGTGATACTTCAAAACAAATGAGCAAATTTAAAATGGAAATGAATAGAATCAAAAGTTAAAGAAAGAAGAGATCAACATCGATGAAGCAGACCCATTCAATGAAAGGAGAAAGACAAATGGAAGCAGTCAGAACGGGAAACAAGGTGGAGATGACCCAGGGTAAGATGTGGTCCCAGAGGTACAGAACCACATACACAGATAAAAATAATTTTGCTGATAAAAATAAGAGTCTTTTTTCCTGAATCAAAGTGAAACCTTTATCTGCTCAAAGTGTCACTGAATTGGAAGAAACCAATTCTGAATTTTAAGTCATTCAGAATTATTCGTATAGAGACAGAGTATGGCTCAGTTATTGGATTTTTGAGGAAAAATCAAAATTCCAGTGGGGATGATACATCTGGTTGCCGCATATTTTTCTATACCAACTCAGAAGGTAATAAAGCAATGTTTATAAGTCTTGAGTATCTATTTTTGGCAACAAAGAAAAAGTATAAATTTCAGAAGGCAGAAAAAAATACTGCTTTTTTTGATCCATATCAGGCTCAATCCAGAAAAATTTTAACATTAATAATTATAGAAGCAAAAAAAAGTCTCTGGTCACTTGGAAATTTAGAAACTTTCATGATTCTTGGATCAAAATAGAAATTTTTAAAAATCATACAATGCCTAGAAAACTATTATGAAGACGAGTGCATTAGAACTTGGCGGATAAGGCACAAATTATGTTCTGAGGGAAATTATAACTTTAAATAACCACATAAGATGGAAGGAATGAAATATGCCAAAAGCTTCCACTCAGCCAGTTCAGTGCAGTTCAGATTCGTCACTCAGTCATGTCTGACTCTTTGCGACCCAATGGACTGCAGCATGCCAGGCCTCCCTGTCCAGCACCAACTCCTGGAGCCTACTCAAACCCGTGTTCATTGTGTCGGTGATGCCATCCAACCATCTCATCCTCTGTCATCCCCTTCTCCTCCTGCCCTCAATCTTTCCCAGCATCAGGGTCTTTTCCAATGAGTCAGCTCTTCACATCAGGTAGCCAAAGTATTGGAGCTTCAGCTTCAACATCAGTCCTTCCAATGAACACCCAGGACTGATCTCCTTTAGGATAGACTGGTTAGATCTCCTTGCAGTCCAAGGGACTCTCAAGAGTCTTCTCCAACACCACAGTTCAAAATCATCAATTCTTCTGCACTCAGCTTTCTTTATAGCCCCACTCGCACATCTATACATGACTGTTGGAAAAACCATAGCTTTGACTAGACAGACTTTTGTTGACAAAGCAATGCCTCTGCTTTTTAATATGCTGTCTAGATTGGTCATAACTTTCCTTCCAAGGAGTAAATGTCTTTTAATTTCATGGCTGCAATCACCATCTGCAGTGATTTTGGAGCCCCCCAAAATAAAGTCAGCCACTGTTTCCCCATCTATTTGCCATGAAATGATGGCACCTGATGCCATCATCTTAGTTTTCTGAATGTTGAGTTTTAAGCCAACTTTTTCACTCTCCTCTTTTTCACTTTCATCAAGAGGCTCTTTAGTTCTTCTTCACTTTCTGCCATAACGGTGGTGTCATCTGCATATCTGAGGTTATTGATATTTCTCCCGGCAATCTTGATTCCAGCTTGTGCTTCCTCCAACCCAGAGTTTCTCATGACGTACTCTGTATATAAGTTAAATAAGCAGGTGACAATATATAGCCTTGATGTACTTCTTTTCCTATTTGGAACCAGCCTGTTGTTTCATGTCCAGTTCTAACTGTTGCTTCCTGACCTGCATACAGATTTCTCAAGAGGCAGGTCAGGTGGTCTGGTATTCCCATCTCTTTCAGAATTTTCCACAGTTTATTGTGATCCACACAGTCAAAGGCTTTGGCATAGTCAATAAAGCAGAAATAGATATTTTTCTGGAACTGTAGCTTTTCAAATGATCCAGCGGATGTTGGCAATTTGATCTCTGGTTCCTTTGCCTTTTCTAAAACCAGCTTGATCATCAGGAAGTTCACGGTTCATGTATTGCTGAAGCCTGGCTTGGAGAATTCTGAACATTACTTTACTAGCGTGTGAGATGAGTGCAATTGTGTGGTAATTTGAGCATTCTTTGGCATTGCCTTTCTTTGGGATTGGAATGAAAACTGACCTTTTCCAGTCCTGTGGCCACTGCTGAGTTTTCCAAATTTGCTGACTTATTGAGTGTAGCACTTTCAAAGCATCATCTTTTAGGGTTTGAAATAGCTCAACTGGAATTCCATCACCTCCACTAGCTTTGTTCGTAGTGATGCTTCCTAAGGCCTACTTGAATTCTAGTAAAACACTTTAATAAAGTAGAAATTTTGGATACTTCCTTAAAATGATATAAAAATGTGTATTTTAATCCAAAAGGTAGAGTTTTCATCATTAAAGTGCTCAAAATGTTGAAATTCTGACTTGACATGCTATTTAATTAACTATTTTCCTAGGATTACTAAACAAGAAAAGAGAAAAAAAAAAGGAGTTGGTATGAAAACTGGAAGGGGAAAATATTATATTATTTGCAAATTAGATTGCGTACATGAGTGGCCCAAGAAAACAGACTGAAGAACTATTAGGTACATCAAATGATTCTTTGAGATGAAGGATTAAAAGTAATCATCCTATTGATAACTTCCTTATATACAACAAAAATCAGAAAATACAGTGAGAGAACAGGCTGTATCATTGATGTCCTTCACAAAGATACATTACCTGAGCGTAAACCTAACTCAAGAAAAGATAAATCACCCAGTTGTAAGCTTAAATCAAGAGATGAAGAACACCTACTTGATAAAATTTTTAAGGTTCCACTAAGGAATGTGAGAGAAGTAAATCTCATTATTATTGTTCAGTTGCTAAGTCAGGTCTGATTCTTTTTGACCCCAGGGATTGCAGCATGCCAGGCTCTTCTGTCCTGGAGTTTGCTAAAATTCATGTGCACTGAGTTGGTGATGCTATCTAACCATCTCGTCCTCTCCTATCTCCCGGAGTTTGCTAAAATTCATGTGCACCGAGTTGGTGTTGCTATCTAACCATCTCGTCCTGTGCTGCCCCCTTCTCCTTTTGCCTTCAGTCTTTCTCAGCATCAGGACCTTTTCTAATGAGTTGGCTCTTGGCTTCAGGTGGCCAAAGTATTGGAGCTTCAGCATCAGTCCTTCCACTGACTGTTTAGTGTTGACATAAGTGGTTTTTTCTGTGGCTGATATAAGTGTGAATTGGTGCAGCCTTTCTGAAATGGTTTGGCAGTGTCCAGCAAAGATTAAAATTCACTCGTAGTTTGAAGGCAATCTCTGCTACAAAATGCTCTACATATATACTCTCAAAATTTTGCAAATATGTCGAACATGTTCATTGCCATGTGTATATCTCAGTGGAAAAAGTCAGAAACAGATAGTCTTCAATGACAGGGGAGAAAATTAAATTATATGCTCCTAAGAAGAAACATGGGTAACTCATTAAACAATGAGGTGGATTTGTAAATGCTGATACTGGTTGTGGTGGACATATTCTGAGGTGACCCAGTGTTTAAGGCCCTTGAGCACTGGTGGGACCTGCTTGATTCTAACCAGTGGGACCCAAGCTGATGGATTCTTTCCCAAGAATGTTTGGTTATGAAAGACTCCAGTGGATCAGACTGGAGAGAGGTTCCCCTGCTGGCCTGAAAGAAGCAAATAGCCATGTTGTGAACTGCCTGTGGAGAGGCCCACATGGCAGGGAACTGCAGGCAGCCTCCAGCCCATAGTCAGCAAGAAGTCAGGACTCAGTCCTCTGACTGCAAGGAAGTGAATTCCGCCAGTGGCCCAAATGGGCTTGGAAGCGGAGTCATCCCCAGTGGAGCCTCCATAATTCAGGTTGGTGGACCCCTTGATGACAGTCTTGTGAGCTGAGGACCTGGGCAGGGGCTCCAGTTAAGATGTGCCTGGAAGCCTGACACTTGGAAACTTTGAGATAATTCTTTTCTAGTTCTTGTTATATGTAGCAAAGTTATAAAATGTATATTTAACTTTGTTATACAGCACAAGAATTAGAAAACACAATAATAGTAGCTGTATAATTTTCAGCCTATAAATTTATAGTCTTTTGTTAGTAATAGTAAATGAATATGCTGAAATTGAATGGTCTCCAAAACTCTGACATCCTGTCTTACTGTGAATTAAAAACGAAACAAAAAAACTCATGCTGTTTACTGATGCAGCTTCCCTTTCGTATCCTCATGCGCTGCGTTCTGGTCACCTGGTCTCTTTGGTTTCCTTGGAACACACAAGGTATGTTTCTACATCAGGGCCTTTGCACTTACTCCTTTATCTCCAACGTCCAGAGTGTTGCATGTCCCGTAGCAGGCGTTCAGTTAGTATTTGAATGGATAATACAAAATTAAAGTGATATACTGTATCTCTATCATGATCCTTTGTGTGTTAAAATACATACATAGAAATGACTCATGTAAGCAGGCGTATGCATAGGCAACTTTTAAAATTTTCTTAGGAAAAAAATCAAAGAAACTATTGGCAATGATTACCTTGGTGGGGAGAAAGGAACTTTGTATTTTTCCAATGTTCTTTGTCAGTATTATCATTACAGTGATGGGGGAGATTATGACTCATTTGTAGTTTTCTTCTTAGACTTAATAAGCCAAGGAAGTCTGCTGAATGATATGTGGCAGCCTGGATGGGAAGGAAGTTTGGGGGAGAATGGATATGCGTACATGTATGGCTGGGTCTCTTCGCTGTTCACTTGAAACTGTCGTGACATCGTTAATCAGCTATCAGTTCAGTTCAGTTCAGTTCAGTCGCTCAGTCGTGTCCGACTCTTTGCGACCCCATGAATCGCAGCACGCCAGGCCTCCCTGTCCATCACCAACTCCCAGAGATCACTCAGACTCACATCCATCGAGTCAGTGATGCCATCCAGCCATCTCATCCTCTGTCGTCCCCTTCTCCTCCTGCCCCCAATCCCTCCCAGCATCACAGTCTTTTCCAATGAGTCAACTCTTCGCATGAGGTGGCCAAAGGACTGGAGTTTCAGCTTTAGCATCATTCCTTCCAAAGAAATCCCAGGGCTGATCTCCTTCAGGATGGACTGGTTGGATCTCCTTGCAGTCCAAGGGACTCTCAAGAGTCTTCTCCAACACCACAGTTCAAAAGCATCAATTCTTCGGTGCTCAGCCTTCTTCACAGTCCAACTCTCACATCCATACATGACCACAGGAAAAACCATAGCCTTGACTAGACGAACCTTTGTTGGCAAGGTAATGTCTCTGCTTTTGAATATGCTATCTAGGTTGGTCATAACTTTCCTTCCAAGGAGTAAGCGTCTTCTATACCCCAATACAAAATAAAAAGTTTTAAAATAATTAAAAAAGAGAGAAAGGGGGATATATGTGTACATGTGACTGACTCACGTTATACACAGAAGCTAACACAAGATTGTAAAGCAATTATATTCCCATAGAAAGAAGGTAGAGAAAAAAATAGCAAGCTAAGTACCACAGACTTAAATTTACATTACAAGGTAAATAAATACACTAGCCCTCAACCTCAGTGCAAGAATATCTGTCAGTTTGACTAATCTAGTGGATAAAATTGGAAATCACTAGAGGGATCAGGTTTCAGTTTGAAGAACCTTAAAAAAAATAATTCTGAATCTTTTTTGAGTTTGAGCTCCTTACAGTCTTCCGTATCCTTTGTGATAAATGGAGCTCTTGTGTGGCTGTCTTGTCCCCAGATGACAAAGACTTGAAGCAGTCGTGAGAGAAGTATCGGTATTTATGACCTATTTAGCACATTATATTTATTGTGAAGTGCGTCTGTCTTGAAGTTACTTTGGGGATGGTTATTTTGCTCATCTTATGTCTGGGCCTGCACATGATACCGGATGAAACCTGAAATAAATGTGTCTTGTGGTGGCCTGTCACATTCTTCCTCACTGTTTTTGTAGAGACAGGAGAGTCTGTGTCTCCTTCTGTTAAACCTCAGTGGACTCTGAAATGACCTTGAGCATTAGACTGTGGCAGAAGTGACTCAGAGCTGTGGCTGGGAGAGACCGAGCCCTTCCTTCCACTTGCTCACCCGGAAGTCCACTGCGTGGAGGACATCCGGCCTCCCTGAGAATGGCGAGCTGCGAGGAGGCTCCTGCTCGCCATGGGCAGAGGCTGTGTAGCTGAGAGAGAGAGAGGCCTGGCCAGCCCCAGCCCCTCCAGCCTGTCCATCCTAGGCATTATCCCAGACTCCAGCAGACCACACTGAGGAACCCCACCGACGGCCAAAACTGAGCTTTCAGACTCTGCACCCAGTCCCGGTCCTAGCCATGTCCAGCCCTTTGCCAGATCCCTGCAAGGCTGATGGGCCTGCTGTGCCATGCCAAGGTCCCTGGGCCAGAGAATTAGGAGCGTAATTAAATAGAGGTTGTTGGAAACCATTCACTTTGGAGAGCCTGTTATGTTGTGATAAATAGCAGTATCCCACTACTTTGGTGAAAATCAATTTTTGTTTAGTGAGTATCTTTCCCTGTTGCCTTCCAGAGCCGTGTGCTTTTAGATGGACAATGGAGTGTTGTTTTTTTTTTTTTTTAAGAATTTTTTTTATTGGCGTATAGTTGCTTTATAGTGTCATGTTAATTTCTGCTGTATGGCAAAGTGAATCAGTTATATATATGTACATATTTCCCCTCTTTTTTAGATTTCCATCCTATTTAGGTCATTAAAGATCATTGAGTAGAATTCCCTGGGCTATACACTAGGTTCTTATTAGTTATCCATTTATACATAGTAATGTATATACATCAATCTACCAATGCATCCCACTCCCCATTCCCTTCTTGATATCCATAAGTTTGTTCTATATCTGTCTTTTTTCTGCTTTGCAAGTAAGTTCATTTGGACCGTTCTTCTAGATTTCACATATGTGCATTTGTATATAATATTTGTTTTTCTCTTTCCGACTTCACTCAGTATGACAGTCTCTAGGTTACCCACATCTCTGCAAATGGCGCTATTTCATTCCCTTTCATGGCTGAGTAATATTCCATTGTATATATGTACCACATCTTCTTTATCCATTCCTCTGTTGATGGATACTTAGGTTGCTTCTATGTCCTGGCTGTTGTAAATATTGCTGCGGGGAGCATTGGTGTGCATGTACTTTTTTTTTGCATTTTGCTAAATTTATTTATTTCTGTCTGCTGCTGCTTTTTTGAATTTTTTTTTTATTGAAGGATAATTGCTTTACAGAATTTTGTTGTTTTCTGTCAAACCTGAATATGAATCAGCCATAGGTATACACATATGCCCTCCCTTTTGAACCTCCCTCCCATCTCCTGCCCCATCCCATCCCTCTAGGTTGATACAGAGCCCCTGTTTGAGTTTCCTGAGCCGTACAGCAAATTCCCATTGGCTATCTATTTTACATATGGTAATGTAAGTTTCCACGTTATTCTTTCCATACGTCTCACCCTCTCCTCCCCTCTCCCCATGTCTGTAAGTCTATTCTCTATTCCTGTTTCTCCACTGCTGTCCTATAAATAAATTCTTCAATACCATTTTTCTAGATTCTGTATATATGCATTAGAATACAATATTTATCTTTCTCTTTCTGACTCACTTCAGTCTGTAAAATAGGTTCTGTGTTCATCCACCTCATCAGAACTGACTCAAGTGCATTCCTTTTTATGGCTGAGTAATACTCCATTGTGTATATGTACCACAACTTCTTTATCCATTCATCTGTTGATGAGCATCTAGGTTGCTTCCATGTTCTAGCTATTGTAAACAGTGCTGCAGTGAACAATGGGATACATGTGTTGTTTCAATTTTGGTTTCCTTGGGGTATATGGCTAGGAGTGGGATTGCTGGGTCGTATGGTGGTTTTATCCCTAGTTTTTAAAGGAATCTCCATACCATCTTCCATAGTGGCTGTATCAGTTTATATTCCCACCACCAGTGCAAGAGCATTCCCTTTTCCCCACATCCTTTCCAGCACTTACTGTTTGTAGACTCTTTGATGAGGGCCATTCTGACCAGTGAGGGGTGATATCTCATTGTAGTTTTGATTTGCATTTCTCTAGTAGCATGTACCTTTTTGAATTAAGGTTTTCTCTGGGTGTATGCCCAGTAGTGATATTGCTGGGTCAGATTACAGTTCTACTTTTAGTCTTTTCAGGAACCTCTATACTATTCTCTGGAGAAGGCCATGGCACCCCACCAGTAGTCTTGCCTGGAAAATCCCATGGATGGAGGAGCCTGGTAGGCTGCAGTCCATGGGGTCGCTAAGAGTCAGACATGACTGAGCAACTTCACTTTCACTTTTCACTTGCATGCATTGGAGAAAGAAATGGCAACCCACTCCAGTGCTCTTGCCTGGAGCCTGGTGGGCTGCCGTGTATGGGATTACACAGAGTCGGACACGACTGAAGCGACTTAGCAGCAGCAGCAGTACTATTCTCTATAGTGGCTACACCAGTTTACATTCCCACCAGCAGTGTAGGAGGGTTCAGAAAAGGGAATATTTTTAAAGGTTATATATTTATAGACCAACATATTGACTACATCTTTTCATTCAGTAGAAGTTCTTGAAAATGCAGTGCGAGTTCTGCACGTCACATAGCTTCTTCTCACGCCATTCTCCCCATATTAGCAACACTTTTAGAGCTCGGGCCACCTGGCTAAGACGTCCACCTCCTCTGCCCTTCTCTCTTTCGTCCTTTCCCCACACACGTACTTGACCTTGTTCTCAGTTGAACTCTCAGGTCTTTGGGGGAATAGTAACAGTGGGACTGTAACACATGCATGATTTTGTGTGTGTTTCTGCATATTTTTGTGTACTATGATACAGGAAAATCAGGTTAGAATGCCAACAGGTGCTGTGGCTCTTAGGAAACTTCTCAGAAGCTAATTATTATACTCTTGGACATGTCTGTGGAAGAATTACAAAGTTAGCATTTCACGGGCCAAGTAAGAGTGACTTTATTGATGATGAATATATTTATGAACGATAACCGTTTACAAAGCCTTAGCATTTACTTGTTAATATCTGGCATGTTCTTCTTTGGGAAAGAGAAAATCAGATTAAAAGGAATATTAAGATGGGTCTGGGTCAGCCCTTCAGCATGTTGGTATCCATGTGCTGCAGATGAAATCAGAACCCTGAACGTGACCAACTTGGAGTACAGAAAGAAAGTTCAAGTCCTGGCATGGCACAGCCTGTGTTTGTCAAGGATCTGGTAAGGTTGCCCTGTCCTGCAGACAAGGGTGACAGGTCAGCTTGACAGGCTGGCTTCTGTATTGAGAAGAGTGAGTCAGTTGGCTCAAAGAACTTGGTGAGTGAGACTGTCTTTAGGGGATAGGCATGTATTTTCTTGCCTACAGATGCATGGGTCAGTTATTTGAGCCCTGCGTGTAATATTTGAACCTCTTTTGGAATGCCCCAGTCTTATCTTATAAAACTTTTGTGACATGGAACTCAGTGTCTCCCGAATTGACCTGTCCAGCAGTTGTGTAACTTCACCAACCCAGAAAGTTGTTTCCCTTCATACTCAGCTGACAGGTGCCTTTTTATTTTCTCAGCCCATTAGCCCTGGTTAAACCTCTGGGTCAAGTACAAGGTGAATCCCTCTTCCACATAGGACTGGTTTCAGAATCTGAGAATTGGTACAGCGATCTGTTGAGTTTCTTTCTGGGTCCTTCACTTGTATAACTTCAGTTTGAATTTCTTACCTTCCTGGTTACATTCTGTAATGTACTTTATTTAAAAAAAATTTTTTTTTAAGTTATAAAAGTATGCTAACACATTTATAGAAGGCTTGGAAAATACAGAACAAGGTTATATATAGTTCCACTACATATTAGTTATTTTTTAAGTAGATAAATTAAGATTTTTAATTGGAATTGCAATATCAAACTCTCAAAAATTAATAGAATGAATATACAGAGAAGTAGAAGGCTATAGTAGACCCGAAAAGCACTGTGAACCAATTCAACATAATTTTATGTTGATTTTACATACAATTTTCTCAAAACAATTTTCATACAACTGTAGGATACAAATTCTGTTCAAGTTCCCATAGACTGTAAACTAGCGGACACTAGAACATATCCTAGGACATAAAACAAGGTGCAAAAGTTTCATGGTCTAAAGGTATTGAAATCATACAGAGTTTGTTATCACGGTAGAATTATGTTAGAAATCAATATCAAAAGAACTTGAAAATAACCCACATATTTTCTAGTGTAGTGTGACATTTACCAAGAGAGATCTTTGACTTAGCCATTGAAACCTCAAAAAAGTTAGACTGATTAATGTCGAGGTATGGCAAAACCCACCACAATATTGTAAAGTAATTAGACTCCAATTAAAGTAAATTAGTTTTTTTTTTACAGTTAGACTGAAAAAAACAGGCTGACTGCAGAGAAGAAAGCATTTAAATGAGAAATTAGTGTCAAAATGAGAAATTAAAGATACTTTAAACAGAATCCCATGTATTTGGAAATTAAATGTCCCCTTTTAAATGATGGGTATATCTAAGAAGCCATAACAAGGAAAATTAGAAAATATTTGTAATTAAAAATGAAAAGAGAATCTACCAGAATTTGTTGCATGTAACAAGTGATAGAGTATTATTAACTAAAGTCAGGTTATGTTCCAATTTCACAGAATTTTAAGCTAGTATCCATTATTTGCTTTGATGTACTTTATAATAAGAAATATATGTTTGGTTTTCATCCGTGGTACCTGGCACACAGCTCCCCAAACACTTGGAATTTCCTGAGTAATAAGAGTGCTCGGGGCATCTTTGTTAAATTTTGTCTCCCATCCACAGTTGCCCAAGTTGCTTCAGGGTCATGAAGATGAAATGGGTATCTTCCTTTCATGAGAATTCTCTTTGCACCATGACTGAGCCTATGTTAATTAGGTGGCTTTTGGAAAGTGCCTAGGTGTGAGGGCAGATTGCCATAGAACCAACCATGGATAAAGGATTGGAACTTTCGGTCCCACCCCTTGATTTGTGGGGAGGGGGAGGGGCTGGAGGTTGAATCAGTCACCAGGGGCTGATGGTGCCTGTGTATTAGAGTCTCTGTGAAAACCCGAAAGGAAGGACTTCAGAGAACTTTCAGTTGGGGAACCAGAAAGCTTCTGCATGCTACTCTGCCCATCTGCAAACTCCTGGAGGGTGGAAGCCCCTTCAGAACCTCCCGCATGTATCTCTTCATTTGGCTGTTGATTCATACCCTTAAACGTCCTTTGTGATAAATTGCTGAACTAGTGACTGTGTGGGTTTCCTAAATTCTCTGAGCCACTCTAGAAGATTAATTGAACCCAAGGAGAGTGGGTCTAGGAACCTCTGGTTTATAGCCAGTCTATCAGAACCAGATGTTCTGGTTCCAGATGTTCAAGCTGGATTTAGAAAAGGCAGAGGAACCAGAGATCAAATTGCCAACATCTGCTGGATCATAGAAAAAGCAAGAGAGTTCCAGAAAAACATCTACTTCTGCTTTATTGACTACTCTAAAGTCTTTGACTGTGTGGATCACAACAAACCGTGGAAAACTCTTAAAGAGATGGAAATACCAGACCACCTGACCTGCCTCTTGAGAAATCTATATGCAGGTCAAGAAGCAACAGTTAGAACTGGACATGGAACAACAGACTGGTTCCAAATCAGGAAAGGAGTACATCAAGGCTGAATATTGTCACCCCGCTTATTTAACTTAATGCAGAGTACATCATGTGAAATTCTGGGCTGGATGAAGCACAAGCTGGAATCAAGATTGCTGGGAGAAATAGCAATAACCTCAAATATGCAGATGACACCACCCTTATGGCAGAAGCTGAAGAAGAACAGAAGAGTTTCTTGATGAAAGTGAAAGAGGAGAATGAAAAAAGTGGCCAAAACTCAACATTCAGAAAACAAAGATCATGACATCTGGTCCCATCACGTCATGGCAAATAGATGGGGAAACAATGGAAACAGTGACAGACTTTCTTTTCTTGGATGGTGACTGCAGCCATGAAATTAAAAGATGATTGCTCCTTGAAAGAAAAGCAATGACAAAGCTAGACAGCATACTAAAAAGCAGAGACGTTACTTTGCCAACAAAGGTCCGTCTAGTCAAGGCTATGGTTTTTCCAGGGGTCATGTATGGATGTGAGAGTTGGACTATAAAGAAAGCTGAGAGCTGAAGAATTGATGCTTTTGAACTGTGGTGTTGGAGAAGACTCTTGAGAGTCCCTTGGACTGCAAGGAGATCCAACCAGTTAATCCCAAAGGAAATCAGTCATGAATATTCATTGGAAGGACTGATGTTGAAGCAGAAACTCCAGTACTTTAGCCACCTGATGCGAAGAGCTGACTCATTGGAAAAGACCCTGATGCTGGGTAAGATTGAAGGCAGGAGGAGAAGAGGATGACAGAGGATGGGATGGTTGGATGGCATCACTGACTCGATGGAGATGAGTTTGAGCAAGCTCCGGGTGTTGGTGATGGACAGGGAAGCCTGGCATTCTGCAGTCCCTGGGGTCACAAAGAGTCGGATACGCTGAGCAACTGAACTTTACTGATCAGAATCATAGGTGACAACCTGGACTTGTGATTGGCACCTGAAGTAGGGGTTAGTTTTGTGGGACTGAAATTTCAACCTGTGGGGGCTGATCCTGTCTTCAGGTAGATGGGGTCAGAATTGTGTCAGATTGTAGGATATCCAGTGAGTGTCAGGAAATTGCTTATTGGTGGGGGGAAACCCTCACTACTTTCTGGAATTGATGACTGGAATCCTTGCACCCCACCAGGGACACTTCTGTTGCTCAGTGTCTCTTACCACGGGACAGGAGTGTAATGCCAGGAGTGTAATGCCCTCTCCTGGTCCAGGCAGTAAGGAGTACAGTCGGGATGAGCATCCTTCCTGTCTAGGTGTATTCTGTGTCATGTAATCGAGTCTGTGATGTCATCAGCTTGCCAGCCATACCCTGTGGTATCCTCAACCTGCCCTTACTGTCCACAGAGCTGGCTTTTTCCTGGTGGTTGCTGAAGTAGCTAGTCTCTGTGCTGTAACTGTGGGACTGCTTTGTAGACGTGTAGGTACTGCTCGATAGTTTTTCCCTTTAGATCCTGCCTTGCTTGTTGGTTTGTTTCCAAACTGCTGAAAGTTTGGGGCACGTTTCTCACTCCGAAAATTATTCAGTACCTCTCCCGATTTTGTGTTGTCTGCTGATGAAGACCAAGTCATGGATAATAAATATTGAACTAGCGCTCTGAGGCATACCACTAGAAATGTTTCTCTGGGTTTACAGCGGTGGTTCTCAATCCTCAGGAGATGTTTAGCAAAGTGTGGAGACATTTTTGATTGTTACGTTTGGGGTGGAGTAGAGTCTGGGATGCTGCTAACAGGCACAGAATAGCTCCTCCTAAAAAAGTGATCTGTGACTTCTCTGGTTGTCTACTGGTTAAGACTCTGTGCTTCCAATCCAGGGGGAGCAGTTTCGATCCCTGTTTAGGGAACTAAGATTCCACATGCTGCGTGACCATGAAAAAAAAAAAAAAGAGAGAATGACCAGACCCAAAATATCTGTGTTTCTGAGGGTGAGAAACTCTCTGGACCGATGTAAGTTTCCTACAGAGTGTCTGGTGGGGATGATATTTTTGATTTAGTTAAGCACACTTACTATATCAGCATGTAAGAGATTCTCAAAGTGTGGACTGGGGTCCCCCGAGACCCGTTCAGAGGTCTGTGAGGTGACTGCCTTTCTCACTTATTCTTTTACAACTGTCGAGTGGAGTTTTCCAGGGGTGATGTGACATCAGGTGTCAAAACAGATTGAATGCAGAAGCAGATATGAGAATCCTGCTGTCTTCATCTAAATCTGACAGGAAATAGACTTACAAAATATAAAACAATGCCATTTTTTTCACTGCATTATTTTTGTTTTGGAAAATAGTTATTTTTTCGTAAGACAGTATGTTGTTATGTAATGGTTGTTTAATCAACTAATATGTCTTTGAAAAATTTAAAATTTTATTTCCTATATCTAACGCTGGGGATATCATTAAGTGAGAATCGACACAAAGAAAAGTTCTTTGGAACCTAATAATTTTTAAGAGTATAAAGAGGTGCTGAGATGACAGATTTTAAGTGCCTTTGACTGGTCTGTATTTCTTCATTTTCTGTGCAGGGATACCCTGTCATGAGCAACAGTTTCTAAGGCCTTATTAGAATGTAGATACAGACTCACAGACTTAAGAGGGTGGGCTTGCAGTTGACAAGGGGAGTTGAAGGGAGGATGAATTGGGAGGCTGGGATTGGCATATGCACACTACTATATATAACATAGATAACTAACAAGGACCTACTGTTTAGCACAGGGAATTCTCCTCAGTAGTCTGCAATGATCTACATGGGGAAAGGATCTAAAAAGGAGTGGCTATATGTTTGTAACTGATTCACTTTGCTGTACACCTGAAACTAACATGAGATTGTGAATCAACTATACTCCAATATGAAATAAACATAGTTTTAGAAAGTGAGTTCAAAAAATAGGGAAGAAAAACAATGTAGATGTACAAAATGTTGATCTGTTTCCCAGCCTGAAAGCCCTCAGTTCAGTTCAGTTCAGTCTCTCAGTCGTGTCCGACTCTTTGCGACCCCATGAATCACAGTGCGCCAGGCCTCCCTGTCCATCACCAACTCCCGGACTCACGTCCATTGAGTCATTGATGCCATCCAGCCATCTCATCCTCTGTCGTCCCCTTCTCCTCCTGCCCCCAATCCCTCCCAGCATCAGAGTCTTTTCCAATGAGTCAACTCTTTGCATGAGGTGGCCAAAGTACTGGAGTTTCAGCTTTAGCATCATTCCTTCCAAAGAAATCCCAGGACTGATCTCCTTCAGAATGGACTGGTTGGATCTCCTTGCAGTCCAAGGGACTCTCAAGAGTCTTCTCCAACACCACAGTTCAAAAGCATCAATTCTTCGGTGCTCAGCCTTCTTCACAGTCCAACTCTCACATCCATACATGATGACTGGAAAAACCATAGCCTTGACTAGACGGACCTTTGTTGGCAAAGTAATGTCTCTGCTTTTGAATATGCTATCTAGGTTGGTCATAACTTGCCTTCCAAGGAGTAAGCGTCTTTTAATATCATGGCTGCAGTCACCATCTGCAGTGATTTTGGAGCCCCCCAAATTAAAGTCTGACACTGTTTCCCCATCTATTTCCCATGAAGTGATAGGACCAGATGCCATGATCTACATTTTCTGAATGTTGAGCTTTAAACCAACTTTTTCACTCTCTTCTTTCACTTTCATCAAGAGGCTTTCTTCTTCACTTTCTGCCATAAGGGTGGTGTCATCTGCATATCTGAAAGCCCTGGACTGAAGGAAATTAATTGGCAGCTTCCTAGTTAACCTGCACAATCCTGGATATTCTTTCTGCTTTTCCAGCTGCTCACCATTCCTTTAGAAATCAGTCCAGCACCTAAGTTGGAATCTCCATTTTTCAGAATTGTCAGTTTCAGGTCCCTGGTCCCATTCGTGTGTACCATCTCTTGGTTGCACAGGTAAGGTTGTTGTTATTCGGTCACTAAGTCGTGTCAGACTCTTGGTGACCCCATGGACTGCAGCATGCCAAAAAAAGGCAGAGTTAAGATTAAATTTTTGAAAATATCTCTAGCCCTTTGATTCCTGGGTCGGAAAGATCCCCCGGAGAAGGGGTCGGCTACCCGCTCCAGTATTCTGGCCTGGAGAATTCCATGGACTGTATAGCCCATGGGGTTGCAAAGAGCTGGACACGACTGAGAGACTTGCACTTTCACTCTGGCCCTTTGAGCGGGCTTTCCTTTGAGGCCCTAAAGCGTTGGAAGCATCCTTATCCTCATGCAGAATATTTTGAAATCTGCTCGCATGAAAACTAAGTCTGGCATCTGAATAAGGGATAATACTGTTTCATAGAGTAAAAATGGGGCTTAACTCTTGAACTTTCGTTAGTGTTTGGAATCATGGCTACTCTGGTTAACTAATTCAAGACTTCAGAGAGATCTGTTATTTGGTCTAGCTTAGATAGATAAGGTTTCCAGTAATGTTTGCTTTTACCCTTTCCTTCTGCCATGAAGGTGGACGAAGAATAAAGTTCTGCCATAGTGAAGTGTGTGAGGAATAGAGTGATTGAACGGTGCACTGACTTGTGTTAATAACGTGGTGTTGGAGTTGCTCGAAGTCACTTGGTCTGGTGCAACCGTTCACATCAGGAAACTGAGGCTTAGAAGGCTGAGTTACTCTGCAAGGTCTGAGTTACTCTGCAAGTTGTGACAATCAAATGGCAAGTTATTAACAGTACTTGTCAAATAAGGGAGGTCATTATTTAACCTTTATGGCCTTGGGGCCCTTTATTAGTAAAATGATTACACACAAATTATTTAATCTCTCCAAACATCTGTTTTCTCAGGTATACCATTGAAATCAAACTAGCAACCTTATAGGGTTGTTGATATCTACCTATTTACATAATACCCTTCCTGTTCCAAAATTGTCCTTTGAAAATTTTCAGACCCATAGCAAGGTTGCAACAAAAATACAATAAAGGTTTGTAAGCTCCATACAGTGTAATTATTATAGCTATTGTTGTGGAACCCTTTGAGACTAAGTTCCCTTACATCATGACCCCTCATTTCTTCAATATTTGTCTTACAAAAACAAGGACAAGTTCAGGAAGTTTCGCATGGACACTGTATTGAATATGTTGTGATTCTAAGTGTGGCCATAGTCTAGCATGTCAATACAAATTGGGAATTTCTTAGAAATTAGAATTTGGGCCCCCACCCCAGCCTGCGAATTAGAATCTGTGTTTTCACCTCCAAGTGAGTGTACACGCATCAGTGTTTGAGAAGCACTAATGTATGGGTTATCCATATTCATGCTTCACCAGTTGTCAGATGATAATTTACAGGAAAATTGCCCTCAGTGCAGGATCCAGCCCAGTGTCGTGCAGTGTATTTAACAATTGTCATGTCTCTCTCATCTCCTTTCATTTGGAACTGGTTTCTCAGTCTTTATTTTTCATGATACTGGTACTTTTTTTTAAGATTGATTTATTTCTGACTGTGCTGGGTCTTCACTGCTGGTAGGCTTTCTCTAGTTGCAGTGAGTGAGGGCGCCTCTCTAGCTGTGGTGCCCAAGCTTCTCTTGTAGTGGAGCACAGACCCTAGGCGCACAAGCTTCAGGAGTTGTGACGCTCAAGCTTAGCTGCCACGTGGCATGTGGGATTGTCCTGGAGCAGGGATAGAACCTATGTCCCCGGAATTGGCAGGTGGATTTTTAACTACTGGACCATCAGGGAAGCCTGATACTGGTACTTTTCAAAGTATGTGGGCCAGTTATTTTTCAGAATGATCTGTTTTGACTTTTTCTTCACAGTTAGATTCTGGTTATATATTTTGGGGCAATAGACAAATGATGTTGATTCTTCAGAATCCTTCCGCTGGAAAGTCTTGAATGGCTGAGGACTGGAATCACCTGGAGGCTTCTGTAACTCACCTCTAATGCCTGGGCTGGGGTGAACTGAGAGTGGGCTCCTCTGGGTCTGTTGAGCAGAGGACGTGCACACAAGCCTCTTCCTGTATTTTGAGCTTCCTTGTAGAGTGTGGCAGCCTCAGGGCTCCGAGCGAGGATTTCAGCCAACAGGGCAGAGACCAAAGGGCCTTTTATGATTTAGCATCAGAGACCACAGAGCATCACTGAGCGTGTGCTGTTGACCAACTCAGTGGGGAGCCTGCCCAGGCTCAAGGGGAGGGGACATGGACACCGCTTCTTGTTGGGAAGAGTGTCAAGGGATTTGTAGCCATGTTTTAAGAGTGGGGTGCCAGATGTACACCTATGACTGATTCATGTTGATGTATGGCAGAAACCAGCCCAGTATTGTGAAGCAATTATCCTCCAATTTAAAATAAGTAAACAACAACAACAAAAAACCCATGCTATGGATGGTGACTGCCAGATTTCTCAATCATAAATGCACCGATCTCTTTGTAATTGATGATAATTGATCCATTAGGAGATACTCCAGAATAGTTAAGAATCCATTCCCTCCAGCAGGTTTTTACCCTTTTAAATTAATATTCACTGATGTTGAGATTTATGTTATATAAAAGTCTTAAACATAAGCTGCTCATCTCTCAGTAAATAAGCATATACATAATGATACAGAGTTGGAATCTTTTGTGATAAGGATAATCATGCATGACCCAATTTGACAGGTTCTAAACATATGGTGGCAAATAGATGGGGAAACAATGGAAACAGTGACAGACTTTATTTTCTTGGGCTCCAAAATCACTGCGGACAATGACTGCAGCCATGAAATTAAAAGACGCTTGCTCCTTGGAAGAAAAGCTATGACAAACCTAGACAGCATATTCAAAAGCAGAGACATTGCTTTGCTGACAAAGATCTGTATAGTCAAAGCTATGGTTTTTCCAGTAGTCATGTATGGATGTGAGAGTTGGACAATAAAAAGGGCTGAGCACCGAAGGATTGATGCTTTTGAACTGTGGTGTTGGTGAAGACTCTTGAGAGTCCCTTGGACAGCAAGGAGATCAGACCAGTCAATCCTAAAGGAAATCAACCCTGAATATTCATCAGAAGGATTGATGCTGAAACAGAAGCTCCAATACTTTGGCTACCTGATGCGAAGCTCCAGTACTTTGGCCACCTGATGCAACGAGCTGACTCATTGGAAAAGATGCTGATGATGCTTTTCCTGATGCTGGGAAAGATTGAAAGCAGGAGGAGAAGGGGATGACAGAGGATGAGACGGTTGGATGGCAACACTGACTCCATGGACATGAGTTTGAGCAAACTCTGGGAGTTGGTGGTGAAGGACAGGGAATCTTGGCATGCTGTAGTCTATGGGGTGTCAAAGAGTTGGACATGACTGAGAGACTGAACAAATAAACAAAAACATTTCATACTGATGTTAAGTGATAACTTGATAGTTAGAATATCGACAGCAAAACAGGAAGGGGGGTCTGCTGTCTTCAGTGTGTGGTTTGCTGGCTGTGTTATCCTGACCCTCTCCTTCCAGTTAAAGGAGTACACTTAATGCATCCTCGCACCCGTTGTCATTATTGGAAACCTGTATGTCAAAGCTGGTCCTTGGTGAAGTGAGCTCAGTGGAGGGAAATCTTCCTTTTTTCACTTCAAGCACAGCTACTAAAGATGGAGGATGCACAAGTTCCAAACTGAGCTGGAATCCAAGCATCTAAGCATTAACCTTCTGAGACGCTCCCTGTAAGGAACTAGGTAGAGTTGATGCTTTCATCACAGTTAAGACCTAAGAAGATGAATCGTGCATCCGCACTGAAGGAAAGGCTATTTTTGGTCTCCAGTACGTATGCCCTTCATGTAGCCTTGGGTTGGCAGAGATGAGGGTCTAAAACATTGGGCTGTTTGGAATGTTCTTAAAAATATGTATGCCTGATTTCTAAACCCTTAGTTAGAAACACGTTTCGCTTGGGAGGTTAAAATCTAGCTGGGCCCTAATGTGTTGAGAAATCGAATCTTGCCCAAAGCTTTGTTTCTAACTGATGCATACAGCAGAGGTCACCTCTAAAGTACAGCTAGGGACTGTGTTCTGGTAAACTCTAGGAGCCTGGGCTCCACATACAGTTGTCCTCATGGGTTGATTCTTTAAAGAGACAGGTGTTGCATGGGAAGAAAAGGCTCTGAAGAATAGTCATTAGCATTTTAACAGAAATGGTTTTGTGTGTGGGCTGATGGGTGGTTTCATCTTTAAAGAGATTTTTTTTTTTTGAGTGTTTATCAGGATTTCTGCAAGGATTATAATGTGTATTAGTTATCACTTCTGTAACAAATAAATTGTAATTTGAAAGAAACTTGCTATTAAAAACTGACAACCTAGTCCCATAAATTTTAGAAGCAGTGATAAAATATAAAGGCTGAAACCACACGTCACCTCTCCCCTTATGCAACTTCTCATAAAATCCCACCATTGATCTCATACAGAACATGGTTTTGCTTTAGGCATTTTAGGCATTTTATTCTGATAGCTAAAATGGAAAAAAAAAAAAAAGTGTGTTGCATTATCTCTTAAATATGTGGGCCACGCCTGGGGGTGTGCATATTTTGAAAAAGATTTCAGATGATTCTGTTAAATGTAATCATATGCAGGTCTTCATGAGATGTTTTCTTCACTGATGAAAATCCATGCATTTCCTTTTGTAGAATTAGTAGGTCCAGGGCTTATTTTTCTTTTCAGAGAAATGGTCATTCGTGCCTACCCAAATGAGTAGGAGTCCTGGCTTACATGGCCAAAGAAAAAATGTCATTTACCTTGATGAGTCAGTTCTAAATTCTATATTCAGTTTAAAGTTTCACAGGTAACATTGAGGACAAGTCCTGCTTTTGTCATAGCCAGAGCTAGCCCTGGCTGGCAGAGATCTCTTTTTGCAGACCTAGGCTTCCTGTGTCCTGATCTTCTGTGCCATGGTTAGGACCATGTGATTTCTAAGGCAGGCTTGAGTCCTGGAGAGAGGCTAGAGTAACAGAGAAGTAAAAGAACCTCGGGAGAAGTTGTACACCTAAGCTGAAGGAGGAGGAAGAGAAAAACAAAGGAATATCATGTGTGGAATACGCTGCATTGTTGACATGGTGTATGTTTCCTCAGTGTTATTCTAGGCTTCTGTAGGAAAAGTATAAGCTTTCTGTTTGCATGTGAGCCAAGGACATATTGATCAGAAAAAAATTCTAGCTAACCACTGGCTTTTTATTCAGTTAAGAATATTTGTAGACATTTGGGTTATGAAAGTCAGGTTACAGCTGTGTTTGGGAAACTGTTTTCTTCTGACTTCAGAAAGTGTGTGCTTGCGTTTCCCAAATGTTTGCAGGTGCAGATTGATTAAAAAAAATGCACTTGGAGTGTTTTTAAAGGTTTGTAAACCAGAAAACAACATTTTAGAACTGGGAATATGTGTTTGCACCACGAATGTAAGAACGATGCAGTTTTGGCTTCATCAGGAGAGGTTCACCTCATGAACTGATCAGGGAGAAAGTTATTTGGTGAGCACATGTGAATTTCTTAGATGCCAGTTGGTTCCAGTATGTTATCAGTGTTTCTTCTTCTTCCCTCTTTTGGTCTTTGTGGAACACTAGGAAGACCAGAGCACTGATGTCCCATCTGCAGTTTTTGTCACTGAAAAAATGCCCATGGTTTGGGATGGGTTGTTTTGGGGTACGTTCCGTTTTATAAAGCTTGTTGATAAAGGTTGTCATTTACTGAAATCTTGAAGGCAAGAGCCAGAGTCAGTTATGTAGTCTCCTATTTGGAGCACAGAGAGCTGCAGAAATCAAAGTATACATTGCCCTAGGACTTGGGAAGAGGTCGGAAAAATGCTACTGGATTGCCAGGGAAGTCCCCACAGTTGGAATCTTAGAAAGAAAAACAGCTCTACCAATTTGATAGATCCCTCCCCACCCTGTAGTGGGGCTTTCCAGGTGGCACTAGTGGTAAAAAACCCACCTTAATCCCTGGGTTGGGAAGATTCCCTGGAGGAGGGCATGGCAACCCACTCCAGTATTCTTGTCTGGAGAATCCCATGGACACAGGAGCCTGGTGGGTTTCAGTCCATGGGGTCACAAAGAGTGAGACATGACTGAAGTAACTTAACGTGCATGCAAGGACCCCACCCTCCACCCCCACCCAATACACTTTTTGCCTTTCTTTTCTTTGAGGGGAGATTTAAACCAAAATGGTTGCTCTTCAAACATTCACAGTGAGTCAGAGCCACTGTCAGAGCCGGGGTCTGGGGGATGGATGCCCCGGGGCTTATTGTGTCTCCTGTTCCTTCTTCCTGCTTGTTCTTCCTGGACACCCCCCTCCCTCTCCTCTGTGATATCAAGCCTCGTGCTGGTGGGTGTCCGCAGAACTGGGAGCAAGCCCCTGCACTGTGCTCCCATGTCAGCCTCCTGGGTCTGTGTGTTGAGGCTTGTGTCCAATAATGCATGTGAAAGCATTTTCAAGAGTTTCAGCTACTGAGCAAAAATCTCCCCTATGAGGAAGGGCACGCATAAAGGATAGTCTTTTGGAAAGAAAGAGTCAGTGCCAGAGTGATGAGAGAGAGCAGTGAACACTGAGACCTTCATCTGGGAACGAATCTGCTGTTCGCTGGTGGTGTGAATAGAATATGAGGGAATCTTTAGCCACAGGGCCTCTCTGTCTGTTCCACTGAGATGCAGGGGTGAGGGAAGCGATAACTAGGAGCCTTTGCAGCTCGCGATTCTGAGTTTATTCTCCAACCAGAATAAAGCATGAAGCCTTAGACTGTTTCCAGGGTCTAGTCTTACTGTCAGTTGCTATGGTCAGTGTTAGTTAAATTTTCTGTAAACGCACGTTTAGTCTTGGGGTAATGTTGATTCCAGAACAGACAGTAGGATGTTTTCACAGCTCTTGGTGTGCTATTCACCCCCCAGCTTAACTCTACACATATGTTGTAGATGGATGATCGGTCAGGGTTAGAGTCACACCGCCCCCAGGTAACAAGTGTTTGTCTAGAGACACTGGAGACTCTGAACTGAAAGAAATATTCGGCCATTTTGTAGTTATGTGTTTTATTTAAAATTTTTTATTTTTTACGTGATTGTTTTTGCTGGGAAAGATTGAGAGCAAGAGGAGAAGGGGTTGACAGAGAAAGAGATGATTGGATGAGATCAATGGACATGAGTTTGAGCAAACTCAGAGAAATAGTAGAGGGTAGGGAAGCATGCTGCAGTTCACGGGGTCGCAAAGAGTCATACACAACTCATCAGCCAAACAATACAGTTTTCAAAGATCAACCTCCCTTCACAGTTATTCCAAAATACTGACTGTATTCCCCATGTTGTACAGCATTTCTTTGTAACTTATTTTACACCTAATATTTTGTACCTCTTAATCTTTTAGCCCTGTGTTGTCCCTCGCCCCATTCCCTCTCCCCTCTGGTAACCACTAGTTTCTTCCCTGTATCTGTGAGTCTGCTTCCTTATTGTCCCTAGTCTGTTGTATGTTTTATTTTTTTAACTTTTCACTGGAGTATAGTTGATTTGCAATGTTGTGTTAGTTTCAGGTATATACCAATGTAGTTTTGTATTAAAAAAAAAAGAGATTGGATATTTTATTTGTCCCTCTTTTCTATATTAAAGGTTTACTAAGGAGAATATGCACGGATTTCCAATGTCTTCTTATTGAACCTGTTTACGGATAGATGTAGTTATTTATATGAGATATGACATCACCAGAAAGGACATAAGATGAATGGGGCCTGGTATAACTGGGTGGTGTTGGATGTGGACGGGCACGGCGATGAAGACGGGCGTGCTGGAGTCAGGAAATCTGGGCTCAGCTCTTTGTGAGTTAAGCACCGGGCACAATGTCAGTCATACTGCAAGTACCCAGGAATTGCAACTGTTACTATTCAAGGTGCCAGGAATATACAAACATATTAGTAATCTCCCTATCACAAGAAAGACCACTGAACTCTTCTAGAGAAAGAGCTTTTTAAAAAAGAATGACCTCATTCCCCTTAACTTCCTTTACCCATGATGATCTTGTTTAGTCGCCAAGTCATGTCCAACTCTGTGTGACCCCGTGGACTGTAGCCCCCCAGGCTCTTCTGTCCATGAGATTTCAGCTGAACCAAATGCTCTAGGCTTGAGTTGGATACTGAAGTGACATTTGCAGAAGCCCATTCTTGTTTCCTATTCTCTGCAAAGTATTTCCGGCAGAGGTCGCCTGGTCGTTTCCACTCAGGCCCCTGCTAGCAGAGCCTGAACGACCCAGGGAGGTATTTATGTGTATGGCTGCATCCCATGGGCATAAGCATCCGGTTTGTTATGTCTGAGGAATCTGCGACTCTGAGCAGTAGTGCCAGACGTCTGCCTGTGCCAGCACTCTTCAGAGACCGAGTAAGCACTTCTTCACTGCCATGCCTACGTGTGGATTTTTGTTTTTTGTCATTGGATTGTGTGGTTTGAGTTTTTCTTATGTCGTAAACACATAGGTACTGTGGAGAAATTTTCTACCCTGGAAAAAACAGATTCTGAGTAGGCTTGATTTGAGTTCATCTTTTGCCCCAGAGCCAAGATGTCCTGATGTGGGGAAGTTGGGAGAGTCGCATGATTTTGGAATGAGACTTGGGAGGTAGAGGAATTTGCATCCACGCAGTGGTTCTGGACTTGGAAAATCAGTGTTATATTTAAAGTAGACAAACGTCTTGACTATATAGAACAAGATAAGCTAAATTTTAACTGTTAGAATCAGATTCCCAGGAAAGAAGACAGCACTTTAAATAATTTACTCTTTCCTCCTCTTTTGAATTTAAAAAGAATATCTTTTAAAACTAAAAAAAAAAAAAGAGTATCTTTTAAAATAATTTCCGAAGTTTCAGAGAGAACCATGAGAGCATAGATTGGCAGCCTAAAAAAAAAGAGAGATCTGTGGTCGGTGCATTGGCGAACAAGGTTAGATACGTATGAAAGGCAATACATTCTTGAAATGTCTAGGAGACCGAAACACAATGATGGTAACTCTGTATAGATAACCTCCAGGTGAACTTTCCTGAATAGATACAGGGCAGCATAATTGGTGGTTTTTTCCTTAAGAATTAAGTTTGTTTGTTTTTTTAAATGGGCAACAGGAGCTTTGAAATCAGAGTTGAGAGTTAGGATACCAACTCTGCGGTCTGGGTCGACTATTTAATCTTTCAGCTTTTATCATTTTAAAAAACCATGAGGAGTAATACTCCCCTCAAAAGTCCTTGAGAATGTTCAACTGTTTCAGAGAGAGTCTACCACATAGTAGGTGTTTATTAAATGTGAAATGTATTACATGATAGAGGAAGTAATTTAAATTCTAAATTTCAGTGGGAAAATACAGAAGTAAATATATGAAACCATTGTGTGATTCCAGGTGACTTGGCAGTTTTGAGGAGGTACTGTTCATTGCTTCCTTGTAGTCCATTGTTTGATGAGCTTTTCTACAAACACTTTCAACTAAACAGTGAATTTAAGGGATATTCAATACCTCAAAGAATTAACAACCTCTTAAAATGGCAGTTGAGTACGGCAATAAGGATCTGCTTTCATTTTTATTATCATTATTTACTGGATGTGATCCCATTATAATACAGTAGTTACTATTTATTTCTGTTACTTAATGGTGCCAAGTACTGTACCAAATGCTTTACAAATATCTCATTAAATCCCTGTAATAACTTGAGATGTACACATTATGGCTCTTACTATGTAAATGAAAAGATGAGAAAACACTCTTAATAATATGTCTAAACCCCCATAACTGGGAAGACTTAAAAACCAGGGTAGTACCTTTTCAAGTTATCATCTGTGCTTTGGAACCACCTAATCTGATGATGGGCTTCCCAGGTGGCTCAATGGTAATGAGTCTGCCTGCCAAGCAAGAGACACAGGTTTGATCCCTGACTCCGGAAGATCCCTTGGAGAAGAAAATGACTTGGTACACTATAGTCCATGGGGTTGCAAAGAGTTGCACACAACTTAGTAACTAAACCACCACCAGTTCAGTTCAGTTGCTCAGTCTTGTCTGACTCTTTGCAACCCCATGGACTGCAGAATGCCAGGCTTCCCTGTCTATCACCACCTCCCAGAGCTTGCTCAAACTCATGTCCATCGAGTCAGTGATGCCATCCAACCATCTCATCCTCTGTCGTCCCCTTCTTCTCCTGCCTTCAATCTTTCCCAGTGTCAGAGTCTTTTCCAAGGAGTCAGTTCTTTGCGTCAGGTGGCCAAAGTAATGGAGTTTCAGCTTCAGCATCAGTCCTTCCAATGAATATTCAGGACTGATTTCCTTTAGGACTGCCTGGTTTGATCTCCTTGCAGTCCAAGGGACTTTCAAGAGTCTTCTTCAACACCACAGTTCAAAAGCATCAATTCTTCTGCACTCAGCTTTCTTTATAGTCCAACTCTCACATCCATACATGACTACTGAAAAAACCATTGCTTTGGCTAGACGAATGTTTGTTGGCAAAGTGATGTGTCTGCTTTTTAATATGCTGTCTAGGTTTGTCATAGCTTTTCCTCCAAGGAGCAAGCATCTTTTAATTTCATGGCTGCAGTCACCATCTGCAGTGATTTTGGAGCCCAAAAAAAGAAAGTCTGTCACTGTTTCCATTGTTTCCCCATCTATTTGCCATGAAGTGATGGATGGGCCTGGATGCCATGATCTTAGTTTTTGAATGTTAAGTTTGAAGCCAGCTTTTTCACTCTCCTCTTTCACTTTCATGAAGAGGCTCTGCAGTTCCTCTTCATATCTGAAGTTATTGATATTTCTCCTGTCATTCTTGATTCCAGCTTGTGCTTCACCCAGTCTGGCATTTCGCATGATGTACTCTGCATTAAGTTAAATAAGCAGGGTGACAGTATACTGCCTTGACATACTTCTTTACCAATTTTGAACCAGTCCGTTGTTCCACGTCCGGTTCTAACTGTTGCTTCTTGGCCTGCATACGGATTTCTCAGGAGGCAGATCAGGTGGTCTGGTATTCCCATCTCTTTAAGAATTTTCCACAGTTTGTTGTGATCCACACAGTCAAAGGCTTTGGCATAGTCAATAGAGCAGAAATAGATGTTTTTCTGGAACTCTCTTGCTTTTTCTATGATCCAGTGATATTGGCAATTTGATCTCTGGTTCCTCTGCCTTTTCTAAATCCAACTTGAACGTCTGGAAGTTCACAGTTCAGGTACTGTTTGTTGAAGCCTTGCTTGGAGAATTTTGAGCAAACCACCATCTGCTAATAGGTTAGCTCTTTGAAAGCTAATTCACATATGGTTTATTGAGAGAATGGTGGGTCATTAGAATCTTTGAATCATTTCACGCCTAGTTAGGACTTGGGAAGATCCAAGGAATTGATTGCATATGTTCAGGGCCAGTTTTTCTGAAACAACTTTTCTGGTGTTTCAATATAGATTTAGTCCATCCAAGAAAAGTGGAATGACCGTGGAATGACTATCATTGTTTCTCAGCCTTGACTACACAAAAGAATCACCTGGGTAGCTTTAAAATGCAAATCACAGAAAAACAGAACCACTCCCACCCCATCCAAAAGCCCAAAACCCATTCTTAGATATACTTCCTCCTTCAGTTTTATAATTGACATATAATGTTGTTTCAGTTGACCATGTACAACTAATTTGATACGAGTATATATTGTGAAAATTACCCCCGTAAGTTTAGTTACCATCCACCATCACATCACATAGTCACACAATTTTTTTTTCCTGTGATGGGAACTTTTAAGACTACTCTCTTAGCAACTTGCAAGCATATGATATAGTACTGGTAACTATGGTCACTGTGTGGACTTTACACCACCAGAACCTATTTATTTTATAACTCAAAGAAGTTGGTACATCTTGACTACCTTCACCTATTCCCGGAGCTGCCTCTGGCAGCCACCAATCTGTTCTTCGTTTCTATGAATTTGGTTTTTTCTGAGCTTTCTTTCTTTCTAAGAGTCCGATGTAAGTGAGATCGTGTGTGTCTGTCTGACTTATTTCACTGGGCACCGTGCCCTCATCCACATTGTTGCTTATAGCAGGGCTTTCTTCTTCTTTATGGCTGAGTAATATTCTCCTTGGAAGGACTGATGCTGAAGCTCCAATACTTTGGCTACCTGATGCAAAACACTGACTCATTAGAAAAGACCCCGATGCTGGGAAAGATTGAAGGTGGGGGGAGAAGGGGACGACAGAGGATGAGATGGTTGGATGGTATTGCCGACTCTATAGACATGAGTTTGAGCAAGCTCTGAGAGTTGGTGATGGACAGGGAAGCCTGGCGTGCTGCAGTGAATGAGGTCGCAAAGAGTCGGAAAGGACTGAGCCAGTGAACTAACTGAATATTCTCCTGGATGCTCTGATGTAAACTCAACTGTTTCATATCTTCTGGATGCCCAGCCCTGGGATGTCTTGGATCAGCCCCCCCAGGAATCTAGGAGTCACACCCCTGGGTCCCGATTTGCTTGGTCGTCTGGCTCTGCAGACTGGGACTGCTCTCACACCGTACTCCCCACACCCTTACCCTGTGTGGTGGGGGAGGTAGGGGATGCGAAACGGGTCAGCATCCTCATCATTCCAATCAGTGCGATCTTCCAGGAAGGTCTGCTTAGACGGTTATCAGCTCTCCAGCACTGTTTCTTCGAATATACCCTTTCCACTGTTTATACTTCGGGGATACTGGCTCTGTGTTGTTTGATTTCCTGTTCCAGTAACATCCCAGAGGCAGGTGCCATGTTTGTAAAGATTGAACATAAGACCGCAGGCTCTTCCCAACGTTGGTCACACACAGGTGCTAGTTTCTTTTCATGGGATCAAGTTTCCCCATCTTTTCTTCCCTCTTTCACCACTGTCGTCCTCTTCACCACCTAAATTCTTTCCTGTTCCCGTCACTCTGCAGCCTTCCTCAATTGCAGTGATGACACATGGCAGTAAAGCCAGCTGTGCACAATAGTGTACACAGAAGGGGATTTTTTAAGGCAGATAAGTAGTTGCTATTTGCCAGAGCACCCTATTGGAGCACAAAGTCTGTGGAAATACGGTATTAGCAGGTTACCAGTTGGAGCACAAAATTAAATTTTCACAAGCAAATATTTGTCCATTGTAATTTAAACCATTTTTTATTCCATTTACACATGAGGGGGCAGTATGGTACTATAAAGCAAAGGCTCTGTTGAAATTGTTTATTTCTGTTGGTATATGATAGCTTTTAGATGAGAAATTGTAGATTGTGAATATAACTCTGACATGTTGGATAGCTATTCAATGTGATACATATATGTGGTACTCTCACTTGTATATACAGGTCATACACCTATTTTTATTCACATGCATAAATAATAATCTCTGTGCAACAAGGGGGCTTTCACTGAGTGCCTTTTATTGTGAGTTTTATATTTATGGTTTATTTAATGCTAGCTGACTTTCTCCAAGTATCTACATTTAGAACGTCAGTGCTCTGGAGATACAGTGTCTGTTAGGGTGATGTCTAAATGTTTTATATTAAGACTTCGTTGAAGGCTGAAATGACTCCAGTGTTGGGGATGGGAAGCTTCTGAACTCAGGTCTTGGCAGCAATGGAAATGTTATTATAAATCACCTCTGTGATATGCTTCCCTTTATGGCACAGTTTGGCGCTTCCCAGGTGGCACTGATGGTAAAGAACCCTCTTGCCAGTGCAGGAGACTAAGACACATGGGCTTGATCCCTGGGGCGGGGTGGGAAGATCCCCTGGAGGAGGGCAGGGCAACCCACTCCCGTAGTCTGGAGAATCCCATGGACAGAGGAGCCTGGTGGGCTACATACAGTCCATAGGGTCACAGAGTCAGACAAACGACTTAGGATGCACGTATGGTGCAGCTTGCGATTCTCAAAGAAAAAAATTTGCTAAGAAAAGAATCAGCACATTTTAATTAATGTTGTTGTTGCCGACAGATGAATGACACTGTAGATAATGAAGGTGCTGATATTCTAGGTTTCAAAAATAGAGGGGAAATATTTAAGGGAGGTTGGAGGGTATTAAACAAATTGATTAAACATACAGAGCATTTTATGAAAAATGTATGTGGACTCCGAAAGGTAATTTCATAAGCACAGGGTATTTTTAAATGTGTAAAAAATATTTGCAGTCCCATGTTTCTGTTTATGTAGTTTGAAAAAAAAATTAAAACTAGCATTTTGGCATAAATATAACCCTGTGTGAAATTGAATGGGATATTTGTTTTTAGTGTTTTATTCTGGTTACTTCCTTTGCGGATGAAGAGCTGTGGTATTGTCTACATCTGGTGGAGATAATTAGACTTGTTTAGTTTGGGCATGACTCTATTTTGAAATATAATGATTTGATGTTGCTTTTACTTACTGTTAATGAGAAATTTTATTTTGAAATCTCTGTTAAAAAATAAATACAAGATTTATGACTTATGCCCAAAATTTAAAGGCATGGATTTTTGGCTCCAGCAGCCCATTTTGGATGGACTCCAAATCAAATGTTGTTTGGGATTGGTATACTGTTGCAAAACCCAAGTTTCTGTTCATGGAAAACAATTAATGTCCTTTGTGTTCCGATGGCAGATTTTTAGGACCCCGCCTGATGCCACATTGCCTGAGCCAGGCCCCCTGTCAGCACCCCCAAATGCTCCGCCGAGACAATCGAAGAGGCAGGGCCAGAGGACTAAGAGACCCGTGGCCGTATATAATTTCTGTCTTGAACTGGAAGATGGTAAGATGTTCGTTACATTTTTCTTCTATCCTTTGTCCCCAGGGCAGGCCATCATTTCCCATCCTTTGTGTTTTTAGCTTCCTTCTACCCTTAAGATTATAATTTTTTTAGATTAACAGGGAGGGTAAAGCTTGTGTGTCAGGGAGAGCGTGCAAAGTTTCAGTTTGTGTTTGTCTTTGTTATGCACGGTTCTTTTTCTACTTTGAAAAAGACAGCTTACATTTCTATTTTGGGAGGCTTGTGTGACCTCCTGTGAGGTTACATAACCCTGAGACAAATGGAAGAGGAGCTAAAGTGAAAGCAGCTCTTTTGCGAGAGGAGCAGATCCTGTCTGCTGTTCAGGGCATTGAGATCAAAGGCGCAGGGCACGCTTGCACTGGGTCTGTGCTTCTGCACCATCCTTGCCCCAGGTTTCTGACTTTTCCTGAGGCAGGTGTCTTATCCTGTGGCAGAGGTGGCAAAGTGACCACGGGTGGGGCTCGACTGAGCGGACCAGGCTACACTGGGACTCTGATCAGTGGAAGCCCTCACTTTCCATCCAAACCACCCTGTTCCAGCTCACTGTTGCTCAGCGGTTGCCACCTGTCTCAGTATTGCCACCTGTCTCAAATTGGAATTTTAAACAGTGATCCTTACAAAACAAGGCTGTGAGCTCACTGGACACACCCAGTTGCTGATTTGTAACCATGTGGTCATTGGTGTGGAGGATAAGATTGAAACTACCAAGGTTTCATTGGTTTGGAGGTATGAAGTGATTGTCAAAGGGAGGGCAGAAATGAAGATAGAAACAAATCCAGTACCTCCATTATAAGCAGCTGTATAGCTGATATCCAAAGATCCAAGCCAGCAAGTGACATGTGTCTTTAACTCCCAGGGGGTCTGTGCAGGAGGACTAAGGCTTTCCAATATTCTTTTAAAGTATTTAAGACATCCGTGCATGTGATACAAGTGTTAGCTTTACAATCACATCCACATTTTGCAGAGTAAGAGCATGATTTGTTGTGTTATTCCCTTAGTCGTGTCCAACTCTTTGTGACCCTATGGACTGTAGCCTGCCAGTCTCCTCTGTCCATGGAATTCTCCAGGCAAGAATACTGGAGTGGGTAGCCATTCCCTTCTCCAGGAAATCTTCCTGATCCTGGGATTGAACCCAGGTCTCCCACATTGCAGGCGGATTATTTACCATCTGAGTCACCAGGGAAGCCCTCTGATTTAAAGCAACCTCTAGTTTCAGAGCTGCCTTTTAGTCCTTAGTTTGAGCTTCTGAGTCCAGCTAACTTTTTATCCTCTCCTCTTTTTTTTTTTTTCCCCTCACATTCACTGTGTCTACAGAGTTGCTAATAAGGAGTAAAGCTGACTGGTTTGAATTGCACCTTGACTTCTATCTCACTTGTCCTCTGGTGGAAGTGTTAAAAGATCAGTGAATGAGGCAAATGTTGGAAAGTAGGTGCGGGAAAGAAATCAAGGTGACACGAAACAGTACCTGCACAGGCTCATCGACTTTGAGCAAAATCGAATTGACTCTCATTTCATAAAAGGAATGACCAAGGAGGGACCTTTGGTTTTAGAGTTGCATCTACTTGGGGGGCAGGTATTTTTAGCAATTGAATCAGAGTATCCAGTCATGTGAATATAGTTTACCAATCTCTTGGTCACTGGGTTGCTGAGTGATTATTATTAATGGATGAGAAACTGCTGAAGTGGTATTTAGCATATTTTTTATGGATATATTCAAAATGGTGTACAATCATAGCTTTTCTGATTTTTAGGCTACATAATAATTATTTAAAAATTTTAATTATAAGGAAAAAGATTGACAGATATTTAATTCCTTTAGTCTGTCTTTATATTCACTACTTATATGATGTTTTAATCTACATTTTGTCTTTTTATAAACTTTATGTTAATTCTTGATTTCAGCCTTTGTTTTTTTTTTGAATGTTGTTACACTCATAAAAGTTCCTGATTTTGGTCATGGAGTGATTTTATCTCACAGGTCATAAGATAAAGCAACTAAAAACTGTTATTTATCTTCTCCCCTCACTCCAACTATTTGTAGCTCAGCTTTAGTGAAACTCAAGTTGTGTAACAAAGGATTGTTTCAGAGAAAACAAAGTGGGAGCCATATTCCGCATATTCTAAAAAAGGAAATAAATGAAGAGGTGGTGAAAATGCTTTTGAAAGGAAGCATACAGAAAAAGGATACTAAAGAGCTTTGTTATTGATTACTTAGCATACTGAAAACTCTACCCTTTCAAAAAAAAAAATCTCTTATCACCAGAACTAAATGTTTTTCAGTAGTCTGAGTCATCTAATTGTCAGCTCTATTTGGAATTTTCAAAGTTTAATATTTTTATGCATTTTTTCTAATTCATGGTCATTGGGTCACTTCTCATGTTTATCTAGTTTTGGTTACAGTATGTGTTATAGCCACCTTTGGTTGATTTATTTTTCCAAATTATTTGGTTGAGTCTAATAGAAAATTTAAATGCAAGTGTGTTTCTACCCTTCCCCCCACCCCATTTATCTACTGTAGTACAAGTTAGATTTAATGAAGTCCAGTACAAATTATTTTTGTTTAAAGTTAGGGAATTTATTTGCCAAGATTCAAGGAATTAGTTTGGATGACTAGGGATTTTATTTTTCTTTCTTTCTTTTTTTTTAAACTTTTTACTGGAGTATGGTTGCTTTGCAGTGTTGTGTTCTTTGAGGATTTTCTTAAGCTTTTTTGGTCACAGGTTTGGTATTTGAGTGAAGTGGTTTGTAGTATGTTATTTCTTCTGCATGCAGTAGGGTGTGAAAATATAATATGTGATGTACAGAACAGCCAACCTTGGAAAACACTTAGGATTGGTTTCAGTTTAGCATGTAGCAAATCAGAAAGTCATTATTACCAGTCAGCAAGCCTGATGGCATAAGCGGAAGTAGGGTAGGCTTGAAAAGCAGAGAGTCCTGGCTTCGCCTGTGTGAACTAGGAGAGACACCCTCTGCTGTTACACGTGGTTCTATGTTTTTTTAATACCCGCCCCTGCAAATTTAATTACAGATACTTAGTATCTTTACTTTAGCAAAGGTTTAATTGGCATTGGCACATTTAGCCATATTGCATATGCAGGCTCATTATTTTCCTTTGTTAATATGTGATTTAATGGTATTAGACTTGTTATTTGCAGAAAACTTTACAATTTAGTTTCCTAAGGATCTCTGTTGATGATTAATATGAACTGAAATGGATATAGTATCTAGCTAGATTTCTAGAGCAACTGTTAAATCTATTCTGAAATTCTTATTATTTTGTAGAAGCCATATTGTTCACTTTAATATAGCATTTTATAGTCTCAAAACCTTAAAGCTGACTAGCTTTAGCTAAGTCAGTGAAATAGTGAAATATAAGGTAGGCTGCTCAATGCTAAAAAGTAGATCAAAGGCTCCCTTTTATTTTATTCTCAACTTATGTTCCTATGTTTTTATTTCCTCAGAAGTGGTAGTAAAGTAACTTTAAAAAAGTTAATGTATGTTGTGTTTTTGTTTTCACCTGCCCACTCCAAATTTATGTCCTTACTACCTCTTTTTTAATTATATGGATTTCAGATGTACATTATTTTGACATCTGTATACACTAGAGGTTAATCACCACCACAAGTCAGTTATCATCCATCACCATACAGTTGACCTTCAACCGTTTCATCCACTTCCCAATCCTCTTTCCCTCTGATAACCACTAATCTGTTCTCTGTATCTGTGTATTTGTTTTATTTTGTTTATTTGTTTCGTTTTTTTGAGATCCCACATGTGAGTGAAATAATATAGTATTTGTCTTTTTCTCTCTGGCTTGGTTCATATAGCAAAATACTTCCAAGGTCCTTCTTTGTTGTCGCAGATATCAGGATTCCATTCTTTTTCATGGCTGAGTTACATATATACATATGCAGTATACATGGTACATATATATACATATCCATTCATCTGTCAGCGGACACAGGTTGTTTTCCATATCTTGGCTGTTATAAATAATGCTGCAGTGAAAACTGGGGTGCATGTGTCTTGTTGAATTAGTGATTTGTGTTCTTCAGGTGAATACTCAGAAGGGGGATAGCTGTGTCACGTGGCAGTTCCATTCATCTCTTGAGGGACTGTTTCTTTTCCCTAATGGCTGTAGCAAGTTACTGTCCCACCAGCAGTGCTCCAGGGTTCTCTCTTCTCCACAGCCTCTCCAGCATTTTCTTATCTTTAGTAACAGTCATTCTAACAGGTGTGTGGTGATATCTCATTATGATTTTGATTTGCCTTTTCCTCATAATGGATGATGTTGGACATCTTTTCAGGTGTCTTTTGGCCATTCCTATGTCTTCTTTGGAAAGTGTTCGTATTCCCTGCCCGTTTTAAAGTTGTGTTGATTTATTGCCTTACTTTTGGCTGCCCCAGGTCTTCGCTGTTGCCCATGAGCTTTCTGTAGTTGCAGTGACTCGGGGTTCCTCCTCTTTGCGGTCCGTGGGCTTGTCATCGTGGCGGCTTCTCTGGAGGAGCACAGGCTCTAGGGCACGTGGGCTTCAGGGGTTGTGGCTCATGGGCTTAGTTGCCCCACAGCATGTAGGGTCTTCTCAGACCAGGGATCGAATCTGTGTCCCCTGCCTTGCAAGGCGGCTTTAAACCACTGGACCACCAGGGAAGCCCTCAGCCCGTTTTTAACATGGGTTGTTCTATTTGTTTTTTGTTTTTACTGTTAACTTGTATGAGGTCATTATATTTTTGACATTTTAAAGCCTTACTGTATATGTGGTTTGCTCACATCTCCTTCCATTCTGTAGGTTGCCTTGTCACTTGTTGATAGTTTCTCTTGCTGTGCAGGGTTGATACAGTCTCATTTGTTTGTTTTGCTTCTGTTTCCCTTCCTTTGGAGTCAGATCCACAAAAAAATTAGCTATGACCAATGTCAGTGAGTTTACTGCCTGTGTTTTCATCAAGGTATTTATGGTTTCAGCTCTTACATTCAAGTGTTTAATCCATTTTGAGTTAATTTTTGTGTCTGGTCATTCTTTCGCATGTGGCTGTCTCGTTCTCCCAGTGCTGTTTATTGAAGAGACTGTCATTTCTACATTTTATGTTACATTTACAATTATGTTGTTCCATAACTTAATTGTCCATGTGTGTGAAAGTTTATTTCTGGAATCTCAGTTCTGTTTTTTTTGACCTGTGTGTCTGTTTTTGTTCCAGTACCATTCTGTTTGGATTCCTATAGCTTTGTAGTATACTTGGAATAAAGGGAGTATAACACCTCCAGCTTTGTTGTTCTTTCTCAAGATTGTTTTGGCTATTTGGGGTCTTTTGTGGTTCCATACAATTTTTGGAATTATTTGTTCTGGTTCTGTGGAAAGTGCCATTGGCATTTTGATAGGGATTTCATTGAATCTGTAGATAGCATGGATATTTTAGCAATATTTTTCTAATCTGTGAGCATGGAATATCTTTCCATTTATTTGTGTCTCCTTTGATTTCTTTCCAGTGTCTTATAGTTTCAGTTTATAGGTCTTTCACCTCCTTGGTTAAATTGATTACCAGGTATTTCATTATTTTTAATGCAATTTTAAATGGGATTGTTTTCTTAATATCTGTTTCTGGTAGTTTGGTGTTAGTGTATATAAAAGCCACAAAATTCTATATATTGATTTTGTATCTCAACTTTAATGAATTCATTTATTCTAACAGTCTTGTTTTTGATGGAAGCTTTAGAGTTTTCTATATATGGTATTATATCATCTGTGAATAGTGACAGTTTTATTTCTTCCTTTCTAGTTTTGATGTCTTTTATTTCTTTTCTTACATAATTATTGTGACTAGGACTTTCAGTACTGTGTTCAATAAAAGTAAGGTGAGAGTGGGCATCCTAGTCTTGTTCCTAATCTTCAGAAGAAACTTTCAGCTTTCCACTGTTAGAATATGATGTTAGCTGTGGATTTGTCACATACGGCCTTAGTTATGTAAAGGTTCATGCCCTTTACATGCACTTTGTTGAGAGTTTTTCCATAAATGGATGTTGAGTTTTGTGAAATGCTTTTTTTGTCATCTGTTGAGATGATCATATGGTTTTTATTCTTTAGCTTTGTTAATGTGATGTATCATATTGATTGATTTATGGATGTTGAACCAATCTTACATCCCTGAAATAAATCCTAATTGATAATGATGTAAGATCCTTTTAATCTATTGTTGACTTTCATTTGCTAATATTTTGTTGAGAATTTTTTTCATTCATCAGGTATTGGCCTGTAATTTTCTCTTTTTTGTGGTGTTCTTATTTGGTTTTGGCATCAGGGTAATTCTGGCTTCATAAAAAGTATATGAAAGATTTCTCTCCTTTTCTTTTTTTTTGGAAATGCTTGAGCAGGCTGGGTTTTAAATCTTTGAGTGTTCTGTAGAATTTGCTAGTGAAGCCATCTGCCTGGGTTTTTGTTTGTTGAGAGATTTTTGATTACTGTTTCAACCTCCTTGCTAGTAATTGATCTAGTTTAGATACTCTCTTTCTTCATGATTTAGTCTTAGAAAATTGCATGTTTCTAGGAATTGATCCATTTATTCTAGGTTGTCCACCATTTGTTCGTTTATAATTGTTTGTAGTAGTTTTTCACGATTCATTGTGTTTCTCCAGTTGTTACTTCCCGTCTTTCATCTCTGATTTTATGCAGTTGAGTCCTCTCTTTTTTTCTCGGTAAGTCTAACTAAAGGCTTGTCAGTTTTTGTTTGTCTTTTCAGAAAACCAGCTTGTAGTTTCACTGATCTTTTCCATTGTTTTTTTCATCTCTGTTTGATTATTTTCACTCTATTATTCCCTTCCTTCTACTGACTTTGGACTTTGTTCTTTTTCTAGTTTCTTTAGATGTGAAATTAGGTTGTCTAACTGGAAATTTTCTTATTTCTTAAGGTAGGCCTGTATTGCTGTGAACTTTCTTTGCTGCAACTCATTGATTTTGGCATGTTGTATTTCTGTTTTTATCTCTAAATATTTTTTCTCTCTCCTTTGATTTCTTTGATGCATTGGTTCCTCAGTAGCCTACTTACTGTCATGATTTTGTGGATTTTACTTTTTTTTTTTTTTTTTCTTGTTATTGATTTCTAGTTTCATGTCCCTGTGGTTGGAGTAAATGCTTGATGTATAATTTCAGCCTTGAAACTAGTGAAATAACATGTAACCTGTCTTGGAGAATGTTCCACGTGCACTTTAAAAGACTGTATATTCTGCTTTTGGATGGAATGTTCTATATTTGTATTAAGTCCATCTGATCTAATGCATTGTTTAAATTCAACGTTTCCTTATTGATTTTCTGTCTGGATGATCTACCTACTGATGTAAGTGAGGTGTTAAAGTCCCCCACTATAGTTGTATTGCCTTTAATTAATCTCTTTGTATGCCCATTAATACTTGCTTTTGTATATCTTGTGCTCCTCTACTGGGTGCTTATACATTTATAAATCTTATCTCTTCTTGCTGTATTAACACCTTTGTCATTATATAATGCCCTTCTTTGTCTTTTATTACAGTCTTTGTTTTAAAGAACATTTTGTCTGATATGAGTAGAGTTTCCTCCAGCTTCCTTTTATTTCCATTCATATGAAATGTCTTTTTTATATCCCTTCACTTTGAGTTTATATGTGCCCTGTCTTCTGAAGTCTGTCTCCATTCAGCCCTTCTCTCTCTTGATTGTAAAATTTAGTCTTTTTACATTTAAAGCAATTATTGATAGGAATGTACTTATTGCCTTTATGTTAATTGTTTTCTGGCTGTTATTGTAGTTCTTCTCTGTTCCTTTTCTCTATTAATAGCTTCTTTTGTCTTGGTGGTTTTGTGTGTGTGTGGGGGGGATATTGACATTTCTTCATGATTTTCTTCTGTGTGTTCACTGTAAGCTTTTTCTCACGGTTTCAATGAGATTCAAATATAACATTTTCATAGTAGCCCATTTTATGTTGATAGCCACAGCCTATTTTAAGTTGATAGCTGCTTAAAGCTTTGGAATGTGTCCAAATTTATCTTTTTACTCCCCCATCACATTTTATACCTTTGAAAAAAAGTTATTTTAGTAACTTTTAATTAATTTATTTATTTTTGGCCACACTGTACATCATGTGGGATCCTAATGCCCTAGCCAGGGATCGAACCCATATTCCCTGCATTGGGACACAGAATCTTAACCACTGGACCAGGGAAGTCCCCACGTTTTATACTTTTGATGACCCATTTTACATCTTTTTATTTTGTGCATCTTTTAACTAATTATTTTAATTTTAGTTAATTTTACTACTTTTTGTCTTTTAACCTTCATAGTTGTGTTTTAAGTGGTTGATTCATTATTATATGTTCACCTTTTCCAGTGATCATTTTACTTTTATATGTTATCTCATCATTAGTGCCATTTCTTTTCAGCTTGAAAAATTTGTTTTAACATTTCTTAGAGGGCTGATTTAGTGGTGATAAACTCCTTTAGCTTTAACTTATCTGGGAAACTCTTAATCTCTACTTCAGTTCTGAATGATAACTTTGTGAGTACAGAATTCTTGGTTGGAAGCTTTTTTCTTTCAGCACTTTGAATACGTTGTATCATTCCCTTCTGGCTGAAGTTTCTGCTGAAGAAGTTGCCAATAGCCTTATGGGGCTTTGCTTGTATACAACAAATTGTTTTTCTCTTGCTGCTTTTATAATTCTCTTTATCCTTAGCTTTTACCATTTTAACTGTGTGTCTTGGTGTGTGTCTTTTTGGTTTCATCTTGTTTGGAACTCTTGGGCTTCCTGGACCCTTGGAAAGTCTGTTTCCTTCCACAGATTAGGGAGGTTTTGCAACCACTATTTCTTCAAGTAACTTTTCTGTCCCTTTCTCTCCCTCTTCTCCTTCTGGCACCCCTGTATATGAATATATTCTGCTTGATGTTGTCCCAAAGGTCCCTTAGCTTATCTTCACTTAAATTCTTCTTTTTTTTTCCTTTTTGCGGCTCTGTCTGGGTGAGTCCCATTGTTTTCTCTTCCAGCTTGCCGATTCATTCTCTTGCCTCATTTAATCTCCTGTTGAGTCCCTGTAGTGTATTTTTCAGTTCATTGATAACTTATGTTTGGTACTTTCTTATTTTAATGTCTCTTTGTTGAAGTTCTCATTGTATTCATCTGTTCTTCTCCCAAGTTCAGTGAGTACCTTCTTGACTATTACTTTGAACTCTTGACAGGTAAATTGCTTGTCTTTGCTTTCTTTTGTTCTTTTTCTGAGGCTTTGTCTTTTTCTTTAGTTGGACCATATTGCATTGTCTCTTCATTTTGTCTCATTTTGTGTTTGTTTCTATTACTGACTTTAAAAAAATGCACAATGTGAAAGTTGTGAGTTTTATCTGGGGCAAAATGAGGACTATAGCCTGGGAGACAAAATTTCAGCTAGTTCTGAGAAACTGCTCCAAAGAGGTCAGGGGGATGGTGGCAGCGGTGTTGGGGCGGGGGGGGGGGAGGTCCGTATATATGTGATTTCAGTAAAGGGGGAGTACATGCAATCAAGCACATATTCTTCTTTTCAGAAGATTTCTACTAGTCACAAGGAGCCATTGTCACCATGAAGGATTTTAATGCTTTCCTAGGTGTGAGTAGATATAAGAATTGTGTGCATAAAATCAGCTCCTGAGAATATCTAGCTCTCTAAACACCTGTCCTGTCAGTTTCCCAGAGCACAGAGTGCCTCGTTTCTGCTCTCCACATGATGAATTCCTTCCAGGGGGTACTGAAAATCAGCAACTGCAGCAGCTCATGATTTAATCCTTGTAGAGTTGGATGGCATGTGTCAATTTGTAGTTGACATGTATTAGGTAAATCAGCTCTCTCTCCCTGAATTGACGGAATGGCCTCACTTAGGAGATTCCCTGTGGGGCCCAGAAGTGTTTTCCTGACTGGCCCACCAGGGCTAGGTACTCAGGGAATATTCACGGTGTGGGCAGCACGTGCTCTCCTACGGTGGGACTGTGGCTCCTGCTGCGGTGTCTGGTGGATGGGGCTGGCCCCTCAACCTTAGTACCCTTTCATATAAAGAGAGACTTTTATTGTTTTAATGTCCCCATGTTTAAGGAAAGTTCATGAGGCTATATGAAGTATATTCTTTGCTATTTTCTATTCAAGGCAGAAGAAACATTTTAAAAGCAGGTTGGGAGTGAGTGAGAAGATTATCATCTGAATTTTGACTAAGCTCTCCAATTCTTCCTGTATGCTAGCTCTAATTTTAAACAGAACTAGACATTCACAGGACTAGTTTTTATTTGTATCTTCTTGGGTAATTAGGTATTCTATGCCTATCTTCTTTTGTACATGATATAGCAGTTTGTTTGTTTAGACAACATAAAAAATATGACTTATAATGAGTTGAAAACAAAATCATCTTGCAAGCCAATTGGCAAGATTTGATATTATTTTAGAGTAGTTCTTGCTTGGGTATCGTTAGGTTGGCACTTTCCCACTTGGATCCCCAATGTGCTAACTGCAGCACATTTTGTTGAACATGTATTATAGTCCTACACTGTGGTAGAGAACATGATGACAATGCAGAGCGTTGTAAGCAAAAATGTGAAAACACAACTGTTGAAGTGGAGATGGATTAACAATGAATCGGGACCATTTCTCTCCTTTCTTAAAGGAGGGAACCTCTCCTGATACACGTTGGTCTCTAAAATCAGATTAGAACACATCTGTCAGTAGGAATCAAGAAGGCTTTTGAAAAAGGCAGGGTTGATAATTTAAGCTTAGGTTGCTTGGGCTTGAGTCAGCAGTAGGAATTGAAAATAAATAGTTGTCTGGTAGAGATGTTAAAGCAGGTTTGCGACTTCTGCGCTGATCAGATGTGGAAGATGAAGGCAGGTCATTAAAACAGACGTCATCAACAGCATTTTAGGCTCGTAGGTAAATCTGTTCCTTGTGTTTATATTTTAGTCTGGTCCGGAGGCTTTTTTTAAATAAAAATATTTGGACCATCTTCTCATCAAAAGGAAGAAATCATCTCATTTTGTTAGTGTCATCAGTACATATTGTTATGTATAACTGCTTTAGAAAATAGGTTTGGTATAAGTAGTGTATATAAAAACCAGTGGATAGAGAGATATTACATAATGACTAAAATGTTGTCTTCCTAGAGAAAGTATAGTGTCATAAATTATGAACAGTGTATTATAGAACTCAGTTTTCTCCTACTTTGCCTCACAGACATATCCATTCGTTCATAGGCTTTTGTAAAGGACAGGCAGCACCCACCACACTCAAAGATGGTTATTTCAGTAGAAGTCAAGGACGGAAGGCTATCAGTCATAGCAGCTATGCACTCCCCAATCTCAGGCCCAACAGAGTATCTTCAGAGGAATAAATGAGGAGTTTGGGATTGACGTGTACAACTGCTAGAGTTAAAATAATCAACAAGGACCTACTGTATCGCACAGGGGAGTCTACTCAGTACTCGGTAATAACTTAAATGGAAAAAGGATTTGAAAAAGAACAGATACCTGTTATGTACAACCGAACCACTTTGCTGTACAGTTGAAACTAACACGGCATTGTTAATCAACCATGTGTGTGCTCAGTCGTGTGTGCCTCTTTGTGACCCTGTGGACTGTAGCCCTCCAGGCTCCTCTGTCCGTGGACTTCCCCAGGCAAGATTAGTGGAGCGGGTTGCCATTTCCTTCTCCAGGCCATCTTCCCAACCCAGGATTGAACCTGAGCCTCTTGCATCTCCTGCATTAACAGGCAGATTCATTACCCCTGCACCACCAGGGAAGCCCATCTATATGGGCTTAATCAACTATACTCTGATATTTAAAAAAAAAAAAAAAACCTTCATGAAAGCATGCTTTTGTAAGTAAATTGTTACTACCCCATCCTCTCTCAAATTATACCAGGGCCTTTATGTGAGAGAAGAACTGGTGTAAAACCTTGGTTGATGTGGATTTTCAGAGCTATTGGCATTTCCTTGTAGACATATCTGTTCAGTTTGCATAGAAGGATAACCAACCCAAGTAACCGGTCCCAGGTAGGTCTTTGTCTTAGGCTTGGTCATCTTCTCTTGATTCTTACCATTTTTATTTTTTGCATGACCCTTCATGGGTGGACCCTGGATAATAACTTCCGAGGGTCAAGACCTCTTGTCACCTTCTCAGAGCAAAGTCATGGTTCCGTAGCATGGAATTACTGCATTGTGAAGTTAAATCTAAGCCTGTGCTTGGCTCAGTGACAGCCTATGTAGACAGATTATGTCTCACTATTACAGTGATTAGATCAGTGGGTTGGAAAAGGCAGCCGGAATGTCAGGGCTGTGACTGAATTGTGGCCTGCCCATAAATCATGCAGCGGCCTCCTCTGCATGGGCGTCTCCCCAGATGCCTCCCTGAAGCTCAGCCCCCGGCGTATTAGCCGCAAAGCACGAGGCAGCTTCTTATATGACTTCCTCTATAATCTTAACTGTGCTTCTGTGTGGGATGAACATTTCCCCCTTTCTCTGGAGGGGGGAAAGAGGCTTATTTAATGCCTTAAAAAAATACATAGCTGCTTCTGTGGTGAAAATAAGTTCATGGCAGGTAACTTGAATTTATAGAAGAGAGAAGAAGTCTTTCAAGCTTGTCTCCCTGTGGTGTGGGTTTTTTTCTTCACTTCTAATAGCTTTTATTTTAATTTCTAGTTCTGAATTCAAGCAGCTGTCACTCTCTTTATAGCCCCCTTTGAAACGCTTACAGCGTAGGAGGTAGCTGGGCTGTCTAAGAAACATCTTTTCAAACCAACCAAAGTATTGTTTATCCTGAATGAAGTAGATTTTTTAAGGCTGTCAGGAGTGACTGATTTGAAACATTTCCTTTGGTAGCCAGGAAGATGAAGAGAAATCTTGAAGGGAAAGGTATTATCTCAATGTGGCCGAGTCCAAGTGACTCTGATTGCTCAGAAAACTCCTATGGACCATGATAAAAATTACCAGGTACCCAGGACTTCCCTGATGGTCTAGTGTAACCTCTGCACTTTGACTGCTGGGTTCCAGGTTCAGTTGGTGGTCAGGGAACTAAGACCCCCAAGGTGTGCAGAGGAGCAAAAGAAAAATTTTACCCGGAGTAGAGAGTGCCATATACAATTACTAAAACCAAACAAACCTGTGGCCAGTTAATTTGTACTTACTAAATCCTTCCCAGCTATTGAAGAAAAAAAATGACTTGGGGTTGAGTCAACTGTGGAGACTACTCCTGTAACCAGTTGTCTTGTATCTTCTTATGAACCTGGGGTCGCAGCTTAGCAGCCTGGCTCCTCCTAAATGCTCATTCCACTTCCCATGGCATTCCTGTGTGTCTTCTGAGCCAGTATTTAGAAGTCCAGTGTCACCCTTGGATAGGGGGGAAAAAATCTTCAAGCCTATTACAGTGAATTATACGTCTGATATTTTGCGGGTACTAATATTTGTTCTCTGAACTCAGCAGCATGAGTTTTTGAGCTTGAAATGTGATGATGGTCATGGTTTTATTTTTCTCTTTGGGTCAACACAGAAATAGTGACTCTGTAATTCTCTGGTTATTATCTTAATCATTTCAAAGGTGGACTCTTAACATTTTTAATGCTTTCTGTGAGAATAGAATATACAATTGAGAAGGTAACACTACTGCAGAGGTACAAATAGCGTATTACATGCCAGCTACTGTTGTTAGCAATATTTGTTAAACTTATGTAATCCTTATAACAATCCTTTAGGTGGTACTATTATTGGTATTTTATAATTGAGGAAACTGAGACTCAGAGAAGGTTCAGTAGCTTACTTCAGTCTCCCAGCTGGTGAGGGACAAACCCAAGATTGACCAGTCAGATCCCACAGTCTGGGCTCCTTACCACTCTGCTCAAGTACAAACCCAAGGGCCTCCACACGGGGTCTTCTCTTCTCTGGAGTTTTCCACGACCAATCTTTTCTGAGCTATCGTGTGCCTTTCAAGCACTATGTTGGTTTACTTTTTTAATTTTAAGAACAATTCTTAGTTTTTTCATTAGAAACAAAGTTATAAAGAAATCAGAGTGATGATTGAAAGAGATGGAGAAGAAAGGGCCAGAAAAACATCTATTTCTGCTTTATTGACTATGCCAAAGCCTTTGACTGTGCAGATCACCATAAACTGTGGAAAATTCTGAAAGAGATGGGAATACCAGACCACTTGACCTGCCTTGTGAGAAACCTGTCTATAGGTCAGGAAGCAACAGTTAGAACTGGACATGGAACAATGGACTGGTTCCAAATAGGAAAAGGAGTACGTCAAGGCTGTATATTGTTACCCTGCTTATTTAACTTATATGCAGAGTACATCATGAGAAACGCTGGACTGGAGGAAGCACAAGCTGGAATCAAGATTGCTGGGAGAAATATCAATCACCTCAGATATGCAGATGACACCACCCTTATGGCAGAAAGTGAAGAAGAACTAAAGAGCCTCTTGATGCAAGTGAAAGTGGAGAGTGAAAAAGTTGCCTTAAAGCTCAACATTCAGAAAACTAAGATCATGGCATCTGGTGCCACCACTTCATGGCAAATAGATGGGGAAACAGTGTTTAGACTTTATTTTTCTGGGCTCCAAAATCACTGCAGATGGTGATTGCAGCCATGAAATTAAAAGATGCTTACTCCTTGGAAGGAAAGTTGTGACCAACCTAGATAGCGTATTCAAAAGCAGAGACATTACTTTGCCAACAAAGGTTCGTCTAGTCAAGGCTATGGTTTTTCCTGTGGTCATGTATGGATGTGAGAGTTGGACTGTGAAGAAGGCTGAGCGCCGAAGAATTGATGCTTTTGAATTGTGGTGTTGGAGAAGACTCTTGAGAGTCCCTTGGACTGCAAGGAGATCCAACCAGCCCATCCTAAAGGAGATGAGTCCTGGGTGTTCATTGGGAAGACTGATATTGTGAAGCTGAAACTCCATTACTTTGGCCACCTGATGGCAAAGAGCTGACTCATTTGAAAAGACCCTGATGCTGGGAAAGATTGAGGGCAGGAGGAGAAGGGGATGACAGAGGATGAGATGGTTGGATGGCATCACCGACTCGAGGAACATGGGTTTGGGTGAACTCCGGGAATTGGTGATGGACAGGGAGGCCTGGCGTGCTGCAGTTCGTGGGGTCGCAAAGAGTTGGACACGACTGAGGGACTGAACTGAACTGAGGTGAGGATGGTTTTAAATCCAGGATACAATACACTATTACAAAAATGGACCCCCAAGGAAAAGAGGGATGCTAATTTTTATGGGCGAGGAGGAGGGAAAATAGTAATTTTATTTCAGTATTATATGTGTTTTATCATGATGTTTGTACCCATTTACCTCAGGGAACAAGTGTCTGGTCTTATGTTAGTTGTAATAAAGTGAAAAGTCTCCATTCAATTCCATTATTTCAGTCCCTGCTCCCCAGGTGCACCTGCAAACCAGATCTATAACCACTGCCATTAACAGGTTGAGCCATGCCTAGTGCCATCTCTCAGTTCTGAAGTTATCTAATATCAGCAATTTCAATTTTTTTTTCATTTAGTGCTTCAAAATAGTAAAGCAACATTAATTTCATGTCATTTCAGCCTATAGTTTCGTGAAAGTGAAGTCGCTCAGTTGTGTCCAACTCTTTGTGACCCCGTGGACTGTAGCCCACCAGGCTCCTCCATCCATGGGATTCTCCAGGCAAGAGTACTGCAGTGGGTTGCCATTTCCTTCTCCAGGGGATCTTCCCGACCCAGGGATGGAACCCAGGTCTCCCGCATTGCAGGCAGACGCTGTAACCTCTAAGTCCTTTCAAAGTTGAAATTCCAAATTGGATTGCTGGCCACTGTTATGAGTAGGGTCGCTCCGTGTGAAACTGCCCTGCTGTTTGTCTGTGTCAAAAATGATTGAACAGCAGCCGATTGACATGGTTCAACCTATAGTTTATTTTTTTCTTCTAGAATCTTTCATATATATATATATATATATATATATATATATATATAAAAGCATATAGTTGCGTCCTTTATTAAAAAAAAGAACTACAGTATATCTGGTGTTGCTTTTCATGCCCGTATAAAGAGAACTCTCTCCTTTTGTATTGCTGCATATCATTCCTTGTGTTCTCTTGTGTGGTGTGCTCCTAGAAGCCTTGTGTTCTACAGCCAAACACAAGCAATGTAGGTCCCGTACTAACCACACACTGGCTTCTCACCTTCCAAGGATCATGCACACACACAAATGTGTCCACAGAAATAATATACATAGTGTGCTTTTGAGTGGCTAAAGTAAGTTCTAAAACAGAATTTCAGAATCACCTCCCTTCTAAAAGGAAAACTAAGTGAATAAGTGTATGAGCATAGAAATAAATCTGGAAGAGTATTAGTCAGCTATGAAATTAGTCAGCTTTTTATCCTTAGAAAGTGAGAGTCTGATTTTCGTCTTTAAACGTACCTCTCTCTTTTTCCTTGTCATTACATACATACATAAATGCACATACACATAAAACATGCATACAGGTATGTGTACTTAAGTTATAATAGTTTCAGCCTAATTGATGTAAGCTGTACTTACTATTTGGTGTCTTGGGTGTAAGTTGAAGATTTTGAAGTAGAAAACATGAAGCAAAGCCCAAGGAGAAATATATGGAGTCCCACCAGCCTGAGTTGACCTGGAGAAACTTCCATGGCCGCACATTGAGAATCGGGAGCCCTCCCTGCTTGGTGTTTTCATGTTGGGTTTAATGCATCTTTCCTCTCCCCCCTGGGCTGCTCTCACCATCTCCTTGCCCTGGCATTTTGGGGATCAGTATTACTGGAAATCCCTGGAGAAGGAAATGGCAACCCATTCCAGTGTTCTTGCCTGGGAAATCCTATGCATAGAGGAGCCTGGCAGGAGCCTGGCAGGCTACAGTCCATGGGGTCACAGAAGAGCTGGACACAGTGACTGAGTGCAACATATTTGTGGAAATACTTAAGACAGCAATGAGTTTTATTGAATGGCAGTATTATTTGTGGTTAAGTTTGGGTGTAACCTAACCTGGATTTCAGTCCCTGTCCTCCTCTTCTTGTCTTTTATGACCTAGGCAAATTCCCCTCCAGGCCTCATGAGTTTGGGTTAGTAAACTTTCACATGGCTTTTGCCAAGAAGAAATGAGTTAATGGCTGTAAGCACCCAACATTTAGTGCATACTCACTCTTGCCTGGAAAATCCCATGGACGGAGGAGCCTGGTGGGCTGCAGTCCCTGGGGTCGCTAAGAGTTGGACACGACTGAGCAGCTTCTCTTTCACTTTTCACTTTCATGCATTGGAGAAGGAAATGGCAACCCTCTCCAGTGTTCCAGGGACGGGGGAGACTGGTGGGCTGCCATCTATGGAGTCGCACAGAGTCAGACACGACTGAAGTGACTTAGCAGCAGCCGCAACAAGAATTTTAGCTTACATTTTCCTGAGGACAAATAGAGGAACTATTTGTACTTTCTATGTCACTTTCCAAGAAAATATAACTTAGTCATTTGTTTTTGGTTATTTTTGTCCAGCTTAGTAAGGAGACTTATAGGTTGCTACTTAAGGTCTTCATCTGGCAAAAGATAATTTATATTGTTCAGGGGAGAAGAATGGAGGGGAGGAGAACAGGTAAATAGCTAGGAATCCAACAACCCTCCTTTCTCAGCTGGACTGGAAGGTGTTCCGAGCACAGTGCTCTAAATTTCCTGAGCTGTCAAAACGTCAGGCTTCTCAGAAGTTTATGGAAGACAGCTTGATTCAGTATCTGATTACTTTTTGGTTCCTAAGGACAATAGTAGATGGCGGTCATATTTTTTGTTTGTTTATATAGGCAGAAATCTCAATCTGTAAATAATGCCTGAGGACTGTGATTATGATATAAAAACGCTCTCTGCTTTACAGAGTAAAGCAATTTGCTTTGACTTCTGTTGACATTGCAACCGAACTGGTCTTACTCACTTTGTAATTGAATTGCTGCAGACTTCCATTGACCTTTGTAAGTAGCAGAGGTGGTTCCTGGAGTGGTAACCTAATGCCTATTAGCTGCTGCTCTAACATTATAATTGGGTCTGTGTTTTATGTCATGTGATTAGAACACAGCTGATTCTCTCATCAGCTTTTCCCAGCTTACACTTTTGGCATATCTCAGCCATTCGGTAGCTTTTCAGGCAAGCATTATGTTCCATTTTTAACATCTTCAGGCAGTAGAAAATAAAATCTGCTTTATAATTGTATGGAAATTTCATTACATCTTTTTGTGCCTTAATGTGACAGGAGTTTACTTTTATTCTGATTTGCTTTGTGTGTTGGTGGGGAGGATGCGTCTCTGAGTGTACTTCTGTTTTTTTGACTTTGGGGACTGAGGGTGGGAGGCTATTCCATTAGAGTCACATTTCGCTTTTTGAGACACTATTTCAGATAAAGTATATTGCCAAAGTGGATTTTTCTTAGCTAGACCCTGAGTGTCATTAATTTGCATGTTATTAACTTCATCATGGTCCCCATTGTGGTTTGTTTTGTTCCATGAGGCCCAATGAAATGAGAGGAACTGAGACATCTTGCCCCCCACCCAGCATGACATTGCATTGACTTGCAGCAGAGTCAAGAATTAAGGTCACTGGGACTTTAGGAACCTTTCTTTCCACTTGACAGTTAGAACTGGTCTCTCAGTGCACCTTTCACTGCTGAGAAGTAAATTAGTGTGCTTTCCTTAATGGACGGTTGGCTGGGTTAATTTCTTATAGTCCCCTCCCCTCTGTTTCCCTAATGGAAGACTTAGGATAGATTTTCTAATCAGAGAATCCAGACTTGTTTTCTCATAGTAGTCGTTTACTACCTACTGATCTGTGGATAGCAAAGGAGAATTCCCTTTGCATGGGAGGGTGGGATTTGCTCTTTTTAAAGAAACGTACCCCATCATATTAGCGATTACAAAAGTTTAATTTTAAATTCAAACTTTGAGTTTCCTAACCTGTCTTTATTATTCTAATTGGTTTAAGACAGAAATTGCACGTATGGGCAAGGACACATGGAGTTGTGTGCATGCGTGTGTACACTTTTTCAGTTAATTAAAGCTGATGTTTAAGATGTAACTCTTTTGGCCTGTGTTTTGAGAAGGATAAGAATACCTGGCCTGAAAACTACATCAGCTTTAATTTTTGTCTTGCCTTGGACGTCTCTTTCTCTCTGTTGATCTTACCTGTTTAATGCTGCTATTGGCAGTGTCTCATAAGGCAAGTTCTCTTAATTCCTTGGCCATTTTAGTTGAGATGGACCAGCATATGCAGAGATGTGAAGGCAGTGCTGGGTTTCCTTTGGCTCTTAGGTGTTAATGGAGTCTGGGACCTGATGCTGTCACTTCTCAGCCATGCTGCTCACAGACTCCTCTGCTGTACACTGGTCATCCGTGTGTATGCTGCAGCTTTTAGTTCTAGAAGCTCATAGGACTCCATGAGGCTCTGGGTGAGTGTTTAAAAAGTGGTTATGAAGAAACAAGCCTGTTTACTTTTTCTTACCACCAAAGAGTGGACCACTTGATAAAACCAGGCCTAGATAGTCCAGTTAGGTAAGACAGGCTGTTCTATGTTACTGGAGTATGTGTAGGCTTTTCCCATTTCCCTCAGTCTCACAGTAAATTTGACTATCTGGTCACCCTTTTATCTGCATGTTAGTTGTTACGGTGATGCTAGCGCTAAGGACCAGATGCAAAACCAAAATGCTGGACAAAACTGTAATCCTCCCTTTGGCGCAGGAGTTGTGCTCCAGCTACTGTTGTGGAAGTCATGCTCCTTTACTCAGAGTTGGAACCCTTGAATGTTCCATTGTTTACAGCAGTCTCACCCAGTAATTTGAAAGCAAGGAGACATTATGCTGTACTTTTAAGACTTAGGTGGGAAGAGTAAGCCGTGAATGACTCAAGTGTTCTTGAGTGTCCTTGTTAAAAGTGGAGTGCTGTCCTAGGTGGATGAGTATTCTGATCCAGCATGATAGTTCTATGAGGTCTCATTCCTCATGAGTTAAGTAGTATACTTTGACTTTTATTAATCACATTTCAGGGCTTCTGTGGTGGCTCAGACGGTAAAGGTTCTGCCTGCAATGTGGAAGACCCAGGTTCGATCCCTGGGTCAGGAAGATCTGCTGGAGAAGGAAATGGCAGCCCACTCCAGTATTCTTGCCTGGAGAACTCCATGGACAGAGGAGCCTGGCAGGCTACAGTCCATGAGGTCCCAAAGAGTTGGACACGACTGAGCAACTAACACACATTCACAGCTGCATGTCAGGGACTAGCACTGCTCGGTGCATGCTGCTCTCCCTGTGCACAGAGTCATTAAAGAACGAATTGTGGCTGAATCCTTTGATGTCTGTCGGCCTTAAAAGCCCATTGTCAGTCCACATCCCACATCCCATCTGTTATATTGGCCTTATGAAGGTTGATGGGGGCATTTTTTTTTCTTTGATAGTGCTGGGTCTTCACCGCTCTGCATGGGCTTTCTGTGGTTGCAGCGAGCAGGGGCTGCTCCTTGTGGCAGCGCCTAGGCTTGTCCTTGCAGTGGCTCCTCTTGTTGCAGAGCGCAGGCTCTAGGTGCATGGACGTCATGTAGAGGCACATGGGTTCAATAGTTGTGGCTCGTGGGCTCCGTAGTTGTGTCTGTGGTGCTCAGGATTGGCTGTTCCACAGCACGTGGAAACCTCCCAGACCAGGGCTCAAACCTGTAGCCCCTGCATTGGCAGGCGGACTCCCATCCACTGTGCCACCAGTCGCATATAGCTGAAGCTTCATACTGGCTCCTAGACAGGTTTAGCTTTATGTATGGAGGTCACTTCCATATTTGTTCAGCATTAGCTTTTGTTTACTGGAGAAGGCAATGGCAACCCACTTCAGTACTCTTGCCTGGAAAATCCCATGGACGGAAGAGCCTGGTAGGCTGTAGTCCATGGGGTCACTAAGAGTTGGACACGACTGAGTGACTTCACTTTCATGCATTGGAGAAGGAAATGGCAGCCCACTCTGGTGTTCTTGCCTGGAGAATCCCAGGGACGGGGGAGCCTGGTAGGCTGCAGTTCATGGGGTCGCTAAGAGTCAGACACGACTGAGCGACTTCACTTTCACCTTTCACTTTCGTGCATTGGAGGAGGAAATGGCAACCCACTCCGGTGTTCTTGCCTGGAGAATCCCAGGGATGGCTGAGCCTGGCGGGCTGCCGTCTATGGGATCGCACAGAGTCGGACACGACTGAAGCGACTTCCCATCAGCAGGTTTTGTTTACAAGGTCAAGTCCACTGCATATTGGGTAAAGGGGAGGGTTTGGTTTATTCTGCTTTACACTAGTCAGTGCAGTTTTAGAAACTAGTTTTTGACATGATGAAATACGGCAACTCAGACTTCATTTTAGCTGAGTAAGAATTATTTAGTCAGAGTATCTGTGAAATGAGTTTGGGAGTACTGTTCCTGATACCAGGCACCCCTCTCCTTTTTAGTACACTGCATGTCCCGCATGACCTTAGGAGGAACGACCACTGTGGCTCGAAGGACATTTTATTGATGTTATAGTATCTACCACATGATGGAAACTGGGGCAGCATGACTATTTTCTGCTTAGTTCAAAGGTCGTGTTTTAAACAGGCTTATATAAGTTAGCAAAACAAACAAAACTCTCCTCCTGCAGCATTTCATCATCCCCTCCCAGTTTCAGCCTCTTTGCATTTAGCTTCATTACAACTGTTTGTCTGCTTCTGTGACTCGTACCCAGACATGTCTTTTCTTGGGGATAGCCTTTCTCAGTCTCCTCTGAAGTTGCAGATGCTGCGTGCTCTTCAGCTTCAGACATAAAGCCCAAATGTTTGGCACCTGAGTCTTCCTTGGGAGCAGCATCATGAGAACACACATACCAAATGGACAAAGAAGATGCTGACACGCTAAGCAAGACATTATTGGTTATTATTGGGAAGCCCTGTTTAAAAGATAGAGAATGCAGAATGACAGGAGAATGAATGCACGCACAAGGGGAGAGGGATTTGAGGTGTCTGTTACCACATCAGCTTTCCACCCCCTGCTGGGGAAGGAGTACACCTGGTTTTGGTAGAAGCCACTCGACAGAGGAGCCTGTCGGGAATACAGTCTGTGGGGTCGCAGAGAGTCAGAATTGACTGAGCATGCACACTCACACGTGCACACTCAAAAGTAAAACAGGTTATTTTAGCCTTGAGATTTATTTCTCTATACTTAGGTAGTGAATTTTTATATGTCTGATTATATTTTCTAGTCAATTTCCATTGTGATTTTAGAGATTTCTTCCCCCTAAGGAAGTCCTACGTACCAATCAATAATAAAAATAGCAGTTAAGAATATTAGTTTTTTACTTTAAGGAATAGCATGTGTATATTAATTATAGTATACAGGTAATCCTTGCTGAGTAAGTACACTAAAATATAAAATACATCAAATAGATTTTAATAAATTCTAGTTTTTAGGGTTTACTGTGATTGAATTTAACTTCAGTATTCAATCATGATGACCCTTTCACTATCACTATTTAGGAAAATTGCCTATTTAAATATGGCATAGAAAATGTTCTGAATCTTCTTTTTTTCCTAATAAATATTTTAGAGTTCTAAAATTCTTCTTCTTGGTGTTATTGTGCTGTGTTTCACAAATTTTGATATGAAATATCTTTATCATTGAGTTCTAAATCTTTTTAAATTTCGATTATGATTCTCTTTTTAACCATATTTAGTTTAACAGCATATTGAAATCATAAAAATCTATCCTTTTATTAAGTTCTAAATATTTTACAATTTTGGCATGAGAAGAGAGTATGTATAATTTCATCCTTCGAAATATTTCCTTCAAAAACAGTTTATTCTTATAAAATATTTATCTTCTGTTTCTTTCAAAGTATGTGTGTATAAAACAGAATGCTTAGCATTATTGATTACAGATACCTTAATTTCTCTCTCTTTTTGTCCTGTCTGATAGCACTGCCTGAGAAGAGTATGTTAAAATCTCCAATTGCAGTAGTTGATTTTTTATCTTTTCTGTACAGTTCTATATGTTGCTTGAGGCATATTGTTAGGTATTTATCTTCTTGTTCCATAATCTTATCCCTTTATCAATGTAAAATGACCCTCTTTGTGTTTACTAAGGTCATTAACTTTATTTTGATTTATATTTGCCCAGGATAGCTTTATTTTTTAATTTTCAACCTTTGTCTTTTTGCTTTAAGTGTCTTGTAGTCAACACATTATTGGATTTAAAAAATACATTGGAGAATCACTGCCTTTTAATTTGTGAGTTTAATCCATTTATATATAATATACTGCAGTTACCATTATGTTAGGGTTTCTGTGATTTTACAGTTTTTACTTAATTATTTTTGATACCTTTTGCTTTTTAATTTTTTTCCTTTCCTCTTTTCTCTCTACTAAAGCAAGTGTTCTTCTGCTCTTTCCACTAATGTATATTCTGTCTTTGTTTTTAAGGTAGCTTTGAGATTTGTGATCTCATTTATCTATTGGCTTCTTAAACTTGATGGCTAAGGTGGTAAAGAATCTGCCCGCAATGCAGGAGACCCTGATTCAATCCCTGGGTTGGGAGATCCCCTTCAGAAGGGAATGTCTATGCACTCCTGTATTCTTGCCTGGAGAATTCCACGGATAGAGGAACCTGGCAGACTACAGTCCATGGTCTCAAAGAGTTGGACGTGACTGAGCAACTTTCACTTTTCTTAAACTCAACCATGTTTCTTTCTCCATCTCTAATAAGATAAATAACTAACGAACTCTACATTTCCTTTCTGTGCTGCCCACCCCCATCATGCTGATTTGACTCTAGGTTCTGGATCAATTTGGTTATTTTTTCCTTTTTTCTTTTATCTTAAAGTTTTCAGAGAACAACAGTAGACATTGAAAATCTCATAGTGCTTCATTTGTTTAAATATTTGAAAATTGTCTTTTAAGAGTGTTATCGCTGTAGTTTTTTATGTGCCAAAGTTTGGGTGTTTGTATGTCTCATATGTTTATTATGACTTTACATTTGAATGGCAGTTTGAGTATACAGTTGTATGCTCAAAATTCTCCTTCAGTACTTAAAACATATTGCTGTGCATTCAGTTTTACTGTTGAGAACTCTGATGTCATTCTGGGTCTTTTTAAAAAATATCTTCCCTGTCAGTCAGGATGCTTTTTATTTTCTTCTCCATATTTGATATTCTCAGATTCCTCAATAACATATCTTATGAGCACCATTTTCTTTATTTCCCTGTTTGGTACTCTGAGTCCTTTATTAAATAGATTGAAGTCTTTCGAGGTCTTTGAGACTCTTTCATTTTGAGGAATTGGTCATTATCTCTTTAAATATGTCTGCTCAGTGTAGTTCTTTTTCTGGGGTCTGGATGTTGGCAGTTTCACTTCTCTTTTGTGTTACAGATCTCTAAATGCTGAATTTTTGTTGAGTTTGCTCTCCTGGTTTTCCTTGTGTTCTTAGACATTGTAGGTGCAAGTCCCTTGCTCAGGAGGGCTGTGTGTGTGCCTGTGCTTAGGATGGTTTGGAGTTTCCTTCTCTTCTCCTTTCTTTCTTTCTATTCCACTTCTGGCTTTGCCTTTATCGGGTTCACCGAGTTGAACCAGGTGTTTTGGTTCAGAACAGCGATTATTCCCGTACATAACTCTCATTCTGGGGAGGGGAGCACACAAGCTTACTAAACCCATTTCATAGGCAAGCAGGGCACTTCATCACAGATTTTTGACCTTCATTTAGTGTGGTGTCTCCCAACCCCTAATTCCACAACGGAAAGCCTGGTTCTACCCCCGAATCATGCCTGGTGTATTGTAGGTGTATTGGTCTAAGGACACCCCAGGATTGAAATGTCTACTGGTTCTGCTGGTTTTGATGAGTCCTGGAGCCAGTAGACTTCTGGCTTGAGCTCCACTGACTTCTGAAACTATTTTCTTTTTATTTCTATTTCACAGAAATGTGAAGCAAGTTTTTCAACTACAAGTTTATTTTTAAAAAATAAAAAAGAAATCATTTCATTTTTGTTGTTTTGGGTATATGTGGGAAAAAATGTGGGTGTCCTTTTAAAATTTCATTGTCTTCTTGACTGAAAATTTCCTGACTGATCTTTATTGTTAAAGTGTTACTGTTGCTATAAGTACAGTTACTTTGTTCTCAATAAATCTTTCTTTGATTCTAGTGACTAGCTGCTTGATATTTAGGAGCATCTAAGTTTATTCTGATCTGTATTGTAAAAGTGTTAACTGTGTTGTTGTAAGTATAGTTACTTTGTTCTCAATAAATCTTTCTTTGGTTCTTGTGACCACTAGCTGCTTGATATTTAGGAGCATCTAAGTTTATTCTGATTTGATGGAAGGGGTGTTTGTGTGCCAGGAGAACTACAGAGGGAATCTACTGTTGTCTTCCAATTAACCAAACGTGTAACTGGGGGGTTTGTCAAGAGTTAAGTTCAACTAATGCATTAGCTCTTTTTTTTTTTTTTTTTGCTTTATTTCTTTCCTCTTTTCTGTCCATTTTCCTTTTCTTTCTTTCTTCTGCTAATTCATCAGCCAGGATGTTTGAGAGGTGGGGACATGGACCAGCCTTACTAGTGCAGATAGGCTGTCCCTGAGAAATAACAGAAACCTTCTACAGTTTCAGCTCATGCCCAAGCATCCTAGGCTAAGTAGAAAACAGCTGGAGAGGGATTCAAAGGGAACCATCTCTGACTTCTTAACGATTAGGAAGTGATTTGAGAGGAGGACAAAGAAGAAATGAATGAAATGGGAAGGATAACTGTGAGCCTCATTCCCTCCAACAATGCAACGGCAGTTCTGTTTAAGTGAAATTAGCAGAAGATGAGTGGAGAGTTTCACCTTGTCATCATCAGACCAAGAAAGTTCAGTTGACTAGAGTAAAAGTTGATTAGTATATTAGAATATAGGAGATACACATCCTCTGTGTTAACTTTGGTAGAATTATAGAGTTCTTCTTCCCTCTTCCTGTTCAGTTCTCTGCCAGTCATTGAAGATTGTTTTAGTCGCTCATGAGAACAAACCACTCCTGCACATGCTCAGGGTCATAAAGAAATCAGAATAAGTAATGAATCTATTGGCTTGGTCAAAAAGTTTGTTCGAGTTTTTCCAGAAGCCATAACGGAAAAACTCAAATGAACTTTTTGGCCATCCCAGTAGCTGGCATGAAGGCATGTCCTTGTGAATTTTTTTTTGGGTCCATTTTTTAATGTGAGTCTATGTCTAGGGGGAAGTCCTAAATACTTACAACACTTCTTTCTCTTTACCAGAATGACAGCAACCACCACCACCACCACCACCACCAGTAAGGAGAAGCCTGCTCCTTACACTAAAGTTCCTCCAGGGTTCTCTTCCATTTTTACATCTCCATTGCTCTCTCCATCCATTGCAATGACTTCACTCTACCCACATACCTCTCACATCAATGAAACTATCCCAGACCTCTCTGCAGGGTCCTGGAGCTGTTTAACCAGATCCCCTGGATCTGTTACTCATCCCTCAAACCTATGTCCTCAAAACCATGTCCACAGCTGGTTTATGTCCCACACCCAGCTCACTTGCTCCTTGCTTTTCATTCCCTATTTCAATCGATAACTCTCCATTCACCCAGTTATCTAAGGCAAGAACTTGAGGGTCGTGTGCCTTGTACACTACATATGAATGAGTTGTGTTCCGAGAACACATTTGTGAGTCCAACAAAGTTAGCCTAGGTTCTCAACCACCACAATCGCCTATATAGTACAGTGATGCAATAGGTTTATCATACCTTTCACACAAATAACACATTAAAAAATGAACACAAAAATAGAACATTTTTAATCTTACAGTAGAGTACCTTGAAAAGTCCAGTAGTATAGTGCAACCGCTGGCATACAGGGGCTGGCATCAAGAGTTAGACTGGAGGAGGGAGAGGAGGTGGGAGATGGTAGAGCTGAAGGACTGTCAGCAATCAGAGCCAGGGGGCAAGCTGTGCTCTCTCTCATGCCTAACGTTGATGGAGCTCATATTTGCATCTTTGAAAATTCACAACTTGATGGGTCGTATGTCCGGGACTTACTGTATGTAAGCAGAACCTCAGCAAATTGAAGAGAGGATGACTGTGGCTTCAAAGGGGAGAGGACAATCCTCAGAAACTGTGTGCAGATTTCATAACAGGACTCCCTTGAGGTTTGTAGGGTTTTTTTCCTTGCTAATTCCTGGAGGTACTGGCTTTGCAATATCACGATCTCTTCCCTGGCAGTGAGTCCACAGTCAGTATTTCCTGAAGCCTCCTGATCTGCCTGGCAGTGCCTTGTGTTCTAAGGGTTACCAAGATGAGAGGCGGACTCCACCCTCAGAAGATGTGTAACGGTGGTGGGGAGCTAAAATCAGGTCGTGGAAGCGTCGACAGTGCAGTGTGGACTTGACTGCACTTGCTGTTGTGAGAGAGGAGAGAACAGGCAGAAAATGTGGTTGGCAAGAGCTTATGGAGAAGGTGGGAATTAATCCGGGGTTAATTGTGAGGACGTCTTTCTCTCTCCGAGATGCTGGTGGTTCTCTTCTAGTGCCTTTCTCCTCTTGGAGTCTGTTGCTCACGAAAGCCCTTCAGAACCATTCTTGCTCACGTACCCAGCTCAGCCTTGTTACTCGTAGGTGATGTGTGTGTCTGGAGATGCCTGTTGACGGGTAGCACCTAAACTAACAGGTTGTGTGACACGGAAGAAATGCAAGGTGAAAAGTGATGCGGGTGTCTGACTTTGCTTCTCAAGTACAAGTGAGCTTCACAGGATTTGACGTCTTTATTCATCGTCTTTATTCCTGTGAGCTTCACAGGATTTAACGTCTTAATTTATCGTCTTTATTCCCGATATTGTCGAACATGGAATTTTTTAAAGCTTTATTATTTTCCTCCTGTTAATAGTTACAAAGAAGTCATTTGGTGTTGGTAAACTAAACTTTTAGAATATTTAACTTTCCATGCCTGATATTAATGTTTCCTCAAATTCCGTGATTCTTAAGTAGAAAAGCACTTTCCTAAACAGTGGGAGAGAAGGGAGTTTTGAGGGAGCTCTTTGATCAGTTTGTGTACACCTGTGCCCTTGTATCAATATTTTTTTTTCACTTGAGGGTTCAGATTGCCACCCTTTGGCAGGAAGGAAGGGAGAAATTCTCTTACCGGCGTGTGATTTAATATGTTGAGTGACAGTGTGTGCTGTGTCAGTCTGCTTGGGGACAGAATCGGAGGGGCTGGCCATGAGCTAGTGTCTGTGGTTGAGCGAGTGTTTCAGGCATGTACCTTTGGAAAGGAACTTGGGACCCTGGGCTCCACTTCCTCAAGCTACTTCTCAGTGTCAGCTTTCTCCTTGTAGGAATGAGGCAGGGAGTAATAGGCCCACTTGCTGCTTTTGCTGGGTCAGGCCCTGCCCTGGAGACAGGGCCCGTGGCCCAGCGAGCAGAGGGCCAGCGTCCAGCCTCCTGCCGCCAGGAAGCTGCTGGCGTGCGACCCACTGTGGAGGTTACCCTGTCCTACTGCAGAACTGGTCCGCGTTTGCACCTTCTAGCCAAACCCCGAATTGGCAGCTGTCGTGCCAGAAAACATTTCAGAGTTTGCTTTAGACGGTGTGCTGTGGTTACACAAGAGGCCGTCCTAGTTTTAAAGGGAGTGGTTGCCCAGAATGACTGAGCGATACCCGGAAGGGCCCGGGAAAAGCTGGAGCTCCAGGTCTCATTCGCCGAGAACTGGATGGACGGAGCTCTCCAGGCACAGAGGGAGGCAGCCTTTGCTGCAGAGTGGACTGTATCCCAGAATGAAAATAAACCCAAAGGAAATCACAGAAATCTAGCAGTGGGTTTCGGTTCATTGGCCTGAAAATGAGCCCTTCTCTTCGGGGCTGAATTATCCCAATTAGCTAAATGTGTTTGTGGTGAAGGGCTGTAGGAAAAGGAAGCTCACTGGAAGAGGAAGCATATGGTATTCTGTTTTTTTTTTTTTTTAATTTTATTGGAGTATAGTTGCTTTACATTGTGTTAGTTTCTGCCGTACAGCAGAGCCAGAAGCTCTGCATATATCCCCTCCCCTCTTTTTTTGGATTTCCTTCCTGTCTAAGTCATCACAGTGTTGAGTAGGGTTCCCTGGGCTATGCAGTAGTCCTCTTTAATTATCTATTTTATATGCAGTATCAATCATGTACCTAGATCTCCCAATTCATCCCACTCCCCCTTCCCCCTCAGTATCCATATGTGTATTCTCTATGTCCATGCAGTATTCTGGACCGTGTGTTTATGAATGGGGAGAGAGAACAAGGCTTTTATAGAGAGACTTTGCTCAGGGAGAAGACCTGCCCACAGGGATCACGTGATGTTCACCTCTTGCTCATTATATCTCCTTCCCCAACCATGCATTTAGGCCAGGGATTTCGCTTGTGCTCTGTGATGAGTAGAGCTGAAGTATGTCTAATATGCTTTTCTGAGAGTGGGTTCCCAGCGTTCATACATCCTCTATTTCTGGGACTTAGGCCTGAGGAAGAAGGAAGCTTTAATCAGCTGGAAGCTGTTTGTGGCGAGGGTGTGACCATCCACATTGTGTGTTATCTGCTGCCATGGCAGTTTGTTGAGCAACTCTCGTGACCCATTATTTATAAAAATCAAGGCCAAGCCATTGCCATCTTAATAGAAAGTTGCTGCCTCTGGAAGACACCCTTGAGTGGTTACGATTTAATGGGGTCCGTGACTTTGGCTGAATGGGCCAAGCTGTGGTGTGGGCTGACAGTACCACGGAAGTGAGCAGACCAGTTGGGAGAGACAGAAGCTCTTCTGAGCTCCTACCCACCTTCTGCAGTTTCCGCCCAAGCTCGTCATGTGTACAAATGATACTAGATGTATTTCACCAAATGGTCCTCTCTGAGTGAATGAATCATGGAACCCATTTAAGAAACGCTTCTTCTGTTTGAGTGTAAGTTCATCTCTGGGGACTTCCGTGGTCTGGTGGTTGAGTGGTTAAGAATCTGCCTGCCAATGCAAAAGATAGGGGTTTGATCCCTGGTCCGGAGGATCCCATGTTCCGCAGAGCCGCTAAGCCTGAGCATCACGACTCTTGAGCCTGTGCTCCGGAGCCCGTGTGCTGCCGCTGCTGAAGCACCTGGAGCCTGCGTTTCACAGCCAGAGAAGCCGCCTCAGCGAGGAGCCCGTAAATGAAGAGGCCCTCCGCTTTCTGCAGCTCGAGAAAGCCTGTAGCAACAAAGACTCAGTGCAGCCAAGTAAATAAATCTTAAAAAAAAAGTCATCCCCTGTAGTCACTGCCTGGGCCTAGTTCTTGTAGAACATCTTCACGTTCACCAGCAAATGGAAGTTTCTCCTTGTCCACAGTTTAATCAGTTGGGCTGCTAAATTGTAATCTAAGATTTCAGCTCAGAAAACAAGGTCCCTTGCAAGTTGTTGAATTTATGTGGTAGGTGGCGATTGGCAGTAGCTTGAAGAGTCATCATGTGGCTGGAAAGAAAGAGGCTGGACCCGGCAGGGTTGATGCGCTGCTCTGCATTGCTCTTGAGGTTATCGCTGATTTATGACTGTGGTCCTTAGAGACCAGGAAGTCATTGTGGCTGCCATTTATTCATCTTCCGTCTTGATCTGACTTTGATTATTGCTTTTTTTCTTGTGGGGAAAAACTCCTCATTTTGTATTATCTATGATTTATTTTAAGCATCTTTGATTTAAAAAAAAAAACAAAAAAAAAAACAAGAAAATCCCTGAAGACAGGGCACCAACATACTCTCAGACTGCATTGTAAATGTAATTTTGGATATAATTGGATTGACTCATCAAGTGAGGCCATGTAGTTATTAATGGAGTTGTTTTTTTCTCCTCTGAGCATTTGTTTGAAAGTTAATGCCTTTTTCTCCTCCCTAGGTGACCGTCCCAGTCTTCCTAAGGAGGACACCCCTCCCAGCAGCCTGGACTCGCTTTCCTCTCCGTCTCCCACGACTGCCACTGCCCTTGGGCACCCTGGACCAGACCGGAACCACCTGCTTACAGACGGGGGCAGCTTCGGGGACTGGGCACCCACTGCGTAAGTAGCTGTGCTCTTCTGTTGGGTGCTGAGGGAAGGGGGGCGGTGATTTTTATTCTGAAGTTTTATGTGCCAGGTCAGTCCTATAGCCTGAGACCTCAGGACCTTTGCACTCTTAATCTGTGGGGATGCCACAGAGGAGAGGGTCCATAAACCAAAGGGAATAGGGTCTGTGTGTTCCCAGTATGGAAGGGATGGGTGGATGCTATTTCAAATCTGTTTTCAGTTCAATTTGTGGAAGTTTGGGGTTGCACAAAGGAAGTTTGTTATTGTCCTGCTCGGGAGGTTTTCTCATTAGTTACCACAGACTTTTAGAAAGATGAAAATCTTGCCTTGTGATCAGTAGACTTTTAAGTTTTCTATAGGATGATATCTTAATGATAGGAATTTTTATGAGTGTCATACTAATGCCTTACTCTGTTTACTCTGTGTGATCATGTATAATTGACAATTGATGAATGAAATATCTGATTTTGTCTTCTCAGTGTGGTTGAGTGCCAGGCATATGCAGATGCTCATGTGTATTAGGGTAAATAATTCCAATACAAACAGAATACCATGCGTGGGCTTGGTTTGACTGCTTGAGGGTGTGTCTTTCTCTACTGCCTGCAGTTGTGGAGTAAATGCACATCGGTGGTGGTGTGCAACGTCAGACTTCAAACAAATGCTCAGAGAAGGGAAAATAAAACAACTCCACTAATAATTACATGACATGACTTGATTAGTCAATCAAGTGACATCCAAAAATACATCTGTAATTCAACCTGAGAGTATCTGGGTGTCCTGCCTTTAAAGTGGGGGAAAAAAAATCAAAGTTGCTTAAAATAAGTCACAGATAATGATGTCATTTGACCCTAGCTGAGCATTCTTGGGACTTTAAATGGAATTGAAAACTGTTCCTCACAGTACTTGGCTTTTTATAGTTACTGCTGGATTCACATGAAATCATTATGAACTTATTAAGTATTAAAAGAGGCAGGGACAAATCTGGTATGTTATTCTGAAATTTGGGGGTGACCTAAAGACTTTGCAAAATCTAGCTGAAAATCCAAGCGGAACTCAAAATATGGGTACACGTTCTCCAGAGGAGTTTTTTCCCCCCAAAGATTGTCGCATACATGTATTTAAATGCTGAAGACTGTATTGTGGATTTAAATTACATGTTACTCAAATGGGCCTATCATTTTTACCGTTCTCTTTTAAAAGTAAGAATAATTTTTCACTTTTGTGCCAGAAGCAAAAGTAACAGTGGCTACATCGGAACCCAGAAGCTGTAATGCAGGGCACTCTAGCAGTGGGACTTGAGGTGTATTAGTGTGTGTGTGTGTGTGTTTTAAAGCACAGACCAAGCCTCCAGTCTTGTCAGTAACTGTCCCGGTCAGTGGACAGCAGTTTAGTCAGTTCTTCGTGGTGGTTCTGTGGAGCAGTGGCATTATGAGCCACGATGCAGCCCGTGCTCAGTTCATAGCACATCCACTGCTGAGACATGAAAAGCTTGATATTTTTGGTTGTCAATCAAATGTGGAGTGAATCCCCCAGCTTCTTATTCATACAGATTAAAAAAAAAAAAAACACTTCAGTCTTTATTTATCTGCTTTATGTCTCAGGCCAGGCCCTGCTCAGCATGTGGGATCTGATTTCCCCAACCTTTGCTCCGAGTATAGGGAGCACAGAGCCTTAACCCCTGGGCCACCAGGAAGTCCCCATACACGTCTTAAAATGTCATAGAAAGTACTCCAACCTTGAGAGGCCTGAAAAAAACAGGGCAAAGTAAGTAGTTGAATCCAGTCTGGAAAGGAGATTTTTGTTACAATGGACACTTCCTGCTATTTGAAGGACTTATCTTTTTCCCTGGGTGCTAGACAAAACCCGTCTCCCTCTTACATATGTAGAATGTTTCCTGTGTATCTTTTAAAGGATTTATTGTAAGCATGCTTCAGTCTAGATTTCTCATTAAGTTGGGGAGTGCTTCTCATACTTGAGCCAATGAGGACCCTTTGCAGGACTTGTGAAGCCCACAGTGCTGGATCCCACCCAAGAGCGATGCTTAGGGTTAGAGGGGAGCTGGAAGATGTGTATTTCTAATGTATTTCCTGACGATGTTGGCAAACCCTGATATACTCTCCTGCCTGCCCCTCCCCCGCGGTTCCAGGTGCGTGCCGATGTACATCTCCAAGGATTATAGTTAAGAGAAGTGACAGTGCATAGTGCTTCCTTTTTTTTTGCTTTTCTTTTCTCTTCCTAGGATTGTGTGTTTGCTCTCTTCAAGCAGCCCCTGGGTGCTCACTGCAAATGTTGATTCCCTTTGCCTGAAATGTCTCCCTTCCTTTTTGCTCAAGACAATCCTGACCTGTCTTCAGGGTGTAATTTAGTTTTCACTTTTGGGAAGCCTTCTCGAGTATTCTAGTCTCCTGGAGGATTCAGAATTATACCTTTCTCTGTCTGTGCCCAATACTTGATGTTAGGAAATGATTCCCTAATTAATGTTGTTGTTGTTCAGTCACTAAGTCATGGACGTCATGCCACCAGGCTCCTCTGCCCTCCACTGTCTCCCAGAGTTTGCTCAGATTCATGTCCATTTCTCCTTTTGCCTTCAATCTTTTCCAGCATCAGGATCTTTTCCAATGAGTCAGTTTTTCGAATCAGGTGGCTAAGTATTGAAGCTTCAGCTTCAGCAACAGTCCTTCCAAAAAATATTCAGGGTTTATTTCCTTAAAGATTGACTGGTTTGATCTCCTAGCAGTTCAAGGGACTCTCCAGGGTCTTCTCCAGCACCACAATTCAAAAGCATCAATTCTTTAGTGCTCAGCTTTCTTTATGGTCCATCTCTCACATCCATACATGACTGCTTTGAAAAACCATAGCTTTGACTATGTAGATCTTTGTTGTCAAAGTGATGTCTCTACTTTTAAATATGCTGTCTATGTTTGTCACAGCCTTCCTTCCAAGGAGCAGTGTCTTTTTATTTCATGGCTGCAATCACCATCAGCAGTGATTTTGGAGCCCAACAAAATAGTCTGTCACTGCTTCCACTTTTTCCCCACCTATTTACCATGAAGTGATGGGACCGGATGCCATGACCTTAGTTTTTTTTGAATGTTGAGTGTTAAGCCAGCTTTTTCACTTTCCACTTCCACCCTTATCAAGAGGCTCCTAAGTTCCTCTTCACTTTCTGCCATTAGAGTGGTTTCTGCCGTTTTGCATTATGTACTCTGCATGAAGTTAAATAAGCAGGGTGACAATATACAGCCTTGCCATACTCCTTTTCCAGTTTTGAACCAGTTTTTCCATGTCCAGTTCTAACTGTTGCTTCTTGACCTACATATGGGTTTCTCAGGAGGCAGGTCAGGTGGTCTGGTATTCCCAGCTCTTTAAGAATTTTCCACAGTTTTGTTTTGATCCACACAGTCAAAGGCTTTTGCATACTCAGTGAAGCCGAAGTAGATATTTTTCTGAAATTCCCTTGCTTTCTCTATGATCTGGTGGATGTTGGCAGTTTGACCTCTGGTTCCTCTGCCTTTTCCAAATCCAGCTTGGGCATCTGGAAGTTCTCGGTTCATGTACTGTTGAAGACTAGCTTGGAGGATTTTGAGCGTTACCTTGCTAGCATGTGAAATGAGAGCAATTGTGTGGAAGTTTGAACGTTCTTCGGCATTGCCCTTCTTTGGGATTCGAATGAAAACTGACCTTTTCCAGTCTTAGGACCACTGCTGAGTTTTCCAAATTTGCTGGCATATTGAGTGCAGCACATTAACGGCATCATCTTTCAGGATTTGAAATAGCTCAGCTGGAATTCCAACACCTCCACTAGCTTTACTTATAGTAATGCTTCCTGAGGCCCGCTTGACTTCACACTCCAGGGTATCCAGCTCTAGGTGAGTGACCACATCATCGTGGTTATCGGGGTCATTAAGAGCTCTACTGTACAATTCTTTAGTGTATTCTTGCCACCTCTTCTGTTGGATCCTTCCCATTTCTGTCCTTCATCAGGCCCATCCTTGCATGAAGTGTTCCCTCCATAGTTCTCCAGTTAACCCTTAACTTTCCTTCTTGTCTGATATGTGTGCGTCTGCGTCAGTAACTCCATGTGCCTGCCTGCTTATCTGTCTCACTCAGTTCCAGCTGCTGTAACAAAATTACTTTGAGTGGCTTTATGAACAGCAGGAGCTTAATTACCACAGTTTTGGAGGCTGGAAGTCCAAGTTCAGGGTGTCAGTCTAGCTGGGCCCCAGTGGGAGACTGCTTCCAGTGAGCAGAGTGCTCACTTATCTTGTATTTGCATGTGATGGAGAGCAGAGAACAGAAACGGATTCTCGTGGATCTTCAGTTCAGTTCAGTCGCTCAGTCGTGTCCGACTCTTGTGACCCCATGAATCGCAGCACGCCAGGCTTCCCTGTCCATCACCAACTCCCAGAGTTCACTCAAACTCACATCCATCGAGTTGGTGATGCCATCCAGCCATCTCATCCTCTGTTGTCCCCTTCTCCTCCTGCCCCCAATCCCTCTCAGCATCAGAGTCTTTTCCAATGAGTCAACTCTTCGCATGAGGTGGCCAAAGTACTGGAGTTTCAGCTTTAGCATCATTCCTTCCAAAGAAATCCCAGGACTGATCTCCTTTAGAATGGACTGGTTGGATCTCCTTGCAGTCCAAGGGACTCTCAAGAGTCTTCTCCAGCACCACAGTTCAAAAGCATCAATTCTTCGGTGCTCAGCCTTCTTCACAGTCCAACTCTCACATCCATACATGACCACAGGAAAAATCATAGCCTTGACTAGACGAACCTTTGTTGGCAAAGTAATGTCTCTGCTTTTGAATATGCTATCTAGGTTGGTCATAACTTTCCTTCCAAGGAGTAAGCATCTTTTAATTTCATGGCTGTAATCACCATCTGCAGTGATTTTGGAGCCCCCCAAAATAGTCTGACACTGTTTCCACTGTTTCCCCATCTATTTTCCATGAAGTGATGGGACCAGATGCTATGATCTTAGCTTTCTGAATGTTGAGCTTTAAAAAGCCAACTTCTCCCACTCTCCTCTTTCACTTTCATCAAGAGGCTTTTTAGTTCCTTTTCACTTTCTGCCATAAGGGTGGTGTCATCTGCATATCTGAGGTTATTGATATTTCTCCCGACAATCTTGATTCCAGCTTGTGCTTCTTCCAGCCCAGCTTTTCTCATGATGTACTCTGCATAGAAGTTAAATAATCAGGGTGAGAGTATACAGCTTTGACATACTCCTTTTCCTGTTTGGAACCAGTCTGTTGTTCCATGTCCAGTTCTAACTGTTGCTTCCTGACTTGCATACAGATTTCTTAAGAGACAGGTCAGGTGGTCTGGTATTCCCATCTCTTTCAGAATTTTCCACAGTTTATTGTGATCCACACAAAGGCTTTGGCATAGTCAATAAAGCAGAAATAGATGTTTTTCTGGAACTCTCTTGCTTTTTCCATGATCCAGCGGATGTTGACAATTTGGTCTCTGGTTCCTCTGCCTTTTCTAAAACCAGCTTGAACATCAGGAAGTTCATGGTTCACATATTGCTGAAGCCTGGCCTGAAGAATTTTGAGCATTACTTTACTAGCATGTGAGATGAGTGGAATTGTGTGGTAGTTTGAGCATTCTTTGGCATTTCCTTTCTTTGGGATTGAAATGAAAACTGACCTTTTCCAGTCCTGTGGCCACTGCTGAGTTTTCCAAATTTGGTGGCATATTGAGTGAAGCACTTTCACAGCATCATCTTTCAGGATTTGAAATAGCTCCACTGGAATTCCATCACCTCCACTAGCTTTGTTCATAGTGATGCTTTCTAGGGCCCACTTGACTTCACATTCCAGGATGTCTGGCTCCAGGTGAGTGATCACACCATCGTGATTATCTTGGTCATGAAGATCTTTTTTGTACAGTTCTTCTGTGTATTCTTGCCACCTCTTCTTAATATCTTCTGCTTCTGTTAGGTCCATACTATTTCTGTCTTTTATCGAGCCCATCTTTGCATGAAATGGTCCCTTGGTATCTCTAATTTTCTCGCAGAGATCTCTAATCTTTCCCATTCTGTTGTTTTCCTCTATTTCTTTGTATTGATTGCCGAGGAAGGCTTTCTTATCTCTCCTTGCTATTCTTTGGAACTCTGCATTCAGATGCTTATATCTTTCCTTTTCTCCTTTGCTTTTCACTTCTCTTCTTTTCACAGCCTCCTCAGACAGCCATTTTGCTTTTTTGCATTTCTTTTTCATGGGGATGGTCTTGATCCCTGTCTCCTGTACAATGTCACAAACCTCCTTCCATAGTTCATCAGACACTCTATCTATCAGATCTAGTCTGTTAAATCTATTTCTCACTTCCACTGTATAATCATAAGGGATTTGATTTAAGTCATACCTGAATGATCTAGTGGTTTTTCCTACTTTCTTCAATTTAAGTCTGAATTTGGCAATAAGGAGTTCATGATCTGAGCCACAGTCAGCTCCCAGTCTTGTTTTTGCTGACTGTATAGAGCTTCTCCGTCTTTGGCTTAGTGGGACACTAATCCCTTTCATGAGGATTCTACTCTCATCTCATCCTGATTTCCTCCTAAAGGCCCCAACTCCTAATGACATCTCATTTTAGGGAGTAGGGTTTCAACATGTAAATTTTGAGGGGACACAAACATCAGGTTCATAATACTATCCAATCTTTCCCTCACTCCAAGGTCAATAATAAAATTCTCAATAGTAGAAATTGGATCTTAGGACTTTTTAGTGATATTGCCTGTATGTGCTTGGTTGTGTCTGACTCTTTGACAATCCATTGGACTGCTCACCGGGCTCTTCCATCCATGGGATTTTTCAGACAAGCATACTGGAATGGGTAGCCATTCCCTTCTCCAGGTGATCTTCCTGGCCCAGGGATCAAACCCAAGTCTCCTGCATTGCAGGCAGATTCTTTACTGTCTGAGCCACCAGGGAAGCCCAAGTGATATTGAGATAGTTATTAATAGATATTTTATTTTCCATTTTAATTACTTCATATTTATAAAAATGCTTTCCTTGTGTCAGTCTCTCTTCTTTCTCTGTATCATTGAATATCTCTCAGGCAGCTATGTTTGATTTGGTTTCCATCCTCTTTCTTCCTTAAGATTTAAAACTCTTCCTCTGGGAATTCAACAGAATTCATCTCACCATTTTCTCTTTGTAGCATTTTTCTTTATTTGCTCAGCATTTATAAATTTAGTTTTCATATGTATGTGCTTTCCTTTTTGTTTCTTTAAAAAAATTACCTATATATACTAGCTGTACAGTATTGGTTATAGTAGGATCTGAGTAAATTTGATGACTAAGATCCCTTTTAATAAAAACCAAAGCTGTTGTGGGGCGATTAAAACTGTACTCAGAGCCTGAAAGAAGAGGCACAGCCTGGTCTGCCTGATTTTAATCTAGAGTGGTGACTGTTTCAAAAGTTATACTCGCCTTATCAGAGGTCTTGTAAAATGAAGCCAAATGTATGTAGTTCACATGGGACCCCAGTGGCTCTATTGTAGAGCAGTGCCATGACCCTCGTCACCAGGAAGCAGCTTCACACAGGAGAACCCACAGTAGCTGATATTCTGGTATAGGCAGTGTGTAAATACAGCTGTAGCCTCTGACAGGGAGAAAACAACCCAGCAGAATTGGATTTCTTGGGTTTCTGCTGATGGTGTGAATGGTGGGTCATATTCATCGCAGCCCATCAACCTGGAGCTATGACTTACCTGTGCGCTCAGGAAGGTGACAGGCGACCTCATTGCCGGTGAAGAATTGCATGCTCAGTCTCCTTGGAGACATTACATCACAGGCCAAGGTATTTCAAACGTTCTGAGGTCATTTTTCCCCCGTAAAGTAGTTTTCTCTTCAGTTTTAAATGATGGAGCAGGTCTTTGACAAGTAATTTTTTTTTTAGGTTCCCTGCCGCAATTGAGAATCTCTTGTTAGAAATACCAGGCATTGCTCTCTGCTTCCTTCACAGATTTCCAATGAAAAGGAGCACGTCCTTCCAGGACTTGCCCACACTCAAGATGGCAGCATCCATTGGTACCCACGTTGCAATGATGTGGGAAATTAGTAGTATACACAGTTGCCATGGCATTTATTGCAGGGAACGTCCTCAGGGGACCTCAGTTCTCTTTGGCCAGTGAGTTCTGGGTCTGAGGATTGGCTCAGGTCTGGATCCTGATAAGGGATGGTATTTCTTTTAGGCAGCTTTCTATTAGGCAATGAATCTCAGCCCTCAACTCAGTCATTCTTGATCTATTAATTATGACACTAAGCAACACTCTCTGTTGGCTGTCCATCTGCCTCGCCTCTAGAAATACCGTGATCTGTTAGACATTTCCAGAAGCCCCTTCACAGTCAGAATGTCCTGCTTCCATTCTGACATTGTTAGGGAGTTAAAAACTTTAGCTCTTTCTTCTGCCTCCCTGTCACCTGTCCCCCAGCTTTCTGGAATCCTATTATCCTTGTCACTGTTGCAATATTATCTCCTAGGTCAGCCCCCACTGCAAAGGACGGACACAGTGAGGTTCATTCTCTGCTCATTTATCGCCGCCTCATACACACTTTCCTTTAGGAAATAGTTACCTGGGTTTTGTTTTTTTCTCCAGTTTTGTTTTATTACCAACGCGCCCAGTTCTCCACGCTTTTTCATGTCTTCCTGTACAGTCACTGTGGTGGTTCTGGCACCAACGCTTCATTTAACGTGGACCATAACTTTTGTTAGAATGACTTTATTGGTATGTAATTCACCCATTGAAAAGAATCGATTGTGACGTCGTCACAGAGAGGTGTGACCATAGCCACAGTCAATTTTGAAAGATTTTCATCACCGAAAGGCGAAGCTAAAGCTCCAGTAGTTTGGCCACCTGCTGTGGAGAGTCGATTCAGTGGAAAAGACCCTGATGCTGGGAAAGACTGAGGGCAGGAGGAGAAGGGGGCGACAGGGTGAAATGGTTGGATGGCTCATTGATCACTGACTCAATGGACGAGTTTGAGCAAGCTCCAGGAGATAGCGGAGGACAGGGAGGTCTGGTGCACCGCTTTCCATGGGGCCACAAAGAGTCGGCCACGACTGAACAGCAGCAGCAAAGGCGTTGTGAGAACATTGTCACCCCCTGTACCCGTTCATTCCTGTGTGGTCAGCCTCTGTTTCTCTTCAGCATTCTCCTCATCTCTAGACAAACAGTAATCTACTTTCTGTCTAAATGGATTTGCTTATGAATCCTGTAAATAAAATCACACAATCAAAAAATAAAAAAGATGGCTGCATCGTAGAATAGCTCTTCGTAACTGGGGATGTTGATACCCTGAGGTGTATCTCAGTCTGTGTTCTAGCAGGCTGGGAGGGCAGTAGCTGCTTCTCTTCCTTCCACGCACTGTGAGGCCCTCGGTTTGGTTTATCCTGAGTGTGAAAGTTCCTAGCACACCTATCCTGGTGTGAAAGATGTTCCTAGCACATCTGTCCTCAGAGCTGCCTTGAACTTCATCAGAGGTTCATGCCTTCCCAGTCCTGGTGCTTGTTAGTTAAAGTCGTCACATGGTAGACTCCCATGCCCATAGAAGACTCCGTGTGTGCTCGCTGGTGACCATCTTTATTCTTGTCAATGAAATAACTTGCCTCTTTTAATGTGGGCTGACAAATAGAATTTTCCCATAGACAGTTACATGGCACTTGAAATTCCTTGACTTTTGGTTACTCGATTGCTTTTCAGGGAGTTGGTAAACTTTGCTGGAAGATAGAAAAGTACCCTGGAGAAGGCAATGACACCCCACTCCAGTACTCTTGCCTGGAAAATCCCATGGATGGAGGAGCCTGGTGGGCTGCAGTCTATGGGGTCACTGAGGGTCTGACATGACTGAGTGACTTCACTTTCACTTTTCACTTTCATGCATTGGAGAAGGAAATGGCAACCCACTCCAGTGTTCTTGCCTGGAGAATCCCGGGGACGGGGGAGCCTGGTGGGAGGCCATCTATGGGGTCGCACAGAGTCGGACACGACTGAAGCGACTTAGCAGCAAAGTACCCCTTCAATTGTATTTGTGTCTACCACAACAGTGATTTGTCTGAATCAGAAAAATGATCCTCTTAAACAATTTTTAACCAGATTTGGTGAAATTAGGTGCACACTTAGAAGTGATCAGGTGGCTGTTATAGCAGACTTTGTCTCCACTTCTTCCCTTCCTCTCTCTCTCTCTCTCTTTCCCCTTCTCCCTCCTTCACTCCTTCAGGGAGGGCTTCTTCAACCCCACCGCTCTTGATTTTACTGCTCTCAACCCTGCCGGGGGCAGTCAGTTCACCCTAGAAGTTGATGTCTTAAATTTTTATCTCTATTATGATGATTGTTTCAAAAGAAAATAGGGAATGTATCTCTTTAAGTTCTTTTTTTTACGTAGACCATTTAAAAAATCTTTATGAAATTTGTTACAGTATTGCTTCTGTTTTATGTTTTGGTTTTTTGGTCTTGAAGCATGTAGGATCTTCGCTCCCCGATCGGGGATGGAACCCATACCCCAGGAAGGCAAAGTGCCAGCCACTGGGCCGCCACGGAAGTCCTGGGAATTTATCTTTTAAACGTTCTCCCTCTCTCTCTTTCTTTCTTTGTTTTTGCATATCTGTATTTTGTTAAACTTGACTAAGATGAACACAGATGGCTTTTGTAACAAGGGGAGGAAACTGATGCAGATTTGAAAAAGAGATTAAGAGAGGGTAGTCTTTAACTCCCCCAAATGAATTGCCCATCATAGAAATTTCCAGACTCTTTACTGGCTAATCAGGTGATCACATCCTTATAATGGGAGCACCTTGTCTTCTCTGCTTACCTCTAGGTGGGCCCTGTTGACCGTGATCTCTAGTAGAGCTCGTGCTGGGAGCAGTAGTACATGTGGGAGGATGTACCCCCGGTCCTATGGGGAGTGAATTGGAAGACAGTGTCCCGTACCTAAGTGAGCAGCAAAGTCCCTGGTGGGTTCAGAAAGATCGACATGTCAGATAGCCCACAAGGAAACACAGGGCAGTGAGCAAGAGGAAAGAGCTTCCTTGCTGCGAGCCCCAGCAGTCTTGTGACGTCTGCTCAGAGGTTAAACCCTTCTGGACCTGTGTGGGCTGGGGACTTAGAGGAGGAGGAGGCTTATGCTTTAGCAGGGATTGGTGGTGAGAGGCTGCAGGGAAGGTTTGATGCAATAAATCACCTCTTGCATTTCTCAGAATCAAAGACTGTAGAGCATTGACTCTCAAGGGCCACAGACTTTGTTATAGATTCTTTATAAATATTTATGTTGAGCCTCACATCAAACCTGGCAAGGCAGAGATATATTCTTTTAAAAAATATATGTGTTTATGTATTGGGTTTCTCTGGGTCTTTATTGAGGCAAGTGGGATCTAGTTCCCTGACTAGGGATTGAACCCGGGCCCCTGCGTTGGGAGCAAGGAGTCTTAGCCACTGGACCACCAGGGAGGTCCCAATGTATTCGTTTTTTTGAAAAAGTCTTTATTGAATTTGTTACAATATTGCTTCTGTTTTATGGTTTTTTTTTTGGCTTGGCCATAAGATATTTGGGATATTTGCTTCCCAAGCAATGATCGAACTGCACCCGCTGCCTTGGAAGGCAAAGTGTTAATCACCAGGGAAATCCCGATATATTCGTTTTTAAACATAGGGAAATGGAGGCACAAAGATGGTCGGAAACCTGCCCCAAGTCACTTGACTAGGAAGGGCAGAGGTTGTTTTTTACCTTGATCTGTCTGTCCATGGGATCTGTGGTTCCCTTGCCATGTTTTACCGTCAGTATAGAGATTGTCTGTTTGCAGATGGGGCCACTGTCGAAGCTTTCCCCTGATTCTGAGACCCAGTGAACTGATGAAGGGTGGCTGTCCGCTGGCCGCTGCCCTTGTTTTGAAGTGGAGCACTGACCCAGTCTTAGGTCATGTGGCTGCGGTTTATAATTATCTATGGGGAGTAAACACTTGAATCTGAATTTCGGCACATTCACCGTCCAACACCTTTGGCTGAAATCTGGGAGGGGGGAGGGCATTTTCCCCCACCACACCCCACAGCAGAGCTGGGGGACTTGAAAATTTGATATTTTGCAACAGAGCAGCATCCATAATCTTTTTATGAGTAATACGATATCTGGTAAAGCTCTTGAAGCTAATCTCAGGGCCCACATTCTTGGCCTTCAACCATCAGTCTCTGCATGTTCACTGGTGGAGAGGTGGGGTAATATACTAATTTTTGTCCTGCATATTTTCTTGGGTGTTTTTTCTCACTTGGTACAGACATGACGCTGCCCTGACCAGCTTCCTTGCAGCCTTCCGTGCACGTCCCTTGTGTGTTTCTAGGTGTTTTTGGTATTTGTATCGTGTACTTGGCACTTGCCTGTGACCTGATTCATTTCTTCCTTTCCAGTGCTGTAACTACAGGTTCTGAAGTTCAGAGGTTTTATTTTCAAGCCAGATTGTTGGTCATTCTTGTAACTTTAAAGCCTCATAATGAAAAGTTGACTTTCCAAAATAAAGACACTTATCTGAATTTTTATAGTAGCTTCTCTACTGTTTAAGGCTCAAAAAAAAATTGTCTTCTCATGAGTCTTATTTTGTTTTTCGTTTTCATTTTATCAGTTTTTGTTGTAATTCGTCATCGGCTGTTCATGGATTGGTTGGCTGTATCTCAGTACTGAAATGTAGGCAGGGCCTTGTGAGCTTTCTGTGAGTTGAGAGACTGGTGTAGACTGGTGAACCACTGACTTTTATCATTTATTTAACTTATCAAAGAATTTTTTTCTTCCTTTTTGAAAATTTTTTTTTAATTGGAGTATAATTGCTCTGTTACTGCTAAGTTGCTTCAGTCATGTCTGACTCTGTGCGACCCCATAGACCGAAGCCCACCAGGCTCCCCCGACCTTGGGATTCTCCAGGCAAGAGTACTGGAGTGGGGTGCCATTGCCTTCTCCAATGCATGAAAGTGAAAAGTGAAAGGGAAGTTGTTCAGTCGTGTCCGACTCTTAGCGACCCCATGGACTGCAGCCCACCAGGCTCCTGCATCCATGGGATTTTCCAGGCAAGAGCACTGGAGTGGGGCGCCATCGCCTTCTCCGATAATTGCTCTACAACATTGTGTTGCTTTCTGCAGTACAACAGCGTGAATCAGCTGTATGTATACATGCTGATATACAGCTGATGGGCTACAGTCCATAGGGTCACAGAGAGCTGGACACCACTGAAGTGACTTAGCCCGCTTACATATACCCTCTCCTTCATGAACGTCCCTCCCACCCCCATCTCCCATTCAATCTCTCTAGGTCATTACTGAGCACTGAGCTGAGCTCCCCAAAGCACTGATTTTAGAGTCAAACAAGCCTAGCTTTGCATTCTTTTCCTGCCACTTCAAACCTTGGAGGCCTTATATAAATTACTCGAACAAACTAAGACTTAGCGAGATTATCTGCAAAGGGGGAGTGCGAGCACCTGCCCCTCTGAATTGTTGTGAGGTTACTGGGTGCCACATGAAATAAGACCCCACTGCTCCCCTGGGAGCCCTGGGTGGCCACCTGCTTGCATTTTCCTTTCCTCTGAGAACCTAACTTGATAGTCTTAGTTGAACCTGACCTGACTTCTTGGTTCATCAGTTATATAATCTCCCCACCAAATGGCTTAGGAAAAATGACCTCTCCTGTCCTGCAGGAACCTTTGGCATTGACCCGAAGTTGTGTTGTTTCCAGCAGTTACAGTAGTTATTCCAGGAGGACCCGGGGCTCCCTTCCTAACCTCGCTGTACAGGAACCTCCTCTGGAGAAACTTCTGAGAAAATGGCCCTTAGGTATTGCGTGACCAGGGCATGGGGTTCCCATGGCCAGTGAACTCCCTCAACTGTTCTGAGAAGCTTGGGAAGCTCATCCATCATGACAGGTAACCTGTAAAACAGCTTGGGGAGTAACCAGAGGCTTTTCATAGCAGAGAAGTGGTATGCCCCTTTCAAGCTGTGCTTGGGAGCTCCCCTGTTCTATACGTTCCACTCTCATGTTGGGTGGTGCGTCTTCCCCATACAAATTAGACTTGTAGAAATATTCCCGTCAGTTGCCCTGCAGGACCACAGCTCTGAGACCCCTCCAGCCCCGTAATTCTCTGAAATGCAGCTGCAGCTCCTTTTCCATTGAGCTAGCAAGCCCTGTCCCTGATTCCACAGATCATCTAGAAAGAAGAGAAATGCGATTCAAGGAACACTTTGAGCAAAAGATTGTTAGAATTAATCACTCTCAGATAGTTCTTAGAGTTGCCACTCTCAGATATTTCTTTTATAGTGAAACCCAAGCAAATGATCCTCCTGGGAGTGAACTTCGTAAGATACTGGCTGACTCAGTGGTGATGTCCTTTGTTGTCAAGGGAGGAAAGCCACCAGCTGCCTTAGCATCCTGCAGGGTGGGGACTGAGTGTTCAGAGTGGTCGTGTCCAGCCTCAAAGGGTTCTGTCTTTCCTGCATTTGAGAGCTTTCCTCCCATTCCTTTCCTTCTCTCACTGCTCACCTCCCTCCTGTAGAAGACTTTTTATGTCAAGGGAGAGCAAGTTCTAGCTTTCAAGTGCTGGCTTGATCTATGGGCTGTCTCCTTCCTGCATGGCAGGTGATCTTGAGCAATTTGTCAAGAGAGCTGCTGCTGCAGGAGAGCCCTGGGTATTTGCACATTGGCTTCTAACACACACAGGAGCCCCATGCCACAAAGCCCAAGAAGATGGAGGAAGGGGAGTGGCTTCTTGAGCCCTGGGGAGTTTTCCATCAGTGTCTTCATGTCTTCCAACTCTCAACTACAAAACAGATTCACATCTAATACATCTCATTCAGGAGTCTGCAAACTGCATCCCACTGTTGCCTGTTTTTAATATATAAATAAAGTTTTATTGGAACACAGCCACCCAGACACTGACATTCTGTCTGTGACTGCTTTTGTGTGGCTTTGATAACAACTGGGTTAAGAGGGTGCAAGATCTACAGCCTGCAAATCCCAAAGCATTTACTGTCTGGCCCTTTGCAGAAAAAGCCAACCTCAATCTATCATATAAACAAAACCAATCTTTTTGGAGAAGTCCACATTCCTTAAAAACCAGTTTCAACAATTGTGGTTAATCGCTACCTTTCAGATGGGTGGTCTGAGTGATTTTTAAATAGAACCCTTATGAATTTTTTCTTATTATTCAATTAACCAAAAGGTTTCCTGCAAGTGTGTGATCGTAATTTCAAAAGGCTTTTAGTGTTTCAATGATTTAAAAAATTATTTGGGGTTATTCCTTTTAAAACCTATTGTTAAAAATAAACATTTTATTTTGAAATAGTTTTAGATTTATAGAAAATATGCAAAGATAGTATAGAGAGTTCCTGAGACCCTTCATTCACCTTCTCCTACTGTTAACATCTTACACTGAACCACTTTGGTTAAAACTAAGAAATCGGTTGGAATTATCACTCTCAGACAGTTTTACTTTTAACTAAACTTACTTTGGTTAAAATTAGGAAATTCACGTTGGTACAACACATACAGAATGTATTTGTATTTCACTGTATATATATTTTTAACTCATGTCCTTTTGTTCTAGGAACCAGCCCTAGATCATATATAGTCATATTGCATTTAGCAACATTTCTTCCCCAATAATGACATTTCCTTAATGTTTAGAGTTTTCTTTCTTTAACATAGTTCACTTCTTTAGGTAAAGAAGATGATTCATTAGTGAAGAAACAAGTCTGAAAAGCAGAGGCGAGAATACTTAGAGGTCATAAGAAGTGAACTTGGGGCTCCAGTCACTCCCGGATGCTTTCTGCCTGTAATGTTATTCATATCTTACTGCCAGCCAGCCTCTTAACAATTACTCTCACTTTAGCCAAGGAAGCTGAGACCAAGGAGATTGTTAGCCGCCTGTTTGAGTTGCGGCTGACCCTCAGCCAGGGCTGATAATGCCAGCTGTCTCCCAGCCTCCGAGAGAGTGAGAAGTGTCCTCCTCTGTTCCCAACCCGGCCTCATTTTTTTTTTTTTTTTTTTTTTTTAACAAAAAGAGGAAGAAGCTTAGGGAGATTACGAAATTGCAGATGGGCACCCAGCCAGAGCTGTCTTGGAACCCAGGTGTCTCTGTAGAGTAGCAGCGTGTCGTGGTGTGAATAAAATCCTTCAGTTGCCCTGCCTGTGAGCATTTGACTCCGTGGTCTTGTCCCCTGGGTACCTCTGCCTCCCCTCTCTCTCCATTCAGCTCATGTTTCATTCCAGCCACTCGCTGGTAGGGACCTGCGACTCTGAGGTCTTGCAGGCTTGTCAGAGCGCAGCTTCGACCCAACATGACCTTGAGTAAGCACCTTCGCCTTTCTGCTGCTGGCTCGTCACGAGTCACGTCGGAATGAGTGCAGTAACGTGTGTGCATTGTGTCTGGCAGAGTGCCAACGGCCAGGGTGTAGGGAGCGGGTGAGGATCCTGATGAGCGAGGCGTCGACTCAGGGCAGGAGGTCTCTCCCGATGCCACGTGACAGCTGCCTCCGCCTCTGTTCTCCTGCGGGACCCTGGGCCCCTCTCCGCGTGGCCCTCATCACGCTGCGTCGTCATCATCAGTGTATCCTTCTCCTCTCACCGGACTGGGTGCTTGTAGAAAACAGATGTCATAGTTCCCGGGGTGTCCCCAGGGCAGGCGAGGGGCCTGACTGGTGCTTCTCAGATCCTGAACGATGAGTGAACAGGGTGTGGTTGGAGCCCTCCTAGTGGCCAGCACTGACCTCCCGGCCCCCCACTGTGATTTCTGGTGACTTGTCACAGTGCCCCTCCCCACTGCCGTGCCCCCACTTGGAGCCAGCAGGGTGCTGGCTGGGGAGTTCTCCTTCTCGGGCACTTCAGGAAGAGCAGTGGCATTTATTTGAACAGAGATTTCCCATAATACACAGATCAACAATATTTCCTTCTGTCTTCATTAACATTTTCAAACACTCTTGCCCAGGACAGCTGTTCTAGACTTATGCCGTACGCTTCCTGGACTGGAATGAAAGATCATTTCACTAATGTGTTAGTTTCTGCTCGGAGACCTTGCAAATGAGCTTTTAAAATCTTTCCTTCCAGTGCAAACTTCTGATTTGATGCCGACACGACAAAGGCCATCTTCTTGGTGCTTGGGGGATTTAATCGCTTTAGAAAAGCAGTCATTTCTTTCCTTGAAATGTATTCCCCCTTGAATGTTACCTGACGCCCTGTGCTCCCAGAGTTTGGAACCGGGTACTTGTACTACCAGCATTGGCCAGGGCCTGACCTACCTCAGCTATGCAAGAAATATTTGTTAGAGATAGACAGGCTCTGGTGACTGGTGCAGCTGTTGTCGAATTTCAACAGTTAAAAGCCTAAGTCCCCTTCCCTATTTCTGAAATGTTTATGCTGTTTTGCTGCCAAAAAGTTTCTTAATATGCACGGTGCGTGGAGTCTGGTATTGGAGATTGGGTCGCCGTTTGAATCCCAAGCAGCATCTACTGCTGATTTGTTACGTTTTCAGAAAAATAAGCTCTGCAAAGTGTATGCATATATAGCTACGGTCATAATTTTGTCTTCAGGGTTTATTCCTCTGTGTGGTGAGAGCTACAGGGCCTTTCCCTGGAGTACAGACCTGTTTTGCCAAAGCAAAGATGTTGATTTTTGTTACTGGATAGAATTTTCTTCCCCTCCCCAAAGCAGGAGACATCCCTGTCGCCTTTCAGTGTCAGAAAGTTTTCCAGCATAAGTTTCTAAGTTAGCAGGGGGAAACCTCTGTGTTTTTTGGTGAAACCCTCTTGTTTTCATTTCTTCCTTTTCTCTGAGAAGGAAACATTCCTCCTCAAAGGAAGGTTGGCTCTTCTGCCCTGAAAATGGAGAGGAGTCACCACGCTTTCAGTTTCGTGTGAGAAGTTGGGAAGAAAGCAGAGACGCACATTCATCTTTCTCTGTAATTTATTTCTCTTTTGGTCAATGTGGTTTCTGAGCTTTTCAGGAAAAGTTGACTTCTGCCTCCCGTTTTTGCAGACCACAACTTGGCTTTCAGGAAACAGGGCACTTGAGGTGCTCTTTTATAATTGGCCAGGGGCTTCTTACTCAATAAAATCAGTGGTTTGTGATCACTTCAGTCTTGTTCATCAAAAATCCATAGTTAAAGGGGTAGCAGGAAGAAGGAATTAAATAGGTTTTTTTTTTTTATTATTTTTTAAGTGCTGAACCTTTGGGAAGTGAAGAGAGAACATTCAAAATATTGCATTATATTCTAGCATCTTTATTATGTTCATATTTTTTATTCTTGGATCAACTATCAGTTTTGGTCTTTTACCTGAGGGCACTTTTAGCCAGAGTTCTCCTGTGAACCACAGAATACAGGAAATGACCTGACTATTTTCTCAGTGCTCTCAGGGATGCTGGCATGAACTGTGACGTCGGAAATTTGACTCTGCTTTGCAAGCTCCCACATTGGCCCGCCATGATTCCGAGAATGCTGGCATGGGACATGGGACGCCTGGTCAGAGTTAAAAGACCGTATTCAACACGGATATAGCAGTCCGCAGAGGATTCCTTTGAGTCCCATTTCTCATAGGGTGGTGCCCTGTGGGCCAGATAACACCTGCCTGTGGACTGCTGCAAGAGAGAATCCAGAGCTCTGGCAAACCAGATCTTTTATGATGGTGGTAAAGCCTGTTCTTCACTCCAGGAGAAGACACAAACTTTATCTTCCAAGGCTCTGTGTTCCATAAACACTTTTGAAAAGATAACCCAGCCTCTGCTCACTAGAAGTGCATAAACAGCAGAGATTCGTGAAGAATTGTCTCCCAACGTGTGCGTAGCTAGAGCACTTCTGGACATGCAGGAGAGATGTTCATTCATTAGGTACATGAGTGCCTTAGGGTTTCCTTCTCTCCTACAGCGCTGGCTGAGAAAAACGGCCAGACCTTTGCTATGGGTACCCTCTCCCAAGTGCTTGAAGTCAAAGTGAAAGTGTTAGTCGCTTCAGTCATGTCCAACTCTTTGCCACCCCATGGACTATCGTCTGTGAGGCTCCTCTGTCCATGGAATTCTTCAGGCAAGAATACTGGCGTGGGTTGCCATTCCCTTCTACAGGGGATCTTCCTGACCCAGGGATTAAACCTGGTTTTCCTGCACTGCAGGCAGATTCATTACTGTCTGAGCTACCAGGACAGACACCACCCTGCCCCAAATGCCTAGGGTTCCTCTAAAATGTTTAAGTCAAAGAAGAGAAAGAGAATATCAGACATTCTATCTTAACACAGTATCAACTGGAGACATATTAATGCCATAGGTGTTTGTTTCTGCAAAAATCCCCTGGTCCATAATGTATTAAAAGTAATACTTTACTGCTTTTTGAGAAAATATAAGTATTATATTTAAAGATTTAAATACTTAAAAATATTTTTTGATGCTTATTGCCAAAACAAAACCAAACCCAAATTCTGAAAAGTAGTCAAAGTGAAGTCACTCAGTCATGTCCCCACGACTCTCTGCGACCCCATGGACTGTAGCCTACCATGCTCCTGTGTTCATGGGATTTTCCAGGCAAGAGTACTGAAGTGGGTTGCCATTTCCTTCTCCAGGGGATCTTCCTGACCCAGGGATTGAACCTGGGTCTCCCGCATTGTAGGCAGATGCTTTACCATCTGAGCCACCCAGGAAGTCCCTGAAAAGTAGGGAATGGTTTATATAAAAAAGCTCACGTTTACTATTTCTTGTCTTAAAAAAATTGGGGGACGATTGCTTTGGAGACACCTGTGAAGCATCTTCTAGCCTTTGCTGGCTGAGGTGAGAAGTCAGGTCTTCAGTCTTGAGTATATTTATGTAACTGCTTCCTGCCTCGTCCCGGCTCCTTCCCAGCAGGAAAGCCAGTGGGAAGTTGCTCGTATCCTTGAGACCACTCGCTGTTTCCCGAACTTCGTTTTGCCGGGCCAGTCTCACAGGACTTCCTTTCTCCATACGATGATGCTGCCTCCCTGCCGTGGAGGCTGTTCCCAGACTTGTGTCTTCTGACCTCTTACAAATACTCCAGCCTGCAAAGCTCATGCCCACAGAGAAGTCCTCAGCTGAGGCTTCTGAGATGTTGTGGAGAAACCCAGGGACTCAAATAAAGAAGGATTTCCCAGGTGGCACTAGTCATAAAGAATCCACCTGCCAATGCAGGAGACACAGGAGATGGGGGTTCGATCCCTGGGTTGGGAAGATCCCCTGGAGGAGGAAATGGCAACCCTTGGGGTCACAGAGAGTCAGACACGACTTAGCTACTGAACATACAGCACACAAATAAAGAAGTTTAGGTCTCAGTGGGAAGTCTGGAAGGCTCTCTTTATGAATCATTGAGTGCGGGATTGCCAGCACATCTCTGTGTTGAAAGACAGTAGAAAAATCACAGAGAATAAACCAAGAAGCAAAAAAAGGCTCATGTTGAGGGCTTACTCTGGACAAGGTGGAGATGCCAAGCTAGGGATATAACCTTGCCTTCTGCATTTGCTATTCCAACAATTCTTTGACTTTCTAGAAGGCGTATTTTCCCTTTACAAGAAAACAAAACAGTTTTCTTAAAAAAAAAAAAAAAGGATGAAATAGATAATAGCTATAAAATTTATGGCTTTCACTTTGAAAGAGCCTTATAAATACACACATCGTTACTCTGTCTTCATCTCGTGACTGTCCTCCCTGTCAGCGGATGGATGGCCATCATTTTATCGCTTGACTGTTTATGACCAGAAAGAGTTGATGGGGGTGGGGTAGTACACTTCATTCTCTGCCACCACCACCCCCGAGCACCTTGAGTAATTGCTGGGAGATAAAATGGCAATTGTTTGGCTAAGTGTGGTCTTAAATTCTCTGTCGGAGCTTCACTCCCGCTGTCCTTTCCTGATTAGTAAGACACCATTATAGGTTCCTTTTCTGCTAAAGAATGGAGTGACTTTTGCTGTTGGATATACGGACCCCCTTGGGATTTATAGAATGGTGTATATTTATAGCTTGGTATGAAATAGATTTGATGACTTCCAAATGAATGGCTGGATAGGGGGATTGTAAAGAAGTTGTTCAAAGAATAACTTGTAATCTTTTGGCTCTGATGCATGTGGGATCTTAGTTCCCTGACCCCTGCATTGGCGGGGTGGAGTCTTAACCACCGGACTGCTGGGGAAGACCCCCAAAGTATAAAGTTTTTAAAACATGCATCCCTCCCCCCCCCTTTTTTTTTTCCTGATGAAGAGGATAGGAACCTTTTCTGTACTAAAAGCCTATCAAGTCAGTCATGCAACATTTCATGTACTTGATGGATAAAAGCCAGGTAGTGTTAGAACATCTGGACTGAGTTCCCAGATGTGGCTTGAAGACTTCCCATGCCAAGCACTCTGCCTGGCTTTATGCAATCTATAGAAAGGATTATAAACCTGCTGTTATCCAGAGGCTAAAGAAATCGCTGAAACCATCACAGAATAATCCATGCTCATCTCCCCTCCCGTTTATTGGTGTGATGGGCCTGTAGAGGAGTTCTGTGACTTAGGCCAGAGGAGAAGTAGTTGGTGGGGTGTGAGGCAGGGCGGGGGTGGCAGCTGGAGCTGACCGGGGGACGGGCTAGATTGGAACAGGCAGAGGAGTGGGAGAGACAGTGGGGCAGAGGGGAACATCGTGGGGGCAGACCATGGGCAGAATGGCCAGGCTGCTGGGGCTGCTGGGGGAGCTGCTGGAGGGCAGGTGGGGGAGTACACCAGTTCTTAGGGGAGGCAGATGAGGTAGACTGGGTCTTACCCGGTTGGCTGATAGAGCTCGCTGAGTGGGAAGCATGGGGCTGGGGGCTCGGCTAGGAGACCACAGCAGCAACACAGGCACAAGCAGGAAGAATGGGATTGCCTCCTGTTTATGACCAGAGGATACAGAAAGGAACAGCCTGGGAGCTTTTGCAGAAAAGATGGATAGAACGTGAGGTGCATTCTCGTCTACAGGAGAAATCAAAGAGAAGGCTCTGGGACGTGGAAGGACAGAAGCTGCTTGTCGAAACTGGTTTTAGCCAAAGAGGGTGAAATTGAGGTGAAGAGCATCTGGGTGTAGCCGCACTGAATACCCGTGTGTTGAAAATGTCTTTGAATGAAACGAGCAGCTTTCAGAGCATTACTTTTATTTTTTAAATATAAATTTATTTACTTTAATTGGAGGTTAATTACTTTACAATATTGTATTGGTTTTGCCATACATCAACATGGATCCACCACGCGTCAGCACATTCCTTTTAAAGCAAGCTTTGTTGACCATAGTCTCAAGCCTCCAGTTTTGAGACCACTGAAGAATACTTTAATTCAGACCCACATATACTTATTGAAGTGTCCGTGTTTAGAGGAGCCTCCATGATCTGGATTACATGATTTGGTTTACTGATCTGCTTACATTAGCTTATTCTCAAAATTGGCAAATACTGGGGACTGTTCGGGTTACGAGGGGTTTGCTATTCCCTGGTTTCTCCCTTCAGTGCTGGATTTTTGTCTACTCTAAAGGAATCTCAACTCCCAGTGGCATTTTGAGTTTCCATGTGTATAGGACCAGGTGAAAGAACTTTAGACATGAAAAGGCCACTGTTGAATTTTTAGAGGTATAGGTCACAGGCTTAACTATAGATTCTTGTGACTTTCCTGCTAAGCAGAAAACACGAATACTTCGCAAGTCCAAGCAATTTGCTTTGGCCATTGGATTCTGGTGTTCTAATTAGTGAATCAGTATGATGCTAGCTTGGACAAGACTAGATCTTCTCCACAAACCTGGAGAAGTTCAGTAAGACATCTCTAGTTCTGAGGTGTGGCTCTTGGGGCTACAGACCTGGGAGGGTGTGGGGAGGATTCTGTCCCTTTGGATCATCTGGAGAGAGAAAGAAGCTCTCATCCTAGCTGTTGAGGAATGGAGTGTCATGTATTTGGTGTCCTATGGGCTTTATACTATTAATTCTATTCTTCAAACTTCCACCCTTAGCCCAAGTCAGGCCCGATCATCCGCAGTCCAGTGGCTTAACCCTCAATCTCCAACCACACCGAGCTGCAGCCCAGCTGTTACACCTCCTTCACCCAAACTGCCACCTGTCCCCCTCTCTCTTCCTGCCACTGTAGCGGACAAGCCACCTGAAAGGTATGTGGTTTTCTGTGTGATGTAGAATATGGGGGTGGCGAGCAGAGGGGCTTGATCAACCTGAGTGGGTTCTTGTGCTCCCTGCGTGGAAAAGGCTTCCCGTCTCCTGGACTCTGTGGACATTTATAACCTTATCTTAAAGGTTCAAGAGCAAGTACATTCTTGGAAGAAATTTGCCTTATGTGAGACCTGCTTGAACCTGCCCTTTTTGGTTCTGGTCGTACATTTATGAAACCATATTTTTTGGAAGAACTCCTTATACATAAATAGAAAGCACACATGCTTTGTTTTCCAGAAGGAAATGTTGTTCAGCAGCTCAGTCGTGTCTGACTCTTTGCAACCCCATGGACTGCAGCACCCCAGGCTTCCCTGTCCTCTACTGTCTCAAACTCATGCCCGTTGAGTCAGTGATGCCATCCGACCTTCTCATCTTCTGTCATCCCCTTCTTATCCTGCCTTCAATCTTTCCCAGCATCAGGGACTTTTCCAGTGAGTCAGCTGTTTGCATCACATATAAATGGGGCACTGGAAACTGTAATTAATATGGCCCTTTGATGCGCTAGTGATGCAGAGGCCAGAGTGCTTTAGCAAAGCCCGTCCTCTGGGCCAGCAGACTGGCCATCCCCATCAGTGGCCCCCCCTCCTGCCAAGAGATGGGATGCTGCCTTCTGCCCTGGTGTGCAGCTGGCTGGCAGCCTGGTTTCCATCCTTCCCCACTGGGTTCTTTTCCCACGAGAACACACAGGATGTTTTGACAAACGGAGAGAAGTTGAGCCTGATGTGCCTTTTGGGGGCGAGAGTGAGGGGGTCAAATACAGAAGACCCAGCTGAGAACAACAAGGCCTTTCCGGCGGGGGCGTGGAAGCAGACTGTCAGTGGAGGATCGTGTCCTCAGCGCATGGCTGGAGCCACTGAGTATCTGTGTGCCTCAGCCCTTAACTGACTTGCCCCTGTCTCAAGACACTGGTGCTTTTCCTTAATCGATAAATGCGTTGGAAATAAACATGCCCCGTGGTTCTAGTAACACTGAATGAGAGGAAAGGGCATCCCACTGAGCGCAGAGGAGAATCAGGTGAAGAGGTTCAGGGTAAGCTTTTCAGAGAGGCTGCCTAAAAGGAAGATCTGAATTTGAAACTCGTCAGTTACTTGTCAAGCGCTATGGTTTCGCCTGATGTTCACTTTCCCGCTAATCTCTCTTTTGGAAGGCACTGCTGCGCGGGTGTCATAGAAGTGAGATTCGGGAAATGCGGGTGGGGAGAGGTGAGGTTTCTCACGCTTCGATCTGTGCGTCTCACGTGCTCCCTCTTCAGCATCATCAGTCGGAAGGCCCGGGCGGTATACCCCTGTGAAGCAGAACACAGCTCGGAGTTGTCCTTCGAAATTGGAGCCATTTTTGAGGATGGTAAGTGTCCCGTGGGAGCTTTGCGGGAGGTTGCCTTCTGCCTTCACAGAGGGTCTGCAGCCCAGAGCAGGCAGGCGGTCCCTGGCTGTGGGGTTGTCAGGAGCTTGCTGCTTTGGATGGGCGAGGGCCAGCCCACGTGGCTCCCGGGAACTGAAGACCAGGGCCTGTGCATGCCCACTTCTGCTTTAACCTTGGTTTTTCTCCAAACTTGGTAACTCTCAAGGTCCTTCATTCAGGACATTTTTGTCCTGATGTAGAGAAGCCGGTGCAAAGTGAAATCAAGAAACGTTTCCAATTTGCACCCTCTGTTTTCCTCCCAGAGTCCCCAGCTCTCTTAAATGCTTCAGGTTCATCAGCCCTGAGTTACAGGCAAGTGCTGTTGTCAACCGATTTTGCTTTATTGTTCCCTTACATTCTGAGGCTTGACATGGTTTTTGCTCATTGGAGTTGTGTCTGAATCTCTCAATGTGGGTATTGACTTTGCATATTGAGACCAGGGTATAGATTTTATTTGTGTGTTGAATAGTCACATGTAAGCGTTTTAGGAGCTATGCCCGGTTTCAGATTTCACAAATTCCTCCTGTGGTTCCATGTGTATCTCTTCCCTCCCCCTTGATTCCTTCCTTCCCAGTCCTCCTCATTATGAAACTCATTGGTTGCTATGGAAACAGCGATGTTGTGTGGGGGTGTGGCTGCCCAAAAGAGTTCTGGGGAAGCAGCGAGAACCTTTGATGCTTGGAATGGTTGATTAGCCAGAATGTTTGGAATATATGGAGTGCGTCAACACAGCGCCTGGTGCTGTATTGTCAGTGATGTGGCGTGTGCCGATGATTGTGGTTTAGAAAGCAAGCTGCCTCATTTAGAGGAGATTTCTGTATCTGTGGGATACGTACTCTGGAGAGCCAGAGACTGCCGACAGTGTCAGCAAACAAACAACAACAGAAAACCCCACATGTGACAGAATTAAACTCCGTGGAGAAATTTTGTTCTTAAGAGTAGAAGCTTCTGCCGCGGTAACATACACGCACACGGTTTTGCCAGGAGACGGTAGTCGGTTAGCTGCGCTGCTCCAGGCCTGTCACATATTGACACCCATAGAGCAGAAGGGAAAGCTGAGAGCGTTGAAACGTGTCATTTAAGACATGAAGATTATTATTATTATTTTTTTTTTTTGCTGTACCCTCATGTATGGCATGAGAGAAGGCAATGGCATCCCACTCCAGTACTCTTGCCTGGAAAATCCCATGAATGAAGGAGCCTGGTAGGCTGCAGTCCATGGGGTCGCTAAGAGTCATACAGGACTGAGCGACCTCACTTTCACTTTTCACTTTCCTGCATTGGAGAAGGAAATGGCAACCCGCTCCAGTGTTCTTGCCTGGAGAATCCCAGGGATGGGGGAGCCTGGTGGGCTGCCGTCTATGGGGTCGCACAGAGTCGGACATGACTGGAGTGACTTAGCAGCAGCTGCATGTATGGCATGGAGTTGCTCAGGGTCTCAGATAGTAAAGAATCTGCCTGCAGTGCAGATGTGGCTTCCATCCCTGGGTTGGAAAGTTCCCCTGGAGAAGGAAATGACGACCCACTCTAGTATTCTTGCTTGGAGAATTCTATGTACAGAAGAGCCTGGCAGGCTACAGTCCACGCGGTTGCAAAAAGTCAGACACTTGGTGAGTCAGCAACAACATGTGCAGTGCGTGTGATCTTAGTTCCTCACCAGGGATTGAACCACTCCCCCTGCAGTGGAATCGTGGAGGCTTAACCACTGGACCGCTTTTGACGCTGTGTGATTCGATTTGTTTGGGAGCCCCTGAACACAGCATGGTTCGTGTGATGTGTATGTTGGTGGAAGCTGTGTCTATTAGGGTGCCTTTGGCTGCAGGTAACAAAAACTGATAGATAGAGCTGGTGGAAGCAGTCATGAAGATGGATTCCCTCACACAGTAAGAAGTCTGCAGGTGGGGAGCCCCGGGGCTGGTCAGCCACAGCCTCGAGGGTGTCGCCAAAGCCCACAGCGTGTCCATCTCAGGCTGAACACGGGGGCCCTGGCTGCTTCCCCAGGCGGGTGGGAAGGCTGCCCCAGTTCTGGGCGTCATGGCCACACTCAGCCACAGCAGAGAGGCTGTGCCTCATCCTTGTGTTCTGGTTTTTAACTATGAGAAAACCTCTCCCAGCTTCCTTCCTGGGTTATCTGTTTGTTCTCAAGTCTCAATAGCCAGAATGAGGTCAGACGCTCACCTTAAACCCACTGCTGGCCAGGACTTCAGACCATACTTGGTCCAGAAATTCCTCCTCTGGGCACAAAGACATAGGAAGGGGGAGTCAGAGTTTCAATCAAATCTAGTTCTGCCAGCATGGATGATATTGGGAAAGGTCAGCAGAAGTCTGATGCCAGAGATTGAAGACCTCCACTTCTAAAGTCCCGCGGTGGCTTGCAGGAGTCCTAAGAAAAATAGTGTGTGCACAGGTGTGTGTGTCTCTTTCTCTATGTGTGTGTGTGTGTACACAAACATATCCATGTATACATGTACATACATATATGCACACACATGCATCTCAGTGTGTTTTGGGAACAGGAGAGTGATTGAGAGCAGAGAGCTATGGATTGTCAACCCTGCACTTACCTGCCTGAGGTCAGTTGGCTTTTCCACTTTCTGTGTGACCTGGACAAGTTCCTTAAGTTCTCTCTGCCTCAGGTCCTCCATCCTGATCCACAAGGATGTTCTCCTGGGTGGTGATGTGTCAGGGCAGCATTTGGGGCCATGAGTGCAGCACAGACATCTGAGGAGGCTGTTGCTGACCACAGAGCTTCACTTGGTGCCCTGTGGACCCAGCTCCAATTTGAGCCAAGGCACAGAGCCCTCAGATTGGGGGGTCTGTGATGCTGGTCTGGATGGCTGGCTGGGGCACCCAGGGAGTATTGGGTGTTCCTCAGGCCTTCCCCAGGCCAGCTACCCCAGAGATGCTTACTGATGTGTTGACACCCTCCCTCTCCACGAGCATACTCGCCTGTCATTTGATGTGAACTCCATGCCTTGCAGCTCTGCCCCCTCCTTTTGCAGCAGCAAATACACATGGGGACCATGCTCAGAACCCATGCCCCAGACTGAGTGTTTCTTAAGGAGGTTCTTAAAGGTCACAGACAGTGGAAGACCCTTGTCTTCGCTGTTCAGTCACTAAATCATGTCCCACTCTTTGTGACCTCATGGACTGCAGCCTGCTAGGCTCCTCTGTCCTTCACTATCTCCCGGAGTTTGCTTAAATTCATGTCCATTGAGTTGGTGATGCTCTCTAACCATCTCATCCTCTGCTGCCCTCTTCTCCTGCCCTCAATCTTTCCCAGCATTGGGGTCTTTTCCAGTGAGTTGGCTTTTTGCATCAGGTGGCTAAAGTCTTGGAGCTTCAACTTCAGTATCAGTCCTTCCAGTGAATATTCAGGGCTGATTTCCTTTAGGATTGACTGATTTGATCTCCTTGCAGTCCAAGGGACTCTCAAGAGTCCTCTTCAGTACCATGGTATGAAAACATCAATTCTTCGGTGCTCAGCCTTCTTTATGATCCACCTCTCACATCTGTGCATGACTACTGGAAAAACCATAGCTTTGACTGTACGGACTTTCATCATCAAAGTGAGGTCTTTGCTTTTTAATATGCTGTCTAGGTTTGTCATAGCTTTCCTTCCAAGGAGCAAGCATCTTTTAATTTCACAGCTGCAGTCACTGTCTGCAGTGATTTTGGAGTCCCAAGGAAATAAAGTCTGTCACTGCTTCTACTTTCTTCCCATCTATTTGCCGTGAAGTGTCGAGACGCCTAATGCTTAGCTGTTATTCTGGGGCAGTGCCTCCCATATCCCATAGGGGGCGCTGTGTGTGTAAGGTCTCAGGGCAGATGACGTTCTCATGCGACACCCCACCCCTCCCCCCCAATACACACCTGTATGCGTGTGTGTGCACACACACACATACACAAGGCATGTGTAGGGGTTATTTATGAGGACTCTGACCTGGTCTGAAGCATTGAGAGTGGTCTTGGAGGGCGGGTGGGGTGCCCTCAGAAGGTTGTCCGGGTGTAAATGGGAACAAGAGCAGAGGGCCAGCCATGTAAAGCTCAGACTGTGGCTGGCTACACAGGAGTGGGTTATGAACTCCGTTTGCTGAGTTGCAGTCAGCATTGAAAAATAGGAAAGAGTGCATTAAAAAAAAAGTGCATTGAACATAGTGAGAAGTATTATCCCATGAAGCTTTCGTGTGTTGGGCACATGTCCGTGTGTGCTGGAGTTCAGCTACAGTAGCCATCTTCTGATGGGCTGTGGTCACGGCTGCTGTGCTTGGCCAGTTCCTGACCTGGTCTGCTGGGCCGGGACACACCTCCCCTTCCTTCTGTGGACATGGCTTCATGTCTGCTCCTGGTGTGGCCTGAGCTGGGATCGCCCCATGGCTGTGGGGGTCCAGATGCTTCCAGACCCTGGTGATGAGTGCTTAGACCCCGTGCCTGTTGCTGTCCAGCCTGTGCTGGTTGTCCTGCGTATTGTTAGGGCTCTTTGTGGGACCTGGAGTCGCCCGACACTGGCCCAGGTGTGGAAGGCCTCCCTCTGTCCTCAGAAACACCCCATGCAGGTGCCGGTCAGACGGGGTATGCAGAGGAAGCTGGTGAGGCCTGGCCACTGCTGAGAATGGCCGAGGAAGACTCCCCAGAGGAGAGGGTGTCTGGGGGTCTCTGAAGAGGAAGAATCCCCCATGAAGAAGTGAGGGGAAAAGACTTCAGCGGAAAGCACTGCCCATGCAGAGGCCTAGACTCACTTGGGGGTGATTCCCTGAGGGTGACCTGCTTGTGGGCAGAGTCAGGACGGGTGGGGAGGTGGCCGGGCCAGGTGCCTATGGAAGTTTGGGTTTGTTCCTCCGGATGGTGGAGGGTTGTGCTGTGATCAGCCAGGTGTTCTGGAAAGTTCACTGAGCTCCCTGGTGCACCGTGGTTTAGGAGGAGCCCAACCGGACACTGAGGGGATGGTTTAGGAGGCTTCCGTAGGGAGGAGAAGTGGAGGCTGGGGTGACTGGTGGGAGGGGGGCCCCTGTAAATAACTCTTGTGCAGACTTGTAACCAGACGACCCGGGGGTGGCCCCCGTTGGGTTTGGTTGATGCACAGCGGGGCAGGGAGCTCACTGGTGGCAAGTGTTTTGGTAACGAGTGATGTCTCTTCCTTTGCAGTGCAAACCTCAAGGGAACCTGGCTGGCTGGAGGGGACTTTGAATGGCAAGAGGGGGCTGATTCCACAGAATTACGTCAAGCTGCTGTAGCGCCCGGCTGCAGACCCTGGCCCCAGAGCACCTTCCTGGGAGCGGCGAGCCCCGTCCACCTCCCGGGCGGAACCCACGGCCACCTGGACACTCCAGGGTGGGGACCGGGGGGGACAGATGGCTCGAGGCGGGGGGAGAACCGCTTTGGGAGGTGCGGATCCGAGTAGCGGGAGAAGGCTGTCCAGATGGACAGGAGAGACTCTGCATCTGGCATGCCTTGGGACTTGTGGCTTTAAATTATCTGGTCTCCAGGGCAAGGAGGAGGGCGACCTTCTGCTGGCCCACCTGCCCCACTGGCGGCCCCCTCACAGGACACCTCCCCTCACACCTGAAAGGGAACCGTGCTGTGAGACGTGCCCCTAATGCTGGTGTCATTGAGGGATTGCAGCAGGCCGGCGCAGGCTGCGTTGGTCTCTGCACCCAGGGCAGCAGACCGAGGCTTCTGCTCGGACGGCCGGCCGCCCTCCCTGGGGACCCACGCTCACTGACTTAGGGCGCCTGCAGACTCACGACAAGCTTCTCTGTGCTGCTCACTGGCGTGCTGTTTCCCTGACATCCCCTGTCCGCCCCAAGTTTCCTGTATATGAAATAAAATCTAATTTACTTTGGGATTTGTGTCTCACGTGGGGAAGAGGTGGTGGAACTCACTCGCTCTGTAACATCTCCTGGTGTGGCTGGTGGGTGGGCTTGCACTCTCCCCAGGTGTCGGCATGCACATGCTCACAGGTAGGATGGATTAACCGGGAGCCTGGCTGCTTTGGAATGGGGCATGTTTCTGGGGACAGGGGTCCCCTCTCTGACAGGTGAGATCCTGGCAGGTCCCCTCCAGCTACCTCAGAGGGCCTTGGGGGAGCCCAAACAGGATGGAGCTGGGGTGCTTTCCCCAGAGCTTTGTGTGTGAGGGCAAGCTCCTGACGAGCTTCTGTGTACAGCCCTGTATCACGACCCCCCTCCCCCCTGCCTCCCCCTCCCTCTGTTTTCCAGACTGCAGTGCCCATCTCTCCATCTGGATTAAGCCGGGCTCTGGGGCTGTCTGGGCTACATGGACCCAGACCCTGCTTGGAGGAACTTCTGCCACATCCCTGCACACAGGGTGCTCCAAGCGATGCTTCTGTGGTCTTCTCAGCCTCTGACTCCCAGGCACAGCCTAAACCAACCTCTCTGGGAAGGGGGGACCTCTCTGCGCCCTGACCTGGAGTCCCTGGAGTGTGCAGCTCATTTGTAGGGGCCTCAGGACTGTGAAGCCAGCCCTGCTCCAGGGGCTGCTCAGGGGCCGGCATCTCTCTTTTTCCACAGAGGCTTTCTGGTCTGTCACAGTTCTCCCCTCAGATTGTCCCTGGAAGGATGTGTCTGTCGCCTCTTCCCCAGGTGAGATGATCCCAGAGTGCTGGTTATCAGTTTGGAGCTCGCCTCCTCTGGACCATGTAAGGTGTCACGTTTGGGGTCCGGTGTGTGTAGAGAGGCAAGCCCATTGAGAAGAATCCATTTTCTGACTAATGTGTTAAGTCACTTCAGTCATGCCCGACTCTTGGCAACCTCACGGACTGTAGCCCACTAGGCTCTTCTGTCCATGGGGTCGTCCAGGAAGAAATACTGGAGTGTGTTGCCATTAGAGCAGTATAATTAAAAATGCTGAACTGTGGGCCCAGTGGAGAGTACTGGGGCTGCCAGGGGCCCAGGGCCCAGACAATGCCTAGCCCTGGGGCTGTGGGCCAGGCTGGCAAGAGGGTGGGGGTGGCGCCTGTTTTGAGTTCTCCCTTCCTGCTCCTGCCTGCTGCTTAGAGGTACAGGAGAGAAGCTTGGCCTGGAGCAAACTTCCCCATTTCTGTGGGAAAGTGCAAGCTTGTGGGCAGTCAGGGTGAGTGGACTCAGGTTAGCACTGGAGCAATTTCCTAGCTGTGTTCTTCACTGGAGTCCACCCATCGGCAATGGACAGAAGACTGGTCGTGGAAATTGCTGTAAGGTCTGGCTACCGGTGTGGGCTTTCCACATGGCACTAGTGGTAAAGAAACGGCGGCATGGGTTTGATCCCTGGGGCGGGAAAACCCCCTGGAGGAGGGCATGGCAACACACTCTAGTATTCTTGCCTGGAGAATCCCATGGACAGAGGATCCTGGTGGGCTACAGTCCGTAGGGTCACAAAGAGTCAGACACGACTGAAGTGACTTAGCACACGCCCTGGCTACCTGTGTGGTAGGGCAAATTAAATCGACTCTGATTCTGTTCCTCCCGCCTAAAAAGCCAAGGATACTCCGAGATTTGGGGTTGAAGTGATAGTATACGCTCAGCGGGCAATGCTAGTCCGTACTGATGTGAGAGTCACTTGCTTCCGGTCCCCGTTGCCATGGGCCACCATCTGGTCACCGCTGCTCCCCTACGGGGATGTTACTGATGTGAGAGTCACTGCATCTTTGTTGTCGGGGCATCTGTGTGTGGGGCATACATGACAGTGTAACAGTAGTGAAGCCTCGGGATAGCGCTGGCTGCAAGGGCTCCCCCAGCCCTGCAGACTCCTCTCTGGTTGTTCCAGGAAGAACAGGATTACACCAAAGGGGCGCTGGAGTGTTGGGGTGTCTTCCTCTGGGAATAGGTGGCGCCAGGCGGCCCCCGGCCGGGGCGCTTTCCTCTGGGCCTGGCCCAGAGTATGCTTAATAACAGGACCAGGAGGTGCTCTCTTGCACCTGCAGATCTCCATCTCCCCAGAAGAGACAGGAGTGTGGTGGTGTGTGGGTGTAGTTCCCTGAGCATCTACTGAAGGCTGGCTGAGCAGCGGCCCTGCCTCCCTCAGGGCCCAGGCCCCTCAGCCCACCTCGTTCAGCACCAGCCACCTCCTCCAGCTGTCATCCCTGTTCATTCAGAAGCATGATGGGGGTGGGGGGCGGGCTTTGAGCAAAAGAGGGCACTCAGATTGCTTACTTGCAGTGGAGCTTGCATCCTGTGGGGTCCGTAAAAGGCTGGCCCTGGGGGTCCCTGCACCCGGAAAGGACACGCCAGATAAGAACAGAGCCAGATGGCCTTGGTGGGTTATAACCCCCTTTCTTTGTAGCAACGGAAGCATCTGTAGTTGGGAGTAGGGGGTGGCGGGGTGGGGGGAGCTGGATTGTTTGTGCTGGTGGTGGCCGTTCAGCCCGTTCGTACTCTGCCCGGACTGACTCAGCCAGGGGAAGTTATTTTAATGAATGCTGTCAGGAGCAGAGAGCGTGGTTCAAGTTCAGTGAGCTGGTCACACTCTTTCTCCTCAACTGTCCTGCTCCTGGGGGCTGGTAGAGGGTAAGGGCTGTTAGGAGTTGAATTGTGTACCCCCTTCCAAAATTCATATGCTGAAGTCCTAACCCCGGTACCTGAATGTGACCTCACTGGGCAACAGGATCTTGGCAGATGTCACCAACTCAGGTGAGGCTGGTAGGGCTGCACTGGTGTCCTTAGAGACAAGTGTAAGGAAGGACAGTGTCAGGACACACAGGGAGACGATGGCCACGTCCAAGCCAGGGAGAGGCCGAATCCTCCCTTAGAGGGACCCAACCCTGGTGACCTTGTGATCTCAGACTTCCAGCCTCCCAGATGGGGAGATGAGACATTCCTGTTGGTTTTAAGCACCCCCATTTGTGGTACCCTGTGGCATTTCTAGGAAACAAATACGGTGGCTAAAAGTGCATGTTTTGAGTTAAAAAAAATACATATATACCTATTTTGAAATTCTGTTTTCCATTTTGTACCTTGCTGATCTTAAATGTGTTCCCTTGACCTCTTATGTGTCAGTTTGCAGCCATGAAATGGAAAGAGTGGTACCAGCCTCCTTGGAGGACTGTGACAAATGATGATGTGAAGCGTCTGGAGGGCACCCAGCAAGAAACGGGGTTTAGTAAATGGGGAAGATGGGAGAAGGCACCCCCAGGGGCCCTGGGGGCTGGTCTCTGCCCCCTTCTCTCACAGCCACGCCCTGCTTCCCTCTAGCCTGCGCGCTCCAAGGCCATGCCTTGCTCTCTCCCTCTGCCCTACATAGTCCAGCCTTCCCCTGCCTTCCCAAGGGCACTCCATGCCTTTATTTTTTAAGTAATTCACTTGGCTTAGTTGAGGCTGTTGTTAGTTGTGGTGTGAAGGCTTAGCTGCCCCAAGGTATGTGGGATATTAGTTCCCCCACCAGGAATTGAACCCATGTTCCCTGCATTGGAAGGCCGATTTTCAACCACTGGACTACCAGGGAAGCCCCCCATTCCCTTTCCCACTGGGTCCCTTGTCACCTGCTCACTGGTTGTCCCCTCAAGACTCTCACTGCCCAGCCAGATGTTCTGCGGGACTCTGAGTCTTCCAGAGCCACCCGACTTTCTTCCCTCCCTCCTGCGGGAGGAAGTTATTCCAGGAGCGTGTCCTCAGCTTCCTGGCTGGAGCTCTGAGAACGTCTTCTCCGATGCTTGTCAGCGCTCTTTATCCTCGACTGGCCTGGGTGGTAATTTATCGCTACCCTGTCTGGGTAAGCTGGCACATTCTCCTGATGCCTTCATGTCTGGCTAAAAGTGTCTCAATCTGCTGAGTAGAATACCTTGGAGAATTCTTTCCTATCAGAAGATCAACTCGATTGGAAAGAAGAGTTTTAATTTTTGCCCAAGAGACTTGCACTTTGGACTTCGGCTTCATTGAGGCTGCTCAATACCATGCATTGTAGTTTCTGGATTTTTCCTTCCTTCGATGGTTTAACAGCTGCAGGTGGAGCAGCTCGGAGTGTGGGCAGAACACGATCTGACTCAGCTCAAGCAAGTTTTCACCACAACCCTCTCTGGATCAGGCTGGACCAGGGCACGAAGATCCAAAGAGATGGGTTTTTCTGGCCATGGAAAACTTGAAAATCACTATCTTGGCAACATAAATTCTATGAAAAAATACCTAAATTGTGCATGGTACATTGGTTGAATTATCCCAAATTTCACCCCTCACTGGATGCACGTCCTTATGGGTAACCCTCCCACGTGAACTATGGGCCTGACTTTGTAATTTGCTTTGGCCAACGAAACAGGCAAACTTGATGCAATGAGATGCAATGAGAAGCTTGAAGAGCACTGTGCATGTCCACTGTCCTAGAGCCTTGTTTATATGTACCATGAAAATGCGCCCAGACTGGCCTGCCAGAGGACAGGCCACGTGGAGCAAAACTAGCTCAGACCAGCTGGCTACATGGCCAGCCCAGCCAAGCCCAGCCGGGCCCAGCCCAGCAGAACTTCCCCTGCTGGCTGACTTAGGAGAGTAATAAATGATGGTCGCTTTAAACCACTCAGTGTTGGGTGGTTTGTCGCAAACTGCGACTGTACTCCTTCACTCACTCTGCTTTGGATTCAGGTTTGGTCTGAGAGTCCCTTGGCCAGCAAGAGATCAAACCAGTCATTCCTAAAGGAAATCAGTCCTGAATGTTCATTGGAAGGACTGATGCTGAAGCTGAACTTTGGCTACCTGATGCAAAGAGTCAACTCATTGGAAAAGATCCTGATGCTGGGAGAGATTGAGGGCAAGAGGAGAAGCAGGTGACAGAGGATGGAATGGTTGAATGGCATCACCAACTCAATGGACATGAGTTTGAGCAAACTTTGGAAAGTAATGAAGGACAGGGAAACCTGGAGTGTTACAGTCCATGGTGTTGCAATGAGTCGGACACGACTTAGCAACTAACAACAGGTTTGGTCTGTGTTGAATGTTAAAATCCTATTTTACTCTTTTCTTATCCAACATTGGGAAGCCGCTGCTTTATTTCCAAGAAAATTGCTGCAACAGCAATTGGATGATTTGAAATTAAGGTGCTGGAGATACTTGTAATCAAGTCATTTTAGTCTGTGGACGTTTGAAGTTTATGAGAAAGTATGTGGAGCTGCCCTGGAGAAGGAAATGGCACCCACTCCAGTATTCTTGCCTGGAAGATCCCGTGGATGGAGGAGCCTGGCGGGCTGCAGTCCATGGGGTCGCAAAGAGTCCAGACACAATTGAGAGACTCACACACATGTGAAGCTGACTTTAAAATAAGGGAACAATGTTTTCTATTTGTTTGAGGGACACTTATAACAAACCCCTAACTATATATGCATCACTATACATAATTTTTGGAGAAGGCGATGGCACCCCACCCCAGTACTCTCGCCTGGAAAATCCCATGGATGGAGGAGCCTGGCGGGCTGCAGTCTGTGGGGTCGCTAACAGTTGGACACGACTGAGCGACTTCACTTTCACTTTTCACTTTCATGATTGGCAAGGAAATGGCAACCCACTCCAGTGTTCTTGCCTGGACAGAGGAGCCTGTTGGGCTGCCGTCTATGGGGTCACACAGAGTCAGACATGACTGACGTGACTTAGCAGCAGCAGCATGCATAATTTTTACTGCTTTGGCATACAGTGGCTGGCTGGCTCGCTCAGCGGCAGAAACTTAGTTCTTAGCTAATGATTCCTAAATGTGCAGGTGGATCCTTTGGGTCTGAAAGCACTTTGATACCTTCCTAGAAATACAGGAAGGTTCCTGGCTCATTGACCCAGGAATAAGCCTGCTCTATGAAGAAAGAGCACGCACTTTAACCAAGGGTGCACATCCACGGGGCCCCATATCTAGCCACGCAGACTCACAGACCATGACGGTTTTTGTTTAAAGTTAGAGGCTGTGAGAAACCCTGTTCCCTCATAGGTCAGAATGCACACATTCTAAGATCTAAAATTACCTTCGTTTTCAATAAATTTTTACAAACAAATCTGCACACAAAGCTTAATTTTTTTTCCTGTGCTGTGTTTCATGGCTAACATTGTGTTTCAGAAATACATCAGTTGTACTAAAGCAAAGTTGTGTTTAACCGTCAGTCTTCTAGTTTGACTGTCACTTAAATGACACGTTAAAAATGTACATGAGTTTCTCTTGTGGGAAATACACGTTTTCTAGTTTTCAGATGAGCTGACAATTCCTGACTGCTCTTTTGTAGTCTGTATTGCTGAATGAGGTCCAGAGGGCAGCCTGTAAGGAATGTGAGGAGCATTATGACTGATGGTAATGGAGTCTCTTGACAGCCCAAGCGGATCTGGGGTAAGAGTAAGACTCCACTGTGTGGAGGAGGACCTGGAAACGAGATGGGGCCTCTGGTCTACTCAGGTGAGTCTCAAAGTCTGTAAACAAGCTTGCATGTGGTTGTGAAGATAAATGAGGCCATGTAAGTATCAAATTTAGTGGCTACATCAGCAGTAATTATTGTTATGAAATTGTCATGGGGTATATTTCAGTGAATCAAATATTAGCACTAAGAAACAAAACATTTAACCAGTCCCCCAATAGAGTAATTAATATGCGGATAACACAGGGCTTCCTAACATGGCTAGGGGCTGGGCATGGGGATTCCATCTTGGATGTAGGCAGAGGGGCATACGATCCAGATTTAAAAGGCCACAAAATCCACGTGTTCCTATAGACGTTTAAATGAACTGTTTCCAAAACAACAGGTGATTAAAGTAAAGGATTTATTGTAATCTGCTTACAGTCCTTTGCAAAGACAGACATATGTTTTTGCATAAAGATATAAATTGCTTCATTTTAAACTAATTTAGTGTGGTTTTTTTAATTATATGAAGAAGTTTTGGTGAATTATGAATTGTACCAAACCAAGATTTTAAAGAGCAATATGGTACAAAAGTAAGAGCAGACAGACAATCTGGACTGGGACAGGCATTCAACAGTGGATTTAGAATATGGCTTTGCTGTTTACTCAAGCAAAGTTACCCGGAGACACACAAAGAGTCAGTAACTTTGTTAATACAAAAAGCTGATGCAGACTGTCTCCATCCCAAACCTGGTTACGTCAAAATTCTGATTTCATAAAAAGTCAGTCTGAGTTAAAAGCTGCTCTTATGAAGCCACTTCTTTCCCAGAAACCCCCCAGTCCGCATGCGGTGTATTTACCACCTTCCAAGTGTGCCTTTCATATTGCTGTGCATGTAAGTTGACTGTGTTGAAAGATCTGCCTATAAATTAAATTCCTGAAATTGCAAATTATGTAAGAAAACACTCCTCTGTCTGAGTGCAGCTTTCACAGGTTTCCCCTTGCATAAGGCAGGTGTCTTCTGAGAGACAGGGTAATGTTGCCTGCATGGTGAACCCTGGAGAAAAGGGTCGATCCCAGCGCTGCCATCTCCCGGCCTTGGGGTTCCCCAGCTCGCTCTAGCTTTTAGGTTTTGGAAAAGAATAAGATTTCACCGAGTACCTGAAGATTATCATCACTTTTCCAAGATTAATTTGGCCTCTATTCAAAGTAGTTTATTTAGTGCAATCATATTAAGTTTCCCCAAAGATATATATATATATATATATATATATATATATATGTTTGTGATTTGGGGCAAGAGAAAAAGCCATAAATTGCCTCAGTGCCAAACAGATTAGTGAATTAAAAATTTTAGTGCCACTGTCTTGCTTTTATGATCTGTAGTGTTTTTTTTCCCCCCAAAACTGTTTACATATAAAATTTTATTTTTAAATCCTACCTTTTAAAAATCTAAAAACCCTCTAATTATCGTGCGGTCTCCACGCTGTTCTGACTGAACTGTGCCCAGGGGCATCTTCCAAGGGCTTCCTGCCATGACCTACGTGTTCCTGTGACCAGTTCCAGGAGTGCAACACCCCCTTCTGTGACCGGAAGTGAACATTTCACCTTTTGCAGACATAGAGAGTGCATGGAATTTTTCCCCGCCCCCCCCCCCCCCCCCCCGAAAGGAGAAAATGGGATGAAGATGAGCACTCTGAGCCACAGCCTTTCCAGTCTCTCTCCTAACGTGGATTCTGCTTCTCGAGGGGGAAGAGGCAGCTTTCCTAAAGCCACAGCACTCCTGGGACATCCTCTCACAGGGGTGTCGTCGAAGGACGCCTTCACAGAGCTGCAGACACCACGCTGCGCTGTCCCCACTGGAAGGAGGATGGAGCCGAAGCCGGAAAATGCACTCGAGTCCCATGAACACCCCAAGCGGGAGACCAAGGACAAAACGCAAGTACAGAAGTAGTAGAAAGGCTGAGAGACAACCAAAGAGGTTTAAGTGTGGTTATTTACAACAGAGACTGTAAAACGGTAAATTAGATATGAAGCTAAAAAAGGCACAGCTTTCCCTTTCTTAAATACACTGTAAACGGTTCATGGTGCATGCAGAACATTTCACTTTACAAAAAAAAAATTTTTTTTTTACCTTGTTGGTTTAGACAAAGATAGTACTTAAATAGTCTCCAGCAAAATAGAATTCTTTCAAAAATACTTTCCCATTCATCCTATTAACCATTAAAGTTTTTTTTTTTTTTTTTGTATGTGTCTCATTTACAAAAGTTCCTTATACCTTTAGGTCCTTCACAATTTATACATACAATAACGTACAGCACAGCAAAAGACTGCAAAAATTATCTGTAAAGCCAACACAATAGATACTAGAAATTGAAACCAAGGCATTTTTCTGAACATCTTATCCATTCTAATTAAATAATAAGTGGAGAGGGTGTGGATACCAGTGATGCAGAAAGACGTGGGTGAAGACGCACCCCTGTGGGAGCTGCCAGTCCACTCCACGTGCTCCGTTATTACACAACAGGAATCTGTATATATTTTTTTTGTTTTTTTTTTTAAATAACAAAAGAATATTAATGCCCCATATTGACTATACGTTTTTATGTGCAAACCAAGGGTGAGCTTGAAAAAGTTCGTTAGTTCTTGAACCCTTTTAACACAAGCGAACGATCCCAGAAATGACATGGCATAGTTAAAACTTCCATCTGTTAAAATATCAAAATCAGACAGTTATTGACTAGATATGGCTTTTCATCCAGAGGAACAGGAACATGTTTCTAAGCGCTGGGGGTTGGAGAAGGAAGAACCTTCCAGACTGTGCAGGTCTCGCCAAAGCCACGTCACCCTGCCTGCCCGCCTCCCAACCCTTGACATGATTTTCAACTTGAGAAACTGCTGAACAAGTGGGAATAAACCATCATGTGTGTCAAAAATAGGATTTTTCTTGGGTCCTTCGTGGGTGTGGAACAACATGGGGAAACTTAAGGCAACGTTCTTGTGAGACGTCTCCCGTCACTTCCTGTGAAAGTAAAGGGTCTTGGCATTCCCGGACTCCACCTTTGGCAGCTGGTCACTGATGATCTCCACCAGCATCGCTGGGAACTCCACTTTCAGTGCCTGGGACTCCCGGAAGGTATAGAAGCAAAATTCCAACAAGTCGCTCACCAGCTGCAACAGACAGACAGAGGGCCGTGAGGGCGAAGCCCGATTCCCACTCTGGCCTGCAGCTGGGGCAACGTTCATAAACCCGACCGTGTCTACGAAGCCGCCTAGCTCACGTGGCGAAGTCATCCATCCCGGGGGAGGAAGGAGGATGTACCTGCTGCGTGGAATATGCCTTTTGTGCAAAACGGATTCCAGTGGCTCAGGGCCAGTAACAGAGCCGAGAGTGGCAGCAGACATCACTGACTCATTTGTAAGTGTGGAGTTGGGTGGGGCAGGTATCAATACACGTGTGTAGCTCTGGACCCTGGCACTGAGCCTTCCCCAGCCCGTAAGGCCTGACCGGCCCTGCCAGTGGAGCTGTGGCTGCTGGGGGGCCAGACTCCTTCCTTCAGGACCCCGGTCCTGAGCTGGGGGCTGAGAAGTCTTTCTTAAGGTGGAATTGACATATAACTTGGTGGGAGTTTAAGGTGTACAAGGGGTAGATTTGACACACTTACAATACTGCAACATGAACACCTCTATTAAGGTACATCGTTACCATTTCTTTTTTATGGTAAGAACTTTTAGATCTCACTTAGCAGCTTTCCAGTGTATAATACGGCATTATTACTATAGCCACCATGCTGTATACCAGATCCCCAGAACTTGTTCCTCTTATAACTGGAAATTTGTACTCTTTTACCAATATCTCATTTTCCCCACCTTTTGGTAACCACCATTCTACTGTTTCTATTCGTTTGCTTTTTTAGGTTCCACATGTGAGGTTGTACAGGAGGAGTTTTCTGTCTGATTTATCTCACTGAGCATAATCCTTCCTGGGCTTCCCTGGTAGCTCAGATGGTAAAGAATCCACCTGCCATGCTGGAGACCGGGGTTTGATCCCTGGGTTGGGAAGATCCCCTGGAGGAGAGCATGGCAACCCACTCCAGTATTCTTGCCTGGAGAATCCCCGTGGAGAGCGGAGTCTGCGGGCTACAGTCCACGGAGTTGCAGAGAGTCAGACACGACTGAGCAACTAAGCACACGGCACAGTCTTCCCTCGGTGCACCCATGTTGTTGCAAAGAGTGGTGTTTCCTTGTTTCTCATGGCTGGATAATGTTCCTGTGTGTGTGTGTAGTATACACTGATGTATTATATATATATATATATGTATATATGTGTGTGTATATATATATATGTACTATTATCTTTATCCATTCATCCATTCTCAGTCACTCTGAGAACATGAAAACATCAAGGAAAACTGTCTTGCCATCTGTCCAGCTATCTTCCCTCCTCTGTGACCCAAGGACTTTGCTATCCTCCTGGAGCTGAACTACTCCCAATTCTGTAAGTTAAGAAAAAGACAAACCCACAAATGCAGTATAGCATTACTGGTTGCTTACTAGGAATATAATTTCAAATCAGAAAGTATATATTCTAATTTTTCTTGAGTTAATTCCAAATCCTATTATGGGAAAAATGACTTTTGGTCATTTCCCACTGTATTAAAGTAGGTAATATTAACACAACATATAAAATAACTGCCATCTTAATAAAGTGGTTTTCACTTTATCAAGTGAAAATCTGTAACTTTCCCTCATCGCAGCACTGTTTATAATAGCCAGGACATGGAAGCAACCTAGATGCCCATCAGCAGATGAATGGATAAGAAAGCTGTGGTACATATACACAATGGAGTATTACTCAGCCATTAAAAAGAATTCATTTGAATCAGTTCTAATGAGGTGGATGAAACTGGAGCCTATTATACAGAGTGAAGTAAGCCAGAAGGAAAAACACCAATACAGTATACTAATGCATATATATGGAATTTAGAAAGATGGTATTAAGAACCCTGTGTACGAGACAGCAAAAGAGACACTGATGTACAGAACAGTCTTATGGACTCTGTGGGAGAGGGAGAGGGTGGGGAGATTTGGGAGAATGGCATTGAAACATGTATAGTATCATGTATGAAACGAGTCACCAGTCCAGGTTCGATGCACGATGCTGGATGCTTGGGGCTGGTGCACTGGGACGACCCAGAGGGAGGGTATGGGGAGGGAGGAGGGAAGAGGGTTCAGGATGGGGAACACAGGTATACCTGTGGCGGATTCATTTCGATATTTGGCAAAACTAATACAATATTGTAAAGTTTTAAAAAAAAAAAAAGGCAATCTGCAGGCTTATATTGAGTCAGGTAGTAAATAACTGTGTGGTAAGACCTTCAAAACAAACCAGGAATCTCAGAAAACCCATGGGGAGCAATATCTGATGCTTCTGTTTGTGCCTGAATATGCCCTCAGTCTGCAGACTGGTATCTCCCTAGGCAGGTTCCAAGGACTGAACTCTCTGTACCCACAGAAAGTTGAGGCCTCACAGGCTGTGAGACAGCATGAGGCAGTCTCTGCTCTGGCTTGTTCAGGCACACACGTGCTTGCTTAGTGCATGATAGGCCTCAACTTCCCCATCTATAAAATGGGGGCAAGAAGAGTATCCTGCTGCTATTGGGACATCCCTCCTGGTCCAGTGGTTAAGACCCCCCATGCTTCCAATGCAGGGGGCACGGGGTTTGATTCCTGGTCAGGGGACTGAGAGCCCACATGCCGTGTGGCACAGCCAAAAAAAAAAAAAAAAAATATCTGCTGCATGAGGCTGCAGGAGTGACTGAATCTGTGAACTGCATGGAGTAAACACTGAATGGGTCCCAGTTCACAATCATCCTTTCCCTCTTCCCAAACTCCTTCCACCATCATTTTTCTCTGCAAACTAGGACACAGTTTGCAACACCTGCTCTGGAGCATCTCTGTGTAACTTGGTTCTCAGGCCCCCCCTTCTATAAAACGTGAGATGTGGGAACTTTACGTTTGGCCTTTTCTGGAAAGAGACTCTTGAATGAGATCTGCAATGGCAAGTTGCTTGATTGTTTCAGGTGGTGGGCCAGTGGCTGTGAGAACTAAAAGCCAAGCTGGGTCTTGCTCACCAGACTTGGTGCCACAAAGAAGTCTCACCATGGGCGGCAAGGCATGCCTGTCGGTGGCGCCGGCCGAGGGCACCTGGGACCTAGTTTAGGTTCACCCTGGTCGCCGCCCCTGCTGCTCCTGAGCAGGACAGCAGAGCTCTGCCACACCCGACATGTCTTTGGGGATGGGACGGGCTCACATCCAGAGAGAAAGGCTCCCTGTGGCTCAGAGCGTCTGGGGAGGGCTGAGGTCTTACCCACCTCTCATCTATCCATCCCAGTGAGGGCACCTACCCCAGACCAGGCGCTGGGACCCTCAGTGGACATGACAGAGTCCTGTTCTACTGGGAGGAGATGTCAGTGCAGGAGGTCAGGTATGGATGGTGGCCAGAGTGAAAAGGGGACCTTGGTACGTGGCCCAAGGACGGTGGAGTGGGGTCTCTCAGCGCACTCAGAGCAGCAGGAAGCTTGTGGGCGGCACCTGCTGACTGACAGACTACCATCCCTGATGCGTCAGCTGAGGGCCAGGGCCACTTAGGGGTTTATGCTGCAAATAGGTGCCAGCACTGCTGACTTCTGTATGCGATGAGAGATGAGGAAGCAGAGGCAGCCAGTCCGTGAACCTGAAGTAGCATGCAGGGGAGCACCTGTGAGTCTGTGAATGGGGACAGGCCCCGTCTTTACCAGCCACATGAGCGTCACCTAGGAGATGCGGAGCATGGACCAGATGGGAGGAGAGCACGCCCGGGGCTCGGCAGGCCTTCCTGACAGGCTGGCTGGGGGCAACTGTCCTAGGTGCTACTATGACCCTGCATATTATAACCAGGGGCTGGCATTTCCTGCCCACCTCTGGACCATGGGCAAGTAAAGCAGCTTGATTCCAGTCATGAGCTATACCCAGGGCTTCTGTTCAAGAGATGTCAGCTGCCGAGGGAGGGGTCTCACGTGGGGTAGCCTCTGACCCTGAGAACACCTGAAGGGGGGCCCCATTATCACTAACTACTCTTAGGAAAGGGTTCACTGCTTGCTGTTGGGGTGGCCAAGATGCCCAGAAGCCCCCAGGAGCTACCAGAAGGCGCTAGCTGCCTCACAAGCCTGCCTGACTTACTGCCCTCGGAGGGCTGCAAAGCTCTGAAGACCCCAACCCAGCAGAACCTGGGCCGGTGGTTGCAGTTGGTAGGGTCAGAGAACATCTGAGAATAAAAGCCAGGAGCCCCTGGTCCGGGCTGTAGGACCTGCCTGCCAGACGCCTGCAGACCCGCAGCGCCCTCCCACAGCCAGAGCAGCAGGTGTCCCTGGCCCTTCAGAGATGCTGAGGCGCCTGCTGCTGCAATGCGTACAAGGGAACCATCCCTCCTGGAGAAAAACAAGGCACAGGAAGAGTGAGGCTGCAGATGTCAGGGCATGAGGTGGGGAATAGATCCTCAGAGCTAGGGATTTACATTTTGTTGCATCGGCAGGAATGCTGACCCAACAGAATGTACACCAGTTCCTGAGACAAACTGCTGTATCATGGAGACACATCTATTGGTCATGCTGCACACAAGCGTGAGTCTCCTGGGTGTCAGCACCCACGTGCAGCAGGTGGCTTCTCTGTCTGACCCCAGAGGAGCCAGGAAACACAGGGACAACGAGGTATGTGTGATGCACGTCCCTCACGAGGCACCGTCCTGTCCTCTGCCCCAGGCACAGAGGGCTGGTGGGGGCAGGCAGGCCACAGTCAACAACCTGGAGGGTCGGTAAGTACAGGCTAGAAGGAGAGTCACGAAGCCTAATTATCATAAGCAATAAGAGTCCACACAAACTCTGCCGGCCAGAAGGGAATGGCAGGATTAAAGTACTGAAAGGGAAAAATCTACAACCAAGATTATTGTACCCAGCAAGGATCTCATTCAAAATTGATGGAGAAATAAAAAGGGACTTATATAGTCAAGAGATACGAGAAGAAAAAGATCTACAAAATCAACCCCAAACAATTAAGAAAATGGCAATAGGAACATATATATCAATAATTTAAATGTAAACAGATTAAATGCTCCAACCGAAAGACACAAATTGGCGAATGGATACAAAAACAAGACCCATATATATGCTGTCTACAAGAAACCCACTTCAGACCTAAAGACACATATAGACTGAAAGTGAGAGGATAGAAAAATATATTCCATGCAAATGGGAAGCAAAAGAAATCTGGATTATCAATCCTCATATCAGACAAAATAGACCTTAAAGGAGATTACAAGAGATAAGGAAGGATACTACATAACGATCAAGGGATCAATCTAAGAGGAAAATATAAGAAGTGTAAATATCTATGCACCCAACATAGGAGCACCTCAATATATAAGACAAACACTAGCAGACATAACAGGAGAAACTTAGAGTAACACATTAATAGGAGACTTTAACCCCTCATTTACACCAATGGACAGATCATCTGAACAGAAAATTAATAAGGAAACACAAGTCTTAAGTGATACATTAGATGAGATAGAACTCATTGATATCTTCAGGACATTCCATCCAAATGTAAAAAAATACACCTTCTTCTCAAATGCACATGAAACATTCTCCAGGATAGACCACATCTTGGGTCACAAAACAAGCCTCAGTAAATTTAAGAAAACTGAAATCATATCAAGCATCTTCTCTGACCACAATACTATGAGATTAGATATCAATTACAAGGAAAAAACCCTGTAAATACACAAACACATGGAGATTAAATAATGTTTCTAAATAACCAACAGGTTACTGAAGAAATCAAAAGGTAAATGAAAAATTTCTAGAAACAAATGACAATGAAAACACAACTCAAAACCTATGGGATGCAGCAAAAGCAGTTCTAAGAGGGAAGTTTATAGCAATACAATCCTACCTCAAGAAACAAGAAAAACATTGAACACAACCTAACTTTACACCTAAAACAAACGGGAAAAAAAGAATAAAAATCCCCCAAAATTAGTAGAAGGAAAGAAATAATAAAGATCAGAGCAGAAATAAATGAAAAAGAAATGAAAAAAACAATAGTAAAGATTAATAAAACTAAAAGCTGGTTCTTTCAGAAGATAAACAAAATTGACAAACCTTTAGCCAGACTCAATAAGAAAAAAAGAATCAAATCAACAAAATTAGAAATGAAAAAGGAGAGGTTACAACAGACAATACAGAAATACAAAGGATAATAAGAGACTATTATGAACAACTATATGGCAATAAAATGGATAACCTGCAAGAAACGGACAGATTGTTTGAAAAGTTCAACCTTCCAAGACTGAACCAGGAAGAAATAGAAATTATGAACAACCCAGTTACAAGCATGGAAATTGAAGCTGTGATCAATAATCTCCCAAAAAACAAAAGCCCAGGACCAGATGGCTTCATAGGAGAATTCTATCAAACATTTGCCTATCCTTCTAAAACTTTTTCAAAAAATTGCAGAGGAAGGAACACTTCCAAACTCATTCTACAAGGCCACCATCACCCTGATACTAAAACCAGACAAAAACAACACAAAAAAAGAAAACTATAGGCCAATATCAGTGATGAACATAGATGCAAAAATCCTCAACAAAACTTTAGTAAACAGAATTCAGCAACACATCAAAAAGCTCATACACCATGATCAAGTTGGGTTTATTCCAGGGGTGCAAGAATTCTTCAATATATGCAAATCAATCAATGTTATACACAATATTAACAAATTTAAAGATAAAACCCATATGATAACCTCAATATATGCAGAAAAAGCCTTTGACAAAATTAAGCACCCATTTATGATCAAAACTCTTCAAAAAATGGGCATAGAAGGAACCTACCTCAACACAGTAAAGGCCATATATGATAAGCCTACAGCAAACATTATTCTCAATGGTGAAACAGTGAAAACATTCCCCCTAAGATGAGGAAGAAGACAAGGGTGTCCACTTTCACCACTACTAGTCAACACAGTTCTGGAAGCTACAGCAATCAGAGAAGAAAAAGATAAAAGGAATCCAAATCAAAAAAAAAGAAGTAAAGCTCTCACTGTTTGCAGATGACATGATACTGAACATAGAAAACCCCTAGGATAGTGTCAGAAAATGACTAGAGCTAATCAGTGAATTTAGCAAAGTTGCAGGATACAAAATCAATACACAGAAATCACTTGCATTTCTATATACTAAGAATGAAAAATCAGAAAGAAATTAAGGAATCAATCCCATTCATCACTGCAACAAAAAGAATTAAATATCTAGGAATAAACTTACCTAAGGAGACAAAAGAACTGTACACAGAAAGTATAAGACACTAATAAAAGAAATTAAAGACAACAAACAAATGGAGAGATATTCCTTGTTCCTGAGTAGGAAGAATCAATATTGTGAAAATGACTATATTACCAAATGCAATCTACAGATCAAATGCGATCCCTATCAAATTACCAATGGTGTTTTTCACAGAACTAGAACAAAAATTTTCACAATTCATATGGGAACACAAAAGCCCCTGAAGAGCCAAAGCAGTCTTGAGAAAGAATGGAACTGGAGAAATCAACCTTCCTGACTCCAGATGATACTACAAAGCTACAGTCATCAAGACAGTATGGTACTGGCACAAAGACAGAAATACAGACCAATGGAACAAGATAGAAAGCTCAGAAATAAACCCATGCACCTATGGGTCCCTTATTTTTGACAAAGGAGGCAAGAATATACAATGGGGCAAAGACAGCCTCTTCAATAAATGGTGCTGGGAAAACCGGACAGCTACAAGTAAAAGAATGAAATTAGAACACTTCCTAACATCATACACAAAGATAAACTCAAAATGGATTAAAGACCTAAATGTAAGACCAGAAACTTTTAAAACCCTTAGAGGAAAAGATAGACATAGAAAAACTCAATGACATAAATCAAAGCAAGATCCCTCTATGACCCACCTCCTAGAGTAATGGAAATAAAAATAAAAGTAAACAAGTGGGACCTGATTAAACTTAAAAAGTTTTTGCACAGCAAAGGAAACTATAAGCAAGGTGAAAAGACGACCCTTGGAATGGGAAAAAATAATAGCAAATGAAACAACTGACAAAGGATTAATTTTCAAAATATACAAGCAGCTCATGCAACTCAACACCAGAAAAACAAACAGCTCAAACAAAAGTGGAACAAGACCTAAACAGACATTTCTCCAAAGACGACATACTGATGGCTAACAAACACATGAAAAGATGGTCAACATCACTCAATTTTAGAAAAATCAAAACTACAATATCACCTCACACCAGTCAGAATGGCCATCATCAAAAATCTATAAACAATAAATGCTGGAGAGGGTGTGGAGAAAAGGGAATGCTCTTGCATTGTTGGTGGGAATGTAAATTGATACAGCCATTATGGAAGAGTGTATGGAGATTCCTTAAAAAACTAGGAATAAAACCACCATATGACCCAGCAATCCCACTCCAAGGCATATATTCTGAGGAAACCAAAATTGAAACAGACACATGTATCCCATTGTTCACTGCAGCACTGTTTACAATAGCTAGAACATGGAAGCAACCTAGATGCCCATCGACAGATGAATGGATAAAGAAGCTGTGGTACATATACACGATGGAATATTACTCAGCCATAAAAAGGAACAAGTTTGAGTCAGTTCTAATGAGGTGGATGAACCAAGAACCTATTATATAGAATGAAGTGAGTCAGAAAGAGAAAGATAGATATCGTATTCTAACACATACCTACAGAATCTAGAAAAATGGTGCTGAAGAATGTATTTACAGGGCAGCAATGGAGAAACAGAATAAACTTACGGACATGAGGAGAGGGTGAGATGTATGGAAAGAGTAACATGGAAACTTACATTACGATATGTAAAATAGATAGGCAGGGGGAATTTTCTGTATGGCTCAGGAAACTCAAACAGGGGCTCTGTATCAATCTAGAGGGGCAGGATGGGGTAGGAGATGGGAGGAAGGTTCCAAAGGAAGGGGACATATGTATACCTATGGCTGATTCATATTGAGGTTTGAGAGAAAACAACAAAATTCTGTAAAGCAATTATCCTTCAATAAATAAATAAATTTATTTAAAAAAAAGAGTCCATATTATTAGGAATCAAAGAAAGCCCTCTGTGTTGACTTTTCATTGTGTACAAAATGCATCTGGTTGGGAGCACAAAGTTTAGCTGCCTGCTCAGCATGACTGATTGAGAGCCCATGTCAGGGCCACAGCTGTCGGGGGAGGGAGGCACAGAGAAGGCTGGCAAGGTCACAGGGCGACTAGTGGCTCTCTGCTTGCTTGCCTTGGATGCTACCGGGCTTGGTCAGTGCCTTTTCCCCACTCTCTCCAATGAGTCATCATTGCCTGTGGCAGGCTGACAGCTGGGCCCTGTTCCCAGCATGAACTGAGGTCGTCTGTGGGGGGTACACAAGGAGGGTCCAGCCCTGCTGTTCTAAGGTTACACCCAGCGAGCAGTGATGGAGCACCTGAAAGACACAGCTTCTCTGCAGAAGGGTCCCCTGCGTTTTCAACGGCAAATAAATTAGCTGCTGACTCCAGAACTTTCACCTAATTAGGATGGAGCTTTTGCTTGAATTGAGCATTGGGTAGGGTGGGGGCGGGGTGGGTGATTAAGCTTTATTTGGGAAGATCAGAATTCTAGCCAGATATACTGACAGGGGGCAAAAGATACACAGCTTCAGCTCTCAATATTGCAGCAGTAATAGAAACAATCAGCAACCGTTTACCCTCATTGTTCCAGCAAGAGCCTTGTGAGTGCTGGACAACTATGCAAGGAGTCTGGCCTTTGTTCAAAACCCCCCAACCTCCACCCAGAGTAGGCTAGTGTGGGAGATGCCAGGGTGTGCACAGGTGGGGCCTCCACGGCCAGGCAGGACTGTTTCTCTCTGGCCGGTGATGTCTCAGCAAAATGAGATGGTAAAAAAGCCCCCTCCTACCCTGATTCAGTAGCATTTGCTTCTACACCCAGAAGAAAATATAACCTTTAACAAGGTTAGACTCTTTATTTGTGGGTTCCCATGGAAAACCCAGGCCCTGCAGTGAGGCTACCCTACTGAGTGTTCCTGGCAGGGTCTCCTAGAGGCTGAGTGTAGGAGGGTCCTAAAGGGCCTCCTAGATGCAACCAAGAGAAGAAGTACCAGAAAGAGACCATCACAGAGTACTATCAGCATCATGCATCCGCCTTTTTGTCTCCCCTTTGTAGCAAAGAATTAGTCATCCATCTGTGAAAAAAAGCTCCTTGTGGAACTCTGGGATCCTTGGGAGAAGTCTTGCCCACCTGTGTGTCTGGTAGCAGGCAGGTGTATTTTGGCAAGGACTACGAAACCAGTGGAGCAGTGGGCCTGCCTGGAGCCCTCCTGCCATGGTTGAGAAAATACCTGGAGACTGCTGACCTGGCCAGATACCCACCAACAAGGGAGGAACTGCAGAAAACCAGCCTTCCCAAGGGGAGATGCCAGCATACCGCTGGAGCAATAAACACAAGCGAGTTTGTAAGTACTGGAGATGGAAAGAAGTTTACTAGTGTTCTTCCAACCCCGGGCAACACTGCATGGGGTCAAATTATCAGGTGGCAGCGACCTGTCCCTCAGGGGAAAAGGTGAGTGAGTGCCTGGCTACCCTGCTGTTGCAGGTCACAGCTGGAGAAACCTGTTTCTTTACAGTAACATCGAGAGAACTGAGGTGGACCTCCATGACCGGAAGGAGGAGGGAGGAGACTGGGAAAGAGACAGGTAGGAATATCAAAGGACATTAAAGGCACACATTCTTTAAAGTCCACTCATGAGCTTCTGTGAATACTACACCTGGAGATCTCCCTAGAGAGTCCACAACTACCCCCAAATCCCCAAGTGCTAAACTCGCAACTCCCCCTGACTCTGTGGCTGGCATCTTGTGCACAGTCCCAAACGTGGTGCAGCAGGAGGAAGCTCCAGTAGACAGGAAGTGTGCTCAGAAAACAGGCCTGGATCTGTGGACAAGGGAGAAACCACAAGCTTCTCTAGCAGCACCACCTTCTGGAAACAAAAGAAGGGTCGAGTAGTCAGCCTGTGGCGCTGTAAGAACAGGACAGAAAAGCTCAAGAATTCTGCCACCACAGGAAGCAAAAGGAGTGGAAAGATGTACCCACACAAAGGCAGACAGATTCCAAGTAAGAGCACCAAAGAACAGAACATCCCATCTGAAGGCAACCAGCAGTAGTTTACGGCAGTATCTGCCATTTCAAGTGCAAAAAAATGCAATGCAGAACTGCAAGAAACATGAAAAATCGAGAAAATGTGTCATCACTAAAAGACAGTAATTCCCTAAAAACTGAGATCAAAAGCATGGGCTTTTGCAATCTAGCTAAATTCAAGAAGAGCTGTTTTGAACAAACTCAGTGAGCTATAAGAGAACTCAGACAATTTAACAAGATTATGAAAAAATACAGGTTAAAAGTGAGTAATTTACCAAAGAAACACAAATCATAAAAAAGAACCAAGCAGAAATTCTGGAGCTGAGGAGCTCATGGAATGAAAAAAAAAAAAAAAAAATGCTATAGAGAGCATCAGCAGTTGAGCAGAATTAAGGAAGAAATAACAAGTGAGTCAGAAGATTTCAAATACCCATGTAAAAGGAAAACAAAGGAAAAAGAATGAAAAACACTGAAGAAAGCCTATGGAATTGGGATTCCATCAAAAAACCTAACGTTAGAAAAATTGGGGGGTTCCAGAAGGAGGAGAGAAGGATATGGGGCAGAAAATTTCTTTAAGGAAATAGCTGAGAACTTCCCAAACCTGGAGAGAAAAATGGACGTCCAAGTTCACAAGGTTACTCTAAGACACATTATAATGAAACTGTCAAACATCCAAAATAATCAATTCTACAAATAGCCATGGGGGTGGTGGGGTGGGGCAGGAGTAGATTGTAACCCGCAAAGGAACTTCCATTAGGCTCTCAGAAGATTTGTCAATAGAAAGCCTACAGGTCAGGAGAGAGTGGAATCACATACTCAAACTGTTGAGAGAAAAGAATTACCAGCCAAGACCTACCCAGCAAAATTATCTTTCAAATGTGTAGGAGAAAAAGACTTTCCAAGACAGACAAAAACTGAGAGAGTTCATCACCACGAGACCCACCCTGCAAGAAATGCTGAAAGGAGTACTTTAAGCTGAAATGAACAGATGCTAATCAGTGACATGGAAATACATGACTATACAACACGCTGGTAAAAGGTTAATATACAGTCAAATTTAGAAAATCTCAATTCTGTAATAGGATGGAATGTCAACCATTTTACTATAAAGGTCAAAGGAAAAGAATATTAAAAGTAATCATTATAGTGACTACAATGTGCTAAAGACACAATATAAGAAGAGGTAGATAATGACATAAAAGTATACAAGTGGAGTTAGGTTGCTATGAACTTAAAATGAACTGTTTTATCTATGTGATGTCTTATGTAAGCCTCATGGTAACCACAAACCAAAAAACCTACAGCAGATGCACAAGAGATAAAAGGGAAACAGCATACCAAAATGGAAAATTACCAATTTACAAAGATAGGCAGAAGCAGAGTAAAAGAAACCATGGAAATACAAAGCAACCGGAAAACAATGAACAGGACGGCATTACTAAGTCCTTACATTACCAACAACAACTCTAAGTATAAATGGACTGAATTTACCATCAAAAGACACAGTGGCTAGATGGGTAAAAAACTTAGACCCAGCTATATGCCTCCTACAAGAGACTTCCTTCAGCTTTAAGGCAGCACTCACACAGCCTCAGAGTGAAAGGAAGGAAAGAGATGTTCCACACAAGCAGGATCCAAATGAAAGCGAGAGCAACTATTCTCATTATAGACAAAATAGATTTTAAGTCAAAAATGGTAACAAGAATCAAAGAAGGTCAATATATAATGGTAATGTGGTAAATTCATCAAGAAAACATAACCACTGTGTATGTATATACTTACATATGCAATATCAGAGCACCTAAATATATAAATATATTTAGCAAATATTAATATATCTGAGGGGGGACATATACAACAATCCAATAACAGTAAAGGACTTAAACATCCTACTTTCAGCAATGAAGAGATCATCCAAACTGAAAATCCGTAAGAAAACACTGGACTTGAACCATACACTAATCCACACAGACCTAAGAGAACATTCCCTCCAACACAAGTAGGATATACATTCATCTCTGGGGGACATGGGACATTCTCCAGTATTGACCATATGATAGTCACAAAACAAGTCTGGGCAAATTTAAGAAGAGTGAAATCATACAAAAGTATCATTTCTGACCATATAAACTAGAAATCAGTACAAGGAAAGTCAGAAGATCTACAAATCTGTAGAAATTAAACAACACATTCCTAACAACCAATGTGTTAAAGAAGAAATTAAAAGGGAAATTAAAATATATCTTGAAACAAAGGAAAATGCAAACAGTATACCAAGACCTATGGGATGCTGCAAGAGTAGTTCTGGGAAGACTTTATGGTGATAAATGCATAAGTGATAAATGCATATATTAAGAGGAGAGATTTCAAATCAGTAGCCTAACTTTACACTTCAAGAAAACAGGGGAAGAAAAACAAAGTTCAGCAGAATGAAAGAAATGACAAAGATCACAATGGAAATAAATGAAATAGAGCTCAGAAAAACAGTAAGAAAAAAAACCCTAATGAAACTAAGAGCTAGTATTTTGAAACAATAAACTGACAAAACTTTAGCTAGAGTCAAAAAAAAAAAAAGGCTCAAAACCTGAAAGAGGAGACATGACAACTGATACTCCAAAAATACAATGGATTATAAGAGACTACTGTGAAAAATAATATGCTAATGAATGGGATAACTTGAAAGAGATGGACACATTCCTAGAAATACACAATCTAAATTAATCAAAATCTCCAAATACAGACAACTCTGAACCAGATGGTTTCAATGGCAAATTCTACCAAACATTTAAAGATTAATGCCAATCTTCCTCAAACTCTTCCTAAAAACTGAAGAAGAGGGAATACTTCCAAATTCCTTTTGCCAGGCCAGCATTACTAACACAAAAGCCAAAGATACTACAAGAAAACAAAACTATGCACCTATATCCCTGATGAACATAGATGCAAAAATTCTCAGCAGAATATTAACAAATAGAATTCAACGTACAGTAAAAGGAGTATCACAACAAATTGGGATTTATCTCTGGGATTAAAGACAGTTCAACATACACAAATCAATAAATGTGGTCCATCCATCCTAAGTCACTTCAGTCAAGTTTGAGTCTTTGTGAACCTATGGACTGTAGCCCACCAGGCTGCTCTGTCCATGGGATTCTCCAGGCAAGAATATTTGAGTGGCTCCCCATTTCCCTCTCCAGGGATCTTCCAAACCTGGGAATCGAACCCTCATCTCTTAAGTCTCCTGCACTGGCAGGTTCTTTGCTGCTAGTGCCACCTGGGAAGCCCCTAAATGTAGGACACTACATTAACAGAATTAAAACTTATATAATCATCTCAATAAATGCAGAAAAAGCATCTCATAAAATACAACATCCCTCTGTTAGGTAGTTAGAATAGGAAAAAGGAGTCCAGAATGGTAGTGACTAAAAGACAAAGAAGGGAAAAGCCCATGAAAACAGAACTAGGGAAGGTCCGAGGACCGGAGTGAGGACCTCAGGTAAAACAAACAGCCCTCCTGGCTGGCCCAATTTACATAGCGCAGACCGAGGGGGAGGAGAAAAAAACATATACAAAGAGGAGCCAAAATTGAGCTGGGGGCTTCTCTTCCCTTCGTGGCTTTTGGGTTGGCACGCCCTCACACCTCGAGGATGTATTTTCCTTTGCTTTCTAAATAAAACTGAGCTATAACACAGAGCTGTAACACTGGTCTGTCCAAGAAATTACACAGGGCTGTAATACTGGTCTGTCCGTCACTTCAAATTTTTGTTGCAACAAGAACTGAGGAAATTATGAACACCCCTGACACCTTCATGAAGAATCTCTCAGCAAACTGGGTATTAAGGGAGCATACCTGAACAAAATAAAGGCCACATACGACAAACTCAGAGCTACTGTTATACTCAATGGAGAAAGACTGAAAGTTTTTCTTCTATTATCAGGAGCAAGGCAAGAGTGCCCACTCTCACCCCTCTTAATCAGTATAGTACTAGAAATCCTATCCAGAACAACAGTTGCTGATGTTCAGTTGCTAAGTCATGTGTGACTCTTTGTGGCCCCCGGACTGCAGCGTTCCAGGCTCCCCTGTCCTTCACTATCTCCTGATTGCTCAAATTCATGTCCATTGACACCAAAAGCGTAAGTAACAAAAGCAAAGTTCAACAAGTACAACTGCATCAAGCCATCAAGCTTCTGCAGAGCAAAAGAAACAATCAAAAAATGAAAAGGGAGACGATAGGCTAGGAGACAATATCTTCAAATCATATAGAAGATAAGGGGTTAATATCCAAAATATATTAAAAACTCATAACTCAATAAGAAGCAATTTAATTGAACAATGGGTAGAGGAACTGAATATACTTTTTTTTTTTTTTTTCTAAAGAAGACATCCAAATGGCCAAAGATACATGAAAAAGATGCTCCACCTCACTAATCAGGGAAATGTAAATCAAAACCACAATGAGATACCAACTCCACTGATACCAGATAACCACACCTGTTAGAATTGCTGTCACAGAGAAGAGAAGAGATATGTATTAGTGAGGATGTGAAGAAAATGGGACCCTGCACACTGTTGTTGGTGGGAATGCAAAATGGTTCAGCCACTACGGAAAACAGTACAGGGGTTCCTCAAAACATTAGAACTACCCTACAATCCAGCAACCCCACTCCTGGTTATGTAGCTGAAGGGAAGGAAAATTGGGTATCAAAGAGAGATATCTACTCTTGTGCAGCATTATTCAAAATAGCCAAGATAAAAACCTAAGAGTCAACAGATGACTGGAGGAAGAAGATGTGATACACACACACACACATAAGAGATATTTTTCAGCCATGAGAAAGAAGGAAATGTGCAACAACTCTGATGGCTGCAAGGGCATTATGTTAAGTGAGATGAGCCAGGGAGAGACAAATACTGTATGACCTCATTTAAACGTGGAATCTAAAAAAGCCAAACTCTTAAAAACTGAGATTAGAAGACTGGTTACCAGGGGGATGAGGGACTTCGACAAACAGATGTTGTTTAAGGGTACAAACTTGCAGCCAGTAGGTAAGTCCTAGAGATCTGATGCACACCATAGTGATTACAGACAAGAATACTGTTTCATAAAGTTGCTACTCAGTTTAAACTCACTATAAAGTTTCTAGTCACTCCACGGTGTCTGACTCTTTGCAACCCCATGGACTGCATGGATTGATTAGATCTTAACTGTTCCTACCACAAAAAAGAAATGATAATTATGTGACATGATAGAGGGGTTAGCTAATACTGCTATGGTGGTAATCATTTCACAATATATAAATGTATAAAAGCAGTATGCTGGCATCTTAAACTTATACAATATTACATGTCAGTTATATCTCAATAAAAAGTACTCGAATCCAGTAACACATAAAAAAGATCACAGACCATGAGCAAGTGGAATTCTTGCTAAGTTCACAAGAATGTCACCATAAGCAAATCAATCAATGTGATACACCACATCAACAGATGACAAAACCACACGTTCATCTCAAAAGGTGCAGAAAAAGCATTTGAAAAAATTCAAGGATGCATTTAGGATAAAAACTCTCACCTAAGTGGGTTTAGAGGGAACATATACTCAAGACAATAAAATCTATTTATGACAAATCCACAGCCAGTATAATACTCAGTGGTATTGAAGGGAAAAGGCTTCATGCTAAAATCTGGAACAAGTCAAGGACGCCCACTATCATCTCTTCTATTCAACACAGTACTAGAAGTCCTAGCCACAGCAATCAGATAAGAAAAAGAAATAAAATGTATCCAAATTGGAAGGAAAGAGGTAAAACTGTCATATGAAGATGATATGATATAGAGAAAACCCTTAGGTGCTTCCCAGATTCCAACAAAAACTAGAGCTGATAAAGAAAATCAGCAAGGTGGTAGGATATATGATTAACATACAGAAACTTCTTTACACCAACAATAAAATATCATAAAGGGAATGTAAAAATAAAAACAATAACTTTTAAAATCAAACCACCCAAAATAAATACTTAGAATAAACCTGACCAAGGAAGTGAACGACTTATATGCTGAGAACCATAAAACTGATACAGGAAACTGAAGATGATTCAAAGAAATGGAAAGATATGCGATGCTCTTGGTTTGGAAGAATTAATATTGTTAAAATGAACATATTACCCAAAGCACTCTACAGATTTAATGTGATCCCTGACAAATTACCTATGACATTGTTCACAGAACTAGAATAATCTTAAAATTCATATGGAATCATAAAAGATCTAGAATTGCCAAAGGAATCCTGAAGAAAAAAAAAACAAAGTAAAGAGACATAACTCTCCCAGACTTCAAGCAATACGACAAGGCTACAGTAATCAAAAAAACGTTGTATTGGCACAAAAACAAACATATGGATCGATGGTACAGAAGACAGAGTCCAGAAATAAACACACACCTTTGATCAATTAATCTTCAACGAAGAGAAAAATAGACAATGGGAAAAAGGCTGTTCACCAAGTGGATTTGGAAAAGTTGGACTGTTGGATATAAACCAATGAAGTTAGAACACACCCTCCCACCATACACACACAAAAAAAACTCTAAATGGCTTAAGGGCTTAAACATAAGATGTGACACCATAAAACTCCTAAAAGACATCATTGGCAAAACGTTTTCTGAAATAAATCATACCACAGGTCAGTCTCCCAAGGCAACAGAAATAAAAACAAACAAGTGGGATCTAATAAAACTTACACGATTTGCACAGCAAGTGAAACCATAAACAAAATGAAAAGACAACATACAGGATGGGAGAAAATATTTGCACATAATGCAACTGATGAAGACTTTCATTTCCAAAACATACAAACAGCTCATACAACTAAACAACAAAAAACTTAACAACCTGATAAAAAAAAATGGGCGGAAGACCTAAATAAACATTTCCCAAAGAAGTACAGACAGCCATTAGGCATAAGGAAAGCTGTTCAACATCTCTAATTATCAGAGAAATGCAAATCCAGACTACAGCGAGGGTAGTCAGTACCTCCTCACACTGGTGAGAATGGTGATCACTAAAAAGTCTACAAATAACCAATGCTGGAGAGTGGGTGGAGAAAAGGGAACCCTCCTACACTACTAGTGGGAATGTAAGTTGGTGCAGCCACTGTTGAAAACAGTATGGAGGTTCCTCAAAAAATTAAAAACAGAATTACTGTATGATTCAGCAATCCCACTCCTGGGCATATATTCAGAGAAAACTAGAATTCAAAAAGATAAATACACGCCTATGTTCTAGCAGCACTATTCACAATAGCCAAGACATGGAAACAGCCTAAGTGTTCAACAGAGGAATGGATCAGGAAGATGTGGTGCATATACACAAGGCAGTATCAGTCACAAAAAGGACAAAATAATGTCATCTGCAGCAACGTGGACGCAACTAGAGATTATCAGATGAGATTAACCCAGAGAGAAAGACAAATACCATATGATCACTTACATGTGGAATCTGAAATATGACACGAACAAAAACAGACACAGAGAACAAGACTGATGGTCTCTAAGGGGGGGGTTGGAATGGAGTTGGAAGTTGGGGTTAGCAGATGTAAACTTGTGTGTGTGTGTGTGTGTGTGTGTGTGTGTGTGTATAAACAACAAGGTCCTACTCTGTAGCACAGAGAATTCTACTTGATATTCTAAGATAAACCATAATGGGAAAGAATAAAAAAGAATGTGTGTATGTGTATATATATGTGTGTGTGTGTATATATATATATATAGCTGAATCATTGTGCTGTATAGCAGTAATAAACACATACTGTAAATCAACTATATTAAAAAAAAAAAAAGATATGGTCAGAAAAATATCTAGAAAGGCTATTTTTTAAACACTCACCAAAAGGCATTTCCTGGCCAGTTTAGAAGTGAATATACTGAGCATATCAACTAAATTCTCAGCCTACAGGAGGCATCTGGGGAACTTAGCAGGACGTTCCGGGGTTCTGAGTTACCACTGGCAGGAAAGCTGCCATCTGCAAGAGGGGTATCTGGATTCCCTATTGTAAAAACTTGCCCTCCTCTGCCAAGGGCCAGCCTGCATGGACACAGGCATCTGGGTTCACGTGTGTCCCAGAAGCAGGAGATAAGCCTCTATGAGGCTGCTTGCTCATGTGGTGAGCTCTGCCTGCAAATTCTAGACAAGCGGACCCCCTGTGAGGGTGACTTCAGGCCAAATGGGCACCTCTGGCTCTGCTTCCAGAGGCCCAGCTGCCTGATGAGGGAGAGAGGCAGGGTCGTCCCGCATGGCCTCAGAGGGCCGGCTCCCGAGTCTAGGATGGTACGGGCTCGAGCAGCTGGGCCACACCAGGTGCCCAGGAACGGGCTGGCTGCGGGGGTCAGAAGCAGGTCATGAAAAGCCAAGGGCATTTCTGAGCACTCTCCGCTGCCCCCATCCCATTAGTATCTGACTGTTATCTGAGGCTACATCTGAATTCACTTCTCATCACCGTTTTTATAATAAATTCAACACCAGGCATCCATCTCTGGTCAGTGATGAATATTCAATCTTCAAAATACGTTATTTGGATGCTGTGCTAAAGCAAGATGGGTTCAATTTCCTTCTGATTTTTTTTGTCCTTAAATTTATTTAATTTCCACCCTGTTTAACTTTCCTTGTATTACTAGCCTCGTTCTAGATCGCAGCTCCGCCTTCTTGTGAATAAGGTCTATTGTACGTGTGAAAACCACAAAGAAAAATGACACAATGGAAAAGCAGAAAGTAGAGCTTAAAGATAAAGGGGTAATTAGAACATTGCTGAACAAAGGAAATCTAATGAAAGGGTTGTGTGTGAAATGCATTGGCATGTTACTGTATATAGAAGTATGAACTTCTGCTACTTTTGTTTTCAATATTTCCCAGATCCCTCTTGGAAATACACGCTCCATGGAGCAGTGTAAAAATCTAAACCAATTCATATTTATAAGTTACCAACTTTAATATCTGGTTACATCAAGATGAAGCAGTTAAATCCTTATTTCAGTCTCTGAAAGCAAAGGATCACTGAGTAACAAGAGGCAGACACCACTGGCTAAGGACCAAAGGCCTCTTCTAATCCAAATAGGGACTTGCCAGTAGACACCAAGGTGGCTGAATTTATCCCTTTTATTCTATGAGGCCACTGAATGAATCGGTAATTATGGCCTCCAGGGTAAACCTGACCTAATAATGGTGTCTGTAAGAATTTTTCATTTGTTTTTTATACTTTTAAATAGTTGAAAAAAAAAACCTAAAGAATATTTGTGACATGTGAAATTCATATGAGAAAGTTTACTGGAACCCAGCCATGCTCCTTCATTTAGATCAAGATGGCAAAGGCCATGGGACCCACAAAGCCTGTGGCATTTATTACCTGGTCCTTTATGGAAAAAAGTCTGCCGGCTCTAGACTGGAAGGAGCACCAGGGATTCAGTAATGGCTCTGGGAGAACAGGCTTTGGTTGTTAGTCAAATAAATCCAGTATAAAATGTTTCCTGATTTCAGAAACATTAAATGTGGGGGGAAAAGTCTGTGAATCAAGTGATATGGTTCTGGCTGGATCTGGTGTTCCAAGTATTATACAGATTCTCTAAGCCTTTAAGAAATGCTTTAGGAAGAATCCTTGTCCATAAAGGGGATAAACTAGGGAACTGAAGACATGGCCCAGCTTAAAGGATCCAGAATTTTTCATACAAGTGGAGAGCTCTCATCACTCATGTCATGTGGGTAACACACATTTACAGTTGATTCTAATTGTTCTCAGTAGTTATATCCTATAAAGTCACTGCCAGGAGTGAATCAGTGACTACAGACCCTTTGCTCCCAGGGATATAGAGGATCAGGTTCCCATGAGCTACTGGTCACAACATTAAACTATCAATACATAATCTTGTTTTATTAAGTCTCTGTGTGTGCATTCAGTTGTATCTGACCCTTTGAGACCCCCATGGACTGTAGCCCAGCAAGCTCCTCTGTCCATGGGATTTCCCAGGCAAGAATACTGAAGTGGGTTGCCGTTTCCTTCTCCAGGGGATCTTCCCGACCCAGGGATCGAACTTTCGTCTCTTGCATCTCCTGCATTAGCAGGTGGATTCTTCACCACTGTGCCATCTGGGAAGCCATATAACTGTTTAAAGACAACTGATTCCATGTATATTGCTGATTCCTTCACATTAAACTCATGGTCAAGAGCATTATTATAACTCACACCTGAACAAAGCTTGGTGAACACACTTATCATCTCCATAAGGCATACTGCAGACTCCTTGTACGGAACTGCACAAGACGGTGCGTGAGCAGTACATCTGGGGGCAACTGTAGACAGCAAGATCACCAACCAAAATGCAAAAAAACAGTGGCATTGAACAGTCCACCCAAAGGACACTCACTCACTGTACCAAGAGTGAGATAAGAAGGCAGCTTATTATTTGGCCTTGTTGGGTGCATGCTCCTTGGGGGTGACCTGAAGTTTCCACTGCTCTGTGCATGTCTGTGAATGACTGTGAAAGTGCCCTGAGAATTACTGATTTGAGGGGTAAAAATACATTTTAATTAGCAGGAAAATTCGTAAATACAGAATCTGCAAGTAAGGATGACCGGCTGTGTGTGTGAAACACTATACACTTTCTAGTCCCACGAACCATGACCTTCATAAATAAAAGTGATCCAGTGGCATCCTCCCAGTTTTTAAAATGATCTCAGGTTTTCTGTTTGTTTTACTTTTTGACCACGCCCCTCGGCATGTGGGATCTTCATTCCCTGACCACGGGTTGAACCTGCACTCCCTGTGTTAGAAGGTAAAGTCTTAACCACTGGACCACCAGTGAAAGTCACTCAATTATGTCCGACTCTTTGCGACCCCATGAATACTGGAGTGGGCAGTCATTCCCTTCTCCAGGGGATCTTCCCAACCCAGGGATCTGTGAGAATCTAAGTGTCTCACACTGCAGGCAGAGGCTCCTAAAACGATCTTAGTTTTAAGGTTCCTTTCCCGTGCACTGGTTTCCCTCACTCCCTTCAGTCCTCATGCCCTGCTTTACTGACGCTTTCTGCCTCTCTGACCCCTGCTTCCTTCATAGGCACTCGTGCACAGTTCACCACAGGCTGCAAAATTCTCTTCACACTCACCATCTCCTCTGATCAACAGGATCGTAAACAGATTCTATTATGCCTGGGACAGGCTGCGCTGTTTGTGGAGCCAGTGCCAGAAAACACGGGGCCCCTTGTTCAAAGTTTGCTAGGAATTTCAAGATGGCAACAGTAGACCATTAAGCCAAGACGGAGGCCCTTTTTTTGTGTGAGGGCCCCGCAGGGAGAGCAAAGCTACCGGGGGCGGGAGGGCTAAGCCAGGTGCAGGGCTGGCTCTGCACTCATGTCCCCTGCGGGGGCTTCTCCTCCCTTCTTTCCTGCCTTCTGGGCCTGCTTCTCTCATGAACCAGCGAAAACCCACTTAATCACTCCTTGCCTTCTTTTCTCTATAAAAAGGGTAAAAAAAATTGAGTAAATATTACTATTATTCTCTTTTCATAGAGAAAGGAGTTAAGATGAGGTAATTAAGTGTAAATAGTAATGTTTACACATCCTTGCCTCATGAAGTTATTAGAAGGATTTATAGACAGGACTGAGGAAAAAAGGCACTAGGTAAATCCCAGGCATTATAGAATTATTTTATATGTAAGAAGAGGGATTTAGGTCGCCTAAGAGGGGGGGATTTATGGACACAGGTGTTAGACAATGACATAGTTTTCCAAAAGCTTCCCTAGGTAGATTTTGGATTAGGACAAGATTCCTCTTTGTCAAATGTGATTTTCTATGAGGACATTTTCCCAGACCCTCAGTGGCTCTTTCTAGCTGAGGTTTTTTTTCCCTGAAAGCTTACCCTATAGCATCATAAATCTCACGGGGTCAGATGGAAATGGAATGCACAATTCCCCTAACCTCTCTAAACAAGGCAAGGTCTGTACTTATCCCCAGCATTCCTACAGGATGTTCTTCTCTTATGGAGTTTCAAAACTAGCTGTGAACAAGGGCGCATGTTCTGTGGGTAGACTTAGGAAATGTATGAAATGAATAATGAAGCCAAAGAAATGGTTATGATAAGAAAAGTGCTTCCCCTCCTCCTTTAAATAAATTGGTATCAGACATAACCTTTAATTCTGCCAGTCAAGGATTAATAAGCAAACTACTGTCTGTTATCATTATAAATGTATAGGAGAAAGATTTCTGACACCAAGACAAAACCCCCATGGAATTGTAGAAAACGTTTGCAAACAACCTGTAACTGAAACTGCTGGGAGAAATATCAATAACCTCAGATATGCAGATGACACCACCCTTACGGCAGAAAGTAAAGAAGAACTAAAGAACCTCTAGTGAAAGTGAAAGATGAGAGCGAAAAAGTTGGCTTAAAACTCAACATTCAGAAAACTAAGATCATGGCACCCAGTCCCATCACTTTATGGCAAATAGATGGAGAAACAATGAAAACAGCAAGACACTTTATTTTCTTGGGCTCCAAAATCACTGCAGATGGTGAGTGCAGCCAAGAAATTAAGACACTTGCTCCTTGGAAGAAAAGCTATGACCAACCTAGACAGCATAATAAAAAGCAGAAACATTACTTTGCCAACAAAGGTCCATCTAGTCAAAGCTATGGTTTTTCCGGTAGTCATGTATGGGTATGAGAGTTGGACGATAAAGAAAGCTGAGCGGCAAAGAATTAATGCTTTTGAACTGTGGTGTTGGAGAAGACTCTTTTTCTTTGGAGAAGAGTCTTGAGAGTCCATTGGACTGCAAGGAGATCCAACCAGTCCATCCTAAAGGAAATCAGTCCTGAATATTCACTGGAAGGACTGTTGCTGAAGCTGAAACTCCAATACTTTGGCCAACTGATGTGAATAACTGACTCATTTGAAAAGACCCTGATGCTGGGAAAGACTGAAGGTGGGAGGAGAAGGGGACACCAGAGGATGAGATGGTTGGATGGCATCACCAACTTGATGGACATGAGTGTGAGTAAGCTCCAGGAGTTGGTGATGGACAGGAAATCCTAGCATGCTGCAGTCCATGGGGTCACAGAGTCGGACACAACTGAGCGACTGAACTGAACTGATGCACAATATATAAAGAATCCTACAACAATAGAAAAGCAACCAGTTTCTAAAAAATGGGTAAAAAAAAGGGCAGTTCACCAAAGAAGACATACAAACGGCCAATAAGCACATGGAAAGATGCTCAATTATCACTAACCATTAGAGAAATGCAAACTAATACTACAATGAGATACTACATGAAAACCTGTTAGAATGGCCACTATCAAAAAAAAAACAACAACAACAAAAAACCCAACAAATAACAAGTGCTGGTGAGGAAGTACAGAAGCTGGAACTCTGTGCCCAGTTAATGGGAAGATAAGAAACTGCATAATAGTGTGGCAATTCCTCAACAAATTAAACACAGAACCATCACATGACCAGCAATTCTATTTCTAGATCTACACCTCCAAAAGAGTGTCAAAGAGATAACTTGCACACCCATGTCTATGGTGGCATTATTCATAATATCCAAGAGGTAAAGCAAGTCAAGTTGTCATTGGTGGATGAGCGGACAAAATATGGTTTATACACAGAGCAGATTATTATCTACCTTAAAATGGGAATTGTGACACACGCTGCAACGTGTATGACAATGGAGGATATAACATTAATACTAAGTGAAATAAACCAGTCTCAAAAAGACAGACTGTATGCGTCCACAGAGATGAGGCGCCTAGTCAGGTGCAGAGAGGAAGTGGAACGGTGGTGGTTCTGGGCTGGGGAGGCGAGACAGGAGTTAACAGGCACGGAGCTTCAGTTCTGCAAGATGAAGAGTTCTGGAAACGGCTGCACGACAGCGTGAACGTGCTTAACATTACTCAGCCCGACAGCCAGGAATGGTCAAAGCAGTCAATTTTATGTGCGCGTATTTTACCATCATTTAAGGTAATTACTGATAAGTATGATCCCGTTGCCATTTACTTTACTGTTTTGGGTTCGAGTTTATACACTGTTTTTGTGTTTCCTGTCTAGAGAATATCCTTTAGTATTTGTTGGAGAGCTGGTTTGGTGGTGCTGAATTCTCTCAGCTTTTGCTTGTCTGAGAAGCTTTTGATTTCTCCTTCATATTTGAATGAGATCCTTGCTGGGTACAATAATCTGGGCTGTAGGTTATTTTCTTTCATCATTTTAAGTATGTCTTGCCATTCCCTCCTGGCTTGAAGAGTTTCTATTGAAAGATCAGCTGTTATCCTAATGGGAATTCCCTTGTGTGTTATTTGTTGTTTTTCCCTTGCTGCTTTTAATATTTGTTCTTTGTGTTTGATCTTTGTTAATTTGATTACTATGTATCTTGGGGTGTTTCGCCTTAGGTTTATCCTGTTTGGGACTCTCTGGGTTTCTTGGACTTGGGTGATTATTTCCTTCCCCATTTTAGGGAAGTTTTCAACTATTATCTCCTCAAGTATTTTCTCATGGTCTTTCTTTTTGTCTTCTTCTTCTGGGACCCCTATGATTCGAATGTTGTAGCGTTTAATATTGTCCTGGAGGTCTCTGAGATTGTCCTCATTTCTTTTAATTCGTCTTTCTTTTATCCTCTCTGATTCATTTATTTCTACCATTCTATCTTCTAATTCACTAATCCTATCTTTAATTTCATTTATTGCATTATTCATTTTATACTGACTCTCTTTTATTTCTTCTAGGTCCTTGTTAAACCTTTCTTGCATCTTCTCAATCTTTGTCTCCAAGCTATTTATCTGTGATTCCATTTTGATTTCAAGATTTTGGATCAAATTCACTATCATTATTCGGAATTCTTTATCAGGTAGATTCCCTATCTCTTCCTCTTTTGTTTGGTTTTGTGGGCTTTTATCCTGTTCCTTTATCTGCTGGGTATTCCTCTGTCTCTTCATCTTGTTTAAATTGCTGAGTTTGGGGTGTCCTTTCTGTATTCTGGCAGTTTGTGGAGTTCTCTTTATTGTGGCATTTCCTCGCTCTGTGTGGGTTTGTACAGGTGGCTTGTCAAGGTTTCTTGGTTAGGGAAGCTTGTGTTGGTGTTCTGGTGAGTGGAGCTGTATTTCTTCTCTCTCCTTTCGAAGACTTGGGTTGCTTTTCTGGGTGCCTGATGTCCTCTGCCAGCTTTCAGAAGTTGTTTTGTGGAATTTACTCAGCGTTTAAATGTTCTTTTGATGAATTTGTGGGGGAGAAAGTGTTCTCCCCGTCCTACTCCTCTGCCATCTTAGCTCCTCCCCTTTTACCATCATTTAAAAAAACAGGAATGACAAGCTCTCATATTGAAGATTTTTTCCTCATTTCTCTAAAGTCAAGTTCAACTGCATCAAAATGTTGCCAGGCGATTGATCGGCAGTTGGTAAGCACTGTCTGAAATAGTCTAAACTTAGCCACTGAAAACATTTAAACATTTCACATCATTAAATTAAAACACTCACATCGTTAAATCATTTCACATTATTTGGAGATAACCCAGATTTTGCATTAAGTTAGCCATAGAAAGCCATGAGCAAACACAAATGACCAAAGGAGATAAAGTTCTGTGACTGCAAGTGGAAATTTACTGTTATTATAATTATGTTGAGATGTGAAAGTGATGGTGAGAAAGGATTCAGGACTAACCTTATGATAAAATCATGACTTGAAGAACAAGACCAGCTCCAAAGCATCATGGATGCCTTAGAGGCCAAATCCTCACATGTGTATCTATAGCTCTTCAGGGCTGAACACTCATCCAACCATCTACCCATCTACCTACCTGTCAGTCTGTCACCATCCATGTGTATAAACAGTACACATACATGTATATGGTACATTATATATATATATATCAGTTCAGTTCAGTCACTCAGTAGTGTCCGCCTCTTTGCGACCCCATGAATCGCAGCACGCCAGGCCTCCCTGTCCATCACCAACTCCCAGAGTTCACTCAGACTCACGTCCATTAAGTCAGTGATGCCATCCAGACATCTCATCCTCTGTCGTCCCCTTCTCCTCCTGCCCCCAATCCCTTTCAGCATCAGAGTCTTTTCCAATGAGTCAACTCTTCGCATGAGGTGGCCAAAGTACTGGGAGTTTCAGCTGTAGCATCATTTCTTCCAAAGAATACCCAGGACTGATCTCCTTCAGAATGGACTGGTTGGATCTCCTTGCAGTCCAAGGGACTCTCAAGAGTCTTCTCCAACACCACAGTTCAAAAGCATCAATTCTTCGGCGCTCAGCTTTCTTCACAGTCCAACTCTCACATCCACACATGACTACTGGAAAAACCATAGCCTTGACTAGACGGACCTTTGTTGGCAAAGTAATGTCTCTGCTTTTGAATATGCTATCTAGGTTGGTCATAACTTTCCTTCCAAGGAGTAAGCGTCTTTTAATTTCATGGCTGCAGTCACCATCTGCAGTGATTTTGGAGCCCAAAAAAATAAAGTCTGACAATGTTTCCCCATCTATTTCCCAAGTGATGGGACCAGATGCCATGATCTTCATTTTCTGAATGTTGAGCTTTAAGCCAAGTTTTTCACTCTCCACTTTCACTTTCATCAAGAGGCTTTTCACTTTCTGCCATAAGGGTGGTGTCATCTGTATATCTGAGGTTATTGATATTTCTCCTGGCAATCTTGATTCCAGCTTGTGCTTCTTCCAGCCCAGCATTTTCATGATGTACTCTGCATATATGTTAAGTAAGCAGGGTGACAATATATAGCCTTGACGAACTCCTTTTCCTATTTGGAACCAGTCTGTTGTTCCATGTCCAGTTCTAACTGTTGCTTCCTGACCTGCATATAGGTTTCTCAAGAGGTAGGTCAGGTGGTCTGGTATTCCCATCTCTTTCAGAATTTTCCACAGTTTACTGTGATTATATACATATATATATATATGTATGTATGTAATACATAATAAAGCTTCACTAATTAAAAATTATTCAGACATGGGTCTAGGTCCATAATCATTTGTTTGGGGGCTTTTTATAAAGTTTGCTAAGCTACTGTGATTTCTTTGTTGTATTTAAACACGTAAACACAACCTTTGCAAGTTCTCTCAACCACATTCAGAAACGTTTATCTTACACCCATGCCATCACATCACAGAAAGACTCAGAGTTCCGTCTTCTTAAAGTGGTTTTTATTAAAGAGCTTTACCGGATGTCACCTTGACCTTTTCCTGAGTTTCCCGGAGTCCCTGTTTACTCTGTGGTTTCTGAGAGGTGAGTTACTGGAAACCTAGTTGAATTAATCAGCTATCCCTCACAATAACCTCCTTGTTGCTATGGCTACTGAACGGTTTTCAGTCTGTTTGCTGACTGGCCCGTCGGCACCTTCTGCCCCCACCCCTGCGTTTGCACAGTGAGGGACACACTCTCTTCCGGCTCCTGTCGGTATCTTTGCCTCCTTATCTCACTTTGGCAGCAGCTCCTGCCCAGACTCTCTGCAGGCGCCCTCCTAGTTTTGGCCCCTTGGTGGGTCTCTTCCTCAGGGTTCGGTTCTGTCCACCACACAGCCACACTGATGCCTGGGCAGCTCCACTGACCCCCGGGCTGCATGGACAGCCATGTGCTGTACCTCCCAAGGCTATATCAGCACTCATCCTCATCTCCACAGAGCCTTGAGCTCACCTGACATCTCTCCTGGGATTCCTCAGGGCACCTCAACTCAGCACGTCCAAAATATGCCCATCGCCTCTCCTCACAAAGCTCCTCCTCCACATCTCCTCACTCAGCGCCGTTGCCGCCCCACAACAACCTATGTCCAAAACCTGGGTCATCTTAGACCCCCGCCCTCCTCTCTCAAGCCCTCTGTCCTATTCACCACCAAGAACCGTCCGTTCCGCTACCTGAAGATGTCCGCGGTCCCCTTGCCCCTGCTCCACCTTAGCGCCTGGTCTCCATCTCTTACCTGGACCACCAGATCAGCAGCCTCACTGGCCCTCTGCTTCTCCTCCAATAGACCCTCTAGATCAGCACTGTCAATACGGCCATGGCAACTGGCCATATGTGGCTGCTGAGCCCGTCAAATGTGGGACATCAATTTTTTAAGTTCTATTTACATGTCAGTAGCCACTTGTTGGAGAAGGCAATGGCACCCCACTCCAGTACTCCTGCCTGGAAAATCCCATGGATGGAGGAGCCTGGAAGGCTGCAGTCCATGGGGTCGCTGAGGGTCGGACGTGACTGAGCGACTTCACTTTCACTTTTCACTTTCATGCATTGGAGAAGGAAATGGCAACCAACTCCAGTGTTCTTTCCTGGAGAATCCCAGGGACAGAGGAGCCTGGTGGGCTGCCGTCTATGGGGTCACACAGAGTCAGACACGACTAAAGTGACTTAGCAGCAGCAGCAGCCACTTGTGGCCAGTGGTTACCAGATTGGAAGGAACAGCTCTCGACTCTACAGATGTGCTCAGAATCCCTCACGAGCTACCTCAAGGTGGTTTACAGACCTTTTCATTGTCCCCATCCTTAATCCTCTCTGCTCCTCTCTGATGCTCTTGGATATAGTGAATTTTCTATTTCTCAAAATCACCATGTGCTGTCTCCCTTGGGATAGGAACTCCTGTGGCTTGGGTTAACTTCCCTCTGTCTGTTTGGCCAACACCTTCTTTGTCTTTGGGACTGAGCTTAGCAGTCACTTCCCTCATCTCATGCCCTGGACCATCTCTACCCTGACACTCCCCCTTCAGTACACCTACCCTGACACACGTGGTCCTTACCCGTCGACCTCAAGCACCCAGCATGCCACACTCTAATGCCCAGTTTACTTGTCTCCTCTCTTCCCTATCAGACGACACACTCTGTGGGCAGAGACTGAGTCCCCCTCGGCTGCTCTTATATCCTCAGGATTAACAAGGTCCCTTGCCCAGTGGAGGCTTCCATACACCTGTGCCTACCTGTCAATTCCTTGACCTTGGTCTTGGCAAATGATTTTTTTGGATATGACACCAGAAGCACAAGTGGCAGTAGGAAAGTTCAACAAGTATGACTACCTCAAGCAACAGCCTCCGGGGGCATCCAGAGGGGAGCCTGGAGAAATACGACAGTGATCTCTGAGCACCAGTGCCCTTAACCATGAACGTGGCGAGTAAAGGCGGTACGACGGGCAGGGACTCCCTGTTTGTCCACGGGAACTCGCACCTTCCAGCTGTGCTCCGTGGCCCCAGCTCCCAGCACATGAAACACACCCATCCTGAGGCCACCCCGACCTCTCCACGTCATACCCAAAGTCATCCTTTCCCTGTTTATCCATAATATTGAAAAAAAACCCAGAACATTCTGACCTATTTTATCCCATTCCCCTCATCTTTATGTTTAAATACATGTGATACATTTTTTTCAGTCATGCAAACATAAAATAATTTTCTTAGAGGAAAATAAGCCCTCATTGGCACAATGCACCCAGGGCAAGCAGTCTGAGTCCACCGCACCCTTGAAACGAGAACTCTGTAAAGGCAAACTCAAAACAGGGCTGCAGAAAGAGACGCCACGAACGGTTAGTAAGTGCCCTGTTGGCCTCACCAAGCAGACAGAGGATGAGCTCCGCCTCGTCAATTCCTAGTTAATTTGAAACCGTTACCTATGATGATTTCCTTTCCAGGAGGAGTATGTCTGGGCCCCTCCCTGGTACCCTGGAAGATAAGGCTTTGCTCACTTTGCTGACTCTGGCATAAACAACCCTGCCTTTATTTAGAGTCTTTCTTAGTCATGGTCTCGTTAAAGAAGAAGGCAGTTTAATATGGCTAACAACTGTGTTAAATGGTTGTTTCCCCTGGGAGACAGAATAAGGCTTTAAATCTTGCCTGAGGTCTCTTACACACACACACACGGTGGGGGGCGGCGATGGTGTTGCCCGTACTTTAGCTTATTATTACACATGTAGTATCAAACAGTCTCATTTCCTTGTCACCTGAACAAGGGGCAGAGAAGGAGGTGTCCCCCCAGGATCCAGGGGCAGTATGGCCAGGCTTTACTTCCGAGCAGCATCCTGACCACACCGGGCCAAGGGGCTTCCTTCAGCAATGGTGATCCTCACAGCAATCCTTCCTTGTCTCCAGCACCAACATCTTTCATCTGGTCAGTGAGTCAGGAAGCATCTGTAGCACATTCAGTGTGTTTTAGCAACACCAGCCTCCCCTGGCACAGGGCGGGACGCACAGAGCACTGCAGTAGTCATGAATGGATGTGAGAGCTGGACCGTGACCATAAAGAAGGCTGAGTGCCAAAGAACAGATGCTTTCAAACTGCGGTGCTGGAGAAGACTCTTGAGAGTCCCCTGGACAGCAAGGAGATCCACCCAGTCCATCCTAAAGGAAACCAACTCCGAATACTCATTGCAAGGACTGAAGCTGAAGCTCCAATACTTTGGGTACCTGAAGCAAGGAGTTGACTCATTGGAAAAGACGCTGCTGCTGGGAAAGATTGAAGGTGGGAGGAGAGGGGGACATCAGAGGATGAGATGTCGGATGGCATCACCGACTCAATGGACATGAGTTTGAGCAAACTCTGGGAGATACTGAAGGACCAGGAAGCCTGGTGTGCTGCAGTCCACAGGATCACAGAGAGTCAGACGTGACTTAATGACTGAACAACATCAGGGCACTGGGAACGGAAGCACCTGGAAAGGCTTCTATGCTGACCGAAGTCTATGGGACTCACCACTGGATGACTGCCCCCAATGCAGAATGGCTTTTTCTGCCCATGTCCCTGCTGGGTCTTGCCAACTGTAGACTGTTACCCCCTTGAGGGCCCTGCCATATGCCTGTTTGTCTCTGTATACAGTTAACTAAAACAGCCTGATGGATTTTCTTTTTGGTGGTGCTGAGACATGGTTTGCTGCTGCTAAGTTGCTTCAGTCGTGTCTGACTCTGTGCGACCCCATAGACAGCAGCCCACCAAGGCCCCGCCGTCCCTGGGATTCTCCAGGCAAGAACACTGGAGTGGGTTGCCATTTCCTTCTCCAATGCAGGAAAGTCAAATGTGAAAGTGAAAGTGAAGTCGCTCAGTTGTGCCTAACTCTTAGTGACCCCATGGACTGCAGCCTACCAGGCTCCTCTGTCTATGGGATTTTCCAGGCAAGAGTACTGGAGTGGGGTGCCATTGCCTTCTCCGAGAGACATGGTTTGGGGAAATGCAAACCCAATCTGGAAAAGTGGAAGCAAAACAATGAACATTTGTTTGGTGCTTGTTACCTTGTGGTTGTGTTATTTCACATGCTTCAAAAATTCCCATATAGTAAGATGGGTATTATTCCCATTTTACAGATGAAGAAACTGAGGACCAAGAAATGTAAGTGGAGTGCCCAAGAGAAATGCTGGTGGAGGAGCAGAGGCCACGCTCTACTGTTGTCCACAGTGGTCATCATTTTGTGGCAGATTCTGATGTGGGCCTCAGAACCTTTCTGGAGGAGACACTGACCGCGAAGATGTGGAACAGAACCAGCAGGAAAGCGGCAGGCAGCCCACATGGTGGATCCAGCCGGCTTAGGGCTGGCATGCTTCAGTGTGCGGGAAGCAGCGGATCTGCATCGCTCTCAAAACCACCTCGAGTGCAGTCACGGTGGAAATCGCCACTATTGCTGCCTGACACGAAAGCACCCGCTCATTAAAGGAGAAACGGGGGTCTCAGAATAATTTAACACACATGGCTGCTTGCAGCGATCTCTTCTGTTGATGATCATGAAACTGAAATTCACACCCTCTCCACATAAAGAAGGGAGTCTCCCGGTGTGCACGTGGGGTGGGTCCTGTATCGCTGTGTCTGCTCCCATCGTGCCCGCCTCCCCCGTGCAGAAGAGCAGCTTAGCTCTGAGAGCCACCTGGGCTGTGCAGCCTTCCTTCTGCCACCACAGAAAGCAATCACAGAGAGAGAAGACCTTCTGGTCCCACCCAGGGACTCGCTGGTGCCCACCCCAGCAATGGGTAGGTTCTTAGCCCGGTTTACTGTTTAATGATCATTAGCAGAGGTGAAAACCTCCCCTCCGCCCTGAAACCAGCTCAGCCTACGGTGAGGCAGACCCTATATGTGGTTTTGGGAACTGCTAAACATATGTGATGTTTTAGTATAACACCAGGTCCACTGCCTTCAGATGCAACCCCGCGCCTCACAAAATGATGCATTCCAGAAGCTGCCAGGGAAGCGCCAAACGCGTCTGAAGAGTCAGAGAGCAATGCAGCTTCCGTTTGTAGGACTCCTCCTGCTCGTTCTCTGAGCTCTGGAGACGCAGCCCAGCCTGGGACGCAACGGCAGCCAGCAGCCTGAGGCCCTCCTGCATCGCGTGGCGGGTATGGGGAGCACCAGCAGAGGGTTCCAGCTGCCACTGGCTCCCTAGGGACCCTGAGAAGTCACTCTCTGGACCTCTGCCTCATCTTCCAAGAAATAAAGATTCTCTGAGACACCCTTACTCCACTTCCAGAAGCCTTCCATGACCCCTGCCCAGCACGACTGGCTCCTAGACCTACCCGACAAGGTTTTCCAGCAACTCAGAATAAACATCCGTGAGCACACAATGCCCAGTGTGCTCATGTCTGCAGAGCTCCCAGCCCCCGCCCTGGATGGTGTTGTTGGTGGTCTTGAGCACGGGGAAAGCTCCCCGAGGCCAGGTTTGTCTCTCTCCCTCCATTGCAATGCCTGCCGCTTTTAGACACTAATGTATTTGTTGAATTAGATGAACCTCTTCCTCTATCAGAGCAAGTGGGAATCCTAAGGACAGGAATGGGAATAATGAGAATAATACCTATCTTACAGGGAGTTTTTAGAAGGGCATGAAATAACACAGGTACTGAGGCATCTGAACAGATCCCCCTGCTTCCCCTTTTGAACAGGATGCTCTCCCTTAAGAGCAAGCGGTACCTAAAGACAGGTATTCTGTCCCCATCTGTACCTCTCGTCCTGGAACACAGGGAGGGGCTTGCAGACACGTGAATGAATGAGCGGCATGTATGCTCTCAAAGATCGCTCTGTCCACAGTTACCTTCTGCCCTGTGGAGTGTTCTAGCTGCCTCATTTTAGACTCTAAGCAGTTTGAGGGGTAGGTTGGTGTCCTATAGTTATTTTGTATCCTCTGTAGTCACAGGTTTGCTAGGCATGAGGCAACGTATTATGTACACGGAAATAAAGTCCATTACAATAGTATGGCCTTGATTCTACTTAACAGAGAAAGGGTAACATTTTGCTTCTGAGAAATACTATTAATATCATCCTTTAACCTTTACAAGAAGCTAGAACCCTAGCTGTTCTACACCCTGATCATAGCATAAATAGGCCTTGATCTCCATGAATGAATAGACGCTACCAATAAATTCATGAGAAATGTGCCTTCTTCACTAATAGGAAATTAACTGCCACTCCTAGCAATACCTAGAAAGTGACTGTGTGTACCGAGTTGCTCAGCCATGTCACTCAGCCATGCCTAACTCTTTGCGACCACATGGACTGTAGCCCACCAGGCTCCTCTGTCCATGGGATTTTCCAGGCAAGAATAGTGGAGTGGGGTGCCATTTCCAGTATTCCTCCAGGTGATCATCCAAACCCAGGGATCAAACCCACATCTCCTTTGTCTCCTGCACTGCAGGAGATCTTTCCCTGCTGAGCCATTGGAGAAGAAAGTGACTAGTAATTCTCAATTCTCTCTGGAAGAATAAGGAATCTGTGTGCTTTACATATAACACCCATTTAGAATGCAAAAACACACCCATCCCTAGAAGCCTGGCCACAACTGCTTTCTTTGAACCTTTTTTGGGAGGGAGACTGATGTTCGGAGGGTTTGGGATTCATTCAAGTTGCTGACCCGTTCAAATACTTGACTGCCAACCTGATCTTTCAGACGCTGTTCCTTCACTCACCCTGGCCCTGTTCTGCCAACACACGTGTGCACCATGTGGGAGAAAACCGTATGTCCTGAGAAGTGTGTACACATGTCCCCAGATACGTGCGTCCCGAGGCTGGGCATACTAGGCATGCTACTTAAACAGAACTTGGATTTACAGGCACAAGGTTCTTGTCTGTGTGACTCTCAGGAACACATGCTCTTTTTCCACAAAGTGACCAGAACGAGGCTCTGCGTACAGAGCCAGTCCTCCTGTAGCTCTTTGTTCCCTGGAAGAAAATTCCACAAATGTTGACTCACTAATTTACTCTAATGAAAAAGCTGTAGGCAGTCTCAAGTCTGAGTAAGCGTGAATGTTAGAAAGGTCCCTCCAGACTTACAATGCGTTTTTCAATGTTCTGTCTGGGATGGGAATATATTAATAAATAGAGCGTTGAAGATGCTTCTGTTAAGCTACTTCTGAGGGCAAACATCTCTGATTGTTTAAAATGAAAGGTTTTAGGCTTAAAGTGATTCCAGTGGTTCCCCAAAGAATGTTCTCCACCCAGCAAAAGTGGAGTCAGGTGGATTAGATCTACCCTTCCACCAAAAACAACACAAAAATGGTTTTTGAGATACTACATATCAGTCAATGAAGGACAATGACCTCTAGAACAAAACAGAAAAGCTTTGTGATGTTGGCATCGACAAGGAATTCTTAGCTACAAAACCAAAAACATGATTCATGAAAGAAAAAATAATCAACTGAACTTTCTTAGAACTGAAAATCCCTGCTCTTCAAAAGACATTGATAAGAGAATGATAAGATAAGCCACAGAGAGAAAATACTTGCAAGTTATATGTCTTATAAAGGAATTATATCCAGAATATACAAAGAACTCTCAAAACTCAACAATCCAATTACAAGCAAACATCCTAGTTTTTAAAAATGAGAAATAGTTGGACAGATATTTCAGCAAAGAGGACACAGAGATGGTAAAGAAGCATAAGAAAGGACCATTAATGATGAGGGAAATGCAAATTAAAACCATAGGGAGACTTTGGGGCTTCCTTGGTGGCTCAGACAATACAGAATCTGCTGCAATGCAGGAGACTCAGGGTTTGATCTCTCTGGTCAGAAGATCCCCTGGAGAAGGAAATGTCTATCCACTCCAGTATTCTTGCCTGGGAAATTCCATGGATAGAGGAGCCTGGCGGGCTATAGTCCATGGGGTCGCAGAGAGGTGGACATGACTCAGTGACTAACCAACCACTATTGTTATCTTCTCAACAACTCTATCCTGAAATAGAAAATGGTAACCCACTGCAGTATTCTTGCCCGGAAAATTCCATGGACAGAGAAGCCTGGAGGGCTACAGTCACAAAGACGGGTCCTAAAGAGTCAGACACACGACTGAGCGACTAACACTTACTTTCCAGGGAGACATCACCACACAGCTATTAGAATGGCTAAAACTAAAAAGACTAATGATACTGCATGTCAGCAAGGATATGGGGCAACCTGTATTCACACACACTTCTTGAGGGATTGTACAACTATGCAGCCACTTTGGAAAATAGTTATACACCTACCATATGACACAGGTCTTCCATGGCCGCCAGTTATTCACTCAAGAAAAAGAAAGTGGTGTCCATATATAGACATATACATAATGCACAACTTCGTGTGTGTAGTTAGTCGCTCAGTCGTGTCTGACTCTTTGAAACCCCATGGACTGAAGCCCGCCAGGCTCCTTTGTCCATGGGGATTCTCCAGGCAAGAATACTGGAGTGGGTTGCCATGCCCTCCTCCAAGGGGATCTTCCTAACCCAGGGATCGAACCCAGGTCTCCTGCATTGCAGGAGGATTCTTTACTGTCTGAGCCACCAGGGAAGCTCGAGAATACTGGAATGGGTAGCCTATCCCTTCTTCAGGGGATCTTCCCAACCCAGGAATCGAACTGGAGTCACCTGCATTGCAGGCAGATTCTTTACCAGCTGAGCTACCAAGGAAGCCCAACTTACTCTGAAACTGTCCCTAATCTGGAAACAATCCAAATGTCCATCAATGGGTGACGGGACCCCCAAACTGTAGAATATCTTCACAATGGGAGGTCGGTCAGCAATAAGTAGGAATGAAGTATTGCTATATGGCAACAGCATGGATGAGTCCCCAAATCTTATGTCAAGCGAAGGAAGCCAGATACAGCAGACTACATACTATAATACTGTATGATTCCATGGGTATGAAACACTAACATGTATCAACCAATCTACACTGCCAGAAAGCAATCCAGAAAGCAACTGAGGAGGAGGAGGCAGCAGGACAGCTGATGGATGAACAACAAAGTCTACCATACAGCACAGGGAACCATATTCAGTAGTCTGCAATAAAAGATAATGGAAAAGAATATATATATATATGTATAACTGAGGCACTCTGCTGTACAGCAGAAATCAACAACAGTGTAAATCAAGTATACTTCTGATTTTTTAAAAGGGCGCAAGAAAACTTCTGGAGTGATAGGGATGTCTGCTCTCTTGATTTCAATCATTGTTTCATGGGTGTATACATGTCTCAAACACCCCAAACGGTACGCTTTAAGTATGTTCAGCTTATTTTGTATCGATTTCACTGTAATAAAAAAATACTGAAAACATATTCATAGGAAGGACTGATGCCAAAGTTCCATTACTTTGGTCACCTGATATGAAGAGCCGATTCATTGGAAAAGATCTTGATGCTGGGAAGGCAAAAGGGAAAGGGAGGAGCAGAGGATAGATGGTCAGATAGCATCACCGACTCAAAGGTCATGAATCTGAGCAAACTCTGGGAGGCAGTGAAGGCCAGAGGAGCCTAGCATGCTGCAGCCCATGGGGCAGCAAAGAGTCACACATGACTTAGTGACTGAACAAGACACTGATTTGCTTTGGGGGGATCTGGCAGAAAATCATCATTTATGACTTAGACACTTGGCTATTGCTTACTGAGTAGCCACTGGCAAGCAGCTCAATGAGCTGGTGCTAAAAACAAGCCAGCGGAGGACAGTTTGACACCCTGACTACTGGTGTGGCCTCTGGGGGTTTTCACCATCCCACTGTGCACTGAGATTCCCAAAGGCATTGAGATTCCTTAAGGCTGTAGATAAACAAGTTTTAACTTCTGTTGTTGAGTCTCATTATATGCAAAGTACTTCAAAGTGTATCTTTTTCATGAGATTACCTGATGCCAATTACACACTCATTTTACAACTGCACTTGTGCCTGCCAATCATTTGCATGAATAACATGTTTCATCAAGAAAGAATCACACCTTCTGCTCCCTGGCCCCTGCTCCCAGCCCAGGTCTGTTAGGAGAAATGCTGACTGAAACGGCCCACTCTGGCAAGCCACCATGCTAACTATGTGGATGAGTTATTTTACAACAGGAGGGCCTGTTAAGGAACACGGAACTAACAAGCCACCACCAACTGGAAGCGTTTGGGAAAGGTCAAAAGGAGATGCCTCACGTCCTAACAACCTTCCAGAATCCTCCTCGCTGGAATCCATCTTGGCTGAATGAGGTGCACGCCACCAAGAAGGACCCTGAGTCAGAATAAAGAATAACTGGCCAGAGACAACCTGGGAACTAACCCCATTACTATAAAACCCAAGACTTCAAGCAACGTGGCAGAACAGTCCTCCTGGGTTCCCTTACCCTCCTGCTCTCCACCCAGGCACCCCTTCCCAATAAAGTCTCTGGCTTTGTCAGCATGTGTGTGTCTTTGGATAATTCATTTCTGAGTGTCAGACAAGAGCCCCCTCTCGATCCAGGAAGGAAGGAAGGGTTAGTCGCTCAGTCGTGTCTGACTCTTTGCGACCCCATGGGCTGTAGCCCATGAGGCTCCTCTGTCCATGAGATTTTCTAGGCAAGAATACTGGAGTGGGTTGCCATTTCCTTCTCCAGGGGATCTTCCCAACCCAGGGATGGAACCCAGGTCTCCTGCATTGCAGGCAGATTCTTTATCGACTGAGGTACAAGGGAAGCCCCTCGATCCTGGAAGGAGTCCCCCTTTCTGCAACAGCTCCACTAAGAAAGGCTTTCAACAAAACCAACAGGAGAGTGTTAACAGTGCTCCTGATTCTTGGGTGGATGACCCTGCCTCATGCTCTACTTTCCTTTGCTTCCTTTTGTGAGAGTTGTGAAGAGCACTGTTGGCTGTGTTCCCCAAAGTCTTGTAGCCCATCATTTATTATCTCTGAGATTTTCCAGTAAGTCGTGCTTTGAGGCCACTGATAACTAGTCCAACTATCTATCACTGAATTCACCTTGTGGGAATTTGATTCTTATCACGTGAAATGTTCAGAGAAAGTAAAGGCCAGTGTGATATGCACTGGGTCTTCAGTGTAAAACCCTGGAAAGCGACATTCTTTTATCAACCAACCCCAAAAGACATACCATTCCAGTGGCATAGACAAGTCTCTAAAGGATGAACCATTATTTCAGTAGCAACACAATTATAATATTGGTCATCAAGCCTGTCAACATTGTCCTCAGCAACAAGGAAACAGTTGAAAAAGGTTTCTTATCCAAATCACATGGGCTGAACTTGGGCAATCAATGTACCAAAAGAAAGCAAATATAAAAATGTTAAATTAGCATGACCGTGTACAACTTTTTTCGAACCAGAACTGAAGAAACTGCTTGCAAAATGAAATGAGAAGCACATTTTAAGTGGCATGACAAACCAAGTTATCCGAATCAGTATTTTGTAGAAAGTGCTAACGCCTTGACTACATCTGTAACTCAGTAAATTAGAAACAAGCTCAAGAGTTTACTTTGCATATTTACACAAGACAAGAAAGGTGACTCCTATGAAGAACAGTGAATATAAGATTCCGAATCTGGCAAAAAATGCGATGATCCCAGCTGGCCCTGGACCACTAATAATGTTTTTGAAAGACTGGGTTATTAGATGAACAGTTGTAGAAGATGGAAATTATTTATGCAATGCTAAAGCAAACATTCCCATTAACCAAACATTTCCTAAGTTGCCAGCAGAAATGAGAAACCTGACCTGACACCTGCAGCAAATCTGAGGCCCTTCCTTCTCTGGCCCCGAGCTCAGGGTTTTGCCACGATGGCGCACATTTCTCTTACACTCTGCTCAGGAGGGGAAAGAGCCACACCTTTCACTTTAAATGAAGTTTGTTTCAAAGGTATTCTGAAAAAAATAATTTTCTTCCTAATCAGGTGTTTTTTTTTTTTAATGAAAAATGTTGGGATCCTAGTCCCCTGACCAGGAATGGAACTGTATTGGAAGTATAGAGTCTTAATCACTGGATTGAAGGGGAAGTCCCCTGATCAGTTTTTAACCTCTCGTTGCCTCCTGTGGATAATATACCCCTGTTCTCCCCAAAGCCTCAAGAACTTTCTCAGCTCTCCGGTTTCTCTGGGCCCACAGTGTGTGGGTGACAGACACCAACAGGCTCTACTTACGTCATGCATGGAGTCCAGAAGCTTGGTTAGTTGGTAGAACCTCTGCCAGCTCTGCCCAGAGTTGCTGGGACACTTCGTTACCATCTTTCTCAGCTCCTTGATGTAATTTGTCCTCATTTCTTCAAACGCAGCCTGGCTTTTGAGGCCATCCTTTGGAACTGTGGTGAAGGAATACAGACATGTAAGTTCTCAAAATGGAAATCAGCTTTAGCACCTTCGTGGTTAGATGGCGTAGGCTATTTTGAGGTCATGAGGCTCACACTTTGAGACTGACACTGCATCTTGCTTACTGCATTGATCAATATGTGTGTGTGTGTTCAGTTGTGTCTGACTCTGCGTGACCCCACAGACTGCAGCCTGCCAGGCTCCTCTTCCTTTGTCCATGGGATTTTTCCAGCCAGAATACTGGAATGGGCTGCCAATTCCTTCTCTGGGGGATCTTCCTGACCCAGGGATCGAACCTGCATTTCCTGCATCTCCTGTATTGCAGGAGAGTTCTTTACCACTGAGCCACTGGGGAATCCCTTATGAGTAAATATGGTAGCTGCTGCTGCTGCATCGCTTCAGTTGTGTCTGACTCTGTGCAACCCCAGAGACAGCAGCCCACCAGGCTCCCCTGTCCCTGGGATTCTCCAGGCAAGAACACTGGAGTGGGTTGCCATTTCCTTCTCCAATGCAGGAAAGTGAAAAGTGAAAGTGAAGTTGCTCAGTTGTGTCCGACTCCTAGCGAACCCATGGACTGCAGCCTACCAGGCTCCTCCGTCCATGGGATTTGCCAGGCAAGAGTACTGGAGTGGGGTGCCACTGCCTTCTCTGAATATGGCAGCTATATAATGGTTAACCTCTGTATACACACATATACAAGAGAGTAACTGGCTTAGCAGGTGTATGTTAGAATGCACTTTGCTTATATTAACTTGCTTCATCTTGACATCAATCTTATGACCTCTTATGACATAATCATTATATTATCCTCATTTCACAGATGTGGAGACTGAAGATTGGACATTTAATCACTAGCCCAAGGACACAATAAATACATGGCAGAGAAAGAGCAGAAACCTAGGTCTGCTTCCAATGCCTGTCTCTTAACCTCAATGCTACACTATCCTGTGGCCTGTCATCAAAGTTTTTATGAACCCTAACTTGCCAATACGTCTGAGGTAGGAAAATATACTTTGATTTTTAGGACAACTGGAAGAAACACAGACAATCTAAGCTGGGGCTGAAATTAGAAATTCAAGTTCAAATGTCAAAGACACTTGGGGAAACCAGCTGTCTATCAGGGGGAGGACATGCTGCAAAGAAGCACTTCCTATTCTCTTTGCTCTAAGATCACATGACCACTGAGGCACTGTCACGTGACCACCCAGACAGCCTGCCGGCAGGTCTGTGCCCGGATTTGTGTGTGTGACGGGTAAAAGGACAGTGCTGTACATACAAAACAAGATCACAACCTTCCGAAGGGAAGAAGTCACATTCACCTTTATCTTCAATAAGAGAAAATTAAGAAGTATGTTTTCTTCTTTCCTTGTATAGAGCGTGCCTGTGTGTGTGCATGTGCACACAGTCATGTCAGACTTTTGAGACCCCATGGAGTGTAGCCCGCCAGGCTCCTCCATGCATGGAATTCTCAGGCAAGAATACTGGAGTGGGGTGCCACTTCCTTCTCCAGGGGATCTTCCCAACCCAGGGACTGAACCTGGGTCTCCTGCATTGCAGGCAGATTCTTTACCATCTGAGCCACCAGGGAAGGCCTATAGAGTTGCTAGTTTTTTCTAATTAAATGAAAAACATCTCACTGAAAATAATACTTTGAAATTCAGCACCTGTAAGCATAATAAGTGCTTCTGGGACCTCAAAGGAGGTGATCTTTCCCAGGACACACGTGAACACAGTTTATGGACACAGGGAGCAACCTGTGCCTGCATTCTGCGAGGAGATGGAGGGCAGAGCGTAAACTACAGATGCTCCCTTTGAAAATCCACTTACACGCTTGCTTTTGTTCACTACAGCCAATACGTACTGATGCTTTAACTCTGAAAAATAAAGTCACTGAGAACTTTCATTTTTGGAAGATGAAGATGAGAAAAATTCATCTTGTGGTATTAATAGTCTTGAGTATGAAATTGCTCTTACTTTCATTTCTCAATTGCACATGCTATTTGCTCATTTATCAGATCAGATCAGTCGCTCAGTCGTGTCCGAACTTTGTGACCCCATGAATCGCAGCACGCCAGGCCTCCCTGTCCATCACCAACTCCCGGAGTTCACTGAGACTCACGTCCATCGAGTCGGTGATGCCATCCAGCCATCTCATCCTCTGTCGTCCCCTTCTCCTCCTGCCCCCAATCCCTCCCAGCATCAGAGTCTTCCAATGAGTCAACTCTTCGCATGAGGTGGCCAAAATACTGGAGTTTCAGCTTTAGCATCATTCCTTCCGAAGAAATCCCAGGACTGATCTCCTTCAGAATGGACTGGTTGGATCTCCTTGCAGTCCAAGGGACTCTCAAAAGTCTTCTCCAACACCACACTTCAAAAGCATCAATTCTTCGGCCCTCAGCCTTCTTCACAGTCCAACTCTCACATCCATACATGACCACAGGAAAAACCATAGCCTTGACTAGACAGACCTTTGTTGGCAAAGTAATGTCTCTGCTTTTGAATATGCTATCTAGGTTGGTCATAACTTTCCTTGTAAGGAGTAAGCGTCTTTTAATTTCATGGCTGCAGTCACCATCTGCAGTGATTTTGGAGCCCAGAAAAATAAAGTCTGACACTGTTTCCACTGTTTCCCTATCTATTTCCCATGAAGTGATGGGACCAGATGCCATGATCTTCATTTTCTGAATGTTGAGCTTTAAGCCAACTTTTTCACTCTCCACTTTCACTTTCATCAAGAGGCTTTTTAGTTCCTCTTCACTTTCTGCCATAAGGGTGGTGTCATCTGCATATCTGAGGTTATTGATATTTCTCCCGGCAATCTGGATTCCAGCTTGTGTTTCTTCCAGTCCAGCATTTCTCATGATGTACTCTGCATATAAGTTAAATAAACAGGGTGACAATATACAGCCTTGACGTACTCCTTTTCCTGTTTGGAACCAGTCTGTTTTTCCATGTCCAGTTCTAACTGTTGCTTCCTGACCTGCATACAAATTTCTCAAGAGGCAGATCAGGTGGTCTGGTATTCCCATCTCTTTCAGAGAATTTTCCACAGTTTATTGTGATCCACACAGTCAAAGGCTTTGGCATAGTCAATAAAGCAGAAATAGATGTTTTTCTGGAACTCTCTTTTTACATGATCCAGTGGATGTTGGCAATTTGATCTCTGGTTCCTCTGCCTTTTCTAAAACCAGCTTGAACATCAGGAAGTTCATGGTTCACGTATTGCTGAAGCCTGGCCTGAAGAATTTTGAGCATTACTTTACTAGCGTGTGAGATGAGTGCAACTGTGTGGTAGTTTGAGCATTCTTTGGCACTGCCTTTCTTTGGGATTGGAATGAAAACTGACCTTTTCCAGTCCTGTGGCCACTGCTGAGTTTTCCAAATTTGCTGGCATATTGAGTGCAGCACTTTCACAGCATCATCTTTCAGGATTTGAAATAGCTCAACTGGAATTCTATCACCTCCACTAGCTTTGTTCGTAGTGATGCTTTCTAAGGCCCACTTGACTTCACATTCCAGGATGTCTGGTTCTACGTCAGTGAGCACACCACCATGATTATCTGGGTCATGAAGATCTTTTCTGTACAGTTTTCCTGTGTATTCTTTCCATCTCTTCTTAATATCTTCTACTTCTGTTAGGTCCATAGCATTTCTGTCCTTTATCGAGCCCATCTTTGCATGAAATGTTCCTTTGGTATCTCTGATTTTCTTGAAGAGATGTCTAGTCTTTCCCATTCTGTTGTTTTCCTCTATTTCTTCGCATTGATCGCTGAAGAAGGCTTTCTTATCTCTTCTTGCTATTCTTTGGAACTCTGCATTCAGATGCTTATACCTTTCCTTTTCTCCTTTACTTTTCGCTTCTCTTCTTTTCACAGCTATTTGTAAGGCCTCCCCAGACAGCCATTTTGCTTTTTTGTATTTCTTTTCCATGGGGATGGTCTTGATCCCTGTCTCCTGTACAATGTCACGAACCTCATTCCATAGTTCATCAGGCACTCTATCAGATCTAGTCTGTTAAATCTATTTTTCACTTGCACTGTATAAGCATAAGGGATTTGATTTAGGTCATACCTGAATGGTCTAGTGGTTTTCCCTACTTTCTTCAATTTCAGTCTGAATTTGGCAATAAGGAGTTCATGGTCTGAGCCACAGTCAGCTCCTGGTCTTGTTTTTGCTGACTGTATAGAGCTTCTCCATCTTTGGCTGCAAAGAGTATAATCAATCTGATTTCGGTGTTGACCATCTGGTGATGTCCATGTGTAGAGTCTTCTCTTATGTTGCTGGAAGAGAGTGTTTGTTATGACCAGTGCATTTTCTTCACAAAACTCTATTAGTCTTTGCCCTGCTTCATTCCGTATTCCAAGGCCAAATTTGCCTGTTACTCCAGGTGTTTCTTGACTTCCTACTTTTGCATTCCACTCCCCTAGAATGAAAAGGACATCTTTTTTGGGTGTTAGTTCTAAAAGGTCTTGTAGGTCTTCATAGAACCGTTCAACTTCAGCTTCTTCAGCATTACTGGTTGGGGCATAGACTTGGATTACTGTGATATTGAATGGTTTGCCTTGGAAACGAACAGAGATCATTCTGTCGTTTTTGAGACTGCATACAAGTACTGCATTTTGGACTCTTTTGTTGACCATGATGGCTACTGCATTTCTTCTGAGGGATTCCTGCCCGCAATAGTAGATATAATGGTCATCTGAGTTAAATTCACCCATTCCAGTCCATTTCAGTTTGCTGATTCCTAGAATGTTGACATTCACTCTTACCATCTCTTGTTTGACCACTTCCAATTTGCCTTGCTCATTTATAACTGGTATCAGTAAAAATTCACTTGGGTCATCAGCTCTTTAGAACAGCTAAGTATGTTTTTGAGTGCTACATGTAACCCCGGGAATCAAGAATACCACTGCTCCCAAATAAACCCTGTTGTCCTATATAAAGATATGGATTATCTTGCAAATTAACTTCACACATGATGTTAATGACCTCCTTGAGTTTTAATTGTTGAGGCTTTTGGTTTGTGGTTTATCTTAACTCTATTTTTGTGGGGAAAAAATAAATCCCTGTAGGCATTGCACACATTCCTGAGGCTGCCACAATATTAGTTGTGGTTTCAAATATTTGACATTCACACTCATAATTAGATGGCCTTCATTATGTAACAGTTTTTTTCTTTCAAATTAAACCCTTGTTTTAAAAGTATACAAAAACATAAAGAACGATGGAAATAGGTAGAATGTTAACTGTGAAACTATAGATGCGCTTTCTACCAAAATCTTAAGGTTAACCCAAAACTTTATAAAATAAACTGAGAGTTTATATATACATGCTTTCACAGCCCACCTATTGAGACACATTTTTTTTTTTTAAGTTTCAAAATGTTATGGAGTAAACCTTTCATTTATACAGATACTTATGGATATTACACATTTAAAACATTACCTAAAATGAGAATGGAGTGAGCACATTTCATGACTGTATTTCAGTGCTGTTTGGTGTAGCTACTGAGATTAACCAAAAGCTTTCATACTTCTGACAGTTGTGTTATCAAAAATTCTCAAGATGATGAACAACTTGTGTCAAATATTACTTGTGTTTTACTGCTGTGACGGAAATATATTGTACCATTTTCCCAGCCAGATATTTTAGAAGTTGAAACAGACCCACAAATAAAAGAGAACTTAGGCAAAACCTCAAATTTTGGAGGTCTGCCTAGATTTTCTGAATTTACTTATTAAATGCAGCAGGGCTCCTGGAAATCATCCAGAATCTATGGGCTGGAGAAGAGCAAAAAGACAGCTGGGTGGGAAGCTGGTTTGCTTTCCTGTGTGAGCAAAAAGAACATGATCTTCTTGATGTTACAGCCTTACTTTCCTCATACACCGGACATCAGGTGTGTAATGTAACCTTCTAAATAAGAAGAAAAATTTTCCTACATTCTATCAGAGATTAGCAAAATAAGCTTACTAAAGCCTGAAGTTTTCATGATTTATACAATTCTTTACTTCTGTTCTCCTGTTTTTTTTTTATTTTGCTTTTTCTGCATCAGTAAAAATCAGCCTTGAATGTACTGAATTACCTGGAAGCTAATAAATTAATTTAGGGAGCTAAATGATATCAGAATTGATTATAAGGTTGACTGACTAAATGGATGTAAAAGGACAAGATACCAATAACAACTGAGTGGCCAACGTTTATAAAGGATTATTATCATGAACAATTTTAGAAAAAAATTTAAATTCTATCACCCATTTGATATTTTTTTCCTTTTTCCTTTTTTAAATTTCTTCTAACAGTTAATGATACACCTTGGAAAGAGGACTGAAATCACTGTTGCTGAATGTAAAGAGTACATTTCCAGGGAATTCCGTGGCAGTCCAGAGGTTAGGACTCTGCTTTCACAGCTGAGGGTGCAGGTTCAATCCCTGGGCAGGGAACTAAAAGTACATTTCCCAAGTTCTGTTCTAGAAAGGATATGCTGGGAGCCTCAGAAATCTGGAAGAACAATGGAGCAGGGAGAAGAGCCTGGTTCTACTGAGCCTGTGGACGGAGGACTGCAAACACCAGCTCCTGAATGTGGGCTGAGCGTACAGTGAGGAGCGGTGGGTACTGAGGACTGGTGGGGCCTGCAGTAAACTGGGGAGAGCATGGGTTCCCTGTGCAATCAAAGTCCATGGCAATCAAACACGACAAAAGGCCGAAAGCAACCTGAAAAGCCTTGCTGGCCAAGCCAAACACAGCTGAGACACGCTGACCCCAACGCCCTCCCAGGCTGCTGGTCTGTCTTCGCTGCTGGAGTCCAGCCCAGCCGGCTCACCCTCCCCTCTCCCTGCGGCTGGGGGTCCCCTGCTGCCAGCCTACCTTCCACCCTTGCATCCGGCTGGAAGGGAAGGTCAAAGCCCTGGGTCTGAGTCCTAATTCACCAAGGAGGCTGCACAAGTCACACTTGCACGCCTCTGTTTTGTCCACTTTAGACAAGTTAGCAGTCTTGCACCATTAAATCAGATGATAGATGGAAAAACTCTTTGGAAACCTGAGAGAGGCCAGATGTGTGTAGGGCAGATACTGACACACCAGCCCCTGCCTTCCCCTTCCTGCCCTACCAGGTGCAGGCTTCACTCTTCCCCAGACCCAATTCCTCCATGCTGGGATCAGCAGCTTTTCTCACCCATTCTATCCTCAATGCTTGGCTGCTCATGCCACTCACTTCCAAACAGCTCTACTGAAAACCCTTCACCGAAGCCACTGATTCCTGGGCCGAGGGGAGGGCTGGGCATGTCTCAGATGCTCTTTTCAGCTTCCAGGGGGTCACTCAACAGCCTCTCCTCCTTTGAAGTTGGCTCCACTTGCCCTGGTGTCCTGGCACCCAGAACATTTCTCCTTTTCCTCAGTGGTCACGGCACTTGGTTCTGAGATTTCCTCTCTATCCTGTCTCCTGCCATCATCCCAGCCTCACCCTCATCTGATGAGAGCTTCCTCAAATTCCTTCCCCTCTGTTTGGAAAGGCTTGGGCCGCTGTCTGGGGAAGAAGTGTTCAGCATCCTTGCCAAGGCTAATCCTGCCTCCCTCGTCTCTCCTGGCTCCTTCTGCCATCGACTTCTCTCCTCTCATGCTTGGTTCCAGATGCCCGAAGCAGCTTCCCATCAATCTGCAAGTCCCTGGCCATCTGGCCCCTGCCTGATGCCGCATGGTCAACCCCAGTAGGCTTCTGTCAGCATTCCTGGCTTCCACTGGAAGCTCTGCCACGAGTCACGCCTCTGGGAAGCCTTGACCTCTGGGCCCTCTGCCAGCTCCTCTGCCTCCCTGATGGTTCTCCCTGTCCCTCAGCACTGCGCTCCTCCTTTCACGCGCCTCAGTGGGTCTTCCCTCTTCTTCCTGTGCCTCGGCACCCCCACTTGCCAGTGGACTTTCCTGTTCTACAAAGATCATGTCAAGCTTATATGTCAATATCCAAATTTGTTTTCTGAGTTCAAGTCCCCCAGTGTCCCCCTCTTTAGGCCTCCCTCTGAGGCTACGCATGCTCAGTCACTCAGTCAGGTCCGACTCTTTGCGACCCCATGGACTGAAGCCCGCCAGGCTCCTCTGTCCATCGGATCCTCCAGGCAAGAAGACTGGAGTGGGTTGCCATCACATCCCGCAGGGGATCTTCCTGACCCAGGGATGGAACCCACATCTCCTGTACCTCCTGCATTGGCAGGTGGGTTCTTTACCACTCAGCCACCTGGAGAAGTCATTTTATACTCCATAAAATCCGCTCCAGTCCCAACAAGAATGCACTTCTCCTCACAGTATCACTACCACCTCACAATCATCTGTGCCCTCAAAACCCAGGTTGCTTCTGATCCAGACTGTTTTGCGCCCCTTCTCGTCAAGGCTGACTCTGCAGTGTGTCTCGAATGCATCTGGCGCTGTCAGCAAGCTGCCCACCATCATTAAGAAAGTTAAAGTGTAGTCGCTCCGTCATGTCTGACTCTTTTGACCCTGTGGACTGTAGCCCGCCAGACTCCTCTGTCCATGGAATTTCCCAGGCAAGAATACACCATTATTCAGGCTGTTATTTCAACAGCTTCACAGCAGGTCTCTGGGCTTCCAGTCTGGCTCAATTCTCTGTCTGACTTGGCCTCTCTCTCTCCTCATCCTATCCCCTTTCCTTCAGTCTATCTACTGCCAGACGTCTTCATGAAGCCATAAAGGACCCCTATGGCCATGTCAGCCCACTGCTCAGAGCCTTCTGGACCACACTCCCCTGCTTGCCTAATAGACAGCAGATGTCTTCAACAGGTGGGAATTTTCCAGTTCAATCTACAGGGCAACCATGCCTCCCCAGTCCAATAGTACCTGATATACCTTGAAAAATTGGTGGATACATAAATGAGATAAAAAACAAAAATCATAAACAGGCAAAACAACTCCGCAGAGCTAAGCACTATTATGTGGGTCTGCTTCCCACACCACCATGCTCTCTCATGCTCCCCAGCAGGGAGGTCAGCTCATGCCTCGGACTCAATCCCTTACCCTGGCAAAGCTCTCTGAGATGAAGCTTCATCAAGCATCCTCTGATGCCAAGAAGTGAGAATGTGCTTCCCTCCTCTGAGCCCCCAGGACAGTCTTTATCATGGCAGACAATCACTCTCCACAGTGTATTAAAATGACCTTGAATTTATCTTACGGGAGACAGTGAAGGACAGGGAAGACTGGCGTGCTGCAGTTTATGGGGTCGCAAAGAATCTGACATGACTCAGTGACTGAACAACAAAAACAAAACTCCCCGAGGGTTGAGACTGTGCCTCATTCATTCTGGTAGTTCCTGAACTGCCCAGTCCCACCATATACATAACAGACACTTAACGAATCCTTAGTGGCCGGATGGATGAAGGGATCAAGGCAGGTGCGCCACCCAAAGCTTCTAACTCTGCGAGTAACTTAATTCATCCTGCACCAACGCCCTCTGCCCACCTCCTCTTACTTTTTTTTTTTTAATACTGACTATCTGGCCCTAGAAACAGGCTAGTCTCCGAAAGGGAAGATGATGTGACAGTATAAAAAAGTGCCAGTTGGACATCAATTTACTCGTGCTCAGCAGCAGCAACACTTTCATTACGGTGTATTCCTCGAAGGTGAGCTGCAGCCGGACAAACTGAAGGCTGATCTGGTGCATCCCCTGGCAGAGCTCATACATGGCAGACTGGTGCATCTTCTCTCTGCAAAGGAAAAGCAAAGATGTCTGAGATTGGAAGGTCCAGGACCAAACCCAGACCAGCAGCCCCAGGGAGCCCACGGAGAAATCCGAATCTGAGTTATGCCTTTGGCTTCAATACAGAGCAGGTGTGTATTTGCAAAAGAGAAGTCAGCTGCCTAGCACGGTGACTGGTAAACTGCCTCTCGACCAACCTAGCCAGGCTGTTTATTCGTCCCCTTGGAGAATGTCAGAAGCACCGAAACCAACCTTTTTTCAAAGTGTGCCATGACTCCCCTTTACATCAAGGGTGATAATGTGTGATGGTGCTGTGTGTGATACTGAGATCATCCATGGAGTGGAGATGCTGCTGTGATGTGGGGTGAAGCCCAGAGATTCCAAGCCCTTACTGTTTGGAAGAGCTGTGTTAGATGCTATGGACACATGGCAAGTATGACCAGTCTCATTTCCACATGGGACCTCCATTACCCTCCCATAGAGGTTGTGAAATGTGCCTACTAATGCTTTGCAGCAACACATTTAACAAGACAAACCAGGCACTTCCCTGGAAGTTCAGTGGTTAAGACTTAACGTTCCAAGGCAGTGGCTGTGGGTACAATCCCTGGTCAGAAAGCTAAGATCCCACATGCCTTGTGGCCAAAAAACCAAAACATAAAACAGAAGCAATACTGTAACAAATCCAATAAAGACTTAAAAAAAGAAAGAGAAACTGAATTTTGAAAAGTGAAGGGAAATCAGACAACATTTAAAAAGATTCCTCAAATGGAACCTCTCTGGTCCAGGAGAAGATGATTTGGGAATGTGTGTGAAACATATACATCCATTCAACCAACCAACAGAGCCACTCTCTATGCCAAAATCCAAGTGTTTCCATAAAAATCCACAAGATATTACAACACAAGTCATGATTATCTCTTTCCGTGAGAAGGAAGGCAGGCATCATTTAATTGTTCAGATGTTTTTCCTCAAAGTGATAAATCCTCTGGGAGGCCCTGGGTAAGTACCAAGTTATGATGACCAGAAATAAATGAGTGAAAAAGAGACTACTAGTGAGAAACATGCCTGATGACTCAGGCCACAGACACAGCGGAGTTGATGATGGCTGATCCACTTCTATGAGTGACTGAACGCAGGGGAGCGTCTGTGGCAAAGCCACCCTGGGACTCCTCTTCCAGGACACACTCTTGGATTCCAATGGCAAAATTCTCTCTAAAAGCCATTTGTAAAGAACTCATAGAACACGTTGCATTTTTCTTGGTATTATTGCTATATGTTTTTCTTTCCCCGTAATAAGCTAGGAGATATTTTTAACCATTAAAAATTAGAAAAAATTTTTTAATGTATGAAATTTTAAATTTAATTAAAAATTTTAATAAAAAAATGCAGCATGTTGGATCTTATTTTCCCTACCAGGGATCAAACCTGTGACCCCTGCATTGGGAGCACAGAGTCTTAACCACTGGACTGCCGGGGAAATCCTTTTAATTGAAGTATAGTTGATTTACAATGCTGTGCTAATTTCTGCTCTGCAGCAAAGTGATTCAGTTATACATATATATATACACACACACACATTCTTTTTCATATTGTTTTCCATTTCCATTTCCAAGTACAGTTCCCTGCGCTACAGTAGGACCTTGTGGTTTATCCATTCTATATATAATGCTTTGCATCTGCTAATCCCAAACTTCCAATCCTTCCCCACCCACCCGCCTTGGCAACTACAAGTCTATTCTCTGTATCTGTGAGTCTGTTTTTGTTTCATAGGTAGGTTCACTTGCATCATATTTTAGATTCCGTATATAAGTGATATCACTTGGTATTCATCTTTCAGGGAGCTATCTCTAAATAAGGAAACATTTTCAAAATACTTGCACACACATCCAAACCCAAACACACACACATACACACACACACACAGAAAAACAGCGGGAGACTACGGTTCCACCATGAAGAATTAAGAATGCAAATATATGCTAATATCTTTGCCATACTTGCTTCAGATCTTTAAAAAGTGAACAAGGCCTAGTTAGGTCCTGTTCTGCCTCCCTCCTTGTCCCCATTCATCTTCCTCATTCAAGAAGGGAACCACCCACCACGGGAGATTCCCATTTTCTCTCAGATATGTACACTTTACACACATGTATGTATTCATGAAAACAGCACCCAGTACCACTTTGTTTTATGTAAATTTGAAATTAGATATGCACATCCTTCTGCAACTTATTTTTATTCAGCGTTGTGATTCTGCGATATGTCTGTTTTAACACACAGGTAACTCAAAGTGAAGTCGTTTTCTCTGCAGAGCCTTTCGTTTGTCTGAACACACCACAGTTTACTAATCCCTTCCACTCCGGATGGACACTGGGGTTGCTTCTGCTTTATGGCTATTCCAGATGAGGCCCCAGGGACATCAGTGGGTATTTCTCTAGGATATAGGATGAAAACAGAACTGCTGAGTCATGGATGTATGCACAGCTGCTGCTTTCATTCCAACCAGAAGGAGATGCGATGTCCTTTTGTTCAAGTCCGGCCAACACTCATCATTAACCCATTTGAATCATTTTTGCTTCTTGATGAGGGCTGAAAGGTTAGCCCCACTACTGCCTTTATTTGCATGGTCATGATCACCAGCAGGCTGAACATTTTTCAAATGTTTTTTTGACCATTTGAGTTTCTTCTTTTGTGATTTGTCTTTTCATATCTTTAAATACTTTAAGCTTTTTGCCTCCTTCTATCGCCAATCTTTATTCATAATTTTTTTGACTTATAATTTTTGTCTGATATTAATATTATTTCTTCCTCATTCCCTCTGGCTCTTTCTTCCCTCCTGTCTCTTTCTTTTGCTCTTTTTAGAATTAGCCTAGGGACTTCACTAGTGGTCCAGTGGAAAGGACTCTGTGCTCTCACTGCGAGGGCCCAGGCTCCATCCCTGATCAGGGAACTAGGATTCCACAAACCACGTGGTTGCAGTCAAAGGGGGAAAAAAAAAAAAAAAGAATTTGCCTGGAATGCCCTTTAAAAAAAATCCCTTATTTACAAAGTCCCCACATAATTATATTTCACACATGTTGCTTACAAACAGCAAAAAGCTGAATTTAAAAAGTCTGAGAGTCTCTGTATTATAATAGCTTGGTTTAATCTGTTTTCATTTATCATGATTATTGATTTATTTGGAATTTTTTTCCTACCATTTTAACTTCCTTTCCTCCTTTCTACTTCGTTTCATTAAATGGGTCTGGCTTAAAAAATTTTTTTTTCTTTGCTCATCTACTGGATTTAGAAGGTTCACATTCTATTTTTACTCTTAAAATAATTAAGTTATGAACTTGCATATTTAAAAATCTAAAGTTAATCAGCAGCTTTTCCACGAGGAACAGAAAAAATGTAGAGCGCTTTATCTCTGGCCTACTGCCTCCCATTTTCACCGTGTCGCTCTTCAGTATTTAAACTTCCACTTGTTTTCAGATTACTGCCCAAGTCTCTCCCTCTCTCTCACATCCACACCTCGTGTCTGTTTAGAGTTACAGATGTATTTCTTTGATCACTGCTGTCAACTGCACTTCACTCCTTACTACTGGGTTCAATTTCCTACTGAAGAATATACATATACATACATATATAATTAAAATTCTGCAGCAGTCAGTCACTGAATGTTGAAATCTTTCAGTCTTGCTATGCCTGAAAGTGTTTTTATTTCACCTGCATTCTGGAATGACAGTTTAACACGTTATAGATTTCTAGTGTGGTAACCTCCTTCAGCAGAGAAGGCAATGGCACCCCACTCCAGTACTCTTGCCTGGAAAATCCCTTGGACGGAGGAGCCTGGTAGGCTGCAGTCCATGGGGTCGCTAAGAGTCAGGCACAACTAAGCAACTTCACTTTCACTTTTCACTTTCATGCATTGGAGAAGGAAATGGCAACCCACTCCAGGGTTCTTGCCGGGAGATTCCCAGGGATGGGGGAGCCTGGTGGGCTGCTGTCTCTGGGGTTGCACAGAGTCGGACACGACTAAAGCGACTTAGCAGCAGCAGCAGTAGCAACCTCCTTCAGTACTTTGAAGATAGTATTCCACGACACCTGGATCTTCACCACCACTTCTGGGATTTTTTTTTTTTTAATTTTATTTTTAAACTTTACAATATTGTATTGGTTTTGCCATATATCACATGAATCCGCCACAGGTATACACGTGTTCCCCATCCTGAACCCTCCTTCCTCCTCCCTCCCCATACCTTCCCTCTGGGTCATCCCAGTGCACCAGCCCCAAGCTTCCAGTATCGTGCATCAAACCTGGGCTGGCGACTCGTTTCATATATGATATTATACATGTTTCAATGCCATTCTCCCAAATCATCCCACCCTCTCCTTCTCCCACAGAGTCCAAAAGACTGTTCTATACATCTGTGTCTCTTTCTTGTTGGTCTAATTGTCTTTCCCTTATAGGTAGAGAACTAGTACTTTCCTTGGTAGCTTAATAAAAACTTGCTCTGTTTATTTTTGATGCTTGCATTTTCAATATGAGGAACCCAAGTATGCACTTATTTTTATTCCTGTTGGTCAGGATTCAGTGTCTTATTTGATTTGAAGATGCAGTTATTTCTTCAGTTCTGAAATGTTCTTAAGACATTATTTCTTCGAATATCACCCCCACCCCACCTATTTTTCCTTTTTGAACTCCTACTCGTGGGTTAGACCTTTTCACTGAATCTTCTGCACTAACCACTGTTTCATATTTTCTATCTTCTTATCTCTTTGTACTGTGTCCCAGGCGGCTCAGTGGTGAAGAACCTGCCTGCCAATACAGAACACAAAAGAGATGTGGGTTTGACCCTTGGGTCGGGAAGATCCCCTGGAGGAGGGCATGACAACCCACTCACGTGTTCTTGCCTAGAGAACCCCACGGGCAGAGGGGCCTGGCGGGCAATGGACCATAGGGTCACAAAGAGTCGACATAACTGAAGCGATTCAGCACGCACATCTGCACGGCACTCTAGGTGACTTTCTCATCTACTTTCTAATATTTTTTTTCCGTTTCTGTGTAATCTGTTTAATGTTTACAGCGTTTTGATTTTAATGTTTTTCATGTCTTGTGCTTGTTTGCTGAATCATGTCTGACTCTGTGACCCCACGGACTGGAGCCTGCCAGGCTGCTCAGTCCAAGGGATTTCCCAGGCGAGAATATTAGAGCACATTGCCATTTCCTCCTTCGGAAATGGCAGGCTAGGTGCCTAGAAACGCTTGACTTAGTTTTTCCTCAAACATTTCTGTTATTTTCCATGAGATACTTCTTACTTTATGGTTATTATATGTCCTTTCTCTAAATCATACCTTATCTATTATATCTCTAAATACTTTCAACATGTTTATAGTTGGTTTAAAATATTTTAAATTCATTTTGGGGGGACACTCATAAGCCTGCCCAGCATGTTTTATTAAGGCATATACTGTTTCTAGGTGAGTCCCAGTGGCACTGTCTTGTGGAAGGGACTCTGCGGGAAGTTGTAGCATTTATAGCTATCAGGGGTACAAGCATTTCACTTGATCTGGACCAGTTTTGATGCTAAATTTTCAGCTTAATTGCTTTTTGCAAGACTCGTGTAGTTTAAATTTAGACTCCACACTTGACGTGATGCAGGCTTGTGGCTCTTCTTTCTTTCGGCTTCCTTGCCACGTCCCTGGGCTGGCTGGCTTGCTGGGTTTACTGTCCCTGCAAGTAGACAGTGAAATCTTTTCAGAGCCTGGGGCTCCATTGCAGGCCCAGTCTTGCAGGAGTGTACATTCTCCTTTCCTGTTCTTGTTTGTCTTCTAATACCCATCCCTAAGGCGTTTTTCTGCATCCAGAAGTCGGAGGACCATGTGTAACTAGCTTTAACTCCAAGTTGAACTACTCTGGCGGTGAATTCTCTGTTCTTTTTTTCTTTTGAACTTAGTTATATATTTAAGATCTTTTAAAATACAAAATTTCTATGTATTTTGTACATAGAGGGGGGAAAAAAAGCTCAATTCCATTTCACCATTCCAATTGCTAACTTTAAGCTTCTTAAAGGCAAGATCCATGTCCGATTGACCTTTGTGAAGGTCAAAGAGAGTCTGATAGCCAAGTGCCCTGTGTCCATCTTTATGCAAAAGTGTTTCATGAATGAATGAGAGAGAAGGAAAGCCAAAAGGAAAGAGGACAGGCGAAGACAACCAAATGAATGACAGACACACAGATGTACATGTGACAGTGATGATCAGAGAAAGGTAACACTGAAAATTCACAGAAAGATCAAGTGGCTAATAAACTAGATACTGCTTTTGTTAAGTTCTTGAAAAGTTTCCAAGAACAAAAGGAGAGATATAGGTTATAAAACGGGGTGAAGCAGATAACAAATCTGGAGTCTGTGGAATATAATACAACACATATTTGATGACACGCAGTTTAAAAGTGCACTCCTAAGCACTTGATCCCTTCAGCTTCCCTGCGCAAGAGGCAGAACAGACATCCTTGGCTTTGCCCCAGTAGGGGGTAGGAACGCATGGACCATGGGCCCCTGAGTGTGCCGGTTTTATGAGCCTGGCATCATGTCACTTCTGAGATCTAGGCTTATCATATGTAAACTTGGAATTAACACTAAATCCCACTGTGCAGAGATGTAGGGACCAACTGTATGGAAGTTCTTAAATTATAAAGCCCTCTATGAACATTAGCTTTTGCTGTTGATGTCATGGGGAGAACAAAATGCTTCTTGAGAGACCAATGATCATTTTGGTTAAACAGACCAAGAAAGAATCGAATTCTTAAAATTACTTTCCAGGAAAATAAGACTGCATTCTTGTTGTTATTTCTACACACATCATGGTAAATAAATCAGGAGAAAAACCAGAGAGGATGCAGATTTTCAAGAAGGTAGATGTGACTTGCCCAGGGTAGAACAGGAGGATGAAAGGTCTCATGTCAGTGTTTCTGTTACCAGAAGTGTTAGCAAAACGTCCACACACAGATTAAAGACTGTGTACAGACAGACCTCAGATTCTACTTGAAAGACAGATTAGAATGTGTAACAACACACCTAAAAAAAGCCACTTTTTTGTCACTTGTATGGGAAAAGCATCTCTTTAACTCTTTCTTGAGGCATTATTACCTGAATAATCCCCATCGTTTTCAGAGCTATCACTTATGGAATGCCTACCATACCAAAATTTCGTCTTGTTAGTTCTCATAATGCCTTGTGGAGACTCATTCTCATGTTCGTGACAAGGAAATAATTTAGGTGCACAATGGAGCCTTGGACTTAAACCCAGGTTTTTTTCTTCAAAACACTGGCCTCTGCATGTGAGCCAAGCAATTCCTGAAGGACCATCCCCTGACCCCCTCCCCCATGATGCAGAAAGTGGAAAAGACTTGCAGTGAAGAGCACAGCACTCTCTTAAAAGTTGTATCCATGAAACTGGGGGAAATCTGTACTGACCTGGTCACCACAGCAGTGACTGGAGTAAGAGATAAAGCCCAAATGATCCTAGATTATGAACAGTGTTCCTCAAAAGACAACCTGACGAGGCTAATGAAGTGAAATGAAAGTCGCTCAGCTGTGTCCAACTCTTTGCAACCCCATGGACTATACTGTCCATGGAATTCTCTAGGCCAGCATACTGGAATTAGTAGCCTTTCACTTCTCCTGGGGATCTTTCCAACCCAGGGATTGAACCCAGGTCTCTGGCATTGCAGGCGGATTCCTTATCAGCAGAGCCACAAGGGAAGCACTGAAGAGGCTAGGATGTTCTTAAAATAGACCTTCAAGAGATGGACTCCTTTCTGACAGACATATCCTCTCCACTCTGTTTAAGTGCATGCCATGAGATGGTGGGAACTGGGTTGCTTTCAGGCTCCTGACTCAAGAGAACCACCTGAAGCTGTTTTCAGCTAAGTTAACATCCCAGTCGCACTGACTTCACTCCTCTTCACTCTCTAGTTCCCATTCAGAGACTCTTAGGGCTGACTGTTTCAACTACCTCCATCAGAAACACGGCTCCCCAGCTAAGCCTGTGAGCCTCAACTGCTGAGCCCACGCTCTGCAGTAACAGAAGCCCCCACAACGAGAAGCCCTGGCACCACAGCAAAGAGTCGCCCCCATTCGTCACAACCAGAGAAAGCCTGCATGCAGCAACGAAGACCCAGTGCGGCTGTACATAAATAAAAAGGGGAAAAAATCCCTCAGGCCTTTCCTCTCTCCACGTTGCTGGCTTAGTCGTTTACAGCTCTCTCCTTCAGAGTGTCTCTTTACAACTATAAAGAGGTATTTGGTACCTCAAATGTTTTGCTGTTACATTTGCTCCCTTGTTTATATTTTGCTCCCCATTATATGGTAAGATTTTGTGTTTTTCCAATTCCACTGCTGCTGCCACTGCATGAAATTGAGTTCTCTAAATGAAGAGTACTGTGTACTCAATATAGCTTGAAATTTCAAGAAAATAGGCCATCTTAAAAACACATTTTACATCACATCATTTTTTGCACAATTAGATTAAATGCACAGAAATTTAACGTACATCCAAAGAAGTTGAAACAAGGACAATCTTTTCAGCATGATACGGGGATTAATTTTACAACAACATAAAAGTTATCTCTGCTACCTGCTTTGATTCATTAGATAATCTTACCTCATTTTGACTAAAAAATAAAAAAAAATAAAAATACACAGACTACTTTGGGAAAGAGATGAAATTTGTATAAAAAATAAATGTAAATGCCAAAGTTACCTGTGAACAGTGGGGCTGATATAGAGCCAGTAGGAGATTTTTGATGTAGGAAACAGCCCTGTATTAAGGTGAACATCGGACCTGACACTCATTTGTCTCTACTTCTAAATGTGGATACAACATCGTTTATAAACATCGTCTCCTTTTTAGGAATAGCACAAAGTCCAATTTTAAATAAACAGGATAACAAAATGGTCACAGAGACCCAGTTTCAATGCAAATACCTTAGGCTTAAATCCATGAGAATGACAGTTCTAAAATATTCTCAAAGAAACTCTTAAAAAAGAGAAAGAGAAAGAAACATTTCAATTGTCTTACCATTTTCTCCAACTAGGAAACCAATTTTATTCACAGCTATAACTTTATCTGGTCCTTTCTTAGGACACCTATTACACTAAATTGAAATCGTATGATCATTTGGAAATAGTTTTAAGATATTATATTAAAATAATCTAATGTCTCTAAACTTGATTTACTTGGAACAAAAGTGAAGAATCAAAGAATGAGAAAATACCTTTTTTTTTTTTCTTTTGAAAGAATTTTGAGTAGGATATGGAATTTACTCTCGTAATAAAAGTGGGAATTAGAGGGCCTTCTCTGCTCGTCCAGTGGTGAAGAATCCGCCTTCCAGTGCAGGCGACTTGGGTTCAATCCCTGGTCAGTGAACTAAGATCCCACAAACCTTGGAGCAACTGAGCTCTCGTGCCACAGCTACCGAGCCCGGAAGCTGCACCTGGAGAGAAGTCTGCGCGCCACAATGAAGCGCTCATGTGCCACGACCAGGACCCAATGCAGCCAAATAAATACTTTAAAAAAGAGTGGGATTTAGAAAAAGGCCCATTTAAGTCAGAGTGGGAAGGGCCTCACAATTTAAATGATTTGCATGGTAGTTGCCTGCTTTTAACTTAGTGGCTAAAAGATGTGAACCACTGTGTGTCTACGGGATCCATGTGTTCTTACCATTATTATATGGTAACAGTTTTGTCCTATTTCACATTATGAGACTAGCCCATTTAACCTACTGTCCAATGGCTGTCAGAAGGAACACTCTTGTTTTGGTATTCAAGTACTGGTCTACTAAAATATTACTAAAGATGTGCTTGAAAATCTTATTCAATTATCTGGAGGTCCATATTGGACACAGCTGACTTAGGAAATTATTGTCCTAACTAAATACATTCCTGGAATCATATTTATGTTCTGCTCTGATAGAAACAAGACAGTTGATAAGCCCAAACCACAAAATATTCCAGGCTACAGGTACTACAGGACTCAGAAGCTCTAAGTTTTAGCCTCAACAGCTACAGGTATTCCTCAAGCCGTGACCATTTACAAGGAGAATGCAAGCTAGCTTCAACTTACAGAATCTCTGCAAGAACTGAAAGCAGGCCGGGTCTTGAAGAGACACTGGTACCCCATGTTTGTAACAGCACTACTGAAAATACCCAGAAAGTGGAAGCAATCCAATGTGCATTGACAGATGAATGATAAAGTGTGCCACATACATATGTTGAAGTATTATTTAGCCTTAAAAAGGAAGGATATTCTGACATGTGCTACAACATGGATGAAACTTGATTGCATCATGCAAAGTGAAATAAGGCAGTCACAAAAAGACAAATACCATGTGAGTCCACTTCTCTGAGGTACCTAGAGTAGTCAAATTCAAAGCGATAGGAAGCAGAATGGTCGTTACCAGGGCTGGGAAGAGAAAGGAGTAGGGACTTATTTATATAACAATGTGTCGATGTATTTAACATTATTGAACTATACAGTTAATAATGGTTAAGATAATAAATTGTATGGTACAAGTATTTTATCACAATTAAAATTGTTAATTAAAACAATCTTTCTTTTTCCAAGAACTCACAGATTGTTAATTAAAAAAGAATATTTGCAAATTATGACTTATAAGGGGTTAATGTCCAAAATATATAAATAGTTCATATAACTCAACATCAAAAACAAACAACACAATTAAAAAATGGGCAGAAGACCCGAATAAACATTTTTCCAAAGGAGACCATCAGGCCATCATGTACAAGAAAAGATGTTCAACACTGATAATCATCAGAGAAATGCAAATTAAAACTACAATGAGATATCACCTTACACCTGGCAGAATGGCTATCATCAAAAAGACCACAAATAACAAATGCTGGTGATGACGTGGGAAAAATGAGAACCCTGGTGGGAATATAAATTGGTGCAGCCACAGTGGAAGGCAGTACAGAGGGTTCTCAAAAAACTAAAAACAGAACTCCCACAAGACCTGGCCATTCCATCCCTGGGCATATATATCTGAAGAAAATGAAAACATTAATTTGAAAAGAAACATGCACCCTCATGTTCACAGAGGCACTGTTTACAACAGTCAAGATATGGAAGCAACTTAAGTGTCCGTCAACAGACGAGTGAGTGAAGGAGATGGGGTACGTATATATACAATGAAATACTACTCAGCCATAAAAAAGAATGAAGTTTCGCCATTTGCAACAGCCAACGGTGGACCTGGAAGGCATTATACTTAGCGAAATACATTAGAGAATAAAATATACTATATGATACTATTTAAATGTGGAATCTAAAAAAAAAAAAAGTTTAGTGAACATAACAAAAAAGAAACAGATTCACAGACATAGAGAATAAACTAGTGATTACCAGCGGGGAGAGGGAAATGAGGAGGGGCAGGATACGGTTAGGGGAGTTAAGAGGCACAAACTATCTGTATAAAATAGGTAAGGTACAAGGATACACTGTACAACAGGGAATAAAGCCAACATTTCATAAAAATTATAAATGGAGTGAAACCTTTAAAAATTGTGAATCCCTGTGCCGTACACTGAAAGTTACATAATACTGTGCATTAACTAAGTGCGTGTGTGCTCAGTCATGGCCAACTCTTTGCAACCCCACGGACTGTAGCCTGCCAGGCTCCTCTGTCCATGGGATTTCCCAGACAAGATTACTAGAGTGGGCTGCCATTTCCTCCTCCAGGGGATCTTCCTGACCCAGAGATCAAATCGTCTTCTGTGTCTCCTGCACTGACAGATTCTTTACCACTGAGCCACCTGGGAAGCCCACATTATCTATACAACAACAACAAAAAAATCTGCAACTCATCATCCTATCTGCTATACTTTGATGGAGATTAGAAATTCAGATCTGTGTTTAATTGTGTAACTTCTCTTACGGTTTAGGCTTTTTATTTATTCTTCTTTTATAATATATAAATAATCTTCCTCCATTTTTACTATTTGCCTTTTGTATTTTGCTGCATTTTTAGTCTTACTGTATTGGTGTTTTTATTATAAGCTGCACTAAATGCTTTTTGAAAGTAGGAAGAGTGAAAATTCTTTCAAAAGCCATAGTTTTAAAAATTAGAAATGGTTCTCAAAAGGCCTGTCTGCTGTTGCTTTTGTATCCCAAGGAGGAAAGGAAAATAGAGCTACCTTTATCACTCCTTTCTCTTCCCAAGAACCCACAGTTGATACATGTAATTGTTTTACACTGGTTGATTTCATAAATGCCAAAGCAGAAGTTCCTAGCCCTTCCACCTATGGGAGCCTATGGACGGTACAGTGACATTTTAAAACTTAATATCCTTTAGCAATATTGCAGCAAACTGTACCTTCGTCACCCAAACACCTTTTCAGTGTGTAGACATCACTTTGCTTAGTAAGAAACTAGAAAACTAAGTCTTTGAAATATTTCACTTTAACCCCTGAACCCAACTGAATCCTATTGTTTAATCAAACAACAAGCAACTCTCATCACCTGGAAAGTCTGTATCCTTCTTCTGGATACTAAGGCACATATCATTTTTTTAAATCTATTTTTAGTTGGAGGATAATTGATTTACAACATTCTGTTGGCTTCTGCCATACAAGAGTGTGAGTCAGCCGTAAGTGTACATGTGTCCCTTTTCTCTTAAATCCCCCTAACACCTCTTACCCCATCCCACGCCTCTGGGATGCCACAGAGCTCGGGGCTGGGCTCCCTGTGTTATACAGCAACGTCCCATCAGCTGTCTACTTACATAAGGTAATGCATCTGTTTCAACGCTACTGTCTCAATTCTTCCTACCCTCTGCATCCCCTGCTGTGTTCAAAGTCTGTACTCTATGTCTGTGTCTCTGTCCCTGCCCTGCAAACAGGTTCATCAGTACTATGTTTCTAGATTCCATGTATATGCACCAGTGTATGAAATTTGTTTTTCTGACTTACTTCACTCTACGTAACAGGCTTTAGGTTCATTGATCTCATTAGAACTGACTCAAATGTGTTCCTTTTTATGGCTGAGTAATATTCCACTGTACATTTGTAACACAGTTTCTTTATCCATTCATCTGTTGATGTTCATCTAAGTTACTTCCATGTCCTGGGTATTGTTAATAGTGCTACTATGAACACTGGGATACATGTGTTTTTGCAATTATAGTTTTCTCAGGGTATCTGCCTGGGTCATACGGTAAGTTTATTTCTAGTTTTTAAAGGAATCTCCATACTGTTCTCCATAGAAGCTGTTTCCATTTACATTCTCACCGACAGTGCAAGAGGTTCTCTTTTCTCCATACCTTCTCCAGCATTTACTGCCTGCAGATGTTTTGACGACGGCCATTCTGACCAGTGTGAGGTGATACTTCATTGTGGTTCTGACTTGCGTTTCTCCGATAATGAGCAATGCTGAGCATCTTTTTGTGTGATGGTTGCCATGTGTATGTCTTCTTTGGAGAAATGGCTGTTTATATCTGCTGCCCACTTTTTGATTGGGTTGCTTTTCTGGTATTGCTGCTGATATATTTCGGAGATTGATTGAAGCATGTATCTTTATATGAGTGTGCCTTTATATCTTTTGTACAGTGCACAGGTCCAAAATTACATGAGTGCTAAATAAATATCTGATAGCTACAGAGAACAGGTGAAGCCAACAGATTTCACAGACTTTGCTTGCTCCTCAAATATAGATACAAAGTTAGTGCTCACTCAGGGCTGAACTCCTTTAAGTCTCTGAAATCTCAAGAAGACGTTTCTTAATAAACCTGCTTGCTAACATACTATTACTTCTATCCATTGCTCCAGCTGTATGCACGCGTGTGTATGTGTATGCTGAGTGCTATGTTGGAATGAACTCGTCAGTAGTGCCAGTCTTACAGCAGAGAGTTAAATAATTTGAGTGGGGTAGTGCACACAGATAATTACAGCAGATCTGAAGGACCAGACCTTATATCTGATACTGCAAATCACATCATTATGTCTGAATAAATCTAACATCTTGTTACATGGTCAGTCTAACAGATGGTCCCTGTCTCCAGCTTGTTATTTTCCTAAAAACAGCATGCAGAAACAGTTCTTCTTTTTCAAATCTTAATTAGAATAAAAATGACCTCAATTTGAGCATTCAAATGATGCCAGTTTATGGTTTTTATTTTTTTCACAGTCTTACTAGATTTTTCCCTAACGGACAAACAAAATATATCTGTAGGAGGACCATTTTGCTAGTTTCAGTTTTGATGTCTGTTCGTTTTTACAGTATTGACATCATCTATTAACAGCCAGGGCAGAACTCAGCTGCTCAAGAATTGCTGGAGAATGTTGCTTGTGGTTTGCTTTCCTGGACAGGTGTGCCTAAAGGAGTGGTCTCCCCACCATTTCCATAACATTCATGTATTCCCCATTAATTTTACATGGTGAAAGCTCAGGAACAGTTAAAAGCTGGTTCAGTGTTTTTCTTGTTACCTTAACTGACGTTCCAGAAGAGATGTGTTTCACAGAACTGACCTTGACTTAACCATACAATTTCACTGACTTTAATGAATGTTACACAGATCAAAAGAATATGTGCCCATCAAAAAAAATCTAGAAGGGGCCTAGTTATACGATGGTAACTGTAATTGACCAGCAACGGTCTTAGAAATCTACAAATGTTTTATTTTTAACCATACATTCTATAGATAGTTTTTAGTAAAACTCTTTTGTGCCTTATATTTTTAAATACTTATACAGGATCATTTCTTTTGGGTACAGGACCATGTTTTTTGGTAGAGAAAGAAAAATGTAGCCATAATCCACTGTGAAAAGGTCGGATTCTAGAGCAAGTTAATTGCGGGCACCTGCATAACAAAAATGTTTTGGACTGACCAAGTCAATCTTAGTATTCACTGCACTGTTAATTTCCACAGACCAGTTATGATATAATTCATTTAAAAAGTCCCACTGCATAGCACAGGGAACTGTATCCAGTCTCCTAGGATAAACCATCATGGAAAAGAATATAAAAAAGAATGTACATATGCGTATAACTGGATCACTCCGCGATACACCAGAAATGAACACAACATTGTAAATCAACTATACCTCAATAAAAAATAAAAAAGTGATTTTGAAGCAACTTTTCATGACATATTTGTCCTGAGATGTGTGACTAATACTTCACACTAGAGGAAAGTCAGGAACACAGCAAACTGCTGAATATTTACAAGAATTATGGCTCTCTATGTATTACCTATAAACTTTGGCACAGGCAAACAGGTGCAGGCACTGTCTTACTCCTGACATCACAGGGGACTGGAATGCAAAAGTAGGAAGTCAAGAGATACCTGGAGTAACAGGCAAATTTGGCCTTCGAGTACAGAATGAAACAGGGCAAAGGTTAACAGAGTTTTGCCAAGAGAACACATTGGTCATAGCAAACGCCCTCTTCCAACAACACATGAGAAGACTCGACACATAGACATCACCATATGGTCAATACAGGAATCGGACTGATTATACTCTTTGCAGCCAAAGATGGAGAAGCTCTATACAGACAGCGGAAAAAAAAAAAAAAAAAAGACCGGGAGCTGACTGTGGCTCAGATCATGAATTCCTTATTGCTAAATTCAGACTGAAAATGAACAAAGTAGGGAAAAACACTAGACCATTCAGGTATGACGTAAATCAAATCCCTTACAATTATACAGTGGAAGTGACAAGTAGATCCAAAGGATTAAATCTGATAGAGTGTCTGAAGAACTATGGATGGAGGTTTGTGACATTGTACAGGAGGCAGTGATCAAGACCATTTTGAAGAAAAGAAATGCAAAAAGGCAAAATGATTGTCTGAAGAGTCCTTAAAAATAGCTGAGAAAAGAACAGAAGTGAAAGGCAAAGGAGAAAAGGAAAGATGTACCCATCTGAATGCAGAGTTCCAAAGGATAGCAAGGAGAGACCACACACCTTCCTCAGCGATCAGTGCAAAGAAACGGAGGAAAACAATAGAATAGAAGACCAGAGATCTCTTCAAGAAAATTAGAGATACCAAGGGAACATTTCATGCAAAGATGGGCTCAATGAAGGACAGAAATGGTATGGACCTAACAGAAGCAGAAGATATTAAGAAGAGGTGGCAAGAATACACAGAAGAACTGTACAAAAAAGATCTTCACGACCCAGATAATCACAATGGTGTGACCACTCACCAAGAGCCAGAGATCCTGGAATGCAAAGTCAAGTGGGCCTTAGGAAGCATCACTACAAACAAAGCTAGTGGAGGTGATGGAATTCCAGTTGAGCTATTTCAAGTCCTAAAAGATGCTGCTGTCAAAGTGCTGCACTCAATATGCCAGCAAATTTGGAAAACCCAGCAGTGGCCCCAGGACTGGAAAAAGTCAGTTTTCATTCCAATCCCAAAGAAAGGCAACACCAAAGAATATTCAAACTACCACACAATTGCACTCATTTCACATACTAGTAAATGCTCAAATTTCTCCAAGCCAGGCTTCAACAGTCTGTGAACTGTGAACTTCCAGATGTTCAAGCTGGATTTAGAAAAGGTAGAGGAACCAAGATCAACTTGCCAACATCCACTGAATCGCTGAAAAAGCAACAGAATTCCAGAAAAACATCTACTGCTTTACTGACTACACTAAAGCCTTTGACTATGTGGATCACAATAAACTGTGGAAAATTTTGAAAGAGATGGGAATATCAGACCACCTTACCTGCCTCTTGAGAAACCTCTATGCAGGTCAGGAAGCAACAGTCAGAATCAGATACGGAACAACAGACTGGTTTCAAATTGGGAAAGGAGTACATCAAGGCTGTATATTGTCACCTTGTTTACTTAACTTATATGCAGAGTACATCATGTGAAATGCTGGGCTGGATGAAGCACAAGCTGGAATCAAGATTTCCAGGAGAAATACCAATTATCTCAGATACACAGATGGTACCACCCTTATGGCAGAAAGCAAACAACTAAAGAGCCTCTTGATGAAAGTGAAAGAGAAGAGTGAAAAAGCTGTTGTAAAACTGAACATTCAAAAAACCAAGATCATGGCATCTGGTCCCATCACTTCATGGGAAACAGATGGGCAAAGAATGAAAGACTTTATTTTTGGGGGCTTCAAAATCACTGCAGATGGTGATTGCAGCCATGAAATTAAAAGATGCCTGCTCCATGGAAGAAAAGCTATGACCAACCTAGACAGCATATTAAAAAGCAGAGACATTACTTTGCCGACAAAGGTCCATCCAGCAAAAGCTATGTTTTTTCCAGTAGTTGAGTATGGATGTGAGAGTTGTACTATAAAGAAAGCTGAGTGCTGAAAATTGATGCTTTTGAACTGGATGCTAGAGAAGACTCTTGAAAGTCCCTTGGACTGTAAGGAGATCAAACCCGCCAATCCTAAAGGAAATCAGTCCTGAATATTCATTGGAAGGACTGATACTGAAGTTCCAATACTTTGGCCACCTGATTGATTAACTGACTCATTGGAGAAGACCCTGATGCTGGGAAAGATTGAAGGCAGGAGGACAAGGGGAAGACAGGATGAGATGATTGGATGGCATCACTGACTCGATGGACATGAGTTTGAGCAAGCTCCAGGAGTTGGTGATGGATAGGGAAGCCTGGCATGCTGCAGTCCATAGGGTCACAGTGTTGGACACGACTGAGTGTCCAACTGAACTTAGCACAGGCAAACAGGTGAACACTGCAGGCCGTGTGTTCCTCCTGACAGCAGCCACTCTACCAGGGGCAGAAAGTGGCCTGATTATTTCCTGGACACTTTACGACCTAGTGAACCAAATATTTTGATTTTTTTTCCTGCACCATGGCACATGTGGGATGTCAGTTCCCTGACCAAGGATCAAACATGTCCCCTGCAGTGGAAGGGCAGTCTTAATCACTGGGCTGACAGGGTAGTCCCACAAATGTTTAGATTCTTGATTTTGGTAACGAAGTGTATATGTCTTTGACAAAGGAGCAGGCTCTAGTTCTTGACCAGATAAAATTCTAAGTATAAACGAGAAAGGCAACCCTCACTGAAAATCGTATTCTAGGACTCGGATCCAAGCAGTTGGGTCTCAGAGCCTGCATTCAACTGTTACATTCAGGTTAAAGCATCCAACAGTGTGCTTTGAACCTTATGAGACTTCATCAGGGTTAACCATGTTAAGAGTTATCACAAGAATTGCTCTGCATGCAGAATGGATACAGAAGAAAAATATTCACTTCTGAAATTTTTTTTTAAATTATTAAGCCTCATTTTTGTAGGCTGTTGCAAAGAGTTGGACACGGCTGAGCGATTTCACTTTTCACTTTCACTTTGTAGGCTGTAGATTTTAATAGTGAAGTTCTGGAAATGCAACAGTATGAAGATGACAGGTGGTTCAACAGAAGACAGAAAACCTACAGTGAGCTAGTGCCTCAAACGGGGGCATTTCAGGTACATACTTAAAGACACTGCTTCATTTCAATAAATGACCAGCATTTCCTGACTTGCTTGCTAACTACTGAATTTCAAGAAGGTAAACAACATGAATTGCTGAATTCAGAAATGTCACTGGACTATTACTTGAGTAAAGGGTGACCGCCAATCATTTTTGCCTAGTTTGATAAAAGTTATGTATTAAACTGCAACTTCTGGAGTTATTTTCTTCCTGAGGCAAAAGCCACAGTCTTCTAGCAACCAGAACCTGTCTTGGGTTATAAAGAAGGTCTTTCACTCTGATGAAGCCCAGGTGTGCAGCTGTGCTTCCAAGGCAATAGTTGAGCAGCTCACCATTGGAGAGGTGGTGTTAGCAATGCGTGTGCTAGGATGGGGATGCAGGTGTAGGAGGTGGGGAGCCACTGGATCACTGAGTCCTTCTTCTACCTTCAGAGTCTTGCTTTGGAAAAAGAAAGCAGCTAAACCTCCAGTGCCAACCTAGATAGCATTTTCAAAAGCAGAGACATTACTTTGCCAACAAAGGTCCATCTAGTCAAGGCTATGGTTTTTCCAGTGGTCATGTATGGATGTGAGAGTTGGACTGTGAAGAAAGCTGAGTGCCAAAGAATTGATGCTTTTGAACTGTGGTGTTGGAGAAGACTCTTGAGAGTCCCTTGGACTGCAAGGAGATCTACCAGTCCATTCTAAAGGAGATCAGTCCTGGGATTTCTTTGGAAGGACTGATGCTGAAGCTGAAACTCCAGTACTTTGGCCACCTCATGCGAAGAGTTGACTCATTGGAAAAGACCCTGATGCTGGGAGGGATTGGGGGCAGGAGGAGAAGGGGACGACAGAGGATGAGATGGCTGGATGGCATCACCGACTTGATGGACGTGAGTCTGAGTGAACTCTGGGAGTTGGTGATGGACAGGGAGGCCTGGCGTGCTGCGATTCATGGGGTCGCAAAGAGTCAGACACGACTGAGCGACTGAAGTGACTGAACTGAAACCTCCAGTGATTGTTATTATAGACCCTCTTCAACTCATTAACCAAACAGGGACCTAGAAAACATTTTCCATAATGCCATAATTCTGGGGGAATGGTAGTTTCTTCTGTTTGACTCATTCTAAAAGCCAATAAATCCATTTGCCTAAATTTATTTATTTTTAAATTAACTTACTTTTTATTGAAGTATAGTGGATTTACAATGTTGTGTTCGTTTCTGGTGTACAGTAATGTAATTCAGTTATATATATACATATATCTTTCCCAGATTCTTTTCCCATATAAGTTATTACAGAATACTGAGTAGAGTTCCCTGTGCCATACAGTAGATCTTTACTGATTATCTATTATACATATATCGTGGCATGGGTTTCCCAGGTGGCTCAGTGGTAAAGAATCTGCCTGCCAACGCAAGAGATAAAGGAGACACAAGTTTGATCCTTGGGTGGGAAAGATCCCCTGGAGGAGGAAATGGCAACCCACTCTACTATTCTTGCCTGGGAAATCCCATGGTCATAGGAGCCTGGTGGGCTGCAGTCCACGGGGTCACAGAGAGTCAGACACGACAGACTGAGCACATGTGCACACATACAAATATTGTGTTAATAGCATGTATCTGTTGCTCCCTAATTTTTAATTTATCCCTCTTCTACCACCTTTCCCCATTTCTTGTCTTCATCAGTTTCTTTTCTATGTCTGTGAGTCTCTTGCTGTTTTGTAAATAAGCTCATTTGTAGCATTTTTTATAGGTTCCACATATGCGCAATATCTTATGATCTTCGTCTTTCTCTGAGTTACTTAATATGATCATCGCTAGGCCCATCCATGTTGCTGTAAATGGCATTATGTCATTCTTTTTTTATTCTGCCGAAATTAAAAAACAAAAGATGTTCAACTTGATTAATTTAGTGGAGATGAGCCATGCATCCTTTCTTACTACCGATTCTGAACATCTGTCACCAGGCAGGTTTTGTTCAGGACACTGTGAACACCTACGTCATTCAGGACGGGGTGGGGTCAGCATCACACCCCAGGCCAGCACACCAGCAGCACAATGTCAACACCGGGACGCACGCGCACACAGACGCGGAGTGAAAGCTGCGCAATGCTTATTCAACGGGGAACGTCAACAGTTCTCTTCTTTTTTAATCTGCTTGTAGAAAGCTGCCAGTCAAGACAGCCAAGGACCATAGCTAACATTTTCTAACCTCTTTCACTCAGAAATTCTGTAAACTTCTGAACTTCCCCTAAATAAAAATGAAGGGCCACGGAATCTCTCTTTACTGACAGACAAATGATTCATTGGGGTTTTGTGTTCACCTAGGAGCAAAAAGAGCTAAAGCTCATATTTCACAAGTGTTAGTGCCCTGGGTTCTCTGGAGGAGGCAGACTTTGAATGAAGTGTCCTGAAAGACAAGGAAAATCAGAGCCTGGGCTGGGTTTTAAACATGACCTAGACTTTTGTTCTTTCACTCAGTCATGTGTGGCTGACTCTTGGCGACCCCATGGACTGCAGCACGCCAGGCTCTCCGGTCCTTCACTATCTCCCAGAATCTGCTCAAACTCACATCCATGAAGTCGATGATGCCATCCAACCATCTCATCCTCTGTTGCCCCCTTCTACTTCTGTCCTCAATCTTTCCCAGCCAAGGTTGGGAATGAGTTGGCTCCTCACATCAGGTAGCCAAAATACTGGAGGTTCAGTTCTTCCAGGGAATATTCAGGGTTGATTTCCTTTAGGATTGACTGGTTTGATATCCTTGCTATCCAAGGGACTTTCAAGAGTCTTCTCCAGCATCGGTTCTCAAAGTGAGGTCTGAGGACCCAGGAGTACCCCCGGGACCTTTCCCAGGAGTCTGGGAAGTTCCTTCCCTGTGTGTTCCTGTTCTGACTACACATCTGGGTGAAGCCAAATATTTTTCCTACACTTTGGCCAAACAACCTATCACAACAGGTAAGAGGGTGAACTCTCTTCAAGTCAGATTGAAGGAATTTGCAAAAAGGCAAAAGAGTGCCACTCTAATTTCTTTGGTTTTAGGAAAAAGTTATCTTTCATAAAATATGTATTGCTGGATGTTTATGTTGTTATTTATGTAATATGTCAATGTTATTTTAAAGTGAATGAATCAAAATTTTAAAAACATTTATTTTAATTTCTGATACAGGTGAACACCAACAGCTATAACTTACATAAACAAAAGGTCTTTGGGGTCCTTGATGATTTTAAGAGTGTAAAGGGGGTCCTGAGAACAAAAAGTGTGTGAGCCACTGATCTGATCCAATCCCCTCCTTCTGTTGATGGGAGAAGAGGGTCTCATGAAGTGAATCTCTCACCTGACAACACGGCAGGACTCAGCAAAGTCAGGGACTGAGCCCCAGGTTGTCAACAACGGAGCTCCTAAATACTGTGGCGATGTCAGAGAGCAAGGAGACAGATTTGGAGGACTAAGTCACATTCCAAATCACAGTTCCAGTTTTTCTAAGAATATTTTATTTCCCATTTGTGTTTTTATACCTTTGGCATGGTCTCATCTATTTTAGAGAGAAACTCTTATGAAAGATGATACATGATTGGTCAGTAAAGTTTCCAAATATACAGAGTCTCTGAAACCATCTAACGAAACCAATATTAATGCCAAAAGTCTTGCCTGAGAAATCAAGTTCCATGGTCAAGGTATAAGCCTTGATGTAGCTGAAAAATTCTGAGATTTGGACTGAGAGACATCTGGGCTTGAAACATTGAGCCTCTGTCTCATCTTTGAAAAAAGGGTAATAAATTCCCATGTCATGGCTGTAAAGATGAAATAGGATAACGTGTGGGAGATGGTGTATATTATAGCATAAAGCCTTTAACCAGCTCTCAGCATCAGCTTATCATCCTTCAAATTCACCTTCTAAACTGCTAAGTCACTACAGTCATGTCCGATTCTGTGCGACCCCACAGACGGAAGCCCACCAGGCTCCCCCATCCCTGGGATTCTCCAGGCAAGAACACTGGAGTGGGTTGCCATTTCCTTCTCTAATGCGTGAAAGTGAAAAGTGAAAGTGAAGTCGCTCAGTCGTGTCCGACTCTTAGCGACCCCATGGACTGCAGCCTACCAGGCTCCTCTGTCCACGGGATTTTCCAGGCAAGAGTACTGGAGTGGGTGCCATTGCCTTCTCCACCTTCTAAACTACTTGATTATTAATAACTTTTGCACTCTAGTGTCCTTGTAAATGGGCAGTGTTATGCACCGAATGTTTGTGTCCTCCCCCTTCATATGTTGATGATGCTCTAATCCTGGATGTGATGGTATCGGTAGGTGGGGTTCAGGGGAGGTAATTAAGGTTAGGTGAGGTCATGTGGGTAGAGCCCCCAGGATGGGGGCAGTGGAGACCCCAGAGCTTCCTCTGTGCACCATATGAGGGCAGTAAGAAGGCTAGGAAGGTCTTTACCAGGCCTGGCCACGCAGACATCCTGATCTTGGAATTCCAGCCTCCAGAACTGTGAGAAATAAATGCCTGCTGTGTAAACCGCCACACCTTTTTTTTTTTTAAATAGCAACCTGAGGTGCCAAGACAGAGAGGGATACCATGCCTGTAGCAGGAAGGGAATTAAGAGTTTATAACTGCTCAGTACACCAACTATGGAATAGACAGCATCTTTTCCAAGGTGGACGGACCGAGATGGGCCTAGTTGGACGAAGCTTGTGACACCTGGAACTGTGGATGTTGTCTGAGACGACATTCTCGCTGCAGCGCAGGTACATGTGACCCAGATACACGCTGAGCTTTAAATAAGGAGGCAGAGGGTCTCCACGTATGGGGTTTTTTGACTTCTCTTCCTTCTCCACTTGTTTGTTTCAGAAAAGTATCAATCTCAAAACTTAAGACAAATTAAATAACTTCTCCAGAGCCCTCTATAAACAACTCTATTAAATTAGTTCATGACTTTATGGGTGAAAGTGAGGGATCTAAAACCAAGATCATCTCTCAGTGTGACACAATAAAAATAGCTAATCACATGGCTTGGCTTGGGTTTTAAAAGTGTCTAGAGACACAAGTTCAGAAAATACTTTATATATCAAGACAAGATTGTTTTCCTTCAATGAGAGGGGCACCATCAAACGACCATCTTTGTATCTTATGACCTATGTCAAGGGAGGAAGCCAGGAGCCCTCTTTAATTGTGTTAATTAACTAATCCATTCCTTGTCATCTGCCCCATCTTGCAATAGAATCACTGCATCAAAACTTTCTCTTTTATTTTTTCAATAAAGAAATTAATTCCAGTGCTATTATTTTGTGTGGAAAAGGAGAGTATTTTTAGCCAAAGAGACCACAGTCCTTGAGCACATTAACTGGAATAAAGGACAACATGCTAATATTAGCCACACTAAGCCTTTTAAACATAACATATGATCTTAAAGTGGTTCTGACTTTTATTCAAAATGAAAAATAGCTCCCTCTAGTTAGCCACAGGAAAGCTGGGACATATTTCTTGCATCATCACTACTCTGTGATTTCAATATAGTTAAAAATAGCTTAAACAGTTCATTCCATTTGCAGTCTATTTGTTTTACTTTAATTTCATACTATACTGACAATTACTCAGCTTCATTAACTACTTAGGAAATTTCTCAAGTACACTACAAGAAACATCAGGCAAGAAATAATAAATTACAGCATGTACGTTCTTGAAGTCAATCCCGAAAGAGCCTTTTCATGAAATTCACACGCTAAGCCCTTAAAGCCCTGTAGGGTCAACCCACATCAGGATTCTTGCTTCTGACCCTTGTATTGGAAAGATGATTCATTACGAACCTAAACATCACCACTGTGTGTCAATTACATAGAAAGCATTTTGCTAGACGTTAAAGAAAAATTTAAAAATAATTCCTGTACTCTAGGAGTTTACAGTATACTTGGAGTAAAAGTATGTATATAAGACACAGGAAGCACCAAAGGACTGATATAGAAAAAAACTGATAGAAGAAGAGAGGTTTTTGGGAAAAGTCACTCGAGTTTGATGGTAAGAGAAGTGATCAGAGGAAGCACCCTCTGGCTTGGGCTTGGGGCAGAGGGGCAAGGAAAACAGAAGCAAAGACACAGCAGTGGCAAGACAGGATGAAGGGATGTGGAAGGAAGGGTCATTTGGCCGCTACAGAGTTTCTGCGGGGAAATAATGCTGCAAATAGTATTGAAAGACTAATTCCTGTGATTTCATATAGTGCAGTGTGTATATGTCAATCCCAACTCCCAATTTATCCTCTCTCCTTCCCCTACTCCAGTAACCATAGCTACTAAGGACATACTGTATAGTACAGGGAACTGAATTCAATACTCAGTGAAGACCTATACGGGAAAAGAATTTTAAAAAAAGAATGGATGTATGTGTATGTACAACTGATTCACTTTGCTGTACACCTGATACTGATACATTATACATCAATTACATTCCAATAAAAAATAAAAAAACACAGAAAAAATAAAATTAATTAGCTCATCAAGCACTTACTAATGCCAGACAGCATCCAAGGTGCTGGCCATGGGGAACTACACAGGTCAGACTCCTCCCTCCCCGAGCCTGCACCATGGGGTCAGGGGACCTGCTCTGGAGAAAATAAACGTGGGACGTGACGGGAGGGGTTAGGCAGTGTGGGCGTCTACCCAAATCTGGGGTTAAGGCAAAATCTGTCTGAAGAGGGATACTTGGAGCTAAGACAAGGTAAGAAAGCACCACCGTCCTTCACAGAGGGGACGGCCGGCACAGAGGGCCCGAGGCAGGCATGACCTGGGCACCGTCCTTCACAGAGGGGACGGCCGGCACAGAGGGCCCGAGGCAGGCATGACCTGGGCACCGTCCTTCACAGAGGGGACGGCCAGCACAGAGGGCCCGAGGCAGGGGTGACCTGGGCACCGTCCTTCACAGAGGGGACAGCCGGCACAGAGGGCCCGAGGCAGGCATGACCTGGGCACCGTCCTTCACAGAGGGGACAGCCGGCACAGAGGGCCCGAGGCAGGGATGACCTGCGTCTTTCAAAGCACCCGCAGGCCATCAATGGGGCTAACCACAGGTACCAGCAAGTCCTCTGAGAGAATTCCTTCAAATCGCCCCTATTTTCAGAACCACTTTTGCATGGTCTTCCATGAGGATGATGGTATGTTAGCTAAGCCATATTCCCTGGGGATATGGCAGGTGGGATTTCTGCCTGACACCGCCTTCATTTTCTCCACAGTTCTACCCACCTGGCACTAGTAAGGGAGCCCCATGTTTTGCCCACTGTTGAATTCCCAGTGTCTAGAACAATGCTCAGTGTATTCAAGTTGCTCAGGGAAGTGCTTGTGGAATGAATGCACTGAGTGAGTATCACTTCTCGTCCTCCTCAGAGTGGTCCAAAATGAGAGGCAGGGAGAAGGAAAGACAAGACGGAACAAGAAGTGAATCAGAATGCCTACCTTCAGTTCTAGTTGAGGAATGGATAAAGAAGGTGTGATATATTTATACAATGAAATATTACTTAGCCATACAAAGGAACAAAGTTGGGTCATTTTTGTAGAGACATGGATGGACCTGGAGACGGTCATATGGACGGAAGTAAGTCAGAAAGAGAAAAACAAGTATAGTATTAATATGGAATGCATTTATATGGAAACTGAAAAAATTGGTAGATGACCTTATTTACAAAGTAGAAATAGAAACAGGTGTAGAGAAAAAATACGTATGGATACTAAGGAAGAAAGGGGGAGTGGAATGAATTAGGAGACTGGGATTGGCATATATGCATTATTAATACTATATATAAAACAAGTAACTAACGAGAACCTGCTGTATAGCTCAGGGACCTCTACTCACTGCTCTATGGTGACCTGAACGGGAGGGAAAGAAAATGTGGTGTTTTTTCTAAAGGAAATTCAAAAAGGAGGGAATGTATGTACACATGTAGCTGATTCCCTGGGCTATACAGCACAAACTGAAAGAACACTGCAAAGCAACTATATCCCAACAAAAACTTTACAAAGTAAAACATACGCTGCTAACCTCAGTGTACTCATACTTCTCAGGTGAGGGGGTCCCTGGCCCTTGCACACTCCTCTCAGGAACTTTTTTTTAAATTTAAATTTATTTATTTTAATTAGAGGCTAATTACTTTACAATATTGTATTGGTTTTGCCATACATCAACATGAATCTGCCACAGGTGTACACGTGTTCCCCATCCTGAACCCCCCTCCCACCTCCCTTCCCATACCATCCCTCTGGGTCATCCCAGTGCACCAGCCCCGAGCTTCCTGTATCATGCATCGAACCTGGACTGGTGATTCGTTTCACATATGATATTATACATGTTTCAATGCCATTCTCCCAAATCATCCCACCCTCTCCCTCTCCCACAGAGTCCAAAACACTGTTCTATACACCTGTGTCTGTCTCTTTTGCTGTCTCACATACAGGGTTGTCGTTACCATCTTTCTAAATTCCATATATATGCATTAGTATACTGTATTGGTGTTTTTCTTTCTGGCTTACTTCACTCTGTATAACAGGCTCCAGTTTCATCCACCTCATTAGAACTGATTCAAATGAATTCTTTTTAATGGCTGAGTAATACTCCATTGTGTATATGTACCACAGCTTTCTTATCCATTCATCTGCTGATGGACATGGAAGGTTGCTTCCATGTCCTGGCTATTGTAAACAGTGCTGTGATGAACACTGGGGTACACGTGTCTCTTTCAATTCTGGTTTCCTCGGTGTATATGCCCAGCAGTGGGATTGCTGGGTCGTATGGCAGTTCTATTTCCAGTTCTATTTTTTAAGGAATCTCCACACTGTTCTCCATAGTGGCTGTACTAGTTTGCATTCCCACCAACAGTGTAAGAGGGTTCCCTTTTCTCCACACCCTCTCCAGCATTTATTGCTTGTAGACTTTTGGATCACAGCCATTCTGACTGGCGTGAAATGGTACCTCATTGTGGTTTTGATTTGCATTTCTTTGATAATGAGTGATGTTGAGCATCTTTCCATGTGTTTGTTAGCCATCTGTATGTCTTCTTTGGAGAAATGTCTATTTAGTTCTTTGGCCCATTTTTTAACTGGGTTGTTTATTTTTCTGGAATTGAGCTGCAGGAGTTGCTTGTATATTTTTGAGATTAGTTGTTTGTCAGTTGCTTCATTTGCTATTATTTTCTCCCAATCTGAAGGCTGTCTTTTCACCTTGCATATAGTTTCTTTTGTTGTGCAGAAGCTTTTAATTTTAATTAGATCCCATTTATTTTTGCTTTTATTTCCAATATTCTGGGAGGTGGGTCATAGAGGATCCTGCTGTGATGTATGTCGGAGAGTGTTTTGCCTATGTTCTCCTCTAAGAGTTTTATAGTTTCTGGTATTATATTTATATCTTTAACCCATTTTGAGTTTATTTTTGTGTATGGTGTTAGAAAGTGTTCTAGTTTCATTCTTTTACAAGTGGTTGACCATTGTCCCAGCACCACTTGTCAAAGAGATTGTCTTTTCTCCATTGTATATTCTTGCCTCCTTTGTCAAAGATAAGGTGTCCATAGGTGTGTGGGTTTATCTCTGGGCTTTCTATTTTGTTCCATTGATCTATATTTCTGTCTTTGTGCCAGTACCATACTGTCTTGATGACTGTGGCTTTGTAGTAGAGCCTTAAGTCAGGCCGGTTTATTCCTCCAGTTCCATAGGAACTTTTCTTTTTTATTGAAGCAGAGTTGATTTATAATGTTGTGTTCCTTTCTGCTATACAGAAGTGATTCAGTCATACACATCTTTCTGTTCTTTTTCATATTCTTTTCCATTGTGGTTTCATACTGTTATTCATGACAGGATATTGCTTGTAATTCCCCAGGATGAACTTTTCTTGATGTGAGCAGCTTACCCATTCCATCAAGAACCTTCCTTCCTTCGCTTCCTCTGCTGAAATATCTGAAAGTAACTTTTGATTGCAACTGTACCTCTCATCACCCTGCTTGGTTGATAAAGGGGAAGAAATACTTTTTAAAAAAGAAGAGAAAGAAGCAATATTGTTTTTTAAAAAAGAATATAGTCCCTTCTGTTTTGGAACTTTCCCTACATTTCCCCTGCCCTCATATATAACTGAGCATTTTTTTAAATGAGTCTCTTTTATTTGGTCGGTATAAAGTTCAATTATTAAATAAAGCTTATTAACTGTATTATACCAATCTATACAAATGTGGGAGGGGGAGAATAGTATTTAAATATGTCAAAGACAGAAGTATGTCAGGCCTCCTCCAGCACTTTTTTTTTTTTGGCCACACTAAGCTTCCTGTGGGATCTTAGTTCCCAGACCAGGGATGACTGTGGCCCCTGCAGTGGTAACCACTGGACTACCAGAGAAGTCCCCTAACTTAACTATTTATTGCTTGTTGCTTACAAACAAGACTCCACTACACCTTCCTTGCAGCTCCCTCTGCCTGTTCCCCTTCCAATGGCAAGATGTCCTTTATGCCTTGATGTTAAATCACTAAGTTGTGTCTGACTCTTTGCGACCCCATGAACTGCAGCATGCCAGGCTTCTCTGTCCTTCATTATCTCCCTGAGTTTCCTCAAACTCATGTCAGTTGAGTCAGTGATGCCATCCAACCGTCTCATCCTCTGTCACCCTCTCCTCCTCTTGCCCTCAATTTTTCCAAGCATCAGGGTCTTTTCCAATGAGTTGGCTCTTTGCATCAGGTGGCCAAAGTATTGGAGCTTCAGCATTAGTCCTTCCAATGAATATTCAGGGTTGATTTCCTTTAGGATTGATTTGTTTGATATCCTTGCTATCCAAAGGACTTTAAAGATTCTTATTTCTTCATGGTGAATACATGGGGAAAATGTGGAAACAGTGTCAGATTTCAATTTCTTGGGCTCCAAAGTAAATGCAAGATGGTGACTGCAGCCATGAAATTAAACGACTCTTGGTCCTTGGAAGAATAGCTATGTCAAACCTTTATGCCCACTTTTGTGCAAAAGAAAGCTAGTTCCATTCTGCAATGTTTCTGTCCCTTGCAGACAAGGAATTATCACTATTTGCGAAACTGTTTTTCTTTGTTCAGGAGTCTCACACTCAACCATCTACAGAGGCTGGGCCTGGGTGAGGAGGGCAGAAGGGCATGTGGAGGTGGGACGTGTGATGAGAGGAGCAGCTTTTGTACTATCTAAGTGAGGGCTCCGAGTCCTGCTTAGCAAGCCAAGCGCTCAGATCGTTCTACCAAGGGCCTTGGCCCTCCAGCTTCTGGTCCAGGGCCTGGGGCGTGGGAGGGGCTAATGGAGACAAAAGGAGGACTTTTTTCTTATACAGTTTATTCCCCTATATTGCCCCATAAGTGAAAAATGAAACAATGGAAATCTAAGAAGACTGCTGATTTTTAAATGCAGGAAAAGAAGGGTAGGAGTGTGTGTGTGTGTGTGCGTGTATGAGAGAGAGAGAGAGAGAGAGAGAGAGACAAAGAGAGGAAGGAAGGAAAGAGGAGGAAGCAGGAAGAGGTGGGGAGGTGAGGAGGGAAGAGATGAGAAAGTGGGGAGGAGAGGGGGAAAAGGAGGTGGTCAGAGCTAGAAACTACCGCAACTCCACAGTTCAGTGGAACAGAGAGAGGGAAGAAATCAGACCTGAAAGCAGGAGCAAGGGAACAGGGGAGGGGAGGACAGGCTGGGCACAGAGGGGGAAACAGAGGGAGCCAGTGCTGGGGGTGTGAGCCAGGTGCACCCCACACCCTGCCCCTGTCAGTCACCCGCCCCAGCCTGGCTGGATCAAGGCCCAGGCACCGAAGTCACCTCCTGTGGCTCGGGAATATTGATCAGCCCCTCGGGAAGCAAGGGTGGGGCGTGTCTCAGTCTCACTCCAACCCTCCGGGCCCCCGTGGGGACACGGATTCAAGCCTGAACAACCTGGATCGGTCCGCAAGATGCAGCCCCTCTCAGGCAAGCCTCCTGGAGCTTTAGGACTTTAGGTGCAGAGGGATCTTGAAGGGATGGTTCCTTGGGTAGAGCAGCCTGGGGAGAGCCCCTCACTGAAGTCAGCTGGACTATGGCGGCCCTCAGGGGGGACAAACCAAGGGCAGGCAGCCCTCCATGGTCTGAAGCAGCTGATAACTGCCTCCTGCACTTCTCTACTGGCACTGCCATCAGACGAGCAGCTCTGAGCCAAGTGGGCAGGGTGGGCTGAGCTCACAAGCTGGTCAAACAAGGTCCTCCATGTAGTCACACTCAGCTCTTATCCGAGAGACTCAGAAAGGGGCAAGGAGGCTTAAACTCTCTCTTACCAACAATCTCTGAAGCCAAACAATCAAAGGTTCAGAGCTACAAAGTCAGTCAAAAATCAACCAAAATACATTTAAAAAGAAATTGGGCTCTGACTTGAAACAATACAAACATGCTTTTTAAATACATTTTTCATTCTCTATTACTCAACCATTAAAAAGAATGAAACAATTCCATCTGTAGCAACATGGATGGGCCTAGAAATTATCATACTAAGTGAACTAACTTGGACAGAAAAAGACAAGTACCATACAATATATATATATATATATATATATATATGTGAAATCTAAAGTATTGATTAGACACAGCACAATTAACCTATCTATGAAACAGAAAAAGACTCACAGACATAGAGAACGAACTTGTGAGTGTGGAGGGATGGATTGGGAGTTTGGGACTAGTGGATGCAAACTAGTATATATAGGAGGGAAAAACAACCTCCTACTGTATAGCACAGGAATCATATTCAATATCCTGTGATAAATACAATGGGAAACAATATGAAAAAATATATCTATATATTTGTATAACTAAGTCACTGCAGTAGAGCATAAATTAACATAACACCATAAATCAACCATACCTCAATAAAATTAATACTTATATACTTTTAATTATAAAATATTCGATTCAGTTGCTCAGTTGTGTCCGACTCTGCAACACCATGGACTAAAGCATGCCAGGCCTCCCTGTCTATCATCAACTCCCGGAGTTTACCCAAACTCATGTCCATTGAGTCTGTGATGCTATCCAACCATCTCCTCTGTCGTCCCCTTCTCCTCCTGCCATCAATCCCTCCCAGCATCAGGGTCTTTTCCAATGAATCAGTTCTTCACATCAGGTGGCCAAAGTATTGGAGTTTCAACTTCAACATCAGTCCTTCCAATGAACACCCAGGACTGATCTTTAGGATGGACTGGTGGATCTCCTTGCAGTCCAAGGGACTTTCAAGAGTCTTCTCCAACACCACAGTTCAAAAGCATCAATTCGTCAGTGCTCAGTGTTCTTTATACTCCAACTCTCACATCCATACATGACTACTGGAAAAACCACAGCCTTAACTAGACAGAATTTTGTTGGCAAGGTAATGTCTCTGCCTTTTAATATGCTGTCTAGGTTGGTCATAATGTTCCTTCCAAGGACTAAGCATCTTTTAATTTCATGGCTGCAATCACCATCTGCAGTGATTTTGAAGCCCCAAAAAGTAAAGTCTGCCACTGTTTCAACTGTTTCCCCATCTATTTGCCATGAAGTGATGGGACCAGATGCCATGATCATATTTTTCGGAATGTTGAGTTTAAGCCAACTTTTTCACTCTCCTCTTGCACTTTCATCAAAAGTCTCTTTAGTTCTTCACTTTCTGCCATAAGGGTGGTGTCATCTGCATATCTGAGGTTATTGGTATTTCTCCTGGCAATCTTGATTCCAGCTTGTGCTTCACCCAGCCCAGCGTTTCTCATGATGTACTCTGCATATAAGTTAAATAAGCAGGGTGACAATATACAGCCTTGATGTACTCCTTTTTCTGTTTGGAACCAGTCTGTTGTTTCATGGCCAGTTCTAACTGTTGCTTCCTGACCTGAATACAGATTTCTCAGGAGGCAGGTCAGGTGGTCTGGTATGCCTATCTCTTTCAGAATTTTCCACAGTTTATTGTGATCCACACAGTCAAAGGCTTTGGCATAGTCAATAAAGCAGAAGTAGGTATTTTTCTGGAACTCTCTTGCTTTTTCAATGATCCAGTGGATGTTGGCAATTTGATCTCTGGTTCTTCTGACTTTTCTAAAATCAGCTTGAACATCTGGAAGTTCACGGTTCACGTATTGCTGAAGCCTGGCCTGAAGAATTTTGAGCATTACTTTACTCGTGTGTGAGATGAGTGCAATTGTGTGGTAGTTTGAACATTCTTTGGCATTGCCTTTCTTTGGGATTGGAATGAAAACTGACCTTTTCCAGTCCTGTGGCCACTGCTGAGTTTTCCAAATTTGCTGGCATATTGAGTGCAGCACTTTCACAGCATCATCTTTCAGGATTTGGAATAGCTCAACTGGAATTCCATCACCTCCACTAGCTTTGTTCATAGTGATGCTTTCTAGGGCCCACTTGACTTCACATTCCATGATGTCTGGCTCTAGGTGAGTGATCACACCATTGTGATCATCTGGGTCGTGAAGATCTTTTTTGTACAGTTCTTCTGTGTATTCTTGCCACCTCTTCTTAATATCTTCTGCTTCTGTTAGGTCCATACCATTTCTGTCCTTTATTAAGCCCATCTTTGCATGAAATGTTCCCTTGGTATCTCTAATTTTCTTGACAAGATCTCTAGTCTTTCCTATTCTATTGTTTTCCTCTATTTCTTTGCACTGATCACTGAGGAAGGCTTTCTTATCTCTCCTTGCAATTCTTTGGAACTCTGCATTCAAATGGCTATATCTTTCCTTTTCTCCTTTGCTTTTCACTTCTCTTCTTTTCACAGCTGTTTGTAAGACCTCCTCAGACAGCCACTTTGCTTTTTTGCATTTCTTTTTCTTGGGGATGGTCTTGATTCCTGTCTCCTGTATAATGTCATGAACCTCCATCCATAGTTCATCAGGCACTCTATTAATCAGATCTAGTCCCTTAAATCTATTTCTCACTTCTACTGTATAATCATAAGGGATTTGATTTAGGTCATACTTGAATGGTTTAGTGGTTTTCCCTACTTTCTTCAATTTCAGTCTGAATTTGGCAATAAGGAGTTCATGATCTGAGCCACAGTCAGCTCCCAGTCTTGTTTTTGCTGACTGTATAGAGCTTCTCCATCTTTGGCTGCAAAGAATATAATCAATCTGATTTTGGTGTTGACCATCTGGTGATGTCCATGTATAAAGTCTTCTCTTGTGTTGTTGGAAGAGGGTGTTTGCTATGACCAATGCATTCTCTTGGAAAAACTCTATTAGCCTTTGCCCTGCTTCATTCTGTACTCCAAGGCCAAATTTGCCTGTTACTCCAGCTGTTTCTTGACTTTCTACTTTTGCATTCCAGTCTTCTATAATGAAAAGGACATCTTTTTTGGGTGTTAGTTCTAAAAGGTCTTGTAGGTCTTCATAGACCTGTTCAACTTCAGTTTCTTCAGCATTACTCATCGGGGCATAGACTTGGATTGTTGTGATATTGAATGGTTCGCCTTGGAAATGAACAGAGATCATTCTGTCATTTTTGAGACTGCATCCAAGTATTACATTTTGGACTCTTTTGTTGACTATGATGGCTACTCCATTTCTTCTAAGGGATTCTTGCTCACAATAGTAGATATAATGGTCATTTGAGTTAAATTCACCCATTCCAGTTCATTTTAGTTTGCTGATTCCTAGAATGTCGATGTTCACTCTTGCCATCTCTTGTTTGACCACTTCCAATTTGCCCTGATTCATGGACCTAACATTCCAGGTTCTTATGCAATATGGCTCTTTATAGCATCAGACCTTGCTTCCATTACCAGTCACATCCACAACTTGGTGTTGTTTTTGCTTTGGCTCTGTCTCTTCATTCTTTCTGGAGTTATTTCTCTACTGATCTCTATTGCCCAAGCATATTGGGCACCTACCGACCTGTGGAGTTCATCTTTCAGTGTCCTATCTTTTTGCCTTTTCATACTATTCCTGGGGTTCTCAAGGCAAAAATACTAAAGTGGTTTGCCATTCCCTTCTCCAGTGGACCACATTTTGTCAGAACTCTCCACCATGACCCATCTGTCTTATTGGCTAGACTTAAAAGAGAACAAAACACTGAACCTTCATCTCAGAAATTAAAAAAAATTGAAGAAATTTCATTACAGGCTTAAATGGGAGTTTTAATATGTGTATTGAAGTTGATAAGAAATTTGAATACTTGCAGTGATCTGAAGCCATATTTGATAAGCTGTTTCAAGGCAAAATTGAATAATGAATCATTTAATATATATTTGAAAGTTTTGAGTTTATAATAAAAATTCTAGTATTCTAATTTAAAATATTAACTCATATCTTCACCCCAAAGTTTAATAAAAACTTAAAAATAATGTTCTCCTTATTATTCCCTACTTCGCATCTTTCCTTTAGCTCCAATAACAGCTAAAGGATAAGATCTTTGGGAACTCTCAGAATCATTTCACAGTTGAAGGCAAAGACACAATCAACTATTCAAGTTTTCTTCTCCATTTTAAATATAGATACACCTCTATTGGTGAAGACAAATCATTTCTGCATCATAGTTCTTGGTCATAAACTTCAACCTCATAAATAGCAATGATAATTAGAAATCTCTCTTGATGAATAGATTGTTCGGTGCATTTGCTCAATACTTGATATATTCCACAAATATTTATGGAGAACCTGCTATGCCTTGGACACAATGCCAAGGGCTGGAAATTAACAAATGATTAAGACAGAGTCCGTGATTTCAAGGAGGAGGTGCTATCTAACAGGGGAGGGATACAGACACCTACAAAGAGCTGCCAGGGTGAGAGGGGGTCCAAGACAGTTGAGGGTGAGTGGGAGAGCAAGGGTGGGCCCCATCAGTGCATTCTATCCTCAGCTGAATGGCATGCATTACTCCCTGGCACAAAAAGGCACCTTCTCTCCTCTTTGGTGAAAGGTATGAGGTATGGGCAATGACTGGGGGGAACACGGGGGCATGTTCAGAAGACATGAATATATAAGCTGTTGGCAGGCCTGGGAGAAGCATGTTCAAGCCTCCCAGTCCCCATTTTACTGGGACTGTGATAGCATTTAGCACTGGTCACCACAGCTCCTTTTCCAAAGTTCTCTCTTTCCCTGGAATCTGTGAGATAACACTCTCCTATCTTTCTTCTTTTAACCTCCACCTCTAAGATGTATTTGAACATTTCTCTTTCCAGCAGGACCTCTCTTTAGGTTTCTGATCTGTACAGTTAACTGCCAGTTTGGCATCTCCTCTTAGACTATGAGTCAAAGGCAATTCAATCCTAACACATTTAAAACTGGCCTCATGCTCTTCCCTTCCAAACCCTGGTCCTCTAATCCATCTCTTTAACCCAGTGAGTGGTGCCTTGTCTTCCCTGGTACTTATGGCTGAGGCCTGAAAGTCATCTTACACACCTACTTCCTCCTCCTCCTCTCCGATTTCTTTCAGAATCCAACCGCCCACAACTCGAGCTGATTCTGCTGCTGGGCATCTTTGCATTGTATCCAGGCCCACTGTGATGCTGCCTTGCATTCAGTGCTGGTCCCTCAGCCTAAATCAACTTTCCTCCTCCTGTACTTCCTGCCCCTGGATGACACTAGCTTCATCAATCCCAGGGAATCCTTCCTGTCTAGACCAATACCTCTCCTTAACTGCTCTCAAAGTACTCTTCTTTCAGTACTTATCACAATTATGATCTTAGAATTTTTTGATAATGTCTGTCTCTTCCATTAGACTATATGTTCCATGAGACAGCGTATATTAATGTATTTCACAATTCGAAAATCACTGCTTAGAAAATTGATGAGTGGTAGTAAATATTTCCTCAATAAATGCAGGATGAAGTACGTATATATAAACTTCAGCTGTACCCCATACTCTGCAACTTATTAATTTCCCTAAAATATATAGGGTCTGTGAGAGCACCTTGTGATTGAGTTACCACAACCACTCTATTTGTTGATGGAGTTTGACCAAAAGGCTTTATGCCATTTCCAAATGTTTCCTGGGAGTAGGTTTTCCTCCCTGCTTTGAAAAATGCAAAGTTTTTTTTTTTTTTTTTCTGCCCTGCTCTTTCTACTTGAGAGAAAACGTAGTAAGTCTAGGCTGCAGTTGAGGTCAGAGGTTTTAAGAACAGGGAACAAAATGTTCATTCTAGTAATTATACAATGTCATATTATTTAATTACTTATAATGTTAGAATGGAATTTTTTGGTTATTTCCATTTTATTTCTATTAATATTTTCTAGAACAAATAAATGCATAGAGCTTATATGACCTTATCTTTTGATTTTGGTTTCTTGTCTACTTCTAAAAAACCTTCAATGACATTAATTTTATCAGTGTCTGTGAATGGATAAAATGTGGTCAATTCTATTTGGTAAAAACAAAAGAAACAAATATGGTAATCATGTTCTATAAAGTTACAGTAGACACAAAAATAGCTAATACTGAGCTATGTCTCCTTCAAGGGGACGTACAGGGTGAGGTTCCTGGGAGCTATCGCTCGTACCATTTTCACCAACTGATCTACACCTAATCTTGCTTTGTGTGTATTTCTGTTTAAAAGATATCCTACTAATATATACTGTTGATTCATTAATACTGAGCTCACAGCCAACAGTACCGTTACTCATGCCTGATAGAAGCTTATTGAACATCTGTATTTTTTCCTTAAAAAATACATCACACACATCACAGCCTTCTTGCACTTAGGAACACCAGAAAGTACTACAGCATTCTGTTCATGGGTCATTTTAAACAGTGAAATCATCAGAAAAAAGCACAACAATGCAAAAAATGGTACTAAATAGACCACGTAAAAGATACTTGTTTACCGTATGAGAACTGAAACAAGAAGGCAGAGTCTCAGCTGAAATGCACACGTCAGGCACCTCAAACTTACTGCCTCTGTGTGCGGCAAATATTGACTTCGGGTTTACAGATAAACATGCCAGAAGACCAATGCACAAATACAGAAGCTGCAAATAATGAGATAAAGTCTACACACATACAATGGAGTATTATCCAGCCGTGAAATGAAATTCTGATACCTGCTACAGTAAGGACGAACCTTGAAAACTTTATGCTAAGTGAAATAAGCCAGACCAAAAAAAAAAAAAAAAGGGCACATATTACATGGTTCCATTTATACGAAATATCTAGAATAGGCAAGTTATCAGGGCTTTGGGGGAAAGGAGGATGCTGAGTTATTGCTCAACGGGTCTAGAGTTTCTGTTTGGGATGATGAAACAAGTACTGGAGATGGGTGGTGATGGGAGCACAATGAAGTCAATGTAATGAATGCTAGTGTTGCACCATGAATGGTTAAAGAGGAACATTTTATATTAAACACATTTTACAATAAAGAATCAAAAGAGTCGCTGAATAAGATTAAATGGATTATGTGACTCTTCTGTTAAAACCTAAAGGAAACATCTGGATGGAACTAAGAGATTCTAATTTACCCACATGTCCTCTTAAAGCAAAGACCCTCCCTAATATGCTTTTTTTTTTTTTCTTGGCCCCACTGAGCAGCTTACAGGATCTCAGTTCCCCAGCCAGGGATCAAACCCAGGCTCCCAGCAGTGAAAGCACAGTGGCCCAACCAGTGGACCCTCGGGGAACTCCAAAATGTTTTCCTTTCGGTTTATAGACCACATTGAAAAATAAGCTTCCTATTTAATAATATCAGCTGATTATTGAGGAAAACAAACAATTTAAAATGTGCATGTCAGTTGTTTGGCCTCACTTTATGCTTTTGGTAAAAATTTATGTACTCGTAGAATAATTTGTTCTGATTGCCAAAAGAAGGGTCACCCCAGGAACCAACAACTGATGCTCCTAATTTATGTTGAACTAAAACTGCCTCTCTGGTCCACTATATTTGGGTGAAGTGATTTTCTCAGGAAAACTACCACCAGTACAACTTAGGTATTTAGGCACTACATGTCCACTGTGAATCTTTCATGTCCCTTCTCTCTCCTACCTCACCAATCTAATTCTCATCTGCTTCCTCCCCTATTTTCATATCTCTAGAGAGAGCCATCTGTTAGAATATGGCTGTGGTTGCCATCATCATTCAAATGTTCCTTTTTATTTTAAGTATTTCTTGACCCAGCAATTACAAAGAACCATGGCTAGATATAAACATAAACGGAATGTGCTAATGTAGAATGCAAACAATATTAAAATGTTAAACTTAACATAGGGAGGAATTCATGGCCAAAGAAAAGTCTATTACAGTTCTTTCAATCTTTTTAAAATGCATCATAAAACTAAAAATGTTTCACTACAGAATAACATTTTGGCTTCTCTTATGATTGCAAAGAAGGGTAATTATGATTGTCATGAAAACACATTGAGCAGCTGTATACTGTTAACAAAAGAATCATTCTATGAACGTGCTCAAAAACTGGCACTTTGTATGCTCACATTTCCTAGAAATTAGACAGTCTTCCCAACTGGAGCAGACAGCAAAAGAGATGCCTTTCTATTAATTGTGGCTTTGTACCAATCAAGTTTTGGGAGCCAATTGGATTGTCTTTCTTTGGGACAATTTCTTACACATACTCAGACATGTGTATTATAATTTTATAAAAAAGTAATTTTTAAGTTCTCAAATGATAGCCTTTTCTATTTGCTTTTTTTAATTTTTAAAATTTTTTGGCCTTGCTGCATGGCATGTGGGATCTTAGTTCCCCAATGAAGGATCAAACCCATACCTACTGCAAAGAAACATGGGAGTCTTAACCACTGGGCCACCAGGAAAGTCCTGATAGCTTTTTAACTCTTGGAAATTATTGGTGGGACTTCCCTACAGTGGATAGGAGTCCACCTGCCAATGTGGGCGATAGGGGTTCGATTCCTGGTCCGGGAAGATTCCACATGCCATGGAGGAACTAAAGCCCATATGCCACAATTACTGAAGCCTGCACTCTAGAGCCTGTGAGTTGCAACAATGGTGCCCATGTGCTACAACTGCCCACATGCCCTAGAACCCAAGCTCTATAATCAGAGGAGTCACTGCAAGAAGTCCATGCACGCCAACAGAGAAAGTCCATGTGCTGCTCACACTAGAGAAAGCCTGTGTGCGGCAATGAAGACCCAGCGCAACCCAACAAACCACACACACATATCAGGGTATTCTTTCATAAAGGCACATCTGTTCAGAAATCATTTGGAGTCTTTTCTCCTAATTGCTACAGTTGTTTGGACGGATGCATGTGCTTTCATTTTGAGGCAAAGTAGTGAAATGTTTTCACATTATCAAGATAAGAATCGACTGCTTTTGAGTCGACCTTACATGCTGGACCCCCATTCACACACAGCATGAAATAAGTCAGGGTCTTTACAAATGGTGTTTTGATAGATGCTGGATTGTTATCTATGCCATATTTATGCCCACTCTTTTAAGAACAATGTAGCATTATGTTCATTTGGATAAACTGTGATTTGACAACTGATTTCAATAAAACATTTGCTTCACTTAAAAAAAAGAAATCATAAAAAAGCATAATGAGTAACTATTTTATGAAGGCTAATGAATAGGTACTTACTCATTAAAGACTAGGTCTGGTGCAAAATAGAGATACTGGCTGTTTGTATGTTTGTACGATCTCCAGCTCAAGGCAAATGACGACAGACACATCCAAGAATACTGGATGAGGGTTATTTGGTCCTCAAGAGGCAGGTTTTTAAATCCTGAAGAACAGAACAATTTACCACAGAAAACACTTAGCATTTAAGTACATCCCAGGAAGGAGCTTCTTAAGTCCACCCCCTTGCCCCCTCTCTTCTCATCGACTCAAAGCAATTCCACAGTTCCTTCCAGAGTACCTATCACGGACCTGGCCTTGTTTAACGTTTTATGTTAAATTCACTCTAAATGCTCAAGAAGCAAACACTGCCAGGACAAAGAAAACTAAGATGTCCTGGACGTTTCACTGTGGACGGTGGTCTACCACCCTTAGTGAGACTGAAAGAATTTGTGTTAACCTGTGCCACTTGCTTCAGCCTACTCACAACTGATATCTTCATAACCAAAGATAATTTAATGACTGTCTACTACTGCATACCTGAAACAGTGGTGGAAGATGTTAGTTTTCATGAAGTGATGTGAAAGTTAGTCACTCAGTCAAGTCTGACTCTGTGACCTCATGGCCTTTAGCCCACCAGGCTCTTTTGTCCATGGAATTCTCCAGGAAAGAATACTGGAGTGGGCTGCCACTTCCTTTTCCAGGGGATCTTCCCAACCCAGGGATCGAACCCAGGTCTCCCACATTGCAGGCAGACTCTTTACTGTCTGAGCCACCAGGGAAGCCTCATTTCCTGGTTAATTTTCATGAGTTTGCAGAGATTTAAAAAGTCTTATTCCTTGCTTCCCCTAGTTGGACATAACCAGACTTTTGAGGCAGAATACGCATTCTTGGCAGGGCTTCCTCAATAGCTCCATGGTAAAGAATCTGCCTGCAATGCAGGAGACTCAGGAGATGCGGGTTCAATTCCAGGGTGAGGAAGATGCCCTGGAGGAGGAAATGGCAACCCTCTCCAGTATTCTTGCCTGGAGAATCCCAAACACAGAAGAGTCTGGCAGGCTACAATCTATGGCGGTCTAAGAGTCAGACACGACTGAATGACTGAGCACGCATGTCCTCAAGCATCCTTGGTACTGGTCCTGCCTCACTCACAGTCTCCCTTTCTGGGCCTCAAGTCCTTCATTCGTTTCTTTTTCCACTCTCTGTACTCCAAGGGGCACCAGGGTATCCTTCTGTTCATGTAGTTTCACCTGGGCAAGCCTCCCTTCAAAGAATTAGGGCTTCTGATTACCTTTTGTTTTATGGCTGCTAGGTGACCACAGGTCATTTAAGAAATGGCTTTGGATTAATGAACTGGGACAATGTGATTGCAACTGTAAGCGGTTTCCATAGATTAACAGGGACTTTATCAATATAATTCTACAGCATAAAAAAATGACTAAATTAGGAACTTCAAGGACAACTTAAAGGGTGCTGGAGGTAAGATGATATTTTCAGCAAGATGCAGAGTCCCCTAAAGCTTACTTGACAGGTCTTTTTAAAAAATTAATATTTATTGGAGCATAATTGATTTACGATATTGTGTTAGTTTCAGGTGTACAGCAAAGTGAATCAGTTTATACACAGGATATATATATATATATATATATATTTATAATTAGGGTATCTATCTATCTATCTATATATATATCTCCACTCTTTTCAAGATTCTTTTCCCATAGAGGTCATTACAGAGTATTGAGTAGAGTTCCCTGTGCTATATATATTTTATAATATAGATAAATATAGTATGTGCGTGCATGTTCAGTTGCTTCATTCATGTCTGACTCTTTGTGACCCTGTGGACCATAGTCCATCAGGCTCCTCCATCCATGGGATTCTCCAGGCAAGAATAGTAGAGTGGGTTGCCATGTCCTTCTCCAGAGAATCTTCCCAATTCAGGGATTAAAACCAGGTCTCTTACATCTCCTGCACTGGCAGGCGGGTTCTTTACCACTAGCACCACCTGAAAAGCCCATATATAGTATATATAACTATTTTATATACGGTAGCGTGTATGTCTTAATTAACCTAGTTTAGGCTTAGATTAGCTCTTGTTATGAGCTGCTAATAATGGGCTTATTTTGGGCTCTGACAACTAGAATATGTTTTACCTTATTAATATTACTGGGATGAAATGTTCCATTTCAATCCTCAACATAAGAAATGCATACATTATATGAACACTAGAATACTTAACTCTAACTTCTCAAGAGATGAGCACACTCACCAGACTTTCTACACCCTGAATTTGACATCGAGTTAAAAACAAAAAACTGGGTCTCAGGATTGAGACGAACGCTAACTCAATCGCACCGTTGCATATGGCGCACTCCGTGGCCCTGAGGCGCCCAGTCCAGGATGCAGACCCAGAAAGGCGAGCCCGTCCTTACCTGGAAGTACCTTCGCCCACTTCACAACTTGGATCATCTGCTTGCCGGCTAAGCGATTGAGGGTGGAGAGCAGGTTTTCGGCCGTATCTGGTTTGGAGCCGTCATAGCCTGCATATACAATCTCGGGCTCGATGGTTTCAAGGATCATAGAAGGCGAAGGTGTGAGCGCTCGCGAGATTGTGGAGAGCTGCGGGACCAGCGCCGAGTTGACCGAGGGCTCCTGCGCAGGCGCGATGTATGTAGTGCCTTCCTCCGGGCTCTGGGGGGGCGGGGGTGGGGGTGGAGGCTGCTGCGCCTGTTCCTCGTGAAGCCCTTTTAACTTCCCCAACTTCTTGGACTTTCGAGCTGAAAAAAACAAAGTGATAAACAGTAAGGGCAAATTAAGATTATGTTTGGCCTGATAAATATGTCAAGTACAGCATTTCCATATGTTACAGATAAATGAATGTTGTTAAGAGTTACAAGGAAAAACTATTACAAGAAAAAATTTTATTTTTTCATTTTGTGTCCATATGAGGGTCTGACTGTTCACTAAACTGGGATAATCATTTCATAATGTAAAGTCATTAAAATCATTAAGCTCCACACTGTAAACTTATATATAGTGCATGTTGGGCTTCCCTGGTGGCTCAGCTGGTAAAGAATCCACCTGTGATGCAGGAGACCTGAATTCTATCCCTGGGTTGGGAAGATCCCCTGGAGAAGGGAAAGGCTACCCACTCCAGTATTCTGGCCTGGAGAATTCCATAGCATGGGGCAGCAAAGAGTCTGACAGGACTGAGCGACTTTCACTTTCTTTCTTTCAGGTCGCTTTAGTAGTGTCCCACTCTTTGTGACCCTGGACTATAGCCCACTGGGCTCCTCTGTCCATGGGATTCTGCAGGCAAGAATACTGGAGTGAGCTGCCACAGTGCTATATGTCAATTATTACCTCAATAAAAATGAAATGAAATAAACAGTACCAAAAAGGGGAGTTAAATAAAAGGTTATCTTGAGGATACTGTCCATGAGGTAAATTGCAATCAAATATTGACTTATATTGATGAAAACATATTTTTTTCTCTAAAGATGTCCTGCTATACTGGTAGGAACAGTTCTTTTCCAACATTTTTCTGATACCAGGCATTGTCCTATACGCTTTCTATAAATTAACCACTTTAACGACTTAGTCAGTTTTATGACTAGGTACTATTACAATTCTCATTTTATAATGAGGACACTGAGACCAGGAGGGCTGAGAAGTCTGTCCAGGATCACACAGCTAGCACATGTAAAATAGATGTAAGAGCTCAGAGGAAGGAAAAATTACTTCAGATGCTATCAAGTTATATATGCCACAACCAAATCTTTTATAAATAAAAAATTCCCACCTATTATCCACCAGAGTTGGCAACAAGAGCTAGTCTGACCTGAGTGAACTTATTGTCTGAGCCCTGTCTCTGCTCCCTCTAATTAGCTTTCCCTGGCCCTTGACTTATTCCCCTTTGGTGCTTCTCTGTCACCTAATCTTTTTGCTGTGGCCTACATGTAACCAGTTGTTTACTCAGAGTAGTTATTTTGTGCAAATGCTGTTAGACCAAGATCCCCAGCTATACTGTGAACTGCTGAGACATAAGGGTTGGGTGTTCCTCCTCTTTGACAGCCCCCACGTCACCTTGGTAAATGTTACACCTGCACAAATAATTTACACATTTCCACTGAATGAATGGGGTTGCAATCAACCCCAAAGCAAGACAACAGAAGGGAAGAAATGAAGTATCTAGACGATTCCAAATTGGAGTGCTAACTACTAAACGTACAGGAAATTAATGCTATTAAAAAAGGCAGGTGTGAGTTATACCACTACACAATCTTTAAAAATCTCTATTTTTTTTTACTATAAACAAACAATTCACATATCACATGGTCTATAATTAAGAGAGATCACAAAATACTGTATAGGAATACCACTTTAGAGTTCCAGGAGAATATATGTACAAGAGACCATGTTCTAATTTATCTAGAACAGTCCTGGTTTAGATCAATTTGGTTTATGCTTGTTTTCCAGCATGATTATTTGTAAGTGCCCCCTTTTACTCCTAAAAGTACCACATTTTGGACAACAAATAATGCGTTCATCTTAATTAAAACCAAAGAATCAGTGTTAACTTTAAGCAACCGCTTACAAATTTTTTATTGTAGTTGATTTACAGTGTTGTGTTAATTTCTGCAGTACAGCAAAGTGTCTCAGGTATACACATACATATTTCATATTCTTTTCCATTATGGTTTATCACAGGATATTGAATATATTTCCCTGTGCTATACAGGATTTTATTTATCCAATCTATATACAGTACTTTGCATCCACTAATCCCGAACTCCCAAAACTTCCCTTTCCCCAACTCTGCCCCTTTGGCAACCACGCATCTGTTCTCTACGTCTATGAGTCTGTTTCTGTTTCATAGATAGGTTCATTAGTGTTGTATTTTACATTCCACATGTAAGTGGTATCATATGGTATCTGTCTTTCACTCTCTGACTTAGTTTGCTTAGTATGTTAATCTCAAGTTCCACCCATGTTGCTGCAAATAGCATTATTTTGTTCTTTTTAATGACTGGGTAATATTCCACCAAATATATGTACCACTACTTCTTTATCCACTCATCTCTTGATGGACATTTAGGCTGTTTCCATGTCTTGGCGATTGTAAATGGTGCAATAGCAACTGCTTTTCATTCACATTTCTCTTGATGGCTCAGTCATGCAGAAGATATCCCTCTTTGCTTGACAAGTGAGTCTTCTCTCTGCTTTCCATGGGGTACTCTAGTTTTGTCCAAGAAAAGGTACTGATTTAATAACAGAAGTCTATCTTTGTTTGAGTGGATTTTTTTCTTCTGTGATCAATGGGATGTTAATGTGGATTTCTGGTTTTGTATTGAACAACTTTGGCCTTCCCAGGTGGTGCTAAAAAATCTGCCTGCCAATGCAGAAGATGCAAGAGATGAAGGCTCAATTCCTGGATTGGGAAGATCTCCTGGAGAAGGAAATGGCAACCCACTCCAATGTTCTTGCCTAAGAAGTCCAATGGACAGAGGAGCCTGGTAGGCTACAGTCCATAGGGTCCCAAAAGAGTTGGACACAACTTAGCAACTAAACAACAAGAGCAACAATGATAGAGATGGTAAAACAAAGATGGGGGGGTGGGGTAGGAGAACTGGAAGGTAGATGGGAAGAGTGGTGGGTGGATAGCAGGTGGTGGGATTGATGAAGTTTACTAGATAATGGGAAAGATGGGTGAATGAGTGAATAAATGAATAATAGAGAAAGCTCAGAAATGCCAAATGAGTTTCATTTCAATTCAGTTCAGCTGCTCAATCATGTCTGACTCATTGTGACCCCATGGACTGCAGCACGCCAGGTTTCCCTGTCCATCACCATCTCCCAGAGCTTGCTCAAATTCATGTCCATCGAGTCAGTGACGCCATCCGACCATTTCATCCTCTGTTATCCCCTTCTCCTCCTGCCTTCAATCTTTCCCAGAATCAGGGTCTTTTCCAATGAGTCAGTTCTTTGCATCAGTTCTTTGCATTCAGCTCCAGCATCAGTCCTTCCAATGAATACTGAGGACTGATTTCCTTTAGGATAGACTAGTTTGATCTCCTTGCAGTCCAGAGGACTTTCAAGAGTCTTCTCCAACACCACAGTTCAAAAGCATCAATTCTTAAGTGCTCAGCTTTCTTTATGGTCCAACTCTCACTTCCAAATGAGTTTAGAGCTCTGTAATAACTTGCTTTGCTGTAATAACTTGCTTTGCAACTGTCAGCTTTTCCATTTTATTAATTTATTTTTAAACTCCTGAAGTACCAGACATCTTCAACTTAGTTCTAACATGAATGAGGAACTTACAGGATACAAATTTAACATAAAGTAGAGCTTTGCAACCAACATAGGTCTGTCTAGTCACAGCTATGGTTTTTCCAGTAGTCATGTATGGATGTGAGAGTTGGACTATAAAGAAAGCTGAGCGCCAAAGAATTGATGCTTTTGAACTGTGGTGTTGGAGAAGACTCTTGAGAGTCTCTTGGACTGCAAGGAGATCCAACCAGTCCATCCTAAAGGAGATCAGTCCTGAATATTTACTGCAGGACTGATGCTGAAGCTGCAACTCCAGTACTTTGGCCACCTGATGTGAAGAGCTGACTCACTGGAAAGACCCTGATGCTGGGAAAGATTGAAGGCGGGAGGAGAAGGGGATGATAGAGGATAAGATGGTTGGATGGCATCACCAACTCAATGGACATGGGTTTCAGTAAACTCTGGGAGTTGGTGATGGATAGGGAGGCCTGGCGAGCTGCAGTCCATGGGGTTGCAAAGAGTTGGACACAACTGAAAGACTGAACTGAACTGAGCTGAGCTGAGACCTATGCCACACCAATTAACTTGATTTTCAAAATAACCATTCATGCTTGTCATTAATACCACTTTCATCACAAAAGCACTTACTGATACAGATAAAAGACAAGTCAGTATCCAACCACAGATATATCTGCCACCAATTCATTAAATGTTGAAGCTGGGCTTAAGAGATGAACAACATGTCATTCCTATCTTTAAGGAGTTTGAAATTAGCAATTAACAGTTTAAAATTTTCAATTATTTCAGGTCATTTCATTTCTCATGGACTGTCTGTTTCAGTAAAAGAGGCAGGAAAATCTGAGTTTTAGAACTGTCTGAATGAGCAGCAGATGCAGTCTATCTACATATGTTTGCCCAGCAGTTCTGAGTGTACAGCAGGGAACCAAGATGCTTCTGATGAAAGTGAAAGTGAAGCCGCTCAGTCGTGTCGGACTCTTTGCGATCCCATGGACTGTAGCCTATCAGGCTCCTCTGTCCATGGGATTTTCCAGGCAAGAGTGCTGGAGTGGACTGCCCAGGAATGAGTGAATGAACTGAAGAAAAAATCATCACTAAACGCCTCAAAAACTAGGCTAGAGGAGGAGAAGAAAAGAATCAAACATGCAGATAATCCCAAATGCTGGTCAATGGATAACTCTATAAGAGCTTGAGAAAATCCTCGATTGCACAGATTAGCCATGTGAGGAGTCAGATATTTGGAACTAACTGCTTCTGTGTCACATGAAGTTCTCTCTAAGCCTCGACTGATTCATCCAAAAAATGAGAATGATAGTGTTTCTATCCCCGATTTCACAGAGGGCTACTTGGATAAGAAAACTAAAACGATGCTGAAAATTATTAACATCTGAAAGAGTGCTTCAACATTACTTTCATTCTTTCACATAATTTCACAGATATTAAAACTATTCCAGTTCATTAAAATGTCCTTACTCTTTAGAAGAATACATCTAATGATAGCTATCATTTGATTGACAAGAAATAGCTAAGGGTGGTATTCTCAAATTTGATTAAAAGTTGTATTTGCTTGCAAATTAATTATGAGATTCATACTTGTTTTAGGCCTTCAATCTATAATGCTGCATCTATTTTCATGACTGATTGAAGCTCAATGTTATGAAACATGAAGAAGAATGCTTAATATTTTCTCTAGCATTTATACACAATGTTGTGGCCTGTAGCAGGACCTATTGAGATTATCTATAGATTGCTCAGCATTTCAGCTACATTTAATTTTATGTTATAATCTTATATGTGGGACACCTGTAATTGAGTAATTATCTCTATTTCTTTAAATAGTTCAAGAAAATAAATATTTTCAGTGTGTAGATTTTTCAGCCAAGTGTTTCAGCCGATATCTTTTTCTAAAAGAGTATAGTTACATAATAATCATATTACTCAAAGTAGCCCTTCTAAAATGCTTGAAAATTTTATACTGTTCTCCAACACATGCTGTCTTCTAAAATTAAAGTTCCTGAAAGTTGTTAATGTCTCATGTATTCCTATAACATCACTTTCTGTGATGCTTGTGGGTACTCAATAATATGTTTGTTGACTAAATTTATTTCATCTTAACATTGTAACACATTTGAATAAACTATTATATATATAATGTATTAATTTACTTCTGTGCAGGAAATGCAGACAAGTTTCTGAGATTTTAGGATAAAATTCCTAAATTATTACTCCTTTTCAATCTATAGAGTTATTACTCTGAAAATCTCACAACTAAAATAATAATAAACTCAATTTACCAAGCACTTATGTACCAAGCACAGTTCAAAACAACTTCTAATGGTCTTAAGCATTCCAATGCAAACCAGGACCTACGGTTAGGCAATTATTAGTTTCATTTTACAGGTGGAGAAACTGATGCACAGAGATAGTGTTTCTTTAAGGTTGCAGGGCTGCTGAACAACAGCAGGGCTAGGTTTGGAATCTGGTCATAGCTCTGAGCCCGCACTCTTTTTTTTTTTTTAATTGGAGGCTAATTACTTTACAATATTGTGGTGGTTTTTGCCATACATTGACATGAATCAGCCATGTGGGTGCATGTGTCCCCCTGTCCCAAAACCCCTACCACATCCCTCCCCATACCATCTGGGCTGTCCCAGTGCACTGGCTTTGAGTGCCCTGTTTCATGCACAATCAAACTTGGATTGGTCACCTATTTCACATGCTGGAGAAGACTCCTGAGAGTCCATTGGACTGCAAGGAGATCCAACCAGTCCATTCTAAAGGAGATCAGTCCTGGGTGTTCACTGGAAGGACTGATGCTAAAGCTGAAACTCCAATACTTTGGTCATCTGATGCGAAGAACTGATTTATTGGTAAAGACCCTGATGCTGGGAAAGATTGAGGGCAGGAGGAGAAGGGGATGACAGAGGATGAGATGGTTGGATGGTATCACCGACTCGATGGACATGAGTTTGAGTGAACTCCGGGAGTTGGTGATGGACAGGGAGGCCTGGCGTGCTGTAGTTCATGGGGTCGCAAAGAGTCGGACACGACTGAGCGACTGAACTGAATATACATGTTTCAGTGTTATACCATCCCACCTTCACCTTCTCCCACAGAGTCCAAAAGTCTGTTCTTTATATCTGTGTCTCTTTTGCTGTCTTGTATATAGGGTAGTCATTACCATCTTTCTAAATTCCATATATATGTGTTAGTATACTGTATTGGTGTTTTTCTTTCTGACTTACTTTACTCTGAATAATAGGCTCCAGTTTCATCCACCTCAGAACTGACACAAATGCATTCTTTATAGCAGTTGAGTAATATTCCATTGTGTATACGTACCACAGCTTTCTTATCCATTCGTCTGCTGATGGACATCTAGGTTGCTTCCATGTCCTGGCTATTGTAAACAGGGCTGCAATGAACACTGGAGTACACGTGTCTCTTTCAACTCTAGTTTTCTTGGTGTGTATGCCCAGCAGTGGGATTGCTGGGTTGTATGGCAGTTCTATTTCCAGTTTTTTAAGGAATCTCCACACTGTTCTCCATAGTGGCTGAACTAGTTTGCATTCCCACCAACAGTGTAAGACGGTTCCCTTTTCTCCACACCCTCTCCAACATTTATTATCTGCAGATTTTTTGATAGCAGCCATTATGACCACCATGAGATGATACCTGACTGTGGTTTTGATTTGCATTTCTCTTATCATGAGTGATGTTGAGCATCTTTTCATGTGTTTGTTAGCCATCTGTATGTGTTCTTTGGAGAAGTGTCTGTTTAGTTCTTTGGCCCATTTTTTGATTGGGTCTTTTGTTTTTCTGGTATTGGGCTACACTAGCTGCTTGTATATTTTTGAGATTAATTCTTTGTCAGTTGCTTTGTTTGCTATTATTTTCTCCCATTTTGAAGGCTGTCTTTTCACCTTGCTTATAGTTTCCTTTGTTGTGCAAAAGCTTTTAAGTTTAATTAGGTCCCATTTGTTTATTTTTGCTTTTATTTCCAATACTCTGGGGGGTGGGTCATGGAAGATCTTGCTGTGATTTATGTCGGAGAGTGTTTTGCCTATGTTTTCTTCTAGGAGTTTTATAGTTTCTGGTCTTATGTTTAGATCTTTAATCCATTTTATTTTTGTGTATGGTGTTAGAAAGTGTTCTAATTTCATTCTTTTACAGGTGGTTGACCAGTTTTCCCAGCATCACTTGTTAAAGAGATTGTTTTTTCTCCATTGTATATTTTTGCCTCCTTTGTCAAAGATAAAGTGTCCATAGGTACATGGATTTATCTCTGGGCTTTCTATTTTGTTCCATTGATCTATATTTCTGTCTTTGTACCAGTACCATACTGTCTTGATGACTGTAGTTTTGTAGTATAGTCTGAAGCCAGGCAGGTTGATTCCCCCAATTCTGTTCTTCTTTCTCAAGATCACTTTGGCTATTCAAGGTTTCTTGCATTTCCATACAAACTATGAAATTATTTGTTCTAGTTCTGTGAAAAATACCATTGGTAGCTTGATAGAGATTGCATTGAATCTATAGATTGCTTTGGGTAGTATACTTATTTTCACTATATTGATTCTTCTGATCCATGAACAGGGTATATTTCTCCATCTATTTGTGGGATCTTTGATTTCTTTCATTAGTGTTTTATAGTTTTCTATATATAGGTCTTCTGTTTCTTTAGGTAAATTTATTCCTATTTTATTCTTTTCATTGCAATGGTGAATGCAATTGTTTCCTTAATTTATCCTTTGTTTTTTCATTGTTAGTGTATAGGTATGCAAGGGATTTCTGTGTATTAATTTTATACCCTGCAACTTTACTATATTAATTGATTAGCTCTAGCAATTTTCTGGTGGAATTGATTCATGGTGTCGCAAAGAGTCGGACACGACTGAGGGACTGATCTGATCTGATCTGATGTAGAGGATCATGTCATCTGCAAACAGTGAGAGTTTTACTTCTTTTCCAATCTGGATTCCTTTTATTTCTTTTTATTCTCTGATTTCAGTGGCTAAAACTTCCAAAGCTATGTTGAATAGTAGTGGTGAGACTGGGCACCCTTGTCTTATTCCTGACTTTAGAGGAAATGCTTTCAATTTTTTGCCACTGAGGATAATGTTTGCTGTGGGTTTATCATATATGGCTTTTACTATGTTGAGGTATGTTCCTTCTATGCCTGATTTCTGGAGAGTTCTTTTTTAAATCATAAATGAATGTTGAATTTTGTCAAAGGTTTTCTCTGTATCTATTGAGATAATCATATGGTTTTATCTTTCAGTTTGTTAATGTAGTATATCACGTTGATTGATTTGCAAATATTGAAGAATCTTTGCATCCCTGGGATAAAGCCAGAGCCCACATTCTTAACCTCTAAGATAAGCAGTCTCCTAATCCTTTTCTCTTTATCTATTTTTTTTAACACTTAAAGATTAGCACCAGCTTCAAATCCAAGTGTATAATTAAGATGTATGCTAATTAAACAGGAAAATTTTTGGCCAAAGATACTTAATGAGCATGTTTCTATTATCCAGAGCATCCATGAACATAAATTTGGGGTCTTATCACTACCTACCACCTTACTAAATTAACATGGAGTTAATAACCTCTGGGCTTGGGAACTCATATTCCCAGGTGGCCCACAGACACACTTCATTTCTCAACTGCCAGCAGCAGTTGCAGGGTGGGTGGGTGAGTATTAATATGTCTGTGAACATCTCTAGTCCCACATGGGCCTAGAGGAATTTTCACTTGTTTACCTGGATGTCATAGTAATGTTATATACTTAGCAATTGCCCCCACTACCAAGTCCTTAATTATTAGCAGCATCTTGGCAGCCACTTTCTCCTGGCACAGCTGGGGGACAGAATGCTATGGACTGCCCATGAACTATTCCCTCAGGAGCTGTGAAATGGAGGCCCTGCTTCTTATCCAGACTGATAAGCAGAACAGCAGGCAGGAAGCAGCTGGTAGGACCCTATAAAATTGTGAAAAGTTCCTGATGGGGTCTCAAGATGCACAAAGGTCCTGAAACATGCCCTGACTTCCTTTCTGGTTTGCTCTGCCTCCTGAGGCCCACCTGGCCTGCTACACATCCTTTTGACCAACTATCAGTGTGCAGAACAATGGCCGGCTAGGAATGATACAGACAGCTTCTGCATCTCTCAGTAAAATGATGAGATACACGGGACTATCATGGTACTTTGATCATGATCTTTGTCAAGTGTGTTCTATTACGGATTCTTTATAGACTTCTAGATGGATCGTCAGGACATTTTTTTCTTTTGTCCCCCTCCAATCTGACATAGAATAAAAGACTGATGGGGAGCTTTTTCAATCACAACATTGCCCTGGAAAGATTTCAAGGGAGAATTGTGTCATTTTAGAAATGCTTCATGTCATGTCTTGAAATTTTAGGTCTGGGCAGTAAATATTAGAGAGTATATATTGAGGTTATATGAAAACATGTATTTTTCTGTTCACAGGCCAAATGCAATTACTCGTTTAAACCCACAGGACAATACCAGCATCCAACCCGTCTTCTCTCTTTCACAGACTGTGTTTCTTGCTACTTTCCTCTTAATCGTGCTCACCTATTTTTCTCATCCTCTTTATCCACGTGTTTTCTCCCTTTCTCCCTTGAGTGGAGGAAGATGCTCTGAGTTAAGGGGAAAAAAACTAGGTATTTTTATGTCATGACACCAAATGAAGGAATGTCATCTTCCTACAGATTTAACTGTTTGGCAGAAAAACTTCTCTGGTTTTTACTAACAGAAAAAAGAGCACCGATGTTTCTCAAAGTCACACACATGAACAGAACTGGTGTGAGGGTCGGGGCACACTGCTTTATGAATAAATCATTAGCTGTTCAAGTGATAATAAGGAAGTGGCATTCCAGTCGCTTGTAAATCTCTTTGAGTGGTTAAGGAACCTGAAAACTGAGTGTTCTTAAAAGTATCCCTAGATATGTTCACATTAATATACATAATTTAACAAATCATGTATATCACAGGCATTATTGATTTTTATTAGTATAAAAAACATGCTAAGGCAAACTCAAACCCAACCTTGGACCACCATACACACACACCAGTGGTAACTATGCGAGGTGATGGGCACATTAATTAGCTCAATTGTGGGATTCGTTACTCAGGTATATTGCTGCTACAATACCACACTGTCCATGTTAAATATATATAACTTTTGTCAATCATAACCTCACTAGATCTGGGGCAGAGACAATCCAGATTAGTGGATCTCCATATGAATGAGTGAGTGAAGCTGCTCAGTCGTGTCTGACTCTTTGCGATCCCATGGACTGTAACCTACCAGGCTCCTCCATTCATGGAATTTTCCAGGCAAGAGTACTGGAGTGGGTTGCCTTTTCCTTCTCCAGGGGATCTTCCCAACCCAGGGATCAAACCCAGGTCTCCCGCATTGCAGGCAGACGCTTTACCATCTGAACCACCAGGGAAGCCCAGAAGGTATAGGTATATATAGGATCCCCATATATTACCTTTTATTGTGTATATAAAGATAGCCATAGCTAGCTCCATAATAAACATAATTTTGTTACCATGGTTGTAGCATACATTTATCCATTACTTCACGAGTAATTGACATTCACCCACTGTGTAGAAAGTGCCCTGGTTTTGTGAGCAATGTGATGATGAATAATAAAAATAACAAAATCTGAGCCCAGACAATTGCTTACCATCTTGGGGAAGCTGGATCAATACATAAGAAAGTAGTTATGTTTATAAAGCAGGCCATGATAAGTCTGGGGTCAGTGTTCCTGATTATACATGTGTTGAGTCAGACAATGGCAGGGCGATGTTGGTTTTCGTTTCTACGAGCATTCCTACTTTCCTGCATCCCTCTGTGTTAATTCCCACTGTGCCTCGGTGCGCTTTGGGTGTGATTCACAGGACACTGAGGGCCCGTTCCATTCCACGTTAAACACGGCTGACACACTCTCAGAGGAAAGGCCCTCAGACCAGAAGCCAGATCCGAGCAGAGACGCAAGGAACCTGAGGGAGACTGAGTAAGGGGCCACTGATTTCGCAGACACAGTGACAAGGTTATAGAAAACAAACATATTCTGATACCTTCCCTGCTGGAGACAGGGATTCAGAAAGGGGCAAAGCCAGCAGCTGCCTGTGGGATACTCCCTGGGCTAGACGGATGATTAACATGATTGTTTTTGTGGCATTCATATTTTCTGTGACTATATTCTTTTTTTCTCCTTTAATACTTGGAAACATTTTTACTTCCCATTTTTCCTTCTACTGCCAGTCAAAATCAGGAATGCTTGCACATAAGAGGATGTGTCATGGGTGGGTTCCATCTCTGGCCAGAGTTCTGAAGGTGAGGCAACATGTGTCCGAGGCTGGCAAGGCCGGGACTGCATAGTGAAGTCACTCAGTTGTGTCCGACTCTTTGCGACCCCATGGACACCAGGCTCCTCTGTCCGTGGGATTTTCTAGGCAAGAGTACTGGAGTGGGTTGCCTTTTCCTTCTCCAGGGAACTTCCCAACTCAGGGATTGAACCCAGGTCTCCTGCATTGTAGGCAGATACTTTACTGTCTGAGCCACCAGGGACTGCATGAAACCAAGCAAATATCTCAGAAGAAGATGAGATAGAAGGTCTGAGAAGTGGCCTCTTGGTGATAGCTTCTAAATAATGGAGAAAATTTCCAGTACTTTCTTCTGCTGAAACCTTTGCTGGTTTGGTACTAAAATGAGAGCGAATGCCACTGGACTGAGTGCCAGGGTGCTGAGCCACTGTAATTCCAAAACTCCTTTGAGCACAGTTCTAAATAACTGCAGGCAGTAGTGGGGAAGGGAGGTATCCAGCACCCCATGGCCAGGTGAGGTGGACAATGGGTTTATTACACAGAACACCTCCTACCTGGGCCTTGTTACTGCTGTGTTGATATATACCACCACCAAGTATCAGAAGGGATTGACAGAACAACAAAGTCTCCATGCACAAAAATTTTGGGCAAAAAATGCTTATGGAAAAACAATCTGAGAAAAGACGGGGATTAAGTTATCCTAGAGGAGAAAGTAAGAAATACAAGAAACCAAGTAGCAACTTCAAAAACTTGACATTTGCCAAATCATGGCGAGCATCTATTTTCTATTTCTGCTGGGGTCAAGATAAGATCTAAAGGGCTTAAAGGGCAGAAGCAGGGATTTAGATGAGACAGTAGGAGAATTTCCTTCAAGTTTTCTGGAATGTGTTATGGAGAGAGCCTGGAATGCATGACGGGCAAGAACATGTAATATTCTTTTCTAAAAACTCTTAAAGTAACAAACAGGTAGGCAGGTTCCCTACTTGCCTGAGTGCAGCTCTGCCCTGCGGGGGAAGGATGACAGAATGAGTTACTGAGACGCCGTGGCCCTACAGTGGAAGGAAATACGACCTCCCGTGTACCTTCCAGCCTCCCTGTGTCTGAATGGAACTTCTCTGTCTCATATGTGTCTAAAAAACAGGACTAAATGCTTTACACTTATAAGTGTGGTGAGACATAATTTTAGAAATATTTTTCCAAAGTATACTTCCAGGGCAAATAATATGATCTCTGAACAAGGCTTGGAAGGACATCCAGACCCATGGGAAACCCCCTAAAGTTCTATATGCTCCCTTCTACCCTACATTCACACGCTTTTTTAATTTTCAGTTTTAACATCTAAGGTACAAAACTATTTGCTCAAGTCTGTATTTAAAATGGGCTCTGTGGTTTCTCCTAATCCTGAGATTAACTAATTTTTTTAAAGTGGGGAGAAGAGTTCATGGTAAAGAGCTCTCATTAATTGAGAATCTGCATGTCTAGAATAAACAGAATCTTTTAAAAATATCTTGCTTAATCCTCATAAGTGCCCTGCGAGGTAGGTACTGTTGTCAGTACCATTGTACACAGGGGTAAACAGTTTGTACAGGGTCACAAGGATGGTATGTGGTTAGGGTGGCAGGGTAGGAGAAGGTGAGTTATTGTAATGGCATAGGAAACAAGAATAGAGAAATCCCATCACATGTGCAGACAGCATCAACTCGACAGGTCAAAGGGGTATGAAAAGGACCGAGAGCCCAAGTGGCTTTTTAGCTGATCAGCAAGGTAGCCACTGCAGCATCTCTAGTAAAGAGATCAGACTTTTCAACGGACGGCACAGGACAACCTGTACCAATACACAGGTGCTTTCTGTCCTAATCCCCTGGGCAGGACAGTCAACTTCTGTGTACTTGGGGGCTGTTGCCATAGCAGATAAGCCCGTCTTTTTGCTTTTGCGTCTGGTATGGACACCTTAACTCTGATGGGACGAGAAATCAAAGGCAGAAATCAAACCAATCCATATTAAAAAACAGGACCTGTGTGAGAAGGACTTACTACTTCTGATTAAAAATAAAGTTCCTATGTTTAGGAATATTGAAATGGTTAGTAGAGATGAATTAATCAATGTACAAATCAAAATGTCACCTTTTATAAGGATGAGTTTAGCTAAACTTCACACATCATCTTATTTCTGCAATATCAAAAAGACAGATTCTTAGGTAAAAAAAAATTTCCTACACGCCACTGCAACTGATATCTGAGTTCTGAGTTTGAACAAATATATTTTTTAAAGTCAAATGAATATTCTTTAGAAAATACACGTTTGTTTGTTAATTCTTATTCATTGGGAATAATGATACCACACTCAAGGCTGAAATATGTGTGTTTAAAAAAAAAACAACACAAGCAAATAAGCAAAAAAGAAGAGAGAAAATCTCCCTCTAGTTTACAATCTACTTAAAATGAAAAAAAGAGCACTCTGATAGCTGTGGCCACCCAGCCAAAGGGCCGTCTCTTGGTTAAAAAGTTAATACTTAAATAGGTCCAAGAGTTGCCTTCTTGGCATGTGTTTGAACAGAAAATTTATTACATGAAGTACGAGCTCACTGGGTATGCACGGTAAATAGTCTCATTAAGAATGTTTTATGAAGAAACGTGACTGCTCTAACAAGGTCAAAGGGTGAGCAAGGTATGAGAAAGAGGCAAAAAGCAGTGGCCTGGAAACGGACGATGGCACCCAGCTTAATTTACTGTGCTTTCCCCCAGGCCTGGCGTGACCCTCCGTAAGCTCAGACCTAAAAGAAGTGGTCAGAAACTGGAGCACGTGCCATGCAGAAAACCCACACGTATGGTTCCAAGCAAGCCGTCTCACCTGGCAAGTTGGCTAAGCAGATCTACCTTAAGCAAAATTATATATAGAAAAATAAGGGTTTACCCAACAGATATATTAGGAGGATATTTACACTGGGTAATGCCATTTTCCTTTATAAAAATATCAATGGAAGACTCCTCACATAAGCTCTCAAAGAACATATAAAATATAATGCATGAATGTTTGTTTGCACATCATTTTTAGGTATTTTTAAAAATTTATTTATTTTTAATTGGAGAATAGTTGCTTTACAATATTGTTTTGGTCTCCGCCATGCATCTGCATGAATTAGCCACAGGTATACATATGTCCCCTCCCTCCTGAACTTCCCTCCCATCTCCCACCCCATTTCACCCCTCTGCTGCTAAGTCGCTTCAGTCATGTCTGACTCTGTGCGACCCCATAGATGGCAGCCCACCAGGCTCCCCCGTCCCTGGGATTCTCCAGGCAAGAACGCTGGAGTGGGTTGCCATTTCCTCCTCCAATGCATGAAAGTGAAAAATGAAAGTGAAGTCGCTCAGTCGTGTCCGACCCTAGCGACCCCATGGACTGCAGCCTACCAGGCTCCTCCTTCCATGGGATTTTCTAGGCAAGAGTACTGGAGTGGGGTGCCATCGCCTTCTCCGTCTCACCCCTCTAGGTTGTCATAAATTATCTTGTTCTTCTCTCTTGGCATTTGCTGCTACTTCACTGCAGTGCTTTCCTCACCTTGGTCCCCTTAACTGTAGCCTTACGATCGATCTTACAATTTGGAAGTGTCCAAGAATTCTAATGCAACCAAGGAAGTTGCCTAAATTCAGTTTCAGGATTTTTAAAATAATTAGTATTTGTGTATATGAGACATAAAAAACCATGAAGTGGAATGAAAAAATATATAGAGGTCAAACAGTTCTATTTCCAGGACCAATGTTTTTCAAAATATTTCATCCCTCTTAGCTCAATATTCTTACTATAAAATAATTACTAAGAGCCACATTACAAGTATTCTTTCAAAAACTATTATTTAACAGCATGTTCTACATAAAAATCACCTTCAGTTTTTAAATCAAATTATAAGTAATGCCTTACCTTATTTAATTGAAAAGTAAACTGATGAATTTTAGTTGAGACTACTAATGCTGAGATTATAACTGAATGATTAAAAATGATTAAAACTGCCTCAGAAGAACAGGTGAAGCAAATGTAAAATAGTAATCCCATGAATTGGTACAAAAACATTTTTCACAGCTGGTATAACACAGAAAATATTCTGTATTTCTAAATATTATCACTCTAGTATTAAGAACATTTTACAAATGCAAGACAAAGCAGGTCAGCAGAGTCAGAAAAAACTCCTCATGTTAAACACTAACATAAAAAAGAATGAGTAGAATGAGGACTTGTTAATGAGTTAACAGGCTGCCACTTAAGTTTGGGGGAAAAATTAAATAGGCCTGAGGAAAAAGAAAACAAACGCCAATGTTGCTAGTTCTTATGCATTTTCAGTAAATATTACTCCACATTCTCTTCCCCTGACATTATCAGAATGCATTGAATTTAAGAATTAATAGTCGCCGATGATGCGCAGGCTTGGAAGAAAATTATTTTTCTAGGCTAGGATCTCTTCAGGATACAGGCAGAATTGGTTTGGAAACTCCCAGAGAAAGCTGAGCCAAACCAAATGGCCTTTTGTGAATAAGTGATTCTTTTGCATTCGCTTCTCTGTTTTCCTTCCAGCTTCTCTGTGCACACGGAGCTTGTGCTGGAACACCCAGAGGCCCTTTGATGATGTCTGGTGTTGGCAGGTGCCGGTCACTGCTGGGGAGGAGCCCTTTCAGCTGCCTGGTGTTGAGCGGGGTGGTGCCAGGGTAGGGCCGATGCCCAGGTCTGACCTCTTAGCTCTGTTGAGAAGACACACTGCTCTCTTTTTTCACTTGGTATTCTGCCACAGTGTAAATTCCAAAGCTTCTGGTGACTCTCTCAAACCTAGCTCAGCAGGCTGAGAAAAAGCATTTTTTAAAAGAATATGCTTTCCATTTAGGTTTCAAAGGACTTTTTAAATTTACAGCATTTAGCTGTGCTTAAAAAAAAGAGTCCAAGAATTGAAGTTCTGAATATGAAGCTAACTCGTTAAAAAGAAACTTTTAGGAGAAGGAAATCTTAAATGTCCTTTTACTTTCAGTGATATTTTTCTTTCACATATAAGACTGAACCACGGACTGGATGGGAGCAAGTGAGCTCTTCTCCATCAAAGCTGGAAGATGAGCTGTCTTCTGGAGATGATAGAAGTAGTTCAAGAAGGAGGGATAACCGGGCCATTTCTGCAAGTTTTTCCCCTGAGGCCGCAATTAACATCTAAGTCACTGTTAGTCGCTCAGTCGTGTCTGACTCTTCGTGACCTCTTTGTCTATACAGTCCATGGAATTCTCCAGGCCAGAATACTGGAGTGGGTAGCCTTTCCCTTCTCCAGGGGATCTTCTCAACCCAGGGATCAAACTGGTAAAGAATCTGCCTGTGATGCGGGAGACCTGCGTTGGGAAGATCCTGTGGAGAAAGGAACGGCTACCCACTCCAGTATTCTGGCCTGGAGAATTCCATGGACTGTATATGTATAGCCCATGGGGTCGCAAAGAGTCGGACACGACTGAGCGACTTTCACTGTTAGTAATTTTTAAGGTAACATCATATTTACAATAGAGAGATTTAACAAAGCACTTAGTTGTTTATTCTCACAAATGGGTTCCCCTTTTCCTATTAAAATTCTGCTTCTGTTGCAAAGATAGGTTGCCCTTCCTTTAAAACAGTCTGTTAGCATGGTGTGATGTCAGCGCCCCATACGTAGCTCTGGAGAATGAATGCTGCCATTGAGGGATTTCATTGATGGCTTTGCTAGTGTTAGAACATCCTCTTCTGGAGTCACAGGGTGGCCCATGGCTGTCACCCCAAGCAGATGCCTTGACCAGCAGTCAGTTCTTCACTGCTGACTTGGGTTAAGGCCAGTTATATGCTAAGATTTTCAAATGGATGCTGTGGTTCTAAGTCACATATTAGGTAAAACGCAGTTTTTAACCCCCATAATGACTTTTCACTTCTGCAATTGCCAGAGATGACACAAGCCTATGGGCTTTCCCAGGGGTAAAGGATAGCTTGCCAACGAAGGAGACGTGGGTTCGATCCCTGTGGGGAAAGATCCCCCGGAGAAGGAAATGGCAATCCACTCCAGTATTCTTGCCTGGAAATCCCCATGGATACAGGAGCCTGGCAGGCTACCGTCCGTGGGTTCACAGAGTCAGAGATGACTTCGCCACAAACAACTGCAATAATAAAAAGCTGTGCTCTAGATCTGAAAGCTCTACTCCTGCCTTCATCTTGACAGAAATCACATTTTTTCCTTCTTAAAAGATATGGCCATTTTCTAGGTTAATATGTACAGATCTCATACATTTTTTTAATAAGCTGTATAATGTTACGTTTTAAAATGTGATTTATTCAGCCATTTTCTTTTATAATAAGCTTTGTCGTATACTGAAAATATTTTCTCCCAGCCTATTTTTGAGTTTTGATGGAAAGTTTTAATTTGTATGTACTCAAATCTGTTGATACTTCTCTTTATGGATTCTGGGCTTCACAATGTTTTATAAAATTAATTAATTTATTTTAATTGGAGGATAATTACAATACTGTGATGGTTTTTGTCTATGGGGTCACACAGAGTTGGACACGACTGAAGTGACTTAGCAGCAGCAGCAACACGAATTGGCCACAGGTATACATGTGTCCCCCCATATTGAACCCCCGGCACCTCCCTCTCCACCCAACCTCTCTATTTGTCCCAGAGCACTGCTTTGGGTGCCCTGTTTCGTGCGACGAACTCACACTGGCTGTCTATTTTACATATGGTAATGTACACATGGAATGTTCAATGCTATTCTCTCAAATCATCCCACCCTTCTCTTCTCTGAGTCCAAAAGTCTGTTCTTTATGTCTCTGTTTCCTCACAATGTTCTTAAATTATCTTCTGTTCTCATAGTTAAACATATATCTCAAATATTCTACTATTAGACTTTTTTTTGGCATTTAGTTTTTCAAAATGTATGATTTATTTATTGTACAGTATTAAATATGATATAATTTATTTTTTCCAGATGGACAGTAATTGAATAAAGTGCACTTTATCCCATATATTATAGAGTCATATTTATTATATTTAAAATTCATATGCACTTGGATAAGTTTCTAACTTAATATTCTCCTATTTGACTATTCCTATGCCACTGGGCATGTGACTAAACAAGAACAATAATGAATCACATACCAGAGGACGGTCCTTAATAAATGACCCAGTCATTGCCATGTATCATTCTAGTTGTAAATTTCAAGAAGACATTGAATTCCTGACTATCAAAGCCCTGTGATTTGAATTCAATACCTTAAAACACATAGAATGTCAGACATGAGTCAAGGCCTCTGAAGGAAGAGACCTACAGGGGCATAAACACGCAGTCTTCCTAAATGCCAATCAGGATTTAGAGGAAAAGCTCTTCCGGAACTTACAACTGCCCTCACCATTTTTGCCTTCATGGAAAAAGCACATAGCATAAACTAATTCTTCCTGGGAGTCAATCTTTTGTAACATTTTGTATGCATAAGTGTGGTTAAGAAGTCACTAACATGAACTATTTTCAACATTTTCAGCCATAATGTCCATGCTTTTGACTAGTTCACGTGTTTAAAAATATTTTTTTTAATTTTATTTTTAAAATATTTATTTTTGTTGTTGTTGTTTAGTTGCTAAGTTGTGTCCAACTCTTTCGCACCCCCAAGGACTGTAGCCCACCAGACTCCTCTGTCCATGGAATTTCCCAGGCAAGAATACTGGAGTGGGTTGCCATTTCCTTCTCCAGGGGATCTTCCTAATCTGCTGCGTTGGGTCTTAGCTGATGCATGCAGGATCTTTCCTTGTGGTGCATGGACTCTAGTTATGACATGTAGGCTCCAGAGCACATGGAGTTCAGTAGTTGTCTCACATGGGGGTTTAGTTGCTCCCCACCATGTGGGATCTTAGTTCCCTGACCAGGGATTGAAACTGCATCCCCTGCGTTACAAAGCAAATTCCTAACCACTGGACTACAAGCGAAGTCCCCAAAACAAATTTTTAGGGAACCACTATCAATGAGCATCTTACGGGGAAAACATATGGTAAAAGACAAAAATAGGGAAGAGATTAGAAATTTGGGGAAAAACTCTAAGATATATTACCTAACTACTCGGATAACTTGTAAGGACCAAATACGATTATGCATGTGTGTGTACTAAGTCCTGTCTGACTCTGGAGCCTGACAGGCTCCTCTGCCCATGGAATTCTGCAGGCAAGAATACTGGAGCAGGTTGCCATTTCCTTCTCCAGGGGATCTTCCCAACTCAGGGATCGAACCTGCATCTCCTGCATTGGTGGGAAGATTCTATACCACTGAGAAGCCAAATAAATTATACTTTCAACTCTTTATCAATAAATACATTTAAATTTACTTATTTCCCAAAGTTTAAATGTTAAAAGCTATGTATATCTTAAGGGCTTGATCAAAGCAACAGGGTGTAACTGAGAACTTCAACTACTAAAGGATTTAAAAAATGAAGAAAAGAGTAGGGCCAGAGATTATGAAAACAAAGATTATCTTACTACTTCTCTATGGTCCGAGGATGGTCTTTCTTAGAATCACCTGGAAGCTTTTTCAAGGTGCAAAATCTTGAGCCATCCCAGATCTGCATGTAAGCATGTCTACAAGTGGGGGCTGGGACTCTTCATTTTTAAATACTCCCATGTGAGTGTATTTCTGCATTCTGAAAATGAGAACTACCGACCTGAATAAGATTAGAGAAAGATGGAAAAACAGAATCTGCGAAAAGATTCTTTAGAAGAAATACAGAAGGGAGGGAGGAAGGGAAGGATAAACAGGGATAAAAATACAGCCCATATCAGAGTTCTCAACCTCATGACTATGCATACTACGGACCACATAATTCTTTGTTGTTAGGTTCCGTCTTGTGCAAACATAGAATATTTAGCTTCATGCCAGGCCCTCTAATCCCTAGATGCCAGCAGCATCCTCCCACTGCAAATTGTGACAACCAAAAATATTTTCAGACTTTTCCAAATATCCCCCCGGGGGTATAATTGCCCCTGATTGAAAACCACTGGTCTACACTAAGGAAATTGATAAAAACAAGAACAGTAAGCTAGAAAGATAATTAAATCCCTAGACTATATTAAAAAAAAAAAAAAACAAACAAGCAAGCAAGTGAGCGCTGAGATGAGAAGCATGCTAATTCACTACACTCCGCATGTTAGTTTCCTTGCTAGCAGAAGTCATAAACCAGAAAGTGAGCTGAAGTTAATTTCAAAACTCCTTTTCATCTTTCAGAATTTGGCATATTTTGCACAAAAGTTTGTATTTCTGGTATCTCGAAAAGAAAGGAAACTCTTGCCATATCTGCCTGATCTCCCCTATGGCAACAAATAGCTGAAACAGATAGCTGGCCATTCCCTTTGAATGAAGCACTAAAGTTTTCCCCTTACACTTTACAGAGGTAAAGTCTGCATAAAATTTCTGATATAGGTTATGGGGTTTGTAAAAGATGAGAACCTATCCATATGGTTAAAATTACATTTAGTTTCTTAGAAATACAAATTTTATGATCAGCACCACGCTTTTAAACTACAAACGTAATTTACAAGCAATACAGGCACACGGCTACAGCACGCCAGAGAGGTTCCTGCAGTCTGATGTAATCACAGCCAACAGGTTTAGCATTCACAGGCATGGCCACACCACTTGCGTGTGTCCACTGACTGACAAGCACACAACCTGTATGTTATTGCACTCATTCAAAAAATAAATGAGTAATGGCTCAGCGATTTCGACATTCTTACATTAAAGTTCAAGCTGGGCTTCCTACAATAGGTGTCTTTACTAACCATCCATTAAAAAGAATATGTGTTCCTGGAATGAAACGCCCTCCCCAAACATAATCTTCCTTCAGCTGTGTGGCTGGCACTGTTCCCCATGGATGACTTCCTGCAGACACCACCTGGAGGGAAAAAGGTCCACATCCCCAGGTTTACAGCTTGTTTCTCATCTTGGAAGTTGCACCTTTTCCAGTTGCACATTACCCAGGAATGGCAGCCCTGTACCCACCAACTTAAGTGCAGAATTAAATACGACTACAGTGTAAAGGGATTTTTAGGTATGGCCTGCCGAGAGTGTCTTCAATCACGGGTGAAGTTTCATGCCGTTCAGTTATGTAGGCACTCCTCTTTCTCAGGAGGAGGGCATGGCAACCCACTCCAGTGTTCTTGCCTGGAGAATCCCATGGACAGAGGAGCCTGGCAGGCTACAGTCCATAGGGTCACACAGAATCAAACACGACTGAAGCAACTTAGCACACACACATCTATCTCAAGAATGAAGGTCTTATGAATCCTCCCTGATAACACTGTCTTTCTTTAGATGATAGACTTATTTCCCAGAAGCGGGGCTGAAAGACTGTCTCTGTATTTATGGCCATGGACACAGCATTGCTCATTTCCACTTTATTCAACTGGCCCCTCAAATATGGGTGGAGTGTTTCTGTTAATCTTGGCTAAGTTCTTGGGGAGACAAATTCTTCTCTTCTGAAACCAGCACTTCGCCCTGACGCTGACCTTGTATTACACCTGAATTCATTCCACTGATTCAGTTAATGATCCTTGGAATATACTCCACTAACCTCCTCAGTCAAATCTTTGTCTTAACCTACTCTTCTTGGATTTGCCTCACTCTTTTTTGTCTTCTCTTCTTTCCATTCCTTCTCATTCTTGTGTTTTCATTTATTTTGGATGCTCAGTCCTCTAGCTCTTTTACCCTAGGTCAATTCATCCTACCTTGCCTTGACTTTGAATTTAATATGTCTCTATGTATGAACTATTGGATCAGAGCTAGAATGCCCACCTTAACAACAACGACAGCTGTGCCCAAATGCCACCCTCCCATGCTCATGACAAAAACTGTGGTTCAACAAGAATAATCAAGACATCACTTAAAAATTCTCACCAGGGAATGAAGAGATTTGCCAAGACTTTTTCTTATTTAAGAAGTTGCCGAGTTAAGGTATATAAGTCAATATAAGCTCAAGATGTAAACTGCACCTTCCTGGTACAAAAATGGAAAAATAATGTTTATACAGAACATTCTTAAAATACCACCCTTGGAATCTTTGTTATAGTCATGAGTTTGTTTTAAAATGAAATCCACTGTGCCTTTAATAATAGTATAACCAAACAAGAGGTTTTTTTTTTTTTTTTTTCTAAATTCAGCTTACTAATGTATGGCCACCTGATGTGAAGAACTGACTCATTTGAAAAGACCCTGATGCTGGGAAAGATTGAAGGTCGGAGGAGAAGGGGATGACAGAGGTGAGATGGTTGGATGGCATCACCGACTCAATGGACATGAGTTTGAGTGAACTCCGGGAGTTGGTGATGGACAGGGAGACCTGGTGAGCTGCAGTCCACGGGGTCACAAACAGTCAGACACGACTGAGCAACTGAATTGAACTGAATGTATGAACAAGGTTTGACTTCCTACTCATGCATTCATTCAATAAGCATTTATTAAGAATCTACATGCTAAATGCCCTGGATATGAAAACAAAAGGATAACTCTGTTCCTGAGAAACTCAAAGACTATTTGGCAAGAAATACCTATAAACAATAAGTACAATAAAATATATGAAGTGTTACAATAGAAACTTTGGAAGCACAGAGGAGGCATTAATGAATGTGACCTTAACAAGTCATAAAAAGCTTTACAGGAGACATGTTAATACAGTATATACATACAGGGCTTCCCTAGCAGTCCAGTGGCTAAGACTCCATGCTCCCAGGCCTGGGTTCAATTCCTGGTTAGGGAACTAGATCCCACATGCCACAACTAAAGAACCCTAGTGCTGCCACTAAGACCCGGCACAGTCAAATAAATGAATATAAATAAATATTGAAAAGCAAATGTATATACATACATAACATCTTAGAACTGTGCAGGGTACAATTTAAGTAGAGGTGGAAGTGATGAATTTTTTGAGTTCAGTCTGGAATGGGTAGCAGGGACTGATCAGCACAAGGGAGGGATATGCAGGCCGTGTAAGAACTGTGCAGACAAAGGCACAGCCAGAAGGTTGTGAACCAGTGATGTGAGTGGCTTTTCAAAAGGAAGGGAAGTGTCAGGGAGTAAGAAGAGGCAGGGATGCGGTGGGTGAATATGTAGAGGGTCAAAATCAGCAAGGATGCAAAAATCCCAGAGTGATGGGCACGTATCTGGAAAAGACAGAAACTCTAATTCAAAAAGACACCTACGCCTCAATGTGCACAGCAGCGCTGCTTACCAAGACAGGGACGCAACTTGAGCTTCCAGAGACAGATCAATGGATGAAGAGGATGTGGTACATGTATGCAGTGGAATATTACTGAGCCATAAAAAGGAGTGAAATAATGCCATTTTCAGCAACATGGGGAGACCCAGAGATCATCACACTGAGTGAAGTCACATAGAGAAAGACAAATATTAAATGGTGTTACTTATACGTGGAATCTAAAAACTAATATAGACAAAGTGAAGTCGCTCAGTTGTGTCTGACTCTCTGCGACCCCATGGACTGTAGTCCTACCAGGCTTCTCAGTCCATGGGATTTTCCAGGCATGAATACTGGAGTGGGTTGCCATTTCCTTCTCCAGGGGATCTTCCCGACCCAGGGATTGAACCCGGGTCTCCCGCATCGTAGGCAGACGCTTTACCCTCTGAGCCCCCAGGAAAGCCCAGTAATATAAACAAATGTGTATGCAAAAACAGAAATAGACTCACAAGGACAGAAAACAAACTTCTGGTTACCAAAGAGAAATGGGCAGAGGGAGGAATAAACTAGGAGGATGGGATTAACTGACACACACAACTTACACAAAATAGACAAACAACAAAGATTTACTGTATAGCACAGGGAACTACAGTCACTATCTTGTAATATATATCTTACCTATGATGTTAGAATCTGGGAAAGATTCATACATCCAAATCTCTTTGCTGTACACTTGAAACTAACATAATACTGTAAGTCAAATACACGTCAATAAAAATAAAAAATTCCAGACTTTTGTTGGATATAGACCATGACATAGGTGATGGGCAAAATAATGGTCTCCCAAAGATGTTCACATCCTCATCCCCAACCTGTGAACGTGTAACCTTACAGGCAAAAGGACCCTGCAGGCTTAACTGAACTAAGGATTTTAAGATAAAGTGATTACTCTGAATTGTTGATATGGGCCGAATATAATCACAAGGGTCCTTATAAGTGAGAGATGGAGGAAGGACAGGCAGAGAAGATGTGACAACAGAAGCAGAGGCAGAATGCACATTATACGGCTTTGAGGACGGAAGGGGGCCAGGAGCCCAGGAACGTGGGCAGCCTCCAGAAGCTGGAAGAGGCAAGGATGCGAATTCTCTCCTTGAGCCTCCACCAAGGAACACTGGCTGCTGACACACTGATTTTCACTCAATGAGACCCATTTTGGACCTCTGACCTTCAAAACTATCAGGTAACAAATTTGCCTTATTTTAAGCTTGCGTTGCTTTGCCACAGCAGCAAGGGGAAACTCTCTTAGCCTTCCTATGTTTGGTGCAAACGAGAGGCCTTTGTTGGGCCTGAAAAAGGGAGCTGAAAAAACCACCAAGAGGCAGTTGGCAGAAACTGTCCACAGGATTGAACCAGAAAGAGGAGTCAGGGTGGAGAAGTCACTGACCATGGGTGGGCACAGCAGAGCAGGTGGCAGACGAGTCACACATGACGATGCCCAGAAGTGGCTCAGAACCTTCCTAAGAGCAGGGGAGCCGGTAGCAGCAGAGAGGGATGCGTGTGGGGGGGAGTCGAGGCAAATCAGCATTGCAAACACTGCTTTATGATGAGTCACAGGATCTCGTTACTTCTGAATTTCAAATAGCCTGAGGAGATTTAGATTTCTTTCTTTTTAAATAAGTCAAATATATTGAGAAAAATCGACCTACTGGAAAAGAAAGCCTGTTTGGGAACACAGCAGTTAGTGAGCCTTAGAGTAAATGAATCAAGTAAAGCTAAGCTCTTTTAACTTTTATTTTGAACCTGTTTTCAATTGCAATAAAAGTCCTGCAATAAGAGTATTGCAATAAAGTCTTTTATATCATATTTTGACCCTGATAAGAACATTTCTTTAACCACAAAACAGCTGGAAAGCCAACAATAGTGTCATCACTAATATTATCTGAAAAAGTTTAATGATGTGGCCCAAACTAACCCTACTGAGTAAAGACAGGGACGTGGGTCAAGAGGTTACTTATTGTGAAGAACAAACGTTGGGCAGAGACTCTCCTGAGGGCTCAGAAGACACCAGATACACAGGGGTTTCCTTCTAACCCACTGACCATAAGCGTGAGAGAAGACCACCATGGTGGGGCCTGAGAACTATGCATGCGGGGGGTGAGCTGCCACCCCAGCTTCCTTCTCTCCTCCCCTGCCTCTTCACAACGGATACAGATGTCTGCACACATCGAGGGTGTGCCCAGGTGGGAGCACGTGAGCAGAAGTGTGGCGACACGGGGTGGCATTTCTAAATTTGTTTCTTCTCTTGTAACAAATCATAAACCTCACCAGGGACCCCTCTTCCCCCCTCCATTTCCTTCCTGGGATTATTCCCACCTTCTCTTTCTTACCTCACTTTTGTCTCCTCAATATGGAAAGTCAGAATCATTGTTTCAGTAACTTTCTCTCTGGGGTGGTGGGGGGGAGGGCTTCCCAGGTGGTGATAATGGTGAAGAATCTGCCTGCCTATGCCAGAGACACAAGAGACGAGGGTTCCATCCCTGGCTTGGGAAGATCTGCTGGAATAGGAAATGGCAACCTACTTCAGTATTCTTGCTTGGAAAATTTCATGGACAGAGGAGCCTGGTGAGCTACAGTCGATAGGGTCACACACAACTGAGCAACTGAGCACACACACAACTCTCTGGGGATAAGGAACCTACCTTCATCTTTGAGTTCTGAACAATCTGCCCCAGGGATGTGCAGCATTTAAATGCGCAGCTTATCAAATATGTTTAAAGTTACTGCTTGGTAAGGCAAAAAACTAGTAAAGTTAGTGGACTAAAAGCTAACATGGCCCTTTTTAAGTTTTTTTTTTGCAAGAAAATTCACAGATACTAACTTAAGATATTTTTAGGGGCCTTCTCCTGGTGAGGAAATATTTACCAGATGCCAGTTAGTGATTTACTCGAGAAAAATAGAAATAACATTAAATAGGAAAAAAAAAATTAAAGGGTTTAAAAAATGAAACCAATTGAAGGGTTTTCTTATCCTAAGAAAAATGCTCCCAATGTTACAGCAAGCTCTCGAATAGTCGATCTCAGCTCCGGTGAGATGATGTGCACTGTCTAGAGTATTATAAAGGAAAGATGCTGCCTCTGCTCCATCTAGATTTACCGCATGAGAGTCTCCAGGCACAGGGCATGGGTGAGTGTGTTTACAACAAGGACTTGACACGCTAGAGAGGGTGCAGAGAAAAGGGAACCCTCTTACACTGTTGGGGGGACTGTGCATTGGTGCAGCCACCGTGGAAACAGTATGGAGTTTTCTCCAAAGATTAAAAACAGTTGCCATATGATCCAGCAATGCCATTCCTGGGACTGGGTCTATCTAAACCAAAACTCTAATTCAAAAAAATGCATGCACATTTATGTTCATAGCAGCACTGTCTACAGTAGTCAAGACATGGAAGCAACCTGAATATCTGACACACGAATGGATGAAGGAGATGTGGTACACACACACACACACACACACACACACACACGCAATGGAATATTACTCTGCCATAAAGAGAATGAAATAATGCCATTTGTAGCAACATGGAGAGACCTGCAGATTATCATACTAAGTGAAGTCAGTCAGAAAAAGACAAATACCATACAGTATCACTTATATACAGAATCTAAAATATGGCACAGATGAACTTATCTATAAAACAGAAACAGACGCATAGACAGAAAATAGACTTGTGGTTGCCAAGGGGCAGGCGGTAGTTGGGGAGGGAAGGATCAAGACTTTGGGGTTAACAGACGCAAACTATTATATATAGAACAGCAAAACAACAAGGTCCTGCTGGACAGCACAGGGAACTATACTCAGCGTGTGTGCTGTGCTCAGCCGCTTCAGTCGTGTCCAGCTCTTTGTGATCCCCTGGACTGTAACCCACCAGGCTCCTCTCTCCATGGGATTCTCCAGGCAAGAATACTGCAGTGGGTTGTCATGTCCTCCTACAGGGTATCTTCCCGATCCAGGGATTGAACCCATATCTCTTATGTCTCCTGCATTGGCAGCTGGGTTTTTTACCACGAGTGCCACCTTAGCTTCCCAGGTAAAGAAGCTGCCTGCCAATGCAGGAGACGCAAGGGACACAGGTTCGATCTCTGGGTCAGGAAGATCCTCTGGAGAAGGGCATGGCAATCCGCTCCAGTATTCTTGCCTGGAGAATCCCATGGACAGAGGGGCCTGGTGGGTTACAGCCCATAGGGTCATAAAGAGCCGGGTGTGACTGAGTGCACACACACACACACAAAGTATATTCAATATCCTGTGACAAATCATAATGAAAAAGAATAAGCAACAATGTATATATGTACATAACTGAATCACTTTGCTATACAGCAGAAACACAACATTGCAGATCAACTATAATTCAATAAAATAATCTTTAAAAAATAAAACAAAGACTTGAAGACGAGTTGGAGAGGCAGTGAGAACTGAGGAACAGCAGCCCCACAAGACAGCTAATTGTACAGTCCTCCTAATTCCCATCATTTTTACAAGTCACCTTTAGAAACTGGCCTAAAATTTCTCATCTGACTCAACTTTGTCTAAAAATATGAGTATTTACAAATGTAAAACTGTTTTTACTTTATGGGATTTAAATTTTGGCTTTAAAAATGTAAAAACTGAGCTAATTAACATATGCAAATATTTCTAAGTAATTAACATGAAACTCCTGTCACTTACATGGCAAATGAAGATGTAACTGTTGGAAGTTTCACTGGTGAATTAGTCTAATTTTAGAATGAAGAAGGGCTTGCTCTGAGGATTGATAGACTAAGTAAACTGTGTTGAAAGATATCTTCAATTATAAAAATTTTACAAAATTCCTCATCAAGGTGTCTCTCAGTTTCTCTGGTGGTACTGAAGTGAGTTTTGAAGAGTTTCCAGAGGCACAGAGAGGTGTTGGGGCGGGTCAAGAACTGAAAGGAGATGTCAGGAGATCGGCTGGCACCAAATGGCTCCCGAGAGTCACAGCCTATCTTTACAGGTGTTTCTTAGCGTCTGTTACAAGAGATACATCAGTTCTTCAGCGCTCAGCTTTCTTCACAGTCCAACTCTCACATCCATACATGACCACTGGAAAAACCATAGCCTTGACTAGACGGACCTTTGTTGGCAAAGTAATGTCTCTGCTTTTTAATGTGCTATCTAGGTTGGTCATAACTTTCCTTCCAAGGAGTAAGCGTCTTTTAATTTCATGGCTGCAATCACCATCTGCAGTGATTTTGGAGCCCCCCAAAATAAACACTGTTTATTTTTTATTTATTCTGACACTGTTTCCACTGTTTCCCCATCTATTTCCCATGGGACTGGGTGCCATGATCTTAGTTTTCTGAATGTTGAGCTTTAAGCCAACTTTTTCACTCTCCTCTTTCGCTTTCATCAAGAGGCTTTTTAGTTCCTCTTCACTTTCTGCCATAAGGGTGGTGTCATCTACATATCTGAGGTTATTGATATTTCTCCTGGCAATCTTGATTTCAGCTTGTGCTTCTTCCAGTCCAGCATTTCTCATGATGTACTCTGCATATAAGTTACTGAAGCAAGGTGACAATATACAGCCTTGACATACTCCTTTTCCTATTTGGACTGCAAGGAGAACCAACCAGTCCATCCTAAAGGAGATCAGTCCTGGGGGTTCATTGGAAGGACTGATGCTAAAGCTGAAATTCCAGTACTTTGGCCACCTCATGCGAAGAGTTGTCTCATTTGAAAAGACTCTGATGCTGGGAGGGATTGGGGGCAGGAGGAGAAGGGGACGACAGAGGATGAGATGGCTGGATGACATCACTGACTCGATGGACATGAGTTTGGGTGAACTCCGGGAGTTTGTGATGGACAGGGAGGCCTGGCGTGCTGCGATTCATGGGGTTGCAAAGAGTCGGACATGACTGAGCGACTGAACTGACTGACAAGAGATGCAAAAGACAGACAAGGCACTCATTCCAAAGACACCAACCAGAACTGCCTCAATGATTCCCAGGCTAGAAATTATTTAAAAATCTCTTGTGTTTGTGTGTTCAGTCGTGTCTGATTGTTTGTGACCCCATGGACTATAGCCTGCTATGCTCCCCTGTCCATAGGATTCTCCAGGCAAGAACACTGGAGTGGGTTGCCATTTCATTCCCCAGGGGATCTTCCAGACTCATGCATCAAACCTGCATCTCTTGCATCTCCTGCAGGCTGATTCTTTACCACTGGAGCTACCCGGTAAGCCCTAAAAATCTCTAAGATGGCCAGAAACTTTAAGTCAAGTTGTATTCAAATTTTGGTAAGAATGGGAAGGGTTGATTTTCAGAGTCCTAGTTCAGAGCACCAACATCAAATGAAGAATGTTGTCTATGGATGGATGCTGAGGTCGGAATGGAGGTGGTCTGCAGGTAGGGAGAAGCGTGGGTCTTCTGATTTCACGATGCAGAACTGCTCCTTTCCAGATGACGTCCCACACAAGCATTAGTTTGTGCCATAGGACCATTTGATCATTTCAATGAACAAAGCATGCCACCAGGATAAACGCCCTCCTCTCCAAATATTGAGGGACAGAATCAGAGAAAGGCATCCTGACATGCCACTACTTTAAGTGAGAGATAGAAGTCAGGAGGCTGACACTACTCTACAGCAAGGAGAAAGATCTGATGCGGGCTATCATCAACACAGAGGGTGCTCTTAAGTACAGTGCTGTACATTTCTAATGCTTATCTGGCCCATAATAAGTTTCCTCTTTCTTAGAGATTAGCCCTTTCAAAAAAAGGCTGGTGCCTGCCTTCACCTGGCTACACTGGCAACATCCCAGGGAACATATGGATTTAGGAGGCATGCAGTGCGTATTTGCTGGATGAAGAATCAATGGATGGCTTCATCAGAGATGCACTTTGCTTTGGCCGTGTAGCATGCGGGATCTTAGTTCCCTGACCAGGGATTGAACCTATGCCCCATGCCATTGGGAGTACGGAGCCTTAACCACTGGTGCCAGGGAAGTCTCAGAGGTACACTTTTTGAATACTATGATCCCCTCCTATATAGGCTAGATTAATTTTAATATAAAAGATAATTAAGTGATAGCAGAGTAACTGCTTATCTTCATCACTATTAAACACACTTTACATCATTATGCTCTCAAAACAAATGTTGTATAAAACCCTTGAAGGAGGAATACAGAACAATTACATTTTGGAGTTTCTTGTTTTCATGACCTAACTCAGCAACTGGCTTTACACTGTTGTTGACAGATCTCCTTTTCAAAATAATGAAGCACCACTTTCAGAAGAAACTTTTTATTAGCTCTGCTAGTTCAGGTTTTAAGAGCCTCTTCATCAAAATGTAAATCATTATTTTTTAATTAGCAAGTCTTGGCTCTTCTTCTACCTTCATTCCCCCAATTTAATACAAAGAACTTTCCCTTTCCCTTATTAATCACTGTAATGACTATGTATTTTATGACTTGATAATAAAAATATTTTCAAAATCTGTTAGAATTGCATTAGCTGTTAAAAGGTATGCTATCTGTCCCAGAAAAATCATCATCTATGATATTAAACATCATACTTACTTTTTCCTGGAGACTGAGGGGCTGATTTCTTTTTTTTTTTTTTTGAGGGGCTGATTTCTGTTTTTTAATTTATTGAAGTATAGTTGACTGACAGTGTTGTGTTAATTGCTGTACAGCAGAGTGATTCAGTTATACACACATATATACATTCTTTTTCATGTTCTTTTCCATTATGGTTTATCACAAGATATGAAGGATTGTTTTCTAGTAGTTACATATTAAGCAGTTGAATGGCTTTCTGTATATCTTAGAGATAAGAACAGAGACTTCACTCGAATATAGATAGGAGAAGAGGATATTTATCAAGAGTGAACAAGTTTCAGATCACTGGTCTCTAAGATTTTTCCAATGCAAGAAAAAAGACTAAGTTATATTCCTTAAAGTGCATACCTGTAAACTGAAAGTAAATGAAATAAATGATTGTAACTTTGAGAAATCAGAGTCTGTGAGGTCGATGATACCTACAGAATAGGTGGGACTTTACCTGGCATGATAGTTCAGCTCTTTCTAAGATGACTGAGTGCAGACAACCTATGACACTTGGTTTTAAGTGGATTGTCCCTCTTTCCAAATTACCTCTCCCACGAGCCCAGAGCTCACCCAAAATTCTACAGCCTGGCATTTAGGGGCAGAGAATAGCTCAGATTTAGAGAGGTATTCTATAAGACAATACCCATCTTACACATTGAATGATTAAAAAAAATTAAGATTTGTTTTATTTATGCTTTTTGTGTTATGTCTTGGTTTGTGTGTTTTCAAAAAAGCCATGTCAAAAAAGTCTTAAACTCCAAAATAAGGCCCTAGCAGTTCTGTTCCAAGAAGCATACAAAGCTATTACTTCCTTTTGTCCATCGGTTTTCTAAAAATGGACACTTTTTACTTCTAAACATATAGATAGCTCAGAATAAATTCAGGGTGTTGGAGAAAGTGCTATGATTTAAGAGATGCTCCACAATGAAGAGATCATTGGAATGGCTGGGAGTCTGTATTGCATTCACAGTACTCGGATCGCTAGCTACACTTACAGTTTCTTTTTGGAAAATGGGAACAAAAGGCTCCTTGTCACAGGTTGTCATGCTCTGGACCATAGCAACCTGTAACTGGCCATGCCGGGCTGGGTGAGGTGGGGCAGCAGAGTCAAAGGCAGCCATTTGTCTTCATCTCAACCCAGTGAGAAGCTCTGTTCCGCATGGTGACCAACCAGTTGGCCGGGCCTTCTTTGGGGAATTTTGAATCCAAGATAGTCAGGTGACAATGAAGCTGACAGAGAGAAGGCAGTAAGTAGAAACAGGTGTAGTGAAATAAAAAAAAGCAAACGAGGGAGGGAGGGAGGAGAGAGCGTGGCAGAAAGAAGCTGGTAAAAAAGGGAAAAAAATCAAAAAGTTCTAAAAACTGGAAACCTATTGTCTCCTAAATGACATCCTCATATTTCCCAAAGACTAAACGTGAAACTAGCAATATTTTTATAATAAAACTCCATCATCTGAGGTAACTCGAAAGAGCATAACAATAATATAAAACACCCTGAACAAAACAAAAACAAAACAAAATCTCCACTATTTTACCAGAGAGTTAGGAAAACAACTGTGTATTACAGAAAATATGGGTGAGTGTGTAGACTGTAGGGCTGCTGCAGACCAGCTGACAGAGACCTGCATCTCTGAGACGCTTCTCGGAAGGACAGTTCTGACTCAGCCCTATTGAAACCACAAACGTAAGATACCCTGGACCCCAAAGGTAGACAGGTTAAGCGCTGAGGCCCACTGGCCAGTTAAGCATGACTGGGATGATGACCTACCAGGACAGACCGCAAATGAAAAAAGGAAATGAAAGCAAAAATGGGCATCTGGGCTTCCCAAGTGGTACTAATGGTAGAGAATCCACCTGCCAATGCAGGAGACACAAGAAACAAGGGCTCAGCTCCTGGGTTGGGGAGATACCCTGGAGAAGGATGTGGCAACCCACTCCAGTATTCTTGCCTGGAGAATCCCATGGACAGCGGGCTACAGTCCATGGAGTCTCAAGAGAGTCAGATGTGATGGAAGTGACTGAGCACATATGTATACCCAGTGGAAGGTTTCCAACGTCCCTGGATTTTATATTTAAAAAGACCCAAGATAAGCAACCTGTTTGGGTAAGCTCAACAAGGCTCACGTGAGCATCTACAAGTATATATATTCTCAGGAGAGAAGAGCATTTACATTGAATGTCTGTATTGCTTCCATTCTAAGACACTATCGGTGACAAAATAAGACATCAATTTTCCCCCCCTTTTGCTTAGCTTTGATGTTTTTCTTTCCTTTAAAAATTTTTTTATTTTATATTGGATTGCCAATGTTGTGCTAGTTTCAAGTATACAGCAAAGTGATTTAGTTATACATAAGTCTATTCTTTTTCAGATTCCAATTTAATTAGAGTTTTGAAGGGAATTAATAAAAATTAAATGTACATATTGGTTACAAATTGTAACCACAACAGTTAAAAACCTACAAGAAAAAAAAATGCCTTAGATTTGAAGAAATATAGTAAACTCTGAAATGCTGCCTGTTTCAGAACTGATCCTAAACTCTCCTTTGGAAATTTCACAAGGTAAAAATACCAGTTGTTTAATTCAAGTTGTATTACTATGACAATAAATAAGGCTTAACTTATATATGAAGGTTCAGAAACCATACTTTCACTGATTTATAGAAATGTGTCATTTTCCTCTCCACTTTCCTGCTCAGAAGTCCCATTGAAATTCTTACCGTTTACAAGCAAGAGGAACGGAAAGGGGGAAAAAAACCCAAGGAATGGTATTTCTTCATCAAACTCGGTACACTTGGGTTTTCTAAACTTCTACAGACTACTGCCTATCCGGCCTCAGGAGACCCTTAAAGATACAAAAATTGTTTTTCTTCTTGGATTTCAGATATTAAACCTTCTCTCTCACTGGCATTGATCCTGTGATTTCTCTCCCCAGACCTGCACTGTGGGTGAATTTTGCAGGTGACCAGATGAGCTAGTTGGAGGAAGCTGCTGGCAGATAAAGCCAATTTTCCTCAAGTAAAAAGATCTCTCTCTCAGGACTTCCCACGTCAGTCATGGCACTGTCATTCTTTGCTCCCTGGGTCTTTTGTTTTCACTCACTTTTCCCTTTCAGTTTTCAAAGCATTTCCCAGCAGAAGAATTACAGATGCCTCTAGGTATTTTGTTTTTCCCTCTCTCCTTTTTACCCCTTTCCTGATTGTCCCTCTGTACGTCGAATTCTTTACCTCTTCTGCTCAGTAGCACAATTAATCTTGTTTCCCTTCTTTCTAGTTCAAAATTGTGAATGCTATTTTTAAAACATTTTATTGCAGAACATGTTCATCAGGATTGATAAACTAGAAAAGAGGCAAGAAAAACCTTATCTGTCACTTTACTTTACAAATATAAGCGCTTTTTGTATCCTTCCATTTCTTCCTAGTCTCCTGACTCATGCAAATCTTTTCCTATAGAGCTGTAATCACATAATAGGAACCTAAATCATTTGGCATATTCATTTTTCATTATTACTTTTGTATAGAAAGTATTCTATTTTGTTATGAATTTTCATAACCATAATTTTATTGCCTGATTAATATTGCATTACGTGGATGGATTTTAATTTAAATATTTTCCTCTCTCTCTGGTTCCATTCTCATCAGGAATATAAGACTATCTGTTTCTTTGAATAGTTTCCAGAATTAACCTCATGTCTCCCTTTCTCACCTAGCTGCTTTCTTTCCAGCCTTCAAAAAAGCAACCATGAGATCTGCTGTTGCTACTGCTCCCTGTGTCTGAGGGTCTTTTCTCTTTTCACATGACATGCTCCATTCCAAGAGTAAAAGGTGGACCTGAGACAGCAACCCTTTAAAGGCTCCTGCTCAACCAAGTAAAATGATGGATGCAGGGAGCCTTGGAAGTAAATTGAAAACAGAAATGGGACTATTACGTGATCTGTGAAATTTACATTTTTAAAGCTCCAGGAAGCAAGATTTGAATATTTTAGAGTCTTCATTAAAGGAATATGAAACTGGGCTTTAGCATAGATGATGAAAAATGAATCAGGGTGGTGGCTTGAAAAAGAGGAAAGACAACTGCGTTAGAATCCTTAGGTTGCATTTCTCAGGTCTCTGATGATATCATCTTGGACTCCAAGTTCCTCATCTGTGAGTGGAGGACCGGGACAGGAAAACCTCCAAGATCCCCTCTATCTTTTACAGCCAGAGTACAGTCAAGTTAGAAACACCCAAAGGACTCATTCCTGGTCTGAGGGCCATGGAGCCTTAATGCCGTGCTTTATATATTTTAGGGGCAGCTCGAAAACACATACATAAATCATCCTCTTTAGATCACTAGCAGTAAAAGCAAAGTGATGGATTTCTTAGGAGAAGGCTATGCAAAATAGTAAATTCTCATGGAATCAGAACCACACCTTTTTTAGATCTACTCTTAGGGGTTAAAGAAGAGTGTGTGCCCAGCATGGGGGCAGAAAAACGGTTATTTTCCTTTCCATTTCTCTGGTGATATTCTTGCATCTTCTGTTCTATTCTCCTTTGCATGCAGCGTAAACATCAGCAGGATTTTTTTTTTAAAGAAGGTAGTTGGTTTTGGTTTAATTTTTTTGAAGACTTAATTAAGCAATTATTTTATCCATAACCCCAAAATTTATTCACAGGAGAGCAAAACAATTAGATATAATATAATGTTATTGGTTATACATCAGCAGGATTCTAAAGAAAAGGGATAGAGCTTGTAATAAGAGGAAGGAAGTGGATCCAGAGAAAGGGGAAGAGGCACATTTAATGGCTTTGGTTTCTGATAAATATAAACCTACTCTTTCCTCCTCCTTCCTTCCACTTTCTAACAGAGAGGCTGTTTGGGGACATGGTTAGGATTATACGCTAACCAGCGGATAGGATACAGGAAAAAGAAATTCTGAGATATTTTGAACTGTCAGTGTCTTTAGAAGTGTGTTAGAAAGTGTTAGTCACTCAATCGTGTCCAACTCTTTGCGACCCCATGGACTGTAGCCCACCAGCCTCCTCTGTCCATGGAATTCTCTAGGCAAGAATACTGGAGTGGGTAGCCACGCCCTTCCCCAGGGGATCTTTCTGACCCAGGGATAGAACCCCGGTCTTCTGCATTGCAAGCAGATTCTTTACCATCTGAGCCACAGGGAAGCCCTATCTTTAGAAGGGGAATGACTAATTTTGTTCCTGGGGTCACGATCATCCACTAAAGAAAATGTCTTCCAAGTGTTATATGAGGTTGCACCTGCCTTTTCTCCCAAGAGAGGTAACAGGAAAGAAGGGTGAATAAAGAGAGACCCGGCAGGCCTGCTCTGCTAGAAAAACAGGGATGGGATTGGAACATGTATAATAGGTTTTTATTTAATTCACATATTTCATTTGAAAAACTGCTTCATACTAAAAGATTAAACTTTTTAATCTATTTTATTATTTATCTATTAAACTTTTTAATCTATTTATCTATTTAATACTATTTTATAGTATTATCTCTTTTAAAATAATAAAATTGTTTGCATTTCTTTTTGCCCACATTTAAACAGAAAGCAAGGCTTCTAAATAAGTAATAAAAGAAAAATGACAATGTATGTTACATCGACTGGATAATTAATACAAGTTAATTATTTAACCCAGGACCAGAAGGAGTTATATTATAACTTGAACCTAAAGAAAGTACTACTCTTATGAATATTAATTTCCACTCTATCTATTTTCGACTCACGACTTTCAATGACCTCAGGATTCAAGGTAAGCTTTTTCTCCAGGAAAGTGTTTTACCGAAATCCATAAAACCTATCCTGCATATATACAGAAACCAACAACAAAGTTAGGTGAACCTGAATTGTGTACTGGGCCAAGCCTCACTTAGAGACCATCATAGACACAAGTGAGAAGCCTGGTGCCACAGCTGCCATTAACAGATAAGCAGGCCTATTTTTAAATGTCAGTCTATAAACAGTGGACCCATGTCATACAGAAGAGTGATGCTGGGGATGAGCTTTTGTGCCAGGAACAGAGATTTCAGTTCTGGCGCTGCCACTCCCTGGGCTGGGGCCTTGGGCCAGCTCTTCAACTTCTGTGAGCCTCCATGAACTCACTTCTTAGGAAGTCCAAAAGGGAGGGGAGATGTGTATATATATGGCGGATTCATTTTGTACTGTAAAAACGAACACAACATTGTAAAGCAACTATACTGCAATGAAAATCAATTTAAAAATAAAATGGACAGATTAATAGTATGATCACATAACGTTATGTGAGGTTTGACACATATAAAGGGCTTAGAAGAATGCTCACAATACAGAACCCTTAAAAGGGCCAGTTAATCATGCATTCACTCAGCAAACAACTACTGAACACCTGCTTCGTGCCAGGCACTGTTCTCGTCACTGGCGATAAAGCAATGGACAAAACCGACCAAAATTCTCCTTCTGATGGAATATATATTCTAGCAGGAACTATCTCACAGCTAAGTAGTTTAGTTATTTACTACTACTGGTAAACCACTGGATTCCAATGCCACCCGGGGGATACTTAGCAAAGTTTGGAAATATTTATGGTTGTCACACCGAGGGAGCAGGGCCAGCTAGACTGGCACCTAATAGGCAGTGATGAAGGATACTGATAAACATCCTACAGCACACAGATGGGCCCACAACCAAGATCTGTGCTGTGCTGTGCTAAGTCGCTCAGTCGTGTCCAACTCTTTGCAACCCCATGGACTGTAGCCTGCTAGGCTCCTCTGTCCCTGGGAATTCTCCAGGCAAGAATACTGGAGTGGGCTGCCATGCCCTCCTCCAGGGGATCTTCCCAACCCAGGGATGGAACCCGGGTCCCCTGCACTGAAAGCGAATTCTTTACCACCTGAGCCACCAAGGAAGCCCAAGAATATTGGAGTGGGTAGCCTATCCCTTCTTCAGGGGGTCTTCCCAACCCAGGAATCCAACTGTGGTTTCCTGCATTGCAGGTGGAGGTATCAGGGAAGCCCAACAAAGATCTATCTGGCCCCAAATGTCAACAGAGCAGAGACTGGGAAACTCTGTTCTAGAGGTTATGTATGGACTCAGTTAATTCTTAACACAGCCCTATAAGATATGGATTATAAGTATCACTATTTCATAGCATTTTATAGTAACCAATAGTAATGGTATTTTTAAAAAGATTTTTTTGATGTGGACCATTTTTAAAGTCTTTATTGAGTTTGTTACAATACTGTTTCAGTTTTATATTTTGTTTTTTTGGCCCCAAGGCATATAGGATCTTAGCTCCCCAACCAGGGATCTAACCTGCATTGGAGGGAGAAGTTTAAACCACTGGACCACCAGGGAAGTCCCAGTAATGATACTTTATATAAAGTGTGATGATACAGTATTTATACTAAAGTGCATATATTTATGTGTGTGTGTGTGTGTGTGTGTGTGTGTATATGTAGAGCATGCTAAGTCACTTCAGTTGTGTCTGACTCTCTTTGAAACCCTATGGACTACATAGCCTGCCAGGCTCCTCTGTCCATGGGATTCTCCAGATAAGAATACTGGAGAGGGTTGCCATGCCCTCCTCCAGGGAATCTTCCAGACCCAGGGATTGACCTGCATGTCTTATGTCTCCTGCATCAGCAGAAGGGTTCTTTACCCCTAGCGCCACCTGGGAAGCCCCATATGCATACATATATAGAATATGTAAATAATAATATATAAGATTTATATAGTTATACAAAAATTACATAGGGATACACATACTTCAGCAGTGTGTGCACTTGAAACTCAGATGGCAGACTTTACAAAAACTGATTTTGAGTTTATTTTCTGACCCATAGCTGTACCCTGGTGCCATTTAGATTTTAAGTTGCTGATATCTTGCCAGATTTTTGTTCACAGGCTTCAGAAGGTGATCTTTTGCATCACATTTGCAATAATTGGGATGTCAGACAAGAGAGCAGAAACTCAGACCAGGAGAACAGAGATCCAAGATGTAGCTTCATCGTTTCACTGGCTGTGGCGTCTTGGGGCACATTTCTTAATTCCCCTGGACATCACTGACACGTGGGGCAGTCACGTCCCTCAGATCATGCGTGAAAAGTACTATGGAACACGCAGTGAGTGATCACTCCAGAGACATGTACTGAGTGGTCACTCTACACTGACTTATTTACTTCTCACTACAGCCTGGGAGGTAGGTATGCTGATCAAGGTGAGTTGAAGGAAACAGGGGCATGGAAAGGTGGCAGCCTGCCTTTGAGGTTACAGGCCAGGAAGCGGCAGATCAAGGGGTCTCACCGTGCACTGTGGCTCCAGAGCCTGCCCTGTGGACCAGCATGGGCTGCTCTGGCTGAGGTCAGGACACCCACGAGGCTCTCCTCTTGATTCCCAAGGGTTGCTCTGCTCTACGTGTAGCCACATTCCTCCCCAGGCCTAACTCGTCAGCCAGTTGGTTCATTCATCAGAGAATGAAGTCTCTTTGTCTTTTATTTACTGGAATATAATTGCTTTACAATGTTGTATTGATATCCTGTACAGTGGAGTGAATCAGCTATATGTATCCATATGTCCCCTCCCTCCTGAGCCTCCCGTCCACCGTCCTTGCCATCCGACCCATCTGTGTCATCACAGAGCACTGAGTTGAGCTTCCTGTGCTATACAACATGTTCCCACTAGCTACCTATTTCGTACACAATAGTGTATATGTTATTGTTGTTCAGACGCCCAGTTGTGTCCGACTCTTTGTGATCCCATGAACTATAGCACGCCAGGCTGCCCTCTCTCTCACCATCTCCCAAAGTTTGCTCAAGTTCATGTCCATTGCATCGGTAATGCCATCCAGCCATCTCATGCTCTGATGCCCTCTTCTTCTTCTGTCCTCAATCTTTCACAGCATCCGGGACTTTTCCAATGAGTCAACTGTTTGCATCACGTGACCAAAATACTGGAGCTTCAGCTTCAGCATCAATCTTTCCAATGAGTCTTCAGGGTTGATTTCTTTTAAGATTGACTGGTTTGATCTTGCAGTCCAAGGGACTCTCAGGAGTCTTCTCCAGCACCACAGTTCGAAGGCATCAATTCTTTGGTGCTCTGCCTTCTTTATGGTCCAGCTCTCAGAAACATACATGACCACTGGGAAGACCATAGCCTTGACTATATGGACCTTGACTATATGGAGATCATGTATATAGGTCAATCCTAATCTCCCAATTTGTCCCACCCTCCCCTTTCCCCTGTGTCTACACGTCTGTTATTCATGTCTGCATCTCTATTCCTGCCCTGCAAATAGGTTCATCTGTACCAAAAAGACATATGTACCCTGACGTTCACTGCAGCACTATTAAAGCCAGGACATGGAAGCAAGTTAAATGTCCATCAACAGATGAATGGATAAAAAAGACTTGGTACATATATATAATAGGATATTACTCAGCCATAAAAAGGAATGAAATTGGGTCATTTGTTGTGATGTGGATGGACCTAGAGTCTGTCATATAGAGAGAAGTCAGAAGGAGAAAAACAAATATCATATACTAACGCATATCTATGGAATCTAGAAAAATGTGCTTCTTTTTTGGATTACTTTCTTTTAAGTAGGTAACTGGAGTACACAAAAGATACATTAATCCAATGCAAAACTCAAAAGCACAGAAGAATAGACAGTGACAATTTTCCTTCCTATCCTTGTCTCCCAGCTATCCGCTCTTTTCTACTAAGCTAACCACCATTTCTGGCTTCTTGTATATCATTCCAGAAATGTGGTATACAATATATATGTATTCTTTTTTGAAAGCAGATATACTACGTGTAATATACAAATCATACTATTTTGCAACTTGATTTTTTCACTAAAGAGTAGTTTTGATAATCAGTCCATATAGAGCTCCCTTTATTCTTATTAGTGTCTGAAGAGTATTCTGCAATTTATTTAATCAATTTTGAACAGATAAATAGTTAGTGTATGCCTGATGTTTAACAAGGCTACGCTGGACATATTATGCATATATCACTTCTTACATTGCCAGAACATACTTAGGATAAATTCCTAAAAGTGGAATTGGTGAGTCAAAGGGTATGTGACTTTTTAACATTTAATTGAAATAGCTAAATTGCTCTCCATAGGGGTTATATCAATTTCTACTTCCACCTAAAATGCACGAGATTAACATTTATTTTCACTTTTATTTCTATACTCAAACAATATATTAGAAAAATGTTTTCTCTTTGCCATTTGTAAGAAATTATATCTCACATTTTAAATTTACATTTCTCTTACTGGGTTTAGATTGAGAATCTTTTCATGTGTTTCAAGAACCAACTGCATTTCTTTTATTATTCTTTTACCTATGAATATTTTATTCATATTCTTATTCAGTCTCATTTTTCTAATGAGTTGGTTTCTTTATCTTAGGAAATTAGAGAAGTGCTTTATCTACGTGAGAAATAAACCCTTTGTCTATAAGCTGCAAGTATTTTCCCCCAGTTTTTTTTATTTGTCTTTGTGATGACATTTGGTTTATAAGTAGGGTTTATTTTCTCAATTCTTTTCTCTTATAGCTTCTGGGTTTATTTCATAATTAAAAAGTATAAAATAATATTCCACTTGTAGAATATTAAAAAAATCCTTTAGTACTTCTGTATTATATTTCAAAGTTTAAATCTTTGAAAGAGCAGAATTTATCTTGGAGGATCATAAGAATTCGGATTTCACTTTCTTGTTTCCTAGTTGTCATAATAATTCCTATCAACTAATCTATCCTTTCCTCACTGATCTGAAATGCCAACTTTATTATAAACAAACTTCTCACATTATTTGAATTCATTTCTTGACTTTCTGCTGATCTGACAATCAATAAACAAATACACGGATCATGTTAATTACTGTAGCTGTCACATGCTTTACCATGGGGCAGAGCCAGTTGTCCTCATTATATACCCCATTTCCAGAGTTTCGCTGGCTGTTCTTTAAGAACTTAGAATCACCAAGTGGTATTTTTGTTAGACTTCTGTTATATTCATAAACTAACTTAGAGGAAACTGACATCTTCAGGATGTTGAATCTTCCCATCCATGGATGTTGTATACTTCTGTGCTACAAGTCTTTATCTCCCCGACTCTTTTGCTGAACTTCTAGAACATTAAACATTTTTTTCATACAGGCCTTCCTTTCCTACATTTACTCCTAGAGTTAGCAATATATTCCTATCTGGCTAACAGCAGCACAAGTAGGTTTTACTTCTAAACACACATGGTAATGAAAACTATTAGCTACAGTTTTGTACAAAATGTCATTCATTTTTGTTTTGGCTTTGTTTATGCACCCAGTTCTTGAAACCTTAGCAAACTCAAGAGTTGCAAACTTCACTATGACCATAGCCACATAACAGACTTGTTTTTAACTCTTTCTAAGAAATATTTTTCTCCTAAAATGTTTTAGCACGAATATAGAACTTACTAGATTTTTAAAAATCTTTGCTTCATGTTAGCTTCACCTTCAATTTTGGGAGTACACAGAGTCTAGTAGTGTTACATTGCATATTAACAGTTCTTATTAAACTAATACCCACAGACCTTACCTCCTAAATTCATTCCAGCTTGAAGACACTTCTGAAGTCTGCACGCAGGACAATTCTTCCGCCGAATCTTATCAATTATGCAGTCATTTCTTCCCGCACACAAATAGTTGTGTTGCCCTGAATAAAATAATAAAGAGTAATTGTTAAAATAAAGACTACTATATTAATATAAAATACTAATACGTATAATCAGATAATTAAACATCCTCTTTCCTGCCTTAAAATCTCTTTGTCAAAAAAAGTAGAAGAGAAACATGATCTGCAAATACTATAGGCACAGGAATGGTCAGCTGAATACAGGTGAGACTTCAGGTTGCAGATGATAAGCTTAAAACTACGTTTACTTCCAACAGGTTTCCAAAGAAACAGAGCTGCACTCCCCACTGTTTGACTTCATTAGCATGCTTCCTTTCAGGAGATGGCGCACATTTCACCCAGACATCACCCAGCACCAAACTAAACAAAGGCCTTGCTTCAGCTTTTTTAAAAAGTGTAGTTTATTGAAGTATAGTTGATTTACAATGTTGTGTTAGTTTTAAGTGTACAGCAAAGTGATTCAGCTATAAATCTATATACATTCTTTTCCCCATCTTTTCCATTATGGTTTATCACCGGATACTGAATATAGCTCTCTGTGCCATGCAGCAGACCTTGTTGTTCATCCTTCCTACATATACCAGTTTACATCTGCTCATCCCAAACTCCCAGCTGCTGCTGCTGTTTCAGCTGCTCTGCCTGCTCCCATTTATACATGTCATTCCAACGGGAAGACTTTCAAATCATTTAACTAGAAATGTAGAACAATTTCATTTTGCAAGTCAAACTGGCACCAAAATAATTCAGATGTGGAATATGCTTAGAGGGTGGCATCTACTGGAAAAATGCTAAACTGTACCCTAGCTCTATTATTCATTTACATATCCAAATTAATATACTGTATTTACTGAACCTCCACTAGAGATCAGCTCTGTTAGAGGCAGCAACGCAAAAGACCAAAGTTTCCACTCTTATGACCTTTTAATGAGGGAAAGAGAGTCAACAGATAGGGTAATTGGGGACAATGGTCAACTGCTGGACAGTAACAGATGCTCAGGAGAAAAACGAGGGCATAGAACGTGGTGGAGGTGAGGAGGGTGTTGACATTTTAGAAAGAATGGAGGGAAAACCCCACTGGAAAGCAACTTTAAAATAAAGGTCTAAAGCAAAGGAAGGTGCTACCTGTGTGGACATCTTGGGGAGAAAATACGGTACGGTGGAGGGAAAAGCAAATGAGGGTTGACAGGGGCGCAAGGGCACCTGGCAGGTTTAAGGAACAGCCAAGTGTGAAAGTGGACAGAGTCAGTGAACATTACGAGGGGATGAGGAAAAAGAGCAAACCTCAGTCAGCCCATGTAAGGCCTTATCAATCGTGTTCAAGACGTCGACTCAGTGAGATGGGAACCACTAGTTTCCAGGGCTTTGAGATGAGATGTGACTTGATGTGACTCATGTTTAATAGGACTGTTCTGGCCACTGTGTAAGAAGCCGACTGAAGTGGACTGAGCACAGGATCAGAGGGAATGGGTAGCAGGCTGTCCCTGTACTTCAGGGGAAGATGATGGGGGAGTAGCGATGAGAAGTGCTCAGGTCCAAGATACACTCTGAAGGCAGGGCTGCTGGAATCTGCTGAGAGGTCTGAGAACAAGGGGATCTAAAGAGGCAGTAAGACTCTTGGGCTGAACAAACAGAAAAATGGAACTGCTGTAAATTCAAATGAGGCAGACAGTTAAGAGCCATGGCTTAGGGGGAATTACTCTGGCTTGGTCTTGGACATGCTAAGAGGTATGTCAGTGGAAGTATGGGGTGGAATAGGGGACAGTTAGATACAGAGACCTGGAGCTCAGGAGCGGTCTGGGCTGCAGATGTAATCAGCTTGTGGTCATTATTTTAAGCCATGAGACTGGATGAGACCATATGGAGACTGGAAAGGGAAGAGGTGTGAGGACTGAGTCATGGGTCTCTGAAAACATGCAGACTAAGCAAAGTGAGTCTCAGTGATGACTGTGAAGCAGGAAACAGGTTCCAAAACCCCCTCTTCAACCCAGTACCATCACATTCCCTTGGTTGATAATTACTAAGTAAATTACAGGAAGTACTCAATAAATATAATGTGTATTGCTAATGGTATTAAAATAATTTAATCTAGAGCTCATTCTCGGTAACATTATGGTAAATTTTAGTAATGACGATCACAATAAAAGAACAGTAATAGAATAGGGAAATCTATCAAAGGGAAGAAATCAAACTCCATCATTATAATAATCTAATGACCTCTTAAAAAACTGAAAGGCTCTTAGTCACTATAGGTAGGTGTAGATAATTACAAAAAGGCAATCAATACCCACAGGAAAGACTAGAACCAATTAATATAACATTTCACAACGCTGCACACCATCTTAAGAAGTTACCATAAAAATAAAATTTTAAGGCCTATTATAGCACTATTTTAGTTGTCGTATAACAACCCTACGACGTAGGTAAGGCAGTTATCACTGCTATTGTTCCCAAGAAGAAACTCATACTAGAACTGATCAGGTGACCTCCCCAAAAGGTGGAACTGGAAGCAGAATTCGGACCATGCTGCTGTGTCTCAAGGTCAGTCTTTTCTAAATGTCGATTTTGAAATATAATTTACTGGTGGTCCAACAGGATGCTGAATGCTCTTTGGAAAGAATAAGCAAAGGAACATTATTTGAATGAGGCATACTTTACTTTGTCACCCAGTATTTCCACTGGCAATCAGCATTGTGTGCCTTTTTTTGTGGTGTGAAATTAAAGACAAACTCAGAAATTTCACCTCTAATGTACATTGAACTGAATAAACTTCAGTGCCCAAAAAAACAACTAAATGTAACTTTGGTTTCAATTCAACAGTTATTTATTGGGAACCTATTATGTGTACAAGGCCATAAAACATTTGCATAAGGGGCTGGGGTGGTCTATGGTTCCTTCCATTTCTGAGAATCCATGATAAAATATGACAAAGTCTCTTAGCGGTAAGCATACAATAATGCATAAGAAATGGCCACTGTCCAATGCACACACTAGAAAACTTCTCTTTCTGAGTGTTCAAAAACAGACTTCTAAGAGTTAGGATTGTACTACGGGGATTTCTTTTTAATGAACACCTTTTAAAAATTCATGTTACTGTAAGAGCTGCAAAAAATGTCCTTCCACATACACTGAATTATTGTATCTGGTTTCTACCAGTTAGTAGAAACCAGAAATTGGTCACAATCACCAATTCATCTCCCATCCGAACAGGATGGGAGAGTTCAAAGGCCAGCTGTGGGAATGCCGTACTAGTTTTATCTGTCATTTGTGTTTTTACATCTGTAAACATGAAAGATTTGAATCACACCTACACAAATAGGCAATATGTATCCCGTCCAGTAATCTATATTGATAAAATAAACAATCAAAAAACCACAATGAAAATAAGAGATTGCATTTAGAAGACTTAAAAAACTTTTGATCATGTCTTTAAAAAAACACTGTGCTCTCCTGGTATAAAAATAGCTAATCCAGAATAAGTCATAACCCAGGCTTTCGAAGGTAAGTAATTTTCTACTACAATGTTAACATAGGCTGGACAGTGGAGGCTTTGAATGAAACTCATTTTATTCAGCAGGTGATGAGATTCTTGCTTACAGGATGTGAAGTCCACAGGTGTATTTTACAAATATTAATCTGAAGGTTATGTCTTAAGGAGATAGAACAGAAGTAGCAGACACTACCACTTTCAACTGGAGGTTCTCTGAGATGGCCTCTGTGCAAGTTAATAGCTCTATTTTAGTCAGAATATATAGCCACAGGAATAATCCTATGGATAAAAAATGTTAGCGGTAAAGGAAACAAAGATTTCTCATTCCACTTACATGTCCATTAGGGGAAGAATTTCAGTTTTAGTAGCAGAATAACTTGAATCAGATAAATCTCCTGCTGCTGCTGCTGCTAAGTTGCTTCAGTTGTGTCCGACTCTGTGTGACCCCTTGGATGGCAGCCCACCAGGCTCCCCCGTCCCTGGGATTTTCCAGGCAAGAGCACTGGAGGGGGTTGCCATTTCCTTCTCCAATGCATGAAAGTGAAAAGTGAAAGTGAAGTCGCTCAGTCGTGTCCGACTCCTAGCGACCCCATGCACTGCAGCCTATCAGGCTCCTCCGTCCATGGGATTTTCCAGTTAAGAGTCTGCCTGTAATTCAGGAGATGCAGGAGATGTGGGTTCGATCCCTGGGTCAGGAAGATCTCCTGGAGAAGGAAACGGCAACCCACTCCAGTACTCTTGCCTGGGAAATCCCATGGGCAGAGGAGCCTTGTAGGGCTACAGTCCATGGGGTTGCAAAGAGTCACACACGACTTAGCAACCAAACCACAAAAATTGAAAATGGATAGACAGTCCAGAAAGAAGGGGATGTCATGAGGTGTGGATATATTAACTCCTCTCAAATTTTCAGCTGACCTCTGAATTGAGCATGAGACTCCAAAGAGTCAAAAGGTGAAAGAATTTAATGCTTTAAACAGTTAAGCAGGGTATTTTAGTTACTATCAATCACAAGGAGAAAGAGTTTGAATCTCACTAAATTAGAAGGACTCAATCTTTCCATTTCCTTAGGCTTTCCATTGAAATTCTAGAAGGTCCCTGCCTTAGGAGGAAACAATGTATCCCAGGATTAAGGCATTAATTTTAGGGTTAAAGGTATAACAAAAACAGATCATCCCTAAAAAATCATACAGCAAAGGCCCTGTAAGTTCAAAATGTTCTGTCAGTAATTTGACTACTAGATTAAAATGCAATATTCTTCAGAGAAATATAACAGAACCTGGAGTCTCCAGAATGTCTAGAATACAATAATAATTACTAGAAAAATACAAACCAGAGTCAAAAGAAAACTGAGTCAGTAGAAACAGACTCACAGATGATCCAGAGTATGAAACTAGCAGATAAGGATTTTAAAATTGATATTTTAGACAGCACAAGAAAATAAGAAAAAAAGAAAAGAAAGAAATGGGAATTCTCAGAAGAGATTTTGACACTATAAAAACAAACTGAAATCAAAGAACTGTAAAATATACTATTGAGGACAAAACATTTTGGGTTGAAATTAACAATATATTGGACACAAAAATCAGTGAAATTAAAGACATATAAATAAATTATAAAAATTAAAGCACAAAGAGAAAAGAATTAAAAGCTAAAAGAACAAGGTACTTGTGGCCTATGTGGTGGCATTAAGTAATTTAACATACTTGTAGTAGCAGTCCCAGAAAGAGAATACGTCAGAAAATAATATATAGAAATTTCCAAATTGACTAAAACAACAATTTTAGCAAATGCCCCAAGAGATAAATACAAAGAAAACCGCTAAGGTACAACATAGTTAAATTGCTGAAAACAAATATAAAAAAATTTTTAAAGCAGCCAGAACAAAGCAAAAAATAAATAAATAAATAAATAAACAATTACAGTATGTAAAGGGGAATAGAGGTAAGAGTAAAAACTGATTCTTTGTAACAATCAAGGCCAGATAGCAACATACAATTATTTTAAAATTCAGTAGCACCAGTGAAAACATTTCTCAAAATGAAGGTAAAATAAAGACATTTTTGGATAAACTGAAGTGAAGATAATTGGCTGATAATAGAATCACATTATAAGAAATAAAAAAGAAAGTTCTATGCTAAAGGGAAATGATATCAGAGAGAAATTTGAAATCTGGATGTACAGGAAAGAATTAGAAATGAAGGACAGCTAAATTTTAGAGAAATGTTCTTTCTTTTCTTAAATTCAAAAGTCAAATGACTGTTTAAAACAAAGTAAATGTGTATTATGGGATTTATAAAATGTATATAAGTGAAATATCTAAAAGCATAGTACAGAGTACAGGAAAAGATATACATGAAATTTTACTGCTCTAAGTTTCTTACACTGTACTTGAAATGGCATAAATTATTCAGGGTAGACTATGATAAGTTAAGAGTACATCTTCTAATCCCTCAAGCAATGATTTTCTTGCTCTGGACAAGCAGCATCAGCATTACCTAATAATTTATCAGAAATTAAAATCCATAAACCCAATTTCAGACCTGCTGGTTCAGAAATTTTGGAGTGGGACCTAGAAATCTGTGTTTTATGTAACTCTTCATGTGATTCTGATGTATATTAATGTTTGAGAAATACTACCCTAAGCAGCCAGCAGAATAAAAACACCAAGTATAGTTTAAGGGACAATAAAGATATAAAATGGCATACTAAAGATACTCAACCCAGAAAGGACAGAAAAGAAAAAACAGAGGAACAAGTAAAGGAGGAAAACACAAAGAAACACTCAGGTAAGAGAGAGAAGTTCAAGTGCAGAAACAGTTACACTAAATATAAATGGTTTAAACACTCCAGTTAAAAGTCAAAGATGGGAGACTGAATTTTTTTAAAAAGACAGTACTTAAGCATGTATTATGATGCATTTTAAATAGAAAAGTACATATAGGGTGAATGTTAAAAAAAAGGAAAATATATATACAATGAAAAAATGTAAGCATAAGAAAGCTGATGTGGCTTCATTAAAGTCAGACAAAGTAGACTTCAAGAGAAAAGTATCACAAAAGATAAAAACTACCACTCATAGTTATTAAGCTGGGATACAAGCAGCCCTAATATCAACGCACTTAACAACAGAGTTTCAAAATTCATCAGGTGAAAATTGTCACCTGGAGAAGGAAATGGCAACCCACACCAGTATCCTTGCCTGGAGAATCCCATGGATGGAGGAGCCTGGTAGGCTACAGTCCATGGGGTTGCAAAGAGTCGAACACAACTGAGAGACTTTTTACTTTTATTTTTTAAACTATATAACATCCAGCTAAAGACTGGCAGGCAGGTATTCTTTCTGCCCCCTTCTGATGTCTATGTCAGAAGCCTTCTCTATCTCCTTTATACTTTAATAAACCTTTATTACACACACACACACAAAAGAAAATTGTCAGGATTAAGGCAGATAAAGGTTAGTCCAAAATCATAGTTGGAGGTTTAAAAACCCCTCTCTCAGCAATTGATAGAATAACCACTATGTAGAAAATTAGTGAGGATATGGGAGATTTTCAAACATCTTGGATCAATTAACACTTAGGCACATAACTGAACAATACACATGTTTTTTTCAAGTATACAAGGAGTATTCACTGAGACATACATAGTCTAAGCTATAAAACAAATTTAAAATTCTGAAAGGATTGAAATCATGTACAATATATTTGCTGGCCACAAAAGGAACCAAATTAGAAATCACACAACAAAATGATATATAGACAAGTCCCATATTTGATAATTAAGCAACATACTTCAAAAAATTGATGGGTCAATGAAGAAATCACAAGTGAAATTAGCAAAGATTTCAAAATGAATGATAACGAAAACATAAAACTTATTAAATACATTTAAGCAGTCCTTGTAGAACTTTTAGCTTCATATACTTAGTCTAAGAAAGGAGAAGGGTTTAAAATTGATGACTGAAGATTCTAGCTTAAAAAACTAGAAAAAATAAAAACTAAAAGCAAATCAAATAGAAGGAGTAAAATTATAGTATAGAGATCAATGAGAAAGAAAAAACCAAGAGAGAAAAATAAACCAAGCTAAAAGTTGGGTTTTGGTACAGATCAATCAGGCATCAGCAGACAGGCTGGGAATTCTGTTCCCTGTGGCCCCAGGCTGACGGGAACAGCCAGCACAGTGAGTGCTGGGAGTCAGGGCAGACGAGCTGCCGAGTCTGACCTAGGAAACCCACCGCTCCAGCCTAGAGTGGGCAACTCACCCTTCACTGCTCAGATTTAGTCCAATGACCCCACTCAAGCACAAGGGAGACTAGAATTGTAAGCTTACCTCTTGTCAGAACTCGAACAGCTAGAAACAAATGAGGAACCTCACTGAAGACTACCTCCATAAAGGGAGAAGAGAACATAAGATTCAACCTTTTATTACTTCCTCTCAGAAGTATTAAACTACTTAAATTATTGCTTTTTGAGGGACAAATTTTAATGGATGAAGGTGAGGGCCCTTTCTATAAATAGCTAAACTTTTCAAAACATTATTGAGAAGCTACCAGCAACTAATGTATTTTTTAGGAAAGAAATCAACATCTCTGGCTATTTTAATAAAGAATATAATCCAGTGACCACTCCACCCCTAAGCCTAGAAACCCATAACCTATTTTGTCAATGTCAGTACCCTAATAATATCCATACATATTCAAGAATCCGTACCCCCCAAAATGGAAGGCAAATAAATTAAAGCTTAGAGGGGATCATTTTTTCCTCATAAAAATTTAGGGAAAGTTTGGTCTAGCTACCTGGTAGCAAGCACTGTAACCGATACTCCAAAGGGAAAAAAATGCATATTTTCACAACACAGAGAGAAATAAAAGCTTAAAATAAATGGGATATGATTGAAAAATTCCAAAATATTCCTTTAAAGTAAAACTTTTACACAAACGGGCTAAGCATCCATCCGCAGGCACTAAGGCACTCTCGGAGAAACACTATGGAGTATTAGTCTACAAACTGATTGAGAAAGTAGAGATACGGTACAAAGAGTATCCTGCCTGACAAACAGAACTTTTACGTTCTTTTGGAATGTTGTATATAGACACAAACCTGCAGTAATGACCTACTGGCTTACAACGCGCTGGTTTACAAAAGACCCATATAATACACGCATCATTTCTGTCCCATCTCCAGCACCATATTCACATATAACAATTTAGAGGGGAAGTCTACGCACGTAAGAGTTTAGAAAAAGACCTCGGAGGGCTCGCAAGAAGGCAGTAGAGGATTCTGTGAAAGGCAGAAACAGCTTAAAGCAGGGTCAGAATCCCAAGCCAGAGACACGTGCCTTCTTGGTGTCCTAAGTTTTAAATACTTTTACTGTAAGGCTCACATCACCGTCCACTGACATTGATTCAGTTCAGTTCAGTTGCTCAGTCGTGTCCAACTCTGCGACCCCATGAATTGCAGCACGCCAGGCCTCCCTGTCCATCACCAACTCCCGGAGTTCACTCAGACTCACGTCCATTGAGTCAGTGATGCCATCCAGCCGTCTCATCCTCTGTCGTCCCTTTCTGCTCCTGCCCCCAATCCTGACACTGGTTAGGCTGCCTTAAATTATAGCCATTGCAGAGTCATTTAGATGTAAAAGCATCTTGTTTAAGAAAACGATTCTGTCCAGCAGGGCTCAGGGAACTTCAGTCACTCATCCATCTCTTGTACCAGTTCAAGGTACCTCCTGCCTGAGGGAGTGGTTACTTTTAGGAGAAAAGGAAGCCATTCTTGAAAATAGAAAGCTGCCAAGGTTAGAGTAAATTTGGATGGGGCACCAGGAAGATTAGTTAGTACAATATTAATTTACAGGGAAACAAGTACTCATATCAAAGGGGAAATACAGACTTAAAAAAAACAAAATCCCGTATCGTGCATCAGAGGGATGGTATGGGGAGGGAGGAGGGTACGAGGGTTCAGGATGGGGAACACATGTATACCTGTGGCGGATTCATTTTGATATTTGGCAAAACTAATACAATTATGTAAAGTTTAAAAATAAAATTAAATTAAAAAAAATAAAATAAAAAACAACAACAACAAAAAACAAAATCCCAAACAACCAAACTTGAGTTCCAAAATTTTAAAAAGTATCAATTTTCCTGTTTTTTCAACTATGATATTGCTTTTAATTGCAGAATAATTCTGCTTTTTTCAACAATGACATTGCTTTTAACATTGCTTAAATTTTATTCTTTAAAAAGTTACCCAACCCAATACAGTGTCTTTTAAAACTGTCAATTACTTTGAAATCAAGAAACAAATTTTTGTTATACTTGGGCTGATCCCCTATGAGAAAATACAGATTGTATAACACAGGGATCTTGTCTCAAAGCATCAATAATGCTAGAATGGAAAAGGTGGAAACATGGAAGGCAGCAAGGAAAAGACCCAGGGGGAAGGGATGACTTTGTAACCAGATACCCCTGGATACCAATCCCACCTCAGTCAATAGGGAACTATGAGCTTCTTTGCCAAAAACAGTTGAATGGCTCTGAACCTCAGTTTCCTGATCTATGAAATGGGCACAGTAATGCCTACTTTATAGATTGTTGTACTAAGCCACTCAGTTGTGTCCAATTCTTTTGCAACCCCATGGACTGTAACAGTCCATTAGGCTCCTCTGTCCATGGAATTCTCCAGGTAAGAATACTGGAGTAGGTTGCCATTTCCTCCTCTAGGTGATCTCCTGCGTCTCTTACCTCTCCAGCACTGGCAGGCAGGTTCTTTACCACCAGCACCATCTGGGAAGCCCTACTAGGTTGCTGGATGGATTCAAATTAATATACATAAACAAGAAGTGCAATGCCTGGCCTGAGGTAAGGACTTAGAATAAAAAGGTGATAGTTATCATCCATCATTCATTTGGTTAGCTCAGTCTTTCAAAAAAAAAAAAATGGTATGAGAAATTCCAAAGAACAAACACAGTCAAATCTTAATTAAATATAAGAAAAGGATTTCCTGTTGGAAGCAAATATGACCACTGAATTAGGAAGGCTTCTAGATGAAAAGTGTCCACTTGAGACTGGACAAATACTACTCAGCTCTGATCTCATCTTCAAGCCTGAAAGTTTTCTAAAGGCTGGCTGTGAGAATGGAGAACTATATCCTTTAAGGTTAGTTCAGTTCAGTTCAGTCACTCAGTCGTGTCCTTTAAGGTCAGCACAGGACAAAAAGCCAGGACTTTCTGAGCTGTCTGCAACTCAGCTAAGAATTCTAGAGTAGTGCTTCAAACTGTAAGAGCTGTGTAAGATGCTGGAACGCTGTAGCTCCCTTGAATTATTGTTCCTCATCTCCCCTGCCTGTTTCCTGTTACGACTTAATACCCAAACAGTAGGCACACATATTCGGGGGCAGACGAAAGGTGAATCTGGGAGACTGAACTCCACTGTGCCTGGTAAGGATAGCAGATACTTAGCAGCAAGCAAACTGAGAACAGAAGACCCTCCAGTTCAGTTCAGTTCAGTCGCTCAGTCGTCTCCGACTCTTGGCCACCCCATGAACTGCAGCACCCGCTGTCCATCACCAACTCCCGGAGTTCACTCAAACTCATGTCCACTGAGTTGGTGATGCCATCCAACCATCTCATCCTCTGTTGTCCCCTTCTCCTCCTGCCCTCAATCTTTCCCAGCATCAGGGTCTTTTCAAATGAGTCAGCTCTTCACATAAGGTGGCCGAAGGATTGGAGTTTCAGCTTTAGCAACAGTCCTTCCAATGAACATCCAGGACTGATCTCCTTTAGGATGGACTGGTTGGATCTCCTTGAAGTCCAAGGGACTCTCAAGAGTCTTCTCCAACACCACACTTCAAAAGCATCAATTCCTCGGCGCTCAGCCTTCTTCACAGTCCAACTCTCACATCCATACATGACCAGAGGAAAAACCATAGCCTTGACTAGACGGACCTTTGTTGGCAAAGGAATGTCTCTGCTTTTGAATATGCTATCTAGGTTGGTCATAACTTTCCTTCCAAGGAGTAAGCATCTTTTAATTTCATGGCTACAGTCACCATTTGCAGTTATTTTGGAGCCCCCCAAAAATAAAGACCCTTGCAAAGAGCAAAAAGAGGTTCTGGGATTGATTGATTTTATTGGAGTACAGTTGATTTCCAATGTCATGTCAGTTTCAGGTATACAGCAAAATGATTCAGTTATATGTACATATATTTATTTTTGAGATTCTTTCCCCTAGTAGGTTATTGCAAAATACTGAGTATAGCTCCCTGTACTATACAGTAGGTCCTTGTTAGTTATCTGCTTTATATATAGTAGTGTGTATATGTTAATCCCAAACTCCCCTTTGGAGATGGTAAGTTTGTTTTCTATGTCTGTGATTTAAAGTGAGTTCCCAGACGATGATTTAATTCCATTCAGCAGAGATAGCTAAACCAAGATATAAAGAAGCAACACATGGTCCATTTCTTCCAAGACCTTACTTTCTAAAGGCTGGGAAATTTTAAATGATTAAGAGGAATCATATGGTACTTCTGTGACTTTAAAGGCAGAAAAGATTATACCTGAATGGGTAGATGAGGAAGGTTTATAGAAGGAGAACGCATCTGACATAAGTCTTGAAGAATGTTGTGGGTCTGAAACATGGAGAGGACAGACATCAGGCCCCCCCAGCAAAGGATGAGCACAGGGAAGGCAGAGACACAACTTCATGTTCAGTGAGCAACTGCTCTGGCGGGTGGACGCCCAAGAGGGCAGGGGCTCAGAGGAGGAGCCGGCGGCATCTACACATGCCGGTGATGAGAGGACGACCCGGGGCTGGCAGTGCCCCTCGGGCTCCTGGGCCCTCTCTTGCGTTCTGGGGTTCAGACCCACATAAGCACGTACCTGTGGAATACCCAACCCCAACGCCCGACACTTTAAGCTTCACAACCCTACGACTCACACAGCCCCCCTCCAGCCTCCTCAAATCCTTATCCTTAAAGCTTCGACCAGTGGCCCCAATCAGGAGCCGCCTGGTTTACACCCCGCTCCCTGAGATCCTCACAAGATCCCCACAATCCTTCCCTCAAGCTTTCCTTGAATCCTCTCCGTGTTCACCAGGACCTTTGCCCTTTTTCTCAGGCTCTTTTGGTTAAACTTCTGGAGTTTGGAGTCTTGCTTACTATTTGTATGACGTCAGACGAGTGACGCAACCTTTCTGTCCATCAGTTTCGTCCTTTGTTAAATGGGAATCATCTAGGTGTCTACCTCACGAGTTCCCCTGAGGACGAGTACACCACACGTGACACTGGGAATGGTCACAGGCCCCCAGTAAGGGCGCAATGACTGGTGGTAGCAGTTCAGTTCAGTTCAGTCGCTCAGTCGTGTCCAACTCTTTGCGACCCCATGAACTGCAGCACGCCAGGCCTCCCTGTCCATCACCAACTCCTGGAGTTTGCTCAAACTCATGTCCATTGAGTCAGTGAAGCCATCCAACCATCTCATCCTCTGTCGTCCCCTTCTCCTCCTGCCCTCAATCGTTTCCAGCATCACGGTCTTTTCAAATGAGTCAGCTCTTAGCATCAGGTGGCCTAAGTATTGGAGTTTCAGCTTCAACATCAGTCCTTCCAATGAACATCCAGGACTGATCTCCTTTAGAATGGCCTGGCTGGATCTCCTTGCAGTCCAGAGGACTCTCAAGAGTCTTCTCCAACGACACAGTTCAAAAGCATCATTCTTTGGTGCTCAGCTTTCTTTATAGCCCAACTCTCACATCCATACATGACCACTGGAAAAACCATAGCCTTGACTAGGCATACCTTTGTTGGCAAAGCAATGTCTCTGCTTTTGAATATGCTGTCCAGGTTGGTCACAGTTGTTACCCTGTACTATTGCTAGTGTCACGTGTTACTGCTGTCTTCATCCATTATTCCATATTATCTTTATTATATCAAGGGACTAGTAATGAGTCTACCTGCCTCTACTATTTCCCCATTTCTAAATCAAAGAAGTCTTAACCTTCAAAAGCTTTTTAAAAAAAAAAAAAAAATTAACTCTTACTCAGACCTCAATTTGTTAAACCCAGAAAAGCAGAGCTATTGTGGTTGAAATGAATGCCAGGGAGGCTCCCTGGTGCAGTCCTCCACTTTGTACCCAGCAGTGATCCAGGAGGCACCCCCTGGACCCCCAGGTCTCCTCTAAGCAGCCACCCGGGGCCATGAGCCCAGTCTGGACAGTGAGCCTTCTGAATCACACATCTGATTAGCTCATTCTTCTGATTAAAGGCCTTTTCGGGCCCTTCACTACTTAAAACTCTTAAGTCCAAACTCTTTTTTATTCAAAGTGACACTGAGCCTCTGGAGCTCAGAGAGGGGAGAGAGGTAGGGAGATAGGGCTCAAGGATGTGCTGAGCAAAACTGACTGCCATTTGGGGAAATGGAAGCCCAGTGTGCATCAGGGGCATCTGATACAGTAACACTGGGTCATTATCTTCACTGGTGTCTTTACTGTTGGTGTTTTACTATTATTATTGGGGTTAACAACAATGTATTTCAAGGCTTATTTTAAGAAAGTAGAAAAAGTCAGAAGATTGGTCACTGTGCATATCTGTATTCCACTTCATATGTACAGACACGTAGGTCAGTCCTGTATCACAAGCACCATCCTTAGAGAGGTCCTAAGGCTGCAGGCATCCTAAGGCTGGCTGACCGAGGCGGACATTCAGCCCTAGTTTGGGACAGCACCTGTGAATCATCGTCCCCCTCCCAGCTCTTTCTGACCTCAGGAAGGAGTCCTATCTTTGCTCTTCTCTGGCTTCACTAATCTCATATTTAGCACCATCTATGGACACACACACCTCTTTCAGGTCCTTAGCAACGATCTGGGCCTCTAACCACATCATCTAGGAAATACCCCATCTCCTTTTCTTCCACTTGGGAGCTACGCAAGGCTGATAATCAAGACTGCCCCCTTTTACCAAGTAAAATACTGAAGTTCTCAGGTCAGATTAGATTTGGAAAGAACCACGTTCTAGAAGCCTGAAAAACAACAAAATATCTTTTGGTGGTGGTGTTGTTTAGTCACTCAGCCGTGTCCAACTCTTTATGACCCCATGGACTGTAGCCCTATTAGGCTCCTCCATGGGATTCTCCAGGCAAGAATACCATGGTTGCCACGCCCTTCTCCAGGGGATCTTCCCAACCCAGGGATCAAAGCTGCGTCTCCTGCTTGGCAGGCAGATTCTTGACCACTGAGCCACCAGGAAAGCCCACGAATACCTTTTAGAATCTTTAAAGAACGAGGCATGGAGAAGGTGGTTGAACTCAATCTTAGGAGCAGGGATTTCACCAGGCAGAGAATAAAAGTGATTTTCAACTGAACAGGATGCTCCAAATTCTACATCTTGAAAAACAAAATGACTTCTCATCTCACTGAATATTGATATCTGGCCCTGTCTAGCATGCCAGGTCCTTTCCCATCCTCCCAGAAAAGCCATGCCTGGGGATTAGACTGGGCATCCCAGAGGGGATGGCCTCTGCCCCCATCCCCAGCCCAGTGCTTCCTTCCATGCAGAGGCAGCTCCGTGAAAGCCACACCTAGGGCCCCTCTCTGTCTGCCTTACTCTCTCTGCCTTGACTAGTGCGTCTAAGGTCTGACTTGCCTGCTTCAGCACCATTCTCTTCCTCGTCCGGGAGGACTCCCTTGGGGAGCAGGCACGGCCTCTAGTCCTGGGGGCCCCACCATGACCCGGTGCCGCTGCCTGTCCCTGCATCTAAATCTGGGACACAGGCAGGAGGGCCCTCCCTCGGTTTTTTTTTTTTTTTTTTTTTCCCCACTCTTACCATTAAGCCATATCCTTCAACTTATTTACCAAACAACAAAAAAAGTTTCTATTTTCCCTTCCACCCACCACTTCTTTAATTTTCGGTTTGCTCAGAATCCAGGTGGGGAAAAGGCAGGGCTATTTTGCAGGTCCCTTGGAGATGACGAAAGAACCAAGGCTCTGAGACCCAGATCTCAAGCACAGGACCTGGTGGCCTCCCAAGCACAAATTCTGTGCCCAGGATTCCACGGTCCCCTCCGCCCACCTCCTGGGAAGCCTGCTTCAGGATCTCCACCCACCCTCTCCCCGAATCCACAGCTTCTTAAAAGGCAGGCAACGCAGTTGGTGTGATCGCTGTGGGAATCCACATCTTAGGGTGCAAATTCTTGATGACAGTTAAGGCAGATTTTAAACCTTTTTCTGTTGTTTTTGTTTCCCTCAAAAAAAAAAAAAAAAAAAAACTGTCAACTACATTTCACCACAGAATCTTGTTTTCCTTTAAAACCTATTTTCATGCTTACTGTGCTACGTGAAATGTAATTTTCTTTTTCACACCTTGAAGCTACCACAGAATTTAACTAAGAGGGACAGTAACATGAAATAGTTTAATATTTATCAGTCTCTGAGTGAAATATTGCTCAATAACTTTGTTATACGCCCGAAGCCATGAGCAAACCTGATGGTTTTGTTGTTGCCATTCCTTAAAACATAAGAACATAAGCATTTTAATGGCAAACCAAACTTTTAAAGAATCCTTTTCACTGAACTACCCCTGACGGATGCTTTAGAATAACCAGATCTTGAAATGGCAACCCACTCCAGTGTTCTTGCCTGGAGAATCCCAGGGACAGGGGAGCCTGGTGGGCTGCCGTCTATGGGATCGCACAGAGTCGGACACGACTGAAGCGACTTAGCAGCAGCAGCAACAGCATATGCTTTTCCAAATATGTCATGCATTTTCAGCCTCAGAAAGGCACTTTGACCAAATTCCTTTTAAAATGAACTTCTTGCTTAAATCTCCGTTTCACATTTAGAAGTCAGAAAGAGAAAAACAAATATTGTATATTAAAGCATATACATGGACTCTAGAAAGATGATGAACCTATTTTCGGGGAAGCAGTGGAGATGCAGACATAGAGAACAGACTTATGGACAAGGGCGGGGGCAGGAAGGAGAGGGTGAGATGAATGGAGAGAGTAGCATGGAAGCATATCCAGTACCATATGTATTTGCCGGATGACTCAGGGAGCTCTAACTGGGGCTCTGTGATAACCTGGAGGGGTGGGAAAGGGTAGAGGAAGGCTCACGAGGGAGGGGACGTATGCACACCGATGGCTGATTCATGCTGATGCAGAGCAGAAATCAACACTGTACAGCAATTATCCTTCAATTAAAAATAAAAATTAAAAAAAACTCCTTTTCACGTTCAGAGGTCCATTTGTTGTCCAGCTGGAGGACTTCTTTTTTTTAAAGCATTCGACAACTGCCCAGCAACAGCAGTCTGTGTTTGCAGTCACTATTTTGGGCTACATCACATGACACTTACATAACCTTGTTTAACTGCTCTTGAACTGGTTGGAACAACCTGGGAAACAGATTAGGGCAGTCCCAGCAAATTCCCGCATAGCAGATTCTGATGGGTGAGTTCTCATCCCCCCCAGCCCCACCCCCATCTTATAATGTTGCCTGGTGAGCCAGAGGGTGTCCAACAAGAACTGGTTACTCATTGTTCAAGCCAGCTAAAACATTTGATAATTAACTTCCTCTGCTCAGTTGAAACCAGTCTGGTCTGCCCATAATAAACCAATGAACAATGATCCCCCACCGCTGAGCTTTATGAGGGAGCCTGGATTAACAGGCTTTAAAACGCCAGAGGCGGGGAAAAAACTCACTTGAGAAGTAAGTACAGGTTGCCTCTGCCACCTTTAAACACAGATCTTTTGAAGCTGTGATCTGGGGAGTCTAAGATTTTAATTTAGAAGTCAAAATGGACTTATATTTTTTCCCTGTGGTATTATAAGAGTCCTTCCCATGTGGGTCAGCACAAGAGTCCCAGATAAACATTTTTCTCAGTGTGAAAGGTGTTAAGTTTTTCATTAAAAAAAAAGAAAAAAAATATATAAAACTTCTAATTATACTGATTTAAATTTTAGGCCTGCTGCCTATTTTAGTAAAAGATAATCAAAGAAAATACTGTACGACAAAAGCCAAGTGCTATATGCTTTTAACCCTGAGAAACATGTTATTATGATGCGTAATAAGAAAAGACAAGTAACTTATCACCATGGAACAAGGAACATTTTTTTTTTTTTAGGAGGCATGACTTGCATCCTACACATTTAATAGTAGGAATTTAACCTAGTTGTATTTGACTATGCAAAAACATCTGTTATCTAGATAAACTAATATGCTATTCAGGGCAGTGGGCAGGGAACTAACATTTGTTGAATTCCTGTTATGTGACAGGTGCTTTCCCAATCATATAATTTAATCTGTGATTTAAAATCCTATGGGGAGAAGCCCTTGTGAGATTGGTCCTGTTATCTCCATTTGGTCAACAGACACACAGAAAGGTTCAGTCACGTGACTAGGGGCTTCCCTGGTTGCCCAGTGGTTATGAACAGCCTGCCAATGCAGGGGACACCAGTTAGATACCTGGTCCGGGAAGATGCAAAACGCTGGGGGGCGACTAAGCCTGCACCCCAGAGCCCATGCTCCACAACGAGAGAAACCACCGCAGTGAGAAGCCCACGGACCATAACAAGCAGGTGGACCCCACGTGCTGCAACTAGAGGAAGCCCACACGCAGCAACAACGATCCACCACAGCCAGAACTAAATAATAATAAATTTAAAAAATAATTTAAATCACATGACTAGCTTAGCTGGGATTCATACTTGGAATTCTTTTGTTACAGCACTTGTTCTTTCTATGGCTTCAGACATATTAGAAGCATCCTTTAGATATTTATACCTAGAGGGTCATACAGAACAGAAACAGGATCTCTGCAGTGGAAAACACTGCCTTGTAATGCATAAGTCTTACATGGAAACATCACTAACCACTCTGACAGATGGACAAAAAACTGCCTGAAGATAGTTGTACCTGCAAGTCCAAGCCTCAGCTGAAGTGTGCTAAGGACGGCAAACTTCCATACTGCGTAATCCACCTCTTTTTGCCTGATCCAAACATACCTCTAGACCCCAGACTTCAAAGCATACATGTGCCCAGCCCTGTGGCAGTGAAAACACCTGTGTGCTAGGTTTTTCATGATCAGATTTCATTCATTCTGTTGGCTGAGAATAAGAAAGGCAGGGCAGGATGATGAACCCAATCCTAAGAGTGGGCAGGAGCTGTGAAATACGACAGATAGCATGAGACAGAACTGAAGAAGACTAATGCTTGTTGTGTGTCTGTATGTTCCAAGCTCCCAGGCTGGGAAAGTTATATGCTCTCCTTATTTAATGTTTATGATAACCTTCCTAACAGGTAATACTATCCTCCTGTCCTGGACAAGGAAATAAGCAGCTGTGTTCAGTGCTTCACATGGCCAGAGGTGATCCCAGGATTCAAACCCAGGTCTTACAAGAACCCGTGCTCATCTGGCAAATTGTGCAGAAGCAATCTGGCAATCTCAACATGCACAAAAATATCTCAATTTGCTTTCTGAGAAAGCTTTGGACTTATACATTATAACTTTGTACATTTCCTCATTTGAATAAATTGCTTAAAATCAAAGAATTTCCCATTTAGAGGACAGCTTAGTCCTTACTTACAGCCAAAATTCAGGACAAGGAAGCCTGTTAACTGTATTAACAGTTCCTAATGTAGTAATGGGGTTTGGAGTCAGAAACATGTGGCGAAAATCCAGACTCTGCCACTTATCAGCTGTGTGACACTGAGCCAGCCATTCAGTCTTGTATTTTCTCATCCATAAAGGGAGAGGAACAAAACTGATCTCCCCGGGGATTATCAAGAATAAATGCGGTGGTGTATTTAAAAAGCCTAGCACCATGCCTGAACAAAGCTTCTGGTCTTCCCCAAGGTCATGCCTTTAGGGATGGGGATCAGGAAGCACAGTACTACTCTAGGAGCAGACTGCTGGGTCCAGCAGGTCTTCCCAGACCCTGACTGCAAGACCCAGGGTTAGCCAGCCTCATGAAGCGTTAAGCCTCCCCTCTGTAAAATGGGGGCAGTAACGAAGCCTCTCTCCTCCGGCTGCATTCAGCCCTGTCCACTCCAAATTTGACTTTGAGCAGCAAGGATCCGGTCCCTCTACTCTAAACCTGGGATCTCGGAGTTAAGCCACTTCTCTTCTAACTATGCTTGTGCCTCAGGTTCGCTTTCTGTTACCTGGGTTTATGCCTCCTTCCCATATGTCCCACTGCCTATTCTGGAGTCTGCACTGTACCCCGAGCTCTTACACACTCACATTCCTGCAGGGCCTTCCCTGGTGGCTGAGGTGATAAAGAATCTGCCTGCAATGCAACCTGGGTTCCATCCCTGGGTCAGGAAGATCCCCTGGAGAAGGGAATGGCTACCGACTCCAGCATTCTTGCTGGAGAATCCCAGGGACAGAGGAGCCTGCTGGGCTACAGCCCATGGGGTTGCACAGAATTGGACATGGCTGAGTGACTAACACTTTCCAATTCCTATAACCCTGGTTCCCTCTGAAGTCCAGCTGAAGACTGGGGCTCTGACACTTGCCTTTCTCAAGAGTCTACCTGTCCCTTGATGATCTCTAAGACCACCATCGATGTTTTGTCCAGATCACAGGGGCCTCTGAGCTCTGCCTCTGGACTGTGCTTCCTTGCAGCACCTGTGCCCAGGCCCCATCACTGTCCTGGGGAGTAGGCATGGTTTCAAAGCCCAGGACTTTCCAGTTTGCTCCATTATTTCCTTAGTTAATTTCAAAGGATATATGTACTTCCTCTAATTCTCATTACCATTTCTCTTACACAGAAGACATAAGACATATATAGAAATATATAACAACATTTATCTTTTTTCTCTCTCAAAAACCAAGAGCTCGTCATGAGGAACATACCAAAACTGTCATGAGGAAGATACCAAATTGCTTTACTCAATCATAAAGACAGTGTATAGATTCACAAGCTGATAGCCATCACTGCAGTCACCTGTAAATGACACACACATTCATCTTAGTAGCCTAGGTCACTGGAAAATGTCAGCTGACTTTTAGCTCATTGAGAGAACGTAAAGAGGCCTGGGATGATTGTCTCTATTTCCAGGACTGTCCGGGTCTTCCCCTGATCCTCCAGGACTCCTACTTCCAGGTCTCCTGAAGCTTTAGGTCCTGGATTGATCCTGCTTAAGGCGAGAAGTTTCTAGAACATTTCTGCCCTTCCCTACTCCTGCTTCCCAATCCATGATGCTGGCCCCCTGGGTTTGCTCTGAGCTGCACCGTTGCATCTGCGTGCATGTATGCTAAGTTGGTTTAGCCGTGTCCGACTCTTTGTGACCCTGTGGACTGCAGCCCTCCAGGCTCCTCTGTTCATGGGATTCTCCAGGCAAGAACACTGGAGTGGGTTGCCATGTCCTCCTCCAGGGGGTTCCTGACCCAGGGATTGAACCCACATCTCTCCTGTTTCCTGCACTGGCAGGCGGGTTCTTTACTACCAGTGCCATGTGGGAAGCACTGTTGTATACTCTTCTTACAGTGGACCAGGACCCTGTGGGGCTCCTGGACACGGAAGCCTTTCTGACCCGTTTCTTGTTTGTTGGGCAAAGATTCCAGCCTCCATGACCTTCCCTGAGTTCCAAAGGATTCAAAAAGTTGCTAATCAGGGAAGGGAGGAGAGGTGGAGGCAAAAGAGGAGCAGCCGAGAAACAACAGTGCAGCCTTGGAGCAGGGTCTTGGTTTCTCCTCAAGGGACACATATAATAATACCTTTCAATTCAGTTTAGTCGCGCATTCCTGTCCGACTCTCTGCAACCCCATGGACTGCAGCATACCAGGGCTCTCTGTCCATCACCAACTGGCAGAGTTTACTCAAACTCATAGCCATTGAGTTGGTGATGCCATCCAAGATCTCATCCTCTGTCGTCCCCTTCTCCTCCCACCTTCAATCTTTACCAGCATCAGGGCCCTTTCAGATGAGTCAGCTCTTTGTGTCAGGTGGCCAAAGTATTAGAGTTTCAGAATCAGCATCAGTCCTTCCAATGACTATTCGGGACTGATTTCTTTAGGATGAACTGGTTGGATCTCCTTGCTGTCCAAGAAACTCTCAAGAGTCTTCTCCAACCCCACAGTTTAAAAGCATCAATTGTTTGGCGCTCAGCTTTCTTTACAGTCTCTCACATCCATACATGACTACTGGAAAAACCATAGCTGACAAAGTCAGACGGACCTTTGCTGGCAAAGTAATGTCTCTGTTTTTTAATATGCTGTCTAGGTTGGTCATAACTTTTCTTCCAAAGAGCAAGCACCTTTTAGTTTCATGGCTTCAGTCACCATCTGCAGTGATTTTGGAGCCCCCCAAACTAAATACCTTTACAGAACTAAAACAAGACCTCAAGTGGGCTTTAGGAAGCATCGCTACAAACAAAGCCAGTGAAGGTGATGGAAATCCAGTTGAACTATTTCAAATCCTAAAAGATGATGTAATTAAAGTGCTGCACTCAATATGTCAGCAAAAACAAGACCAGGAGCTGACTGTGGCTCAGACTTAAATTGAAGATAGTAGGGAAACCACTACAACATTCACATATGACCTAAATCAAACCCCATATGATAACACAGTAGAAGTGACAAATAGATTCAAGGGATTAGATCTGATAGAGTGCCTGAAAAACTATGGACAGAGGTTTGTGACACTGTACAGGAGACAGTTATCAAGACCATTCCAAGAAAAAGAAATGCAAAAAGGCAAAATGATTGTCTGAGGAGGCCTTACAAATAGCTGAGAAAAGAAGAGAAGTGAAAGGCAAAGGAGAAAGGAAAGATATATCCATTTGAATTCAGCGTTCCAAAGAATAGCAAGGAGAATTAAGAAAGCCTTTCTCAGTGATCAATGCAAAGAAAGAGAGGAAAACAATAGAAAAGGAAAGACCAGAGATCTCTTCAAGAAAATTAGAGATACCAAGGGAACATTTCATGCAAAGATGGGCTCAATAAAGGACAGAAATGGTATGGACCTAACAGAAGCAGAAGATATTAAGAAGAGGTGGCAAGAATACACAGAAGAACTGTACAAAAAAGATCTTCATGACTCAGGTAACCATGATGGTGTGATCACTCACCTAGAGCCAGACATCCTGGAATGCAAAGTCAAGTGGGCCTTATGAAGCATCACTACAAACAAAGCTAATGGAGATGATGGAATTCCAGTTGAGCTATTTCAAATCCTCAAAGATGATGCTGTCAAAGTGTTGCACTCAATATGCCAGCAAATTTGGAAAACTCAGCAGTGGCCACAGGACTGGAAAAGGTCAGTTTTCATTCCAATCCCAAAGAAAGGCAATGACAAAGGGTGTTCAAACTACCACACAATTGCACTCATCTCACACGCTAGCAAAGTAATCTTCAAAATTCTCCAAGTCAGGCTTCAACAGTACATGAACCGTTGACTTCCAGATGTTCAAGCTGGATTTAGAAAAGTCAGAGGAACCGGAGCTCAAATTGCCAACATCAGTTGGATCATCAAAAAAGCAAGAGAGTTCCAGAAAAGCATCTACTTCTTCTTTATTGACTACGCCAAAGCCTTTGACTGTGTGGATCACAACAAACTGTGGAAAATTATTCAAGAGATGGCAATACCAGGCTACCTTACCTGCTTCCTGAGAAATCTGTATGTAGATCAAGAAGCAACAGTGAGAATTGGACATGGAACAACAGACTGGTTCACAATTGGAAAAGGAGTACATCTAGGCTGTATATTGTCACCCTGCTTATTTAACTTATATGAAGAGTACATCATGTGAAATGCCAGGCTGGATGAAACACAAGCTGGAATCAAGAATGCCAGAAGACATATCAATAACCTCAGATATGCAGATGACACCACCCTATGTCAGAAAGGGAAAAAGAACTCAAAAGCCTCTCAATTAAAGTGAAAGAGGACAGTGAAAAAGTTGGCTTACAACTCAACATTCATGGTATCCAGTCCCATCACTTCATGGCAAATAGATGGGGAAACAATGGAAACAGTGACAGACTTTATTTTGGGGGGCTTCAAAATCACTTCAGATAGTGACTGCAGCCATGAAATTAAGAGACGCTTGCTCCTGGGAAGAAAAGCTATGGCCAACCTAGACAGCATATTAAAAAGTAGAGACATTACTTTGCCAACAAAGCCCATCTAGTTAAAGTTATGGTTTTTCCAGTAGTCATGTATGAATGTGAGAGCTGGATAATAAAGAAAGCTGAGTGCTGAATAATTGATGCTTTTGAACTGTGGTGTTGGAGAAGACTCTTCAGAGTCCCTTGGCCTGCAAGGAGATCTAACAAGTTAATCATAAAGGAAATCAGTCCTGAATATTCATTGGAAGGACTGATGTTGAAACTGAAACTCCAATATTTTGGCCACCTGATGTGAAGAAGTGACTCACTGAACAAGACCCTGATGCTGGGAAAGACTGAAGGTGGGAGGAGAAGGGGAAAACAGAGGATGAGATGGTTGGATGGCATCATCGACTTGACGGACTTGAGTTTGAGTAAGCTCCAGGAGCCTGGCGTACTGCTGTCCATAGGGTTGCAAAGAGTAGGACACGACTAAGTGACTGACCTGCACTGAACTTACAGAACTAAAACTGCCCACAAGTGTAAGATGCTAGCATTCTTCATTCCAGAGAAGATCAGAGTTTGATAACCTCAAGAAGCTTATCAGAAGACCACTGGAGGCCAAAGGAGAGCAAGTCCTGCACACACCCTAATCTTATTAGCAAGCCTACCCTTGAACCATTGCTATAAGACTCTTCACCAAACCCTCCCACGTTGGGACACACAGTTTTGGAGCCATGAGGCTACTGTGTCCCCCTTTGCCTGGCAAAGCAATAAACCTATTCTTTTCCACATCACACAAAACCCTGTCTTTAAAATTCAATCTGGCATCTGAACACAGAGGCTGAGTTTTTTTGGCATCATTGTCTCACTGGACAACAGTTTCCCGGGCCTTGGTTTCCCTACTGGGCCTCATGTCCTAAGTCAGCATGGCCTCTCTGCTTCCCATCCTCTTCTCCTCAGAGGAGGGTCTGGTAGTCAGTCTAGAGGATGGTCCCTTTTTTGCTAGCAGAGAATGAAAGTGGGCACAGAGAGGACTGCTTTGGTGGGGGGATGCCTGACTAATCCTGACTCTCTTAAAAGAATTTTCTCCAGCAGTGTTTGGATCCAAGCCCAGTGCATCATAGCAAGGTCATTTGCGGGACTTCCCTGATGGTCCAGTGGTTAAGATTCTGCGCTTCCAACACAGGGGACATGAGTTCAATTCCTGGTCAGGGAAGATCCCATATGCCTTGTGGCCAAAAAAAACACACAAAAAAACAAAAAACAAGGTAATTTGCTTCCCCACTGGTCAGTGTCCCTATGCATACTCCTAATGGGAGAAAAAGAACTAGGATCTGAGGCAAGGTTGAGCCTTGGTGGTAGTGCCCATCTGAGCCACTTTCCCTGAGATGTGTCTTTCGTGGCTGTTGTGCCCTTAGTTGTCCCCACTGCTTACCCCTGTATCCTGCATATGGCTTAAGCTGTCTACCTGGATTCTTCCTCTTAAGCCCTGCTCATCTGCTCTGCAATCTCCAAAGCATCACATCATCCATTCTCCTGGACTGAGCCTGGGGACTGCATACCCCTCCACTCTCAACCTTTTCAATCTGTCCTAAGATGTGTTAGAAGCACGCGGTCATGCTGTGAGGATGAAGAAACTCTAAGCTATAAGGGCAAAGCAATTATGATGTGTTTTTTAAGCCTTTATTATCCACAAGTACCAAAAAATTAATGGTGTTACTATGTTCAGAGTTTTCATACATAAGTTCCTCTGCAATATCTGTAAATCACTACCATGCTGGTTACCCCAGTCCAGTTATAGCCTTTCTACATCCCTTCTCTGTAAAGCGTGGACATGGCATTAGATGGTTTCCATGGTCTCTGGCCCTCTCTCTCTTGGCTTCTATGGTCCCAAAGAACAACTGCTGAGGGAAAGATAGAATGTCAGCGTTAGAATGAACAGGCAGTAAACGGGGCAACGGAGTCACACCCTGTGGCCCCTGTAAATACAGAGAGTAGCAGGCAAAGCAGACTAACAGCAAACTGCTAAAGACAGGAGAGGGAACTGCAATCAGCATCTTTATCCCACATAAGAGTCTTAGAATTGCAAATGAGTGAAAAGAATTCAAAAGCAGTCACTATGGCCTTTGATGAGAAAGGCAGTCAAAGATACGGGAAGTTACTTTTATTTTTGGAAAATAACTTCTAAGGAAAGTACTCCAGGAGATAAAAAAACCAACAAGGCTGTAGACATTTGTGTACAGGTATCTATTCATACATATATTTTAAGTAACTGCAACAGGGTTGAAAGTTAAAAAGACATCAAACTACAGACTTAAAGCTCTGTTCTTAAAAAAAAAAAAAAAGCTGAACATTTTTATTAGGTATTCCATGATGAACAGAAAAATACAGAAATGGAAGTTGCACTCCCCTTTTCTTCCCTGCTTGCCGAAGTCCTAGAAATTTTTAAGGAGGATATTTGTTTATGTATTTATATATACATCTGTGTGCTTTAGTTTCTTTATCTTATAATTACAAAAATTGATTAAAAAAAAGTGTTAAGAAGTCAAGCAGTACTATTTCAAGTTAAAGAAAAATGAGAGATTGTTATACTTGATGAGCTGTGGCTTTGCTGCAAGAATATTAAAGAAAAAGGTGCTGTGGTTAACACCTGAAATCAAGTTCTGTGAGATAATGTGCCTCTAAGAATCAGGATAGTGATAAACAAAATACAGCTTGTAGGCCAAAAATAGCCTACTTTTTCCCAGCTCTGAATTCCATCTGTCAAAATAAGCTGGATGGCATTCACCAGATACCAGCAGTGCGAATGTAGCTGGACTGATTCAGTCTTTTGGGGGACTTGGTTTCATTATCCATAATAGGAATCAACCATCATCAGGTGGTAAAGAATCCACTTGCAATGCAGGAGACCCTGGTTTGATTCCTAGGTTCAGGAAGATCTGCTGGAGCAGGGATAGGCTCCCCACTCCAGTATTTCTGGGCTTCCCTGATGGCTCAGCTGGTAAAGAAACTGCCTGCAATGTGGGAGACCTCGGTTCGATCCCTGGTTGGGAAGATCCCCTGGAGAAGGGAACAGCTACCCACTCCAGGATTCTGGCCTGGAGAATTTCATGGTCTGTATATGGAGTCGCAAAGAGTAACAAGTTCTTACTAGATGTTGTTGCTTTTTCCCTACTTAAAGGTTGGGTGTTTGTACATCATTTCTTCATCTCTTTGTGTGTGTGCTCAGTCGTGTCCAATTTTTTGTGACCCCATTGGCTGTAGACTGCCAGGCTCGTCTGTCCATGGGGATTCTCCAGGCAAGAATACTGGAGTGGGTTGCCATTTCCTCCTCTTGGGGATCTTCCCGACCCAGGGATTGAACCTGTGTCTCTTGCATTGGCAGGCAGATTCCTTATCACAAGGACCACCTTTCTTGATACCTATATCAAAATACCTTCAAGGAGGGAGCGTGCTTTATGTATCAAGAGAGGCCAGGGCCACGGTGCCTAGAACATGTGTGTGTGTGTGTGTGTGTGCTCAGTTGCTCAGTCATACTTGACTCTTTGCAATACCATGGGCTATAGCCTGCCAGGCTCCTCTGTCCATGGAGTTTTTCAGGCAAGAATATTGGAGTGGGTTGCCATTTCTTCCTCTAGGGGAACTTCCTGATCCAGGGTTTGAACCCACGTCTCCTGCATCTCCTGCACTGGCAGGTAGATTCTTTACCACTGAGTCACCTGGGAAGCCCCTGCCTAATACACAAGTAAGTGTTAATCACTCAGTTGTGTCCGACTCTTTGTGACCCCATGGACTGCAGCCCACCAGGCTCCTCTGTCCATGAGATTTTCCAGGCAAAGGATGTTGCCACTTCCTTCTCCAGGGGATCTTCCCAAGCCAGGGATTGAACCCAGGTATCCTGCACTGCAGGCAGATCCTTTACCGACTGAGCTACAAGGGAAGCCTGGTACATGGTGAGTTTACATCCTCACCCTCTGGAGGAGCGTGTGTGGTTCTCTTGTTTAGCAAGGGGCTCGTATCTGGGGCAGGAATGCCCCCTCTTCTCAGTTAATGCACCAACCCTGTGCTGTGAACTGCTGTTTCCTCCCAAACCTTGCAACGCCCAGGCTGGCAGAGTAGTAGGAGTTAATGTTTAAAACCCTGCCCAGGAAGAGTCATTAGTTATCATATCACCATATAATAAGGCTAATACACACAGGAATACAAGAAAATATCTGAAACTGAAGAACTTCATTTGAATGAAATGAAAAAAAAATTTTTTAAGTACATTTTGACCATTTTCAGTGGTCTCCCACAAGATGGAAAAAAAAAGATTCTCATTTAACCAAAGTTTAATCTCAGGATACAAAATGATTTCTCATAAAACAGAAGTATTTTCTAATTGCTTGGTTTTAGCCTCTCTTTCTTTATATGCACCTACTGTGTGACAGATGTCATCTGTATCAAGCACACAATGGTTTTAAGGAAAAATACCTACTCACAAGGTGTTCATAGTACACTTACGATTAAGGTATAAAAGGTAAAAAAAAAAAAAAAGGTATAAAAGGTGCTATGAATCTCATACCTGTTAGAATGGCTATCATCAAAAAGATGAGAGATAATGAGGAGCAGAGAAAAGGGGACCTTTGTGCTCTCTTGATGGGATTGCAATTGGTACAGCCACTATGGAAAACTGTGGAGTTTCCTCAAGAAATTAAAATAGAAGTACCACACGATTAGCAATTCCACTTCCAGGTATTTATCTACAGGAAATAAAATCACTATCTTGAAGAAGTACCTGTACTCCTATGTTCACTGCAGCATTAGTCACAAGCCAAGGTATGGAAACAACCTAAACACAATGGAATATTATTCAGCCGTATGAAAGAAGGGAATTCTGCCATTTTCAACAACACAGATGAACCTAGAGTGCATTGTATCACTATACTACGAGAGAACTATCAGAGAAAGACAGTTCTTGCATGCTATCACTTATACATGGAATTACAGAAAAAACAAACTCATAGATACAGAAAGTAGAATGATAGTGGCCAGGGGCTAGGAGATAGGAAAATAGGGAGAGTCTGGGAAAAGAGTACAAAGGTTCAGTTATAAGCTGAATAAGGCCTAAGGATTTAATATATAGGATGGAGACTATAGAGGAGGGCATGGCAACCCACTCCAGTATTCTTGCCTGGAGAATTCGCATGGACAGAAGAGCCTGGTGGGCTACTGTCCATGGGGTCACAAAGAGTCGGACATGACTGAGCAACTAAGCACATGGTGATTATAGCTGATAAGACCGTATTGCATAAATGAAATCTGCTGAGAGCAGAACCTAGGGAAAAAAAAATTCTTAAAAGGGCAAGTATTCAAGGTGATGCAGGCATCAGTTAACTCAATGGTGGGAGTTCTCTCATAATGTATATATCCAACAAATCATCATGCTGTTCATTTTAAATAATTTTAAATATATTACAAATTCATTTGTCAGTAGTACCTCAATGAAGCTAAAAAAAAAAAATGTTAGGAGATCACAGAGGAGGAAGAACTTAATGAGAGAATGAAGGGATACAGCAATATGGGGGCAAAGAGGCTTGATGAAGAGGTCATTTTTTATCTAGACCTTAAAGAAGAAATGCAGTTTCCCCAGGCTGGGAAGGGAGAGGGTGATGCTTTCTTTCAGACAAGATCATATCTTGTCTGATATGTGATACACGTTTCCACAGCACAGGTACAATGCCCTCTACCCGGGACTTGAAATCAATCAGTAAAATAACTGGATGGTGACATTCAATGACATCATGGGATTAACTTTAACATCAGTATCATAAAGATATCCACAAAATGTGAGTATATGGGGACAGTCATATTGCCAAATCCAAGGGAAGACAGAAATTGTCACTGACATGATTCTTAAGTCTTAAGAAGTCAAACAGAAGGTGAGACACCGAACCCCTAAGCTGATGGCACTCCTGGTAGGTCTGGAGTTACAGGATAACTTACTGAAGAATCAGTCTTCCCCGTTAATATGTATAGTACTCTGAACTGAATACGTTTCTCTCATACGAAATTAAAGCTGAGCATTATTACGCAGCATTTCTGAAGAATATGATCTTTCACATGTACTCAACCTTTAATTCAATACAAGCTAATGCTTACAGAAGACATTACATTTCAGACAGCCATTCTGCCTAAAAATACTCTAAATTACTTAAATTGAATTCTGATTAAAGATAAAATAAAATTTTCTTCAATAGGGCATGCAAGGGTCTCAGAATTTTTGCAAATGGGATCTTTGTAATCTGATTCTGTTTCACCCAGTAAAACCATATAATGAATATGCTATGAAGCCAAGCCACAGTCACTGACTGTGGCATACTTTTCAACTCACTTAGCCTTCTTATTCTTGAACTCTTAGAAGGCAGAAGAAAACGGTACAAATGGCTCTCGTTGAAGCTTGAGTCCCAGATACCACATTCAGTTGCTGAATTGAAAGTTTTGTTTCTTATTGAAGAAAATAGAGAGCTTTGATCTGTTTATTTTAGAAAATTATATCATTTTAGAGCCAGAGGGAAATAGTTCACTCCAACCGAGGGCTTACCCAAGTCACAGAGATAACGAGATGTGTGTGTGTGTGTGTGTGTGTGTGTGTCGCTCAGTCGTGTCCATGACTTTGTGACACCATGGACTGTAGCCCGCCAGGCTCCTCTGTCCCTGGGATTCTCCAGGCAAGAATACTGGAGTGGGTAACCATTCCCTTCTCCAGGGCACCTTCCTGACCCAGTGATCGAACTCAGGTCTCCCACATTTCAGGTAGATTTTTTACCATCTGTGCCACCAGGGAAACCCATGCTGGACTTACTTGCTTTTTTAAAAAAAATAACTCAGCTTCCTCCATTGATTTAACTGCATTAGTCTCATTTTCTTCACCAGTAAAAGAAAAAAGATAGTAACGCTAACTTCATAGGGTTGCAATGATATAATGCAAGCATATGTCTAAGATGCTAGACTTTAAATCCAAAGACCTGAATTTGAAATCAAATTCATCTGGTCACTAGCTATGTGACTTGAAACAAATTACTTCACTCCCTAAGGGCTAGTTTCTTTATCTGTACAACTGTAAATATACAATCTATTTTGCTACTGCAAAGGACAGGGGGAAAAAAGCATATTTAAGGTGTCAAGTCTAGTACTTAGCAATAGTTTGCAAACAGCATAGCTATTAATATGGACGGAGAAGGCAATGGCACCCACTCCAGTACTCTTGCCTGGAAAATCCCATGGACGGAGGAGCCTGGTAGGCTGCAGTCCATGGGGTCGCTAGGAGTCAGACACGACTGAGCGACTTCACTTTCTCTTTTCACTTTCATGCATTGGAGAAGGAAATAGCAACCCACTCCAGTGTTCTTGCCTGGAGAATCCCAGGGACGGGGAAGCCTGGTGAGCTGCCGTCTACGGGGTCACACAGAGTTGAACACGACTGAAGTGACTTAGCATAGCACAGCATTAATATGGACTATAAAGTTGAGGCCAGAACCAACCAAGATCTCCTAGCTTCAGTTCACCAAATTGTCTGGGCTGTTTTTATCCTGCTCTTCGTTTGAGAAGTTAAGAAAAAAAAAAAAAAAAAAAACTACCATGTAATATAACCATGTACCCACTACCTACAAGTTGAGTTGTTTTTTCAATCTGAGGAACAAAGTAAAACAAAAAGGTTTCCCACATGACAGTTTAGGTCAAAATGAATGATTTGGCTTCATGACTCTTTAGCATGTTAGGTGACAAGTGAAAATTCCAGGAATCAAGGACTTTGCAAAGAGCTCCCTGAACCACATCTAGGAAAGGTGTGGCCCAGCAAGTTGCGAGGAGGCAGCACCCGGGGGATGGCAGGCCTCGGCCAAGCAGAGAGCAGCTGCTACAGCTGCTACTCAAGGCATGCCAACTGCTGGCATGCAGGAACACAGGGGTGGTGATGCCAGACCAGCACTGCTTTGAGAGAGGCTAGGTATCTGGATTTCGCATGAAATTTCCTGATTTTTAAACGCTGGCAACTAATTCAAAAAAAGAATTTATATAGGCCAAATCACACCTCGGCAGACTGGATTTCAGTCACATTCAAGGCAAGCCTTGAAAGGACAGGCATATCCAGGTGTGGGGGCCAGGACTGCCTGCAGCCTTTAACAACCAGATGGGAGCTTGGAGAGAGGAGTGGATTCTCTGCTGAAGCACTGCAGGGTGGTGGCCTTCTGTACTTGGATTTGTATTTTTCTGGCGAAGAATTCAGAGTAAACCCTGGAAATTGGTATTAGGGTAGATAACATAAGGCCTGTTCAGCGTATGAGAAGGGAAAACAGGGTATCTACAACACAGGCATGTCCCTGAATTTTGTTAGCCTTACGTCCTTGGGATCCACTGCTATATGCCTCTGGTGTTTCACGGAGTATTGGGACAAACATTCAAATCGAATCTCAGTTCTCTGGAAAACCATTCCAGTTCACTAAGCTGCAAATGGTATTAAATGTCCTTGAGCCATTTATCCCGGGCCTGCTGCGTGTTGGTGGTGACTGTGCTTGGCATGCTTCTGGAAGCTGCGCCAGGCCTTCCTTGTGAGAGAGCAAATGCTGTGGATAAACAAGATGGAGGAGGTGGAGGTAACTTATTAACTCAGATCACAGCACTGCCACACGTGACCCAAGATATGCACCTGTAACCTCAGGATCAAAGTAGCTATTGAATCTGTTATTCCTTCAACCCACTCTGGTAAGTAACATGGGGCTTCAAAAACACAAGACCATCAAGGCAAAAAGGCTTCCTCACTCTCTGTCCTATTGGATAGAGGGTATGATTAACCCAACTGGGCTCTGAGCACTGCAAAGATCCAGAGCAGGGGTAGACACGTTGTCTGTAAAGGGGCCAAATTGTAAACACTTTAGGCCTTGTGGGACAAAGCCACAGTAGTAGGGAAGCAACCATAAAGGATGTAAATAAGTCCAATTCAATCATGTAAATGAATGAACATGACTGTGGGTGCAAGAAAAATTTGTTTGTGGACATCAATGTGTGAATTTCATGTATTTTTAATGTATCACAAAATATTTTTCTTTTAATTCCCCTCTCCTTTCCATTCTTAGCTCAAAGACCGTACAAGACCCATTAGTGAACTGGATCTGGCCACTCATCTAGAGGAAACAGCATTTTGTGGTCAATTACCATAAATCACTTAACTATGACAACAACCCTATGAAGCACTCTGATTCTATTTTACATAAAGAATGCTAAGCCTTGGCACAGTCAAGTAACTTGCCTAAGTGTATAGGGACACAATTTGAACCCAAACACACTGGTTGTGGGCTCCATGCTACATGCTGGAGCTACATATGCTCACAGTGGTTCTCAACCCTGGCTGAGCAACCTTACTGGAGAATTTTCAAAAATGCAGATACCCGAATTCCCCCAATGTGTTAGATCATTGGATTTAATAGAATCACGGGACATGGGAGTCAGACATCTTGATTTTTTTTTCCTTTTTTTAGTTTCCCACTAGTATTTCTGGAATTACAAAGAGGACTACTATCTGCCTAGACACTTGCTTTGTGGCACCAAGTATTATCAACCATGTTCTTACTAATAAAGAGTTTATATCTAATATATCTTGAATGGACATCACTGCTATTTGGACCTGTTACTTAATTCACATTCACAATCATAGGCAAGTTCTTTAAAGGTACAGGTCAGGTTCACAAGAAGTTAAGTGTCAGATTCTTGTGGGCCTGGAGTCTTCTTGCCAAAGACCTATTTGCTGAAAACTGCTACCATGGATGTGGGGATGAGCCAAAGCTGAACTAAAACTGGGATGCCTGAACCGTATCAAGAGCAAAAAGTAGCAATACGTCTAGAAAAGGCAATACAAATCGTGCAAGAACGTTAAATAATACATTTCAACAGGATAATCGTATGGACAGATAAACAGATCATAGATAAATGCTTATTTGCATGACTACCATGGGTTCCCAATGGTCAGAATTTCCTCTTGCCTCTGGGAAGTAACGAAGTCTCTGGCTCAGCAAGAAACACACCTTAAGAAGCTCTTGTGATATCCCTGCTAGATTTAACCCAATGGAAATCACAAAAGAAAACAGTCAGCTCAGGGAATAGATTTCTACCCAGGATAAAAATACATAAAGCTTCCAGGACATGCACAAAAAATCCCTCATGGTCCACAGAATCCAATCTGGTACTATACACCTCAGAGATTTTCAACCTGGGGTCAGGGCCAGTCATGTCTTCCTGAACTGCCCTTTATCAGAGGTCATTCATGCAATGGATTTTTTGCAACGCACACAAATGATGTGACTGTCTTTACTGAAGCCTTCCTGGGGCGGATCCACACTCCTACTGTGATGGAGTTTCTGCCTCCTTCCATCTTTTCTTCCTGATGACTTGTGCTGATATGCCGGCCACTGTCTCTGTTGACACCAGTCAGTCACTCTTTCCTACTAACAAGTCTCTGGCCCCAAATATAGATTCAGGGCCTTGGGACCCAGAGTAGTTTTAACTTTTTCACCTTCTCACTGAGATTGTGTGAAAGTGAATGTTGCTCAGTTGTGTCTGACTCTCTCCAGCCCAGAATCCTGGAGTGGGTAGCCCTTCCCTTCTCCAGGGGATCTTCCCAACCCAGGGACTGAACCCAGGTCTCCTGCATTGCAGGCAGATTCTTTACCAGCTGAGCCAGAAGGGAAACCTGGGATTGTGTGCTCCTGCTTATCAAGTGCTCAAGAAGCTAAGAGCAATAAACAGAGAAGACAGATACGGAGAATAACTATATATCTAAAGGGGCAGACAGACTCCATGTATAATGAACTGTGGCTTTTGTAATGAACATCTGTTGCCATCAGCAAGAAACTTCAACAATGGCACCACTGAATAGACAGGACAATGAAAACCTCTGAAAACCAGAGCAAATCTACTGCAGCTACATGTTTTTCCTTGCTGGGAGGGTTTATTCAATCAGATAAGTAGTTTTGCTGTCTTGTTTTAATTTTCTAAGGGGTAAAAGACCCTGATGCTGAAAAAGACTGAAAGCAGGAGGAGAAGGGGAAGACAGAGGATGAGATGGTTGGATGGCATCACCAACTCAATGGACATGAGTTTGAGCAAGCTCTGGGAGTTGGTGATAGATACAGAAGCCTGGTGTGCTGCAGTCCATAGGGTCACAGAGAGCTGGACACGACTGAGTGAGTGAACTGAACCCTGTAACTTCAGCAGAGTGGTACAAAAGAAAATATTACCAATATTTGATCTTAACTTCTTAAGGTACTAGGAACCCGATGTCTGAAGTGTGTCAAGGCTGTGAATTTGCTATAAGCTTAAGTACAAAAACAATGGTAAATGTTGTATTGTAATGATGCCTATTAATAATGCCATTGAAAAAATGGAAACAAGAGAAGATGTTAATGATAAGAGTGCATGGCATCACTGGAAATTGGGATCTTGAAAACAAGATAATATCTTGAGAGTGTGGCTCAAAGAGAATCTTCAGGCAAAAAGCACACAGTAGTACAGTCTGTTACACTGAAGCACAACTGGACAGAATCATAGGAAATGTTCCTATTCTAGGGGATCCAAAAGGTTACAGGATGTAATCACATACTCTCTCATAGGTAATAAGAGTGCATATTAGTCTATAGTAGTTCTACTGTTCTATTTTGGTTAAAATGTTGGCGTATTTCCCTTGTCGTATTTTTCAAGTACACATTTAATACCAATAGGTTTTTTCCTCACCCATTTTAAGTGTATGACTCAAATGTTTATTAGTTGATTGACAGACTGGAGTGACCATCACCCCAATCCAGTTTTAGAACATTCACATCACTCCAAAAAGGTGTCTTATGCTCACTTGCAGTTAATTCTCATCTCTCCTACCCCCATAAATCACTAATCTGTTTTCTCTTTAGAATTGTCTAGAGCAAGTATAATGGAATCATATAATAGATGGTATTTTGTTTTCAGTGTTTTTTACTTAGCACACTTTTGAGGTTCATCTGTGTTGCAGCATGCAAGAGAAGTTAATTTCTTTTTGTTGCTTAAGAGTATTCCATTATATGGATATACCCCACAGTGTGTTCCTTCACTGACTGGGTGGTTTCTGCACTGGAGGGTTTCTACATTAATGCGGTACTGAATAATGCTCATATGACCATTTGTATATAAAACTGTGTGGGCATAACATTTCATTTTTCTTAGATAAGAAATTAGAAGTAGAGTTTTGGGATTCTTTTAAGGTAAGTTTCTGTTTATTTTTCTTTTTTAAGAAACTGGCAAACTGTTTTTCAAACACCATTTTACATTTCTACTACCAACATACGACCAGGTTCTAGTTTTTGTACATCCTCATTAAACTTAACATCATCTGTTTCATTTTGCACTTTTATTATAGCCATTCTAGCATGTGTGAAGTGAACTCTCACGTTTCCTTGATGATTAATGATGTTGGACACCTCTCCATGGAATTGTTAACCACCCATGTGTCTTCTTTAATGTTTATCTATTCCAAATTTTTGTTCATTAAAAAAAAAGCTATTTGTCATCTTACAAACAACAAGGGGTGGTTGTTCTAAGTGGGGTTCTAGGTTCCAAGTATTGTCATAACTATACTGAGACATTATTTGGCTTTTTCATTCTCATTCTTTTATGATTATGCAATGAAGGTTTTTAGAGACTAGAAGTACCTACAATTATCTGATAAGGTTCTTAAATACTGTTCCTTTTCTCAACTATATATCTGGGTAAGGCCACACTGCCTTTACATACTGCAAACAAAACAGCGTGGTAATCCAGCTGTCTTCTACTAAATCAGACAGTAGAGATTCACAAAAATGTAAATCAATGCCATCCTTCTCACTTTTTCCAGAAGTTATTTTTGATAAAATATATAATTAAATATATAATTAACATTAATGTGGAATGGGTTTTATTGTTAAAAGAATTAACATTTTTGAAATGTCTGTTTTAATTTCTAACATGAAAACTATAAATAGCTATAACTTACATAAACAAAAGCTCTTCCACATTTTTGAGTGTATCAAGGAACTCTGCAACCAAGACTTGAGAATCACTGAGGTATAAAAACCATTAAGTGAAGGAAATACTGGAGTGGCCTGTGAACTTAGCAACTACCAGAAAGCATTTTGGTAAAACCTATAATCAAAGGAGAATTTCCTCATGGAGTCGAGAGGGAGGTGCAGCAGACCAGAAAGGCACAACTCTGGAGAGGGTGAGTACTAGGTGGGGGCTGGTGCTAAGGTTCTCTGCTCTGGCTCCTCACCTGGACCAGGGTGGGCGGGATGCAGGGCTGTGGGCACAGAGCGGTGCGTTGAGGGAGAACACACAGAGTGGACTCTGGTTAATCCCAGGTTTTTACATCTGCTTCTCTACTTCAGATTCAACTAACATTTCTGAAGGCTCTGAGGGTTTTGCCATTACATGCTGAGGAGGAAAATAAAGAAGCTGGCAAACAACAAAATACAGAGAAAGGCTATCTGAAAGTGAGCCCAATTTCTGATGAGATTACTGTTGAAACGTGTTAATGTGATGTTGGTCCCATTTACCTCCTGGGACACTGCTGTCAGAAGACAGTGACTGAGGAGTTTGAAAGGTAAATTGTAAATCTATATTATTATTTGAATCTACTGATTGTATTTTTTTTTAATACATCTGCTAAATCTCAAACAAGCTTTCCCAACAGTGTAGTAACACTATGCAGTCATATGACATAGATGTACAAGTCTTAAGAGTTAAGTCTTCTCAATCACCCCACTTTATTCTCATACATCCTTAAGTTCGAAGGGGATTATTTGTTTAATTGCTGGTCATCATATGTCATGAAGTATTATCGGTGAAAAAGTAAATAATGAAGAAAATTGGAAGAGGAAATTAGATAAGCTTCTTCTAAACAAATTGATGAAAGTTTATCATTTTTCCTCTTTATTGAGACTAGAAAAAACCTCTAATAACTACAGATTGAAGTCTAACGCAAACCATATATTTATTAGGTTGTAAGGCCAGTTTTGGAGAAGGAAATGGCAACCCACTCCAGTGTTCTTGCCTGGAGAATCCCAGGGTCAGGGGAGCCTGGTGGGCTGCCGTCTATGGGGTCGCACAGAGTCGGACACGACTGAAGCGACTTAGTAGCAGCAGCAAGGCCAGTTTAAAAATATTACTATAGTGGTTTTGATTTGCATTTCTCTGATAATGAGTGATGTTGAGCATCTTTTCATGTGTTTGTTAGCCATCTGTATGTCTTCTTTGGAGAAATGTCTATTTAGTTCTTTGGCCCATTTTTTGGTTGGGTCATTTATTTTTCTGGAATTGAGGTGTAGGAGTTGCTTGTATATTTTTGAGATTAGTTGTTTGTCAGTTGCTTCATTTGCTATTATTTTCTCCCATTCTGAAGGCTGTCTTTTCACCTTGCTAATAGTTTCCTTTGTTGTGCAGAAGCTTTTAAGTTTAATTAGGTCCCATTTGTGTATTTTTGCTTTTATTTCCAATATTCTGGGAGGTGGGTCATAGAGGATCCTGCTGTGATGTATGTCAGATAGTGTTTTGCCTATGTTCTCCTCTAGAAGTTTTATAGTTTCTGGTCTTACGTTTAGATCTTTAATCCATTTTGAGTTTATTTTTGTGTATGGTGTTAGAAAGTGTTCTAGTTTCATTCTTTTACAAGTGGTTGACCAGTTTTCCCAGCACCACTTGTTAAAGAGATTGTCTTTAATCCATTGTATATTCTTGCCTCCTTTGTCAAAGATAAGGTGTCCATATGTGCGTGGATGTATCTCTGGGCTTTCTATTTTGTTCCATTGATCTATATTTCTGTCTTTGTGCCAGTACCATACTGTCTTGATAACTGTGGCTTTGTAGTAGAGCCTGAAGTCAGGTAGGTTGATTCCTCCAGTTCCACTCTTCTTTCTCAAGATAGCTTTGGCTATTCAAGGTTTTTTGTATTTCCATACAAATTGTGAAATTATTTGTTCTAGCTCTGTGAAGAATACCGTTGGTAGCTTGATAGGGATTGCACTGAATCTATAAATTGCTTTGGGTGTATACTCATTTTCACTATATTGATTTTTCCAATCCATGAACATGGTATATTTCTCCATTTATTAGTGTCCTCTCTGATTTCTTTCACCAGTGTTTTATAGTTTTCTATATATAGGTCTTTAGTTTCTTTTTTTTATTTTATTTTTAAACTTTACAATATTGTATTAGTTTTGCCAAATATCAAAATGAATCCGCCACAGGTATACCCGCGTTCCCCATCCTGAACCCTCCTCCCTCCTCTACCCTCCCTCTGGGTCGTCCCAGTGCACCAGCCCCAAGCATCCAGTACTGTGCATCAAACCTGGTCTGGCGACTCGTTTCATACATGATATTATACATGTTTCAATGCTATTCGCCCATATCTCCCCACCCTCTCCCTCTCCCACAGAGTCCATAAGACTGATCTATACATCGGTGTCTCTTTTGCTGTCTTGTACACAGGGTTATTGTTACCATCTTTCTAAATTCCATATATATGCGTTAGTATACTGTACTGGTGTTTTTCTTTCTGGCTTATTTCACTCTGTATAATAGGTTCCAGTTTCATCCATCTCATAGGTAGATATATTCCTAAGTATTTTATTCTTTTCGTTGCAATGGCGAATGGAATTGTTTCCTTAATTTCTCTTTCTGTTTTCTCATTATTAGTGTATAGGAATGCAAGGGATTTCTGTGTGTTGATTTTATATCCTGCAGCTTTACTATAATCACTGATTAGTTCTAGTAATTTTCTGGTGGAGTCTTTAGGGTTTTTTATGTAGAGGATCATGTCATCTGCAATTAGTGAGAGTTTTACTTCTTCTTTTCCAATTTGGATTCCTTTTATTTCTTTTTCTGCTCTGATTGCTGTGGCCAAAACTTCCAAAACTATGTTGAATAGTAATGGTGAAAGTGGGCACCCTTGTCTTGTTCCTGACTTTAGAGGAAATGCTTTCAATTTTTCACCATTGAGGATAATGTTTGCTGTGGGTTTGTCATATATAGCTTTTATTATGTTGAGGTATGTTCCTTCTATTCCTGCTTTCTGGAGAGTTTTTATCATAAATGGATGTTGAATTTTGCCAAAGGCTTTCTCTGCATCTATTGAGATAATCATATGGTTTTTATTTTTCAATTTGTTAAAGTGGTGTATTATATTGATTGATTTGCAGATATTGAAGAATCCTTGATCCCTGGGATAAAGCCCACTTGGTCATGGTGTATGATCTTTTTAACGTGTTGTTGGATTCTGATTGCTAGAATTTTGTTAAGGATTTTTGCATCTATGTTCATCAGTGATATTGGCCTGTAGTTTTCTTTTTTTGTGGGATCTTTGTCGGGTTTTGGTATTAGGGTGATGGTGGCCTCATAGAATGAGTTTGGAAGTTTACCTTCCTCTGCAATTTTCTAGAAGAGTCTGAGTAGGATAGGTGTTAGCTCTTCTCTAAATTTTTGGTAGAATTCAGCTGTGAAGCCGTCTGGACCTGGGCTTTTGTTTGCTGGAAGATTTTTGATTACAGTTTCAATTTCCATGCTTGTGATGGGTCTGTTAAGATTTTCTATTTCTTCCTGGTCGAGTTTTGGAAAGTTGTACTTTTCTAAGAATTTGTCCATTTCTTCCACGTTGTCTATTTTATTGGCATATAATTGTTGATAGTAGTCTCTTATGATCCTTTGTATTTCTGTGTTGTCTGTTGTGATCTCTCCATTTTCATTTCTAATTTTATTGATTTGATTTTTCTCCCTTTGTTTCTTGATGAGTCTGGCTAATGGTTTGTCAATTTTATTTATCCTTTCAAAGAAACAGCTTTTGGCTTTGTTGATTTTTGCTATGGTCTCCTTTGTTTCTTTTGCATTTATTTCTGCCCTAATTTTTAAGATTTCTTTCCTTCTACTAACCCTGGGGTTCTTCATTTCTTCCTTTTCTAGTTGCTTTAGGTATACAGTTAGGTTATTTATTTGACTTTTTTCTTGTTTCTTGAGGTATGCTGTATTGCTATGAACTTTCCCCTTAGGACTGCTTTTACAGTGTCCCACAGGTTTTGGGTTGTTGTGTTTTCATTTTCATTCGTTTCTATGCAAATTTTGATTTCTTTTTTGATTTCTTCTGTGATTTGTTGGTTATTCGGCAGCGTGTTGTTCAGCCTCCATATGTTGGAATTTTTAACAGTTTTTCTTCTGTAATTGAGATCTAATCTTACTGCATTGTGGTCAGAAAAGATGCTTGGAATGATTTCTGTTTTTTTGAATTTACCAAGGCTAGATTTATGGCCAAGGATGTGATCTATCCTGGAGAAGGTTCCATGTGTGCTTGAGAAAAAGGTGAAATTCATTGTTTTGGGATGCAATGTCCTATAGATATCAATTAGGTCTAACTGGTCTATTGTATCATTTAAAGTTTGTGTTTCCTTGTTAATTTTCTGATTAGTTGATCTATCCATAGGTGTGAGTGGGGTACTGAAGTCTCCCACTATTATTGTGTTATTGTTAATTTCTCCTTTCATACTTGTTAGCATTTGTCTTACATACAGCGGTGCTCCCGTGTTGGGTGCATATATATTTATAATTGTTATATCTTCTTCTTGGATTGATCCTTTGATCATTATGTAGTGAGCGTCTTTGTCTCTTTTCACAGCCTTTGTTTTAAAGTCTATTTTATCTGATATGAGTATTGCTACTCCTGCTTTCTTTTGGTCCCTATTTGCATGGAAAATCTTTTTCCAGCCCTTCACTTTCAGTCTGTATGTGTCGCCTGTTTTGAGGTGGGTCTCTTGTAGACAACATATGTAAGGGGTCTTGTTTTTATATCTATTCAGCCAGTCTTCACGCCAGTCAGAATGGCTGCGATCCAGAAGTCTACAAGCAATAAATGCTGGAGAGGGTGTGGAGAAAAGGGAACCCTCTTACACTGTTGGTGGGAATGCAAACTAGTACAGCCACTATGGAGAACAGTGTGGAGATTCCTTAAAAAACTGGAAATAGAACTGCCTTATGATCCAGCAATCCCACTGCTGGGCATACACACTGAGGAAACCAGAAGGGAAAGAGACACGTGTACCCCAATGTTCATCGCAGCCCTGTTATAGCCAGGACATGGAAGCAACCTAGATGTCCATCAGCAGATGAATGGATAAGAAAGCTGTGGTACATATACACAATGGAGTATTACTCAGCCATTAAAAAGAAAACATTTCAATCAGTTCTAATGAGGTGGATGAAACTGGAGCCTATTATACAGAGTGAAGTAAGCCAGAAAGAAAAACACCAATACGGTATACTAACACATATATATGGAATTTAGAAAGTTGGTAACAATAACCCTGTGTACGAGACAGCAAAAGAGACTCTGATGTATAGAACAGTCTTGTAGACTCTGTGGGAGAGGGAGAGGTTGGGAAGATTCGGGAGAATGGCATTGAAACGTGTATAATATCATGTTTGAAACGAGTCACCAGTCCAGGTTCGATGCACGATACTGGATGCTTGGGGCTGGTGCACTGGGACGATCCAGAGGGAGGGTATGGGGAGGGAGGAGGGAGGAGGGTTCAGGATGGGGAACACATGTATACCTGTGGTGGATTCATTTCGATATTTGGCAAAATCAATACAGTATTGTAAAGTTTAAAAAAAATTAAAAAAAATAAAACTGCCTAAGAGAGTGGAAGAAAATGGAAATAAAAATCATATTCTGATGTTTAAAAAAAATAGTATTATAATCTTATACTCTAAAATGGAATAATTATAGTAACCTAACTTACAGATTTGCATGTATGTGAACATGTTTGTGAGGATTAAAGGAATTAATATATAAAGAACTAGAACCGTGTTTGGCAATCACGAAGCTTACTTGACTACTCAATCACTAATTAAGTAGGCAATCAATAAGTGTTCACTATTATCATTGTTGTTATTGATACAAAAGAAAACTCACTGATACCAAATAGGATACCAAATAGGATTTTTTTTTTTATTTAATCTGTGGAACACCATTATATTGTCTTGAAATGAAACAAAATATCATTGGAATTAGGACATATCTTATGAAGTGCCATAAAACATCATCTAAAGTGACAGATTTTCTATTCTTTGTAGTTATGAGCAATGAGGAGAGCATGAACAATTAAAATTCCCCAATAGATTCTTACTTCTTAGGAAGGTGTCAGGTGCTAAGTACATAAAAGCTTGTTGATTTAGTCAATAAATCCCGATGCCACTTTAGCCCACAATGTTTACCTGGAAGAAATTCACTCTGGTTACCCAATGCTACTAAGAAGCTGGACAAATTCCTATTACCTGAGCTGCACAGTAGAAAGTAATATGACACTGTAAAGCAATACTCAAATAAAAACTTAAAAAAATAAAATAAGGAATTAAAAGTCACAAAAAGACAAAAGATCTTATTACCTTCAATAGCAGCTCTGCTCTCTTTCTCTAAAAAAGGGGCAATAATTAAAAAAAATTTTAAGTGTAATCCTTGAAAGAGAAGCAATGTACCTAGTAGGGTAGACTCTGATTTCCTGACCACTGAAAGACTGAAAATTCCCATTGCACTGCTTTTTCATGACAAATGGCAGCATTTAGGAAATTAAGAAAACATAAGAAAGAGCAGTACAATTTCAAATGCAGGACACACCCTCTTAACCTCTGTTTGACTGAGAGTCCTTAATTTAATTCAGATAATTTTATAGCTTGCCATTTGAAACACTCACTAGGAAGAAGCAGAGAAGGTAGAAGTTTTGGTATTTCCTTTGCCACAATTCATTCAAGTAAGTGTTTACTGATCATGTACTTTGTGTCTACCAGCTTTGTGGATGCTATGGGAATATAAAGATATTTCAGACAGCATATTACACCGTTGGAGTTTGTAGAATAGACTGGACGTGTCACGATCTACACACACCCACAGGGGACTGGTTCCAGGACTCCCCTCGGAAAACAAAATCCACAGAGGCTCAAGTCCCTTATATAGAGGGGATTTACTATACCTCAACATGTGGGAGGGGAAGAAAAAGAAAGTGGGTGGGCAGAAAGAAAAAAGCTATAGGGGGTAAAAATGTACAGCAGAGTCACATGGGCATCTGGGTAAAAGGGGACAAAAATAAGTGAACTGGAATTCTTTAGAAAGACTTAGGAAAGCTTATTAAAAAGGGAGTAGAAACTGAATGGTGAGAGAAGCCAAAGGCATTCTGGTTCCAGCCCCACTTTCTAACCTGATCATGCACTCCACGCTACACCAAGACTCCCCTGAGGCAATGTTCCAGAGCTGTGCATTCAGCTCCTAACAGTCCTTACACCCCCTTGCAATTTCTACTAATTCTCTTGCCCCAGTCTCAAATGCATCCCCACTTCCTTGCTTCTGTAACTCCCTTGCTTGCTCTTATTCTCCAGGGCTCAGCTTAAGCCTCGTAAGGAAGCCCCTACTTTGGTCCTCAGTAAACCCTCCCATGTAGCTGTTAATGTCGTTTTCACACATCTGTTTTAATTCTCCAACTAGACCATAAGACTCCTCGAGCACATGGCCTGTGTATTATGTAAATCTGTGTATTCCCCACAGTGCTTGGCAGGCTTTCAATAAATATCTGGTAGTTGACTAAGGTAGAATCTGGTTTAGGAGCAAAGTCAGACTGTTATTGAGCTATGATAGAGGAGCCTGGTGGGCTGCAGTCCATGGGTCACTAAGAGTCGGACATGACTGAGCGACTTCACTTTCACTTTTCACTTTCATGCATTGGAGAAGGAACTGGCAACCCACTCCAGTGTTCTTGCCTGGAGAATCCTAGGGATGGGGGAGCCTGGTGGGCTGCCGTCTATGGGGTCTCACAGAGTCAGACACGACTGAAGCGACTTAGCAGCAGCAGCAGCAAGCTCTTATTGAAGGAAGGCTCAAAGGAATCAGCATTGGAGAAATACTAGCTGAGCTGTGGTCCACTTAGTTTGGGGACAGGGTGGACTCTGCCAAGTGATGGAGGAGAAATACCTGGATAAACGGAGGAGGGAGAGCAGAGACATTGTGAAGGAAGAGTAAGTGAGACTTGGAGACTGATTTTACAGGAAGAACAAAATCGGAAGAACAAAAGCAAGAGACAAATCCAAATGACTTCAAGGTTATAAACCTTGGTGTCTGGAATAATAATGGTGTTATCATTAATAGTAATGTGGATTTGGAAAAAAACTGCCACTTTTGCAGGAGAGTTCAGAAGTTAAAATTTTCTCTTATATAAGATGCTTAAGCATCTTTCCATAAGATGCTATGAAAAACCTGAATGAACTTTTTGGTCAACCCAATGTATCAGATAGGGAAGTCTGGCATGCTTCAGTCCATGGGGTCACAAAGAGTCAGATACGACTTAGTGGCTGAGCAACAACAAATGTATAAGATATACATAAGATGCTTACATCTATAGCTTATGCTTATATATTTATTAGCAACTTATATATATCATAACCATCTGAGAAATATAGGCATAGGAAAATTCTATGAGCACATGAACTTAAAAAAACATAACTGAGAACTGAAACTGCAGAGAGAAATAGTTTTATAAACATACACTGACTGGATTTACCAAAGGGATTAAGTGAAAAAAGGGTAAGACCACAGAGTCAGAACCTCAAGTTAGGTGGGAGGAATATGTATTGGGGAAAGAATGGAACTCTCCCCCAAAAAAGTAGAAGAAAAAGAGGGAACTAGCAGAGACAGCCTGAAAGAGCCTATACTCAAGAAGTAGGTTATCTTGCAATCAATATAACGAGCTGTTGTAGTCAAGAAGTTTATGATTGGGGCCTCCCCTGATGGCTCAGTGGATGAGAATCCATCTGCCGATGCAGGAGACACAGGGTTGATCCCTGGTCTGGGAAGATCCCATGTGGTGTGGAGCACTAAGCCCCTGCACCACAGCTCCTGAGCGTGTGCTCCAGGGTCTGTGCTCTGCAACAAGAGAAGCCTCTGCAGTGAGAAGCCCACACACTGCAAGCAGGCAGGAGCCCTGCTCGCTGCAACTAGAGAAGAGCATATGCAGCAGCAAAAACTCTGTATTTATATTCCATAGCTGGAGAACATTTTAAGTGTTATCACACTTTTCAGAAGTCAGCATACTCCACACGTCAAGCCATAATGCGGCATGCGGGAAACTACTTCGGTTTGGGAGGTGAACAGAATGGGTCAGTCCCCAGCTCTGCCATTTATTTGAAAACTGAAGCTTCTGGAAGTAACAACTTCAATGTCCTCATTTAAAAATGGTAATAATACTTAAAAGGATTGTTATGAGGAGTAAAAGAGATAAAATAAGTGGGAGGACCTGGCTAAAGGAAGGAAATTCATTTATTTCCCTCTCATCTGAGTAAAGTTACCTGCAGAAAAAAAAACACAAAAACAACAAAACCTCCTAGAGTTGAGGTTCCAGCATCTCATTTCCATTTTAATCAAATTTTTCCTCCCTCTGCTGAATCAAGGCAAAACTGATGAACAAAGAGGAACATATTACTAGGAATTAAATATTAAGGAATTAGAACTTGAGTAAGAATGTCATGTATAAAATTGGAACCTTCAATCTTCACTGGGAAGACAAGAAAATATGATGATATATAGTATATTGTTGACAAAACATTGATTGATTTTCTCTCCCATGAAGGGCTTCTCTTCTAACTGGAATCCAATCTTAACCCACTACCCCAGCTAACACAAGATTCTAGAAAATCCTATCACCAAATACATAGGGTTCTGGTGGACGACAGGAAACGCACTGAAGCTTGGCAGCTGACAGACACCTTCTGTTGAATGATCAATAAAACAGCAGTCTATACAAATGCTATGTGAGTTTCTAGCAAAGCTTATTCATCTACATATTAGAAAATATGAGTTAATGTTTGCAAATACAATTCATTATGAAACATCAAATCATGCCTCAAAAAATAGAAAAATATAAACTCTCTCATCTCCAGAACTTTGTTTTCCAAAGTTTATACATAATAATTTTATGAATTCTGTAGGAGTTTTAATTTTTTTCTCTGCTGAAACTGACACAAATATTCATTTAGAAAATATTCATTCCCATCAGCTCCTAATGAATTACATGTAATTTGTGAATATTAAAACTTGACTAATTTTGAAATAATTAGAGCTCTTCTGAAAAGAGAATTTCAATATCACTTCTATACTATTAACAGATTGACTCAGTTCCAGAAAAATGCCACTGAAATAACATGAAAAACATTTTTATTAACAAAAATCAACCTCCTGAGGAAATAAAGTGGATGCAAAGAATTTAACAGCAGACTCATCTGAAAGATTTTAACCTAACATTCTTATACTCTTCCTTCAGCCGAACTCAGACATCTGGCATTCTAGTCTATTATTCATTGGGCCATTTTACCTCTTTCAAAATGGATTGTTTTTGACTTACTAATAAATGTCCTAGCTTTATACAGAAGTTTACTGAAGTGAGAATATTTTCAGATGTTTGCAATCCATAATGTAAAATAGATGAATAAAATTTAGATATACTGTCTTTATGCTTTTCTAAGATATATCTAATAAAAATAATATAGAATAAAATTTCCTACAGTATCTAGCACAGAATAGTTACTGAAAGCTTTACCTACATGAATATTAACTTAAGGTTCCAGATTTATACATGCCATTCTTGCTTAAGTTATCATTCCTTGCAAATTTCACTTAAGAGCTTATTCAGCATCAGGCATTTTGTTTCATTCTGTGCTTTGGGTTTAACTGAGCTAAAATTGACTGTACAAGTTAATAAATTTGGGTAAAAACATACACCCATCAAATCAGATACAGAATATTTTCATTATCCCAGAAAATTCCTCTGCGCCCTCTTCCAGCCAATCCCCACCTACCACTGGACAGTAACAATTCTGATTTCAATCACCATAGCTGGGTTTTTGCCTTTTTTGAATTTCATGTAAATAGAACTGCACAGTTAATATTCTTTTGTGTCTGACTTCCTCAACATAAACTGTTCAGATTCACCCACAGTGTTGTATGTATCACTAGTTCATTCTTTCTCACTGCTGAGTAGTAGTTCGTTACATGAACATACATAGTCTATCATATTATGAACAAAAATGCTGTCAATATTGATGCACATATTTGTGCGTATATGTGTCTTCATTGCTTTGAATTAATATGGTAGGCATAGGGTACACGTAAATTTTATAGGTATCTAAAACACTGCTTTCTAAAACAGTTATACTATTTTATATTCCCACCAGCAAATATGAAAAGTGAATGTGAAAGTGTTACTCAGTCGTGTCCAACTGTTTGTGACCCCATGGACTACAGCCCACCAGGCTCCTCTCCATGGAATTCTCCACGCAAGAATACTGGAGTGGGTTGCCATTCCTTTCTCCAGGGGATCTTCCTGACCCAGAGATTGAACCCTGGTCTCCTGCATTGCAGGCAGATTCTTTACTATCTGAATCACAAGGGTTCCAGCTAATACATGCCCTTGATGACATGTGATGATGTCCATCTTTATCATCAAATCTTCTAGGCATAAAATAGTGACTTAAGGTCTTAATTTGCAATTTGTATTTCTCTGACTGTTAATGATGTTAACATCTTTTCATGTGTTTATTGGCCAGCATCTTTGGTGGGGGGTGTGTTCAGGTCTTTCTGCTAGTATTTTTAACTTTTAATTTGGAAATGCTTTCAGACTTATAAAAATGTTGAAAAAAAAATGCAGTTGGCCCTCCACACCCACGGACTCTACATCTACGGATTCAACTAGCCATAAATCAAAAATACTTGGGGAAAAAAAATTTCAGAAAGCTCCAAAAAGCAAAACTTGAATTTTCCATATGTTAGCAATTATTTACATAGTATTTACAGTGAATTTACAACTGTTTATATTGTCAGGTATTTGAAGTAATCTAGAAACGACTGAAGAGACTTAGCAGCAGCAACAGCAGCAGAGGTGATTTAAAGCACAGAGGAGAATGTACATCAGTTCAGTTCAGTCGCTCAGTCGTGTCCGACTCTTTGCGACCCCATGAACCGCAGCACACCAGGCCTCCCTGTCCATCACCAACTCCCGGAGTTCACTCAAACTCACGTCCATTGAGTCAGTGATGCCATCCAGCCATCTCATCCTCTGTCGTCCCCTTCTCCTCCTGCCCCCAATCTTCCCCAGCATCAGGGTCTTTTCAAATGAGTCAGCTCTTCACATCAGGTGGCCGAAGGATTGGAGTTTTGGATTCAACATCAGTCCTTCCAATGAACACCCAGGACTGGTCTCCTTTAGGATGGACTGGTTGGATCTCCTTGCAGTCCAAGGGACTCTCAAGAGTCTTCTCCAACACCACAGTTCAAAAGCATCAATTCTTCTGCACTCAGCTTTCTTCACAGTCCAACTCTCACATCCATACATAACTATGGGCAAAACCATAGCCTTGACTAGACAGACCTTTGTTGGCAAAGGAATGTCTCTGCTTTTGAATATGCTATCTAGATTGGTCATAACTTTCCTTCCAAGGAGTAAGCGTCTTTTAATTTCATGGCTGCAATCATCATCTGCAGTGATTTTGGAGCCCAGAAAAATAAAGTCAGCCACTGTTTCCCCATCTATTTGCCATGAATCGATGGGACCAGATGCCATGATCTGTAGGGGGGTCCTGGAAGCAATCTCCTGCAGATACTGATGGACCACTGTATCCTGCTTTTTATAGCTTCATCCACTAATTTAGCATCTTTAACTTGCAATAATTATTACTGCAGTGTCAGCTTCCAGGTGGTGCTAGTGGTAAAGAACCTGCTTGCCAATGCAGGAGACATAATAGATGTGGGTTTGATCTCTGGGTTGGGAAGATCCTTTGGAGGAGGGTATGGCAACTGACTCCAGTATTCTTGCCTGGAGAATCCCCATGGACAGAGGAGCCTGGTGGGCTACAGTCCATGGGGTGCAAGGAGTCGGACAGGACTGAAGCAACTTAGCAGCAGCAACAGCAGCAGTGTCGGCAGTAATAGTGGTGATTCTCTATTTCCCTCCTTTCTTCTACATAAATTAATGGAATTTTACTGTCAAGAATTATTTATTTCACCTTATTTCCATATAGTATATATGGAATATGGATATTTTACTTATGCCATGGGTTATAACCCATTACTATCAGTCATTTTTTGCTCAAGTCTGTAATAATTTGCCACCGGGAGCTCCTTCAAATTGGCTCTTGTGTGTTTTTGACATGCTCCCGTCACTTTTTTTTTTTTTTTTGATCCCTTCAAACCATGGTTCTGGAGAAGATTCTTGAGAGTCTCTTGAACAGTAAGGAAATCAAACCAGTCAGTCCTAAAGGAAATCAGTCCTGAATATTCACTGGGAAGGACTAATGCTGAAGCTCCAATACTTTGGCCACCTGATGCAAAGAGTTGACTCATTAGAAAAGGCCCTGATGCAGGGAAAGATTGAAAGCAGGAGGACAAGGGGACAACAAGGATGAGATGGTTGGATGGCATCACCAACTCAATGGACATGAGTTTAAGCAAACTCCAGGAGATGGTGAAGGACAGGGGTTGCAAAGAGTTGGACATGACTGAGCAACTGAACACCAACAGCATCATATTTTTTTAAAGACTTCCTTACTTCTTAGTAGCTCAGCTGGTAAAGAATCCTGCTGCAATGCGAGAGACCTGGGTTTGATCCCTGGGTTGGGAAGATCCCCTGGAGAGCGGAAAGGCTACCCACTCCACTACTTTGGCCTGGAGAATTCCATGGACTGTATAGTCCACGGGGTCGCAAAGAGTGGGACAGGCTGAGTGACTTTCACTTCACTTCACTTACTTCTTGGTGCCACACAGTGTTCCAGGATTATCTTGTGTGCTTTGACCCCAGCCTAATTTCAACCATTCCTCCAAAGATTCTGACCCTTTTTGTGGGAGAATGGTATTTATTAGAATCAAGATCTGGATGGTGTGCTCATTGCTACTGGTGTCATTGCTTTGGGGCTTCTCAGGAGATAGAGCAAGACAGCATCATGTATGTGTATATAAAAAAGACAAATATATCTGTATAAAGATTAAAAATCATGAGTTCATACTATTTTCTGTTCCGATCCAACAGTCTAGAGTTCATCCCTTATTTGCAACTGCTTTCATTAGTTTCTGGTTTATGCTTCCAGTACAAATATGCAGATACTTTTATATTAAATCTTGTATTTTCATTTTTCTCAAATAAACAGTAGCATTACATAGATGAACTTTTGTACCCTGCTTTTTCCACTCATCAAAATATCCTCCATGTCAATTCTGAGATCTTTCTCATTCTCTCATGAAACTGTATAATACTCCACTGTATTGATGATATACCATGACTGATTTAGCTACTCTCCTATGTATGGCAGAGAAGGCAATGGCACCCCATTCCAATACTCTTGCCTGGAAAATCCCATGGACGGAGGAGCCTGGCGGGCTGCAGTCCATGGGGTCACTAAGAGTCAGACACGACTGAGCGACTTCCCTTTCACTTTTCAATTTCCTGCACTGGAGAAGGAAATGGCAACCCACTCCAGTGTTCTTGCCTGGAGAATCCCAGGGACGAGGGAGCCTGGTGGGCTGCCGTCTATGGGGTCGCACAGAGTTGGACACAACTGACGCGACTTAGCAGCAGCAGCAGCCTATCTATGGACATGTAGGTTGTTTCCAACATTTTGCTATAATATGCAAAGTTGCAATTAATTTTTGCATTTAAACATTTTTTTCTTAAAAATATACATATATCTTATATAAACAAGCCCTTTGTCAGATGTGTAAGATGTATGTTGTAAATATTTTCTTCAACCTCTATTTCCTTTGCATTTTCTTAATGGTATGTTTTGATGAACAGAGTTCAAAATTTTGATGAGGCCCCGATTTTTTATGAAAAGACAGTAAAGCAGAAGAAAGTTTTAAGTCTGCAGAGTTACTGAAATCTAAATACCTATTTTTAAAAAAATGGGTCAGCTATACACATTGTAAATATACAGCTTAAGAAACCTTATATTCAAGCCTATATAATAACAGCATTCAGAGAAACAGAATCTTTCCATTGCAGCCAGACTGCTGGCAGGAGAGAAAGGCAAGGACATAGTCCAAACCTCTGCGTAACACCAATAAAAGGGTTGGCAAGCACAGAAGAGATGAACAATTGCAGTGAAAGATCTGAGTACTAAGAGAAACATGTGGTCCAGACTCCATGAAAACAGACTCCTGACAAAGAGACAAAGTCTAGGCTGAGAATCCACCTCTCAGCCTTTTGCTGAAAGTAGACCAAATTAAGTTAGATTAGAGACCCATATACACGCCAGTTTTGGGGCTGGAGGGGATCCCAAGAACCTGATTCTAAAGAAAGAAATGCTATCTGGCCTGTGGCTCTCCTGGCAGAAAGGGATGAGGCCTGGTTAGAGACTATTGACATTCTCCACTCATATAATGCGTGTTGTGACAGGTCACAGACACTCCTATCCTACCCAGGTCTCCCCGTCCTACGATCTGCTACAGCAAAGAGAAAAGACACCCAAGGGAAATCACCAGGGTGACCCCTGGCCATAGGTCCCAACTTAAACAGTTAGAAGAGCAACTAGAGATCATTATACTAGGGGAAGTAAGTCAAAAAGAGCAAGATAAATACCATACGATATCACTTATCTGCGGAATTTAAAATACGCCACAAATGAACCTATCAATGAAACAGAACAGAATCAAGGACACACAGAACAGACTGGGGCTTGCCAGGGGGAGGGTGTTGAGAGGCATGGACTGGAAGGTTGGGATTAGCAGATGCAAACTTTAATATACAGCATGCATAAACTGTGAGCTCCTACTGTACAGCACAGGGAACCATGTTCAATATCCTGGGATAATGGAAAAGAATATACACATATAAGCACTTTGCTACACAGCAAAAATTAACACAACACCGTGCATCAACTATACTTCGAAGAAAAGAAGCAAACAGAAGAAAGTGGACTTTTCCATAAGCTGTTTGAAACTGAAAAGACCTTGTAGGGGTCACTACTGTTGCCCACACGGCCTCCCGCATCTCCTTTCCCCTTTCTATCTCTAAATATGCCCCCTTTCCACCCCTTCCCACCCAGATTTGTACTTCAAGATATCCAACTCCCATCTCAGCCCCAGGAAAATTCTTAATCCTACAGGTTATACCAATTCCCATGTCGAGAATGACTCACCAGTTGAGTGTGCAACTCTAAGGCCAAAGGTTTGCTGAGGACTTTGGGGAAAACAAAGCACTTACTTATTTTCTTAATGAGTTCTATCTCCCTTTGTACAGAAATGAAAAGCACACAGCTCCAGTTGCTTCTGGGGGTAAAACAGGCACTAAACATCTGCTTGCAATGCGGGAGACCAGGGTTCGATCCCTGGGTTGGGAGGATCCCCTGAAGAAGGAAATGGCAACCCAATCCAGTATTCTTGCCTGGAGAATCCCATGGATGGAGGAGCCTGGTGGGCTACAGTCCATGGGGTTGCAAAGAATCGGACACGACTGAGCGACTTCACTTCCCTCACTTAGTGGGCAGAATGAAGGGAGGATGACAACATGGATCCTGATCTTGTTACTCTCTACTAACCAATCCTGATGCCTTCCCTCTGAATTTGCAAGAATGTGAGCAAGTAATATTTTGCATTATCGAAGTCTGTGTGTGTTGGATTTCTGAAAATTAATTACAGCCAAAAGCATTCTAAATAATAGAATATACTACTTAATATCCAATACTTTTGCCTCAGTTAAGGACTTTCTTCCTGCATTTCACTTAAGCTTGCCTGCTCAGTCCTAACCACGCAGTAGGCTGGGACAGCAGTGAGTACAAGTTCCACAGGAACAATGTGAGAATATAATTATGCTGTAAGTCTTAGTCCTAAATTCAACAGACCAGGTGGTTCCCAGGATCGCAGTAACGTTTAGCAAAAGCTCAAGAATGAGAAAGACGTGCTCAGCGAATTTTCAACATTTAAATATCAGTTACTGAAAATAAGCTCTTGCAATATAAACTCAAAATAAAAATTCTAAGATGTGAAATTCGTAAATGGGCAGGCACAGGGGTGGTCTTGTGTACATGCTTAAAAAATAAGACACATTTTTATTTTTAGGACCATGTAAAAGATCTTAGAACCTATTTGTCAAGCTGATTTTCACCCCTTGGTAAGAATTCCAATTCCTAGATAAATTAATCATCTCAGGTATTAGACAGTATTCAGTTAGAAGCACAGTGCCTTGAAGTGGCGACTGGAATGACCATGTTCTAAGAAACATAATTCTCTATGGCAAGAAAAACCTAAATTCTAGGCCTAGGTAAACAACTAATAATGATTTTGTATGACTAATTAAAACTTTCTGAACTCAGCTTTTTTGCCCCCTCCCCATCCCCAAAGTAAACAACACTTGCTACAACAACCAACAAATATTCATTTATTATGAGGATAAAATAACATACTGACAAATCACTTGAAATAAATGGCCCATATTCACTCAATAATGATGAGGCTGACCACCATCCACAAGCAAGCCACCAGAAGCAACCTCCATATGCAAGCTTGGTTTCTGTCATATATGGTGAATCATCTGCACACTGAATACACTGTATCAATATGTATAGTCTCTCCACATTAGATTTTAGGAAGGTGACATTATAATGACTTTTAAAACAAGTTGGACAGATCTGCTCTACATGAAAATATTTTCACAGGATATTTAGGCTAAACTACATCTGCTGTTTTATGAAATGATGAAAGTATGTGTAAGACCTTTAGTGTGGTTCCTAAATCACATTTAAAATTATAGCTCCTAGCTTCTAAAATCCTTGGAGAAGGCAATGGCAACCCACTCCAGTACTGTTGCCTGGAAAATCCCTTGGATGGAGGAGCCTGGTACACTGCAGTCTATGGGGTCGTGAAGAGTCGGACATGACTGAGCGACTTCATTTTCACTTTTCACTTTCCTGCATTGGAGAAGGAAATGGCAACCCACTCCAGTGTTCTTGCCTGGAGAATCCCAGGGACAAGGGAGCCTGGTGGGCTGCTGTCTATGGGGTCGCACAGAGTCAGACATGACTGAAGTGACTTAGCAGCAGCAGCTGCTAAAATCCTAGTTAAATGCTGTTCAGGATGTTAAAATCTGTGTAGCTTGTTTGATTCTTGATTTCAACAATTATTAAAAAAAAAAATTATTTCCTCCTTGCCAAGAAAAAACTAAGGAAATTTTCAATGACTGTTCTTTTAGTGATAATTACATTTCACAGTTTAAGTGACAATTAAATTTTAGTTCTATGTTTAAAAGAATCCTATCTCTTAAAGATACAAGTTGAAGAACTTATGGACTCCAGGACATGCTTTAAAATAATCCAGAAAGGCAACAAAGGGAATATACAGATAATGGTTGAACCTGGTGGTTCATTACACTATTTTATCTACCTTTGTATATTTAAAAAAATTCTCCATAATGAAGTTAAAAAACATTTATTTTAAAATATGAGTAATTAAGAGCAGAATGGTTCAGCGGATTTTTTAAGACACAATGAAACCGTTCTGAAATTGGATTTTTTTTCACTTTTAACTGCTTTATTGAGGTACAATTGATATCCATAGAATTCTCCACTGTAAGTACACAGTTCACTGATTTTCATTTAGTTTTTACAGTTGTACAATCACCAGAACAATGATCTAATTTCAAACGAGAGAATTTTTTTTGCTTTTTTTTTTAATTTTTAAAATTTTTTATTTTTGAGAAAAAATTTTTGAGTATTTTTTTTGTTGTTGAGAAAAAGTTCGACTTGCATGATGGTTGGCATAACAGCTTAGTTATGCTTTAGAACCCTGCCTGTTTTCCTCTTCTTGAAATACTGATGATGATGATGATGAAAGCCACTCAGTCATGTCTGACTCTTTGCGACCCCATGGACTATACAGTCCATGGAATTCTCCAGGCCAGAATACTGGAGTGGGTAGCCTTTCCCTTCTCCAGGGGATATTCCCAACCCAGGGATCGAACCCAGGTCTCCCGCATTGCAGGGAGATTCTTTACCAGCTGAACCACAAGGGAAGCCCAAGAATCCTGGAGTGGGTAGCCTATCCCTTCTCCACCGGATCTTCCCGACCCAGGAATCGAACCGGGGTCTCCTGCAGTGCAGGCAGATTCTTTACCAACTGTATAAAATTCTGTATAAAAACAGAATTTATCAGCAATTACACTTTGAGACTACGACTACAGCTATCTTTTCCTTCCTCTGTCTTTACTGATATATTTCCTCCTGGCCAAGTTATGAGGAAGAAATACACATTTCTCCCTTTTCTATGTAACTTCTCTGTTGGCAGATGGTCATGGCCAGTAGCAGTGGGCAAACAAGAGGTGTGAATTGACTCCTGTGTTGTAAGGCTAGACCAGGGTTCCACACCCCCATCTTAGGTTCTCTCGCGAAGAGCAGAATATAATTTTATCTTTCTCACTTCTCAAGAAGCAGGAAAAAACTGAATACACTAAAGTAGGTCTGATATAATGCTACCATGACTTCTCCACCATCATCCCCACTCAGGTTGTAAAGGATGAGGTAACTTACCACCTAGGAAACAATGGTTTCTAACAGTCATTTCTATGCAAACAGTTCTGTGTTAGTATCCATTCTAGAAATTGGCATCTGTGCTCTCACTTTCAAATTTCCAGTCTCAACCAAAAAACAATGATCGGTTTGTCTAATGAAATCCTATTGGCTTTTCATATAGGTGAAAAGATAACTTATTAATCTTAGTAGTGTGAGGACAAGTCACTTTGGACATATGTTGTTAACACACAACTCACGAAAGATATTCTGTAGATTAAAAATAAAATTTCAGAAGACTTTTATTTGAAGGTTTAGGAAACACCATAAATAAAATGTATAAGATTCTTTTATTTGGCAAAACTAATACAATTATGTAAAGTTTAAAAATAAAAAAAATAAAAAAATAAAGATTCTACTATGAGTAATAACACTCATGGGCTTCTGAGGTGACTCAGTGGTAAAGAATTTGCCTGCCAAGCAGGAGATGTGGGTTCTATCCCTTGGTTGGGAAGATCCACTAGAGGAGGAAATGGCAACCCACTCCAGTATTCTTGCTTGGGAAATCCCATGGACAGAGGAGCAAGGCAGACTATAGTCCACGGGGTTGCAAAGAGTCAGACATGACTTAGCAACTAAACAACAACAATAATACTCATATTTCATTGTTCTGAGCATTTAAGAAAATGAAATTATTTGGGGGAAGTGTGGTACACAGACACTCATAGTCACAATTACAATGCATCGTACATAGAATAACCATATCATTTATTATCCAAACACTACTGAATGTGAAAGGAGATGCTGTTAAAAATTACACCAGGAAAACAGGCTTAATTCAAAACTATTCCAGGCAAACTGGGACCTACGATCATCCTAGTTATTACCAATTTAACATACAAACATTTAAGATTAATGAGACTCATCTACAGCTCTCAATTCTTTGTGGGTTATAATGAAGTCTCCAATAGTTATTCTGAAGTTTCTACCTTTGGAAAGCTTAGCCGTCACAAGTGAAGTGAAAGTCGCTCAGTCATGTCAGACTCCTTGAAACCCCATGGACTATAGAGTCCATGGAATTCTCCAGGCCATAATACTGGAGTGGGTAGCCTTTCCCTTCTCCAGGGGATCTTCCCAACCCAGGACTGAACCCAGGTCTCCGTCATTGCAGGTGGATTCTTTACCAGCTGAGCCACAAGAGAAGCCCTTAAAAGGGAGAAAGTAAAAGGATTTCTTTTTTTATCTTATCCCTTGATTCTGATATTTTATATCTGTACCATTAACATCCTTATCTTTATATTTATAATATATGTCACTGAACTATGAACTTTAATGAATCTTACTGAATATAGTAAAATATAATTTATCAAATGAGAATTATGACAACCTAATTGTAATATTTTGAAAACAACATCCAATTCCAGGAAGAATACTTTCACTTCCCAATCAGACAATTTAATTATTTAAGAAATACTGCCAAAACCCAGTAGGACTATAAAATAGCAACAATAATTTAGAGATTCAGAATGTATGCCTAAATTAGAAATCCAACACAAAAAAAGAATGAACTTGGAGGTGTTCCTCACATATATCTCATTTGGATAATCCTAGAATTTGAATAACATTTCAATTTCTTTTAAGGTCACCTCACCCTATAAGTGTCATAATTAAAATTCTCAGCAGTACTTGTATCCATGAATGTTAAAATCAAAATCAAAATACAAAATTAAAAACAGCTGGAATTTATAAACCTAAAGGTTTTTCCACTTTGGTAAAGAGATTATAATGAAGTGTGACACAATTTTATGAACTTATTAGTCCAACTAAGTGAATTTACATTCTGCAGCACTTCAATAACTTTATAAGTTGGAGCACTGCCCAAAAACAAAATAAGAAAGTTTTTTCTTGTTGCTTTTTTATGTAGAAATCAAAATCATTTACATTTAAAAATTCAATTACAAAAGAAAATACATGGCATTAAAAAAATCAAGTGAAGAATACCAACGTGTGAAGTCGATGCATTTTATAGAGTAGAATAGTGTGCCATGTTTCTTTTGTGATGCTAAAATTATTTCTCATAGATGAGTAATAGCAATGTGAATTTTCCTGTCAAGAAAAAAGCAACATACATGCTAAAACTATTTCCAAATGAATGTCCAAAAGTATTACTATCATTCATTTAAATATTCTTGATAGTAAGGTGACAGCGGTTTAGATATGGATTCTGACAGTTTATTCCATCTCTACAAGATATCACAAGGAGAAATTGAGATACACTCTGAGGATCCCAAATGAGAAACCTCAGTGTCACTTTTTGACTGATATTTAAATGAGACCATCTGAGGACACCATTGAATATATTTTCCTTTCCCTAACTGATCACGATAATTACTGCTAGCATTGTTTTATACTTCCGTTTAAAATTAGAAACGCTATTTGCAAAAGTATCAACTGTTAGGCATCCTCTCTTGGTGGTGTTGGAGAAGACTGGACTGCAAGGAGATCCAACCAGTCCATTCTGAAGGAGATCAGCCCTGGGATTTCTTTGGAAGGAATGATGCTAAAGCTGAAACTCCAGTACTTTGGCCACCTCGTGCGAAGAGTTGACTCATCAGAAAAAGACTCTGATGCTGGGAGGGATTGGGGGCAGGAGGAGAAGGGGACGACAGAGGATGAGATGGCTGGATGGCATCACTGACTCAATGGACTTGAGTCTCAGTGAACTCCCGGAGTTGGTGATGGACAGGGAGGCCTGGCGTGCTGCAATTCATGGGGTCGCAAGGAGTCGAACACGACTGAGTGACTGAACTGAACTGAACTGAACTTGGTATGCCCAGTACATGGGTCAAGATGAGAGAAAGGCAACCGCGATTCATTTAAAAAGCCTCTCAGCAGCAAGAGCTACCTAGTCACAGGTGGAAATGACACTCAAGATTTACCTTTGTTTCCCTAAGCCAAACCAATGTTTCCCCTCAGCTGAATTTTACCACTGGACTGATCCTGTAAGTCAAAAGGGAGTTAGTTTCTTAATATCATTTGTAAGAATGTGAGCAATTGGAGAAAATCTTCTAACGCTGGCAACAAAAACGTGATTTTGCTAGACAAAGGAGAAACCAACATAGAAAAGGAACTGAAGAAAGCCATCCAAAGTGTGAGAACAACTGAAAGATAGTAACAGATATCAACTGCATCAAATGATCACCATGAAGTATTGAATGACAGTGCACTGCAGAGACCCTATTCAAGATAATCGGCTCCCGTTTTTCTACCACAGTTAAATTTTTAAATATTGCATTTTCCAAGATCTAAGACACACGTTCAAAAACTACACATGACTGTGAGGAGACCCTGGCGTCTGAGTTTTCAGCCTATTAATTTATTCTCCTGCAAAGCACTAGGTGGTGGTTCTGTCGCTCAGTCGTGTCTGACTCTTTGCGACCCCACGGACTGCAGCACGCCAGGCTTCCCTGTCCATCACCAACTCCGGAGCTTGCTCAAACTCATGTCCACCGAGTCGGTGATGCCATCCAACCAATGCACTAGATACTGCGTTACTTATAGAAATAAAAGATGAAACCAGGTGCATCTGTACTCTTCAGGTTACAGTGGGAAGACATACACAGGCCACTTTCAGATCTGTCATGGGGTGAGCTCAGTGTGACGAGACACCCAGGAGTCAGGGAAGCCTCCCAGAGGCAGCCACCTCTCGTCTGAGAACTGAAGCCCAGGAAGAAGCCAGCTGGCACAGATCAGAGACAGGGAGGATGAAGGGGTGATCAAACAGACGGAACCACGCACGCAAAGCCTGCGGGGCAGGACGGGTAGCCCATCACACCCACAGGAGGGACAGAGGCCTTCAGACTCCAAGCACAGGTATGCAACAGATTCTGAAGCATAAGCAGGAAGCGACCCAGCTACAGAGGGAGGCAGGCTGCGAAGCGCAAGTACAACGCTGAGGAATTCTGAGGACTCTTGCAAAGTCAAGCCACGTAGATGACTGCATGCCAGGCAGGCTCGTCTGCTCTCCCTGTTCCCTCTCCCCAGTGCCCCCTTCCCACCCAGGGACCCAAAGGGGTGCTTCTGCCACATTACTAAACATAACAGACCTTTAAAACTAAGGCCAGACTCTCAGCCTGGCCAGATGAGTTTGGTCAACACAGTTCACAGCACGTGGGACCTGTAGGCTTCTGCAAGGCACGGGGTCTTTGGTTCGCCCGTGGGTCCCATTTGTTCCTTTACCTGGCTACTGACACTCCTTATCTACCCGCCGCTGAGGACATCTGAGTCTGCCTCTGGTCTAGACTATTGGGAGCAGCATCACAAGTGAGCAGAGAGTGATCTCCAAGTTCCTCATATGTGAAGAGCACCAGGACTTCCCTGGCGGCCCCGTGGTTAACACTTTGTTTTCCAGTGCTAGGGGTGTGGGTTCGATCCCTGGTCAGGGAGCTATGATCCCACATGATTTGGGGCCAAAAAAAACAAAACATAAAACAGAAGCAATATTGTAGCAAGTCCAATAAGGACTTAAAAACATGGTCCACATCAAAAAAATCTTTTAAAAAAGGGGGGTACCATGACAACCACCCAAATGCAGAGGATGGCAACTCGTTAGTTGTCAGGAAGTGCTGCTCAGGTCTTGAGGAGTTCTCTTTCATCGTAGAAAATATATTTTTATTGAAAACATTTTGCTAGGTGAAATAATAAGCCTGTCACAAAAGGACAAATCAAATGCCTAGAAACAGAAAGCAGAATGGTGGTTGCCAGGGGTTACAGGGAGGGAGGTGAGGAGTTAGGCTTTCTTGGGTAGCATTTCAGTTGGGAAAGATGAAAAGAGTTCAGGAGATGCAAGGTGGGGATGGCTGCTGGACTGTACACTTAAAATGGTTAAGGTGGTAAATTTCATATTACATGTATTTTACCACAATTAAAAAAAAACAGTGATATCTACTCATCAAACTAGCAGTAAAAAGTGAAAAAGTCCAAATAAAAAGTGTGGCAGGATCTGTTGTTGGTGGGGATGAAGGAAGGGTACTCGAATAAACTATGTGTGGACATGGGAATGATTTTAGCTTTTTGGAAAGCAATCTGGCAACATTTCTTAAAATTTAAAATCCTCATTTGACTCAGAAATCTTATTCTGAAAGCCTATCAAATATAAAAAATATATAAGGATATCTATAGGAAACATCTTCGTGGAAACATTCTCCCTCCATGTGAGAAGAGTTTAGAGCACATGTATTTCTTTGCATTCCTGTGGGCTGTGCATTTACTGGGCAGGAAAGCAGACATCACAACACCAACCGACTCTCATCGAATTCCCTGCCAAGCTCAAAGCATAAATGCTTTCTGTCTTTCTCATTCTTTTCCTTCTAAAATTTTACAGAAAATATTCTCTTACATAAGCAGAAGAAAAGACTACTTACTAAAAAGCTGTCTAACCAATGCAATTTTATCATCAAATCGACTTAAGGATGAGAAGTTTAAAAGTCTATTACAAAGTAAGAGAAATAGTGAGAACATATAAGAAGCTGAGAAATGAGGGTGAGTGAACCACATTAAGCTTCAAACATTCAATTTTCCAAAATATGTCAAATCAAAAATTTTATGTCGCCTCAGTAAGACTCACTTAAGGCAAAATAAAATACTATTAAAATGATCCTAATAAAAGTAGGAACATTAACTGGTCACAAGAAGGTTACCACATAGGTAGCATGATTTCTCTGGATTTTTATTCATTTAAAATAGGTAGTTGGCTCTTTCTTCCTATACAGCCTTTTTTTAAAAAACTCTGAGCAGATGATCCCATGATAAATACAATCTCCTCAAGTACCACTCATCAGCTGATTACGATTATAAAAAAGAAAACTCAGAGCAAAGCTACTTTTACTTCATTTCCCTGCCTCAATGGTTAATTTTAAGAAGGATTTCTAGTATGCACTTAATGTCCTGAGTTCTGTTTGAGACCAGACCTGTCTCCTTGAATTTCCAAAGGCTCTACCCACCTCCTTACAACACTCATAAATGGAATATACCAACTGAAGACTCACTGATCATTTCTATCATTTCCATGTCAACAAATACAGACTTCTACAGATTGGGCTTTCTTGAAACGGAATACACTTGAACAGTTGAGAAAAGTAATCCTGACCAGTTGTTGCCCTAAGTATCATCTCCCAAATCTACAGTGACATATTTACAATTAAAGCCATTCTAACTCCTTACGATGATGCAGAGCACTGGGACATCTTGGAAAGCAAATCATCTGTTGCTCTTAACTGTGTGCCAATTTTGACGTCGGTACCAGTTCATTGAAGAGTGCTGAATGATTACTGCTGTAACTTCTGCAACAGAAACGTTTCCTGCGGTTACATCCTTTACAACTGGCACTCTGGACAAAGTTCTTAAGATGGGTTAGTTTCCAGGACAGTCGCTGACATAAGAGATCGAGTTTATAGCACAATAAATTCTTGCTAACATGTACCAGGAGACTGAGCCACCTGTAGAGGCAGAGCTGACAAACCACCAACCTCGGGAGATGTTCTGAGACATTTACTGACTCCCATGGTTTGAGAGGTCAGCGACACAAACCGCATCCTCAGCTAACAGAGCTCTCAATCTCCGTTTATATACTTGTTTCTAAATGGTCACCTACAGGTTTAGGCTGAGAATGGTGGGCATCTCAGGTTGTTTTCAGGGAAAACCATCAGAAGTTTATGAAAGCATTTTGGGACAATGGAAATCAACTCCAGCTTAAAAATTTTAACCAAGGAACACCCTTCCTTTTTCCACTTTTCTCCATAAACCATGCTTACAGAGTTAGCTACTTAGGGCTTTGAGGTCAGAGTTGGGTTTGAGTCTTAGCTTTGTCACTGATGTGGCTCAGTAATAAAGAATCCACCTGCCAACGCAGGAGATGCTAGAGATAACCTTGGCTCAGGAAGATCCCCTGGAGAAGGAAATGGCTACCCACTCCAGTATTCTTGTCTGGAAAATCCTATGGACAGAGGAGCCTGGCAGGCTACAGTCCATGGGGTTGCAAAGAGTCGGACAGGACTGAGCGACTGAGCACACACACAGCCTCTGTCACTGATTAGCTGTGCCACTTGCTGAAGCTGCTCAATGGCAAGTGTCTGCCGGTGTGACAATGTACACAAACACACTGCTATTATCTCAATGGTACACAAACAAACGGAGGTGAACCTTCCGGTATATATCTTCTCAGGAGCAGAGCCTCCAGGATCTTAACTTTGGCTGCCACTGTATTTTGGTTTCTGGAGATCTGGTCTTGAATGGAGAGAAACTGCCTAGCATTTTCATCAACTTACTGCATTCCTTGCTTTTTCTTCTAAAAGATTTTTAATGGATACTTCCCCATTAGATGTACGTAGGCAGAATTTTAGTAAACTTTTGTTTCAAGTTAGGATTTAGGTTACTCCTTTGAGAAATCTAACAGTTTAGGACTTTTGATCTGTGCCCACACCTCGTATCATGCAGTGAATCTCTTCTACAAAACAGTATTACAGCTTTTAATGTCATCAATCACTGACTTGATAATAAAACAGAGCTATTTTAACAATTGGAAAAGCTGCTCACCCTCGGTCTACATCCAATTTCAGTGGCATTTATTCTCACCAGGATTCAGAGCAGCCCCTTTACTGGTTTCAAACACACACTTTGTATTTAACATGTGTGCAGGGGCTTTTGGCATGGGACATATAAAATTACGGGCCCCCTGACGTCTAGACACAATTCCATAAAGTAACCACTTAGGGAGCTCTGCCTACTCTGCAGGATGTGTTCAGCCTGACAAGTAGTAAAAGTACTGTGAACAGGTATCATTTCTTTAACACTGACAATGTGCCAGGCAATCGGCATACACCTACCACCTCCCGCTGCCGAAACATCACGATACGCAAGGTGCTTCCCCATCTCCATTCTACAGCAGGCAATCAGGGAGAACTTGCCCAGCACATGGTGAAACTGGAGCACGGAGAGTCGGGGACAGGAATACCCAACTGCCATTCCTACCTCTGTCTTTCACTGTGTGACTGTGGATGCATGATTTAATTCCTCTAATTAACTTCCTCATCAAAACACAAGGATACCACCTCACACCTACAGACACTACAGAAATGAAGCCAGAGACTGTCCATTCCAGTGCCCAGATCATAGCTGCCTTTCATACACGTTCACCATGATGAGTACTAGAGACAGTGACATTGCACTTTGGACACAGATTCCTAGGTTAGGATTCCAGCTTAGCACGGGATGTCTACACTGAATCTGGAAAATGAGATACCATCAACGTAATTTGTTACAATTAAAATTAAGAAAAAGAAGATGTTAGAAAAACAAAACCTATGCAGACAAAGTAAAATTGTGGTTGACAGAGGCTGGGGGAGGGGAGCCTGGGGGATGATGGTTTAATGGATTCAGAGTTTCAATGTCACAAAACGACAAGAGTTATGAGGATGAGCGATGGTTATAGCTGCACAAGCATGTCAATGCATTTGCTACTGCTGAACTGTACATTTAAAAAATGGTAAGATGTACATTTTTATGTTGTGTGTGTTTTACCACAGTTAAAGCCAAAATTAAACATTAAGCTTTATGAGACAGAATCTGGAAGTACGGTCTTTGCTGGAAATTTTATATAAGGAAATGGAATTACGATCTATTTTAAATATAACAGAATTGTTTTATTATGAGACCTTAGTAGAATCTTAAACAGTGGGAAGAATATTTATCCTATGATTTACCTGTATAATATGAATACATAAATAAATAAATAACTCCCTGGGATTAATTTCCAACTGATTTCTTAATTAGCTATTTAATAACAATAAGTGGGCCCCTGCAATGTGTTCTAGAAACCTGAAGGTAACAGAATGGTCAGCATCGCCTTATCAGATGTGATGAAAGAAGGCAGAGGGCCCTTTCTGTGATTCTAGACACAGCATTTTCTATTTTAAAAGACCTGGTCTATGGTAGTAGCATGAATGCAACACGGGTACACACCTCTCTGCACCTCTGTTGCTCTTGGTAACTGTTTTTCCCAAAACAAATCTCATAGAACATATAGCAGAATGATGTCATAATGCAATTTCTAAAGGAAAAACTACTTACATGTGAAGAAAGTTTACTGATGTTTCAACTTAAATCTTAAACATATTTCAGTAGCTGTTAAAGTATTTGATACAGAGTTGATTTTTTAAAAATCTTTACTGAAAGCAGTAATCACAAGTATCTAAAATGGATACTTGTGATTATCTAAAACAAGAAGAATTACAAAATTCTTCTTGTAATCCAGCTAGCAACTGATGATTTTCAAAAGATCATAATCAGATATGTTGATTAACATCTATTGAATACCCTTTTAGATTACTATTCTTTTATAAGCTATAATTTCAGGTCATATTGGATAGTAAAAAAAAAAGAGGGGGAGAATTAGTACTTATGTAATGGAAAGTTAAAGACAAGAGAGACAGCCTAGTCTGTTTTATTACATAAATGAAGAAATACAATTTTTAGTTACATTCATAACAGTCTCTCCTCACTAGAGGAAAGACAATTTGCTTGATTTTTCAAGTAATTTAAAAATCACTTTAATTTCCTGGCTTGTGTGACAAAGGATGTGTAATGGCTCAATAGAGGTTAATTTTCACTACTAAAATAATTTTTTTTGTTCCCATCCTCTCCCTGTGGGTCATGACTGTAAATTATAACTTACTCAGCCTATTAAAGAAAATAGCTATCAGTACCTGAAAACACCAATTTTCTGCCTAGAAAACAGTTTGACAGTGAGAAACTTTGTAAAAAGGGAAATCGTTCCTAGTTCTGGTTCCCTTGTGCACAGTTTGCACTGCTTCACAGAAAAAGGCAAGGTTAATTCCTAAGGCTTGATAGGATTATTTTTGCTTTATAGATAATTTTTAAGATATGGTAGAGGATAACAACTGGAGAAGGAAACGGCAACCCACTCCAGTATTCTTGCCTGGAGAATCTCATGGACAGAGGAGCCTGGCGGGCTACAGTCCATGGGGTCGCAAGAGTCGGACACGCCTTAGTGACTACACCACCACCAGAGGCTAAGAAGAAGATACACTGTTTAGACTTAAAAAAGTGTGGTATCTAGCATTCCATGCCTTTCTGTTAAAAAAAATGGACGGTAGCCCATGCCCAGCCCAATACCTAGTTTTAAGTATCCACCAGATGCTGGTTGAATTGAAGGAAAGTGCCTGATTTCTGAGTCTACACTGTGGGCATATATATGGCATTTTCCTTTCCATTTTCAGTGACTGCTCTCCCCCACATCGGCCCTGGCCCTGTTGGTTCCCATGCTCTTCACTGTCTACTTCTTTTTTCATTATTATTTTTTGGATGTGGACCATTTTTTATTGAATTTGTTACAATACTGCTTCTGTTGCATGCTTTTTGATTTTTTTTGGTCACAAGGCATGTGGGATCTTGGCTCCCCAACTAGGGCTTGAACCCACACCCCCTGCTTTAGAAGGCGAAGTCTTAATCACTAGACCACCACAGAAGTTCCTCCACTGTCTTCTGAGCACCTGCTCCTGGTTTGATTCTTCAAGTTCTGAACCAAGTTCTTCATGTTTCACTGACATCTGACCTTAGCCATGATTACAGCTCTGTTCTGTGAAATGCTAGTTAAATTAGGTGCAGGTCAGCTATCTCAATATTTGGGTGATGTCATATGAATAATTTGAATTTTAAGTATCACCAGTGATAGCAACTAACGGTCTTCAAATACACCTTAATCAGATGTGTCCGAAGAACATTTAATTTTTATTTTTTAATTGGAGGATAATTGCTTTGCAATGTTGTTCTGGCTTCTGCCTATAAAAACAAGGTGTATCAGCCATAAGCATATACATGGCCTTTCACCTCCCTCCCACTCCACACCCCATCCCACTCGTCTAGGTGATCACAGAGCACCAGGCTGAGCTCCCTGTGTTACACAGCGATCTCCCGCTAGCTACCTGTTTTACACACGGTCATGTGTATATTTCATTGCTACTGTCTCAGTCTGTCCCACCCTCTTCTTCCTCCTCTGCGTCAACAATTAATTTTAAATACTGAAATCAAAGGTTGTTTGAAGGACCTTTTCATCTATTATCATTTAATGACATTTCAGAAATGGTTTACCCACTATTCTCCTTGAAAAACAGCGATTTTTCTATTCATTTTATTAAAGTGAACTCTAAGGTGAACTGTGGACTCTGTTGATTATGATGTGCCAATGCAGCTCATCTTCAACTCAGAAAAAAAAAGGTATCATGTATCACTCTGTTAATAATGACTATTAATGTGAGCGGAGGGAGTACATGGGGAATTTCTGTACCTTCCTGTCAATTTTGTTGTAAACTTAAAACTGCTTTTAAAAGAAGTCTCAAAGAATTAACACTCAGGGTAGACATTTTTGGTTAAAATTTTGTTTCACTTATAAATATGTATATATATTACATGCATATTTTATATAATATTTTGTATATAATATATATAATACATCATATAACATATAAAATCACATAAAATATATTACTTTATTTTTATATTATATACAAACATACAAAATATAGACCATATTATGTATAAAATATTATATAATCATATATTATATAATATTATATACATGTTTGTTGTATTGTGATGAAAAATGTTTTTTTTAGATCTAAAAAGTTTGTATGTAGTCCACTGTAGTTATACTGGCAAAGAAAAGCACAAATTATCCTCAAAAAATAAATAAAATAAAAACGGTGATTTTTATTTAAGATTTCTAATTAATAGCTACTAATAATCTTCATTCCTATTCTCTTTCTGAATGCAACTTCAATTTATATTGGATAATAAAAAAACAGGACAATTAGTGCTCATGTAATGCTAGCAATATCAAATTGCTGAGCCTGGTTCAACTGGGAAAATGCTTGGTACAGGCTGGAGGAAAAACAATCAACCTAAACTAATTCTGTACTGGTTTTCCAATTAAGCTGGTCAGCATGGGTGGGAGGGCAGGAGAATGCAGCGTGTTTTAGAAAGCCTGGTGCAATTAATTAAAATGGGAAGAAAGCAAAAAGTAGTTGTGATCTCCAAAATTGTTTAAGATGTAGAAAAGAGTGTAAAAACTCTCTCTGTTCTTTGTCTGATCCTGTATTTAGGCAGATTAAATTTAAATCCTGATCTCACAATGAACTAAGAATTTGAAAAAGAATAAATACAACTGAATCACTCTGCTGTTCACCTAAAACTAACACAACATCGTTAACCAACTATACTAAGTTGCTTCAGTCGTGCTGGACCCCATGGACTACAGCCTGCCAGGCTCCTCTGTCCAAGGGATTCTCTAGGCAAGAATCCTGGAGTGGGCAGCCATGCCCTTCTCCAGGGGATGTTCCTGACCCGGGGATAGAATCTGTGTCTTTCACGTCTTCTGCATTGGCAGGAGGATTCTTTACCGCCAGCACCATCGGATACTCCTACATAAAATAAAAAGTTAAAAAAAATCCTTATCTTAAATACAAAGGTTTCCCCAGTATTACCCTCCAGTCCATGAGCAATATGGACCTGCCTAAGTCTTACCTAAAGTGAAATATGCCTTTCTTTAATTTTTACTGATTTTCCCCCTTCAAAGCAAATATTTAACATATGCAAAAAGTAGCTGGAATTAAATATTCTACAATTTATTGAGAACCAAGGTATACTAATTTAATGACTTCAGAAGGGCATACTGATTTTTAAATGCAGTGTCTGTAAAGTAACCCTTTACAAAAATTGTTTCTAAAGCAGTTTCAATACAGGTGAACTAATTTTTATCCTCCTCACTCTGAGATGGGTAGAACAGATACTTTCAAGATTTATTTTCTCTTGATTACAGAAGTGGAAACAGAAGTTCATATTTGCTCAAATCATTCCAGACTCAAGGCAGATTGTCTGACCCCAGGGTCTATTCTCTCTCTACTCACGCTATAACTTAATATAAAGATGACCCTAGAGCCTGTGCTGGTGATGTATTATCACACAGACAGGGGAATCTGGCATGCTGCAGTCCATGGGGTTGCAGAGTCGGACGTGACTTAGCGGCTGGACAACAACAACTGGAGAACTCTTGCAGGGTTTCAACTGCTGGATAATAGCCAAGGAGCCTTTCACTAAGACATTAAGTGGTCATTATGGCTTCAAAAAGGATTGTGTGACTCTCCAAACTTAAGCCCTGGTTCTTCCTTCAGAACTGTAGAAGAAAATAAAAGAAGGGATTCGGAGGGAAGAAGTAATTGTGTCCCCCTGCCAGTTATACAGTTTTGACTCCTTTGAAACAAATATAATTTATTGAGCCTATATATTTGCTTAGATGACAAAGAATCTGCCTGCAATGCAGGAGATCCAGGTTCAATCCCTGGGTCGGGAAGATCCCCTGGAGACGAAAATGGAAACCCACTGCAGTATTCTTGCATGGCAAATCCTGTGGACAGAGGAGCCTGGTGGGCTACAGACCATGGGGTCGCAAAGAGCTGGACACGACTGAGCCACAATCATTTTCACTTTCACTCATCTACAGTGCTGTGTGTGTGAATTTCAATTAAACTTTCTAAAAACTTCATCCCATTTATGCCCCCTAATTTGCCACAAGTGACTTTTCAACTCTTGTTCACGTTTATGATGACCCTCTAGAGTTTTATTCTTTAATCTTTTATTTCATTTGCTTTATTTTGTGGTCTGGGGCTTCCCTGGTGGCTCGGACGGTAAAGAATCTGCCTGCGATGTGGGAGGCCCAGGTTTGGCCTTACCATTAAAAAAGTAAACAGAACCTCTCTGTGAAGCTGAATCAGGTTGTCAAAGGCCAGTGCTTTCACAGAGCCTTTAGCCTGATACTTATAAGGAGAAAATATGTTGGCCAAAATGTTTGGGTTTTTCTGTAAGATGTTATGAAAAAAACCCAAACAAACTTTTTGGCCAACCCAACACACTTCTCACTCTTCCGGAGGGATCGGGCTTTCTTCCACGTGGTGGAAGAGTTCACTATTAATCAGCAACACAGCACGGACTGGAAGGCGATGCTTCTGTAAATCTAATGTTATAGTCAACACATTCCAAGTGCTGACGCTGATGGAAAAGAGCTTCAAATAGGGCCAACCCGAGGGCCACGGGCAACAAGCTGCTTTGCTCTGAGAGGGGTGAGCTTCATTCCTTGGGGGTGACCTCCCTAGAAGTGGATCTGGTCTCAGATATCGGAGGGAGGAGGTACACAAGCATGCGAGATTCAGAGAACATGACCATGTGCACAGATGCTTTTGTGATCATTTCAGGTGGTTCTGGAGTCTATCTGCTGGTGTTCGCGCTTTCCCCCTCCCCTGAGTATGCCTCTCACAGGGTGACAGGGTGAGGTGGGGCAGAGCTCTGAACACACTGCGTGCCTGCATGTGTACATGTTACAGGTATCTTTCTAAAAAAGATTGTATTGGAGTGGAGTTGATTTACAATGCTGTGTTAGTATCAGGCGTTCAGCAAAGTAAATCAGTTAAACATATACATCTATCTACTCTTTTTTACAGGTATCTTATCTCTTCAGAAGTCATAAGTCTCACTCTCTTCCTGCCCTAAGAAGTCAGGATGGGCAGTGAACAAAAATACCCAAGGAATAAGGGTAAAAGAAAAAAAAAAAAAGCCACTATGCTGAATATGTCTGTCTTTAAAGAGCAAAAAATTAGAGCAAAGTTTTTGGAGACCTGAAACATGGGCATTTTGTTTTGGCTACAGAATGTTTCTGCCTTCCTTATCATTAGTATCTCATTTTGTATTCTCCTGTGATGTCATGAGCTGCTAAAATCATCATTTAGTACCTCTGATACGGGCAGTAACAGTGGCACAAGTCCACCCGACGATCATAATACCCCGCAGGCCTGTTTCACCAGTGCTGAGCACCCAGCACCTTCACCAGGCTTCCAGTTCCACTGCCTAACTTCCCATGTTCTGCACCAAATCAAGCAGTCGCTGACATCTGTTGCCTAAAACTAAGCCAATCTGCCAACTACCAGATACTTAGTTGGGCATTTTAAAATGCACAAGGAAATATCTCCAGGTAAAAATTGAACTGCTTTAGAATTTTGTCTCTGCTTTTCCATACCGACTGCTTTATCTCTTTGGGTGATTCAATCTCAACAGTTTTAAATGCTTCTCATTCTCTCCATTCTCCAAGTGTTTTCTTCCCAAATCTCCATCAGAGACCTCCAACATTGCTCAGAACTAACCCATCATGAGGTCCTGGCCCCTTCTTCCTTCTCACCTCTCCCATCAGGCCTCTGTTTAGTTGCCTCAGTTGCATCCCAAGCCAGGCCCTTTCCACTTTCCATCAGCCACAATCCCATCCCAGTCATCTCTTCTTCCAGGTGGTACCTGCCATGAGCCGCTGCACAGACACCAAGGGGAAACCCTGCCTATGCTGTGTTACTGTTATTCAGTCACTCAGTCATGTTCCGCTCTTTGCGACCCCATGGACTGCAGCACGCCAGGCTTCCCTGTTCACAATCTCCCAGAGTTTGCTCAAACTTATGTCCAAAGAGTCAATGATAGCATCCAACCATCTCATCCTCTGCCACCACCTTCAGTCTTTTCACCTTCAGTCTTTCCCAGCATCAAGGTCTTTTCCAAAGAATCGGCTTTTCACATCAGGTGGCCAAAGTATTGGAGTTTCAGCTTCAGCATCAGTCCTTCCAATGAATATTCAGGGTTGATTTCTTTTAGGATTGACTGGTTTGATCTCCTTGCTGTCCAAGGGACTCCTGCAATGATTTTTTTCCTGATAGAAGATTCACGGGGTTTAAGAAGGACTGAGACTTCTCAGTGCACCATGACAGCCTTCACCCAGCCCCCGTGTCTTTGTTCAGCCACCTTCTCCATTTCTGGGCACTGGCCAGGCCCTCACTGAACTGCCTTACTGATCAGACTCAAGTTCAAGCCCCCATCTTCCCATCCCTCCACCACTTTAAAGCCTAAATGCCTCCTCATCCTTCCCATCTTCCAGAGCTATGTTGACTGCAGTCAAGTGAGCAATTTTCATTTTCGATGTCAAATCATTCTCAGAAGGGAATCACAGAAGCAGTATGATCCTAATCACATCCTGGGTGTGGGTTCTGTGAGAGCAGCCCTGCGTCCTTTGGCTCTTGGGTCAGTTCTGAGCCGCCAGGCATCAAGTGGACAGCAGGGCTGAAGGGTTTGGGGCTTTCAGCTTTCGGGAAGAAAGGTTCTTCCTGCAGTGGTTCTCTGAGCCTGATAGGCTACATCTAATTTTTATCACACACAGGAAATGAAACACAGGAAGATAAAAATTTTCCATAAGGCTTCAGATTAAGATGTTAAAGAAGTACTTTAGGGTGGTAATGGTAATTTTTTAAAAAATAGGGAGTTCATTCCTTAAGAAGAAAAATAGAGACTACCCAATTTCTTTCCCATTAGGGCAACAGAAATTCAAATGAGAGTTTCAACTTGGAATGGCTAGGAGTTAATTATTTAGGGTATAGCGAGGTAACTGTTAAATTATAATGTGCTCTTCGTAAGTGTTCTAAAGCCAGAAATGTTGCCCTACTTTTCGAGGGGTAAAAATAGTTGGGCTCTGATGTGCCTCTGTGTGGGGCAGTACAGCTTGAGTGCTAAGTGGACAGAGTCAGCAGGCCTGGGCTTCCAGGGTTCAAATCCCAGTTCCGCCACTTCATTTGATCTGGGTGACCTCGGACTAACTTACTCGCCTCTCACCTGCCTCAGATGACTAACTGCTAACATGAGGGAGATAATAATCATACCTATTTAATAGGATTATCATGAGGATTAAAATGATAATGTGTAATAAAGTTCTTAGCATAATAGGCACAAAAGAAGTACTCAAATATTTACTACTGTGGCTATTAATTTTAAGAATTGAAGGATCATACCATTAAGCCTTGCTAAAAAATAGTCACTGTCTTCCTTGTCATAAAGATACTTAAAGGGCTCAGTTTTAAAGATCGTACCATGCAAAACCCACAAAACATTCACGCTGAACAAGGTGGTTACGAGGGAAAAAATGAAACAAATATGGAGGACTTAGCACATTTCCTGCCTGGGTTGAGTAACTGCTCCACGAATAACAGTGATTACTATAGGTGCAGGAAAAATAAAGCATGTTTCTAGCAGTGTACCTTAAGATAAGCCAAACAATTCCATTAATACCAATGGGAGAGTTGCTTTAAAAAAAAAAATTCAGGTTATTGCTGTTGTTCAGTCCTGAAGTCATGTCCAACTCTTTGCAACCCCATGGACTGCAGCACACCAGGCTTCCCTGTCCTCCACTATCTCCCAGAGTTTGCTCAAACTCATGTTCATTGAGTCTGTGATGCTATCTAACCATCTGTCCTCTGCCACCCTCTTCTCCTTTTGCCTTCCATCTTTCCCAGCATCAGGGTTATAATTCACATGAAAAATAGAGGCACATTACAACCAAAGCAGCTCATGAAAACTTTCTTCTAAATAGGTGGTTTCCTAATCTAGTATTTAAGAACACTGTGAGTCAGGTGAGTCACCACTGTCTGTGGGCTTGGGATGAGAAAGCTAAGTCTGTGGCTGATCTCTGCCAAGGTCAAAGGGCATACTTTCTCTATCCCAATTCTTGGTTTACTCTCCTTTCTCTTGTTCTCATCTTCCCTTTGTCCTGCTTTTCATTTCACTTACAAGAAATTTCATTTTGTCTCATGGAAACCTGTGAGTTGCTTCAGAACTAGACAGATGGGTTGCAAACAAACACCGAGGCAGGGGACATACCTGAAAATGACTGTGCTTCCAATTTAGACTCTTCAAATTTGCTACGTGAAGTGCACCTTTGTTTACATTTTTTTACATTTATTTATTCATTTTTAAAATTTTTTGGCCACAGCACAGGGCATGTGGGATCTTAGTTCCCTAACCAGGGTTCAAATCCATGCTCCCTTCCTTGGAAGCTTGGAGTCTTAGCCACTGGACCACCAGGGGAGTTCTTCATTTAAAATTTTAAACAACAAGAACTTCTCTTTGGAATACTACTTTACTTTTGGTTTACATGTCCCTACTCAAAATCATTTTCAAATAAATCACTTCAACATAGTTTTGATTTCAGAGAAACAGTGACAGAATCAAGGGGAAACCTACACACACACACACACACACACACACACACACACACACACTTTGGTGATCACTGATCAACAAATGTGGCTTGAGCATCTGCCACATATGTGGCATTATTTCTGTCCAGGGTTGGCAAATCAAATTTCCTTGCTACCATGTTTGGTTGGGGGCTTTGGACTGGCTGAGATTCAAAAAGAATCAAGCTTAATGATAAATAAAGAGCAAAAACTGGGATTGAAAGTCCCACAGCTGCAATTATCTGAAGTTCAGCTCAACTTGGAAGAACCAGAGACAAAGTAACTAAAAATTTTCTGTGTACAACTTGGAGGACATTATTCACACATGTGTCACACACACGTGTCACACACACACACACACACACACAATGTCCTAGATTTACGTTCTCTAAGGTTCTAATCTTGCCTTATTCCTTGTCTATTTCTTGGGCAAATGCATCTATTTTCATGGGTGATGATTCTATAAACCTTTATTCTCCATACTGCCCTATTCCCCAAGCTTCCGAATCACAAATTCAACTTCCTGTTAGACACGTCTGAAGGTTTACTGACATTTCAAACTCACTGTCTTGAACAGAGTCTCATTCCAACCCCCTTAATTCTGGCAGTGCTTATTTTCCTGAGCAGCTATCACCTTTTCACATGCTAGACAAATAACTCATTTATTATGTTTGATCTCTCCACTACCTCTAGCTGGAATGTAAGCTCCACCATGGCAAGGATCTTGGTCTATTTTGTTCACCTGATCTTCATCCAAGAAGTCCATAGGTTTGTCTAGAATTCTGCTGCTGCGAAGTTGCTTCAGTCGTGTCTGACTCTTTTGCAACGCCATGGACGGTGGCCTGCCAGGCTCCTCTGTCCATGGAATTCTCCAGGCAAAAATACTGGAGTGGGTTGCCATGCCCTCCTCCAGGAGATCTTCCCAACCCAGGGATTGAACCTGAATCTTTTACATCTCCTGCATTGGCAGGTGGGTTCTTTACCACTAGCACCACTTGGGAAGACCTTGTCTGGAACAGTGCCTGCCATTCAGTGAATACAGAATATACATTTCTTGAATGAATGACCTTTGCCTCCCGTAACCCCAAAGCTGCTTCCACTCCAGGTGCCCAATCTCCGCAGAGGGCAGAAGCAGTGAAGCTTGGGGAAACAGCCCAAAGCTTTGCTTCTTTACTTCCAATACAGACCCACTAGTGCTACTTCCCGACAGTCGTCACACGCTGTCCCCTCTTCTCTACCCCTCACACTGTTCTATCTCTCGTCATCTCTCATGAAAATGACTTTAAAGAGCCACTGGAGCTTACCCTGTTGAAATAAGCATACCTCCCTACAGCCAGATCTTACATGTGAACCTGCGCTCACCATTCTGCTGCATGGAAACACTAAGAGGGTCTGTTTTTTCCAGAAATAAATGCAGGTCCCTCCTTAGAGTCCAGGGCCTGGGTCCAATCCGCACCTTAGTCTCCCGTCCTATCTCCTTGCATCTCATACATTCCCAGGGGCAACACGGAACTGCTTCTGGTGCCCTGTGCAGACAGCCTGTCCTTTCTCCCCCTCAGCACTGCCAATCTCAATCCTTCAAGATTCAGTTTGGGGGTCAACTCTTTAAGAAGCTTCCCTGACCTTCCAGGTTGGCCTAAATGTCATGGCTGTTCCCATGGCAACCAACTGAAAGGATATTAAAAAAAAAAAAAAATCTGGGCAAACATTTGCAATTAACACTAAAGCCTTGGCCTATATGGGAAAATAATCTAAAAAAGAGTGGATATATGTGTATGTGCAACATTCACTTTGCACCTGAAACTAACACAACATTGTAAATTGACTCTACTCCAAAAAAATTAAAAACAAACCAACAAAAAAACCACTAAAGCCTTGGGCTTAGGTCAGGAGCAAAGAAGTGTCTATAAAAGTCCTAGATATGTTCAACCGGGTAGGTATTTATTTAAGTGCTTAAGTAGCTAGAATCAAGATACCTGGTTCCTAATTTCTGGTAAAAGGAAAAAAAAGATTTAATCTTTAAAGTGTTTCATGAGAAAACTCTAAGTCAGAACGGTCTCTGGTTTGCGACCTCTGACAGCAGTTTCACAGGAGGCTCCATGGCCGCTGGTGTGCACTAGATTCCCGTATGTGGCACACGGAGGAGTATATCACACCATGACCAAAGACATCTAATAAAGTATGTGTTATTTCCTTAATTTTATGTTGCCAATTATAAGGCAATAGCTGTATTAATTACTGTGTAATACCATCCTAATCCTGTGTCAAACTCAATTTAAGTGCTCTATTTTGCAGGATAATCTCACTGTCAATCAATTGTCCAGCCCCCAAGACCTCACATTTGCTCACACTCTCACTTACTTGCTGGTCCTTTTGCTCAAAAGTACACAGCCTGACAGGCATAACTTGGGTCCATGAAACAGCGAGACACACTTTCCTCTGGACCTGTTCAGTTTACTCGTTCAAGTTTAGAAAAGTGAAGCAAATAACTCTCAGGCAACCATTACAGGTCCTTAAAAACATTTTCACCCCAAAGGATATTGTTGATGATATGAAAGATTCTCATCTATATGCTGTGAAGTACACAGGAGGAGGATGAGGAGTATATGTCCAGATTTGTGTACCTTACATACTGCAAATCCAAGGACTCTAGAGATTAATCTGCAACTAGGTCTTTCAAAGCTGTGTCATTTCAGGAAATAGATTTATAAGTCTCTTAACTTAAAGGGAAAGGTCTGAGTGTTGAAACAGGCATCATATGATTTGACTGGCCATACCAAGATATGGACTCTTTAGCCTAACAGGTCTGCTTACAAAAATATAAATCCAGCTGACATTATATAATAATGAGCTCTCTTCTTCTCTTACAACACTGCAGTGATTTGTGGTGGCTGTGTCTTTCAGACACTACCTGTATACTGAGCATCCAGAAACAAAATTAGGTTATAAAATAGCCTGCTGAATGTAGTCAGCTCTGTTCATTGAGGGATCGCAAAGTAAAATACACATGTGATGAAACCAATGGCAATTTACAGCTGAAAAGAGACAAAGACAGTAAAAACTCCAGAGCAGAATTAGAAGTTGCAGATTAGATGTCAAAAGGCCTGTGTAAATTCTTGGGCCAGGTTTACTGCTAATTTACTGATTTGCAGGGAGGAGAGGAGTCATTTAACCTGGAATGCTCTATGTCATATAGGTCTATTCATGTGTACATTCAAACATTCTTTTAGCGGCTAATAAACATCTGCAGTGTTGCTAGGTTCCAGAGATAAGGTCCTTTCCTGTCCTAAAGACATCGAACAGGGACGCTGAAATTTCACTTGGTATCTCTCAATATTTTCTCTACTATGCAGCCCTCACAGGTGGCACTGACCCAGACAGCTCTGAAGGTTCGTTATGGGAGTGAATCTTGGTAGTTCAGTCCACGTTGGAAAATGTGGGAAAGTCCCTCGAGGGAAATTTGAAAGACCCTCCATTCCCCAACGCTTGACCCTTGGTCCCTACATTCTTTGAGAACTGCTAGTCTAGAAAGATCTTACAATTGCAAAGCCCAGTTCTATAGGCAAAATAAAGTACTATGGGAAAAATGAAGCTGCAATGATGAAAAAATGCAGACCTAACCGTGCAAAGTTACTGAATCATTTACATGGTCCCTGTGTACAGACATGGCCAAAGAACTTCAGCATTTTGTTTTTAAAGAAGAGTCAAGATCTAATAGCTTGATGCCACTTTATGATTTATAAAATCTGCAAAAAGATGTTGTTTTCATGTAATTTTTCAAAGCATTAAGTAGGGCAATGTTACCTTTTCCATGTGTATATAAAGAAACTGAGGCCCAGGTAAGCTGCTGCTGCTGCTGCTGCTGCTGCTGCTAAGTCGCTTCAGTCATGTCCGACTCTGTGCGACCCCAGAGACTGCAGCCCACCAAGCTCCCCCGTCCCTGGGATTCTCCAGGCAAGAACACTGGAGTGGGCTGCCATTTCCTTCTCTAAATGAAAGCGAAAAAATAAAGTGAAGTCGCTCAGTCATGTCTGACTCCTAGCGACCCCATGGACTGCAGCCCACCAGGCCCCTCCGTCCATGGGATTTTCCAGGCAAGAGTACTGGAGTGGGTTGCCATTGCCTTCTCTGCAGGTAAGCTATATAATTTGCAATAATCTCACATCTAGTGAGTGGCAAATCCGCAAATTAAACCAAGTCTTTTGACCCTAAAGCCAGCTCCACTTTCCACCACTAGGGAGAACCCTGTTTAAAATACATGTGTTGGGGTGGGTAATCATGAGAGAGAGAGAGAGAAAGAGAGAGAGAGAGAGAGAGAAAGAGAGAGAGAGAGAGAGAGAGAGAGAGAGAGAGAGAGAGAGTGTGTGTGTGTGTGTGTGCGTGCACGCACGCACGCATGCGTGCTTATTCTTTCTCTTTTGTCAGATAGGAAAGGTCCTAACAAACATTCAAGGCAAATAAGCAATTCAAATTAAAATTAAAATGATACATTTCCATTGAAAGGTAAAGTAATATGACTCTGAAGTGACATTATTGGCCAAAAAAAAGGTATTCCAGATGAAGCTTACGGTTTTTATTTTTCATTTTTTTGGGGGGGGTTATACTAAATGTTTATGAATTAAAAAAAAAGCACACCTATATATCCCACTAGACAGAACACAGAGAACATAATTTACACTTAAATGGTGTGCAGTCCCCTATGTAGTCACCACTACACTATCAGACCCAGCTTCTGAGAGGCATGTTCTAGGGCATAAAGTCTTAAGCCAACAAGCTCAAAACTCACACTGTTGGGTTTTCCCCTGTTCTCTCTCACGTGGCCCTGGTATTGGCAGTTCCTTTTGACTTTTAGCACACTCCCCTTCTCTCAGCTCCCTCTACGCTCAAGTGCTTAGAACCCTGTTTTTATATTCTAAGGAGGAGCTTAAGGTTAAAACCAGAAAACAACCTTAGTAAATATTCAAATATAAAAGCACATATATACACACTTGTGTGTGTATATGTGTGTGTGGACACACACTGGGACAGTTTCTCAGTGTTTACATCACTGCCACCATGGTCACTGAGCAGGCATAAAGCATGACATATAGAGTAGGGTTTTCACAAACTTGATAATTATGGAAAATGGAAACAACAGATTATGAGATTTAGTTATGAGGCCTTTGGTTGGATCTAGCTTTGGAGTCATAAGACTCTAATATGGGTTTAAGTTTGATCTTATGATTCTGAACAGGTTAGTTGACTGGGTCTGATCCCAAATGTCTTCATCTGTAAAAAGATGAATAAGAATAACACTCATATACCATGCTGCTGCTGCTAAGTCGCTTCAGTCGTGTCCGACTCTGTGCAACCCCATAGACGGCAGCCCACCAGGCTCCTCCGTCCCTGGGATTCTCCAGGCAAGAACACTGGAGTGGGTTGCCATTTCCTTCTTCAATGCATGAAAGTGAAAAGTGAAAGTGAAGTCGCTCAGTTGTGTCTGACTCTTCGTGACCCCATGGACTGCAGCCTACCAGGCTCCTTCATCCATGGGATTTTCCAGGCAAGAGTACTGGAGTGGGTTGCCATTGCCTTCTCATATACCATAGCTTTGTGAAATTAATCCCCTGAATTAGATAAAATATTTTTAAAATAATTTCTTATTAAACCAAAAAATTCTGATTCAAAGGTGGTCCTATTTCTTTCACACGCACCCATGATAAGAGAGTAAGCAAGTACAAATTACAAAACAAAAACAAGTCATTACTCTCATGAAGTTTATATTTGAGTGATAAATTCTAATTACCAAATAAAGAGTAAATATGCTATATTAATAAAAGTTGTAAAAGGCACTCATCAAAGTTCATTATCCATTATTACTGATTGGCACTCCAATGAAACAAAAGCATATCCACGTTTAGGCTTTTCCATATTTATATGTCCCTCAGTTATAAAAACAATTCCTTCCTTAGCTACTTCTAGAGAAACTACTTAAAACAACAACAACTAAGCAAAAACATCTAGAAAACCTTTTCGCAGAGAAGGGCAGGTTTTGTAAATAGCCAAAACGTGGGCTCTGATATGAAAGCTGACCTGTAGGTAGGGTAATACAGGACACTCTCTCTGAACGTCCTTCTCTCACTGCTTTATTTTTACTTACCACCTTTGTTCACACATTAATGAGCCTGCGAGGGGAACCCTTATATCGGAAGGTATATAGTGGCATAAGAAAGATGTCAGTGTCAAACCTTATTTATTTTTCTATTACTGAGTCAATCACAGAGTTAAGAAAGAAGAGGGTGGCAGGCAGACAGTCTTAAAAAATTATATTGATTTCAGTTTTATACATACTTCTTTCCCCTGTTTTCTAGAAATCAGCCTTCTCATAATAGACCCCACCTTCTTCTCCAGGAAACGCTCATCCCCACGGTTGGTCTAAGTGGTTCAGGTTGGCCAGAACCAGCCTATCAGATTGCTGCCCTCCCCTGCCATGGTGACTGGTTTGGAGGGGGCCGTGTGAGTCAAGTCAGACTATGGAGATTCAATTGGGGGGTTTTATAATAACTCCTGGGAACTTCAAACCTCTTTTTAAAGGAGGTCTGGTGGCTGTCTCATCACCATGAGAGAAAATACATGAAAAGAGAGCCAGAGCAAAGTCAAGCGAGAGAATGAGATTGCGTGTGAATGACCCGGATTAAGACCATGGCTTGCCCAAAGCCACACCCGTAAGAGTACTTTCCACTTATGTGAGCCAATGAATTTCCATTTGTTCTCAACCCAGTTTCTGTGGAATTTTCTGTCATCTGTAACAAGAGTGCATCTCCTGAGAAATAGATACAGAACTCCTATTATCAATTCAATGCTGGGTTTGGGGACTATTAAATAATTAATTGTGTAAATAACATGAATCATGTGCTATCAATTAAATAATGCAGAATCAATCTCAGAAGCACAGACATAACTATTCAGTCAGCATTCTTCATCTGAGAACTAAGGACATTTCCTGTGGTCATCAGCAAAATAAAGATGAAACATTCAAATCATTTATGCTTAAAAGTCTCTAAAGAATCAGCAAAATAAAGATGAAACATTCAAATCATGTATGCTTAAAAGTCTCTAAAGCACCAATTCATCTCTCAGAAAAATATTCTGAGCAATACACCTGCAGATATCTTGAGGCTGAACTCTTTAGTGAGAATAAGTGTCGATAATACTTATAACACAATACTTCTCCTGATAGCAAAAACTTCTACACTTTGACCAGTCTTAATGCTCATCATTAATTAAACCATCTGGCCTGAATATGATGTTAATTAATTGCTTGGAAGTGAGGCTGGAGTAAGGCAGAAACAAACCAAAAGACCATTTCTTTTTAGGAAGTACGGTTACTTGGACGGAAGCAAAAGCTATCCTGCGTATACTTGAATCTCAGTACAATTTTTCATTTAATACAGTGGTTTGAAAACTTTCAGTAAGAACAAAACTAGGACTCAAATGGAGACACGGAATCTCAAGCAGCTATTAAATGACATAATTCTGTGAGGAATACAGCTTAAATTACACACATGATCCTGATATGTTTTAACTTGCCACAAACACATATATTTATATAGAAACACAGACCAGGCAGACATACTGTTTAAAAAACGCCCTTTTAGATCATGCAAATTAAATTCTGGTGACATACAATTATTTTTCTAAGTCTCAGTGAAAAAAACAAACTGAGATAAATCAACAACCAAAAAACCCAGTGTTTTTGACTGACTGTTCCCAATCCACGATTTCAAATTTTGGCCATTAAATATGGTTCAGTGAAAAATCTCCAAGTGATTTTTAGGCAAGGCATTATTATTCTTTTTCACTGACAGATTATATCTAAAAACACTTTTTGATTATTTCTCAATAATGCTATGGAGTTAACTGTACGAGGAAACTATACACGAAGAAAAAATGTGTAAAGGACACCCACATGAACATTTACCTTCCACTGCTCTTTTGAAGAACACTTTGCAGCTGCCACAGGTTACTACCCCATAATGACATCCTGAAGCCTCATCCCCACACACCAAACATATTTTGGAAGGTCTTGAGGATCCAGTAGAAACACTTCGTAAAGTAGAGCTGGGGAAAGAAATCAAGATTTAAGTAACTACACCACAGTGGCACATTTGCTGTACAGCTTAGCTCAATATCTGTCATTCATCTCAGTTCAATACATTCAATAAGGTCCCATATCACGTAGGAAATGAAGGCCAAACCTTCATAAGAGGAGTAATGTATCAAATCCCCTATAGCAAAGCCTCTTTTCAGTACTAGGAAACCATAAACAATCTCATGTAAACTTTTTCTTCCTTTTCCTAATTTTGAGACTGCGTACCAAAAATATTATTTGCATTCTAGGTGAACAGGGAGGAGAGAAATCTTGAGCCAAGTCATCATGAAAGTATTTTTGGCATCAAAGGGCTATTGCAATACCTATCAACTCTCTTCACTTGGACTCAGATTGTATCTCAATTATGCCAGGTGAAAAACTCTCCCCTCTCCAAAACAATGCACAAATTAAAATTAATTCTTGTCTGTATTGCCAGCAATTTCACCCTCTAAGCTCCTGCATTGTTTCCATGTTAACTTACCTGGGCGTGTTCAATTCAGTTCATTGTGTTTACCAATTTAAAGAGACATGTGTGTGTGCTAAGTTGCTTCAGTTGTGCCCAATTCTTTACGACCCTATGGACTGTAGCCCCCTCCTCAGATTCCTCCATGCATGGGATTCTCCAGGCAAGAATACTGGAGTGGTTGCCATGTGCTCCTCCAGAGGATCTTCCTGACCCAGGGATCGAACCCACATCTCTTGCGTCTCCTGCATTGGCAGGCGGATTCTTTACCACTAGGACCACCTGGGAAGGGACATAGTCAACACTAAAAACAAGCCACATATGTAACTATCTAAGGGGACTTTCATGGCTACAAACTGAAGGATTCCGTTTTGAGGGATAAATTTAACCCCTGAAGCAACAGTATACATGGAATACTTTTTAAGGAGACTCTTCTCAAGATATATTACATATTCCTGTATTGGGTTATGGCACAATCTGAACAAAACAGTTTTAAATTCTAGTAAGGTCTCATGGTTCAGTGGCAGATGTGGACCAGGCAAACGATGTTTTCTTTCCTAGTCTACATGCATTTATTGAATATCTACCCGCAGGTCCTGCAAAAGGTCCTGAGGAAATAACTGCCCAGCTCCTGTCATCAAAGCTGGTGAAGGCGTGAAGTATCATGGTATGTCCTTAGGTGTGGGGTAGTATGGCGCCACAGCTTTCCGTACCAGTAAGGGTGGGAATACTCCAGTCACAAGGCTTCCCCAAAGCCCTCTGAGTTTTGAAGGATGATTAGACCTTAGCCAGACAAAGATGGGTCAGAGGAGGCAGAATGTGCAATATGAGCTGGAAGGCAAGAGAAATTTGAGCTGGACATGCTGAGGAAATGTCGGGTAGATTTGTTGTATGTCTCTACTACCGCCTTGCTATCCAAGCTTTTGTCTCTATGTTAAACAGCAGGAACATGAAAAAAAAAGACTCAAAGAAAACATATCAAAAGGCTAGAATGGTTAAGTTACCATGATGATTTCTCTATTTTTCGAATTAGCTAAAATGTGGTACTATTGCCTTGATGATTTTTTTAAATGATTTTATATGTTTTAACTACATTCTCATCAGAAACAGATGAAGGAGCCACTGCTCAAGCACTATAGCATGACTGACTTTTTAGAAAACGACTTCTTAAATCAAGGGCTGAAATGATGTTCTCCAAAGTTGTTTCTCCTTCTGAGAAAAGTGCTCTTTATTATTTTTATTAGTGTCCTTTGACTTCTTTATGACATTCAAAACATTCCATTTCAGCACCAATAAATTCTTTGGCATATTAGCCAGTAAAACTCAATCCATACTCTGTCTGACTTTCCTATGCTGCACAGGAAGTACCAGGAAGCCATAAACAATTAGGATATAGCTTAAAAGTCATTACTAACATGTAAGTGCTTTTCTACAACTACAAGCATACACGGGATTTGCACTGAACATTTTTGTGAGCTTTGGTCTGGGTCCTCAAACTTAAAAGCCTCTTAACGTTAGTCTTTGGAACTCTCCTCTCCTCTCCAAACACATTTTCTTGGCAACTGCTACGGACTGAATTGTGTTCCCTGCCCACCCCAAATCGGTAAATTGAAGTCCTGGCCCCTAGGGCATCAGAGGGCAATCTTTTTTCAAAAACTGAAGTACAGTCAGTTTACAATGTTGTGTTAATTTCTGCTGAACACCAAAGAGACTCAGTTATACATGTATATATATTCTTTTCCATTATGGTTATTCTCAGGATATTGAATACCATTCCCTGTGCTATTCAGAAGGACCTTGTTGTTTTCCCATTCTACACGTGATATTGACATCCGTGAACTCCAAAGTAACAATTCATCCTTTCCCTAGCCCCTCAAAACAAGTCTATTCTCCATGTTTGTGAGTTGGTTTCTGCTTTGTAGATAGGTTCATTTTTGCCGTATTTTAGGTTACACATATAAGTGAGATCATATGGTATTTGTCTTTCTGACTTACTCCATTTAGGATGATAATCCCTACTTGCATCCATGTTACCACAAATAGCATTAATTTGTTCTTTTATGGCTGAGTAGTATTCCATTGCATATATGTACCACGTCTTCTTTATCCATTCATTTCTCAATTGGCATTCAGGTTGCTGTTTTCATGTCTTGGCTTTCGTAAATCGTGCTGCTATGAACATGAGGGTACAAAATACCTTGTGAATTAGTTTTGTCTGGATTTATGCCCAGGAGTGGGATTGTTAGATTGCATGGTAACCTTATTTTTAGTCTTTCACCTAAAACTAAATCTTATTTGGATTTAGTGGAATCTTATTTGGGAATATGGCCACAGCAGACATAGTTAGTTGAGATGAGGTCCTTCTGGAGAAGGGTGGGTCCCTAGTCCCGTTTGATTGATGTTCTTGTTAGAAGACATTGGAGCACAGTCACACACGGGCAGAATGCTATGTGAAGATGAAGGCAGTGATCCTCTTACAAGCCAAGGAAGGCCAACGAACCACCAGAAGCTAGGAGAGAGGAATGAAACGGATTCTTCCCAACAGCCTTCAGAAGGAACCAACTCAGCCGACACGTTAAGCATGGCCGAGCCTACAGAACCAGGAAAGGATACATTCCTCTTATTTCAGCTACCCGTTTGTGGTGCTTCGTTACGCAGCCCTAGCAGACCACTACAGCAACTTGGACTCATTCCTGACTCTTTACCTCTGTTTTCTTTCTCAGTCTGTTAACTTCTCTTTCCTCTACCCTCTGAAAGCATACATATTTGGATCACTTCCCATAGTTCCTCTGGGACCACTCTAGTCCATGCCACCAACACCTCTTCCTGGGATGTGCAGAAGCCTGCTCACTGATCTTCCTGTGTGTCCTTGTCCCCTTCCTTCTCCTGTAGCCAGAATGATTCTTATTTATTTCTTTGCTCAAAACCATCCAAGGGCTTTCCCTTACACTCAGAGGAAAAGTCAGGGTCAACCTATGACCACAGGGCCCCAGTATGGTTCCTATAAGTTTACTAACCTTTCTCACATGCCTGCTGTCCTTCAGCAACACTGGTCTCCTTGCCAGACCTCAAACACACCGGGCATGCACCCACCTCAGGGCCTTGGCACGTGCTGTCCTCTGTTCACCTAGATATGTATGTCCCTGCTTCTTCAGGGTTTCATCCAAATGTTATTTCCTCAGTCAGTCCTTCCCTGACCTCTCTACTGAAAATACTCGTTCTTCTGAACCCCTTTCCTCTTCTGCTTTATTTTCTCCCTAGCACACGTCACCACTGAACGTGTTGTCTATTTTCCTTCTTTAGTCTCTTTATTTTCCTCTTGATTTTGCTTCATTCACACAAGAAGGTAAATTCAACAGGGGCCTGGACCTGTGTCTGTGGTTCTTTGCCACTGTGTCCGCAGGGCATGGCACAGTCCTTGGTACAGATAAGGCTCCTGTTAACACTGGGGATAAATGAGTGGTCTAAGATGACTGGCCTTTTCACAACCATCATCAATTCTGAACTCCTACTGCACTCCTTACATACAAGAATGTGCTTGGTTCTTAACTCTCTCGAGAAAAGTATATAGTGGAACTGAATTAAGATAAAGGCAAAGAGAAGCATCAAAGAGATGCATTATGAAATCCTAATTAAAACAAGAATTTGGCCAATGACAGAATTAAAGCAAACCTGGGTTATTTTCCCTTCTTGTTTGCTGACATCTCTCAATTACAAGAGCGCATCCACGTACCTCTTGGCATTGCTCTGCTTCTTCGGTGTCTGTAAGGGTCTACTGAGCTCACTCTCTATTTCTGAGGCTCTTTACTCACTGTCTTGATCGCCGGTGTAGATTTTCTTCAGTGTTCTACCTTTGGAGATCTTTATTCTCATTTCTACAGTTTATCTCGATGATCTCATCCACTTATCCCAGCTCAGACAGCTCTCCTGCTGAACGACTTTCTGAATCTTTACATCCCACTCCAACCTCTCCCCGATGTTCCGATTTTATGTGTCCACTTCCTTTACAAAGCTGCCCTGCCTCTGTCTTCTCCTGGCTTCGGGAAGGATACTGCCATCTGCTAGGCACCCAGGTACAAACACTCAATATCACATCTACTCAGTTCCCAAGCCCTGCTCGTCCGGCCTTGACCCACTTCCATCACTTCCCCTCACCCTGTTGGGAAGCCTGCTTCAGACCCTCATCACTTCCTCAGGGTTCTCCCTCAACCCCAGCCTCCCTTCCAATTCATTCTACGGTGGCTGACAAAGACACTTCCTGTGACAGAGCTCTGATTCTACTACTTTCCAGGTTAGAAATATTCCATCATCCCCGTGCCCAATACCACCATCATGATAACGTCTGTGTGCCTCTTCCTTCTCCGCCTTCTCCTGCAGGTCCTCTCGCGCTTGTGCTCACCACACTGCAATCTCCCCATCCACGGGCTTGGGCACCACCATCTGTATACCCACCCCCAGTCCAACTCCTGGAAAACCCGTCCATCCTTCAAGGGTCCCTGATGTTCTTCCGGCAGGACACAACCCTCTCTGTTCTCATGATTTACTTTTGCATTTTGCTAATCCCGCTGCCTCCGTGGTCATCACTTCTGCCCTGACACTCTTGATTGGAGCACTCATCTCAAGCCCTTGAGGGCAAAGACCTTGTCCTCTGCCTCTCTGTGCTCTCTGCTGCCATTAATGTCATGCTGGGACTATTTATTGAATGAATGAAATCACACCCTTAATCTTATCACAGCAGAACATTCATTTCCAAAAGGTGATTTTTACTGCAGGTAAATTAATGAGGCCAAGGTTATAGGTTCAATTCCCCTATGGTTCATTTAGCTTTGCAGAGAGCAGGGAGAAAGGCATCCAGGGAGACAGACTCTCCTCACAAGCTCAGCAAGCCATCCCACAACCAAGTGCATTATTAACATAGAAGACAGGCCATAATGGGTGGATGGGTCAGGAAAACTCCCGTCTCCACTGACATCCTATGATGCGATATCTCTGAAACTGAAAGATGGTACATGGTTGGGAGGGTATCCATCCAGTGTTAGGAAATGCATTGCCACATTTTGTAAGTGGGGGCAGGGAGGAGAGAAAGAGCAAGAGAGGGAAGCAGGTCTTGAAATTTTCTTAGATGTTGAGTTTTATCAGAACACAAAGCTCACTGAGTGACTCTGAATGTCAGAATTTATAGTATGCACAAGACATTAACATCTTACTACAGCTAAATATCTTCATTGGATGTGAGTCCCAAACATACAGGGGTAAAGGCAGGAACAGGGACTTAGCAAGAAAGCCTCCTGTTCTCGGTTTAGCTTAGCCACTAACTGCTAAAACCTTAACAAAGCCCCCTTTCCTCTTTGGGCTATAATTCTCCCCATTAAAAAGGTTGAATAGGTGATCTCTAAGATCTTTTTTAAGATATACTTTTAAGATAAAGATGAGTACAAAAGATAAATGGAACAGCCTGTCATAATGAAGTTTTATCCAAAAAATGGACTTCAAGTTCAAATTACAGAAAGTTTCCTATACATAGCCATTCTTTGATCTGGTTCAGCAGAAAATCATCTACATGTAAAAACTTACTCTTTCTAGAATAGCTAGTCCTATGGCACTTAAAACCTTACTTGCAGCTATATGAGTGCTATGCTGATTTTGCTTGGAATTTCTGTATACATGTATGCACTCAAATGGTACTCCACCTGCTAAAAACCATTTTAATATTAAAGAGTTGGGGAAAATTTCCCAACCCGGTCATTTTTGGTCTTGGTAATCAAAGAAATATTGTTCTCAGAAAGAATTTTATAATCAGACAAAGGTAGTTCATAGGACTTAACACATAAATGTTAAAATATCATTAAAGCAGAAATGAGTGAGCATTGTATTTCCACTTGTAAAGACAAATGTCTCTCTTTGGGAAATACAAGTAAGATGCAAGTATTTTCAGTATCAAATAGAATAGTTCTAATGATTCAGTGAAGAGTTGAAGAGGTTAATCAAAGGTTCATACTGATTTTTGTGACAACTGGAAGGGGCTATACTAACCCATCATTAAAAACACTAACTGGGCTAGCTTTCTTCTTAAAACGGCTGGGTGTTTAGGGAGAAGCAATAAGAAGCTGTGCAAGAAAAAGGAACTTTAACTGATCAAAATATAACTGGAGGATCTGGCTGTGAATGCTAATATACCATGTTCTGCTTTCGCAGGAATCGCTGTGTTGTTTCCCCATCTTCATAACAATTACCTAACAACACTGCAGTGATTGGTCCGCTATTCAGTGACCAGGATTCTTCACACAACAAGAATACTCTGTGTCGTTTCTGAAGCCCACTCAGTAAGAAATAAGCAAACCTGTCTTTTGTACTTTCATTTAATCAGATAGATGCTTTTACCAACATCCGTAGCTGCTGAAAAGTTTCTTTCCATGTGCAATCAATTCAAGCATTCATTCAGCAATCTAGAGCAAAGTGAGAATTCAGAGGCATCTGCAAATACTACTACAGGAAACATCCTTCTATTGCTGGTGTCTAAATTGTTCGTTAATTGAGCTATTCATTGAAAGCCTGATATGCCCCGCCTTTTTTAGGCACTCGGCTGAATGAGAAAATTCCTATTCTCATGGAGTTTTTACCACAGAAGGAAAAAAAGACAATATAGAAATAAGGAAATAAACTCAGATAGTGGTAAGTGCTTCGAAGAAAATGACAGAGATCAAGATTGGATGGGGCACTGGAGGGTTAGGATTCTTTAGAAAGGTCGCCTGTGAAGGCTGCTTTGGGGAGACTGAAAGGACATAGGAGGCGACCGTGCAAAAATGACAACGAAGGGAAGAGAAAGTGCAAAGTCCCGGAGGTAGGAATGAGCATGACATGGTCCAGAGATGGAAATGTGGCTGCAAGGAGGCAGGGAGATGGGAGGAGGTGGGGGGTGGGGCCCAAGAAGACAGAGAGGGACCACACGGGTCTCCAGGGCTGTGACGATGACTCAGGGTGCTATTTTCAGTACCATCACGAGGGATGTGAATATTGAGATGTTTTAAGCAGAAGGGTAACATGATCTGAGTGACATTTAAAAATCAGACTTTGGCTGCTGCCTGGAGAATGGACTACAGGAGTGGGTGATCTTGGAAGTGGGGAGACCAGCCACGACGACTCCGGCAATTATCCAGGCAGGAGATGATAACAGCTTGGATTCCGCTTAAAGGAGTGAAGACAGTGAGAAAGGGCCTTTTCATTCTTTAAGTAGATAGTACTGACCAGACTTGCAGAAAAATTGTATGCTGGTGCTATTTGCATTTACATAGTGGAGTGAGGAGCAGTTTTGGTGGTTCAGGGCAGTTTGTTTTGGACCTGACCGTGCTAAAACAGCATCAGTATGTTCTGTTCCTATTTTTGTAAATAATACAATAGCAATAATATCAAATGATAATCTACCCATAGAAAAAACTGGGAACAAGCATATCAGGTTACTTAACCATTCTGGGCCAGTTCTGTCATCTGAAAAGCAGTGATAACAAGTCATACCTGATAGGGTTCTTATAGATTAAATGACTCAAAACAAACATATATATTTGTGTGTATATACACATATTTTTTTAGGAATCCGATTTTTATTGTAAACAAAGTATTTTTGTCAAAGTATTTTCTTTTCCATCATGGTTTTTATTACATGATAGTGAATCTAGTTCTTTGCGCTATACATTAGGACCTTGTTGTTTAGTTTGTATATACTGGTTTGTATCTGCGAATCCCAATCTTCTAATTTATCCTTCCCTCACCCCCCTTTCCCCTGGTAATCACACATTTGTTTTTAGGTCTATGAATCTATTTCTGTGTCATAAATCGGTTCATCTGTGTCATATTTTAGATTCCACATATACATGATATCGTACGGTATTTGTTTTTCTCTGACTTACTTCATTTAGTGTGATAATCTCTAGCTCTATCTATCTATGTTGCTGCAAATGGCATTATTTCATTCTTCTCTATGGCTAAATTAATCAATATACTCAACAGCACTTACAACACTGTCACACATTTAGTGGTATTTAAATTCTAGCCAGTATGAATCGGTATTACAGAGATGTTATTACTTTGCCAATAAAGGTCCATCTAGTCAAAGCCATGGTTTTTCCAGTAGTCGTGCATTGATGTGACAGTTGGACTATAAAGAAAGCTGAGCGCCAAAGAATTGATGCTTTTGAACTGTGGTGTTGGAGATGACACTTGAGAGTGCCTTGGACTGCAAGGAGATCCAACCAGTCCATCCTGAAGGAAATCAGTCCTGGGTGTTCACTGGAAGGACTGATGTTGAAGCTGCAACTCCAATACTTTGGCCACCTGATGTGAAGAGGTGAGTCATTGGAAAAGACCCTGATGCTGGGAAAGATTGAGGGCAGGAGGAGACGGGGACGACAGAGGATGAGATGGTTGGACGGCATCACCGACTCAATGGAATGAATTTGAGTAAGCTCTGGGAGTTAGTGATGGACAGGGAAGCCTGGCATGCTGCAGGCCATGGGGTCGCAACAGTCAGACACGACTGAGCGACTGAACTGAACTGATTATTGACTGGCATAGTAACAGAACTACAGATAATTCTACTTTTCTATATCATATTTTTCTGTAGTGCTGTAAATTTATACAAGCATGCATAACATTGGTTAGCAGCAGGAAAAAAAAGGTTTTTAAAAATACAGTATAAGAGAATGGTACAACAATAACCATATTGATTATTTACTGTATAGGCAATGTCCTGTGTGAATACAGACTCAAGCATCCATTTTAAAAATTCTGGTTCCTCTCTTTCTGTACATGTAACTGGGAACAGCCCCATAAGGTCATTAGGATAAACACATACTTTTTTATATAAGGAAAAATAAATTTAAGAATCTGGAGAACACTCAGTATACAAAAAATACATTTCAAAAACAAATCACCTCTTAATAACTAGTTTACTAAAATGCTTATTTTCATCTACACACAAATTAGGCAAAAAAAAACAAAAAACAAAACACTTTTTTGCTATTTCCTTTTGTTTTAATAAACATATATTTTGAGTCACAATTTTTAACCTGAGTTGGAGAAGACTCTTGAGAGTGCCTTGGACTGCAAGGAGATCCAACCAGTCCATTCTGAAGGAGATCAGCCCTGGGGTTTCTTTGGAAGGAATGATGCCAAAGCTGAAACTCCAGTACTTTGGCCACCTCATGCAAAGAGTTGACTCATTGGAAAAGACTCTGATGCTGGGAGGGATTGGGGGCAAGAGGAGAAGGGGACGACAGAGGATGAGATGGCTGGATAGCATCACTGAATCAATGGACTTGAGTCTCAGTGAACTCCCGGAGTTGGTGATGGACAGGGAGGGAGGCCTGGTGTGCTGTGATTCATGGGGTTGCAAAGAGTCGGACAGGACTGAACGACTGATCTGATTTGATCTGATCTCATTGTAGTTTTCCCATTATTTAGGAGGAATGTTTGGGAGTGATTCTTGTGGTCTATTTTCTTTAATGGTATTATTTTTGACAATAAGATCATTAATGTCTCAGGAGATGATTCATCACTAAATAAGATTCCTTCTCTTAAGATGCAATTCATAGTATACCATATTAGTTCAGTCACTCAGCCATGTCTGACTCTTTGCAACCCCATGAACCACAGCATGCCAGGGCTCCCTGTCCATCACCAACTCCTGGAGTTCACCCAAACTCATGTCCATTGAGTTGGTGATGCCATCCAGCCATCTCATCCTCTGTTGTCCCCTTCTCCTCCTGCCCCCAATCCCTCCAGCATCAGGGTCTTTTCCAATGAGTCAACTCTTCACATCAGGTGGCCAAAATATTGGAGGTGCAGCTTCAACATCAGTCCTTCCAATGAACACTCAGGACTGATCTCCTTTAGGATGGACTGGTTGGATCTCCTTGCAGTCCAAGGGACTCTCAAGAGTCTTCTCCAACACCACAGTTCAAAAGCATCAATTCTTTGGTACTCAGCTTTCTTCACAGTCCAATTCTCACATCCATACATGACCACTGGAAAAACCATAGCCTTGACTAGACGGACCTTTGTTGACAAAGTAATGTCTCTGCTTTTTAATGTACCATAAAGTGTACCATAGACAGGAATTAAATAATTGGTTCACGTCTTCCAATCTCAGGTACATAAATAAAATTTACAGATAGTTACCATACAGCTACCTGATACGGAAACCTCAAGGATGTGAATAGTTTGGAAAAGAACATGTAAAGCACAACAATGGCTGATTAGTTTTTTCAATTTACTTTTCTTTGTTTTCACGACAGTTTACACCATTAGTAATATTCATTACAGTGGCTCTGTTAATAAGGTAAGTATTTTCTACACACTAAATTTCATTTAAGTGAATGCAATTTTCCCGTAAAAGATTTAAAATAATAATCAACAGAGGGTAGCTTCAGCACCGCAGGGAAGTATTTTGGTAGAGATCTAAAAGGAAGAAAAAAGGCAAGAATATTTTGGATTACAGGAAGCTTAAGCCCACCCTAATATGGGCAAAATTTCATTTTAAAGATAAGAATCTATGCTAGAAGGGCATTCAAGTGACTTTTTATCCTTCAACTATGGCTAAACAAATTCACATTTGATCAAAATATGCAAAGTCTATTTTTTGGGAAATAGGGAAAACATTTAAATCTAGCTGAAAATGTATTTTCTAACAAAACAAATGATCAAATATAATTACTGGCCACTGTGCAGTTAATGAATCATTTTATTCAAATGATTTTTTTACTAAACAAAAGCTATGTGAAAGTACTTCTGAGAACACAAAGATAGCAAATGGCTTTTATTCTCAATGAATTTACACTCTAGGTAAGACCTGGAGACTGGTAAATATTAAAGTCACTGTGTAATAGCAGTCATCCATAGCTTAAATTGGAGAAGGCAATGGCACCCCACTCCAGTACTCTTGCCTGGAAAATCCCATGGACGGAGGAGCCTGGTAGGCTGCAGTCCGTGGAGTCGCTAGGAGTCGGATATGACTGAGCGACTTCACTTTGACTTTTCACTTTCCTACATTGGAGAAGGAAACGGCAACCCACTCCAGTATTTTTGTCTGGAAAATCCCAGGGACAGAGGACCCTGGTGGGCTGCCGTCTATGGGGTCGCACAGAGTTGGACAGGACTGAAGCGACTTAGCAGCAGCAGAAGCATAGCTTAAAAAGGGCTTCCCTGATAGCTCAGTTGGTAAAGAATCTACCTGCAATGCAGGAGACCCTGGTTTGATCCGTGGGTTGGGAAGATCCACCGGAGAAGGGACAGGCTACCCACTCCAGTATTTTTGGGTTTCCCTTGTGGCTCAGCTGGTAAAGAATGTGCCTGCAATGTGGGAGTCCTTGGTTTGATCCCTGGATTGGGAAGATCTCCTGGAGAAGGGAAAGGCTACCCACTCCAGTATTGTGGCCTAGAGAATTTCATGGACTGTCTATGGGGTAGCAAACAGTCGTACATGACTGAGCAACTTTCACTTTTCATGGCTTGAAAAGAAATCATAATCCACAGAGAGTCCAATGACTTGCAGTTGGGTTGAAGGAAAACTTGATGAAGAAACGGCAAGGTGAAAATGAGCTAGACCAAGAAAAAAAGTCCAGACGAGGACAAATGCACCGGAATCCAGAACTCGATGAGTTATACCCTGACAAATATGGAGAAAGGCCCACATCATGAGTCTCTAAGACCAGATTCAGTAGCTAGAGATGATTCTAGGATCATGAATGGAAACACCTGGTAGACAATTACAACAGTGACACAGAAAATAAAGAGAGATGGGTACAAAGATCTACCACGTGACAGACACAAATTGACTGATGACAACTTTAATACGTACAATACAGACAATGGCAGCAAAAAGAGCTGATAAATTGGAAGAAAACTAAGGACCACTGAAAAGAGGAAGCAGGAAAAACATGTTGAAGAAGACAAAAGTTGGGACATACTAAAGAGGTAGTGACTCTTTGAGATTGGGAACTCTAGATTTTATTCACAGAACAATGAATGAAGTCACCCAGGTAAAAGGTGAAATTAGGAGAAAAGAAGGTCACAGATGGAAATCTACAGAAAACACATTTCTGGTTAGGTGGAGAAAGAATTTGCTAACCAACCTGAGGAAGGAAGACCAAAGAGGCAAGAAGGCAGAGGATGTAGCTTCTTGGAATCAAAGGGAGGAGATCAAGAATGGCGGACCAACAGTGTTTGATGCCATCAAGGGAACAAGACTAAAGGTGGACAGCTGGGATGCGGTCACTGTTGGCCTTAGTGATGGTTTTTCCTGCATATGTAAGATACACATATAAGCCTTATGAAAGAGAATCTTCATCTTCTCTGCTAAGAAGCTTCCACATTTAGAGAAATTGTTTTTTTCATAAAACTATTACCTTGTAACTTGAGCACATAAAAAGTCTCGAAAGCTCTAACACCAAATCATCTCCAGAGACACTTATTGAGCATATATATGCCAATCAGTGGTTGCTAATACAATGACCAAGTATATGTGCTAAAAAATGCATCCACATTTTATTTTGCCTCTGTAATCACTGGCATGTGTGTCATACATTAGTAAATGCATATTATAAGTTAGTAAATGTATTTGGTGGAGAAGGTGATGGCACCCCACTCCAGTACTCCTGCCTGGAAAATCCCATGGATGGAGGAGCCTGGTAGGCTGCAGTCCATGGGGTCGCTGAGGATCAGACATGACTGAGCGACTTCACTTTCACTTTTCACTTTCATGCATTGGAGAAGGAAATGGCACCCCACTCCAGTGTTCTTGCCTGGAGAACCCCCGGGATGGGGGAGCCTGGTGGGCTGCCGTCTATGGGGTCACACAGAGTTGGACACGACTGAAGCGACTTAGCAGCAGCAGCAGCAAATGTATTTAGAATCCCCTTAGAAGGAATCATGAGCTAATTACACAATCGGTGGGTCAGTACTTTATAAAGTATTTTTGAAGGAGATTACCTCCAAATACTTGCTTGAGTGTATAAAGTTATTATTTTAAGAAGATTATCACAAAATGCTTGCTTGACTGTTTTTAATTACAGTGACTTTGCTTTTGAAACATACTATAAACAGAAACAGACTAGGAGACTTACAAAACAAACTTATGGTTACCAAAGGGGAGGGATAAATAAGGAGGTTGGAATTAACTATATGCTCTACTGTATATAAAAATAGATAACCAACAGGGACCTACTGTATAGCACAGGGAACTCTATTCAGTATTCTGTAACAATCTATACGGGAAAAGGATCTGAAAGAGAATGAATATATGTATACATACAACTGAATCACTTTGCTGTACACCCGAAACGGATGCAACACTGTAATTCAGCTAGCCTCCGATATAAAATAGATATTAAATTGGAAAAGTAAACAAAGACAAAAATTGTGAAAAAACAAACATACTATAGGTATTAAACCCGATTTAAGTTTTTTTCCCTGAGTTAGCTAAGATGCGGACTTTGATGCCGTTGCAGCAGCCTGTGACACTGAGCCCTGCCGGGCACTGGGCCGAGCTATGGGTCCCGAGCCTGAGTTATTTAGAAATTACGGAGTTCAGTATGTCTTTTGTTTATCACATTTGCAAGAAGTTGATGAAAAAAATGCTTCATCGTGGCCTCTCTGAGCAACAGGATATGGCTTCTTTTTATAAGTTTAAGTAATGAGTCCAAAACTCCAGCTGCTTTTTCTCTGAGTTGCCTTCAATTCTAGAAATAATCGTTTTTATCACCACTGGTATTGCTCTCTGATTTGCCAACTTGATTCAGCTATGACCGCTGCAATGTAAGACTCATACATAAGTTCATAGAGGTTTTGCAAATGGCACTTTGCATGCTACCTGCCTCATACTCAGGATTCTCACATGGGATAGAGAGGCAGCCTAAATTATTTCAACAATTTACATGTGACAGATTTAGAGAAGCTCACTGCAAAATCTACCAATTAATGACAATGTTCTAGCACTTTTCCTGATGGGGCACCATGCCATATTGACTTCAAATCTACTCAATATCCGATTTTGAGCAGAGTTATCACCCTTGAAATATTAAAAATAGCATCTTTTTTACATTTAATTTTTATTTTATATGATTTACAATTCTTATTTTATTTTGATTTACAATGTTGTGTTAGTTTCAGGTGTAGAGCAAGGTAATTGATTCAGATATACATATTTATATATCCATTCTTCTTCAGACTCTTTTCTCATATAGGTTATTATAGAACTATTGAGTAGAGTTCCCTGTGCTATACAGTAGGTCCCTTGTGATTATTTATTTTATATACAGTAATGTGTATATATTAATCCTACCTTCTAATTCATTCCTCCCACCCACCTTTCCCCTTTGGTAATCATGAGTTCGAAAACAGCATCTTAGTACAACATCAAACGTCTGAAGAAATGCTTAACTGAATCAAATAAACTCATTCTTTATCATCTCAGTGTCTGAATAATCAATGAGGCATCATCATTTGAGAGTTAGGGGTAAAAAAATGAAAAATAAATCCCAAATAATAAGCTTATTTTCTTAGGGTTAGTTCTACAATTGTGAAATGACATCACTGCATTCAGATAAGCTTAATACCTGAAATGATCTTTCAATAAAGGTATAAGGAATCTATCAGGAAAAAAAAGTCTTTCCCATTCATACCTTAGCTTTTAACAGGCAAAAAAAAATATGTCCCTTTTCAAAACACTAAGGAATTTTTCTAGTTATGAGGGTTTTCTTCATGGGAGCCTAAGTCTAACCACACACAAAAAGAGCCACTCTGTCCTCGTTCTGCTTGAAGGCAGGGTGACTAGGGGCTGCTCCTGTCTGTAGACAGCGCCACAAAGACAGGTTTGGTCAGAGCTGCAAAATGCTGATCCGGGAAATGACCGACCTCACTGATAAGCTCTGAAAAGAAGGCATGTGTGCACAGACAGCTCAAGAGGAACGCACACGTACCCTCAAACATGCAGGAATCTTCTGCTGTGCAGGTATTCTTCATTAGGAATGCCTTCGGAAGAAAATGACAGAGGCTTTAAGTAGGAGCCAGCACAGGGCACCACCAGTCAGTAGGCTTGGTGACTGAGTCTGCAAAGAAATTCAGAGGCGCCCCGTCGACCCCGCCCCCATAGTCTTCAGCACCCAGGGATCAATGCTATACTGTTCCATTAAAAGTTGCCTGTGCTCGCCTTGAAGTTCCTACAGAGCTCCCTTTCAAATTTCTCCCACTCAAGCACAGTTTGCAGGATCAAGCCATGTGAAATTGCTGTGCTCCTGTGCTTTTTACCTGCAATTCAGGCATTTCTTACAGTTTCATTTAACACATTTCTGCCACAGGCTTTAATGATAAAACTAGGGTCTATCACAGTACAGCATTTCCAAATCAACAAAATGATCATCTATTCTTATGTGGGCAACAGCATTCTATTAAGCATGGTGGTCTCAGGTCTTCAAAGTAACACACTCAAGTATTGAAGTGAACTTTAATATTGCTTATTCCAATTCCTTATTGCTTATCCAACACCCAGATCACTGAGTTTCCTTCCATTATCATATAACCCAGCAATCTTGGCTATAATTTTTTTTTAAAAAATGTTGTGTCATACTTTGTTCACTTTTTTTCTGATCAATTTCATCACTTTTACATTTCTTCAGGTGAAATGCTAGTTTAAAAAAGTTAATAAATAAAACTGCATGCTCATTTCCTGACCTAACATGAACAGAACAATGACAGAATCCTGTGTACTTTCTTTGGGGATTTATTATTCTTAGGGTTTGATGTTTGGGGCTGTTTCTTTGATTGCCTCCCTCCAAAAACACGTGATGCCCAAAGTTTCAGAAAGGCTGCCTTTTGGCTAGCAAAGATCATACGCACCCATGTGCTGACTCAATGCTGCTCCACGAGGTACATAAAAAAACAAAGGTACATAAAAATGCATGATTTATTTATTTCCTGAGCAACCGTTTTGTTCAGGTATCTTGTAACCTACCTTATTTAATTCTAAGGGAAAAAAATAATAAAGGAAAAAATATCTACCAAATACTCTGCTTCTTCTTCCTTTCCAGCTCTGTCTTCTGTCTCACTTCCTCTGCCTAACCCCACTATCGTACATATTTTGGCTTTGAGAAGAAAGCTACTATCATCATCAGAGATGTGAGTATATTTGGTCTTCATAGAACAGACGTTAGCACTTCCCTGGTGGCTCAGTGGTAAAGAACCCACCTGCCAATGCAGGAGACATGGGTTCCACCCCTGGGTTGGGAAGATCCCCTGGAGAAGGGAATGGCTACCCACTCTAGTATTCTTGCCTGGAGAATCCCAAGGACAGAGGAGTCTGGTGGGTTACAGTCCATGGGATCACAAAAGTGTCGGACAGGACTTCGCAGCTAAACAACAACAGAGCAAACACTAAACGTGCTTAAATATTTACACTGAAAGGGGTATTTAAATATTTGCCAGTTGTGGAGCCACCTCTTTGTCTAGCTACCTCACTTATACTTCCTTCCTCATTACCTCCAGGTCTCTTTCCAAGCCCAGAGCTCACGGGCTGTGAGCAATATAGTAGGTGCTGAACAACTGATCCATCCCTCCTTTCATTCACTCGACACCATTGCTAAGCACTGAGCATATGCCAGCATTGGTCTAAGTCCTTGACCAGTTATCAAAATCCACTAAAATCCCCACAATTTGAAGTCATATTCTTGGACAGGAATGAGGGTGGTGTGGCCAGGGGAGTGGACAAATCTCTACTGGAAAGTAGAGAAATACTGATACATGTGTTAACTTCTGAGTCCATGTGAAACTATTTTCCTCACTCTTACAAAATATATCAAGCTTGCTTGAAAGAGTGCTTCCTCAAACCAAGAAAAATCAAAATGAAAAGTCTAGATTCAGTTAACTCAGTGTTAACTTCTACTTCTTAAAACTGAGATGAGAGACGCGAGATTAAAGAAAGTGCCCCCAAGAGTACTGAATTAGGATTTAAATACACACTTTCACTGTTTATCCATGGTGTGTGCATGTGTGTGTGAAAATGCCTTTGGAATTTGTTTAAGTAAATATGCCAGTCTTTCTTGCTTTCAGTGAAATGTGGTTGTCCTTCAAATAAAAGGTACTCATATTTTTACAGTTGGCATTAATACTCCATTTAATTATCTTCCAAGGTTGTGAAAATCTGTACTTAACGAAAGACAACTGTTAACTTGCACCAAAATAACTTTTATCATTTTCCTGACATTCTTAAAACCAATCACAGAAGCATTTCCCAAAAGTTTAAAAAAATCAAGTTAGGCTTTTGCTTTTGGAATGGATCTGAGAAAAGATGAAGCAGGTTTTTAAAATGAGGCAAATGGCATTGATATCAAAGCAAATGTGACATTGTTTAGTGGTCAGAAGTAGTTCCACCAGAGCTGGTGCAAAAAATTTCAGAATGCCTAAAAATAGTGATGAAAGGTGGTGATGTTGAGGAAGGGCGTTCCTCTGGTTTTAACAGCAACAAGGCAAGAAGCAGTGGACAAGTCGCTTAGATCTATCTTGCTTCAAAAATGTCTCCATGTCAACTACTGCTGGAGGAGGAGAAACAGACTGATGGCCACGATACCACCCTGATGACTGATCGTCAGAGGTCTGAGGGAATGAGTGGCCTTTCTCCGTTACAGGGAATTCCCTAAAATAAGATTTACTAAGCCTTCTATATTTTATCTCAGTGCCGTAGAACTAGGATTGCTAGATGTCCCAACTTGATTTCAAGGACACTGCATATATCCTCTTTCAAAACTGTACCATAAATACCTGTTTGGGGGGTTCAGGATGGGGAACACATGTTCACCCATAGCAGATTCATGTTTTTAGGAATAATTTTTTTAAAAATTAAAAAAAATCTGTATCAGTATTCCCTTTCTAGAGCTTGAAACACTCTACCAATCTCTTTGGTAAAGCTTAATATAAAATATTTTCAAATAGAGGGAACATAATACAGATGTGTTTGAAAGTGGAAGTGTTAGTCACTCTATTAAGTCTGACTCTTTGCAACTGCATGGACTGTAGCCCTGCAGGCTTCTCTGTCCATGGAATTCTCCAGGCAAGAATACTGGAGTGGGTTGCCATTCCCTTCTCTAGTGGATCTTCCCCACACAGGGATCGAACCTGGGTCTCCTCTTTTGCAGGCAGATTCTTTCCTGTCTGAGCCATTGGGGAAGCCCGTCACAGTGTTGGGACAGGCAAACCTTGTGGTGTCAAAGTCTGCCTCACCCAGGGAGCCTCCCCAGGGGCACTGGAGCCCTGCCTGCCCTGCCCTCAGCCCAGACCAACAAGCAGCAAAAGACAGGCCAACATGTTCAACAGGCAGGAGGAAGCTGGTGCAAGGGAAAAACGGCAAGTTCATGCAGGTGAGAAAGGCAGGAGAGAAAAGCTTAAAAAAAAAAATAAAACAAAAGCACGTAGCATGAACTTTCCGAATATGTTAAGTGTTTGAAGGGAACTACAGTTAAGAACAGATGGACAAGATGGACAAAGAGACGAGGGGCAAATAATTCATTGGAGTTCTAGAAGGGTGGGTATATACAAGTTTAGTCAGGATAGTTACCTAGACATAGCCTGTATTTCCAAGGAAAATAATGGTAGGCATTGATCTGAGACAGAGGGAAACATAATTCTGAAATATGTGTTCAAGTTCACTGTTTATCTTCTGGGCAGAGAAGACTATTTGTTTATTGCAATAATTATAGCCATACTAAATGGAAAGATCATGATAAAGTGATAATGTAAGAAGTTAAAAGCAGAAAAAAGGATGTGTTAGGATAGAAGAATTTTCCACCATGTTTGTAAAATAAGAATATAATTTTGTGAATTCGAAAATAAAAGTTAAAAATTTGGTTCACTTTTATTTTCAAGATTTAAATTACAGAAGTACACAGGAGTGTATGAGGGATTAAATTTGCTATAAAGTGGATTATGCTAACCTTATATTATAAACCATAAGAAAAATATAAAATACGTAAAGAAGTAATGTATGTATATAAAATGTACTTATGTATGTAAAATTATAATGAAAATAATTAACATAAGCCATTCATACAATAAGAAGAAAATCTGGATTTTTCTAAAAGTCAACAGAATGCAAGCAACTCTGAACAAATTTCTAATTCGATTTATAATTCCTGAAATAGGGAAAAGTATTTCAACAGGCTTATTTAAACAAACCATTATATATTAATAATATAAAATGTGATTGTAATAGACATGGGATAATTTGGTTTGTGGGCTTTCATAGTCCTACTTGATTATTATTCATACACTTCTTTTTCCTTAAACAAGTATGAAAATCATCCTAAAATAAACAGAGTGCAACGAACTCCATGGAACATGTTCACCTCACTCGGAACTTTACAATCCTTACTGTAAACATCTGAAGAGAGTCTTAACGTATTTCACCTGGGAGCAGGGAGTGGGGCGGCCACCGGGGTGAGGTGCTATTTGGTTGGCGGTTTCCTGTTAACTACTGAAATCCTGCATACAAATTAGGAATGCGGGCTCTGATTAACTTGGATATACCTAACTGTGTGTTTTGGGGGTGTTTTTAAAATGCACACAACTGTGATGTGACGGGTCCTGTGATGGGCATGTTACAGATCCTGAAGTTGACCCAGAATCTAGTCACAAGAGACCAAAGAGAGGGCAGTTTACACTTCTTACTCACAGTTGCAAAAATTTTAAAGATCTAGTTTTCGAAAGCCAAACAAATAATGGCATTACAGTAACACGGGGACAAGGACTTCCCCTTCCTAACAACAAGTACAGCCCTAGCAAACCTCACCCAAACCAGAGTAAAGATCACCCGTGGTAACACTTACTTACGGTATTTGTTTAGCATGTGTGACTGGATAAAATAGATAAGGGTGGACACCCCCCCTTCCCCACAATTAGTAACATAGGCTGCTCCTGAGAAACAAATGCCATTCATTCACAAGGGTACCACAATTTCCTATTATTTGTTCAAGAGAAACAGTGGTAATATTGTAGAGAGGCACTAAATTTCTTTTATGTCATGAAATGGTTTACTGCTGAGTTATAACATTCATATCATAACCCAGTGATAAATTTTTCTTTTATAAACAGTTTCAAGGATACTGACAGCCATTTTAACTCTAGTTAAAATAACTAATTACATGTGTTTGTACATTATATCAAGTAAGATAAAGACTGATCGTCATTTACTGTGTGTTGACTGACTTCATAATACCATCTAATAGATTTGTTTCACTTGATCTTTAAAAGTAAATATCCAATTTCTAAAAGGAATGAAAATACTCATAAATAATACTTTTTGGATTGTTCTTTAATAATCAAACATTTTAGGGGAATTAGATACATATTAGCAACTTAAAGATCAGTATTCACCTCAGTTTTTGATAAGTATTAGCATAAAATCCTACAAAATGGAATATTTTCATATTAAAAGTTTAAATTTCAGTTCTGAAAGAATTCTATCCTGTTATGTAGCAATATTAAGCAAAATAATGAATACCCAAAGAAGACATTTAAAGACTGTTAAAACAATATCAATCATCGCTACACAGAAAATAATGTGTCCTGGAATCATCATGGCTATGGGTCGTCCTCGTAGACATACGAGGCATACAACATGATTTTAAATATTACAATGAAGTATCTAAACAGCCTCAAACTAATCTACATCAAAATCATATGTGTTCTTTTTTATTTATGCCATAAAGTTTAAGCAAGTAACAGGAAATAAAAGTTTTACAAATGGTGCCGAATTTAGAATAATCCCCACCTCTGGAAGTCTGCCGCCATTCCCTACCATCCCAGCACTCAGCCTAGATATCCTATGAGCTTTGTGACAGCAGCTACCCCAGTGACCCAAAGCCTATTGGGAAGGTCAAGACTTGAGAAGTGAGGAAACACCTCTATACCTATAGAGCCTCATAAAAGAAAAGTCCACAACCTCAGTCATTCTCTAAATCACCTTCCTGGGAGCCCAGGTATATTTTCTAGAAGGAAATGAAAAAAAAAAAATTCCTAGCATCTCAGAATGGAACTCTGTGCTATGGATTAACATTATGTGGTTAAGGAACTATCTTTAAGGACACGCTCCCAAAGACCTATGGAATCAAGTTTTGAGATATAACTTATTTTATAAGTTGAAAACTGCTTGCATTCAGATTGGCTGAATAATGCATAAAAATTTCAGAAGATCCTGGTCTGATTACAGATGATAACTTGGGAAGACTGAAAATGCACCCAAGAACATAAATAAAACATATATTTTTTTAAGTTTTGGATAATACCTGGCTCTTCTCTCCTACCACACCCCAATACTTCACTTTTCAAGAAAGTTCTGTATTTCTTATGACCCTGTCAGGAAATAACTCCTTAAGAAACTTTACCTATTGAGAACTACACTGAATTTTTAAACATAAAATACATGCATGCACATATATAACACATGTAGATTACCATATTTCAGGCTACCATGTAAACAAATATGTATTCTCTAAAACGAAAACTACTATATATATTTAAAACATTCTGGCTTTATCTTGAATTTTAAACCCAAGTACTGTCAGATATGCAAATGACAGCACCCTTATGGCAGAAAGTTAAGAACAAAAGAGCCTCTTGATGAAAGTGAAAGAGGAGAGTGAAAAAGTTGGCTTAAAGCTCAACATTCAGAAAACTAAGATCATGGCATCTGGCCCCATCACTTCATGGGAAATAGATGGGGAAACAGTGGAAACAGTGGCTGACTTTATTTTCTTGGGCTCCAAAATCACTGCAGATGGTGTCTGCAGCCATGAAATTAAAAGATGCTTACTCCTTGGAAAGAAAGAAAAAGCAGACATTACCTTGCCAACAAAGGTCCATCTAGTCAAGGCTATGGTTTTTCCAGTGGTCATGTATGGATGTGAGAGTTGGACTGTGAAGAAAGCTGAGAGCCAAAGAATTGATGCTTTTGAACTGTGGTGTTGGAGAAGACTCTTGAGAGTCCCTTGGACTGCAAGGAGATCCAACCAGTCCATCCTAAAGGAGATCAGTCCTGAGTGTTCATTGGAAGGACTGATGTTGAAGCTGAAACTCCAATACTTTGACCACCTGATGCAGAGAGCTGATTCATTTGAAAAAGACCCTGATGCTGGGAAAGATTGGGGGCAGGAGGAGAAGAGGACAACAAAGGATGACATGGTTGGATGGCATCACCGACTCAATGGACATGAGTTTGGGTGAACTCCAGGAGTTGGTGATGGACAGGGAGGCCTGGCATGCTGCGGTCCATGGGATTGCAAAGAGCCGGACACAACTGAGAGACTGAACTGAATTGAACTGTCAAAGGGAAAAAAAAATCAAGACTGGTTTCTTGGCTTGTAAAGTACCTTACCATGTTGGGGAAACGTTTCAGAAATTGCTATGCTAAAACAAAAATTGATTACATTAGACCACAACTTGGTGGAGAACAGAACACTAAATGAGCACAATCTTTAATTTCTTTTCTTATTACTGGAAGTACTATAATGATCAAGAATGTGCATTTTATGCCAGACTTATGGAAAGAGGAAACAATACAGTCTAAAGACTCATGACTAACAATCAAAAAAAAAAAATGAGTAGCGCCTGGCTCTACATCTTCTAGCTCAGACAATCAACCATAAAGGGGGCAGAGTGTTTACAAAAATGTAATGTACATGTTGACAACCATATGCACAAACATAAAATGTGTCTATTTTCCTTGATATAGGATGAACTAAGACTTTAATTGGAGTCAAATCAAGCACTGCCTCCATTACCTACCATACTCTGTAAAGTAGCAGCTTTAGCTGGCTTCAAACTGACAAAAATATCTTATTTTCACCTTAAAACAATCAGTCTACATCAGAAAAAATGAAAACTTAGTAACAGGAGATAAGTGTATCCTTTAACAGAATTTCACTGAGTTCCTATGGGAGAATAAATCTGGTTTTCAACAACTGTTGAAAGAAATTTTAAAGCATAAGGTATCCTCACAGTTTTTCTGAAGTATACTTTTTGCTAACTACTGTAAGAGTTAATATGATCCTACCTCCCCAGAGAAATAAAAATGACGTGTTCTGCAATTTTTCAGTTTATAAATATAGTTATCTGTTCAGCTAGAAGGGTTAACATGGGAAGAAAGTTATGAACAATACCAAAAAGAATGTCGGTTATAGCAAAGAAAAAGTCAGTGTAGTTAGAGATGCCAAGAATGGGACAGACCGTGCTTTAAGGCCTAGTATATCCAGAAACAATTATGTCTGTTTTAGGGTATATGTATCATATTTTCTCTGATAAACCCATTTTAAGGGAAGAGAAACAGATTCATATGCATTAATTCCCCTTTCATGATAATTTTGTGGAGGAGGAAATGGTAACCCACTCCAGTATCCACGGACAGAGGAGCCCAGCGGGCTATAGTCCATGGGATCGCAAAGAGTCAGACATGACTGAGTGACTAACACAGACAGATGTTGATTTTCTTTTTTTTTTTAATTTTATTTTATTTTTAAACTTTACAATATTGTATTGGTTTTGCCAAATATTGAAATGAATCTGCCACAGGTATACATGTGTTCCCCATCCTGAACCTTCCTCCCTCCTCCCTCCCCATACCATCCCTCTGGGTTTTTTATGTTAAAATGTGTTTGAGACAACAAGTAGAGGCCAGTTGGGGAAACACTGAGCGTGCTCCCTGGGCCAGAGCTGCAGGCACCCCAGGAGCCACCTCCTTAGGAACTCCACTCAGCCTGACGCTCCCCCTCCTCTCCACTGACACTTCATCCTTTCCTGCTCCCCAGCTCTCTGAGCCCAAGCTGTCCCAGCTTTGACATTATCTCTGTTTTTCTTTTATCCCTTTGTTTAATTACAATCCTCAAAGGAGAGGAGACAGACAATGACACTACCTAATTAACCCCATGGGGAAAAAGTGGGGAAAAGATGAGAGGAATTTCATTTTCCTTTATAAAACTAGTATCCCTCAGTACATGAAAATGCAGGGATAACTGCTGAACTGCAGTGAACTGTGTGTAAATGAAACCAAAATTTCAATTCAGTCAAACACTACTGAGCACATTCTGTAATTCTATATATTGTAATTACCCTGTTTTATTTCCTTATTTAAAAAAATAAACATTTTATTTACATGTGGGTACTTTCTGTCATTACCAAATATTTTTATTTACATTTTCTTCTTCATGATTGAGAAAATTCAACTGCAAAACAGTCAAATATTTGTGTATTTTCAACCTTCAAAAAGCAGTCTTTCCTCAGTTATTTCCTACACTTGGTGCTTTCTCAATGTACTAAGTTCCAATCTTTTCCTTAGATCCACTGCTTCTTTCTGCTTTATGCCTTATGAAGAGATCTGGTCAATATCAACATTCTCTGAATTTTCACCTTCTTTGCTCTCTACACCTTTCAATTCAGTCTAACATATTCAACAAGCATCTATGCTATGCAGGGAATGGTGGTAAATGTTTTGGGAGATGGAAAAATGATAATTTTTTCAAGTAACTAACAGAAGTACAAATATGTGTAAAGGTAATTATATACAATATTTATTAATGCTGTATCATTTACAGAAATTGTATCACAGAGACAAAGTAGGAAGACATTAATTCATTTAGAATCAGAAATACCTGAGGTGGGCCTTAAAGCATACATTTTCATTAATCTGAATATCTCTCTTAGATTATTTGTTTACTACATGGTAGATTCACACAACAATTAAAAACAGAACCATTTTATGTAACAGGAATATTAGAAGAAAGTGTGTTATTTTCAAAATACTGCAGGCAAGCCTACCATGTACCACAGCATAAGAGTATGTGCAGTAGAGACACAAGTCTAAAAGCCAAATCAGTTATTCCTTCAACAAACATTCACTGAACAGGTGAGCAGGATACAGAGAGGGTGGTGACAAAGTCCCTGTAGGGAAGGGGCATGGAAACAAAGAGAAAGTCCCAAACTAAACTCTGGGGATGTGTACACGTGCAGAGAAGTGTAGATAACCAAAGGGACAAAAATATCAAGGAAACTGCCTAAAACTCATTTGGCAAGAGTAAAGAATTCCAGGAGTGGAGATGAAGGAAGGAAAAGAAAAGGCAAGGAAGTGCAAGGACAGAGTAGCGAAGAAGAAATGCAAGGTAGACACAGTAAAAGACGGCAGGCAGAGGAAGGGTGGGACTCACCAGACGGAGGAGAGAGGCGGGGAAGGATGAGCGTTAAGGACTCTGCAGGCAATGTGAGGGATAGAAAACAACAAAGGAGAGAGAGACAGTCTTAGAAGGAAAAGGAAACACAGAGCTGAGAAAGAGAAAAATCACACCTGGCAATTTCAGAAAAAAATCATATATTTTATGTGCTACAAGTGGAAATATATGAAAGAAGTAAACAGAGTAAGCGGGTCATTTTGAAGGTAAGAAGGAGCATATGAAGGAAGACAGCTATAAGTGAATAAAAATTAAAATAACATTGTTCAGAATATGGTCGAGTAAGCCAATTTTAGTCATCATGTACAACTGGAAGGATCAGAAAAATATAAACACCATAGGTCAGTCTCAATTTTATAGACATAACATCACAAAATGGGTAAGGCTTTTCAAAAGAATACTAAATTTTAAATATATGATGCCAGTTTTATAAATACCATTTCCTTTATATCAAGAGATATTTTTATAAAGAATCCATTAATAAAGGGAACACATGTGTGACCATGACCCCAAGAGCCCAGGGTGTTCACCCTCACTGTGACTGATGCTGACAAGCGTTTTAGGATTCCTGAAAGACTATCAAGAAATTTTAAGAGTATTAAAAACAAAACAAAAAAAAAGTATTAAAAACCTTAACTGCAGATGACTGTCGTTTTTCAGTTGAACTGCATACCTAGTCAGGTTCAGTTCCTTATCTACCTTGTTTGGTAACGTAATTGGCAAAAAGTACTGTTAATTTCCCTCCATTTTCAGAATATAGAAGAAAACTGCTAAAAATTATGTCATCTATAGCAATAAAAAACCAGCGACTTACAATTCAGTTGTGGGTTAATTCGTAACTGTGGCCAGGACAACAAATAACTTAGTTCATTAATTCATATTTGATTACATCGGTTTCTGGTAAATCATTATTCAGTGAGTCAGGACAAAAATTCAAAAGCACCGTGAACCTCTTCAGGTCACACACGAGACCACTAACAGTGAGGACAGTTACCAGCTCATCTCTCCCCACGTGAGTAATTACGACTTGCAAGGTGTTCCTATGTCAGTTCAATTCATTTAAGGAATATTTTACTGATCTTGTACTACGTAAGGAACAACAGTGTAGAAGAGGACTGGACAGTGCAATAGCACAGGGATGGAGCACTACAGGGGCCCCTAGGAGGGCTCAGCGTGGACATACCTCCCTCTGTTGGTCGGTTGGTTTAGTTGCTAAGTTGTGTCTGACTCTTGTGACCCCATGGACTGTAGCCCGCCAGGCTCCTCTGTCCATGGGGATTCTCTAGCCAAGAATACTGGAGTGGGTTGCCATTTCCTTCGCCAGGGGATCTTCCTGACCTAGGAATTGAACCCGGGTCTCCTGCATTGCAGGGAGATTCTTTACCGACTGAGCTTGAGAAAAGCCCAAAGATGACTCTCTGTGACCCCATGGACTGTACAGTCCATGGAATTCTCCAGGCCAGAACACTGGAGTGTGTAGCCTTTCCCTTCTTCAGGGGATCTTCCCAACCCAGGTCTCCCCCATTGCAGGTGGATTCTTTACCAGTTGAGCCACAAGGGAAGCCCAAGAATACTGGAGCGGGTAGCCTATCCCTTCTCCAGTGGATCTTCTCGACCCAGGAATCAAACTGGGGTCTCCTGCATTGCAGAAAGATTCTTTACCAATGGAGCTATCAAGAACCCATATTTCCCTCTACTGATCCTTATTTCTCTAGGTTCTTCTTTGCATACATGTGTCTCCCAGAAGCCTCATGACTTCTTCAAAGTACAGGCTAACTTTCTCATCTTTGGGGCCCCAGTAAAAGGTCTGACGTATCTTGATCCTCAGTACATGTTTCTTTGACATAAATGCATGAACGAGTGCAGCAAAGAATCATCAACACTCTTCACATCTTCATGGCAAAACCAAATCTGGGTCCTGCCTAAACGATCATTACTTTTATCTAGAGGAATATTAAATTTGCTCCTTGTTATAACAACATCAGGTAGGTTATTTCCATAAGGATTCCTGCTGGTTCGTCTTGGTGTCCAGAATCTTACTGTGACAGCTTTCCGACCAGCTGGGAAGGTGAAAGTAGCCATGACTTTGTGTCTCGTGAGCCAAGCTTCATTTGATACTGACACACAGAGCTCCAGTGAGCACGTGCTGCCATCAGATGGCACACTAGCCCACCGCACTGTGATCCCAGCCCAACTGCCTAAACCTTCTGACCTTCAAGGGGAGGAGGAAGGAAATTCACACATGCTGAACTGAAAAGCACCGAGGGGCTGGAGTCAAAGCGCAGTCTTTTATTTTCATCCTACAAACAAGTCTTTCTGCTATAGACAGTGGTTCTCATTTTATAGATGAAAATCTCAGGCTCAGAAAAAGTGAAATATAACTACTCTGTGGTTACAGAGTGAGTACCTGGAGGAGACAGACTTGAACACGGGTGGGTAAGACTAAGAAGCCACATCTCCCTGGACTGTACAACATAGAACTCATTTCCAAAGTCCAGACTGCTTGATCTCAGCTATGGCAGCCCTGAGAGTCCTGCTCTAGGGCTGTCGTGTGTTTATTTCATAGTCCCCAAAGTGAATTGAGAATATCAGAAGGGAACAGGGTCCAGGATGTTTCCTGCTCCAAGAAGGTAGTGCTTTTCCCTTTGTTGCAGCCTTTTGCATGGGGCGAATGCATTAAAAAAAAAAAAAAAAATGCTCAGGGCTTCCTGATCTGTAACTTACATCACAGAAGACAAAGAAAAAAAAAAAAAACCAAAAAACAATGGACTCTCCTTGAAGAATGAGGCTGAGGTTGGGCAGATTCTGGGGGTGCCAAGGAGAGAAGCAACACATCGGTTTTATAGAGAAGTCAGGAGAGGAAGCACGTTTCATCTTCTGGAATTAAAAACGCCCTCCGTGGCTGCATCCAACAGCTGCTTTCTGCCCCTTACGTGTGGGGATAGGACGAGGTACCAGAGTCCCATATAAACTTCAGTCACAGTCAAACTGAGTGACACTTAAGAAGTATGATGCTTTCTCATGTAATCTCTATCCATCTACTGCACACATGTGGTATGCTATAAAATACATTTATCTTCCATAGAACTTATTCCAGAGGAACATATTAACATGGTAACTCTACTCAAAGAATGAGTTTACAGTATGTGTTTAAAAAGAAGATTAAAAGTGAATGAAGTTTTATATATCATTTGTTTCATAATTAATATGACTAGGAGAGTCTGCAAGCAATGGGTTAAACAGGGAAATTGGGAAATTAAAAAAAATTTATTAGAGTTGATTCCCAATGCTGTGTTAATTTCTGCTGTACAGCAAAGGGATTCAGTTACACATACACGTACATTCTTTGTCATTTTCTTTTCCTTTATGGTTTATCACAGGATATTGAATACAGTCCCCTTTGCTACATAGGACCTTGTTGTTCATCCATTCTCTATAGAATAGTTTGCACGGGAATTTTTTTCTTTAAGTGACACTGCAGGATAAGTCTGGGTAAGTGGCACAAATAATTCTTTTATTTAATTTTTTGCCATCAGTTCAAACTCTATGAAAGACCACAATGAAGAGGAATGCAATTTTCTTGGGAGATGTTGAACTGTTAGGATATTACAACATTAGGCAGACGGTTGATAACAGTTACAGAGCAAACTAGGCATCACTGTTAAAAACCGTTACTGTGAATGGCTTTTAAGTCTGTCTGTCTCCTTAAGCACTTCCACTTAACTGCTGGTGAACGTATAGGTCAGTAAAAATCAGGTTGTACCAAAGCTGAGGAAAATAACCTAATTATATGAATCAACTGTTCAGATTCTATAGCAACATAATTTCTCTGTGATTCATTTCTACAAATAACATCATGGATCTACCCAATGACCATATGGTCACTGGAAAAAGAAAGTTCAGTCAAATCTATTACTTCATGAAATAAAATAGCCTGAAACGTCATTCTTGGGCTCACTGAAGAAATCCTGATGAAGGAGAAATATAGCTCTTTCCTAAATAAATCTGAGAGACAACCGCAGGTTATCCAACTGAGATAAAGAAATCATGCAACAGACAAATACACAGAAGTTTTCTCAATAGAGAATAAGCCTTTTCTAGGGATAAGATGGAATGAGGGCTAGTCTATGTCTAATCATAAAAGCATTTTAATAAATCCAACCTCTTATTTCACAGATACAACATAAATCCACCAATCGAGCTTGGGTGCAGCAAAAATCGAGCAACAATTTCTGCTCATCATTACTTTACAACCATGTACAAAAGGAGTCATGATTCTTGTCTGAATGGCAAAGTTGTTAGAGAATCAAGTGCTCTAAACTCCCCTGCCCTCAACCGCATTCTTATTCTGCATCTGTGTTTCCTGCTCACTTGTGGCAGAATACTAATTTCAACTAATTTCAATGAGAGCCCCACATAATGTAGAATCTCATTTTATTTAAACAAAAACTAGAGATAAGGAGCAAGGCAGGGATGGCCCACCATACTGCTCGAGCCAGCTTTCCATTATTTAACACAATTATTAGCTGTGCATGGTAACCATGTTTTTTTATTTCTCTAATGTTTCTGAATTCCGATCAGAGCTGTTACTACTGTTTCTAACTTTGTACCCTCTTTTGCAAGCTTTCACAAGCCCCTTATTAAAGCACTGGGAAGGCTTCCTATCTGATACTCTGCCAGGCACTGTCCTTCTGGACACAATGCATTCAGGTTATTAGCTTGATGGGCATCATTCAGCAAGCTGTCTTACAATTTCACTGATCATCATCTAGTAAGACTGAATTGCTGCCTTGCCCATGGCTTTTAGATTTATATAATTAACCAAAATTAGCTTGATGTTTAAAACACAATGCCAGCCTACTCATTTATTTTTGGAAGAACACTTTAGTGAACACAATGAGTGGGCTGCTTTGGAATTGCCAACTTAAACTCTCAAATTTTTCCTATAAAATTACTATACTTAAAAAATTGAAATTCTATGAAGGCAAATACCATTAAAAGGAAACTATGTGATAAAGTAATGAGGTAACATATTATTTGCATTTCAGTTCACTATTAGATTCAACTAGGTTCCAGTAAAAAATATTTCACACAGTTGCTTGTGTGTGTGTCGCAAATATTATTTTTACATAGTAACTCCCAGAACAGAGTATAATGGCTTTGGTTACACAGCCCTAAAAACATAGCATGCACAAAATGACACGTATACACTCTGTCATTCAGAAGTTATTAATGTCAGACAAAAAATTTAAGTGCCAAGCACATATTAAACATTGTAATACATAGTCAATAATACCTTAGAGAAGAGCGTGAGGCTTTTTTTTTTTTCCTAAACTACTTTTGTGCTTCCTGATATCAAATTTACCTTCATAACTGATCCATAAAACATATTTAGTTACCTATATTTTCCATAAAGGAATTGAAGAGCAAAAAATCAAAATTATTTCCATAAAACGAAACTCTCTGTAAATAGCATGAAGAAATGATGAAATTAAAATCTGATTCTCTTGTTTCTAGTTCCACTAAAGCCAGTAATAGATACGTTAGAATCTGCTGAATCTTACTTTGGGTAACTTGAGACACACTTTTCTCTATATGAAAGTTGGTGACAATAATACCTACCTGATAAAGATCTAGTAACACATGAAAATCTTACTAATTATGTGACCGGCATAAAGCGCGTGTGTGTGTGTGCTTAGTCGCTCAGTTGTGTCTGACCTTTTGCGACCCCATGGACTGCAGCCCACCAGGCTCCTCTGTTAATAAGATTTCTCAGGCAAGAATACTGGAACGGGTTGCCATTTCCTGTTCCAGGGGATGTTCCCAACCCAGAAATTGAACCTGTGTCTCCTGTGTCTCTTGCATTGTAGGCAGATTCTTTACCCACTGAGCCACTGGGGAAGCCTCATAACTGATATAAAATGAGCACTCTGTAAATGGCAGTTCACACGTAATTCATTTACAGTGAGATTTATGCAGCCAGTTTTAACTAAGCATGCTGAAGAGCCAGGCGTTGTTCTCGGCAGTGCCCATGTGCAGCCATCATCCTAAGCAGGACTAATTGGGAAGATGTGAGCTTGTATTAACAGCATAAATGCCAACAAGTGGCTCCTCAGTCAACTTGGCCTCACCCCTCCATTCACCACAGGGCTGCTGGTTACCAGCCAATGGCTCGAGAGCAGACAGGAGACTTGAAGATCTGAATCTGGGCCGGCTGCTTCACTTTTTCGCTCTTGTTCTCTCAGGCTGCTACTTTCTACTCTTCCTCTTCTTTCAGTCTCAACCACCCATGATTAAACTACAGTGCCTCAGACTGTGCCAAACACAGGAGTTCAGCCAGGAAGGTGGCCGGGAGTAGGGATGGGGAAGCTAGGGGGAAAGGTCTCTCTGCTCTGCCTCAATAAGTACGGATTTTATCTGCTTTATGGTTTCTACTTAACATGCTAGACTTCCGGTGCAGATTCTGGTACTAATAAATAACTTTGGCACTAAAGGAATACAGGCTTAGGAAAAAGGAAATAGCACTGATTTAAAACATATCCCATTCTTTATCAAGTTGATGTACAGAAAAAAAGAAATGAGTACGGGACAAAGGTTCTAACGCACTAAAAGAAATTTATGAGACATAAAACCAAATGGAATAATGGTTCTTGACTGACTCCTGGTTTTGAATAAGTCGGCTGTACGTAATAATTTTGTCATATATTACTACAATACTATGCTATGTTCAAAACACGCTTTTTAACAGACGACTACTGAAACACTTAGAAATGAAATGCCATAATATAATTTTATTTCTAATTTTACTTCTTTTTGGCTGTAGCCAAAAGAGAGCGATATAAACATGACAATCAACAACTGTTAAATCCTGGTGATGAGTATGCACTGTATACTTCTCCTTTCTGTACATTTAATATATTTCATTAAAAAGTTTCAAAATATACAGTATGTGCAAAGCCTATTGGCATTTATTGACCCTAACAGGCCTTAATCCTCCTTCGAAGACACAAGCATTAACACTATATACAAGTTGTTAGCTTTGTATGTAGAAGTTATATAATCCAATTAAAGCATATTTTAAAAATATCAAAATGACTTACCACTATAAAGAATAGATGGTTTACAAATTATATAGAATTATTACCATGTGAAGGATCTCTATCATGCTCTGATTTTTTTTTATGATTATGAATAAACTTAATGGCAAACGTATATTTATGTGGGCTGTAAAACCCTCAGACAACCAGGTGGCCCCAATGAGGCCCATCTCCTGGTGGTCAAATGTTGTATAATCGTCTCCACTTGAGTGTTGGGAGGGACCTGGAGACAACTTCTAACCATTTAGTTCAGTTCAGTTCAGTCGCTCAGTTGTGACCGACTCTTTGGGACCCCATGAATCGCAGCACGCCAGGCCTCCCTGTCCATCACCATCTCCCAGAGTTCACTCAAACTCCAGTCCATCGAGTCGGTGATGCCATCAAGCCACACCATCCTCTGTCGTCCCCTTCTCCTCCTGCCCCCAAGCCCTCCCAGCGTACAGCAAAAGCAATGAGACTTCACTTTGGAGACTGGATTATAAAACACTGGGGCCTGTGGACTCTCCTCCCTTGCTTTCCCCTTTGCCGGCTCTGATATAGCGGCCGCCATGTTGTAAGTGAGCTGCCCTTGGAGGCTTCCCACAGATTCCCTCAGAATGACAGCTTATGAGGAACTGGGTCTCCCAGTTTAAAATCCTGCCAACCACTAAAAGCGTTCCGACATGGATCCTTCCACAGCCACACTCCAGGAAGGCTGTAGCCTGTAAGACTCTGGGTTAGTTTGTTTTAGGCCACGGTCATAGAAGTACCACAGACTGGGTGGCTTAAACAACACTGCATTTGCTCACAGTTACAAAGGCTGCTGCTGCTGCTGCTACCGCTAAGTCGCTTCAGTCGTGTCTGACTCTGTGCGACCCCATAGATGGCAGCCCACCAGGCTCCCCGTCCTTGCGGTTCTCCAGGCAAGAACACTGGAGTGGGTTGCCATTTCCTTCTCCAATGTATGAAAGTGAAAAGGGAAAGTGAAGTCGCTCAGTTATGTCTGACTCTTAGCAACCCCATGGACTGCAGTCTACCAGGCTCCTCCGTCCATGGGATTTTCCAAGCAAGCGTACTGGAGTGGGGTGCCATTGCCTTCTCCAGTTATGAAGGCTAGGAGTATGCAATCAAGTATGCAGATTCATTGAATCTGAGGCCTCTTCTTGGCTTCCATATGGCAGCCTTCTCTCTGTACCTTCACATGGTCTTTTTTCTTTGCATACACATTTGTGTCCAAATTTTCTCCCCTTCATCAATCATATTGGATTAGAACTCACCCTAATTGCTCCATTTTAAACTTAACTACTCTTTAAAAACCTCATCTCCAAATACAGTCACATTCTGAGGTACTGAGGGTTTGGGCTTCCACGTACAAATTTTGGGAGGGACACAATTCAGCCTATAACAGACCCTAAAGTAAAGGACTTCACTAAGTTATTCTTAGATTCTTGAGCTATAGAAAACATGAGATAATAAATGTTTCAAGCCACAAAGGTTTGGAATGATTTGATACATGGTGACATAACCAATATACTAGGTAAAATTTTCAGTTCAGTTCAGTTCAGTCGCTCAGTCGTGTCCGACTCTGCAACCCCATGAATCACAGCACACCAGGCCTCCCTGTCCATCACCATCTCCTGGAGTTCACTCAAACTCACGTCCATTGAGTCGGTGATGCCATCCAGCCATCTCATCCTCTGTCGTCCCCTTCTCCTCCTTCCCCCAATCCCTCCCAACATCAGAGTCTTTTCCAATGAGTCAGCTCTTCGCATGAGGTGGCCAAAGTACTGGAGTTTCAGCTTTAGCATCATTACCATTCGCCATCTGGGCCCAGTAAAAAAACAAGTTCATTAAAACTTTTCATATGAACGTAAAGCTAACAAACTCCCATTTTTAATTTCACATTTTCCTGGCTTTAAAGGTAAATGTATTTGAAATGACAAATGTCCTTTGTAGGCAAAAAACTGCTTAACTACTGTCATGCACAAATCTGGAGCATTTCCATCTGGTAAACACCAATTTCAGATTCAAATTCCTCTCTAAGAGGTTCAAGTTTATTATCACTTCTGGTACACTTCTTGCACTTACACCATCAAATGCAATATTTTGAAAAGTTTGAATTTCATCAGTTTCAAGAGAGAAGAGTCATTTTCTATGCTCTGTTTTTGCAAAATATTTTCAGTTTTAGATTTATGCTATGCTATGCTATGCTAAGTCGCTTCAGTCGTGTCCGACTCTGTGCAACCCCATAGATGGCAGCCACCAGGCTCCCCCGTCCCTGGGATTCTCCAGGCAAGAACACTGGAGTGGCTTGCCATTTCCTTCTCCAATGCATGAAAGTGAAAAGTGAAAGCGAAGTCGCTCAGTCGTGTCCGACTCTTAGCGACCCCATGGACTGCAGCCCACCAGGCTCCTCCATCCATGGGACTTTCCAGGCAAGAGTACTGGAGTGGGGTGCCATTGCCTTCTCCGTTTCGATTTATAATAACCCATTAGAATGTACTGACCAGCAGAATGAGCAATAAAATGATTTTTATCATCCCTGTATTATTAATTGCCTTTCATTCTATTTTGTGTAAAAACAAACTTCCTTCAATGCTTATCCACTTACAAACCATCTCAAGTAAATTAGTGTTTTTATTGCAAGATGGTACAAATTAACACATCAGGTTTTTACACTGACATCCACTCTTTATTCTGTTTGTTAATGAAAATGAATGGTCAACATTACTTAAAGACCAAGGAAACACACTCTTTTCAATTCAATTTTCCCCCTGCTAATTGTAAGCCTGTAACTAGATTATGACTTAGAATTTTTTTTTTTTTTACTAATGATTTCAAGACAGTCTTTATTCATTTAAACCTTTATGCCAGGAATTTCCAGTCTGCTACAAGGAAAGACCTGTGGATCATACCTTTAATTTAATCTTTGACAGAGTGTTTTCCAAAAATGCCTCTGTGCTTAAGTTCTAGGCAATAAAATCTATCATTGAGGACTGCTCTGTATGCTAGTTTTTATGTGTATTATTTTTATTGATCTTTTTTTGAGGGTCTGAAAAGCATTTATTGCTTTTCCTGTGACTACCAATATTTCAGTAGGCTACTAGTCAATGAAATTCAATTCATGTCTACAAGCATCATCCTCTATTTAGTTCTCACCTGTATTTGTAAGGGATTTGATGTAGATCATACCTGGATTGTCTAGTGGTTTTCCCTACTTTTTTCAATTTCAGTCTGAATTTGGCAATAAGGACTTCATGATCTGAGTCACAGTAAGCTCCCAGTCTTGTTTTTTCTGACTGTATAGAGCTTCTCCATCTTCAGCTGCAAAGAATATAATCAATCTGATTTTGGTATTGACCATCTGGTGCTGGACACGTGTAGAGCTGTCTCTTGTGTTGTTGGAAGATGGTGTTTGCTATGACCAGTGCATTCTCTTGGCAAAACTCTGTTAGCCTTTGCCCTACTTCATTTTGTACTCGAAGGCCAAACTTGCCTGTTTTCCAGGTATCTCTTAACTTCCTATTTTTGCATTCCAGCACCCTATAATGAAAAGGACATCTTTTTAGGGGGTTAGTTCTAGAAGGTCTTGTAGGTCATAATGGAAACCATTCAACCTCAGCTTCTTCAGTGTTACTGGTTGGGGTACAGACTTGGATTACTGTGATATTGAATGGTTTGCCTTGGAAACAAAGAGAGATCATTCTGTCATTTTTGAGACTGCATCCCAGTATTGCATTTCGGACTCTTTTGTTGACTATGAGGGCTACTCCATTTCTTCTAAGGGATTTTTGCCCACAGTAGTAGATATAATGGTCATCTGAGTGAAATTCACCCATCCCAGTCCATTTTAGTTCACTGATTCCTAAATTGTTGATGTTCACTCTTGCCATCTCCTGTTTGACCACTTGCAATTTACCTTGATTCATGAACCTAACATCCCAGGTTCTCAAAACTGTTCTTCACAGCATTGGACTATACGTCTATCATCAGTTACATCCATAAAACTGGGCGTTTTCACTTTGGCTCCATCTTGTCATTGATTCTGGAGTTATTTCTCCACTGATCTCCAGTAGCATATGGGCACCTACCAACCTGGGAGTTCATCTTTCAGTGTCCTATCTTTTTGCCTTTCATACTATTCATAGTATTCTCAAGGCAAAAATACTGAAGTGGTTTGCCATACCCTTCTCCAGTGGACCACGTTTTGTCAGAACTGTCCATCATGACACCATCTTGGGCGGCCCTATGAGGCATGGCTTACAGTTTCACTGAGTTAGACAGGGCTGTGATCCATGTGGTCAGTTTGGTTAGTTTTCTGTGACTGTGGTTTTCATTCTGTCTGCCCTCTGATGGATAAGAATAAGAGGGCCGTGGAAGCTTCCTGATGGGAGAAACTGACTGTGGGGAAAACTGGGTCTTATTCTGATGGGCAGGGTCATGTTCAGTAAATCTTTAATCCCAGTTTCTGTTGATGCTCAGGGCTGTGTTCCTTCCCTGCTGTTTGGCCTGAGGCCAAACTATGGTATGGGCACTGACTGTACCCATGGTATGGCCACTTCCTTCAAAAGGACTTATGCCCACACTGTTGTATTCAGTGCCCCGACCCTGATGTCCTTCAACAGTAAGTGAACTGTGAACTTTCAGACGTTCAAGTTGGACTCAGAAAAGGCAGAGGAACCAGGGATCAAATTTTCAACATCTGTTGGATCATAGAAAAAGCAAGAGAGTTCCCCAAAAAACATCTATTTCTGCTTTCTTGACTACGCCAAAGCCTTTGACTGTGTGGATCACAACAAACTGTGGAAAATTCTTCAAGAGATTCCAGGTAGTCTGGAATACCAGACTACCTGACCTACCTCCTGAGAAATCTGTATACAGGTCAAGAAGCAACAGTCAGAACTTGACATGCAACAACAGACTGGTTATAAATCAGGAAAGGAATACCAAGGCTGTATATTGTCACCCTGCTTATTTAACTTATGTGCAGAGGACATCATGTGAAATGCCAGGCTGGATGAAGCACAAATCAAGCACAGGCTTGACTCTCCCTGGAATCAAGATTGCAGGGAGAAACATCAATAGCCTCAAATATGCAGATGATATTACCCTTATGGCAGAAAGAGAACAGAAACTAAAGAGCCTCTTGATGAAAGTGAAAGAGGAGAGCAAAAAAGTTGGCTTAAAACTCAACATTCAAAAAACAAATATCATGGCATCTGGTCCCATCACTTCATGGGGAATAGATGGGGAAACAATGGAAACAATGACAGACTTTATTTTCTTGGGCTCCAAAATCACTGCTGATGGTGACTGCAGCCATGAAATTAAGACGCTTGCTCCTTGGAAGAAAAGCTATGACCAACCTAAACAGCATATTAAAAAGCAGAGACATTACTTTGCTGACAAAGGTCCGTCTAGGAAAGCTATGGTTTTCCCAGTAGTCATGTATGGATGTGAGAGGTAGACTATAAAGAAAGCTGAGTGCGAAGAATTGATGCTTTTGAACTGCATGTTGGAGAAGACTCTTGAGAGTCCCTTGGACTGCAAGGAGATGCAACCTTGGAAATCAAGTTTACCATTGAGCAAGCAGTAGCACTGTCAAGCTCAGCTTGACTTTGCAGTATTTATGCCTATGTATCACTTTTCTTTATTTGAAATAGCCTCAATTGTCTTTGCATACTTTCCTATTACCTCCCTTTCTTTCTTCCTTTGATCTTTATTACACTCTATCACCATTATTTCTGGGTGTCATTCATAGCATCAAAAGGGTAAACTTGCTCGATTCATGTAAAATCAGCTGTTACCCTGATATTTTCTGCAAGAACTGTCACTCTAGTTCTAGATATACATCTCACAGTTACTTAACTGAAATCCTGTCTGGCACGTATTAATGCCCAGAAATATGTGCTGTTTTATATATCCTTCTTTAAGAAGACTGATGTATAGATATAAAATGCCATGTTAATATTGCTAAAATCCTGATTATAATACACAATGCATTGTAGAAGGATATAAAATGGAAACTCTAGTATTTTACACATTTTGCTATACTGATTTGTAAAACTAGAAAGTCAAGACCTATGTATGAAAACACAGCAGTTCTCCTTTCCCTGCCCTACGATAGTTGCTGTCCAAGTAATCCATTTCAGGTTGGTGCCCACGGTCTGAGGCTTCCTTCAGATTGTGGTTTGAATGAGCGTGAAGGATTAGAATATAGAGAATTTGAATAAGGATTTTTCAAAAGTAAGCCAGAAGGAAAAACACCAATACAGTATACTAACGCATATATATGGAATTTAGAAAGATGGTAACGATAACCCTGTATACGAGACAGCAAAAGAGACACTGATGTATAGAACAGTCTTACGGACTCTGTGGGAGAGGGAGAGGGTGGGAAGATTTGGGAGAATGGCATTGAAACATGTAAAATATCATGTATGAAACGAGATGCCAGTCCAGGTTCGATGCACGATACTGGATGCTTGGGGCTAGTGCACTGGGACGACCCAGAGGTATGGTATGGGGAGGGAGGAGGGAGGAGGGTTCAGGATGGGGAACACATGTATACCTTGGTGGATTCATTTTGATATTTGGCAAAACTAATACAATTATGTAAAGTTTAAAAATAAAATAAAATTAATTAAAAAAAAAAAAAAGTCAAACAGCTGAGTTCTTGAATTTTTTCCCAACCCTGACTCTCACGGGTCTTTAGACCAGTCAGGGCTGTTGCCAGACTCTAGGCAATGGAACATAATTCTGATATGACAAGTTGAAGTTTATAAAAATAGGATTCGACAGCTAACCTTTAGAATGTATTTATTTTTATACACTCTGTTCAACAAGCAATTCAAAGCATATTCACTGCCTTCCAGGCACCAGGGCTGTGATAGGTAAAAGGGATGCAGAGATGATGTTGAGTAACAGCTGTACGGAACACTAAAATATATATTGACCTAGAGCTTTTGAAAGAATGCATGATATGAAACAAGGTTAACAATTAACTTTGTGGTTAATAGACCTTGAGAAAATCTCAAAATAAGAACATCTGAACTCACAGCAATCATTTCTGTGTTGTTTCACTTAGAATTATAATAAGTAAAAATCTATACTCTTTTCCAACAAATACAATATGTATTTCTAATAATTATTATTCACTTATAGTACGTATTAATACCAGAACACGGGCCATAGAGAAGATCGAACAGAAACATTTTCCCCCAAAAGTTGAACTAATTTATAACCATTTATTTAGAAGATCAAATTCCTTGCTTGGGTATGTGTAGGGGACTAATTTTGTTAATAGTCGTTCTTCAGGCCAGATTCAGGTACCAGAATTCACTGGAGAGAAAGGCGTCTTATCAGACTCTGCTATGAACATTTAGGAAATTTAGAGACAAAGACTGCTCAGAAAGTCCCAGGCACGGACAGTGCCAGGGGTGCCACGGCTGGTGTTGGTCCTTCTCCAATCCATTACTGATCAGAGGTGCCTATTAATAAATATTGGGTTGGCCAAGTTCATTTGGGTTTTTATGTTACATCATACGAAAGAATCGGAACGAACTTTTTGGCCAACCCAATATAGTCACCTAATATGCTGACACTCAAATTTTGATTTTTGTCTTGCCTGTGTAATCACAATTGGTATTGCTCTTTATGCCGCAAAATCTGAGCTACCCGTGAGTGCTTTCTGCGTTTGTCCTAAACCAGCTGGAGGCCAGCCTATACACTCTTATGAGCCAGGAGAATTACTGATCGTTACCAGCACCAGCTCCGTGGGCAACAGAGCTGGGTTCACCCTGCAGCGTCCCACTCACTAGTCACGGGAGATCGTGAGTTAAACATGTGCTGCCTCTGAGCCACAGTTTCCTCACCCAGAGAATGGGGATAGTACTTGCTTTACTGGTTTTTAAGAAATTTTATTGGCGTATAGCTCATTTACAATGTTGTGTTAGTGTCAGGGACAGCGAAGTGATTCAGTTGTACACACAGTCATTCTTTTTTCACATTCTTTTCCCATTTAGGTCGTCACAGAGTACTGAGCAGAGCTCCCTGTGCTATACAGTAGGTCCCTGTTGGTTATCTACTATAGAGTAGTATGTATGTGTTCATCTCAAGCTCCTAACAGTTTGGAGAACTAACCGAGACAGACACTTAGAGCAGGACTTCAGACGTGGTCGGCACTTGGTATTAATCTCCGATTACATGTCCTAAACTTGAACAAGGCTTGCCTAGCAGTGCCAGCCTTTAATGAATTTCAGGTGATTTCCACTATATTATACATACAACTACTCTGTTTTCCACACACAACCTGTGCAAAGCTATTTTTGACCATATTGTATTTAAATTGTCTGGAAATATTTTAAGCCTATCATGACCCACTCTTTCACAAAACAGCCCTGTTTTCTAATGTAATTTAATGCAAGTACCTCAACAGTGGGTAATCTGAATTTTAATCTAATACTATAGCACTGGTACCTTCATCCTAGTTCAAGAATTCCTTTTAGAGTTCCTCACTAACATAAAACTAGGTTGCTCTGTAATACTGTTAATCAAATGACAAGGAAATAAGCATTCTCATGTGATCTAAATACTGACAAAAGGTAAAATATTCAGAAATCTATTTAAATACATTCATTAGAAAATGAAAACTACAGAAGAGAATGGAAGGATCACTAAATTCTACTTGATTGTAAATATCCCATCAAATGAAAGTTTCTCTTTGAAATAGGTTGGTTGTAAGGTCATTTTTTCTGGAACCCAGTATTTTTAAAATGCTGATATAATCAGAAAAAAAAGTGGAGAAAAAAGTGTGAGAAAACCAAATGAATTGAGAAGTACATTTAAGTACAAAAATAAGCCCTGTGCCCCTACCCCAAGCCACAGCCCTGACTGGAAACTCACAATAAGACTGCAGCTTTCCTAACTCCCTCCATCCTCATGCTAATTCCCATACCCTCTACTCCAGGACAGACCTTTCTGATGTTTCCAGCCTTTGAACTATTTTCTGTATCATGCACTCCATCTAAAATGCCCACTCCTGCCATCTTTGCTCATCAAACATCCTGCCCGTCCTGTAAGGCTCTGCCCAGAGGCCAGCGCCTGTGCAGGTCGGTCTCTTCCTCCCACCCTTACTGCTGGCACCATCCAGGGTTCATCGACCCCCATCTGTCTTATTCTGTTTGAACCTCAGCTGAATAAGGACATGAAATAGCCCTCTCAACCAACTCACCCTCACTTCACCACATCCCCAGCAAAAGCCCCAGCAGAGGCACCCAGAAGGGGTTTGAACAACTGCAGGTGGTGTCGCCCTGCTGTCCCAGGTCAGCCGCTCACCTCCGTGCAGCTCAGAGCACAGACACCGGAGCTGACAGGAGCCAGGAAAGGTGCATTGTAAGTCTCAGCATCAAGCCATTTCATCTGGAAATGCAGCAAGTGTGGAAAACAAGGACTCTTTTGTTCAAGTTAATACTTTTCTTGAAACACAGAGATAGTTAATATCAGCTGAGAGGGAGAAAAGGGAGGAACGGAGGGACAGGCAGACCTAGGATGTGTTTAGGAAGGTCACAAAATATATTAGACTCACATCCTCCTTAAATCCATTATCAAAACAAATATCTCTTATTTTAAAAGATTATTTTGAAGAATGAAAAAGTAATATTTTTACTGTCAACTTATCTATGCTACAGCATCGCTTAAAATGTTACCACGTTTCTGGGGACTGACCCAAAAAGGTAGTATTCCTTAAAATCTATAAAAGAATCTAGATTGGGGGAAAAAACCAAGTACTATTTTATTTTGTCCCATTATATTCAATAGTAAAAGAGAGTACTAATTAGGATTTTTTATTTGTTTTCTTTCTTCATACCAAGACATTATACCTTTCAGAAGCACATCATCACTGAAACCAAACGACTTCATTCTTAAGAAGACTGGATTGTTTTTTAATAATTCATTGTCTTTATGACTTCAATCTGCTTAGTAACGATCTGACCAATTAAAAAAGCGTATATGCCTAAAACATAAAAGGAACATATGAAAAGCTTCTAACAGTATAAACAGGAGGAGGTCTGAATCAGCTATTCCATTTTAGATGCAGGAACAACTGACCAGCAGAATAAATGCTTATATAGGCTGTTACTGTTCTAAATAAACTGAGTTATATCAAATATACATAAAACATACCTTTGTAGTACTTGGAATTTGGGGTTTGTTTCTATCTTTGTATTGATGTTCTGTTGTACTGTAGTTCTGCAAAATGTGAGAGAAAGTGGATGAAGGGCATTTAGGATCTTTTTATTTATTGATTTACAATATTATATTAGTTTCAGGTGTACAGCACTGTGATTCAGTATTTTTATAGATTATACTCCATTAAAAGTTATTATAAGATAATGGGTATAATTCTTTGTGGTATACAACAGAGCTTGTATGTTGCTTATTTCCTAAATTGTAGTATCTCTTTTCGGAGAAGGCGATGGCACCCCACTCCAGTACTCTTGCCTAGAAAATCCCATGGACGGAGGAGCCTGGTAGGCTGCCGTCCATGGGGTCACAGAGTCAGACACGACTGAGTGACTTTCCTTTAACTTTTCACTTTTATGTGTTGGAGAAGGAAACGGCAGCTCACTCCAGTGTTCTTGCCTGGAGAATCCCAGGGATGGAGGAGCCTGGTGGGCTGCCGTCTATGGGGTCGCACAGAGTTGGACACGACTAAAGCGACTTAGCAGCAGCAGCAGTTTCTTTTTTAATTTCATATCCTCCCTGATTTATCCCTTTTCCATTCCTTCTTCCATTTGGTAACCACTAGTTTGTATTCTATATCTGTGAGTCTGCCTCTGTTTTGCATATAAATTGTTTATTTTTTTTAGATTCCACATATAAGAGATATCATACAGTATCTGCTTTCTCTGACTTATTTCACTAAGCATAATATTCTCTAGGTCCATCTACATTGCTGAAAATGCAGAATTTCATTCTTTTTTAATGGCTGGCTAATATTCCATTGTATACATATACAACACATCTTCTTTATCCATTCATCTGTTCATGGGCGACTGGTTTACTTCCTTTCATATACTGACTATTGTAAATAATGCTACTATGAACACTGGGGTGCATATATCTTTTGAAGTTAATGTTTTCACTTTTTCCAGATATACATTCAGGAGTGAATTGCTAGATCATATGGTAGCTCACTTTGTTGACAAAGGTCTGTAGAGTCAAAGCTATGGTTTTTCCAATAGTCACGTACGGATGTGAGAGTTGGACCATAAAGAAGGCTGAGCACCAAAGAACTGATGCTTTTGAACTGAGGTGCTGGAGAAGACGTCTGAGAGTCCCTTGGATTGCAAGGAGATCAAACCAGTAAATACTACGGGTAATCAACCCTGAATATTCATTAGAAGGACTGATGCTGAATCTGAAGCTCCAATACTTTGGCAACCTGATACAAAGAGCCAACTCATTGGGAAAGACCCTGATGCTGGGAAGGACTGACGGTAGGAGAAGGGGGTGAGAGAGGATGAGCTGACTGGAACATGAGTCTGAGCAAAACTGCAGGAGATGGAGGAGGACAGGGAGGCTGGCATGCTGCAGTCCATGGGGTTGCAGACAGTCAGACACGACAGCGACTACACAACAACAATGGTGATTCTACTTTTAGTTTTCTGAGAAGCCTCCATCCTGTTTTCTACATTGGTTGTATAAATTTACATTCTCACTGACAATGTACAAGGGTTCCTTCCCTCTTCTCCACATCCTTGCCTACATTTGCTATTTGTAGATTTCTTTCTGATGGTGGCCATTCTGACAGGTGTGAGGAGATATCTAGTTTTTTTCGTTTGTATTTCTCTAACAAAGTTGAACACCTTTTCATGTGCCTGTTGGTCATTCATGTAGCTTCTCTGGAAATATGTCTATTCAGGTCTTCTTTCCATTTCTTCACTGCTGTTGAAAGTGTTAGTCACTCAGTCGTGTCCAACTTTGCAACACTATGGATTGTAGCCCATCAGGCTCCTGTGTACAAAGAATTCTCCAGGCAAGAATACTGGAATGGGTTGTCATTCCCTTCTCCAGGGGGTCTTCTCAACCCAGGGACTGAACCTGGGTCTTCTGCATTGCAGGAAGATTGTTTAAAATCTGAGCCACTTTTTTTTTTTTTTGGAAATTAAGTAGTCTGGTAGGCTGCAGTCCATGGGGTCGCTAAGAGTCGGACACGACTGAGCAACTTCACTTTCACTTTTCACTTTCATGCATTGGAGAAGGAAATGGCAACCCACTCCAGTGTTCTTGCCTGGAGAATCCCAGGGATAGGGGAGCCTGGTGGGCTGCCGTCTATGGGGTGGCACAGAGTTGGACACGACTGAAGCGACTTAGCAGCAGCAGCAGCAGAGGTGTTTATCTATTTTGGAAATTAATCCTTTGTTGATCAGAACATTTGCAAATATCTTCTCCCATTTTGTACGTAGGTTCTCTTTCATTTTGTTAATGATTTACTTTGCTGTGCAAAAGCTTTTAAGTTTAATTAGGTCCTATTTATTTTTGCTTTTATTACTTCTGGCTTAGGAGACAGATGCAAAAAAAAAATTGCTATGATTTATGTCAAGTAAGTGTTCTGCCTACGTTCTCTTTTATAAGTTTTATGGTTTCAGGTCTTACATTTAGGTCTTTAATCCACTTTGAGTTAATTTTTGTTTATGGTGTTAGAAAATGTTCTAATTTCATTCTGTTACATGTAGCTGTTCAGTATTCCCAGCACTACTTATTGAAGAGACTATTTTTTCTTCATTGTATACTCTTGCCTCCTCTGTCAATTGACCTAGGTATGTGAGTTTATTTCTGGGCTCTCTATTCTATTCCACTGATCTATGTGTCTGGTTTTGTGCCAATATGACACTGGTGTTTTGATTACTGTAGCTTTGTAACACAGTCTGAAATCTAGGAGTATGATACCTCCAGCTTTGTCTTTACTTTTCAGGATTTCTTTGGCATTTCAGAGTCTTTTGTGGCTCCATGTGAATTTTATTTTATTTTTTTCCATGTGAATTTTAGGCTTACTTATTCTAGTTCTGTGGAAAATGCCATGGGTATTCTAATAGGGACTGCATTAAATCTATAGATTGCTTTGAGTAATATGGCCATTTTAACAAAATTAATTCTTCCAATCCAAGAGCACGGGATATCTTTTTTCTTTATATATGTATATATATATTATTGAAGCATAGTTAACTTACAATGTTTTAGGCATACAGGTAGGTGATTCAGTTATATATACATGTATGTTGTCTTTCAGATTATTTTTCATTATAGGTTACAAGATATTGACTATAATTCCCTGTGCTATACAGTAAACCTCTGTTGCTTACTGTGTATCTATTTTTTTTAAATTAAAGTAGAAATCTAGCATTCTATTCATACTAAGTCAAACAAGTAGAAACAAAATGTCATAATTTTTTTAGCAGGGCAAAAATTCGTAAGTTTTTTAAAATAAATATTTTATATGTGTGTGTGTATATATATACACAGACACACACACACACACAAAGGCATTTCTACTACACTTGAGAAAGCCTTGGAAAAAAACATCAAAAAAAAAAAAAAAAAAAAAAGAAGCAATGGAGTAATTGGAAAACATAAATTAAACGAAATACACTGTATATGAATAGAAAACGTGAAACAAACTTCATAAAAGTAAAAGATCATCATATAGTCCAACTGTTTTTAAACATGACTGCAAGAGCATGGGGTATCTTTGCATTCCTTTGTATCATCTTCAATGTCCTTCATCAATGTTTTACAGTTTTTGGAGTACAGGTCTTTCATCTCTCTGATTAAGTGTATTCTTAGGTATTTTATTCTTTTTGATGAAACTTTTAACAGAATTTTTAACTTTCTCTAATACTTCATTATTAGTGTACAGAAAAGTGACAGGTTTCTGTATATTAATCTTTTCTCCTGCAACTTCGCTGAATTAATTTATTAGTTCTAATAGTTTTTGGGAAGAAGCTTTAGGGTTTTCTATACACAGTGTCATGTCATCTGCAATAGTGGCAATTTTACTTCTTTCTTAAATGCCTTTTATTTATTTTTCTTGTCTGAGTACTGTGATTAGGACATCTAATACTACGTTAAATAGAAGTGGCATGAGTGGGCATGAGAGGAAAGGCTTTTGGCTTTTCACTGTATGATGTTAGCTGCGGGCTTCTCATAAATAACTTTTATGATGCTGAGATATGTTCTCTCTTACCCACTTTGCTGAGAGCTTTTTTTAAATCGTGAATGGATGTTGCTGCTGTGCTATGCCAGGTTGCTTCAGTCATGTACAACTCTTTGCAACCCTATGGGCTGTAGCCCACCAGGCTACTCTGTCCCCGGGATTCTTCTGGTAAGAATACTGGAATGGATTGCCATGCCCTCCTCCAAGGGATCTTCCGGGCCCAGGGACTGAACCTGCGTCTCTGAAGTCTCCTGCTTTGGCAGGCAGGCTCGCTACCACTAGCGCCACTTAAATTCTGTCAAGTGCTTTTTCTGAGTCTGTTAAGATGATCGTGGGTTTTTATCCTTCCTTTCTGTCAATGTGAAGTTTCACAGTAACTGATTTGCTAATGCTGAACTTTCCTGTGTTCTAGAAAAAGTCCAGCTTATCATGATGTATGACCCTTTTTATATTGTTGGATTTGGTTTGCTACTATTGTCTTGAAGATTTTTGCATCTATATTCATCAAAGGCATTCGCCTATAATTTTCTTTTTTTGTAATGTCTTTGTCCGGTTTTGGTATCAGGATAATGATGGTCTTGTAGAATGAATTTGGGAGTGTTCTGTCCTCTTCAATTTTTTTTGAACAGTTTGAGAAGGATAGGTATTATCTCTTCTTTATATATTTGGTAAAAAGGACCTTTATTTTTACAACTATATGTGAATCAATAATTACCTCAATAAAAGTGTCAATAAAAATAATTTTTAAAAATTCCAAATATAAAAATATAAGTGACATTAGGAACAATGATTACAGCTAGGCTTGCACTTCCAAGTATATAAGTAAGGAAGACGTTTTCTTTTTTTTACAATATAAGATCAGATAATACTTGAATACACTTGCTTGGACGTGCATTATCCAATATAGTATCCACTTGCCATGATTAAAACAAAATACAAAAATTCACTGCTCAATAGCACTTAATGAGCCAGTATTCAGTTGTTACATGTTGCCATAACAGCACAGAATGAAATGTCCATCCATCAGGACAGAAAGTTCTATCAGACAGCACTGTCACACAATCATGTAAAATATTAAAAATAAAAAGTGATTTATGAATGAATCAATGAATAAATAACTTAGCTTATGAACAAACCTATAAAAACATAAATTTCCACATTTCATGTGCTAAAGATTCATAATTGCCTAGTTATCTTTCAACATCTTTTATCCTTAATTATTATCTATTATCTCTGTTGAATATCTCAACTCAAACCAATTAACAAAATATCTGTGCCAATTTGAGAAGAGTCCATGTAGTTTGTAATTCACAAAAATATGCAGATAGTATAACTTAAAATAATATTCCTATACATATATTAAAAAATTACACAGTCTATATCCACCAGAATAGCTGAAATTAAAAAGTCAGATGACACGAAATGTTGGTGAGGATGTAAAGAGGAAAAAAAAAAAACTCTGAGGCTGGAGGGAGGTAAAATGCTATATCTATCTTAGGAAAATGTCTGGCAGTTACTTAGAGGACTAAACACATACCTGCCCTATCACCCCAACAATTCCCCTGCTGCTGCTACTGCTGCTAAGTTGCTTCAGTCGTGTCCGACTCTGTGCGACCCCATAGATGGCAGCCCACCAGGCTCCCCCGTCCCTGGGATTCTCCAGGCAAGACCCTCCCCTACTAGTTATTCATCCAAGAAAATGAAAACACGTCTACAGAAAGCCCTATACAGGACCCTGACTGAAGCTTCATTCTCAGCAGAGACTGGAAACAGCCTAGGTGTCTATTAACAGAAGAGGTAAACTATTGGTATAATTGCATGATGGCGTTGTTAAGTTGGGTCTCACTCTTTGTGACCCCATGGACTGTAGTCTGCCAGGCTCCTCTGTCCATGGGATTTCCAGGCAAGAATACTGGAGTGGGTTGCCATTTCCTCCTCCAGGGGATCTTCATGATTCATGGATTGAACTCATTTCTCCTGCATCGTCAGGTGGATTCTTTACCACTGAGTCACCAGTGAATCCCTTGGTCAATGGCATACTATGTCGCCATAAAAAGCCACTTTTTTACACAATATGAATAAATCTAATTATTCATAATTATGATAAGTGGACCAAGAACATACTATAGGACTCCACTGATATGAAGTTCTAGAACACACAAAGCTTATCTATGGTGCAACAAAATGAAGCAAAACAAAACTCAGAGAAGGGATTGCCTCTGGAAGAGAATGAGGGGAAAGAATGACTGGAGGTGATGTATGCTGCTTGTTACTTTTAGAATTTATAGATTTTCTTTTTAACTGAAACAAAGAAATGGAATAAAAGAAGAATAAATTAATTGCTAACTGAGTTTTCTCTTTACTGGCAATCACACAGCTAGTTTAAAAATCAGTAATAGAGACTTGAGATACTGAGATATGACAAGATGATCAAAAGATTTGTGTAGATGTCTTAGAACAAATGTGTCTCTCCTCACCCACTGTCAACTTATCCCAGTTCAGCAAGGCACAGACATTCCAGTTTTTCTGCTGCAAAGAAATTACAAAGGCTATTACAATATGTTACGTCTCTCCATAAGGGCTTTCATATTTAGAATTAATCCATAATGACTAAGCAATCTGAATATAATATTGCCATCAATTTACCATTTCTTGCAGTTCTTGGGCAGTCAGTGAAATGATAAAAGAAAAATGTTCTCATTCACAAAACAGTGAAAAAAGTGCAAAGTGTTTTTGGTGTCACTGGCATAATTAACAATTCTGGTACATATACACTGAAAAGAGAAATAATAAGTCATTCATTTTCCATCTAATTAATTTGGATTCTTGCTTAACTTTGTCTCAAGGAATCTAGAATGAAATAAAGGTTTTCTCCTCCACTCCCCTCAATTATAAAAACCAATAAGAACTTTCTGTATAGCACAGGGAGCTCTGCTCAGTATTCTATAATAACCTAATTGGGAAAAGAATTTGAAAAAGAAAAGATGCATGTGTATGTATAACTGAATCACCTTGCCACCCCTGAAACTAACACCACATTAATCAATTGTGCTCCAATATAAAATAAAAATGAAAAAAAAAAAAACACCAAAAAACTCCACAATTTTCTTTTGCAGACAGTGAGTACAGACAGAAGCCACAGTCAAAAGAGGCTGGCAGAGGCTGAAGAGCAGCTTTTCCCGGGGGCTCTAGACAGAGTCCCACCTGTTGCCCCTACTCCCAGACCTGGGCACCCTGGGACAGGCGGTCAGGGGTAAGGCTGCAGATCCATGCAGAGTCCACTTGATCCTTTTGTCAGGTCTCCGGTTCTTTCTTTAAACATGTTACAACTTCCAAGACTCCTCTGAAAATCTCCAAAATGAAAACAAGGCTATTTGGAGGAACTTTAGGACAACCTTGATCTATAATCATCCACATAAGAGCTCCTTGCTAATGGAGCAAAACAGCACGTTGTTTATACATGAGCACGTATGCCTCCGAGCTCGGAAAAAGCTGGTGCTTACAGGCGGTTAACTCAATTTGAGGATGTGAAATTAAAGACAAGTTACTACTATGAAAACAGGTGAACATTCTTTTAAGATCATGAATATTTTATAAAAATTCATGGAAGTTATAGATTCAATATGTGTGCTGACTATTCTAGATGCTTTATTTTAAGGCTAAGTGAGCGACTGCTCCCAGAGTTCTTAGAAAAGACAGATTTGCAGGAGCTGGAGGGCCAGGGAAGGGGTTCTGAGGATCGACTAACAATAGGACAGCAGCTGCCTCTATTTTACAATGAAGTAAGTCCATGAGAGCCGTCTGGCCCACGGTGCTCGCTGCATCACTGCCTTGCATTTGCCTGCATAGCACTTTACAGTTTAAGGTGCATTTTCACAAACTGAGTTACTGTTCTGCTGCCTATCAGCAACTATTCTAGGCAGTACCACCTACATTTGCGCCCAAAAGGGGACATAAATTAAGTGCATGTCCAGAAGCAAGAGGCAGACTAGAGACTGAGACATGCAGACTTTTTCTGGATTCTAATGCATTTGACTCAGACTGTTTTTCCTTCTGTTAATTTCTTAAGTTCCTCTTGCTGACATGTTGGGACTTAGGAGAGAAGATGATTCTTTTGATGTTTTTTTTTTAAAGAAATGACTTTTTTTAAAAAATTTTTTGTTTTGGCCATGTCCTGCAACTTGTGGGATCTTAGTTCCCCAACCAGGTATTGAACCCAGGGGCTCGGCAATGAGAGGGCAGAGTCCTAATCATTGGACCACCAGGGAATTCCCTTTTTCTGGTTTATTTTTAAGATAGACACCTGGGGCACCTTAGCTTTTCTGCCTGCTAGAGTTAGCACTGGGGTGACAAGATGCCACGGGTATCAGGGAGCCTAGATCACAAGAAAAGTTTGGGAATCGTGGATGGGTCTCATCCAATCAGTTGAAATTCTGAATGCAACAAAAGACTGACTTCCCTTGAGCAAGAGGGAATTCTGCCCGCCTTAGGACTTAAAGCTGTGACCTTAGCTCTGCCTGGGTTTCCAGTCTGATTTTGGATTTAATAGTCTATGTAATCATAACAGCTAATTCGTTAAAATCAACCAACCAATCAGTCCACACACACACACACACACACACACACACACACACACACACAATTGGATCTGTTTCTCTAGAGAACCCTGATGAATACACAAAGTTTTTCCCCTCTGGTGAAATGTGAAAATACATGCAAACATAATAAATTCATACCTCATATATATCAATATGTATCTTCTAAGATTAAGAACATTCCCCTACATATACATGATTCTATTATCATACCTAAGAGAACTGGCTTTAATTCAATAGTATCTAACATATAGTTAATATTACAATTCTCCCAGCTGTCCCCAAAATGTATTTTGTACTTTGCTTTGTTAAGGACCCAACCAAGGACTATTCACTGCATTTGGAAAAAGCCATCTTTTTTCAGGAAACAGACTAGTAAACAGGGTCCAAAATCCAGCGTACAAGCTGTTTTTTGTGAGAATTCTATATAAGGTGATGCTGGGCCTTCTTTATTGTCATGTCAGGAAACATAAAACATATCAGGTTATTTCATCTCTGGCAATAAGCATTAACAATTTTAAACAACAACAAAAAAATCAATACCAAGTATACAGACCTTCTGGTCCAGATTGTGCTACAATTATTTACCAAATACTTCTAAGGAACTTGCATTTCATACAACCTACAGAAACAGCAGGCCACGATCCCATGATTAAGATATGGGTGTGAGCTAAGTCGCTTTCGTCATGTCTGACTCTGTGACCCCATGGACTGTAGCCCGCCAGGCTCCTCTGTCCATGAGCTTCTCCAGGCAAGAGTGCTGGAGTGGCTTGCCATGCCCTCCTCCAGGGGATGTTCCCCACCCAGGGACCAAACCTGCATCTCTTCCATCTCCTGCATCGGCAGGCGGGTTCTCGTACCCCTAGTGCCACCTAGGAAGCCCCCAAGAAAGGTAAAGAATCTGAAAAAGAATGTATCTGTGCATAACTGAAGGTATGACTGAATCACTTTGCTATCCACCTAAAACTAACATAGCACTGTAAATCAACTATGCCCAAAAAATTAAAAAGATCTTCAGACTTTACAGTAAAAATTTGCAGATAAAGATAATTCACCTCAAAGGCCTTGCTTATTCAAGTCATTGTTGGGGAAGAACCAGGAGCAAGGTTAGTCTGTCACAATCCTACTCAAAGAAAACCAGACCCCTGTCACTTCCCTTTAGTTTTCCTTACAATCCTTACTTTGTTTTTGTTTGTTTTTTGTTGTTTGGATTTTTTTTTCAAAGCTCAAGAACAATTTTATATTCCAGATCTCTTGGGAAATAAGATTCCTAAATGGAGCTTACTCAATTTTGTAGTGGAAACTAAAGCCCAACCATCTCTTTCTCAGGATGCCAATGGGTTTTCTGTTTGTTTTTCACTTTTTAAAAATAACAACATGACTGTTTCATACTCTGATGCAAGTAAAATGAATTTCTATATTTCACCTTCCTTTCCGCTCACACTTGAAAATCCAGAATAAATTCAGGAAAAATACTGAGAGAAGAAGAAAATGAAATGACTATTAAATGAAAGATTCTGAGACATAAGCTTCTTGATGTTAGTGAACTGAAGAGGGTCTGCTGGCCCAGGTATATTTTGTCATCAATTCTACACAGCACCTCCACACATGCGTTTCACTTACACACATTTATATATGAACTTGAAACCGGAGTGCCGAGATGAATTCTGAATCAGTGGTGTCTGTCTCTCCCTCTTGCTGGCTGTTATACAGCAATGATGAGAACTGTACCTGGAGGCCTCTCTCCTCATTCATCCTTAACTTTTTACAGTAAGTCAATGAAATATTTGCACTTGCAATTCTTGAGGGAGTATATTTATTTTAACACTGAAAGTCATCCATAAACATTTCCACAATTGGGGGAAGGGAGGGATTTAATATACTTTCAAAACAGAGATAAAATTTCCCAGCTAATAAAAAAGAAGAATTGAGAGAAAAGAGAACGTATCTTAACTTTTCCAAAGGGATCAAAGTCAAGAAAAGGTAAGTAGAATACTTTTCTTAGCATCATTACCTATACATTTACTGATCTCATTGAAACAAACTATGATCAATTTGTACAAAATTCTTAACAACTGTCTTTTGAGACATCATAACTCTTGGTTATAAAGTATTATGCATATTTTATAGCTCAGTTAAACTTCCTTAAAATCAGGGACTCTGTTGTATTCATTTGTGAATCCACCCCCTACTGTACCCTCTCTAACTTAGCTAAGAGAATTTTCAAATAAATAGATGTATCATTCCTAAATCTGAGGACAAGTCTATTATGAATATCCCCTCCAACATATCCTGAACTTTAAATACCAAATTACTATTAACCAGTCAAACTTTTTTTTTTCCTGCTTTGGGAAATCATTTAAGAGTTTCTTTTTATACAATAATGATTATGAAATATGACTGAACACAGAGCAATTTGAATCCCCTTGTGGGAGAACACAATATAACTCATTTTTAGTGTTTCTCGTTTTCTCAGTTCTGGCCTAGGAGTGTGAACATGTTAGTCACTCAGTCATGTCCGACTCTTTGTGACTTCATGGACTTTAGCCCGCCAGGCTCCTCTGTCCCTGGAATTCTCTAGGCAGGAATACTGGAGTGGGCAGCCATTCCCTTCTCCAGGCGATCTTCCCCACCCTGGGACTGAACCCAGGTCTCCTGCACTGCAGGCAGATTCTTTACCATCTGAGCCACCAGGGAAGCCTAATGTTTAAGCCCCCCAAATAAGGAAACACATTAATAAAAGAAGTTTATGGTTTCCAATAAGTTCTAACAGATGGTTTCAGAACACATACCATAGCTTTAAATGCATAATTTCACCCTATAAATACGCTGCAAAGCATTAAAAATAGATCATAGCACATACGCCTTATGGGGCAAATGAAATGATAAAAGCAATTCTGTAGTAGATAAACTCATAAGAGATAATATTTGTTTACAACTATGTGTCCCTTTCAATAAAATGAGTGGATTAAATGTGATAGCTTTTGACATAGTTCTATTCCAAACATAGTAAAAGAGCAAAGATTTTCCTTTTAACAAATATTTTTGTGACAGATTAGGGTTTTTGAATTTAAATTTTTTATATTGCTCCCTCACTAATAAGAAACCAAGTTATATTTAAACACTAGGAGAATTTATTATTGTATTATATTAGGTAAAAAAATAAAACAAGATAAAACTTGGCAAAGCCAAATGACAACTATCTTTGAAGGAATTTTCCTTCTTAAGATAGTTTTTTCTGTTGAATTCTCTCTTGCAGCATTTTTGACAATTTCAGATCTAACTTATAATTGCAGTTAAAATGTATTCTACTAGAATGCAAAAATTAAATAGCAAGAAATTAATCAATTATTCTGTATTATATTTCTATCATACTTTATAATTTTCAACATAATTGCCTGATGTTTTAACTTACAGATTAACAGGAGGATGGAAAAAGAGACTGGTAGGTAACAGCTGGACTCAGCATGTGAAATCTGTGCATGACAAAGAACAACTACTAAAATACCTTTTACACGAAAATCACATAAATGGATAAAAAAGATATGGTACATATATACAATGAACGATTGATTACTCATCCATAAAAAAGAATGAAAGAATGCCATTTGGAGCTACATAGATGGATCTATAGATTACCATATTAAGGAAGTAGGTCAGAAAGAGAAAGACAAATATTAATACCATATGAGATCACTTATATTTTGTTGTTGTTTAGTCACTAAGTTGTATACGACTCTTTGCGACCCCATGGACTGCATCCCATCAAGTCCTCTGTCCATGGGATTACCCAGGCAAGAATACTGGAGTGGGTTGCCATTTCCTTCTCCAGGGGATCTTCTTGCCCCAGGGATCAAGCCCATATCTCCTGCATTGGCAGGCAGAGTCATTACTGCTAAGCCACCAGGTGGCTCATCACTTTTACATGGAATCTAAAATACGGCACAGATGAACCTATCTACGAAACAGAAGCAGACTGACAAAGAACACGGATGGGGGTGGGGGTGCTGATCAGGAGTTGGGGACCAGCAACTGCAAACTACTGTATACAGAATGGATAAGCAGCAAGGTCTTGTATAGCACAGGGAACTATATTCAATACCCTGTGGAAAATCGTAATGGAAAAGAACATGAAAACAAATGTGTGTGTGTATATATATATATATGCAGACACATAGGAGCCGTGGCTGTGCGGGCACAGGAGGGCTTAGAGGAGCTATCCCACGTTGAAGGTCAGGAAGGGCGGCGGTGAGGAGATACCCCTTGTCCAAGGTAAGGAGCAATGGCTGCGCTTTGCTGGAGCAGCCGTGAAGAGATACCCCACAACCAAGGTAAGAGAAACCCAAGTAAGATGGTAGGTGTTGCAAGAGGGCATCAGAGAGCAAACACACTGAAACCATACTCACAGAAAACTAGTCAATCTAATCACACTAGGACCAAAGCCTTGTCTAACTCAATGAAACTAAGCCATGCCGTGGGGCAACCCAAGACGGGCAGGTCATGGTGGAGAGATTTGACAGAATGTGGTCCACTGGAGAAGGGAATGGCAAACCACTTCAGTATTCTTGCCTTGAGAACCCCATGAACAGTATGAAAAGGCAAAATGATAGGATACTGAAAGAGGACCTCCCCAGGTCAGTAGGTGCCCAATATGCTACTGGAGATCAGTGGAGAAATAACTCCAGAAAGAATGAATGGATGCAGTCAAAGCAAAAACAATACCCAGCTGTGGATGTGACTGGTGATAGAAGCAAGGTCTGATGCTGTAAAGAGCAATATTGCACAGGAACCTGGAATGTCAGGTCCATGAATCAAGGCAAATTGGAAGTGGTCAAACAAGAGATGGCAAGAGTGAATGTCGACATTCTAGGAATCAGCGAACTGAAATGGACTGGAATGGGGGAATTTAACTCAGATGACCATTATATCTACTACTGTGGGCAGGAATCCCTCAGAAGAAATGGAGTGGCCATCATGGTCAACAAAAGAGTCTGAAATGCAATACTTGGATGCAATCTCAAAAACGACAGAATGATCTCTGTTAGTTTCCAAGGCAAACCATTCAATATCAAAGTAATCCAAGTCTATGCCCCAACCAGTAACGCTGAAGAAGCTGAAGTTGAACGGTTCTATGCAGACCTACGAGACCTTTTAGAACTAACACCCAAAAAAGATGTCCTTTTCATTATAGGGGACTGGAATGCAAAAGTAGGACGTCAAGAAACACCTGGGGTAACAGGCAAATTTGGCCTTGGAATACGGAATGAAGCAGGGCAAAGACTAATAGAGTTTTGCCAAGAAAATGCACTGGTCATAACAAACACCCTCTTCCAACAACACAAGAGAAGACTCTATACATGGACATCACCAGATGGTCAACACCAAAATCAGATTGATTATATTCTTTGCAGCCAAAGATGGAGAAGCTCTATACAGTCAGCAAAAACAAGACCAGGAGCTGACTGTGGCTCACACCATGAACTCATTATTGCCAAATTCAGACTTAAATTGAAGAAAGTAGGGAAAATCACTAGACCATTCAGGTATGACCTAAATCAAATCCCTTATGATTATACAGTGGAAGTGAGAATAGATTTAAGGGCCTAGATCTGATAGATAGAGTGCCTGATGAACTATGGAATGAGGTTCATGACATTGTACAGGAGACAGGGATCAAGACCATCCCCATGGAAAAGAAATGCAAAAAAGCAAAATGGCTGTCTGGGGAGGCCTTACAAATAGCTGTGAGAAGAAGAGAAGCAAAAAGCAAAGGAGAAAAGGAAAGATATAAACATCTGAATGCAGAGTTCCAAAGAATAGCAAGAAGAGATAAGAAAGCCTTCAGCGATCAATGCAAAGAAATAGAGGAAAACAACAGAATGGGAAAGAGTAGGGATCTCTTCAAAAAAATCAGAGATACCAAGGGAACATTTCATGCAAAGATGGGCTCGATAAAGGACAGAAATGGTATGGACCTAACAGAAGCAGAAGATATTAAGAAGAGATGGCAAGAATACACAGAAGAACTGTACAAAAAAGATCTTCACGACCCAGATAATCATGATGGTGTGATCACTGACCTAGAGCCAGACATCCTGGAATGTGAAGTCAAGTGGGCCTTAGAAAGCATCACTACGAACAAAGCTAGTGGAGGTGATGGAATTCCAGCTCTTTCAAATCTTGAAAGATGATGCTGTGAAATGCTGCACTCAATATGCCAGCAAATTTGGAAAACTCAGCAGTGGCCTCAGGACTGGAAAAGGTCAGTTTTCATTCCAATCCCAAAGAAAGGCAATGCCAAAGAATGCTCAAACTACTGCACAATTGCACTCATCTCACACGCTAGTAAAGTAATGCTCAAAATTCTCCAAGCCAGGCTTTAGCAATATGTGAACGGTGAACTTCCTGATGTTCAAGCTGGTTTTAGAAAAGGCAGAGGAATCAGAGATCAAATTGCCAACATCCGCTGGATCATGGAAAAAGCAAGAGAGTTCCAGAAAAACATCTATTTCTGCTTTATTGACTATGCCAAAGCCTTTGACTGTGTGCATCACAATAAACTGTGGAAAATTCTGAAAGAGATAGGAATACCAGACCACCTGATCTGCCTCTTGAGAAATTTGTATGCAGGTCAGGAAGCAACAGTTAGAACTAGACATGGAACAACAGACTCGTTCCAAATAGGAAAAGGAGTACGTCAAGGCTGTATATTGTCACCCTGTTTATTTAACTTATATGCAGAGTACATCATGAGAAACGCTGGACTGGAAGAAACACAAGATGGAATCAAGACTGCTGGGAGAAATATCAATAAGCTCAGATATGCAGATGACACCACCCTTATGGCAGAAAGTGAAGAGGAACGCAAAAGCCTCTTGATGAAAGTGAAAGTGGAGAGTGAAAAAGTTGGCTTAAAGCTCAACATTCAGAAAACGAAGATCATGGCATCTGGTCCCACCACTTCATGGGAAAGAGATGGGGAAACAGTGGAAACAGTGTCAGACTTTATTTTTCTGGGATCCAAAATGACTACAGATGGTGACTGCAGCCATGAAATTAAAAGACGCTTACTCCTAGGAAGGCAAGTTATAACCAACCTAGATAGCATATTCAAAAGCAGAGACGTTACTGTGCCAACAAAGGTTCGTCTAGTCAAGGCTATGGTTTTTCCTGTGGTCATGTATGGATGTGAGAGTTGGACTGTGAAGAAGGCTGAGCACCGAAGAATTGATGCTTTTGAACTGTGGTGTTGGAGAAGACTCTTGAGAGTCCTTTGGACTGCAAGGAGATCCAACCAGTCCATTCTGAAGGAGATCAGCCCAGGGATTTCTTTGGAAGGAATGATGCTGAAGCTGAAACTCCAGTACTCTGGCCACCTCATGCGAAGAGTTGACTCATTGGAAAAGACTCTGATGCTGGGAGGGATTGGGGGCAGGAGGAGAAGGGGACGACAGAGGATGAGATGGCTGGATGGCATCACCGACTCGATGGACGTGAGTCTCAGTGAACTCCGGGAGTTGGTGATGGACAGGGAGGCCTGGCGTGCTACGATTCATGGGGTCGCAAGGAGTCGGACATGACTGAGCGACTGATCTGATCTGATATATGTATATGTATAACTGAATTACTTTGTTGTACACCAAAAGCTAATACAACACAGTGAATCTACTATACTTAAATTAAAAAAAAGATGCAGTGTTTAAAAGATACAGTGTCTAGTGGGTACATTGCAGATTTAAAAGATGAAAAGAATTCCAAAGATGGATTGTGGTGACAGAAGCATGCTGCGAATGTGTTTAATACCAGTGAACTGTACGTGCAAAAATGGCAAAGATGATTAATTTTATGTTTGTGTACTTAACCACAATAAAGAAATTTGGGGGAAAGGGTATAGTGTTTTTATACGCAGGAACAGACTTCAGAAATCTTCAAACGACCTTGGAAGACCATGGGAATTGTTCAAGTTCACATGTAGTGATGTGGTATGTGAATTTAAATAATTTGACTCCCTATTGATCTCTTATCACAATGATTATAAAACTCATAGACTGTGTCAAGTGAACACGTAGATGACACTCCTCGACCATCATGGGCATTTAATCAATACAAGTTTAATGAGCCAGAAATGAGCAAACAGATATATTAGGTTGGCCAAAAAGTTCATTTGGGTTTTTCCCATACATCCTTTGAAAAACCAAACTAACATTTTGGCCAACCCGACATAAAGATTTTGCCTGGTGGGGTGGCAGGTGGGGTGGAGGAGAAAATTAGAAAAGGGATCACAGGGCTTATAAAAATACTGTCTTTGCCTCTAACAACTATAAATAAATGCAATATGATTCACCCACATTAATAACTGCAATGGTTCTTTTAACAAAAATTGTTTTGAGCTACCTCCTAAAATACCAGCATAGACTTATGCCAGAATTATATTATTTCATTCCCATACACATTTTAATCTCTTCTATTGCATAAATCCTCAGTTCCTCTTACTATCTCATTCCATCATACTTTGCCTAGCAAAACCCTAACCCTGCTATAATCCAAGTCTCCACCCACCAATTCCACCCCTGCATCCATGCTGCTGAACACGGCTACATAAAATGCCAAGAAGATGGATTTCATTTTAATTTCAAGATTGACAAATGCATGTGAACCTCAGTGCAGCCCCCTAATCTCCTCGGATGCCCAGAGCAGTTTCCTACTCTAGTTGCTCTTATGTAGACACAGACGACTAATTCACCCTTTCCCTTTAACTAAGAAGACACAGGCATTTGGAAGAGACCTCTTGTAGGTGTCCACCAGGGCATCTGCCCACCTGCATTCATGGACTCCACATTCCCTCGTGTTTCCATAGAGGCCCCAACGATGCTTCTGATGAATGCCGAGTGTCAGTGTCCCCTGGTGTCCCAGCGCCCCACATCCTTATGCCTGCTCAGAAATGAATCTGAACCTCAGTCTGCACCTTTAGGTTCACTGCCATTAGCATACAAGGATGCAATCGTTTTTCTTTTTAAAGAAACACACTCCGACTCCATTTCCCCAGCCAGCTACCACCAATGTCTCTGCTTGCCTTCACAGCAAAACTAAGAAGAAAATCCCAATGCTCTGGGTCTCCAATCTCTCTCCTCCCGTACTCTCGTGACCTCTCTGAACACGATCAGTCATGTTCTCACCATGGTCACCAATGACCCTCACATTCCAGGTGTGCCGGAGGATTCTCAGTTCCTACCTTATCCGACCTATAACCTGCAGCATATTTGATCACTCTCTTCTTGAAACGTGCACTTCATCTGCTTTCCCACACCATGCCCTTTAACTGTCTTTTCCCCCCTTATTATTACGTATTTACTTGGCTGCACTGGGTCCTAGTTGCAGCACATGGCATCTTTGATCTTCGCTGCAGCACGTGGGATCTAGTTCCTTGAGCAGAAATCAAACCTGGGCCCTCTCCATTGGGAACGTGGAGTCTGAGCCACTGCATCACCAGGGAAGTCCTTTATTTGCCTTCTAATGCCAGGCTATGTAGCTTGGGCTACTTCATCACCTCTCCATCTTCCCACTCTGTTAGATTACTCCTGACCTTTTCTCTATTCTCTTAGTAACCTCACCCATCTCTATTCTCAGGACTCTCAGACTTCTATCTTCAAAGCCAATCTCTCCGCAGATCCTGAAATCCAACTGCCTGCTCAATGTACCTACTTAAATGCCTAACAGCTACTTCAAACATAACATATAAAAAAAAAAAAACAAAACACTTTTCCCCTCCAAATCTGCAGCAGCCTTCCCCACCTCAATTAACTGTATCTCTATTCTTCCAGATGCTGAAGGACAAGCCTCAGAGTCATGGTCTTCTCTCTCATACCCCACTGTCAGCAAATCCAATCAACTGTACCATCAGAATAGACCTGGAATCTGGTCACTTGTTACCACCTCCATCCAAATGATCATCCAAGCGATTACTGCATTAGTGTCCTAACAGGTTTTCACACCTAGTCCTCATCCCGTAGAATCAGGAGCAGCCAGAGCCATCCTGCGACACCATCATTCATTTGCTCAGAAGTTCCCAATATTTTCCTTCCTTGCCCAATTACCTGTCCAAGTCCTACTAACAGCCAACAAGAGCGTAGGTATCGGCCCATCACTTAGTCTGCAACAGCCACGCTGGTCTCCATAATGAATGTGTTATGTGCCAAGTCACTCCTGCCCAGGGCTTTTGGACTCACTGTCCACTCTGCCTGGAGTGTCCTTCCCTAAAGGTTACGTGACTGTCTCCTTCACCTCCTTCGGGAAGTTGCTAAAATGGCCATTTCTCGATAAAGTCACTAGTGACCACACTTCCTAAAGCAGTACACGGGCACGTGTGTACACACACATGTGCAGCAATCACTGCTTTGAACACACCACGTTTTCATCGTTTATTTGGCTTGTCCCTTCGTAGCGCATTGAGACGGCTTTCCCTGGGTCATGAAACCAAATTGTAAATTTTCAGGAATTCTGCCAATTGGTTGCTACCAGACAGCTATTATTAAAAATTACTTTCTATCAACTTAGAAATAATTAACTGCATTTAAAAAAGTAATTCTCCAGGCAAGAATACTTGAGTGGGTTGCCATATCCTTCTCCAGGGGATCTTCCTAACCCAGGTATCGAACCTGGGTTTCTTACACTGCAGGCAGATTCTTTACCACTGAGCCACCAGGGAAGCACAAAAAAGTAATAAGTACTCAAAACTCATTGCTTCCTAAGCAGTAGATCTACATCCTAAATATTTCTGGAATCAAAAAATTTCTTTCCATCATGAGTCCTAGCTATCATCATTTTTTCCCCACACTATGTAAAAGCTTTCTACACACACACACACACACACATATATATGTACATATTCACACACAAGAGCTTCCTACACATATAAACATCTCTCTCACCCACAAGATATTTATTACAATGTAAATTTTATGGACTGTAAGTCTTTAAAATACATTGCTAAATTCAACAATCTGGACCACCTTTGTGGCTTTAGCCACCACAATCTTTCCCCTGTCCTGATGCAAACAACTCCTCCCAACTTAACACCACCTTTGTGTACTTAACTCATACATGTCCTTCAGGAACAGAATTCCTATACGTCCTTGGAGGCTACAATTCTTCTAATGCACATTTTTGTAGTAGTCTCAGCTTTCTAACTCTGATAAACCAAATGATGTTGATAAGTATTTATTTACTGTATAATTTTCTTTCTAAACTCTTAATAAGCACAGGAATCTTATCTGTCCTGTTCTATATATTCCCAGAAACTAGTCCACAGTGTGGAACATCACAAATTCTCAATAATAGAGTTTCAATCACAAAAATGTAACATTTTTCTGTTACCAAAAATAAAGAATAGCTTTCAAGTTTTATGAGCTTCCCTGGTGGCTCAGACAATAAAGAATCCACCTGCAAGGCAGGAGATCCGGGTTCAACCCCTGGGTTGGGAAGATCCACTGGAGAAGGAAATAGTTCCTCATTCCTCTATTCTTGCCTGTAGAATTCCACAGAGAGAAACCTGATGGGCTACAGTCCATGGGGTCGCACAGAGTTGGACACGCCTAAGCAACTAACACTTACTTACTTTCACTTTCAAGTTATATATTGCTATTTATAAATAAAACTTCTATATAAAACTTAGAATCAGCTAAATATGGCAGAGTTTACACAGCAAGAATCTTAAAGCTATTAACTTTCCACAAACTATAATAAGCCACAAAGATAAAAGTGCTATCTTTTCAATGCTTAGTCTACTAAAATGGCAAGCTTTTACTTAAGCACATCTTACACATACACATAGAAAAGAAAAGAAAAAAACAAAACTCATTGCTTCCTAATTATTTTACTCCATTTTTCTCTACGTTCTCTCGGTGGAGATATTACATAACCACGTGCTACTCAGCCCCTTTTCTTAACCTGAAATTCAGTAACATCACATTCACTGCTTGAAACCAGCTATGGTGGGAGTATTTACACCACAGAAATCTGCAAATGCTAGAAATCAGGCCTTTCTTCACCCCCAGAGAGCCAGTTGTTAAACACTCACCATGATGAGCTCTGCACTAATTGCCTGACTCTGCTACACAATAGTTCAGCAGCTAGTACAGTGCTCGGAACACAGCAGGCATTAAAACACGGAAGGGACACTAGAATGAGCTTCCCTGAAAGTCATTTGCAAAAGTGTAAGACGAAGAAATAAATTGCAAAACTACAATTTTTTCTCTTTGACAAGTTATATACAGTTTTATATGTACTCTACTAAATAACATCCCATTAATTCAAATAAATGTCTCATAAAATGATTCAACTTAGCTACAGTTGGCATTTTTCCAGACAAATAATCAGACTTTTAAAAGAAATACATTCTTGCCTCAGAGTTTTGTTTAGTTTGCATTTCAGCAAATTTATAAAGAAACTTTTCTACAGAAAAAAAAGCACATGTTTTTAGTTAAAAATATATAATAATTAAATATACAGTTTTTTTTTTTTTTTTTTACTGTTGGAATGATTCACCTTTGAGCTACTGGCAGCTATAAGCATAGACAGTAAGTGCATCATCAACCCAAAACAAATAAAATTAACACGTTTCAAAGGCAAAAAATAGTAAATGGTCCTATTAATTACCTGTTTAAATGACCTGGGAGTTTCTTTTACTACCAACTGCGAGGAATAAGCCATACCAAAATAAGACAAAATATGATGGATATGTTACCAAGAAAAGGAAAAATTTCAGTCTTTAGAAAGTCCTTGGGGTATAGTCCAATGACATTTATCTTGTGATTAGTAAGCAGATTTATTATGATCTGTTAAAAAAACCCTATAAAACACGGTCACTTTTAACATACCCATACTTAGTACCAAAGAACTCCAAATGTATAACAAGCCCATTTCACTCAGTGAAAAATTTGATATATAAAAGTATTTTTAAAACATCCAACATGTTACATTTGCAAGAAAACTGACCTAGTGGACAATAATAAAACACTTGGGTATGGCTCCTACTAGACTTTGTACTAATTAAAAAATTATTCAATTTACATTTTGCACTAAAAAGAACCAGCAAAACATAAATCTAGCTAAAAGCTAAACTCCTTTGAAATCTGAGGACAGCCCTGGGGTTTATTCTTGGTTCTAGAAATGAAAGAACAATGAACGTAAATGGCGTGGCCAAGACTACACAGTAATTTACGAAAATGGGACACAGTTTCAGCCCTGAATTCTTTGCTGTTTCTACTATGCTATGCTGAGTTTTCAACTGTTTTTCATATTCCAGTTTTTACACTTTATTTGCTTTGACATCCTTGCTGCAGCCTGGCTTTCCCCTTCTTCTGTGTACTCTGTTGTGCAAAATGGTAAACACACCCCCGGGCAAAGCAATTTTCTTGCTAAGCTCAATGGTAAAACTCAGATCTTGAAATTCTATGGCTGGCTTTTTTTTTTTTTTGCTAGCACATTCGTTTAGGTTGTATGGAAATGGCTAATATACCTTGCATCTTCCATCTTTCCTAGGAGGAAAGTAGGTGATGGAGGGTCTCATGTACAGAAGCTGCAAATATTCTGACTTCTACTTGAAAGATGTAGATGTATAACAAAGATGTACTTTGTTATAAGAGCAAGTGCCTAGCATCGCAGTTTCAAATCTGACTTAGGAAGCAGACTCTACTGAGAGCAACAGAGTGGATTCAGTTAAAAGTAAGAACTGAAGGAACACGTGGGGGAAAGATCTTCCAAAAAAATCTCACATAGTTTGAGGTAGCAATGAAAGAGCAAGGCTATGGAGGGGGATGAGGCATCCATCTTGGCACACGTCACCAGGAATCAGCATGGTTTCAGATGTAAGTGCACAATTTTCAGCATGATATTAGACTTGCCCATTTTTTAGTTCCATAAAAAATATTATGATCTTTTCAGGCTTAAAATATGAGACCATTTTACATTTAAGAGTTTTATTGAGTATCAGTCACGGAAAAGATGTTATGGGCTCATTATGTACATGGTTTTGGTCTTCCCTGGAGGCTCAGTGATAAAGAATCTGTCTCCCAATGCAGGAGACATGGGTTCAACCCCTGAGTCAGGGAGATCCCCTGGAGAAGAAAATGGCAACCCATTCCAGTATTCTTGCCTGGGAAACCCCGTGACTAAAACAACAATGAACATTGTTCTCCATGTTTTCCCACAAATGGCCTATAAATAAAACTATATTTCACATCTTTGGTTCAAATGTATACAGTAATGACACCTGAGTACCTAAAGCCCTCATTCTGTACAGTATTTTACAGAAGTATAGTACTATAAAAACTACATGTCCATATATTTGAAACATGATTTTGGGGTTATTATTAATCACTTGCAAACAGTTCTGTAATTTCCTAGAAAGGATAACTGATTTTAGAGATAATGTTCACATTGGTTCTAAAGCAAAAACTTAGCTTCTGAATTCTTAATAATCCAGGAGATTCTAAAAGAAAAATTTAAATCCAAAGCCATCTATTGCCACTCATTTGTAAAAACAATTGCAAATTCTATGGCTATTTCTTTTTTTTTTTTTTTTTTTTGGCCACACCAAATGGCATGTAGGATCTTCGTTCCCTAATCAGGGATGGGACCTGTCTCCCTGCAGTGGAAGCTCAGAGTCTTAACTACTGGACTGCCAGGGAAGTCCCTCTATGCCTATTTCTGACATCAAAATAAATCACAATATTCTCACAACTAAGCAAACACACATCCAATAATGACACCGAATCTTCAGTACACACGGTAAATACCTTGAGTGCTTTATACAATGAAAAGGATGTAAAATCTCTACTATGGAAAATTCTAACACTGAAAACGAGCATGCTCCAAATATCCTAACAATAAATGACAATGATGTACTTTTTAATGTGGAAAACTTGATTATCTATAACTCAGACAAGTGAAAAGTTTTAAATAGCCAATGTTTTGACAGGATCAAAGTTGCTGTGAGAATTTATTTTTACAAAATGGCTTTGGCAGTATGTCATAGGACCGGAATAGTTAGGGCCGGTGCTGGATCCCCTCCTACATCCTGGCTCACTCTTCACTCACTCTGATCAGCCAGTTACTTACAAAGCCCGACAGGGTCCCCTCGGGGTTGGCTGTGCCCAGCTCCCAGTCGCTGTAATGTCTGCTCCATGGGAAGCCATGGCCACGCTGAGGAGCTGACACAGTGCCAAAGCCCGCCTGTCGTGCAAAATGACCTGCAGTACCATTCCCAAGCTACCACGTTTGGGTGTTAGTATTCTCAACTACCCAACAGCTAGCTACAATCTGAGATACAAATAAACTCTTCTGGAAAACTCTGAACCCTTTACTCTATAACTAGTAAGTAATGTTTCTTCGCAACGATGCTTTGAGGTTGTAAGATCCCGCAACACCTCCTGAATATTTATTCTTGGTGCAGCTTCTTATAGGGATGTTTTGCTCTCATCAGATCAGATCAGATCAGTCACTCAGTCGTGTCCGACTCTTTGCGACCCCATGAATCGCAGCACGCCAGGCCTCCCTGTCCATCACCAACTCCCGGAGTTCACTGAGACTCACATCCATCGAGTCAGTGATGAAGTAATGCTGATGGTAATGTAAGTTGCACTACATTTATAAAAACAATTTTATGACACATACCTTCAAAAATTATCACTCTTTGATCTGGCAAGACCCCTTTTGGGAATTTATCTTCAAGAGTCAGAATTCAGGAAAGACTGAAGTACAAATGTGCACTTTCCACAAGTTATATGAGGGAAAAAACCAAATGTGAAATTAAATGGTCAGAAAGTGAAAACTTTAGTACGATATGATACAGGATGCACGTACGCTACATGCTCAGTGGCTAAGTCACGTCTGACTCTGCGACCCTAGGGACTGTAGCCCACCAAGCTCCTCTGTCCATGGGATTCTCCAGGCACGAATACTGGAGTGGACTGCCATTTCCTTCTCCAGGGGATCCTCCCAACCAGGGATCAAACCAGCGTTTCCAGGACTGGCAGGCAGATTCTAAAGGCTATATTAGTTTTTTTTTTTCAAGCACTAAAAATATTTTTAAATTGAAAATGCTTATGATGTGGCAATGGAAAAAAGCAGAAAATGACTAAATATAAAACTCAATCACAATTATATTCAATATAGGTAATACACAAAACACACATACACAGGGAGAAGAAACTGGAAGGAATTTTTAAAATATTTTTAGTGGTTGTTTCTGGTGTGGATGAATAATATTGGCTTGTTTATCTCTAGTTATCTATCTATATATATATAGTAGGAGTTACTATATATAACAATTTTTAAAAACTATATTTATATTGAATTTCTATTGCATTTATTACCTCTTTAAGAAGGGAAATTACCTCCTGGGAACTACAATCCATGTAAATGTAGCTTTTAAAAAATATTTATTTCTGTTTATTTATTTGGTTGCAGCAGATCTTAGTTGGGTCATGCGGAATCTTTCCTTGCAGTGCAGGATTCTCTAGTTGGAGCTCAGGCTCAGGGGTTTGGTCGCATGGGCATAGCTGCTGCCCAGCATGTGGGATCTCAGCTCCCCTACCAGGGAAGTCCTGTAAACATGGCTTGAATTTGCTGTGCACAAATTTCTAAAGGCACTGACTTATTAAAAGTGCCAATTCATATGGAATATGAGAGAAAAATACCTTACACATTTTTACAGAAAGGACAGAGTGGAGAAACTGGCATAATTTAACATAAATGTGTTCATTAGAATTTTTAAGAAATAAAAATCAATAGGTATTTGTGAAATTCTCTTTTTGATTTAAGAAGGATAAATTTATAATTATGCTTAGAATTATATAGGCTTTTTATTTACTGATGTGACTCCAATTTGATATATCTACACTTCACATTATATTAGGAAAACGTTCATTTTGAGTCCTGACCCACAATGTAAAAGTCAAATGTTCTATATCAGCATTTTTAAAAGGAAAATCATAGTCTTATGAATACTTAGGAATTTACTGACCTAAGACACTAGAAATTCAGTTCATATATTAGAAGGATTTTCATGAAAGATCTTTTTCTGAGTGGAAAAAAGAATACTTCAAAATTTTCCAATTATAAAAATTGAGACAGTATCATCTTATCAGTTTTCTTTGTAACTGTGGTAGCCCAACTAAACCAGGTTGCTTTGTACTTATTTTGAGTAACTCATAAAAAGGTTAGAAGCTAAATAAAAGAAAATACAATGAGTGTGGTTATAATAAAGTTGCAGAGAAGGCACAGGGGGGTTTAAGGATGATAAACATAATACAAACAAGCAAAAAAAAAAAAAAAATTAAGAAACCAGAAAATGATCTCAAAGAGAAAGCGATTTAGTTTTAATTTTTCCTTGAAATATACATCATAAATCATTTTGGCATTGTTTTAAATATATGAACAAATGAAGAAGTGTTATGGTAAAAAATGAAAAATAATGGATCTGTAGGAAAAGTTAAAAAAAATAAAATTATGTCTCATTTTTTTTAAAAAGTCTACAATCCTGAGATTTTTCTAAACATGATATAATTTTAAAATGCCTACATTTGTTTTCATTTCACAAATTACTCATTTCAAACCTCTATATGGTTCTACCAAAGATAAACATAAATCCCAGTGCAGAATGACAACTAGCGGGTGAGACCAGCATCGTAACAGTCACATTAATCTTCCTATATGCTCCATTATCAACCAGAGAAGACAGCATACCTCTAAGAAGGGCTAGCTCTCTTTAATTGAATAAAGGAACATTCTACGTGCCTTAACTATATGGAAGCCTCTCTTTTTCAAAACTGTTCACAAGTTGGTAAATTAAAGACATAAATAAATACATGGCAAAACATCTGTGGCAAAAGCCAAATGTTATTTCAACACTTAATGGGCATGAGAAAAAAAAGTCAGAACCATATTACAGGATCAATGATTACAATGACTATAAGATCATAAGTACAAAAATAAGATTCAGAATACTAGATCATTTGTATAAGCATACATTCACCAAAACAATTCTCTAAAACAAGCATCATGAAGTCTGCTGCTGTGATTAAGCCAGGAGAATGGGGGTGAGTGTGCATTCACAGGGAGAGGGCACCACCAGGAGTACACTTCTTCACACCCAAGTCTCTCAGCTCTGCTCCCAAAGAGCCTGGTAACCCTGAGCAGGCCATCCTGCATCGTGGAATCCTCATCTGTAAATGATGTCTTGCCCTGACTAGATATGATGAGCCACCAGATTACAGGAGGTGGGAGAAAAGAAAACTGAGTAACATCACACGGCAGTCTTCATCCGTATGTGTGTCTTACCTTCTCTTTTCTCTCCACTGTATTGTCCCTGTGGTTTGCCTTCTCTGTAAGAGCAGAGAGGTGAGAACACATCACTGTGCTATAGATCCCTGAGAAAGACATAACTGCACTTCCAGTTATTAGCAGGAAGTTATGACATGTAAAGTACAGTAACTCTGCAAGAAATACGGCTATTCTCTCTCACAGAGGTAGAGGGGGCCGTTTCACACACATGACTCTCATCTACCAAGTGCGCTATAGCACAAAATGGGTAAGATCAAAGCAGATTTACTCATTAGGGAGAGAGAACCCAGAATTTCCCTGTTGCTGTTAAGTAAGCAAGGGGGTAGTGAATGGTTTTCCCCAATGACTATGTCATCAAAATACCTCCCCCGCCTATGTAATAATCAGAGTGAGCAACTTTAATATATTCAAAACGAGATTCTTACAGTATAGGATCCTTACAATATAAGGTCTAAGATCTTATTTTGTCTGTTAAGTAGGAAATATACATGCATGTGCTACTTCGGCTGCATTGATTCAGATTCTGTAAGCTTTATTTTCCTTTTGCTTCCTGATTATGTAATAATCAGAGTGAGCAACTGATCTCCTTTAATATATTCAAAACAAGATCCTTGCAATATAAGATCTTTACAATATAAGATCTAAGATCTTATTTTGTCTGTTAAGTAGGAAATACACATGCATGGGCTACTTCAGCTGCATTGATTCAGATTCTGTAAGCTTTATTTTCCTTTTGTTCCATGAATGATAGCACTATTAACAAGTCTATGGATGAATTAGTTTGATCCTCCAAAATACACTTAATCTCTAATTTACAATTAAGGTTAGATGTAAACTCCAAACAGCAAGATCACTGAATTCAGATTGTGATAATAACTATGTATGCTTCATTTCTAAAAATATGTATTTTTCAAAGCATCTTTGTAAGTTTTAGATAAAGCCTCAAGCTTGCCAGTGTTAGGATTCCAAACTGAACGAGTTCTTTAGGGAAAAGAACTAAAGAGAAGGCTACACACAGCTAAAGTCCATCTAGGTAATAGTGTTTTATTATCATCCATTATTTTCATTGTCTTAGCATGCAAGCTGTCAGTCTTTGAGACTTGAGCTTCTCAGGCTTTTTATTTTAGGGCTTGAAAGATTTTGACCCCAACTGTTTGTATAACACACAGATTTAAACAATACATTTAGAACAAGGACTGATAAATTTAACCTTTGGGACAGTGAGGCTTCACCACAACTAACAATATTTACTTTTTATGAAAGGAAATTGTGCCACACTGCTGAGAAAGCATGTGTAATGCTTACAACTAAGTGTAAATATTTGAATGTTTCTTCTAAATGAATATCTGCTTTGTAAATTAATACAAAGACAAAAATGACCAGAAGACATAAAAGTTCAGTAATACTATTAAGAATACATTATATTTATGAAACACAACTTAAATAGATCTTAAATCCTATTAAATACTTCTTTACAGATACACCATGTAAGATAAGTCCATAGTTGAGTAAGAATTATTTTGTCTGATAATCCCAGTTCTAGATTTTCTATGTAAGGAGAGGCTACATAATGGGAAAAAATGAAATTTAAACTGGAAAAAGATGTCAGTAGGGTTAGGACAAAGATCTTTAAGAATTAGGGGTCGCTCAGTAAGAATAGGAGAAGGCAATGGCACACCACTCCAGTACTCTTGCCTGGAAAATCCCATGGGTGGAGGAGCCTGGTAGGCTGCAGTCCATGGGGTCGCTAAGAGTCGGACACAACTGAGCAACTTCACTTTCACTTTTCACTTTCACGCATTGGAGAAGGAAATGGCAACTCCAGTGTTCTTGCCTGGAGAATGCCAGGGACAGGGGAGCCTGGTAGGCTGCCGTCTATGGGGTCGCACAGAGTTGGACACAACTGAAGCGACTTAGCAGCAGCAGTAAGAATATAAATAAAAATATCAAATTTCCTCAATTCTAAGTCACTGTCAATGGTAAGATGTAACACTGATTTATCTGCAAAGAAATCTATGCAACATGTTTCTATTGATTGAAAGAAACACCTCAATTTCTGAAAGTTCAAAACTGGATGGGAGAAAAAGAATACTTTAAAAATTAAGGATATGGAGCTAACTTAGTTGAAAATATGTGAATCTTCAAATTCAAGCTCAATCATGTACAGTCCCAATCTAAAACCAAAAAACCAAACATGCTAATCATGAACATCCCCACGTCCTCTTCAAGCTCACCCCAGGGGCCCCTTAGGGCAGCAGTCCCCAACTTCTTGGCACCAGGAACTGGTTTTGTGGAAGACAGTTTTTCCATGGAGCGGGAGTGGGATGGTTTCGGGATGATTCAAGCACCCTACATTTATCGTGCACTTCATTTCTATTATTATTACATCAGCTCCACCTCAGATTATCAGGCATTAGATCCCAGAGGTTGGCGACCCTTGTCTTAAGAGTATCATGGGCTCGATCCTGGGGGCTATTATCGTGGCAAAAACATGTCTGCAGCATGGAACACCTCCAAACATACAATCATCATGGGTTTTGGAAGGCCTGTTCTTCTCCACCGTCAGTAATCAGCTGACATGTCAGTACACTGGAGCTCCCAAGACTCTGCCTATGACACCCTCCTAATGATTTTACCGAAGTGAGTGGAAAGAGTCAAGGGGTAGGAGTGAATATGCTTGGTCCATGGGACAAGGTGGGCAGGCTCTGTTACAGAAGTCAAATAAGACCTGTTGTTTTTGCTAGGGGTTTGGCAACTTAGTATTACTTCTTGGTAATTTCTCTTGATAACAAGGATTTGGTAATGGGATGAAATTCTATGGCCTCATCTCCGTGGCACGTGCTGGACTTCACTTGTTCTCTCCATTCCTTAGGGTCTGCCCCTCACAGACCAGGCTCTGTGACCAGCCAGGCTCTGTGCTGGCTCCAAGAGTTTATCCAAGGCCCCGTGACTGATAAATGGGGGAGTGTAAATTCTAACCCTGGGTTTTCTGATTCCAGATGAATTCTCAGTTATTTCAGAATCTATGAGAGGCAAACATTCTCAACCAATCTCTGACCACGCTCCTGCCAGATTTCTTAATGATACAATTTGTTTTTCCATTCTTCCCTTTTATACTCTATACTTGTAGAAATTGTAGACCTTTAAATTTGTGAAAGACTACACATCAGAATGATCGGATGAAGGTGTAAAATACAAACACCTTCTGGGGTCTGGTGGCCCATCAAGCAAATGTGGTCCCTGAACTGAGGGATGATGCTCCAGGGTATAGGGACCTGTGGTTACTGGAGAGGCGCCAGGCCCTTCCTCTCAGCATCCATGGGCACAGGTCTCCAGATCCCTTCCATTGTAAGGACTCTCGGGTGCTATACATTTACTCCTTTCTCTTTTCTCACGTTGCTCTCTTTTCTGTTCTGCCTCTCCTACTGACTGCCTCTCCTATGATTCACCCTTAGAAAATTCTGTACGATAGAAAGTCAATATTCATCTATATACACACAGATGTTTGGGCTTCCCTCGTGGCTGAGCTGGTAAAGAATCCATCTGCAATGTGGGAGACCCGAGTTCGATCCCTGGGTTGGGAAGATCTCCTGGAGAAGGGAAAGGCTACTCACTCCAGTATTCTGGCCGGGAGATTTCCATGGACTACGGTCCATGGGGTCGCAAAGAGTGGGGCACGACTGAGGGACTTTCACTTTCATACAGGTGTGTATGTTCCATATCAGCTATTTTTCAATATACTTAAGTCCCAACTCCTAATTTTATTTGAATTATCTAAAATGGGACATCTTCATTTTCCACGTTCTTCAAAGAACGATGAGGATTTCTTTCATTAACACTGCTTACAGATTCTGCACTTTTTGGTTCTTTCTTCTAAAATTTCAAGTTCCTTTTCCCCACAATACCAATTTGATATCACAAGAGATTCTCTCTGTGAGATGGCACTTCTTTTAAGAAACAAGAAGGGAGAAAGACAACTTGGCGTTTGCTGAACATCTACCTTGCACCAGGTGGCACCACAAGTAGATTTACATACAACAGCCTCAAGCAACTCCGGGGGAAGCTACAGAAGTTTGTAGGATGTTCTACATTTAACGTGTGAGCTAACTGAGGGAGAGAAAGCTCAAGGAACTTGGCCAAGGTGGTGGATACTGGGATTGAATTCTGACCAATTCTAAGCTCAACAATTCATTCAGATAAAACTATTGAGTGATTCTTCTATGAAATTAGAATCTGTTAACTGGAAAAAAGTTTTATTTAACTGTTAGCAACACTTGATGGAGAAGGCAATGGCACCCCACTCCAGTACTCTTGCCTGGAAAATCCTATGGGCAGAGGAGCCTGGTAGGCTGCAGTCCATGGGGTCGTGAAGAGTCAGATACAGACTGAGTGACTTCCCTTTCACTTTTCACTTTCATGCATTGGAGAAGGAAATGGCAACCCACTCCAGTGTTCTTGCCTGGAGAATCCCAGGGATGGGGAGCCTAGTGGGCTGTCGTCTATGGGGTCGCACAGAGTCGGACACGACTGAAGCGACTTAGCAGCAGCAACACTTGAAACCTAAGTCACAGATTTTCACTCTGGGATCACCTGTTGCCTTTATATACCTGGCCACTGAGCATCTTTTTTTAAATGTTTAAAATTTATTTATTTGGCTGCAGTGGGTCTTAGTTGTCCCCACGGCATGTGGGATCTTAGTTCCCCAACCAGGGATTGAACCCGTATCCCCTGCACTGGAAGGCAGATTCTTAACCAGAGGACTGCTAGAGAAGTCCCTCTTACCTACTTCTGACTATTCAGGAAGACTGTGTTTCAACAATGTAAACATTTCTACAATACTGGTTTGAGGGTGAGTTTAAGAAATGAGTGACTGAACTGGAAATTCAGCTGAGAGTTTCTAAGGTTAACCTCTCAGAAGAATGGAAAAAAACGATCTCAGTATGCCTCTGAGCACCTACATGTGCTTTTCGACTTCATAAAGCTTAGCCAATGTTAACTAATTAACCCCACAATATGCATAAAGTCGAATTCACTCTCAACAGGCATTTAAAAACTAGACAAGTTGTGGTTTCAAGATTTATGAGGTCTTCAGCTCAAAAACATTATGAAATACAGCCTTAGATTCACAACCGGCCCATCTTCGCCCTGATGAAACAACAAGCTTCACTGCCTTATAACCCAGTGTTTCATCAAGATTCCATTCCCTCCCCTCTGATTACACAGCATCCCAGAAAATAACTCATGTGTCCAAGCAGAGGTGATCCAACTTAGACCACAAAGTATAACTGTTTTTTTGTGTGCTTAACCTTTTTGTACCTTACTAATAGTATTTTTCTTTCTCTTATTTTGGCAATTAAAGTTTGAAAATAAGCCACACACCTTTTTTTTTTTCTTTTTAAACTCCAACCTTTAGGTACATACAAACCTTTGTGAAACATACCTGGATACTCCTATTCTCCTACTGGACTCTATTTTCAGAAGTTCACTCGTAGTATATGAATGAGATATATATATATTCTCCAAAATTGGTCAATAGAAGTAAATCTAATCCTAGCCTTTGACCCTTATAAGATTTCTTGACAGGTGCAAAGGGGAAAAAAAAAAAGCTCATTCTGCCAGTAGCAAAACTTATACCTAGAAGTGGAATTTTCTTCTTACAGGAAAAAGGATGGGTTAAAAGACAACAACAATTGATTGACAGAAAAGATTGTCCCAAACATGGAAAGAAATCAGTTGGATAAGGGTTTAAAGTCCCCTCAGTCAACAACACACATCGGCAAGAGGGGGCAGCATAGAGATGGCAGCCTCTTTCCACTGGGAATGTTACCTGTAAGATGCAAGGGAATTCTCATTCAACACATACACACCTGACAATTAGAAAACATTTACCTACCAGAGGCAAGTCCAGGATGCAAGTTGCATAAACGACATTTCTACAAGCTTTCTAAGCAACAGTTTAAACCTAAGCTTTCTCCCACACTTCAGCAAAAGTCCTGTGAATCCAATGAAAACCCGCCTTTATCATAAACAGAGATACACTTGGATTTTAGAACAAAAGAAGGCAAAAGGTTTTCTAGTCAAAGAGGAACAGTGACTTGCAAAGAGACATAATAATGTCTCTATATTAGATATACTACCATCTGTACATTAGATTCAGAAACACCTATCTTTTAAATATAGTAATACCTATATTTTAGGTAATAATGTTTATAAACTAAATGTGTATCATCTGTGTATCCTGATATCCCACACCCAAGTGAACAAAGGTGTGAGAAAATGAAGCATGACACCTCACAGAGGACATCTGACCTTGTCACATATAAAATACCATCTTTTATTACTAAGTAATAAGTTCAACTGTCAACTCTTCCCCTGGGGCTCATCCATTCCTCCTCATAGCTCCATTTCAGGAGGTAGGAGAGCTGGGGTAAGAATATCTGCTTCACACATTAGTTGTTTAAAAAAATAAAAAAAACCTGAAAGCTCAATGATTTATAAAAGTGTCAGAGAAAATTTAAGAGAACTGTTCTATGAACTTGGGGTTAGAAAGAACTTTGCAAATCTGTCACTAAAACCAGGAATCATGAAGGTTGACAGCTATTATATTTCAGAAAAAATACGCTTTAAAAATATTGACAACTTACGAACTTGAAAATAGTAAAAATGCAACATATTGTGATAATTAAATTCCAAACTCTTTCATATCAGATTGAACAAGAAACACAAAGGTTAAAAAATTATAAAAAGAAATGTTGTGATGATGTCTGTGAACAGACTAAGAAACACTGAATTATACACCTTAAATAGGCACATCGTATGATATGTAGATTAGATCTCAACAAAACTCTGCAGACAGAGAAAAGGGAAGGAGGGGAGGAATGCGGAGGGAGGAAGGCAGAAAAGGAAGGAAGGGAGAATGGGAAAAGACGCTTACTAAATCGATGTAAATAGATAATCACGGCAAGGAAAAAACCACAAATAAACACTTTTTCTTTTGCCCAAGATTATAATATTAATAATGCCTCCTGCCACTGGTAAAGTAAATTAATTCAATCTCTTAGAAGACCACTTTTTAAAATGCTTTACTATTTAAATAATTATAACTTTTAAGGCAGGATTCCACTGGAAATGTCTTTTTTTTCTTACAAAAAATGAATATACTCACCTATATGAATATACACACACCGCCCCATTTATCAAGCTTTGAAGACTATACACAAATACTTGTTAGCAGTAGCTATCACTGAAAGTTTGTTTGCTTTGGTGGATTTTGTCAAAATGTCCTCTATTAAAATGACCAGCAGACTGGGCTACAGCAGTATACACTGCATATATGGCTTATATTAAGATAGGGAAGATCAAACAGCAGTGGCAATAGAGAGTGAGAGATAGTATGAGAAATAATAAAATAAATAACATTTAAAACTACATAATTTTATAACATTAAAAAAAATGGTCAGCAGACTGTTCTCAGTACACTAAAGTCTGGCATTTGACCTCAGTGAAAACATCACACGGCTATAGTAAGTTGCTGCTGCTGCTGCTAAGTCACTTCAGTCGTGTCCGACTCTGTGTGATCCCATAGACGGCAGCCCACCAGGCTCCCCCGTCCCTGGGATTCTCCAGGCAAGAACACTGGAGTGGGTTGCCATTTCCTTCTCCAATGCATGAAAGTGAAAAGTAAAAGTGAAGTCGCTCAGTCGTGTCCCACCCTCAGCGACCCCCTTGGACTGCAGCCCACCAGGCTCCTCCGTCCATGGGATTTTCCAGGCAAGAGTACTGGAGTGGGGTGCCATTGCCTTCTACCTGACCTTAAGGCCTTGCTTCTCACATGCGGCTGTCGGTGTTCCAAAGAGGAACACTGAGACAGTCATGGGATATGGTGGTATGCCTTCATGGAACACTGATTTTATTCAGTTTCGGAGGAAGTTTTAAATCTTTTCCAAATTAAGGGTTGGTTTTGTATGTGTTTTTTTTTTGTTGTTGTTTGTTTTCCCAGAGCTTCCTTCTTGGTATTTTGTTTTGTCTTATTTCCTGGACATAAGAATACAACTAAAATTTATAGAAATTTATTTTTTCATATTACTTTTGTGTATTGCTTGCAAAAAAATAAATCCCAGGGTTTAACAAAACCATTCTATGCTGTAAACAGCTACAAAGATTGGTGTCTTGCACCACCAGTGGATATCCGATATCTGGCTCCCATCTTAGTAAAATAACCCTGAGTTTAGTTTGGGCACACTGTTGCCTCCCAAAGGACTAGACTTTCCAGTCTCCTCTGCAGCCGACGTGACCATGTGAGTAAGTTGTGGCCAATGAGATACTAGCTGAGCTGCTCATGGAGCTCCTGAAACTCTCCCTAGTGGTAGAAGGAAGCATTGGGAGGACCACAAGTCTTTGATAACCAAGTACAACCAACATGATCTCTCCAGATGGCCACCCTCGAGATTCTTTTACATGAAAGCAACCTTATTTAAACTGCTATTTTTGTGTGTGTACTTAAACCTAACCCCTGCTGATATAAAATCAGGACAAGCAAGGCAGTATTCATATGAGTTGTTTCAAAGTGAAACTGATATTTTTGCTACAAGAACAGACTGTCCTGGGACCCTGCTCACTGACTCACTCCTAGGAATGGGCCAAAGGAGTCAAAAAGCTGGAAGTAATGATTTCAGAACTGATTTGAAGACACCCAGGCAGCTGTCTTTGAAACCTAGCTTTGAAAAACTGCCTACAAAGCAGCGACTGGCTTCTACTTTTGATTGTACACTTTAAAAATCAAAAGAATTCTAAATTGGGTTTTACCTGGGACTCTGGCTTGATAATTAGAAAACAGAAATTGTGACGTGGAAACAGAAGAATACGCAAAACAGTAAGATATGTTGGCAAAACCTGGAAGTCACGAAATGCCATAATTGGTCTGACCACAATGATCATACAAGCCTTCAGGAAAATGATGAAGAATACTAGAGACATTTGTAGCTAAAATGAGAGTGTTTGGTTTTTTTTTTTTTGTTTTTTTTTAGGGAAAGCAGAGAGCACATAAAAATGTGTTTAAAGCATCCTTCAAGGATGGTAAAAGAATAGACATACAGGGAGCATAGTACAAAAAAAAGAAACTTTAGAAACTTCATCATTGATGTGACCATAATTTGTCCTAGATGACAAAGAACAGGTGCGACCAGCTTAAAAGGAGAAAAAATGGCCTATGGTTATCAAACAGATGATTGTGAAACATTCTTCAACAGGTGTATTAGTTTGCTAGGGCTGCCGTACCAGGAACCATGAACTGGATTGCCTTAAACAACACAAATTTACTGCTTCACAGTTCTGGAGGATATAAAAATAAGAGCAAGCTTTCATCAGGGTTGACTTCTTCTGAGGGCCACGGAAGGGCATCAGTCCCAGCTTCTGCCCTGATCTCAACTCCTTACTGACAATCTCAAGTGTTCCTGGCCCCTTTTGTAGCACTCTGATTTCTGCCTCCATCCTCACATGGCATTTTCCTGTGAGAGTCTATACCTCAATCACCCTAGTATATAAGGATGCTAGTCACATTGGATTAGAGGGTCCACCCTACTCCACCTTAACTAATTACATCTGTGGGGACTGCTGCTGCTGCTGCTAAGTCACTTCAGTCGTGTCCGACTCTGTGTGACCCCATAGACAGCAGCCACCAGGCTCCCCCGTCCCTAGGATTCTCCAGGCAAGAACACTGGAGTGGGTTGCCATTTCCTTCTCCAATACAGGAAAGTGAAAAGTCAAAGTGAAGTCGCGTAGTCATGTCTGACTCTTAGCGACCCCATGGACTGCAGCCTACCAGGCTCTTCCATCCATGGGATTTTCCAGGCAAAGTACTGGAGTGGGGTGCCATTGCCTTCTCCGTCTGTGGGGACTATTTCCATATAAAGTCGCATTGTGATGTGCTGAGGGGTTAAGGCTTCAGCATGTGGGTTTTAGCAGGACACAATCAGACCTGTAACACTGGTAAGATGCTATGGTAAGATGCTATGGTCATTCTCATTCATTCCCGGAACAGCTGGATGAAAGTGAGTGGATGAGAATTACTCGAATATTCATCATTTTAGAAAAACTTTAAGAAAGACTTTGAACACCTGCTCTACTCATTACAGAGCTGTAACCTACAGAATGTTCTACTCAGTTTTCAAAATCAGCATTGGAAAAACTTTTGGCTCTACAGTATCTAAAAGGTCATTACTTTTTTTCATAACCAGAAATGCTCCTTCTGAGGATTTAACCCCAAAGAAATCACAAATAGCAAAGTAAGTATATGCACAAAAAGTTCCCTGCAGTGTTACAGCCCTGGAAACAGAAAGGATGACAACTGTCTAAGACAGGGGAGTGGCTAGCAAAGTATAGTACGCTCCAGGTAACACCCTGCAACTGTGACTGGCTAACACCTGAGTGCATCTTCTGTCCCTCCCTTTCCTCAGAGCCAGAGGCAGTTGTTGCTGGCAGAAAATGGGATTTCCTTACATCTTCTGGAATCCTGCACTCCTCAGTGGGATTAGACTCTGTGCTCCTGGGGGTGGTAATGGAAGAGAGGCACATGACTCTGAGAGCAGTGAGGTCAGGAGAGAGACCTCTGAAAGCCAGAGCAGGCCTCTGGGAGAGGGCGATCTGTTAGGAGAAATGGTAGTTTGATGGGTCTACTCGGGCAGAACTCCAAGATCCAGAGGGTGCAGACCCGGCGGGATTTCCATGCCCAGTGAAGATGTAGATCTGTCAGCTGTCGAAGGGGCATGGTGGCTTGGATGACAGGCCTTTGAGTGGGAGGGCGTAAGGACCCCTAGTTGGGGGACCTCCACAGGACTATGAGAGACTCCACACACAAACACCACAGGGTCTCTGCCAGGACCTGGGAGAAGAAAGCAGCAGGCAACAAGCTGAATGTCCCTTCTCCAACCTGTCAGAGCAGAGTCTACACAATTTAAAAGAAATTATGTCTAAGGGACTTCTATACTCTAGACTCAGATGAAGAATCCTCTATGTTACTTAACTGTTTAAATGGCACAAATGCACATTTAATTATGGGATCTTCCTAGTGGCTCAGATGGCAAAGAATGTGCCTGCAACACAAGAGACCCGGGTTCCATCCCAGGGTCGAGAAGATCCCCTGGAGAAGGGAATGGCTACCCACTCCAGTATTCTTGCCTGGAGAATTCCACAGACAGAGGAGCCCGGCAGGCTAGAGTCCATGGGGTCACAAAGAGTCGGACATGACTGAGCGACTAACACAACTACTACAACAATAATTATGCCAAGAAATGTTGTAAAACATCATGGGAAACAAAGGCAGAATAAAAAAAAAACAGGTGAGTCTGATGACGTACACACAGGAAAAATGCCTGTGAGGAAATATATCAAAATGCCAATAGCTTCTGTTTCCTCTTTTTCAGTGGCCTGGGAAGAGGGAATATTCTTTTTTTTTCCCTATAATATGGTTATATTACATTTAAAATGGAAAAACCATTCAAGATAAACACACACAATTAGGATACTCTTTCCTTTCAAACTTAAATTTTTGGTTCATTTGGCATTCTGTTGATTATTTTTATGATCGCCAACATTTGTAGTATCTCTTGTTGATGTAGAAATTATAGTTTAGTGGTTAGTCTGCTGGTTTGGTTAAGTGATTGTTTAAGCAGTACACTGTAAAGTAGAAACATTAAGAAGAAAGGTCTTTTAATTAAGATTTTATATAAACTTATGTGAATTTTCAAATATATTTAAGAATTAGGATTTGCTACTGATAACAAGTCTAAACATAATTTATCCATTTTCATAAAGAATTGGATTTGATCAAAAAAGCTTTGGTTTCAGTACTGGTATATGTTTATATATGCTACCTTTGTTTTAAACAATGCAAAGGAAAATCAACGTTAAAAATTGATTTTCAGACAAGACATATATGGCACATTTCCAAAATCAAGTTAACATTTCAGGCCGAAAATAAACAGTATTTACACAAATACACTTACGATGCAAGGATTACAGCACACAAAGTGGGAATCCACCTTCTGTTTGTTTGTTTGTTTTTGGTGGGAGAGGACCCAAAGGAAGGGTGACTCTCTCGTCAATTTTGAAAAACATCATGATGGGTCAATGCTCACAAAGACAAAAAACCTGGATTTGTATCTTGGATTTCTAATCAGCTTTGTGACCAGGTATACATTTTCTGAACTTTCCTTATCTCATTTGTCCCCAATCTGTAGGGTTGGAATAATAAGAAGAACTGCCTTCATTGAGACACTATCAGGATTAAAGACATTATCTAAATCAATAAATACAGTATCTTTGTATGTAATGTTCATGGGCACAGGGTGAGCATCAATATGACTCCACTGTTACTGCTATTTTTAGGAAGGGGACTTGCTCTCAAAAAGGAAAGCTTCTCTTCATTATGGGGAACAGCAAATCTACTATGAAACTCACAGAAGTCACTTTCCCTTAGAAATTTGTTTCTTACACTAACTACTTTAGAAGGAAACACACTAAAGTATAAACTCCTTTTTATTGTACTACAATATTAGTCCAATTAATTAAGGAAGAAAACTTAAATGACAAATTAAGCAGATTCTGTGCTCTAAAGTCAGAGAAGGCAATGGCACCCCACTCCAGTACTCTTGTCTGGAAAATCCCATTGATGGAGGAGCCTGGTAGGCTACAGTCCGTGGGGTTGTGAAGAGTCGGACACAACTGAACGACTTCACTTTCACTTTTCACTTTCATGCGCTAGAGAAGGAAATGGCAACCCACTCCAGTGTTCTTGCCTGGAGAATCCCAGGGACGGGAGGGCCTGGTGGGCTGCCATCTATGGGGCTGCACAGAGTCGGACACGACTGAAGTGACTTAGCAGCAGCAGCAGCAGCAGTGCTCTAAAGTTAAGGCATCTGGGTCTACCAAAAATCTTTTAAGTTCAAACAATGCATTTACAGACTAAAAATCAAAAAGAAGATCTCTAAGAGTGAAATGTAATATGATTTTTAGAACAGTGTTATTTTAAAAAGATCATTTCATTGTTTTATTTTTAAATAGTGATATGATAGACATCACCAGATGGTCAACACCGAAATCAGATTGATTATATTCTTTGCAGCCAAGGTGGAGAAGCTCTACACAGTCAGCAAAAACAAGACCAGGAGCTGACTGTGGCTCACACCATGAACTCCTTATTGCCAAATTCAGACTTAAACTGAAGAAAGTAGGGAAAATCACTAGACCATTCAGGTATGACCTAAATCAAATCCCTTATGATTATACAGTGGAAGTGAGAAATAGATTTAAGGCCCTAGATCTGATAGATGGAGTGCCTGATGAACTATGGAATGAGGTTCGTGACACTGTACAGGAGACAGGATCAAGACCATCCCCATGGAAAAGAAATACAAAAAAGCAAAATGGCTGTCTGGGGAGGCCTTACAAATAGCTGTGAGAAGAAGAGAGGCAAAAAGCAAAGGAGAAAAGGAAAGATATAAACATCTGAACGCAGAGTTCCAAAGAATAGCAAGAAGAGATAAGAAAGCCTTCTTCAGCGATCAATGCAAAGAAATAGAGGAAAACAACAGAATTGGAAAGACTAGGGATCTCTTCAAGAAAATCAGAGATACCAAAGGAATATTTCATGCAAAGATGGGCTCAATAAAGGACAGAAATGGTATGGACCTAACAGAAGCAGAAGATATTAAGAAGAGATGGCAAGAATATACAGAAGAACTGTACAAAAAAGATCTTCATGATCCAGATAATCATGATGGTGTGATCACTGACCTAGAGCCAGACATCCTGGAATGTGAAGTCAAGTGGGCCTTAGAAAGCATCACTACGAACAAAGCTAGTGGAGGTGATGGAATTCCAGTGGAGCTATTTCAAATCCTGAAAGATGATGCTGTGAAAGTGCTGCACTCAATATGCCAGCACATTTGGAAAACTCAGCAGTGGCCACAGGACTGGAAAAGGTCAGTTTTCATTCCAATCCCAAAGAAAGGCAATGCCAAAGAATGCTCAAACTACCACACAACTGCACTCATCTCACACGCTAGTAAAGTAATGCTCAAAATTCTCCAAGCCAGGCTTCAGCAATATGTGAACCGTGAACTTGCTGATGTTCAAGCTGGTTTTAGAAAAGGCAGCGGAACCAGAGATCAAATTGCCAACATCTGCTGGATCATGGAAAAAGCAAGAGAGTTCCAGGAAAACATCCATTTCTGCTTTATTGACTATGCCAAAGCCTTTGACTGTGTGGATCACAATAAACTGTGGAGAATTCTTCAAGAGATGGGAATACCAGACCACCTGATCTGCCTCTTGAGAAATCTGTATGCAGGTCAGGAAGCAACAGTTAGAACTGGACATGGAACAACAGACTGGTTCCAAATAGGAAAAGGAGTTCGTCAAGGCTATATATTGTCACCCTGTTTATTTAACTTATATGCAGAGTACATCATGAGAAACTCTGGACTGGAAGAAACACAAGCTAGAATCAAGATTGCCGAGATAAATACCAATAACCTCAGATATGCAGATGACACCACCCTTATGGCAGAAAGTGAAGAGGAACTCAAAAGCCTCTTGATGAAAGTGAAAGTGGAGAGTGAAAAAGTTGGCTTAAAGCTCAACATTCAGAAAATGAAGATCATGGCATCCGGTCCCATCACTTCATGGGAAATAGATGGGGAAACAGTGGAAACAGTGTCAGACTTTATTTTTCTGGGCTCCAAAATCACTGCAGATGGTGACTGCAGCCATGAAATTAAAAGACGCTTACTCCTTGGAAGGAAAGTTGTGACCAACCTAGATAGCATATTCAAAAGCAGAGACATTACTTTGCCAACAAAGGTCCATCTAGTCAAGGCTATGGTTTTTCTTGTGAAATGTTGGAGTGTGAGAGTTCGACTGTGAAGAAGGCTGAGCGCCGAAGAATTGATGCTTTTGAACTGTGGTGTTGGAGAAGACTCTTGAGAGTCCTTTGGACTGCAAGGAGATCTAACCAGTCCATTCTGAAGGAGATCAGTCCTGGGATTTCTTTGGAAGGCATGATGCTAAAGCTGAAACTCCAGTACTTTGGCCACCTCATGCGAAGAGTTGACTCATTGGAAAAGACTCTGATGCTGGGAGGGATTGGGGGCAGGAGGAGAAGGGGACGACAGAGGATGAGATGGCTGGATGGCATCACTGACTCAATGGACGTGAGTCTGAGTGAACTCCGGGAGTTGGTGATGGATAGGGAGGCCTGGCGTGCTGCGATTCATGGGGTCGCAAAGAGTCGGACATGACTGAGCGACTAATCTGATCTGATGATGGACCTGTGTATAAATTTTCCTTTGCTCATGGTACAAAAACCTTTTTCATGATTTGTCTAGGATTGGTTTATTCATGTCAAAATCAGGGGTCAAAACTCAAATGGCTATAGGAGTTAGGTAAAATAAAGGAGGAAAGGTATCAGATTGGGGCAGGGCAAGCCTGTTGCTGAATGACAGCAGATCGACCCCTGATCTTAGCGAGGAGGAGCAATAGGGAACAATAGGAGCAATAGGGCAAATGCAGTGACCTAGGGACATGGGTCCCATAAAAAGCAGGCAGGTGCCCTGGACAAGGCAGAATTCAACACTAGTAGCACCAGACAGTCTGGTCTCTGCTGTTCCCCCATCCCTGCTGTGAACCACCAGAAATAACTCAATTTTTAAAAGTTAGGAACTCATTTAATTTCTACAACACAGAGGCAAATCAAAACACATTGTAGGGCCAAATTTGGTGAGTGTGCCAGTTTTGTGACATCTGCCCTGAGTGATCCCAATCACCTTAAACATTTTCAGTAACATCCTTTTTGGAGTGCTTGAAATAGAAAAATATATACATTTTTAATATTTAAAAGTTGCACTATGTGTACACATCTCTTTTAATATAAACACTTTTTTTTAAGTCTGGAAAAAAGTACCTGAAAACTAGAATAATAAATCACGTATTTATAATCTAAATACCCCCCAAACATCGCCTATTTGCAACACAGTCAAAAGCCAACCGACAAACAAAAGGGCTTCTGAACAGAAAACATGGTCACCTTCATACAGTGGACTTACACGGATATCTCGGATGCCCCCTGCTAATTTTTCTCACTCTGGTTTTACATGTTTCGTAATTAACCTGGGAGGAACAGGCCTGTTGAAGGCAGTCCCACTGAACAACAACAGACCTGATGCTAAAGACTCCAAAACGACAGGAAGAGCCTCAGAGAGTGACAGCTACCAGCAGTCATAGCCTGGGATCCTTGTGAAGGGTCACACTGCCCAGCAGGACCCACAAAGCTCAAAGTTCTGTAAGGCAGTTTACCAAAGGGCCCTGACGGCTCTTCTACATGCGTAATAGTTCAAACCAGTGCTGCAAATAATACACTGCTTGTGCACACGCCCGCGTACACATGCTGCCCTGGGGTCTCAGGACACAGGTGCATGATGGTTAGCATTACATTCCAAGAGATATCTGCTTAACTCAACAAACATTTATAAGAAATCTATCATGTGCAAGGCCTGGGGACATTATACAAATACTGGATAAGAATTAGTTTAAAAGCTGATGTTTCGTTATAGGTTAGACTACATCTCTGAAGGGCCTCACAATTCCAAAACCAGCCTGTGCCTTTCTCCTAAGCAGTTAAACACTCAAACTTTCCAGAAAATCAGCTTTGAACCTGTAAGAGCTCCTAATGGCAGCAATAAGGGGGTTGGTTTTGTTTTCAATCAGAATCATGACTACAGATACCAGGTTAAATTTAAAAGAAATAATGACTCTGTCATGTTTAAGGATTTTAGCTATCACTGCCTGGATCAAAAACCAAGTCTGCTCCAATCAGGCCGTCACTCCAGGTTTGCTCTGTAACTACGATCAGACCTTTTCTGTGGCTAGGCCAGATCTAATGCTGCCTCTGCCACTGCTGAGGCCACATTCTGATGAGAGCAGGAGGCGGGGCTCGGCGTTCCCCTCTTAGCTAACAGGGTCAGGGAAAGCAGCAGCAGCAGCAATTAACCTCCAGCCTAGAGCGCCCAAAGAACTGTCGCAAACAGACATGCCCGGCGTTGTCTTCCTCAACTCACAGTGAGTTAGCATTTAAGAACTGATGCCGTCCATTTTGCTGTTATTAGGCTACAGTTATTTATTTCTCTGAGATATACAATTTCTAAGCATGGGGAAAACAAGAATACCGAAAATGTTGAATAAATAAAACATTTTTGTGTGTGCTCAGCTGCTTAAGTCGTGTCTCTGACTTTGTGTGATCCTATGGACTGTAGCCTGGCAGGCTCCTCTGTCCATGGGATTTCCCAGGCAGGGATACCATAGTGGGTTGCCATTTCCTTCTCCAGGGGATCTTCGTAACTCAGGAATGGAACCTATGTCTCTTATGACTCCTGCATTGACAGGCATGTTCTTTACCACTAGTGACACCTGGGAAGCCCCTAAAACAGTTCTAAGTGAGTTTTTAAAGAAATTATTTCTAAATCTTCACTTCTCAACATTATTTAGTATCCTGTTTCACTTAAAAATGTGGGATCTTTTTATTTTTTAACTCCAAAGATTTAGATTTCAAATACATTGAATAAGGTGAGAAAGCCTGCATGTCTCGTATCAAAATAACTCCAAATTTTACTTTTAGAAGCATCAGAACAAAGGTTATAGTTTATACCAAATAGTTTTTCCTAAAGAGTCAAGCTCTGTGACATAGCAGCCATCAAGGGAAATAATAAAGAAGACTGAAATTCAAATTAGCAAAGAGGCTGCTGCCAAGTCGCGTCAGTCGTGTCCGACTCTGTGCGACCCCATAGACGACAACCCACCAGGCTCCCCCGTCCCTGGGATTCTCCAGGCAAGAACACTGGAGTGGGTTGCCATTTCCTTCTCCAATGCAGGAAAGTGAAAAGTGAAAGTGAAGTCGCTTAGTCGTGTCTGACTCTTCACGACCCCATGGACTGTAGCCTACCAGGCTCCTCCGTCCATGGGATTTTTCAGGCAAGAGTACTGGAGTGGGTTGCCATTGCCTTCTCCAAAGCAAAGAGGGGAATTTCCTTTTTCTTTTTAAAGTATAGTTGACTTACAATAATGTATTAGTTTCAGGTGTAGAGCAAAGCAGTTCAGTTCTATATATATTTTTTCAGATTATTTTCCATTCTGGGTTATCATTACAAGACACAGTTCCCTATGCTATGCAGTAAATCCTTCTTGCTTATTTATATTATGTATAGTAAGTAGTTTGGTTCTGTCAATCCATTACTCCTAATTTATCCCTAACCCCCACCTTTTCCCTATGGTAACCATAAATTTGGTTTCTATGTTTATGAATCTCTTTTTGTTTAGCTTATATTATTCATTTGTGTTATTTTTTTAGATTCCACATACAAGTGATAAAAATACAATATCTGTCTTTCTCTGACTTACTTCACTTAAATTGAAAGTCACTCAGTTGTGTTCAACTCTTTGTGACCCCAATAACTATAAAATCCATAGCATTCTCCAGGCAAGAATACTGGAGTGGATAGCCGTTCCCTTCTCCAGGGGATCTTCCCAGCCCGGGGACCGAACCCAGGTCTCCCACGTTGCAGGTAGATTCTTTACCAACGGAGCCAATAGGGAGCCCCTACTTCACTTAGTATGCAATTATTCTCTAGGTCCACTGATGTTCCTGTAAATGGCATCATTTTGTTCTTATTAATGGTTGAGTAATAGTCCATTATATTGGGTTGGCCAAAAAGTTCGTCTGTGTTTTTCCATAAGATGCTGAGAAAATCCACATGAACTTTCATATGTATATATATATTCTTAAACCACATCTTCTTAAACCAATCGTCTATTGATGGACACTTGAGTTATTCCCTGTCTTGGCTATTGTAAATAGTGTTGCTATGAAGACTGGGGTGCATGTATCTTTCAAATTTCATGTTTTGAAAGTTTTCATGTTTCCCAAATACATGCCTAGAAGTGGGATTGCTGGATCATATGGCAGCTCTATTTTTAGCTTTGTAAGAAACCTTCTCTATAGTGGCTGCACCAATTCACATCCCCACCAACAGTGGAGGAGGGTCCATTTTCAAGAGAAGAAGTTTCAACGAAACAGGATACATTAGCTGAGAAAGTGCATAAAGAGAAAGGCTTATAAGAAAAGCTATCATACTATCTCTCTAACATCATGGCTACCTAAAAGCACCAACCATCGAGAGACTGAACAATTAAACACACATTAGAAACTTCTTTATTCGGCACTCCAAACATGTGCTGCGATGGGTATCGAGTGGCACAAAAGAAAACAGCTCTGAGAATGCACCTGTACTTCATACCTGAGGCGGCTCTGGTTGCTGATCCGTAATAAGCCCCTTATGAGCTAAGCTGTGCTTTCACGATAATCCTTCCCCACATATCCGAACCTGCTGCAGGATTTTTTTAAACTGCTATTAGCAGTGACTAGAACTTCTTATCCCCTGCTATACCTTTACTATTAACACATACAATTATCATGCTGTAGCATTAAAGAACTGCCAAAAACCTTACCTTATTTCTAAATCTCACTGTTTAACAAAGAAGTCACAGTACAATTTTCACGGAAATCCTGTTTCAGTCATTTCGTCTGTATTTTTACTGTAAATTACTTTGGCTGTAAGGTTAATTGACATCTTTCAAAGGCTCTGAGAAAACTTCAAAGAACTTGGAATGAATCCATTACTAATGCAACTACTTAAGATACAAAGTAATCTTTCTGGAGTTTACTAAAGACAAGGGTTGATTTTTAGCCTATTCCTGGAACATAAAATAGAACCCAATTTGGAGATTCATATGGTGGTAGTGGTTTAGTCGCTGTTGTGTCCGACTCTTTGCGACCCCAGGACTGTAGCCCGTCAGGCTCCTCTGTCCATGAGATTTTCCAGGCAAGAAAACTGGCGTGGGTCACCATTTGTTACTGTAGGGAATCTTCCCCACCTAAGGACTGGACTTGGGTCTCCTGCATTGCAGGCAGATTCTTCACTAACTGAGCCACCATATCCTGAAACAAAAAATAGAACCCAATTTGGAGATTTATATGATAGTTTGATACAGAATGACATTTATCTGACTCCATGTGAAAGTCGCTCTGCTGCTGCTGCTGCTAAGTCGCTTCAGTCGTGTCTGACTCTGTGCGACCCCGTAGACGGCAGCCCACCAGGCTCCCCCGTCCCTGGGATTCTCCAGGCAAGAACACTGGAGTGGGTTGCCACTTCCTTCTCCAATGCATGAAAGTGAAAAGTGAAAGTGAAGTCGCTCAGTCGTGTCCGACTCCTAGCGACCCCATGGACTGCAGCCCACCAGGCCCCTCCGAGCATGGGATTCTCCAGGCCAGAGTACTGAAGTGGGTAGTCTTCCCCTTCTCCAGGGGATCTTCCCAACCCAGGGACTGAACCCAGTCTCCTATATTGCAGGTGGATTCTTTACCAGCTGAGCCACAAGGGAAGCCCATGGTAATTATTAAAATAAGTATCATGGCTCTTTCCCTAATCAGACTTAGGAAAGACTCCTAAGTCGACTGCTCAATCTCTGAAAACTGTACAGCAGACACATCCACCACGCCAGCACCTGCAGGATCTAAGGCCAAACAAATGGCATTTCCACTCCTTACTGTCACGCTGTTGTGTTGTTCATTTGCTAAGTTGGGTCCAATTCTTTGCGACCCCATGGATTGTATACAGCCCGCCAGGCTCCTCTGTCCATGGGGTTCTCCAGGTAAAAATGTTGAAGTGGGTTGTCATTTCCACCTCTGGGGGATCTTCTTGACTCAGGGATCAGACCCACGTCTCCTGCATTACAGGCAGAATCTTTACCACTGAGCCACCTGGGAGCCCCCTTACTGTCATGGCTAAGTACTTATACCCCATCCCCATCTCTGGTTCTGTTAATCCTTATTATTACTTTTAAAAATTTTTTTTATTTTTTAACTTTACAATATTGTATTGGTTTTGCCATATATCAACATGAATCCGCCACAGGTATACACGTGTTCCCTATCCAAAACCCTCCTCCCTCCTCCCTCGCCGTATGCAAATCAAATCCTTATTATTTAATCTCAGGTTCAATTATTTCACCTTCATCAGTGTCTATGTTACTGAATGACAACTGCTAAACAACGAGAGACTTTAAATCCTTTCAGTTCAGTTCAGTTCAGTTGCTTAGTCGTGTCCGACTCTTTGCGACCCCATGTCCAGGCCTCCCTGTCCATCACCAGCTCCCGGAGTTCACTCAGACTCACGTCCATCAAGTCAGTGATGCCATCCAGCCATCTCATCCTCTGTCGTCCCCTTCTCCTCCTGCCCCCAATCCCTCCCAGCATCAGAGTCTTTTCCAATAAGTCAACTCTTCACATGAGGTGGCCAAAGTACTGGAGTTTCAGCTTTAGCATCATTCCTTCCAAAGAAATCCCAGGGCTGATCTCCTTCAGAATGGACTGGTTGGATCTCCTTGCAGTCCAAGGGACTCTCAAGAGTCTTCTCCAACACCACAGTTCAAAAGCATCAATTTTTCGGTGCTCAGTCTTCTTCACAGTCCAACTCTCACATCCATACATGACCACAGGAAAAACCATAGCCTTGACTAGACGGACCTTTGCTGGCAAAGTAATGTCTCTGCTTTTGAATATGCTATCTAGGTTGGTCATAACTTTCCTTCCAAGGAGTAAGCATCTTTTAATTTCATGGCTGCAGTCACCATCTGCAGTGATTTTGGAGCCCAGAAAAATAAAGTCTGACACTGTTTCCACTGTTTCCCCATCTATTTCCCATGAAGTGATGGGACCAGATGCCATGATCTTCATTTTCTGAATGTTGAGCTTTAAGCCAACTTTTTCACTCTCCACTTTCACTTTCATCAAGAGGCTTTTGAGTTCCTCTTCACTTTCTGCCATAAGGGTGGTGTCATCTGCATATCTGAGGTTATTGATATTTCTCCCGGAAATCTTGATTCCAGCTTGTGTTTCTTCCAGTCCAGCGTTTCTCATGATGTACTTTGCATATAAGTGAAATAAGCAGGGTGACAATATACAGCCTTGATGAACTCCTTCTCCTATTTGAAGCCAGTCTGTTGTTCCATGTCCAGTTCTAACTGTTGCTTCCTGACCTGCATACAGATTTCTCAAGAGGCAGATCAGGTGGTCTGGTATTCCCATCTCTTGAAGAATTCTCCACAGTTTATTGTGATCCACACAGTCAAAGGCTTTGGCATAGTCAATAAAGCAGAAATAGATGTTTTTCTGGAACTCTCTTGCTTTTTCCATGATCCAGCGGATGTTGGCAATTTGATCTCTGGTTCCTCTGCCTTTTCTAAAACCAGCTTGAACATCAGGAACTTCATGGTTCACATATTGCTGAAGCCTGGCTTGGAGAATTTTGAGCAGTTCAGCCTCTCTGCATCTCTGTTTCAAGCATCAGGGCAGGAGTAGGGCGTTCCACGGCTGCCTTCTCCCTACCAATACCCACCCTGCTTGGCATGCTTTCAGTCCCTGGGATTTTACCCAGTTCATTTTTGAATTCTCAGCCTTTGGGATGGAACTGGATGGTATGAAGCCCTGATTTCTCATTGTGTTTGTAGCCAATTTCCACCAAAGTGTTCAGAAACTAGCGAGTAAACCCTTCTATCAATGAGAAAATTCTCCCCAAAGAAGAACTTTAAAGATATCTCTGAGAAAAGTTAAAGTCAGATGAGGAAACAAAAGTCCCTGAGTAATATAAACCTCTCCCCCACACAAACACACACTCAAAAAAAAAAAAAAAAAGAAAGAAAGAAAGAAAGAAAATTTAATAATTATTAGCCTTCAGAGATCAGGACATTCAGAATTGGGGGGGGGGCATTAAATTATAACTTCTCCATAGAAAAACAGGTTGCAGGGACTTCCCTGGTAGTCCCGTGGTTAAGAACCTGCCTTCCAAAGCAGGGGACGTGGCTTCAGTCTCTGGTTGTGGAACTAAGATCCCACATGTCGCGGAGCAACTAAGCCCATGCACCACAGCTACTGAGCTTTATGCCACAGCTAGAGAGCCCGTATGCCGCAACAAGAGATTCAGAGTGCCGCAGCTAAGACCCCATGCGGCCATAAACAAACAAATAAAGGTCCACATCAAAAAATCTTAATACAAAAAGAAAAGCAGGTTGCAGAGTGGTTCCTGGTTGAGCCATGGAAATTACAAGGCTGGTTGCGTTCTTGTTTGCTAAGCCTCAAGAATGATAAGCAAGACTAAAGTTGTTGACAATTCCCAATATAGCTTTAAATTGGTTGCTGAATGCCAACAGAGGCATAAGCTTTATCTAGAGAAAGGACAATAGACTCAAGTTTATTTAAAACTTCACAAAGAATAGTTCTAAAGCCCTTATTCTTTCGCCTATACTCCAACAGGGAAAAGAAATTTCCATCCAATTTCTCTCTTAAGGAGTGGCTCCTTGCAGGTCAGTATCTTCAGAAATATTAACAACTAGAGATTTTAAACTTCTTGAATAATATTCAAACGTGTCCCTTATGTTATACTCAATTAAAACACAACTTTGGTACTGTAAGTGATGACAAAGTGAGTAACTTAAGAAATCTGAACACAGACAGTATGGCTGGAAACAGCCTAGGCTTTAAAGCCAGACACCAGGATTGGAGGTCAGACTCCACTTGGAGCTACATAAACCTGGCAAGTGACTGAAGCCTGGTAATTTATGAAGTGGATATATGCCCCCATCCTCAATGAGATAACGCACCTATGGCAGCAGCACAGTGCCCTGCACCACCTCAGCATTTGGCGTATGTTAGACGCTCTCAGCAGACTCTGCATCTGTCCACCTTCAAAGCCTGAGTTTTTCCACTGCTTCTCTGTTATTAGTCTGAGGTCAGCACTGCTACTATTGCTCAACATGCTTAACATTATTAAGAGGTTTAGAAATTCTAAAACCAAATGATGCAATTTGAAGTCCCTTGAGGATGAAATGGGGTAATATACACATGACCAAGATTTGCTTCTCCGCTAGATTTGCATCTGATTCTAAGAGTGGAGAGCAGGACAATTAACCCAATAAACTACTTGGTTCTTTAACATTGTTCCAGGGCCATATAGGATCAGCAATTCTACCATAACCTGGCAGAAAGTAAACCTTTCCACTGATTAGCAAAAGATTAAAGATGAATGAATTCAGATTGGTTTTCTGATGCACAAAGTTAAAGACTGAGAAAAGTTGGCATTTCCAAAGCATGTGCCAATGGAGGATTTCCTTTTAATTGTTCTTTCCAAAACTTTTAAACATTCAGTGAAATAATCTTAATTTGCTTTGCTTTGTTCTTTGCTTTCAAATACTGTAAATGGCTGGATTCCAGATAGAGTAGTTATCCTCAAATGCCTTCCAATGAGGCCTGCCAGATTCTGTGGTTCAGAAGTAATTTAAAAGCAGAAATGTGTAACAAATGAGACCTAATGGAAAACACTGGATGCTTTATAGTTAGAACGATCACTTTTTTTTTCCCCTCCAGGGAGAAACAGACAATACATACACAGACATATGAACACATACACAGAGACATGTAAGTAAGACAGAAGACGAGTTAACGTGTGTTTCATTTCTCTTCACTGTAGACATTAATTGGCAAGAATAAAAAAATACATATATACATTGTTCTGTTTTTCAATGGAAAATGAAACTCATGATGCAACTTTTAACCAAACTCAACAATAGCACAGTAAGTCAAAACAGAATACTGAGGATAATACAAACTTTATCTCAGGGTTTTCTTTGGAGGGGTATAACGTTTCACAGTTTACAAAAAATTTACTTATATAAGACAAATTCTTTCTCTATACAATGAAACAACGTTTAAATAATGACTTGTTCAAAAGAAGAAATGCCCATCTATTTAGTTACATTTCCATTGCTAGTATGCAAGCAGAGGCTGGGATGCCCCAAAGGTAATGCATGTACTGGGTAAAGGTTAACTAAACCTGGAAACTACTACACCATACTCTTCTTGGATTTGCTCATTCATTCATCATTTCAAATATTTTCTTTTTTAAAAAATTTACTGAAGCATAGTTGACTTACAATATGATATTAGTTTCAGGTGTACAACATGGTGACTGCTATTTTTATAGACTACACAAAGTGACTGTAGAATATATAGACACAAAGTTATCAACTACTGACCCTACTCTCTGGGTTATACATTACATCCCTGTAAGTTATAATTGGTAGTATGAGTATCTTACTTCCCCTAACCCAGGGCCAGTAACCACTCCTTTGTTCTCTGTATCTGAGTTTGTTTCTGTTTTGTTATATTTGTTTGGTTCATGAATTTCTCACTAAACCTCAGGTAACTTACTACACCCTTTACATACAGCAGAGCAAAGGACAGACCTCGTCCCTCCTTTCTGAGAGCTCAGAGTCCAACAGGGAAGATTAAATACAAGAATTTACTAACAACACAAGGGCCACTGGGATGTTAACAAGAGCCCCAGGCCCGGGGCAGGGAAAGACTTCTCTACCAAAACCGACTGAAGACAAATTGGAGTTAACTGCCCAAGACGAGAGAGCAGAATTCTCCAGGCAGAAAGCTGTGAGTGAGAAGTGAAGAAACGTCAGCATGGCTGAAATGGGAGGGCAGGTGTTGAAGCCTGGAAAGGGAGGCAGGAAGTGACCTTGATAGACACAATAAAAATGTTTGGATTTTATCCCAAGAGCAAGGGAAGCTATGGAAAGACCTTAAACGGTGAAGGGATGATTAGAATCAGGCAGGAACTCTGGGCAACATGGTGTCACAGCGGGAACTGCAGCAGGAAGACCAGGTCAGAGGCCGTTACAAAAGCCCAGATGGGAAATGATGGTTCTGGGGTCCAAGCAGCTGGCCTTGACGATGAAGAGCGAACGGATTCAAAGACCTTTGGTTGTTGTTACTATTATTATTATTACTACCTCTGCTACTACTACTAGCATTCCCAAAGTATTTATGCAGCCAATATTTTTTTGAGAACCTACGCTGTGTCCCAATGGGGACATAGCAGTGAACAAAACAGAGTGCCCGTCTTCACTGAGTTTATGATCTAGTGGCACAAAAAATAAACACCACTGTTTCACAGCAATAATCCTAACAGCAGATGAAGAACTCTCAGAGCAGCAGTGGTTTAGAAGGTGTACAACTGGCAATAACTGCACCATTAAGCCCTTCACACCTATTACTTATTTAATGCTTGCGATTAATTCATGAGTTAGGTCACTCTTTGAGCCTATGAAGAAACAGTCAAGACAGAGCAGCCAGCCCTCAAGTCACACTCTGCCTCTTGGTTGGGGATCTATGTGACATCCCCCAGCCAGCTATATTCGCCATAAACCTGATGTTACAACATGCTTCGTCTGCCCAAAGCTGCACCCACCACGGTGATTACTTATCCTACGTGATCTACATCTGATTCGCTGACTGTTCTGTATACTCCACAAAGGCAAGGGCTGTATCTGAATCAAGGATTTATATCCTTAGCACTTAAAAAACAAACAAACAAACAAACAAACACACCTGGGACATAGGAGGTGCTTAGAAACCATTAGTTAAATGAATGAGAGTAAATTTTCCAAATTTAGGAAATTTATTCATGTATAGGCCTAAACTTGTATTTTTACCATTCTAAGAAAACTTTCTCACCTGTGTCTGCCTTGATGTACTGTGCAGAATGGATGTAACTGTATCTTCCCAGGGTCATCACTGTGGGCTCTAAGTCTTGTTCTGGGTTGTAAATGCAGTGATACCATCAGGAGCTAATGAGGTCTGCAGGGTCATTTGCCTGGATAACAAATGGCTCCCTAATTGCTGTGCTAAGTGCTTGTATGGGCTTTAATGTCCTTTCCTACCACTTTTGATACGTGTGTTCTCATGCCCTAATTTGCTGCTCCTAATACATGATAATCCAAGAAACCTAATACATGTTTACTGGCCTTATCACTAGGGCATGGAATATAGTACAGAGATTTTGTAATATATATTTTAACTACTAGAATGATTTTTCTTCATTTTTCCTTCTGACTTTTCAACCATTCTCACGCCCTAAGGTTAACTCGTTACCTGACTTTTGCTGCATTCAAAGCAGTATTACCAAAGACACAAGAAAAGCAACTTGAAAGAAAACAGCATAGCTGAACATGTACTGTTAATTTATCCACTTAATTACACAGATGTGGCAACAATTCTGAAAGGCACAAAGGAGATGCTTTCTAAGTTGGCCCCTGACTTGGATAAAACAATGAATTCAGAACATGTCACCTTTCGGTGCAGAAAATTCCATTACATACTGTGCAAAATAAGTCATCATATTCCTGGTATTAAAGTGTTCTCTCTCACAAGAGCCTTTCCTTTTCACTGATTATTTTGTTTGGCTGTCTCTACAGTATTTTTTCTGGTTTCATTACGTCTCACTTGTACTATAACTTGAATCTGAGATATAGCAACGTTCCAGGGACAGCTCACAATTTTGCCTGTTGGAAAGGCTGTTAAAGTCAGCTAGAAAGCAGGCTGGGAGAAAAAAAAAAAAAGAAGAAGAAGAAATTAAACTCAGAGAAGGGAAGGCATATGACAAATGTCTAGCATATTCTTATGTGGCCCCATAAGTGTGAAAGTTGCTGTTGTGTCTGACTCTTTGCGACCCCATGGACTATACGCTCCATGAATTCTCCAGGCCAAAATACTGGAGTGGGAGCCGTTCCATTCTCCAGGGGATCTATCCAACCCATGGATCGAACCCAGGTCTCCTGCATTGCAGGCAAATTCTTTACCAGCTGAGCCACTAGGGAAGCCCAAGAATACTGAAGTGGGTAACCTAGCCCTTCTCTAGTGGATCTTCCCCACCCAGGATTTGAACCAGGGTCTCCTGAATTGCAAGCAGATTCTTTACCAGCTGAGCTACCAGGGAAGCCCATGTGACCCCATAAGCGTTCCTACAGAAAAAAAAAAAAACAAAAAAACAAGGGTTCATAGATGCTTCCTGGTTTAAAAACTGAGCAAAATTTTTTTAAACGAGAATTATTTCCCTTTTATGAAGGCTCTACTGGTTGCTTGGGAAAACAGTTCATAATGACCACTTTCCTTAGTATTTACAACGCATTTGATTTTTTGCTGTCGATGTTAACGTATGACATGCAATATCCTAATTTCATGACTTTCATTTCCCATTAGACAATTTCTCATTATTTGCTAAATTTCTCTGAGTCCCCAGAATAGTGTAAAGGAAAGGCTGATGGTGTATACTGTTGGTATCAAGTAACACTACAGTGTACTGCTCCCAAGACGATGTTATGAGACTGAAGGAAAACATTTGCAGGAAGAAGAAAAGATGTATAAACATAAAATTGAGGAAATATGCAAACAAGGGTCCTATTATACAAGTGGCAAAATAAACTCAGCGGCCCCAAATTACAACATAGTTGTCTTTCCTGAAAGACAAGTACCTTATTATAAGTAAAACCAAGAAACACTTGCTTGTTGCTTAGAAAGTGAGCTAGTATTGTGCCAGATGCTCTGTGTTCATCATCACCTTAATACTTACGCATTCTATACACCAGGAAATAGCATTATGCCCATTTTATGGAGGAGAATATTGAGGCTGAGAAAGATTAAGTTGCCCAGGAAATACAACTGCCAAGTAGGGAAGGTCTGTTTGACTCCGAAGTTAGTGCCCTTGTATGCTGACCATCCTGATATCACTCTACTCGCACCTCCCACTGCTGAACATGGGAATTTCCAGGAAGTTTCAGGTGGTGGGATTGAAACTCTGTGTTCATATCCATAGCATACAAGTGAAAGTGAAAGTGAAGTCTCCCAGTTGTGTCTGACTCTTAATGACCCCATGGACTGCAGCCCACCAGGCTCCTCCGTCCATGGGATTTTCCAGGCAAGAGTACTGGAGTGGGGTGCCAAATAAGACTTTAAATACTATATATTTGAATAGAAAAGACCAACTACACACCCCCCACTTAACTTTTCAAATAACTGGCATTAATACCTTAATGGAAAAAAAATCAAAGATTTAGAAATATCTCTAACGACTTTTTTTTCATTCTTAAATTCAATTTCCAAATCACACCCTTGTTCAGGCCATGCTATTATATGAGATTACTGGATTAGTTTCCTAAAAGATCTCCTTTTTTTTTTTTCTCATAGCCACCACACTAAAATTCAAATTCAAAACTACCTCTCGTCTGCCTGAAAGAGGAAAGAACATTTACATTAGACAATTTCTGTCAATAAAAACAGCTCGTTTTAAACTTAAACTCATTGTCAGAACACAATTCTGTCTCCTTGGCATGGGATATAGAGTGCTTATTGGGGGGCACTCATCACTTACCTGTCTTAAAATGGCTGTGAACTCAAGGGCAAGAAAAAAGATTTATTAGATCAATAAAGGTTTACTGACACCAATTAAATGAGCAGCCTTAAGCTTGGCACAAAATATTCTATCATTCTACTATTCTTTTTCTTGTCTTATTCCTTTGTTTCCATCCTGAGAATAAGAAACCATGTATACATCTCTGAATGCACGAGTAGTTGGTGCTCAACTTGAAAAATAAGTAATTATAAATATAATGCCCTTACCAGACTCATGTTTTTATTTTTTTTTTCCCCTGAATATTTAAAAAATGCTGCAAAGGAAATTCAAGTCTCCTGTTTTAACAGCAATTTCATATTCTGGGCCGATTTGTCTTTTCTACCAGGTAACTTCTGTCTGTTTTTCTCACGGGCCAGGAACATCTACCGCTGCCCTTACCCGCGGCTGCCCCTCCCTCTGCTCTCTTAGCTGTGCCATGGAGACAAGAGCCCCACACAGGCCCCGCTTGTTAGTGACAAGCTTGGAAGGCTTTCAGCCACCTGAGGGCAAAGTGGCAGGCATTTCATTCCCAGGGCAGCTGGGAGGTGATCAGCAGATGCTTGTTGAGTAAATGAGTGAACAAAAGCAAGTGAATTGACTCACAGTGACCAGTTCTGAGTCCAGGTTTCTTCAGTCATAAAAAGGTAATAAAGGCTGCCTATAATATTAGATATTATCATTGATATGACTACCTCAGGAAGCATTCTCAAAATTCAGCCTCTGTTCTTTTATTTTTTTTAACTGAGATATAACTGACATGACATTGTATTTGCTTATGTATGATATAACTACTTGACATATGTATACACTGCAAAATGATTGTTAAAATTAAGTTTAAATACATTCATTTCCACATGCAGTTCCAAAATATTTTTTTCCTGTGTTGAGAACTTTTAAGATGTACTCTTCTAGCAACTTTCAAATGTGCAGCACAGTATTGTTAACCACAGTCACCAAGCTGTACATTATATCCCAAGAATACTGGAGTAGGTAGCCTATCCTTTCTCCAGCGGATCTTCCCAACCAGGAGTCGAACCATGATCTCCTGCATTGCAGGCAGATTCTTTACCAACTGAACTATCAGGGAAGCCCATTATATCCCCAGGGTTTATAACTGGATATTCATACCTTTGAACCACCTTCACCCATCTCCCCCACCCCCACCTCTGGTAACCAACAATCTACCCTCTGCATCTATGTCAGTCTCCATTCTGGTTTTAAAGCTTTAGCAGCTCAAGTACCATAAGGTGTTTCCTCAGTGTCCTATACTCGGGATACCACAAGGATGAATAATCTTGTTGAAAAAGGAAGGAATTATGGGATCTTCTTAAATGACCAACGGAAACAGAAGTTACTTATTCTTCCTGCCTTGCTGGAGGGAGGAGGGCTGACAAGAGATCAGACCTATTCCTTAAACGAAGCATGGATTCTGCAATACTGATCCTAGGACAACAGAGTCCTACCCATTTTCCAGCAGTAAAATATGTGGAGATATTTTTCTAGATTTCTCTCTCAGTTTTTGGAAGTCATCTTGAGAAAGGGTGATGTGTGGGGTGCTTCTTATGGGTTGCTATTTTTTTTGAGGTCACTTAAGAGTATTTTATTTCTCTTGTCTGTGTTAATGAAAATCATAAATTTTAACTCTACATAGAACTATACATAGTTGTTCATCTGGCCAAAATGCTGCTTCGTATCTCAGATTCTATTTAGCCACAGGTGCCAACGACCCAGTGACTCATGTAGGCTGCTGCTCAGATGAAATGAAAGGCCTCACCCCAATACTGCATCACAGATGGTCTTCTCCTGGCATCTCTGGGGAATCAGGAAAGGATGTGAAGCTGTGGCCCTTGATCTCTTATTCCTAAAATCAATCAGCCAACTAGCTCCCTTCACAATGAATCCAACAAAGAACAACTATAGACTCTTCCTATTTAAAAGTCTTATCTTACTAAATATCTTGGAAATGCCCAGCAAGTATAGATATATAAATAATGGGAATGCTAAACACAAATAAATGCCTGAAAAATAAAGATTCTTATAGAAATGTGGTTTAAAAACATAGAGCAGCTAACAAGTTACTTAACACATTTTCTGAAATAACATAAAATATAAAGTCAAATGGTGAATGAATAAACATTAATGAGATCCCCAGAGATGACAAAGCAGGTCTTAACTTTATTTGCATAGATTTCAGGTAGCAAAAAAGCAAAGTGCTCACTATAAGGCATGTATCCATTTTCACAAAACCAGAGAGATCTCTTCTGCTTAAATAAGTGAAATTAATCTCAAAATGCTCCAAAGATATAATTAAACCAGATACTGTATTTTAATATATATATTTATATCATTTATATACTGCTTTATTCCAAAAAATTGTAAGGAGGCTTACAATAAAAATCCTAGTTAAATTAATTACAAAACCTGGTAAAATATACAACTGAAGCACCAATATATTCTTATTAATACAAATCTATCATAATTTTAAATTATGGAAATATATCAGAGTCAATGCTAAATTTAGTTTGCCAAAATCACCATAAGAAATAGCTTATTTATCAACAGGAGATTTTTAAAATATACCAAAATAAGTATAGATATATCTCCCATACATATGTATATACACACACATATATACATATATTCTAGAATATATAACAACACTGAAAAACTTGCATGAGATACAGTAAATGCAAGTGGTAATGAAAAGACTGCACAAAAATAACCTACAAAAATATATATTTTTTATAAAGCAGAAAACTATACTTTTCAGAAAAATGCATACTATTCCTATAGAAAAAGACCATCTCTGCTACTCAAAACCACACACTTCCTGTAGATGAGATATAGTAGAGGATCTAGTATCAGTCTCCTTGCTGACTTAACATGCTTTATTAAGATTTTATTGTTTTATAGGACAGAGTTTCACCCTAGGCCAACCCATGTACTGTAAATAAGGAACCACATCCTAGTGATGTTTCACTATATATAAAAGGGTTCAACTTCATGGCTCTTTCACTTAAGGATGAAAACCTCTTTTCCCACCCCCTTAAAATTAGTATCACACAGCTTTGAAAAATTATTACACAAATCACAAGATATCAGTTATACCTCTGGACATGTAAAATTTATTTTAAACCTACCCAACCATGCAAATAGCCACTCACCCAATGAGGAGAAATAACTGAAAAGAAGAAAAAAATGAAATACATTTTTAGAGTGTATGTAGAATGTATTATGGAGAAGGCAATGGCACCCCATTCCAGTACACTTGCCTGGAGAATCCCATGGACAGAGGAGCCTAGTAGGCTGCAGTCCATGGGGTTGCTAGGAGTCAGATACGACTGAGCGACTTCACTTTCACTTTTCACTTACATGCATTGGAGAAGGAAATGGCAACCCACTCCAGTGTTCTTGCCTGGAGAATCCCAGGGACGGGGGAGCCTGGTGGGCTGCCGTCTATGGGGTCGCACAGAGTCGGACACGACTGAACCAACTTAGCAGCAGCAGCAGCAGAATGTATTACAAAACATATTACATTTTTCTATAGGATGCATGCACATTCAGTCGTGTCCTACTCTTTTCAACCCCATGAACTGTATACAGCCCACAAGGCTCCTCTGTGGAAATTTGCAGGCAAAAATACTGGAGTGGGTTGCCATTTCCTCCTCCAGGGCATCTTCCCCACCCAGAATCAAACCCGTGTCTCCTGCATCGGCAGGTGGATTCTTTGCCACTGAGCCATCTGGGAAGTCCACTCTATAGGATAAATGATTATAAAGGCAGGTTTACTTTTCAAACTTATGATTAGTTTTTAAAAAAATTTTAAATCCTGACATAAAATGATGATAGGCAACTAATAGTTATAATCAAACAGTTGTTTTTTTTTTTTTTTTAAGTGCTTTGGGTGTACAAAGTATCTCCAAAAGAAATATAGTTCATGAAGCTGTCTTTAAGGAAAATATCATAAAACTGCACCACACCCAATTAAAAACGATACAGGTTTGCCTCAACCAAGGTTAGTTTCACTTTAGCATATAAAATTAAACAAATCTTTTGTAGCTAGGATAAACATAAAACAAGAACAAAAACATTAAACTTCAAATTAGCAAAGGAAATGAAGAAGTGATTTCATGATTTTATACGGAGTTCACACTATATTTAAAAAAATACCTCCATCACATAATACCATGAATTATTTCAATGAAGGGGTCAATCAAATAACAGCTTTTAATGGAATTGAGTACAATTAAAATATCACCTGGGGCTTCCCCAGTAGGTCAGCAGTAAAAGAATCCACCTGCAATGCAGGAGACAGGGGTTGGATCCCTGGGTAGGGAAGATCCCCTGGAAAGAAATGGCTATCAACTCCAGTATTCCTGGTGGGAAACCCCATGGACAGAGGAGCCTAGGGGGCTATACAATACATGGGGTCGCAAAGAGTTGGACACGACTCAGCAATTAAACAACAACAAACTATTACCTATTTCAATAACAGAGAGTTTAACACATGCTGTTTTTGTCAGAAATTGTCTAGACATCATTGTTCTGCATAGACTAATGAGTTGTCTCACTGTTCCACTCCCTAAGCAATTTATCAGTAAGATATCTTAACATCAACATTCTCAAGGTGAGGTCCACAGACCTCTTGGGGTGTGAGGGGTGCCAGAGATTAAAGTCCCATTTAACTGACAGCATGTTACCTTAGGTTGTTTTACTTTAGGAGCAGAATATTTTCAAAGAAAAGTATCTCAGACCAAAGTCTCAACCTGCTGATGGGCCCTGCATTCACCACAATGCTCTGTCTCTTGATCTGTTTATTCTTTCCTTTGTCCAGAACACCTTTCTCAACTCTCATCCCCATTCTTTCCCAGATCAATAACCGGTGAACTTCCACCCTGGTGTAAAGCCAGCTTTCCTGCCTTGTCCAGGCAGTGCTCCATCTGGGAGGGCTTCCCACCTGGCACCGTTGTAAAGAATCTGCCTGCCAATGCAGGAGATGTGAGTTCGACTCCTGGGTTGGGAAGATCCCCTGGAGGAGGAAATGGCAACCCATTCCAGTATTCTTGCCTGAAGAATCTGATGGACAGAGGAGCCTAGAAGACTACAGTCCACAGTGTCGCAAGAGTTGGACATGACTTAGCGACAGAACTTGCACACACATGCCCACACCATCTGGGGCAGTACTCCCAAAGCCCCTGGTGACCTGCAGCACACCCCTAAGGGCAGCATCCTTCCCAGTGGGGAGGGAGGGACCCTCCCCGCTCCCTGCATTCATCCACCGGGAGCTGGCAAACAAGAAATGTGGTACAAAGTTCTCTGAAGCGTGGGCATCCCACTGTTATCACCGGGAGGAGACCAACAAGCTACCAATGAATAAAACTAATGGTAAGAAGAACACTTTGAATTGAAGAGGCTTCTTGTCAGAAATCCAAAGAGGAAAAGTAAAGTTTTGGCTTTGGAGATCAAATCCTGGTCCTGTTACCTGACCTGACCAAGTTAGTTCACCTTTTGGAATTCACCTGTATTTCCTTGGTGTTAAAATGGGGACAGGGCAAATTCCCAACACACGGGGTTAAGTGTCTATTACATGACTCGTGTGCATGAGGTTCTTAGAATAGAACCCAACATAAGCTAGTGTTTCCTGAGTGCCCCTGATACCACACAATGTTCACACACAATCCTCAGACACACAGGATAAAACTCTCATCACGCCAGTTAGCAATAGCATGAAAAGAGACACCTTTTAAAGTATTTTATATATTATACTCATCAGACAATGGAAGCCACTGTTGCTGTAATAAGGAAAATATGCTCTCTGTATATGAAAAAATTCTATCCAAAGTACTTAAAATATTGATGAAACTAAACTCTCTCATAAATGTACAAATGATTTTGCTAAACTGTGCTAAACTGTATATGTCCTGTATTTACATGTACATTATATAATTCTGAAGAAAACTATATGAACATAGAAACAGCAATGTCTCATTTGAAGACAGACACCTGTGAAGCAGACACCCAGGGTAAAAACATGAATATTTTTTCCCAGTAGTTTCATCCATAAGTAGATCTAGGCTGTAACTTATTGACCCACAATTTCCTACATGTAAATAGAATACATTGGGAATGTAATATAAACCTATCCATTCTAAATTGGCATTTGCTAAGAGAGATACTTGAGGAGGGCATGGCAATTCACTCTAGCATTCTTGCCTGGAGAATCCCTTGGACAGAGGAGCCTGGCAGGCTACTGTCCATGGGGTCGCAGAGTCGGACACCACTGAAGCAGCTTAGCACACATGCAAAAGAGATACTTAGGACCTCTATAGTACTGTAACATTATTTCAAGACAAAAAGACAACTTCTTCCTTGTGTGTATAGGACATATCCCAAGAATAGACATTTATAAAAATGCTGTCACAGAAAAAAGTCTTGCAACCCGAATTAAATTTCACTTTCCCACAACTTTCTGCTCATAACTTTATAATTCTGGGAGAATCTTAGCTGTAAATCTTTAAAATTAGCATATATAATAAAAGACAAGCCTATTTACCTACTGACAAAGTACCTATGCTTTCAAATGTCATAACCTTCCTCCTCATCCTCCCCTATAGTGAGGGGACTGAACTCTAAGGTACCCTTCTAAATGACTAGACTGTAAGTATTTTTTATATGGCAGTTATAACATGGAAGGCCCCCACAAGTCATAACTATCAAAGTTAAACAAATGTCATTCACATATGGCTCCAAATATAAAGCATTTTTGTAATATCTAGAAAAAAATTAATTTCTCTCTAGATGAACATAGGAAAATGCTAACAAGATAAACTTCTATGACAAAACTTTCATCAATGGCTCTTTTTAATTTAACATTAATTATCTCTGTTAAACAATCCTCATGATATACTTTTGTTTTCAATTCTCACTTAAAAAGAAAATGGAATAGGAGTATAACCCACTCAAGTTTCTGGCATGTAAAAATCCAAAGTAAGGCAAAGGCTATGAATGTGAGGGATGGGTCAAAAAAGGGATAAACAGGGTCCCATGATTAAGAATTCACGTTCCAATGCTGGGGTACTGGGTTCAGTCCCTGGTCAGAGAAGTCAGATCCCACACGTGGTGAGGCAACTAATCCCTTGACCCACAAATACAGAGAAGCCCAAGCACCGCAACGAAGATCCTGCTTACCACAACTCAGACCCCATGCAGCCAGATAAAGACATAGATAAATAAATATAAAAAAGGGAATAAACACATAGAGGCCAGAAATTTTTACTTCTCGGCTTATAGAGTATTATTATAAGAGAAAACCAAAAACAAGTATCCTGAAATTATGAAAATGCACTGAAAGTACTCTCTTTCAAAAGGGCTATATTTATTCAACTATGTGTTCTCAATACAAGGTAAACCCCTTATTAAAATGCCATGCCTCAGTTCTTTGTTTCCTAAATTTAAATTATACGAAACTGCTTAATCACTGAGGTTTCCAAAAGTAGTAGGTTCCAGAATCTCAAGGAAAAAAAAAGAAAGCTTCCATTTTTAAGACACTTATAGCTGTGCTTATCCTAATCCATTAGGGTACTTGGCCAGTAGGTTAATATTTAATTGGCAAGTTCCTTTAAACAGGATAATAGCATACTAACAACAGTATTTCTATAAACTAAGTTTAGTCTAGGAAAATGGGAAGCAGGGACAAAAATGCTAAGTAGAAAAGATAAAATAAGCTAAACCACAACTCACAAAAAAATACAGATTGAAAAAACAATCCAAAATGCTACATATGTGATTCACTTACTGGGTCACAAAAGTAACCTATTTTTCAAGCTCCATTCCTTTGGATTATCATGCCAGAGGAGAGCTACATAAAGGAAAAAGTCATGCTAGAATGAAAGAATAAATGAACTGCTTTTTCTAATCTGTAATTTTGGACCAAATTCCTTACACAGTTCTCTCACTTTATTAATCTTCTTTTCTGGACCAGTCAACTTGGCTATCATTTGAAAAGATAAGCCAGTGCCCTTAGAGCAACTGCACTCACCATCTGACCAAAGGTGTTGAGTTCTCCGGCTTGTCCTCACCATAGCTATTTAAAAAAAAAAGAAAAGAAAATCTAATAATTTGAGCACCTCACAACCAGAATTTATTGCACCACATGGTTCTCACATGGTTCTTCTATTCCCGATAGGACTTAGGAATTTTATAGCCTCTAATTTCTCACATCCCCTTCGGGTATGTGTAAGACCTCTACCTCCCTTCCCCTCCCAGCAAAAGGATTCTAGTTACCTTCAGTTTTCCCACTCGAAAATTGCCAAATACAGCTATCAAACTAGATGAGAAACAAATGAGTGCCAATAAAATTTATAGGTGCCAAAATAAATGAATCATCACTACAGCTTTTCACGGTTGCTCGAGATGCACATTTATTATTATTTTTTTAAAGAGAATATGGTGGTGTTGGTGGAGGTGGAGGAGATCTAAGAGTCAGCTCCTATGTTTTCCCTGTTTTGGGGTCCCAGCCCTTTGAGGAACAGCTAGGCACCCACTCCTCTCACACAGGTAAAATAGAATGTCAGATATAATTTCAAGAAGTTCATAGAGGACGCCCAATGAACAATCTGTAAACTGTAAAAACGGCAGTGACAAATGTATATGGGGAGCTAAGTTTCTGCACACACACAACCGATTGGATTATCCTGTGTACTTGGTTACGGGGCCGAGACTGAGCTCCCAGGACAAGGACCGCGGCAGGTTAGGTGTGGATGGGAACCTGAGCCCAGAAGTGCAGCACGGGGCCTGGCTTCACGCCGCTCACTCTCACACAGGAAGCACAGGCGGAAAAGCGAAAAGGAAAGGAAGCGTTCAGTGACAGGGACAAGAAGAAACGGAACTTCCTCAGGCAGCCTGTTCAAGCACAGAAATATAGAAGGGATGTCACAAGTCATTTAGAAAAATCTTGGCAAAACAGAGGCGTTTTTCATCTCCCCCTGCTTGTTCTCATTTTGCTTATTTAGCACCAAGCACTGTGGAGAAGTTTATAAAAATAAAACTAATTATATAATTAACACTATTAATTTATACACACACGTGCGTAAGTAGACTGTATGCATGTTTTTCTCCACATGACAGTGTGTGCTTTCTTCTTTAAACAAAACCAAAAATAAGCTTTAACTGAAACTGGATCATAGTAACACAGGCCAAGATCCATACGCTATGTAAGTGCAGTCAGTATGCTCATTAATGTCTTACTGTATGCTATGGGTATTAAAGGATCTTATTGTAGGCTCATAGGAAAGGCAAACAGCTCAGCCAAAAGCATCACAGAAACTCTATTGTAATTAGAAGTATGCGTTCTTCAGTAACAAACCCACTTTTCCCTAAAGAACTTTTTAAATTTATAAGCATCTGACATATTAACTAACGATTAATCATTCCTGTTTGGTTTTAGGATGTGTTTGGGCTATAAACAGAATCATGCTTTTGAATCACTGTTTGGTAGAATAGTCTCAGACTCTGGAATATTCCAATTCACATAGTAACTGACTGGGTTTATAAGACAGATTTTTTAACAAGTCAAAATGCTATGTGCCAGTTATTTCAATAGGAGCTTTCACCTAAGTTTTCATTTTAACTACACAATGCTAACTATAGTTAGCATTTTAACTATACAATGTATAGTTAACTATACATTGTATAGTTTCATTTTAACTATACAATGCTTTCATGGGGGCTTTCCCAATGGCTCGGCAGGTAAAGAATCTGCCTGTAATGCAGGAGACACATAAGATGTGTGTTCGATCCCTGGGTCAGCAAGATCCCCTGAAGCAGGAAATGGCAACTCACTCTAGTTTTCTTGCCTGGAGAACCCCATGGACAGAGGAGCCTGGTGGGCTACAATCCATAGGGTTGCAAAGAGTCAGACATGACTGAGCACTCACGCACACAACATCTTTCATAACAATACTGAATACAGACTGACAAGAAATTACATTTTAAATTCACAATGTATGGGACTCCCTGGACAACGGAGTATGTGTCTTGGGCCACCACAGCTGTCACCTTTGTAGATAAGCCTCTTAGGATGCCACTCAATCCCTGTTGTGGAATCAGGACCCTAGGATTGTAAATATTATGTACATGTCTTTCTCTCTCTCTCTGGTATATAAGTTCCTACAAAGCAGAAGCCATATATTAACTGGTATCTGATAATAAATCTCTGATGATTTTTTTAATGGAATGTTTGTTTACAGATAACCTGTTGGGGATTTTAAAAATGCAAAGATAACACAAATCAAGAATGAATTTTAAATGAAAAGGAAGAACCTCTAAATTGATAGCCCACATCAGTTGCTGCTGCTGCTGCTGCTAAGCCGCTTCAGTCGTGTCTGATTCTGTGCGACCCCATAGACGGCAGCCCACCAGGCTCCCCCGTCCCTGGGATTCTCCAGGCAAGAACACTGAAGTGGGTTGCCATTTCCTTCTCCAATGCATGTAAGTGAAAAGTGAAACTGAAGCCGCTCAGTCGTGTCCGACTCTTCGCAACCCCGTGGACTGCAGCCTACCAGGCTCCTCCGTCCATGGGATTTTCCAGGCAAGAGTACTGGAGTGGGGTGCCTTTGCCTTCTCCGTAAATGAAAAGGAAGAACCTCTAAGTTGATAGCCCACATCAGTTACACAGGATCAATTTCTACATGAGTTTCTTCTGTAACAGAGTTAAAGTGCTAAAACTTTAATCACTTTGAAGAAAAATCCCTACACTATGATATAGTTTTCTTTCTCAAATGTAATACAATTCAACATTCTGCCAATGACTCAGTAATTATTGTGAACATCACTTACTATACAGAACTCAAGGGGTTTTCCTGATGGCTCAGATAGTAAAGAATCTGTGTGCAATGCAGGAGACCCAGGTTCGAGTCCTGGGTCGGGATGATCCCCTGAAGTCGGGAATGGCAACCCACTTCAGTATTCTTGCCTGGAGAATTCATGAATAGAGGAGCCTGGTGGGCTACAGTTCACGGGGCTGCAAAGAGTCAGACATGACCGAGTGACTTTCACTTTCACTAGGGACAGCTTTAAGTACGGACTCAGCCAAGGAAGTAGAGGACCACACTGCAACTTGACCCAGCAGCAGCTCTGCAAGCCTCCTACACTGTTCTCCATCCTCCTCAAATACAATACAATTCATGGGAAATCACGGACTCCAGTTTCCATCTCAGCTTTCACGCCTAATCATCTGAATCTTAGACAAGTTCAGTCTCTTTGGTCTACCATCTCTGAAACTGTCAAGTTTGTGATAAACTACCCACCGAAGGCTATGGCAGAGCTTGAATGAACACTCATTCTAGCTTCAGGGCCCTTCCTTTTCCGTGTTCCTTTTAAGGCGCACCTTCCCTTCAAGGCACTAATGCATAGGTAAAGATGCTTTCTGAACCCCAAATTTGGGTACATAACCACACAGCTAGACTAATATTTAAAAGATGGATTTCCTGAAGAATTCAGGGTCCAGGGCATTCCCCAGCATTGCAAGCTGTCTGCACTTCCTCTTTTCATTAAAAGTCCTTCCGAGTCTTTATCTCCACATTGGCCACTCTTCTATTTCCACTCATTGATAATATCCTATATATCCATCTCTGCTTTCATAAAAGTTTTAGTGTATCAGACATTATGCTGTGGGACTAGAGCAGGGAAGAGATGATTACCATTCTCACTGTTATGGAATTTACAATCTAGACTCCTGAGGGAGAAAGAGGCAGTTTTTTTTTAATTGAAGTATAGTTGATTTATACTATTAAACGAGCTTCAGGTATACAACAGAGTGAGTCAATACTTGCACAGATTATACTCAAACTTATAAAATAATGGCTATACTCCCTTATTGTACAACATATCCTTGTAGCTGATCATTTCCTATATTGTGGTTTGTAGTTCTTAGTCCCCTATCTATCTTGCCCCCTTTTCCCTCTCACCACTGGTAACCCTTGGTCTGACCTGTCAGTGTGCCTGTTTCTCTTTTGTTCTATTCATTCATTCATTTTTTTGATAAAGGAGACATCTCTCTCATACACAGAGGAAAGAGGTAAGAAACAAATCACCAGTCCAGGTTCGATGCAGGATACAGGATGCTTGGGGCTGGTGCACTGGGATGACCCAGAGGGACGGTATGGGGAGGGAGGTGGGAGAGGGGTTCAGGATGGGGAACACGTGTACACCCATGGCGGATTCATATTGATGTATGGCAAAACCAATAGATATTGTAAAGTAATTAGCCTCCAATTAAAATAAATTAAAAAAAAGAAAATGGAATAAATTATGTCAGAAAAAAAAAGAAACAATTATTCAAATGAATAATTACTAACTGGGATAACTGCTGGGGAGTACAAGACTGCATCACCTCCCAGAGAAACCAGATCCAGCAGAGGGGAGGGCCGAGGAGCCTTGGAGACCAGGAAGCATCTTGTAGGAATGTGCGAGTCAGCCAAGGGCTGAAGGACACCCCCTCAGTCCCCACAGCAAGGTTCCCGTGGTGTGTCTCTTTACTACCCGCTCCTATATTTCTTCCTACCGCTTTTCATTCTCCCCACAGTCCCTCTCCCTTCTCACAACACAGCAGGAGGATAGGACTACACACAGTCAGACTCAGTCAGGAGACCCAGCTCTGCATCTCACCTGTAAAGCTGACAGATGCCCAAGGGGCTCCTCCAGAGATCCCGGGAATGAGACTGGGTGTAAGTGACACAGGCCAGAGATCCTGGGGACTCGGGGCTACTTAACTGTGTGTAGTTATCTCTCTCGTTACATTTTCCTTCTTTTTTCTTCTGATCTTTAGTGGTCTCTCCACTATGTTAGCTTTCTCTGAATGAAAAAACATTTTAAATATCTCCAAGTCAACCTCCATAACACCACAACATATCTTCCTCCTTCCAGTCACTCATTCACTTACCAGACCTTTAAAATATGTTCTTTTTGCACTGAAGTCACAGGCATGAGAGAACAGGATTTGAACAATGAAAATGTGGCACTAATCATAATAACTAAAGTTAACTCTTCACATGTCTCTATTGGGTTGGCCAAAAAGTTCATTTGGGGTTTTTCCATAAGATGTTATGTTATATTATAGAAACCCCCCAAATGAACTTTTTGGTTAATGTAAGATATCGTCTCCCCTATAACTTCAAAGAGGTCAAAATATCCTCCTTCTCAAACTGTGTAATCAATCTCAGGCATCAGTGAAAAAATGGATGGTATATTAGAGGAAGAAAATTCTAAAAGGAAAAAAAATCTCACATTTCAAAATTAATGTCTAATTAGTTTTACTCAGTTAAATAGCTTTACAGTTGGTAACTTCTGAGTAACATGACCATTTAATAAGCTGATACCTATTCTTTTGCTCATTTGGTCACCATAAAAATGAAACTTTTATAAAACATTAAATATCATTCCCATACCTTTGTTGTTTCCTCTTTCCACGTCTTACATTTCTTGATTAATAATACCGAGTAAATACTGAGTCAATAGAGGAATTTCACCAGGCTGCTACCCTCTGGCTTGCTGGAAACGAAGCACGCCCTTTTCTTCTGTGATCTGCTTGACTGACACATTGCAGTGGGGAGCACTGAAGCCCGCTGGTTTGGATTAGAGGAATGGAGACTACAGGAATCAATTGAAAAAGAAATGTTTAGGGAAAAGTAAGTCTCTTTGCTTCCATGAGTGGTAATGTTTTTGGAGCTATAGTGAAACCGGTGTGTCCCTGTAGCCGTTCACTCTAAAGTGTAACGATGCTGAGCTATACTGTGAAATGGGAGATTGAATGCAGAAATTCTATTAGATGCCTCATTTATGCTCTTAACAATAATAATATGCACATGTACAAAGGAAAAGATACCCAATTCCATTTAATAAATCTTCCGTATGCATACACTAAAATTTTTCAAAACAATTTCCCTTTTCTCTCTCTACAGTAATTTCCTGGTTGATGGGTGGCGTCATTATAGGGCACATATGAAAAGTTGGCAAAGATCACACAGTGAGGTGCTGGTAAGACTGGATCTAAAATACCAATCTGCTGGGCTCTCCTGCCCAGAGGCTTTTATTTGCACCGTGGATCCCCCTGGCAGTCTGGTAAAGTCTATGGACCCCCTTCTCAGAATAATGGACTTTTGTTGTTGTTGTTGAGTATATAACTAGATTACATAAAAAACCAAAAAGATTGACAGTTACCAAAATATTTTAAAATGGGATAAAGTAACGTACTGCTTTATCAATCTATTAAATAACAAGGGTGGCTCTAATATGCAATTTTAAAGTAGCAACAAGCTTAAGTATTTTGAGATATCTACAACAACTATCATGTGATATGAAACTATCTGTGACTTCTCTCAGTGGCAAAGTCACTGGCTGTCAATGTAACTATGGTTTATTGCTCATGTTCCTTATTAATGGAAATGCTCAATCCCTGGTGGCTCAGAGGTTAAAGCGTCTGCCTGCAATGCGGGAGACCTGGGTTTGATCCCTGGGTCGGGAAGTTCCCCTGGAGAAGGAAATGGCAACCCACTCCAGTATTCTTGCTTGGAGAATCCATGGACAGAGGAGCCTGGTGGGCTACAGTCCACGGGGTCAGAGAGAGTCAGGCATGACTGAGCAACCTTACTTACTTACTTATTAATGAAAATGAAAGCATCATTATTCTCCCTCACCCAAGCTCACAAACTCTTGGAAACTCTACCCACTGATGCCACTTGGACCCTTGACAACTGTCACAACAAAGTTCACCAACTTACAATATGACCATAGGCATTTCAAAGCATTTCAATACATGACGGAAAAGCTGTCCAAACCAAAATAAAGCCAGAAAAGTCTATTTTTCATAAACTCAAAGTTTTATTTTCTAACCCTCCCCAATCTTAATTTTCTGACCCTTTACGTAAATCCCTAAAACAGATTTCAAGAAATATGGAGTTTCAGCATACCTAGTGTGCTGAAAACCTAGTTGGATAAAGGTACTTGAGTTTCCAAATCAAAGAAAAAGTTAACAGAGCAAGTGTATCTAAACACAAGGATGTTAAATATTATGAAGCAGGATGTATTCGTGCTGTGCCTTCTCCCAGGTCCCCTCCACTGTGACCCTCCCACACTGTATCTTTCCCCAAGACTTCTGTAACACATTGCTTACTCGCTGATTTCAGTATCATCCTGTACAACTCTACCAAGATATCCAGGGAGAAAGGTCTCGCAATAGCCCCAGATTCACTCCTTGTAGATATAGAGACCACAGCTTCTAAACTCAAAATAAGCAGCAGAAGGGTAACTGTGGGGATGACTAGACCACACACTTGCTATCAGAAGGCTCCTGGAAAACCCCTAAGGGATGATTCAGTGCACACACAGGCAGGTTCTTTTCCCTCCTAAAGAGAATGGGTGACCTTCCTGTACGTACACCTGCAGATACACCTGTTCTACACGCTGTACACTTCAAACCAAAGGAACGTCTCTGTTCTTCATCAGTTCACAAGCTCCCTCACCTAGAAGGCAAAGGTAAGACCTATCAAACCATCAAAAAAAATTCTGATTTCCTCTTTCTCCCACATAACTTAAAACCAGAGTGATCATGATCTACCCTAATATCAAAAGCTAAAATTACAACAACAAAAAACTCTCCAAGAACTATAATAGAAATGGAATTTTCTAGAATATCAAATCAGTGAAATGATCATTCTTGGATTTTATTAATAAAACAATAGTTACATGTACAGTTACACTGGCAACGTAATTTAATGATGCCAATCCACACACAAAAAAATTTCACTCTAATCTCCTGCATTGCAGGCAGGTTTCTCTGCCAGCTGAGCCACAAGGGAAGTCCAAGAATACTGGAGTGGGTAGCCTATCGCTTCTCCAGCAGATCTTCCCAACTCAGGAATTGAACCGGGGTCTCCTGCATTGCAGGTTGATTCTTTACCAACTGAGCTTTCAGGGAAGTCCTAATATTTTACGTAAGGTGATCTAGTTTCTACAATGCTAGGCTAACACTGACTTTCCAGGTGGCGCTAGTGGTAAGGCACCCACCTGCCAATGAAGAAGACATAAGAGATGTGGGTTCAATCCCTGGGTTGTGAAGAACTCCTGGAGGTGGGCATGGCAATCCACTCTAGTGTTCCTGCCTGGAGAATCCCACGACAGAGGAGCCTGGTCGGCTTTAGTCCTTTGGGTCACAAAGAGTCAAACAGGACTGAAGTGACCTAGCACACATATGCTAATATTGCATGAGCTGTTAGGAAGAAAAAATAGTCCTTAAAAAGTTCATAAAATATGCTACATTCCATGAATCCAGTCTTGAATTTTAAGTGTTCAGTTCAGTAGCTCAGTTGTGTCCGACTCTGCGACCCCATGGACTGCAGTATGCCAGGCTTCCCTGTCCATCACCAACTCCTGGAGCTTATTCAAACTCATGTCCATCAAGTCAGTGATGCCAACCAACCATCTTATCCTCTGGCATCTCCTTCTCGTGCCTTCAATCTTTCCCAGCATCAGGGTCTTTTCCAATGAAACTGTTCGCATCAGGTGGCCAATCATCAGCTTCAGCATCAGTAAGTACTTCCAATGAATATTTAGGAATGATTTCCTTTAGGATGGACTGGTTTGATCTCATTGTAGTCCAAGGGACTCTCAAGAGTCTTCTTTAACACCACAGTTTGAAAGCATCAATTCTTCAGTGCTCAGGTTTATTTACAATATAACTCTCACATCCATACATGACTACTGGAAAAAACATAGCCTTGACTAGACAGACCTTTATAGGAAAAGTAATGTCTTTGCTTTTTAATATGCTGTCTAGGTTGGTCATAGCTTTTCTTCTAAGGAACAAGTGCCTTTTAATTTCATGGATGCAATCTTCAGTGATTTTGGAGCACCAGAAAATAAAGTGTGTCACTATTTCCATTGTTTCCCCATCTATGGGCTGTGAAGTGATGCCATGATCTTAGTTTTCTGAATGTTGAGTTTTAAGTCAACTTTTTCATTCTCCTCTTTCACCAAGAGGCTCTTCAGTTCTTTGCTTTCTGCCATAAGGGTGGTGTCATCTGAATATCTGAGGTTATTGATATGTCTCCCGGCAATCTTGATTCCAGCTTGTGCTTCATCCAGCCCATCATTTCTCATGATGTACTCTGCATTTAAGTTAAATAAGTAGGGTGAAAATATACAGCCTTGATGTACTCCTTTCCCAATTTTCAACCAGTCCACTTTCCATGTCCAGTTCTAAACACTACTTCTTGACCTGCACACAGATTTCTCAGGAAGTAGGTAAGGTGGTCTGGTATTTTCATCTCTTAATGAATTTTCCAGTTTGTTGTGATCCACACAGTCAAAGGCTTTGGAGTAGTCAATAAAGCAGAAGTAGATGTTTTTCTAGAACTCTCCTGTTTTTTCAATAATCCAATGGATGTTGGCAATTTGATCTCTGGTTCCTCTGCCTTTTCCAAATCCATCTTGAGTATCCGGAAGTTCACGATTCATGTACTGTTGAAACCTGGCTTGGAGAATTTTGAGCATTATTTAGTTAGCGTGTGAGATGAGTGCAATTGTGCAGTAGTCTGAACATTCTTTGGCATTGCCTTTCTTTGGGATTGGAATGAAAACTGACCTTTTCCAGTCCTTTGGCCACTGCTGAGTTTTGCAAATTTGCTGGTATATTGAGGGCAGCACTTTCCCAACATCATCTTTTACGATTTGAAATAGCTCCACTGGAATTCCATCGCCTCCACTAGCTTTGTTTGTAGTGATGCTTCCTATGGCCCACTTGACTTCACATTCCAGGATGTCTGGCTCCAGGTGAGGGATCACACCATTGTGGTTATCTGTGTCATGAAGATCTTTTTTGTATAGCTCTTCTTTGTATTCCTGCCTCCTCTTAAAAGTATCTTCTGCTTCTGTTAGGTCCATACCATTTCTGTCCTTTACTGTGTTCATCTTTGCATAATGTTCCCTTGGTGTCTCTAATTTTCTTGAAGAGATCTCTAGTCTTTCCCATTCTAATATTTTCCTCTATTTCTTTGCATTGATCACTGAGGAAGGCTTTCTTAATTCTCCTTGGTTTTCTTTGGAACTCTGCATTCAAATGGGTGTATCTTTCCTTTACTCCTTTGCCTTTAGCTTATCTTCTTTACTCAGCTATTTGTAAGGCCTCCTCAGATAACCATTTTGCCTTTTTGCATTTCTTTTTCTTGGGGATTATCTTGATCCCTGCCTCCTGTACAATGTCATGAACCTTAGTCCACAGTTCTTCAAGCACTCTGTCTATAAGATCTAATCAGTTGAATCTATAGTCACTTCTACTGTATAATCGTAAGGGATTTGATTTAGGTCATATCTGAATGGTCTAGTGGTTTTCCCTACTTTCCTCAATTTAACTCTGAATTTTACAATAAGGAATTCATGATCTGAGGCACAGTCAGGTCCTGGTCTTGTTTTTGCTGACTGTATAAAGCTTCCCCATCTTTGACTGTAAAGAATATAATCAATCCGATTTCGGTATTGACCATCTGGTGATGTCCATGTGTAGAGCCTTCTCTTGTGTTATTGGAAGAGGGTGTTTGCTACAACCAGAGTGTTCTCTTGGAAAAACTATTAGCCTTTGGCCTGCTTCATTTTGTACCTCAAGGCCAAATTTGCCTGTTCCAGGTATCTCTTGACTCCTACTTTTGCATTCCAGTCCCCTATAATGAAAATGACATTTTTTTTCTTCTTTTAAATTTTATTTAATTTTTAAACTTTACATAATTGTATTAGTTTTGCCAAATATCAAAATGAATCCACCACACGTATACATGTGTTCCCCATCCTGAACCCTCCTCCCTCCTCCCTCCCCATACCATCCCTCTGGGCCGTCCCAGTGCACCAGCCCCAAGCATCCAGTATCGTGCATCGAACCTGGACTGGCATCTCGTTTCATACATGATATTTTACATGTTTCAATGCCATTCTCCCAAATCTTCCCACCCTCTCCCTCTCCCACAGAGTCCATAAGCCTGTTCTATACATCAGTGTCTCTTTTGCTGTCTCGTACATAGGGTTATTGTTACCATCTTTCTAAATTCCATATATATGCGTTAGTATACTGTATTGGTGTTTTTCCTTCTGGCTTACTTCACTCTGTATAATAGGCTCCAGTTTCATCCACCTCATTAGAACTGATTCAAATGTATTCTTTTTAATGGCTGAGTAATACTCCATTGTGTATATGTACCACTGCTTTCTTATCCATTCATCTGCTGATGGACATCTAGGTTGCTTCCATGTCCTGGCTATTATAAACAGTGCTGCGATGAACATTGGGGTACACGTGTCTCTTTCCCTTCTGGTTTCCTCAGTGTGTATGCCCAGCAGTGGGATTGCTGGATCATAAGGCAGTTCTATTTCCAGTTTTTTAAGGAATCTCCACACTGTTCTCCATAGTGGCTGTACTAGTTTGCATTCCCACCAACAGTGTAAGAGGGTTCCCTTTTCTCCACACCCTCTCCAGCATTTATTATTTGTAGACTTTTGGATCACAGCCATTCTGACTGGCGTGAAATGGTACCTCATAGTGGTTTTGATTTGCATTTCTCTGATGATGAGTGATGTTGAGCATCTTTTCATGTGTTTGTTAGCCATCTGTATGTCTTCTTTGGAGAAATGTCTATTTAGTTCTTTGGCGCATTTTTTGATTGGGTCATTTATTTTTCTGGAGTTGAGCTGTAGGAGTTGCTTGTATATCTTTGAGATTAGTTGTTTGTCAGTTGCTTCATTTGCTATTATTTTCTCCCATTCTGAAGGCTGCCTTTTCACCTTGCTAATAGTTTCCTTTGATGTGCAGAAGCTTTTTAGGTTAATTAGGTCCCTTTGTTTATTTTTGCTTTTATTTCCAATATTCTGAGAGGTGGGTCATAGAAGATCCTGCTGTGATGTATGTCAGAGAGTGTTTTGCCTATGTTCTCCTCTAGGAGTTTTATAGTTTCTGGTCTTACGTTTATATCTTTAATCCATTTTGAGTTTATTTTTGTGTATGGTGTTAGAAAGTGTTCTAGTTTCATTCTTGGAAATGACATCTTTTTTAGCTGTTAGTTCTAGAAAGTCTTGTAGGTACTCATGGAACTGTTCAACTTCAGCTTCTTCAGCGTTACTGGTCAGGGCATAGACTGGGGTTACCGTGATACTGAATGGTTTGCCTTGGAAATGAACAGAAATCATTCTGTCATTTTTGAGATTGCATCCAAGTACTGCATTTCGGATTCTCTTGTTGATCATGAGTGCTACTCCATTTCTTCTAAGGGATTCTTGCCCACGGTAGTAGATATAATGGTCATCTGAGTTAAATTCACCCATTCCAGTCCATTTTAGTTCACTGAGTCATACAATGTCAGTGTTCACTCTTGCCATCTCCTGTTTGACCACTTTCAATTTGCCTTGATTCGCAGACCTAAAATTCCAGGTTCCTATGCAATGTTGCTCTTTACAGCATCAGACTTTACTTCTATCACCAGTTACATCCACAACGGGGCGTTATTTTCACTTTGGCTCCATCCCTTCATTCTTTCTGGAGTTATTTCTCCACTGATATCCAGTAGCATACTGGGCACCTACTGACCTGGGGAGTTCCTCTTTCAGTATCCTATCATTTTGCCTTTTCATACTGTTAATGAGGCTCTCAAGGCAAGAATACTAAAGTGGTTTGCCATTCCCCTCTCCAGTGGACCACGTGTTGTCAGAACTCTCCACCATGACCCGCCCATCCTGGGTGGCCCCACACGGCATGGCTCATAGTTTCACTGACTTAGACAAGGCTGTGGATCATGTGATCAGATTGGTTAGTTTTCTGTAATTGTGGTTTTCAGTCTGTCTGCCCTCTGATGGAGAAGGATAAGAGGCTTATGGAAGCTTCCTGATAGGAGAGACTGATTATGGGGGAAACTGGGTCTTGTTCTGATGGGCAGGGTCATGTTCAGTAAATCTTTAATTCAGTTTTCTGGTGATGGGTGAGGCCTTGTTCCCTCCCTGTTGTTTGACCTGAGACCAAACTATGGTGGAGGTGATGAAGATAATGGTGACCTCCTCACAAGATCCCTTGTACGCACTGACACACTCAGTGCCCACGACCCTGCAGCAGGCACCACCCATCCACGCCTCTGCTGGAGACTCCTGGACCCTCACTGGCAAGTCTGGGCATCACTTGAAAGGGGCAGAAAGGTTCCAGCACCTCTACATTTGAGAGTCACTCTGCTATATATACATACATTTCAAAAGCTACCTAAAAATTAAAAAGTGATTTTCAGTGACTGCAACTGTTTGAGCTATGTGGCAATCCAAATATTAGGCAAACACTTTCAACACACTGTAATTGTTCTGTTGGTCTAGATCATATTACATACATACTATCACAATATTAAATCAACAATGCTTCCATTTAACTGGAATCTATAAAATATTAAAAAGTTTAAAGGCACTCTCCAACTGAAAAAAAAAAGTTTATTAAAATTCAACTGGGGTTTAATATGAAAAATGTTAACGTTCCAAAAGAATGCTAGCTAAGCAATCACGTATAGATAGATATTAGCCTGAAATTTAAGACACATTGCTGGATTGAATGATGAGACTATCAGGCTGAGTTCTTCAGTTCATTAGCTTAACTGCAATCCCAACCTAATATCCATAAAGGCACAAAGGCAGATGTAACATACCTCTTAAGTGTAGAGAACTACACAATTTTTTCATTATCTACATCACAAGGATTTATGTTCAGTATTACCTTAGTGACAGTGAAGAGAAACCCAGAAAAGCCTTTGAGGAAGAAGCTAACTTAAAAAAAAACAACAACATTAAAAAACCTGTTTTTCTTATGTTCAGTGCCAACATACTGAAAAACAGAAGTACACCCTTCTTTAAAAAAACAAAACCAAAAAAAACCCAACAAACTGAAAATGACCCAGTAGGTATCTACCCGGTGACACACCAAAGCAACTGGCCATCTTTGTCCCAAACCTGCTCTCCTCCTGTATTTCCTGAGCCATCTACCCAGATACAAAACTGGTGTGAGTATCATCTGACCTCCGCTATCAACCACTCACCAAACCCTGCTGACTCCACATCACTGTCCGCCAGATCCACCACCTCTCCTGGGGCCCTGCCAGAGCAGTGGCCATGCCTCTGCCCAGGTGAGCCCGGGCACCTCTTCTCCACTCTCCCTCATCACCACCACCCTTGCTCAGGGCGGCAGCTTCTCTCACCCCCGAGCCTCCACACACTTCCAGTTTCCCCTTAAAGTCACTTACTGTGGATGGCGGGAGAGCTCTAACTTCTCAGATGGGGATGTGCTTTTAATATGAAGAAAGGCTTTCAATGGAATTACTACCTCCTCAAAGAGGAGAACCCCATGAGAGGGAGTGGAGCCCCGGACTGCACGGTCACACTTTGAATGGCGTGGTGGTTTAGCTCCCTGTGTGCCCCGTAGCAGCCATCTCGGCTATGGCTGTTACATCGTTATTCTTACATCATCATCATTTTTGATGATAATCATAAGTAACCAATGGTGGCGTATTTTTATTATTTGTAAAATTAACATGGTACTTTAACATATGCAGTCACAAAGCGCATCTTTTCCCGGTCCTGGTTACACTGAGGACAATAGGAACCCTATACATTCTATCAGTGATAATGGTTCATTAACCATGGGGGAAGGAGGAAGCAGCAGAAGGGATCTGAAGACTTGAATGGGTATGGTAGCTGGCATTGGAACAAACAATGTGAGGGAAAGAAAAGACAGGTTTGTTCTCTCCCTCTGTGTTTCTATTTGTTTTGCAAATAAGATCATCTATACCATGCTTCCCTGGTGGCTCAGTGGTAGAGAATCTGCCTGCAATGTGGGAGACCCAGGTTCGATCCCTGGGTTGGGAAGATCCCCTGGAGAAGGGCATGGCAACCCACTCCAGTACTCTTGCCTGGAGAATCCCATGGACAGAGGAGCCTGAAAGGCTGAAGGCCTTAGGGTCGCACAGAGTCAGACATGACTGAAGTGACTTAGCAGGAGCAGCAGGAGCACACCACACCGAATGGTGAGGGGGGGGCGGCATGAATTGGGAGACTGGCATTGACACATATACACTACTGATACTAAGTGTCAGTTCAGTCCAGTCCAGTCGCTCAGTCTTGTCCTGACTTTTTGCAACCCCATGGCCTGTGGCACCAGTCCTTCCTGTCCATCACCAACTCCCGGATTCTACTCAAACTCATGTCCATTGAGTTGGTGATGCCACCCAACCATCTCATCCTCTGTCGTCCCCTTCTCCCTCCTTCCATCTTTTCCAGCATCAGTCTTTTCCAATGAGTCAGTTCTTCCCGTCAGGTGGCCAAAGTGTTGGAGCTTCAGCTTCAGCATCAGTCCTCCCAATGAATATTCAGGACTCATTTCCTTTAAGATGAACTGCACTCGGCTTTCTTTATAGTCCAAATCTCACATCCATACGTGACTACTGGAAAAACCATAGCCTTGACTAGATAGACCTCTGTTGGCAAAGTAATGTCTCTGCATTTTAATATGCTGTCTAGGTTGGTCATAACTTTTCTTCCAAGGAGCAAGTGCCTTTTAATTTCATGGCTGCAGTCACCATCTGCAGTGATTTTGGAGCCCCCCAAAATGAAGTCTCTCACTGTTTCCCCATATATTTGCTATGAAGTGATGGGACCGGATGCCTTGATCTGAATGTTGAGTTTTAAGCCAACTTCTTCACTCTCCTCTTTCACTTTCATCAAGAGGCTCTTTAGTTCCTCTTCGCTTTCTGCCGTTAAGGCTGGTGTCATCTGCATATCTGAGGTTATTGATATTTCTCCCAGCAATCTTGATTCCAGCTTGTGCTTCTTCCAGCCCAGCATTTCTCATGATGTACTCTGCATACAAGTTAAAGAAGCTGGCTGACAATATACAGCCTTGTCAGACTCCTTTCCTGATTTGGAACCAGTCTGTTGTTCCATGTCCAGTTCTAACTGCTCAATATGCTACTGGAGAAATAACTCCAGAAGGAATGAAGAGACAGAGCCAAAGCAAAAACAACACCCAGCTGCGGATGTGACTGGTGATGGAAGTAAAGTCCATCACTTTACTGGAGACAACAATACTGCATAGGAACCTGGAATGTTAGGTCTATGAATCAAGGCAAATTAAAAGTGGTCAAACAGGAGATGGCAAGAGTGAACATCGACATTTTAGGAATCAGAGAACTAAAATGGACTGCAATGGGTGAATTTAACTCAGATGATCATTATATCTAGTACTGTGAGCAAGAATCCCTTAGAAGAAATGGAGTAGCCATAATAGTCCACAAAAGGGTCTGAAATGCAGTACTTGGATGCAATCTCAGAAATGACAGAATGATCTGTGTTCGTTTCCAAGGCAAACCATTCAGTATCAGAGTAATCCAAGTCTATGCCCCGACCAGTAATGCTGAAGCTGAAGTTGAAAGGTTCTATGAAGACCTATAAGACATTCTATAACTAATACCCAAGAAAGATACTAAATATAAAACAGGTGACTAATGAGCACCTACTGTGTAGTTCAGGGAACTCTACTCAGTGCTCTGTGATGACCTAAATGGGAAGGAAATCCAAAAAAGAGGGGATATATGTATACTCACAGCTGACTCACTTGACTGTGCACTAGAAATTAACACAAATTGTAAAGTAACTATACTCCAATAAAAATTAATAAAGAAAAACAAATTAAACCAAGCCATCACCAGAAAAAATAAAGAAAACACAGGACAATATAAAAGATGTGCTGTGCTGTGCTTAGTCGCTCAGTTGTGTCCCACTCTTTGCGACCCCACGGACTGTAGCCTACCAGGTTTCTCTGTCCATGAGGATTCTCTAGGCAAGAATACTGGAGTGGGTTTCCCTGCCCTCCTCCAGGCGATCTTCCCAACCCAGGGATCAAACTCAGATCTCCCACACTGCAGGCAGATTCTTTACCATCTGAGTGACCAGGGAAGCCCAAGAATACTGGAGTGAGTGGCCTATACGTCTTCCAGGGTATCTTTCCAACCCAGGAATCGAACCAGGATCTCCTGCATTGCAGGAGGATTCTTTACCAGCTGAGCTGCCAGGGAAGCCATATAAAAAATACAAATGACTATTTAGGAGGTGTGTCTACAGGGAGACCTGGGGAAGTGGTCATCTCAATTCGTAAGTCTCCTGCTCCACTCTGTCTGGGGTGATTTTCCCAAAGACACAGCCCTGTGCACAGTTTTTTCCCCACCATACTCAGGATATCTTCTGGGTATATCCTTCTCTGTCTTTTCTCTCTTGTTACACTCAGCTTCTCTCTGGGTCTATATCTCCTTCACTGCTTGCTGCCATTAAGCACTTTCTGTAAAAATGGAGTCAGCAATTTAGAGTTCCTTGCAAGTCATGGGACTGTTCACATTTGGCAATTACCTGTTATCTGGGGGTTGGGGGGCTGGGGAACACTTCCCTTAAAAGAGTTTGTACAAAAATGATCCAGAATGGATTACAAAAGCAAGTATTGAAATTGTGATTCTGTATGTGGCATTGCATTCCTGAGTTTATGTGGTTTAAAAGTGTTGGCTATAAATGGATAGAATCTAGAGCTATTTTGTAATTTTGTTTAAGGTGCCCATGATGTGAATTAAAAACAAGTTACAATACAATTTCACACTGAGATTTACAAGTCACCATCTAATGCTCCTCATTTGAATTCACTCTCCATGTTTCATGACTATAGCATTTGCCCATAGAAATTTAAATGTCCCAAATGGCAGCATTATCAGAAACATACACTAGACTTGAAACATGAAAAATTAAGAGTTGGACTAAAAAAAGAAAAAAAGATTGATAGAACCTAACTGGTAACAGATCTGAAAACTGAGAATTATTTGCTCAGCACAAGTATAATCAGACCATGATCACCATTCCTCTTCAATCCTTCAGCTTCTCTAAATGTTAAAGCGTAAACTGCCATTTCTTTACGCAAATGGATTGTGCCCACTTGAATGTCAGAAAGAAATTCTTATCCAGAGACATCTTTTCCCCGCCTTGGCAGGATCTTAATGAGGAGAACAAGACAAAACAAGCACAGCAATGTCACAGGAGGAAAGGCGTGGTGAGTTACAGCGCAAAAAGCAACAAGGCATGCCTCTGAGCTCAGGGTTAGCTGCGCTGGCTGTCGGTGTCTCCACGTGCCACACAGAATCAGACGCGATTGATGGCATGGAAGGGCTGGAATCCAGCAGCAGCTTTCTAAATCAGTCACAGCCCACTTTCCCAGAGTCTGAGATGGTGCGGCCAGCCTGTCCGCAGGGAGGCATGCGCTGTGAAGTGTTTTGCTAGCACTGGTGATGGATGGGAAGATCTGTCCCGTGGGGATGGATGGTCAGGGACAGGTGCAAGACAACTGGCCAGACTGGGCCACGCAGTCTGACCAGAGAACAAAGCAGAGTTCCTGCTCCTTCTGGAAGGAAAACCTGGACCCCACGTACTCCAGAACTGACCTGGTCAAACAGGTCAGATAGGAAGCACAGCAACTGACCTGAGAGTTCAGAAGACAGTTTTTCCATCTACTCAATACTTATTTTCCTATGGCTCAACATACACTTCATTCAAACCAATAATTCAACAGTTAAAAACAAAAAACAACAACAAACTCTACTAAGCAATGCCAAGGTTGCTACTCAATTTATTTTGCTCAAATTTTTCACGTGAAGGTAATCCTGAAAGCGGTACCATTAGAAGAGTCAAATAATTAGCCTTGTTATGTAACTTTGTTTCAACATGTATGTACGAGTGTAAGCCTACATGTGAGCCTACATGTGAGCCTACATGTGAAAGAAAAAGATGTGTATGCTTTTGGGTAAAATTACAAGGCATGTTTTAAAAAATCAGGAAGTCTAGCTAAGAGTCTCCCTAACTAGGCAGTTTTTAAGAAATATAAATGAATGAAGGGAAGCGGATGCTGAAATTTGGGAAAAAAGACACACTCACAGCCAGGTTTACTTTAAAATAAAACACAAAAATCAACCCTACCAATAAGTATTATTTAGAAAATAAGTTATGAATGTTAAGTTCCCTTCATTACCTTTATTCTTATAATCGTAAGAGGAAAAGGACAGCTGATAAGAGCTTCTCTGGACCTGTCTGCAGAGGGAACTAGATAAACGCCCAAGGACCCACTGGTTTGACAACATTTGTAATTCTACAGTTTTATAAATAATATAAATAGAGGCATAAGAGGCTCTCAAAGACACTATTACAGCACAGAATTAAATCCATATCGGCATACAACCTGTCTTATAGCAAGTGAAAATTTTATAGCAATAATCTTGTGTATTAATAGTCCCTTTAAATGTAGTCTCGAACTCACCAGACAGGAAAAAAAAAAAAAAAAAAATGAAGGCAAAAAGCATTCAAAGGCACTCAGAACTTCGGAGGGTGCCAAACAAATTTATATGGAACATTTTGCTTAAAATTTTGCTAAAATGAAAACATGATCTAAGTTAACCCTCACACGCCTGAGAGACAGGTACTATGACAGAGAGTACACAAAAGGAGAAACTAAAGATTAGGTACATTAATAAGATCACTGCTTATGGCCATAAGCTAGTGAGTGACAGCACCCAAAAAGGATAAGACTAAAAGAACAAGGTGGAGAAAGTCAACGTTTCGACTCTTTCTATGAAAATCGTTATTTCTGTGCCCTTGATTTTTCATTTATTCATTCTGTAAACATTCTACTACTGTTGGTGCCCTGGACAGAAAAAAAATAAGGGATGGATACTTGGCACCCCACTCCAGTACTCATGCCTGGAAAATTCCATGGATGGAGAAGCCTGGTGGGCTACAGTCCACAGGGTCATAAAGAGTCAGACATGACTGAGCAACTTCACTTCACTGCTCAGGTACCAAAAATTCATGGTTATAATTTTAATACACTGTATCTAAACCCAGAAGCAAATATACCTGCATCAAGCTTTAGCAAATGAAGACTAATTTTTCAACCATAAGGCATATAAATTAAGATCTATCCTCTGATAAAACAACATTAATATCATACGCCACATTAAAAGGTGTTCTATGGATAAATAAAGCAAAGCAGAAAAATGTCTCATTTTCTGAAAATATCCTAATGAGTTAATGACAATGGCAGAAATAGAATTCTAGACATGACACTGTGATCTCCTGTTTTTAATATGTGCATATGCTATATTCCCTCTATTTTTATGTCCTGTTAATATATTCTTCACACAAAAGACCTGGTCTTGACCACTTCTCAGTAATTCTACTCATATCCTTTAAGACGATGTGACTGATAATCTCAGCATTCCCAAAAGCTGAACAGATGTAATCAAACAGTAAAGAAAATTTCTTAACATGTAAGAAAATAACCTAACTCAAGGTTTCAGAAAAAAATTTTATATGGGCAATTAGTAATACAATGTATCTACAATCTAATTTAGAGTATCTTATTTTAAAGAATATATTTTATGTTTATTATATATTTTATATTAAGAATGGTTTGTTACCAAAAGGTATACAGAAGGAAAAAGCTGATAACTTTTTAATTCTTCAAAATTAGTAACATGTAAACTCAGACACTGACTAGATCAATTCCAAATAAAGTGATTCAGTTATAGCTGAAGTGATAATAACCAAGATTAAATACTCCAATCCTTCCTCTGCTTTCTGAATATGCTTCAGATGGTTTCATCCCTTTAAAGCACTTTTTTTCATCCTAATTAGTTAAAAAATACCAGGAGTATAACACTCCCCTGCTACAAGAAGAATTTATGTACCACTTGTAATTGAAAGATTTTTCAGCAATACCTGATTATATCTGATTCTAAATACATACCCTTGTTACATAATTGGCAAAACTATCCAGAGAAGGTAAATATCTTTCATAAGACATTAGAGTAAACCAGCACTTTATGTAAGTTTCCAATTCCTAAGGAGCTTAAACACGATGTTTTCCGACATAAAGTTATGCTACTGTTGATTTCTTCCTGAACCAACTTCTATTCGGCCCAAATCGACCTTCTCGTGCAGTGCTGCACAATCTTACTAGTTGAAACGACTGTACTCTACAGTACTTGACTCTCACTCACCATTTTACAACAAACTTTTCCATATTTTTATCTAGGCACAAACACACTTCCCCCTGAGCGTGGTAACTTAGATATTCAACAAAACTTTGCTGACTTAAACTGAAAGATGATATTTCAAAAATGTTAAAATTGAAGTTAAGGGTAGTCACACAACCAATCTAATTTAAGGCCAGTTAATACAATGTATCTATGGAAATGTCATTGATATCCCCATACTGTAGACAAGGAAATCTCAGAATTGGAGTATTTTAATAAATTATGCCAGGGCCTCAAATTTTGAATATCAAAACCAGGATTCAAATGTAGGGTCCAGACTCAAAAGTCTCATGGCATGATGGTCTGAGGCTGCTGCTCAAGATAAGAAATGGTATGCCCCATCTGGCAGTATTAACATGCACTAGAGCTCTTCGAAACTACCAGATACCCCCCATCTGTAAGCCATTTTGCTCACATTCTCTCTATAAATGACATCAAATGACAAGGGTTATCATAAGCAAAAGGGATTCTAAAATCAGTAGGAACTAAGGAGATAAAAATTTCTTCAGATTATACATTACAAAATTATACACCTACATTCTATGACTGTGAATTAAATTTTCTGTACATTAGAATACCATGTTCTCATTATTCACAAATTCCAGTCTATAAAGAAGGCAAAATGATCACAGAGAGTTATCTAGACTCTTCATGTTAGAAGACACATCTAAGATCAACTAGTTCTCCCGATTATTTCACAGATGATGAAACCAGACCCAGCATGAGCCAACTGCCTCAGGGTCATATTATTATTAATAAAGGCCCAGAGAAGACCTGGACCCTTTGAACACCAACCCAATTACTCTGTCCAGTGGTTATACTATAATTACACTGCGCTGGTATAATTATATACCGCATTTCTAGAGGAACACTGAAAGTAAGAATTACTCATTACATATGTCAATAGCTCAAAGAAACTGGATCCTTACACATTAGAATAATGATCTAAATTTTCATATGAGAGAGTTGATGCACAAATAAACCGATGTATTTTGCCTAAATTTTAAATTTATTTAATCATTCCAATGAAGATCTCCCTCAAACAGTGACATACTGGGGTATACAGAAACTTCACCACAGTAACTGCGAGTCTCTTCAGAGAAGCAGTTTTCCTCTCTCAATCGTTTATACTCTCGGGTCTTCCACAGGTTCTAAAAAGATGTCATAAAATCTGATTATCAACATAATATCCTCCACTGTGAATTATATCTAGAAATAAGACAAATAACCTCCAATTACATCCTAGTGAAATTTCTCCTTTTTTAAGGAACAAAGACTAATGCACAAAATGAAAAAAGTAAACATGTTGAATATTTTTATTGTCAGCGAAGTAGGCAAGGATAGAATGTTCACTCTTAGCTTGATTTTTTTCAAAAAAATAATCACAATATACATTTAATTTTTACTTAGGTCTACAAGTTTCTATGTGCAAAATCAAGAAAGCTGCAAAATTTTCATTTGACAAGATGACATTTATATCAAAGGAAAAAAAAAGGATATCCACTTCTTTCTGGCACCTTGATTTTAATATCATAGCAAATAATCCTTTCAAAAATACATTCCCAAGCTTTTACTTATATTAAAAACAAAGTTTCAAAAGGGGCACACCCTGTAGTTGAAAGGCAGAACTCCCCACCCTTCACTTCCCTCCACCTCGTTTCAATTCAGCTGCAGCCACACAAATTCCAACACAAGGGAAGGCAACTCAGTAACGTCAGAAATACAGCAGGGCCCTTGAAAACGAGAATAGAAAACCAAAAACACCCCAGGACAACAACAACTAAAGCCAAGATGCCAAGGAAGCAGGGAAGCAGCGATGCAGGATCCATTTTTAAAGCGGCATGATGTTCAGCAGTGGTCTGCCTTCAACTCAGCTCACCCCGCTCCACACTTTCCATGTGTCATCAGAGGACACTGTTCTTTTCAAAGTTAAGAGCAATGAAAGGATTCTACTTGTTTCATCAGAAATCTACCCGACATGAGGAGGAGGAAGGCAAGAGAGAGAGAGAAAAAAAAAAAAGGATTGTTTGGGCATTTCCACCGCACCCCCCACCCCCCGCCCCCCCGGCCCCAGACCAGACCACAACAAGTATTTTTCTATCTCCCGATAGATGAAACTCTTCAGTAAAGAAGGGGAAAGTAAATAAGAGGAAGAACTGTAATTCTTGAGCTGGTGCCAGTTTACAGTATTTAAAAAAAAGCATCTGCGCCACAGCTTGGCAGCCGGCCATATTTACAGTAAGCTATCTAGTGTTTTGCCCAAAGGGAAGAACAAAGGACTCAGTGTAGTGCTGCTGGGCTTGTGTGCTTCAAATACTGTGGAGGGAAGGAATGCCTCCCCACACGCAACAGACCCTCTCCTCTTTACAGCTCTCTCTCCTCAATGACTCTCAAATTATAGTCACAAGAGCCTCCAAAAGGGCAAGAGAAAGCTTCCTGGGCTAAGAGTTTTTGCTGAAACTTTAAAGAACCAATTATTTTATTTGCTGAGATAGATTATCTATTAAATAAATAGGTTGAACTTTCAAATTTCCAAAGCTTACAAGCACATGATGTTTAACAAGATAGGCGGGTTCTTGTCTTTTGAGAACAGTTAAACATGAAACTTAGCTATGATTTTCTTGGTGAGATTGAGTATCTATATTTTCCATTATATTATGACACATATTTAGCTGATAAAATGAACAGAATGTCACCAGGAAAATTACATCTATTTTAATAGAGGGCATTCCCACTTTGTTTCCAGAAGTAAAAATTTAAAGTGACAGTTTTATGACCAGCATAAAAATCAACAAAAACTCTTCTCCCCCGAGTGACACTTCTTTTGAAACTATACCCAAATACAACGTAAATAAATGAAGATGAAGCCAGTTTCTATTTCTTTATGTCTATGGTTACGTATTTGCTTGAGCCAAAAAAAAAAATTTATTTTAAATATCAATGTGGGGGGACTACATGCCTGATTTAACTTTTAGTTTCCTTATTGACATTCTAAGTGGAGAAGGAAGACAAGAGAAAGTTGAATAAGTGTAATAGACAGACTATTAGGTAATGCAAACTGCTGAGGAGAAAACACAAAGAAGGAATGGGAGCCATGAGTCGGTGGAGCAGGAAGAAGAGGGGTTCAATTTTAGGGACGGCGTCTGGGAAGGTATGTCTGGAGTTGTAAGAAGCAATCAACCCTCTGGGTATCACCAGCACACAATGAGGGTTCCGAAAGAATCAGCAAGTCTTCTAGAAGACTGTGAAGCTAGCTCTTCCCAAAAGGAGGAGGGAGAACAGTAGAGAGCCTCTTCTTTAAACACAGTGCTGTTTCCAAAATGAGACAAAGGAGCTCGTGCAGGGACCAAAGGAATTTAGAGGGAAACAAAGCAGATGAAAAAGGGAGAGGAAAAGCCATGGACAGCTGCGAATGATGTGGAGAGAAGAGGTTTTGAGGCAGTGGCCTAAATATTAATGATAATAATCAGTAGCATAGCTGAACATTAGACATTTGGAAAGAGAGTCTGTATAAACTCTTGCAACCTGGAAGAGGCTTCTCAGGAGAGTCTGAGTAGCTACGAAGAGGAATCACCGGGATACTTCTACAGCAAGGTAGTTTACTGAGATTTTATTTTTGTTCTGTTTCCAGTGTTTTGTTTTGTTTCCTTCCTTGTGGGGACAGATGGGGGAAGGAAATTCTCTGGGACACAGGCTGTTGGGCTTCCCAGTACCCAGGAAAATAGCAGGCCCCAAGAGATAAATGGGTGTGTGCTGCGTTGCAGACTATGCTGACCTGGCACGGAAATCCTCATGTCACCTTGAAGGAGTGATGTGGATCTGGACAAGACACACCAGATACGTGAGGGGAAAGCATAGACTGACAGCTGGAGGACCTCCCCATATGTCCTAAGCGGTAAAACCTCTGGGTCTTTCACATCAGCCATGGAGGAAGTTAAAGGAATAATAATGAGTATGAACGAGGAGGATCCAACTTCCTTCCAACCTGGTTGTTTAGGAGGTCTTGGGAAAGAGAAATGTAACTTTATGCCAATAATAAGAAAACATTCATACCCATCATAGTAGCAAAAATTTTAAACTCATTAATAACAGTGTGGGCAAGAATGTGAAACTGGAAGGACCCTCATAGACAGCTGGTAGGGCTATAAATTGTAAAAGACCCTGGCAACAACCAGAATATAATGAAGACAGGCACAGTCCATGCCGTGTCAATTTCCTTTACAGGAATAGATCCAGAAAAATGGTTGTGTCTCTGTACACAGAAACGCATAAAAGAATTCATTGCATCATGGTTTAAAGAAAAATTACAAGGCCTTTTCATCAAAAGGAAATGAAACAAATTATGTTTATATAATAGGATATGAAAGAGCAATGAAAACGAATTCATGGGATCAAGCTGCACCAGCAAAACCTGAAAAAAAAAAAAAAAAAAAAAGAAGAAGAAAAGAAAAGATGAACAAACAATGCAAGTTACAAAAAAAAAAAAAAAAAAAAAACCTAAAAAATAAATATGGGCTTCCCTGGTGGTCCAGAGATTAAGAATCCACACTTACATGGTTTAATCCCTGGTAGTGGATCTACGATCCTGTATGACCTGAGGTGCAGCCAAAAAAATAATAACAATACACAGTATAATACAAAGAGTAAAAGCTGGAAAACAACACTAGTGGGAGAGTGAGCATCTAATGAAAAAGGACTGGGAATTAAATCTTACCCCATAAGTTAATTATATGTCTAAATTTAACTGTAGAAAATCTAGATTTGCCTTTTGGAATATGCATATTATTATTTTTATATAATTTCTATTTAGAAATTCGATGTAAATCAAGTTTTCTTTATGCCAGTCTCAGATAGGTGTGGCCAAGAATTCATCAGGGAATCCAGGCAAGTTTACGGGATCTCTCCACCTCTGCATGAGGAAGGGAAGGAGTCAATCCTGGTAGTGCAAACGGGCAGAGCAAATCCTCCTGCATAAAAGCAACGTGCGCGGGAAGCTCACCCTCCCACTGGAGACAGGCTGTCTCTACTCTGCAAAACAAGGTCCTGTACCAGTGAAGTACCAGCAGAATGCCTACTAGGTGCAATCTGTAAAAAGATCTAAGAAACCGTCCCTTTGGAACAACTATCTGAGCTTCTATTCAGAAACAAGAGTTGACAAGAGATGACAGGCCAATTCTGAAATAAAAGAAAAACAGGATTGTATAGCGTTCTCCCATATTATCTACTAGACAAGCAACTTCAATTTTCTCTGGATGCCAATGATAAAGAGAAAGATGAGATGCCATGAAGGGTTCAAAGAATAATTGGAAAAACCTATTTCAAAAGCTTGAGGATATTCAGAAGCAAGATAACATTAAGCTGGGCCTCCGTACTTAAGTCTTCCTCACAGATGCACACTTATTAAGCCCATATTTCAGGATGAATACACTTTAATACCAACTAATCCTCTCCTTTCACCTAATTTAGAAAACAAAAATTAAAGATTATATGCAAAAGTTCATAAAAATAGATTTAGATGATTTTTATATTATTCGAAACGACACATGGGAAATTTAGATATCTTTTTAAAACACAGTGATTTAGGGTAAATATAGGACCAGTGCTACTCGGTACACACATAAACTTTTTCCTTTGTTTTTATTGAGATATCATTCATATGCCATACAGCTTGTGTTTTTATAGTATGCAATTCAGTGATTTTGAGTATATTCATGAAGTGATACAATCACTGCCTCTAATTAATTCCAAAATATTTTTAACACCCTCCAAAATACTCTACACATTAGCAGTCCCTCCCACACTCCCTTCCCCACCCTTCCACTCCCTCTCTGCCATCCATCTGTAGCCCCTGCCAACCACTAACCTATGTTCTATGTCAGTGGAACTGACTACTCAGAACACTTCAAATAAACGGAATCGTACAACATGCAGCCTTTGTGCCTGGCTTCTTTCATTTGGCATAAAGACTTCAAATCTCACACATGTTGTAGCAGTATTAGTACTTCCACTCCTTTTTACGACTCTGTAATATTCCATGGTATCACTGCACAACACGTGTTTATTCATTTCTCAGCCAATGGACTTCTTGGTTATTATGAAATAACACTATGAGGAAAACTCATCTGTAAGTTTTTGTGTTAACATAAATATTTTCAGTTTTCTTGGAATTTCCGGGTCATATGATAATTCTACGTTTAACCTTTTGAGGACTGCCAGATTTTTTTCAAGAGTTTCACTATTTTCCATTCCTATCAGCAAAGCATGAGAGTTCCCGTTTACCACATCCTCAGCAACACTTGTTATCCTCTGTTTAACTGTAGCTGTCTCAGTGGCCACGAACTGCTAATTACTAATAATATTGAGCATCTTTCAGCACAAAGATTTTTAGAAGAATAATATAGCTTATATTGATTTAACAAGTGCTGTTAACAATAATAAATTAGTTAACTCTTATATAACAGTTTCCTTTCATAATTCAGTTCAGTTGCTCAGTCGTATCCGACTCTTTGCGACCCCATGAACCTCAGCACGCCAGGCCTCCCTGTCCATCACCAATTCCCAGAGCCTACCCAAACTCATGTCCATCGAGTTGGTGATGCCATGCAACCATCTCATCCTCTTTCATCCCCTTCTCCTTCTGCCCTCAATCCCTCCCAGCATCAGGGTCTTTTCCAATGAGTCAGCTCTTCATATCAGATGGCCAAAGTACTGAAGTTTCAGCTTCAACATCAGTCCTTCCAATGAACACCCAGAACTGATCTACTTTAGGATGGACTGGTTGGATCTCTTTGCAGTCCAAGGGACTCTCAAGAACCTCCCCCACACCACAGTCCAAAAGCATCAATTCTTCGGTGCTCAGCTTTCTTCACAGTCCAACTCTCACTTCCATACATGACTACTGGAAAAACCATAGCCTTGACTACATGGACCTTTGTTGACAAAGTAATGTCTCTGCTTTTTAATATATTATCTAGGTTGATCATAACTGTCCTTCCAAAAAGTAAGCGTCTTTTAATTTCATGGCTGCAGTCACCATCTGCAGTGATTTTGGAGCCCAAAAAAATAAAGTCAGCCACTGTTTCCACTGTTTCCTTTCATAATTAGACTTCACTAATATTTACATAGTCAATGAGTATTTTTTCTGAGTAAGGGAACTGTTAGAAGATCAAAAAGTAAATCTTTAAAAAGTATATATACTGATATAAGACTTTAAACATTTATATACTTATGAAATGTATACATGTATACACTATAACATGCATACACTTTGTTATTATTTAGCAAAAACGGTTGATCAAAGGGAACACTAGTGTAAGAATAAAATTCGGAAAAACCAGTTTAATATGTTGTATCGCAAAGCAGAAAATGGTTCTAAGTAGCTAGCCTCGTTGCTCAAATGCCATTTATTATTTCTCTAGAAAAATTATGATTCTAAACAATCATGAAAAGTTTCATTACTTGGCAACAGTTTTACAATTGCTTTGAAATCACTTCTGTGACCTATGTGCTAGACCAAAATAAAACATTAATGTAAACTATATGCAGAAACACCCAGTATGAATTTTAAGTACTAGAAGGCATACTTCCCCATATGACACCATACATTACTGGCCACACTCATGACATTTAAGACCTCTGTACAATAAAAGCTAGGATGGAGACTGATGTTTAAAACATGGAAACTAAAATCAAAATGTTGTGATTTTTCAAAATCTAAAAGGAGAAGTTGAAAGCTCAAAGTACCACTGACGGTCACAAGTAACTCATTCAAGCTATGATATTCAACTCATTCAGGGAATGCTCACTTGATCATTCAGCAAATGCTGCCATAGCTTTTCCCAGTGAAAGTACCACACGCATTCAGTGAATGTTGTTAGTATTCCGTGTGTATGTTTCAGGTGTTCAGTTCTAACCACTAAATCCCCCTAATATACCTTGTGTTTCTAGCCTTAATATATCGGTTCATGTAAGTTTCCCTGTCTGGAATTTTCTTTTCTCCAGTCTTCTTTTTCTACACCATTGCCATCTAACTGCATCCAATACAAACTCCATAAAGTTTACATAAAGCTGTTGGTGTAACTATCTCCTCCACTGAACAGTTAGCTATACCAAATACCAATCGGGGCAATTACATTCACAGGTAGGTAAGAGGAGCTGGGTTTTGAAGAACCAAGGATGACGCCTACAGTTCTCATTTGTTCGACTATGTAGGACACACCCCTTTTCCCATAAACATTTATGAAGCTGGAAGCAGGACAAAGAACAGCCTCCAAATTAGAGGGCACAAGGGTAGCTGCACAAAGGACCTGGAAAAGGTCCTTTCCCAGGACCTCTGAATGAATTCGCTATTATGTATTCATTCATTTATTCAACATTTTTTCCACCTCTTCCTAAGTGGACCCTAAGGATAAAAATGGGGCTTCCCTGATGGTCAGCGATTAAAGAATCCACCTACAATGCAGGAGACACAGGAGATGTGGGTTCCATCCCTGGGCTGGGAAAATGCCCTGGAGGAGGAAATGGCAACCCATTCCAGTATTCTTGCCTGGAAAATCCCATGGACAAGAGGAGCCTGGTGGGGTACAAGTCCATGGGGTTGCAAAGAATCAGACATGACTGAGTGACTTGCATGCATGCAAGGATAATGATAGCAAGATGGAACATATATTTAATCAATATTTAATATTAGCCAAAAACTTACCATATAACAGTTGCTCCACATCTCCACTGTTACAGTTGCACCTTGGAGATACTGTGGGTTCAGTTCAGATAACCCAATAAGTGAGTCATACGAATTTCTGGGTGTCCCAGGGCACATAAAAGTTATGTTTACACTCTAGTTTTTAAGTGTGCAATAGCATTTTGTCTAAAAATACGTACATTTCTTAATTTTTAAATATTTTACTACTAAAAAATGCTAACCAACATCTGAGCTATCAGAGAGCCAGAATCTTTTTGTTAGTGGCAGATTTTGCCTCAATGTCTATGGCTGCTGATTGACCGGTGTTGCGGCTGCTCAAGGTTGGGGTGGCTGTGACAATTTCTTAAAATAATATCACAATTAAGTCTGCTGCCTCAAATTGACTTTTCCTTTCATGAACAATTTCTTGGTAGCATGCAATGTAGTTTGATAGCATTTATTCACAGTAGAACTTCTTTCAAAATTGGAATCAAGCCAACATAGTACGTCTGCTATATTTCAGTTAAGAAATGAAATCAATCCTTTCAAACCCTACCACTGTTTTATCAACTAAGTTTGTGTAATATTCTAAATTCAGTGTTCTCATTTCAACAATCATCACAGCATCTTCACCAAGAACAGACTTTCATCTCAAGAAACCATTTTCTTTTCTCATGAATGAGGCAATTCCTCATCCATTAAAGTTTTATCATGAGAATTCAGTCAACTCTTCAGGCTCTACTTCTATTTCTCCTGCTATTTCTACAACATCGGCAGTTTCTTCCTTCACCAAAGTCTTGAACCTCTCAAAGTCATCCATGAGGATTCAGAATGAACTTTTTCCCAACTCCTGTTAATGTTGATATTCTGAACTCTTCACACAAATCACAAACATTCTTAATGGCATCTAGAATGGTGAATTGTTTCCAGAAGGTTTTCAAAACTGACTTTGCCCAGATCCATGAAGGAATCATTATCTATGGCAACAAAACTGCTCCTTGATCCATGGGCTGCAGAACAAAAATGTGTTTAGTTCAGTCACTCAGTCGTGTCCGACTCTTTGCTACCCT